>NW_027507758.1:178193683-179559933 GCF_037356315.1 Lithobates pipiens
TTGCCACAGTCTGTCTAGTTGTTGCAACATAACAATTTAAAGGGGAACTCTGGCCTACCTCCCCATTTGTTTATTTTTTTTCCCTGTTTACCTGATGGTGGTATTTGGACATCTGAGATACTCACCCATCTGGTGGATTCAGCATTGACCCGTTGAGATCATCTCATGCCCAATCCACAGCTCCCTCTCGTGCGGCCATGTTTTTTATGACATCATCGAGAGACCCACTGTCTCTTCCGTGTTCAGTGGACGGTCCTCTCCATGATGTGCCGATAAGCCTGTCCCCTCCTTCTGTTCTTGAATGAAAGGTTATGCCTCCTGCGATATGTAACGTACATATCCTGGGAGGCACAGTGAGCTGTGTATGAGTCATTTGCCCAAGGTGAGCAACACGCATGGGGAGGCGGGTGTACTTTACATTAAAGCAAAAACAATGCCCTATTCCTGCAGAGGAGGGGTGGAGAGGTGGGGTCATCTCCAAGAGGGTGAAGGACCGCTTTAAGCCTTTTTTTACTTGGCCCAGTATGAGGTCAGTGGGCACAGCAGATCTAGAACTTTTGCCACTCTTCTTGGCAGTATGTAATGTACTGTATGACACAGGTAACCAAGCCATAGCCATCAGGTCACTTGCTAAATCACACTTTGTGCAAACTGAGATGAATCATGCAAATGTAATAGTTTATGCTGCTCACAGTTCAACTCATTACTAGCCAAGAAATACAGTGTTGCAATTTAAACTGCCATCCTGTAATTAATTAATTGAAACACATCATACACATAATGAGCATCATGAAAACTGGCAAATTTCATAGACACTTACAACACCGACATATCTATGGACAGCCTACCCATTGTAGAAAAATGACATGGAAAAACAGCAGCAGTATACATGTCTTCTGAGAAAAATAACACAACTCCAAGAAGTAAATAAGACCATCAAGTGCTAAAGCCATTAGTTCTTTGGCAGCCAGAGCTGTGTCAGAAGCCAAGTGGAAGTCACCGGACTTTATTATCTATGGTGTGAGATTTATTTCAATAGGTCGAAGGGACGTTGTTGTGTCTGTTTTTTTTTTTAAGTTTCCTTATACCATGTGATCTATTTGGCAGATAAGTCCGGGAGCTGATTATTTTTCCAGATGTTAGGGAAGGTCTATTGATGTCACCAAGTGACCGAAAACTACTGATACTTATTTTCAATATGTAAACAGGAGCCTTAAAACACTAACAAAAAAAAAAAGACTGGTCAAGCATTAACCTATTCATGACTGGGGCTATTTCATATGTTAGCAATATTTTCTCTTGTTTGTATTTCTCAGTATTTAGATTCAGCTTCTAATGATGTTTAACCCCTTTTTGTATTTACACAAGTTGTGCTGTATTTTCTGTCTTTCTTTTGGTTGACTGGTTTATAACATTGTAATGCTTGTTTATTTTTCAGAAAAATACTGCAAAAAAATTAAGAAGTAAACATTTTGTAAAATCTCAATTAACTATTCAACCACATTTTGTAAACATTCTTTTTTTTTAATAGCAGCGATACCCAATATTTTTGTGCAATTCACATTTTGTGCCTAAAGGCTAAGTTCACCTTTTTTTTCTTCCTAAAATGCAGCTCCCCTATATATCAATATAGCCGCCTTAACCACTTGCTTACTGGGCACTTAAACCCCCCTCAGTCCCAGACCAATTTTCAGCTTTCAGCGCTGATGCACTTTGAGTGACAATTACGCGGTCATACAACACTGTACCCAAATGAAATTTTTATCATTTTTTTCCCACAAATAGAGCTTTCTTTTGGTGGTATTTAGTTACAGCTCGGAGTTTTATTTTTTGCTAAACAAACAAAAAAAGATGCAAAAAAAAAAAAAAAAAATCATGTTTTAATAGTTTGTTATAAAATTTTGCAAACGGGTCATTTTTCTCCTTCATTGAAGTGCGCTGATTAGGCGGCACTGATAGGCTGCATTGGTGGGCACTGATGGGCTGCATTGGTGGGCACTGATGGGCTGCATTGGTGGGCACTGATAGGCTGCACCGGTGGGCACTGATAGGCATAGTTAAGGCGGCACTAATAGGCACAGATAAGGCGGCACCGATGGGCACAGATAAGGCGGCACTGATGGGCAAAGATGGGCACAGATAAGATGGCACAGATGGGTGGCACGGATAAGTGGCACGGATGGGCACTGATAGGTACCACAGATAGATGGGACTGATGGGCACTGATAGGTGGCACTGATAGGTGGCTCTGATAGGTGGCACTGCTGGGCACTGATGGGCGGCACTGCTGGGCACAGATGGGCGGCACTGCTGGGCACTGATGGGCGGCACTGGGGTGCAGCACCTTTGAGGCAGATTGGGTGGCACTGTGGGTGGCACTGTGGGTGGCACTGTGGGGTGGCACTGTGGGTAGCACTGTGGGTGGCACTGTGGGCACTATGGGCACTGACGGGGGGCACTTACTTTTGCTTTTATTTTACTTCAGGATGGCACTGCGGGAGGCAGGTGGGCACAGGCAGGTGGCAGGTGGTCCCTTGTATTGATGGCCATGATCGGGACTGATGTCCCGATCACGGCCGCCGGTGATCGGCTTTTTTTTTCTCTCCTCGCGCTGTCAGCGGGAGGAGGAATAATAGCCGATTACCGGCTCCGTTCTATCACATGATCAGCTGTCATTGGCTGACAGCTGATCACGTGATAAGGGGTCGGGATCGACCCCTTACACGGATCGGTGATCAGGCGAGTCTCACGGACTCGCCGATCACAGAGCGCGCCGCGCGCGCCCCTCAGTGGGCGCGCAGGCCGCTCGTAACCGGGACGACGTCAATAGACGTAGTCCCGGAAATGTAGGTCCGCGCTGATGCCGTCATTTGGCAATAGCGCGGATCTGTAGTGGTTAATGTATCTCGGTTGCAGAAAAATAAAAGCTTTCTTTGAATTTGTAAACAAGGTCTTACTTTAGCCCCTGCTGTGTTTATAGAAAACTTCATGACTTCCTGTTAGGTAGATTTGGGACGTGAGAGCCAGTAAGACACAGGGAGCAGTTTACCAGCTGACCTCATTAGCACGCACAACCTGCACCCATCAAGCTTGCATTACATCAGGGGTTTCCAACCCGCATTCAGCCCCAGAGAGTAAAGCATGCGGCCTGGGCCTGTCTGGAGGGACGCTGTGGATGCTGTGCAAACATAGCAGCTGCGGCAGCTTACATTGACAAGCCAGGCAAATGCATGCTTGGAGAGATGGCGGGTATGCCATGCAAACCTAGTTGATGGGTGCTGGATGTGTGTGCTAATAAGGTCAGCTGGTAAACTGCTTCCTGTGTCTTACTGGCTTTCATGTCCCAAATCTACATACCAGGAAATCATGAAGTTTTCTATGAACACAGCAGGGGCTTAGGTAAGACCTTGTTCTAAAAATCAAAGAAAGCTTTTATTTTTCTGCAACAGAGGTGCATTAATGGTATATTGGTAGATAGGGGGTTGGATTTTAGAACAACAAAAAAAGGTGAAATCAGCCTTTAAAACTTGGTCTCAAAATAATTATGCACATTTCCGTTCGCAAAGTATATTAACATTTTCAAGTCCTTTAACATACATGTTTTACTAACGTATTTTAGATGACAGTTTTTTTATTACTTTACGGTGTTTCTCACACTGTGTAACAATGTTCTTTATTATATATCAAGAGTGCTTGCCACATCCAAGTGTGGACAAGACTCAGCATTTCTATATCATGTGTTCTGGGCCTGCCCATGTGTAAAGCTCTTTTGGAGAACTGTTTCCTGATATGTCACTGACCACTTGGTGAACTATGTCACCCTCACCTCATCCTGGGCGCGTTTTGACTTTTTGGAATTATATGAAGTCAAAATCACAGTGGGTGGTAGAAAATGACTGACTATAGTATCCATTATAGTGAAAAAAGTGATACTCCACAAATTGATTTACCCCAAGCCACCTTCCCTAATATCTTTCTGGAATAAACTAATGTTTGTTCTAAGCCCTTGTACACACGGTTGGAGATTCCGACGGAATGTTTCCTATCAGACCGTTTTGTTGAATATTCCGACTGTGTGTGGTCTGCATCGAACTGTTTCCATCGGAATATCCGACGGAGCAAGTTTTCCAACTTGCCGGTAAAATTTTCCGACAAAATGCTCCTATCGGACATACTCCGATCATGTGTAGCCTACTCCGACCGACAAAGTGCCACGCATGCTCAGATCAAATTCCTAGACCAAAGCTATTGGCTACTAGCCTGAACGTAGACCCGTCATAACGAAATAACGTCATTACGTTATGTACAATCGGATTTTCCGACAACTTAGTCCGACCGTGTGTATGCAACATCACTTCCGGACCTCTTCCGGATTAATCCGTCAAAATTACTCTGACGGATTTGGTTGTCAGAATCTCCGACCGTGTGTACAAGGGCTAAATGGACTGGACTGAAGCAACTTTTTGGATGTGTGGCAATGGTTAATTGATACTTTACCAACTTTAACAAAACAAAAGATCATAAACAGCTTTGCCTTGACCTCTTGATATCTCCTTAGAACTCTTGGTCCATCTTTAAGCCTCTTTTAGGTCAATCCTTTTAACGCTTCCGATATTGGCATTCCACTGCTGGATGTTTTTCTTATTTTCTATTGTATGCACCCATATCCCATTCATACTTTCATTTATCATTCACCATTTATAGCCCTCATAGGCTTGTTTCTGTTTCAGTATGCCTTTTATCCTGAAAAATAAAATAATACATAAATAGACTATACATAGTTACATAGTAGGTGAGGTTGAAAAAAGACACAAGTCCATCAAATCCAACCTATGTGTCTGATTATATGTCAGTATTGCATTGTATATCCCTGTATGTTGTGATCGTTCAGGTGATTATCTAATAGTTTCTTGAAACTATCAATGCCCCTCGCTGAGACCACCTACTGTGGAAGGGAATTCCACATCCTTGCCGCTCTTGCAGTAAAGAACCCTCTACGTAGTTTAAGGTTAAACCTCTTTTCTTCTAATTTTAATGAGTGGCTACGAGTCTTGTTAAACTCCCTTTTGCGAAAAAGTGTTATCCCTATTGTGGGGTCACCAGTATGGTATTTGTATATTGAAATCATATCCCCTCTCAAGCGGCTCTTCTCCAGAGAGAATAAGTTCAGTGCTCGCAACCTTTCCTCATAACTAATATCCTCCAGACCCTTTATCAGCTTTGTTGCCCTTCTTGGTCCTCGCTCCATTTTCAGTACATCCTTCCTGAGGACTGGTGCCCAGAACTGGACTGCCTATTCCAGGTGCGGCCGGACTAGAGTCTTGTAGAGCGGGAGAATTATCATTTTATCTCTGGAGTTGATCCCTTTTTAATGCATGCCAATATTCTGTTAGCTTGGTTAGCAGCAGCTTGGCATTGCATGCCATTGCTGAGCCTATCATCTACTAGGACTGCCAGGTCCTTTTCCATCCTGGATTCCCCCAGAGGTTCTCCCCCCAGTGTATAGATTGCATTCATATTTTTGCCACCCAAATGCATTATTTCACATTTTTCTACATTGAACCTCATTTGCCATGTAGTTGCCCACCCCATTAATTTGTTCAGATCTTTTTGCAAGGTTTCCACATCCTGCGGAGATGTTATTGCCCTACTTAGCTTAGTATCATCCGCAAATACAGAGATTGAACTGTTTACCCCATCCTCCAGGTCGTTTATGAACAAATTAAATAGGATTGGTCCCAGCACAGAACCCTAGGGGACCCCACTACCCACCCTTGACCATTCTGAGTACTCTCCATTTATCACCACCCTCTGAACTGGCCCTTGTAGCCAGTTTTCAATCCATCTATAAAACTATAACAAATAAAATTTAATGTAAGATATATGGGGACCAAGTTTATATGCACTGCAACATTTCTCATCACAAGTCTCAAAAAAAAAAAAAAAGAATCATTAGTTCAACAAATTTATATTGTCTTTGAATGGTAAACTTGTTGGAGTGTAAAGTGCTCTTTGAGCAGTTCCACAGTGTTAATCACCCGAAATCACAAGATATTACAAAAGTACTTTTGCTGTTCTTGCAATGTTGCTTTCCAGTATAGAGAGGGGCTGTAGTAAATTTACCCACTGCCAGTTGCAGATTTCTTCTTTTTACGGGTCTCCTGTGGCCGGTGCATGAAGATCTCTGTGTCACATTTAATTATACAGCATCTCTGTCTGGACAACATGCTTGTGTAAATAACAATCACAACAACGGCCGATTCTCTTACATATTTTGATGGGATCTGTCTCTTTGGTCTCTAAGGTAGGTACCCCCAGAGAAGACATATGTTTCACATGACCCCAAATTTAAATCCCCCAAATGATCCCCAAGAAATCCATGTCTTTCTTAGTCTGTACATATCTGTGGCCAATTGTTATAAAGGACATTACAATGTTGACAGATAATCACCACCACCTCAATGTGCAATGCCTACTCACCTCAAATAAAGAACTCCTTGGATTTATTGACACTTTCAATGGTAATCCACACAAGTATCAGCTTGATCATCCATGGGTTTTCATTGCACACTGAGGTGGTGGTGATTATCTGTCAACACCTATTCCCTGCAGACTGTCACGGAGCACGGATTCATTTTATTCATCTCTCTCCAGCATTCAAGAGTTTCATTTATATAATTGTGCATGTGGACTTTTTGTATATATCTTTTAAGATCACATTTTGTCACTTATTCACTGGAGTTTATTATGAAGCATATATTTGAAATTTAGCGCACTATTATTCGTTGTTATATGTTGTGCCAGAACACATTTTAAATAGCTGCAGCTGTTTTTCATTTATATAATTTGCAACATTTTTTAGGTGTGTAGTTTTTACTCTTATCAGCACTTTAGTAATTATATTTAAAACATTACAATGTTGCTGTAGTTTGTACCATTTCCCCCAAAAAAATAATAAATAAATTCTTAACATGTTTCCAGTAGTTATTTTTTTGGTACAATTTAATGAACATCCTTGATTCTTTACAATCAAGTAATAATAAATTACCTTGGCTAAGCATGTTTATGTTCAATTACCACTTATCTTTAACATACCAGACTTCTTTTATAATTGTCTGCTAAAACTAGTAACTCTGAACATATAGTTTCATAAATCCTCCCCTTCTGATCCAGTTTTGGTAAACTCTAACCTGGACTTAGAAGTTAAAATAAACCTTTCCTGACAGAAATATGGAGGCTGATTTCTTACTGTGTACATGCTTGTTTTCTGGTTGTAGTTCAATACCTTGAGCCACTAATCCATAAATCCTGAGCTGCACACTTGTTTGATTTTAGTGCGTAATGACACCAATAGGTAAGCATAATAGTCACGCAGCTAAAATTGTGGGACAAAATATCAACATTGGCAGACATGTTTTCTTTTAAGATAAGCTAACTTAAAGGGGTTGCAAATGTTTATGTTTTTTCACCTCAATGCATTCTATGTATTGAGGTGTAAAACCTCTTGCAGTGCAGAAGCCCCCCAGTGCCCCAGTTTTACTTACCTGAACCCTCTTTTTCTCCTGCTGCGGACAAGCACACCAGTTCTAGCCGGTGTCTCGTGTCTTGATTGGCTAGACTGATAGCAGTGCAGCCATTGGCTCCCATTGCTGTCAATCAAATCCAATGAAGCGGGCCCTGGGGGCGGGGCCGAGTCATACATTCAGTGGCTATGGACGCCAAATGCTGGACTTGGGAGCTTGCCTGCAAGGTAACCTTTTCAGGGAAGCGTTTCTCTGAGGGGGTTATTTGATGTGGGGAGGAGCTGCAAGAGCTGCCGGGGGACCCCAGAAGAGCAGGTTCGGGGCCACTCTGTGCAAAACGAGCTGCACAGTGGAGGTAAGTATGATATGTTTGTTATTTTAAAAAAAATAAACCCTTACAATCACTTTAAGCCTTCACTTTAATTAAATAATCAATTCCAAATTATCTTTGGAAAATTACGTGTGCTTGGTTGATCTGTTAAAAGAAAAAATCTACTAACCTATCTTTTAACATTGAGTCTAAAAACGAGCCTCGAAATGTAAAGCAGAACTAAACTTTATCTGAACACCACAAACTGAACACGCTTTTTAATACATTTTTAATATTCAGTGCAAACTCACCCATTAATCCATGCCTGCTTGCTTTATTTTGTTGAGAAATACTTTGCAAAACATCCAGCTACTATTTCAAGCTGTGGCAATCTTGAGTAAGAAAAGATGATTTATGTTGCATTTGTTTCCTGGAATCCATCTGCCCTAAGCTCAAGCATGCAGTTAGGAGGGTATACTTAGCTGAAAAAGCCCCTCTCGCCTCCTGTAGATGAAAAACAAAAAGCTCATGAAGACTTCTGTAATGTATGTATGACATAATTTTGGCCTAGGTCAGTAACCAGGAAGCACCAGAAGAAAAGTAAAAAAATAAATAAAAAGGAAAGGTGAAACCAAGAAAATATACCATACCTTCCTATCTCTATACTAAGGCTGGTAGCATAAGAATTAAAAAAAGTTAATGTTGATTGAGAGAGTTTAGTTCCACTTTAAGTCACACACCTAGAATACTTAACCTGATTCCAAACCTCTATTTCTAAATATCAAAACCTAATAATGCTTTTAACTGTAGCATAAAAACTGCTGACAGCATAGTGTCCACACAAACTGATAGATATGATGCTTTTGATGTAGGCCTATTCCTTGGCAATTTCCTCCAGTTAAAAAAAAAAAGTAGATTTTCGATCATGGAAAAAATGTTAGAAATGTGATGTTGTGCTTGGATAAAACTTTTATCTATCAGTGACAAAAAAGCAATCCAAAATAAACTAATCTTGAAGCCTTGACTTCCCAACTCCACCCTGGAGCTTGAAAAACAGAAAATACATGGAGATACAAGTTTTGAAAATAATGCCAAATTGTTAAACTATAACCTAAAAAAGTCATAAGTAAAGCATGTTTGGCGGAGAAACCTAAAAATACGCTTTCTTTGACTAGACACAAAGGACATCGGCCTGAGTGCACTGTGCTACTGATTTTAGGGTTAATAAAAAATTAAGTCAGTGAATTTTTGCAGTAAACTGGCAAAGCAAGACATTACTAAGCTGCTTCTGTTTGTAGATGTCATTATAAATAGGCTTCCAAATGATTTACGTGTATGAATAACAATGTAGAAAAAATGATGGAAAATCGATTTAAGAGAAGTTGCTAAAGAACTTAAGAGAAGTTCCCTTCCTGGTTTCCTCCATAAAAAAAAAAGGATAATGCCAGGTTTAGATTCATGCCAATTACTGGTTAAATTTAGACAAACATTATAAGAAACTCTATACATTTTAGCTACAAAACAAACTTTGCTGAGCTATTCTTAACCTCATCAATATAGGGCAACATAAATGTAGACATTGCCCAGAGCAGTGTTATAATTCGGCAACGCAAAAAAAAAATATATATAAAAAATCTATTTCCAATAAAGAAAAATATTAGCATAATAAACATTTCATGTACAGACGCCATTACATTTTTACAGAGGTTTATCTTAAACCCTAAAAATTTTATTGAAATGTTTTATAGCAGAGTAAAAAGCAATGTGTTTTAGAATACACACTTTATCTAGGAGTGGTTTATGGTTTTACCTCTCTTAAGTCCCATACACACTATCAGATTTTCTGCTGAGTTTTTCCTTCAGATTTACCAAAACCATATAATATGAGGTCAAACCTTAGGAGTTTCAATGTGTATGCAATCAGACAGGCCCTTGCACTACATGGTTTTGGTAAATCTGAAGGACAAACTTAGCAGAAAATCTGATAGTGTGTATGGGGCTTTAAAGTCCAACTCCACCCAAAACTATTTTTATTTTTCAATAGAGTAGGGAATGTTTAGCGCTCCTTTTAGGTTTTTGTTGCTATTTTTTGTCCTTATTTGGAAGATTTAGCCTCACTTCATATCAGGACAGGATATGATGAGGAATCTCTCCAATGAGGACTCATTTTTTTTGCACAAATAGTAAGGGGTAGAATGCCCGATAATAGCTATACTACTGTCAGTTCAAAAACAAGCAAATGGTGCAAGACAGGAGCTTCCCACTCATCAACCAGTGTACAAAGAAAAGGGGAAAGGCAGAGTGAATGAGCAAGCTATAAATGAATCTATAGATCAATTGTTAACCCCAGAAAGCCTATGTTAATAAAGCCTGTATTCGGTTCCACACAAAACCAGCCGCTGCTGCTCATAAGAATGAAATGACTTCTAAGAAAATAAAATGGCACAGCAGAGAGTGCCAGACTAAGTGCAGTAGTATGAGCACCGTTTTTATTAAAGACCATGGGTCCACAAGGTAGATGGTCAGGATGCTGCTGTAGCCACCAGCATGATCAGATGCTGCTGTAAGATGAGCCAGGTAAGGTCGAGAACCAGACTGGTACACACGGGGGCACAGGAAGCAGAGGGGGATGATTACGGGTTTCAAAGCCCTTCTTTTTCTTCCTCAAACTGAAGCAGCAGGCCTTTGAAATGCGTAACCACGCCCCTCTGCTTTCTGTTCCACCCACAGTGAAGACACTTCTGGTACAGTGCCACTGTGTGTTCCAGCCTGGTTCTTGGCATTACCTTGGCTCATACTGTGCTCTGTGCTCATACTACCACGCTTAGTCTCGTTCTCTCTGCTATTTCATTATAGAAGGCTACTATTATTTCATTATAGAAGGCTACTGCCTTCTTGGGTGACAGGCAGTACCTTATTTACTTGTACGGGTGTCACAAGGATAGAAAGTGAAGGAAAATCCAGGGAGAAACAAAACCTGGCCTAATGTTAACTCTATCCAAAGCATACTCGCTAGAGGTTTTACTTCAACGTAAAGTAGAGTTTTTCTTCAAATGTTTTTCTTCTTAGCTCAATATGGTTCTTAAAATAATTACAAACGTAATTCAAGAAGGTTTATAAGGCCAGCTCCATAGTGGAATACTGTGATTCTGGAACAAAGTACTGCAGTAGGATACCTGCCATTAGTGGAGGGCTAATAATTGTGTTTTTAAACCAAACTTCCTTATTGGCTTATGAGTGTGTGTCAGGATTGCAAAACCAGAATTGTTTTTGCATTCTCTTAAAAAGAGTCCTGAGATGAACCTGTCAGTAACATGCACATGAATTTTGCTGACCTGTTCACTTTCTATGCCATTCTTCTAATAAAAAAAAGAAGAGAAACAAAATACAAATATAAAAAGCAGGATATTGTTTTAAGTGAGGAGCTTTTGAAATTGTTAGATATTATCAGTTAAAGAAGACCAAAGTTTAATGAAGAAGCACAATGTTGTTTTAAAATGCCTCCGGTTTGTACTTTTACTTACCTAATGGGAGTGATGCTATTATGTGGTTCAGGACCTGACAACTTGTAAAAGGTTTGTTCATACCCATCAGTGCCACTACATCATGCTACCTAACTTCATACAATGTTTATGTTAAACAAAATGAGAAGGTTCCTATTGTAATGGCTTGCTGACATGGTGGGAACACACTTAGTTACTCCTTGTGCAATTATTTGTTCTTATCTGGACTCAGGGCCGGTGCTACCACTAGGCAAACTAGGCAGCCGCCTAGGGCACACTGCTGCCTAGGGGCGCCTTCCCGCTGACTTCCCTCCATGTCTGCATGGTCTGCAGGCTGCAGCATGTAACTAACTCAGTCTCAGGCAGCTGCCCCGTCTTTCCGGTAGTGTAATTAGAGACGCAGCCCAGCACTGGAGCCAGCGCTAGAGGAAGTAGAGTCCTTCCTGTATAGCCCCGCCTCCTGTCACATGGGCAGGGTAAAGTGGGTGGAGTCAGGTGTGGAGCCAATGGGGGCGACAAAATGAGGTTTCGCCTAGGGTGTCAAAAATCCTTACACCAGCCCTGTCTGGACTTACCAGTTTGATTCATGGGGTACTGTTTTTTTCTTCTGAGGCTGACTTATGGCAAATATAGTCTATAGGTTTAAATGTGTGACTTTTTTTAGATGTTAACATTGTGGCCAACATTTAAAATAATTTGCATGGAGACCCTAATGGGATTGAAAAGAGAAGTGCACCACGTGCTAAAGCACTTGTGGGTGTGGTCAAAACGTAAGCGTGATCAGTGAAGTAGGTGTGGCATCTTGGCTTGTAGTGTGGCACGCTTTCCCCTTTACTTTGCTGTAATTTAGATAAAATAGGGTCTGAGATATACTGAAGAAAAAGTGGGAGTAAAATAAGTCTCATCATTGGTGTCAGTGGCAGCAGTTATAACCCACAGCATTGGTGTCAGTAGTTGCAATAATAACCAACAGCATTGATGTCAGCAGTCACAGTAACAACTCCCAGCATTGGTTTCAGTGGTTACGCTAACAACTCCCTGCATTTGTGCCAATGGCTACAAAATAACTCATAGCATTGATATCAGTGGTAGCAATAAAAACCCCTAGCCTTGGTGTCAGTGGCTGCAACAATATCCAACTGCATTGGTGTCAGTGGTAGCAATAATAACCCCCATCGTTGGTGTCAGTGGGAAAGGAAATAAACCACAGCATTGGTGCCAGTGGCACTGCTAATACCCTACCCACTACTGCCAAATGCCAAGGGCCCCGTCGGACATCTCATGGGAAATAGGTACTGCAGGACAGTGTTAAAAATCCTGGAACTGCTAATTGGTCTCTACTTTCCTTAGAGAAGAGAGAAGCATTCCAGTGCCTTACATGCTCATAAACTATGATTCTCTTCCTATACCCCTTCGCTGTAAATGAGCAGAGTGGGAATACAGTATAAAGTTCCCAGGTGCATCATTTCAACTAGTGAACCCTGGAAACATTTTATCTTTATCGTGGGCTACTCATGTGAGCAAAGCATTATGCGCACAATGATAATAGCAGTGAAGAGCATATGAAGCTAGGCTAAACTGCGGTCAAACTTTTTAACTGTCTAGTTTTATAAATATTACAGAGTGTGAGCAAGTTCTGATGAGTTCATACATTAGCATGTAGATTGGTTATGGAGACAGGCACTGTCAGCTTATCATTTGTATGAATGGTCTTTTACAAAAACCAGAGGTATTTTGAATGTTGTAATTCTTGTTTTAGAGAGTCCTTGTAAATAAGGCTGCATTTATACTTTTTGCCCGTCTGTGCCAACTGACTTTTGCCCCCTGTGTATGCTCACTTGAGAAATGGCACTGTTATAAATATAATTAGAGTGTATACTTTTATTATTTATTGACCAACATGGTACTTTCTTCCTGCAATTCACTGCTGATAGCCCAATTATTTTATTATTTGTGTCTGCTAGTCAGTAATTTGTTTTCTGTATTGCAAAATACACAAAATTTTGCAAATACGTTTGGATCAGCAAAGGATTAAAATGTATGTAAATCCAAAACGTGTTACTTTTAAGTTTTGGGGAAGTGAGGGCTTAGATAGAATACCTGTCAGGGTTTTATTGCTTAAAATATTGTGAAAATATACCTGCGGTAGGAACTAAAACAGAAAGCAGCTATGCACTATAACCTAGATACCAGGCACAATAAAAATATAAAAATAAAGCGCAGCACTAAAACAAATAAAGTGCATTCTGTGTATTAACACAGTAATGTAATTAATGAAAAATTCAATTAAAAACCATGAATCACAAATTCTGATTAAAATACAATTTGTGTCATCAGTTGTGCATGACAAATAAGACTTTGACTATGCTTATCTCTGGCTCCCTGACGTTTGGCTTGTCTGACTATCTGTATCGGTTCCAGAACTTTGGCTATGTTTTGACTATGTTTGTTCAATTTACTTTTATTATTAAACAAGTGAGATTTAACTGTACTTCTGTCTCAGTCTGATTTCATGGTTTCTGACAGTAGGCGAAGGCCATGAATTCAGAAGATACAATCAATCCACTTGTTGGTAATATTTTTTCCAGATTGGATGAGCAAGATCACCACATGGATCAGTTTGCCATGGTGTTACAAACGCTCCTGAGTCGCCCGGTGGAATCACCCACTGTGGCTGCTCCAATACAACTTTTGTTGCAGTCTGTCCCTGTTGCTGCTCCATTCTCTGTGCAGGCACCCACCTCGAGTATTACCTCTATAAGAGATATGTCTGGTTTCGCTCCGCTTCCCCAGTGATTTGGGGGCGATCCAGTTCAATTCAGAGGGCTTCTCAACCAGGTTGAGATATACTTTGAGATACTGCCCCAGGCGTCTCCTATGGACAGAAGCAAAGTAGGTTTCATGATATCTTTGCGTTCTGAGAGAGCTTTGGCCAGGGCAAACCCTCTATGGGAGATGCAAAAAAATGTCTTGAGTTACCCTGAGTTTGTGGCCTCATTTAAAAGGGTATTTGATGTTTTTACATGCTCCGCTTCTGCTGCCAAGTGCCTTATGTCCATCAAACAGAATATGAGAACTGTTGCTGACTATGCCATTGAATGCCATACTCTGGCAGCAGAGGTTGCTTGGAACAATGAGGCCCTTGTGGCTGCTTTTTTTCATGGTTTCTTGAATTCCATCAAGGCTAAGATATACCCACTGAGCTGGAGAGGTTGACCATGTTTGCTATCCTCATTGACTCCAGACTCAGAGAAAGACTCTCTTTTAAGGAGCACTTGCAGAAGCCTCCTGTATGTTTGCCTCCAAGCTTTGCAGTCTCACCCGTGCTTCCCTCACCTCCCATGCCTCCTGGTACCGAGTCGGTCAGTGAAGATGAACTCATGCACTTTGGCTTCACGTGCCTCTCTGCGGATGAGAGATCCTTTAGGAGGAGGGAGTGATTGTGCCTTTATTGTAGACAGGCAGGTTAAAAGACTTGGCTGACATCCCTTCTGGCTTCAAATCCTGCTTGCTGTTTGACTACGCTCATCTCTGGCTCCCTGATGTTTGGGTTGTCTGACTATCCGTTCCGGTTCCTGAACTCTGGCTATGTTTTGACTACATTTTTTCTATTTATTTTTATTATTAGATAAGTGTGATTTAACTGTACTTCTGTCTCAGTCTGCTTTCATGGTTTCTGACAACTTCCTTCTATGGATTCCTCATGAACTTTTTGATGCACGGAATTGCACTGCTTTTTATATAACACACTGTTACATATGTTTGAGACTTATTTTTAGTCACTAATTTCTGAATTTGTGATTCGTGATTTTTGATTGATTTTTTCATTAATTACATTAATGTGTTTATACACAGATTGCACTTTGTTTTAGCACTGCACTTTATTTTTATGTAGGATTTTATTGCTGTCTGTCTAATGAGGAAAGCAAGTGCTTTATCTGAGTAATAGTGAAAAAGTCACTCACATTCAGATTCACTCTGCACATTGATATATTCAAAGAAAAGAGTGTCCTTCAGAACAGAAAGCGGTTGGAATCTGCAACAAAATGTGTTAAAATTTTTTGCAATGTACAGTACATTAATCACCTAGACAGGATTGTTTTTCTGTACGAAAATCAGAAGGGAAAAGTCTGAAGATGAACCGGATTTTCGGATTGTTGCATTCGACAGACAATTTGACTTTTACATCAGACAAAAGCTGGATGTGCAGGCTATAAATCTTTTGTCTCATGTGAACTCAACGTCTGATTTTCGGATGGTCAGTACAGAAATCCGTCACACAAAAGTTGAAAGTACAAACACGCATGCTCGGAATCAAGGAACGACAGGGAAGAGTTCGGTTTTGTAAGCTACCGTTCGTAATCTAGAATTAGCATTTGTGACGTGGCTATTAATGAAATGTCAAAATTCTCATCTTCTTTAATGGGATAATAGTGAAGCTGCTTTGCTGATAATACTGATGTAGTTATGCGAACGTATTTTAAAAGGCATTTGTTTTGTACGATCTGAAAATCGTGAATCAACGTTCACCAAACTTCTACTAACATGAAATTAGCAGAAGGGGCCAAAAGGGTGGCGCTTGAGAAATTAACTTCGTCTTTATACTCTCATAGTACCTCACTACATTCGTGTTTGTAAAATGACAATTTGCGGATAGTTAGCATGCTAGACAAAATACTGCACATGCCCTTTTGACAAAAATCTGTCGCTCGGTCGTCCAACAATCATACCATGTGTACAAGGCTTGTATATTAATCACTATAATTTCTGCCCATAGGTGCCCTTTTCTTTTTTTAGAAATTGAGTCCATGACCAGTCACTGATGTCAATGCTGATTCCTTCTAAAAGTGCTTCAACCCAAATGCTCATGTATCTCTGTTGAAGCAATATGTTACATTATGACTCTGTAATATACTATTATATAACTAATATATACTAATATATATTAATAATAATGCACACAGAACATTTTTTGACACTACTGTTAAGGGTGTCTGGTGTTTTTGTGTTTTTTGTTCTGCCTCTAAACACCTGCATGTTAGCATGTTAGCCTATGGAATTAATTTACTAAATCTGGAGATTGGAAAATCAGTTTCTGCTCTGCAGAGAAACCAATCGGCTTCCAGCGTGTCAAAGCTTAACTGAACAAACTAAAGTTAGAAGCTGATTGGCTGCCATGCACAGCTGACACCATATTTTTCACTCTTCAGTTTTAGTAAATCAACCCCAATGTGTCCATTCACACATAGGTGTTTAGAGAAGTTTATAGGCAGAGAACAAACAGTGCCAGTGCATCCAGGAGCAGCGGCATTCTGGCAGAAAAAAACACTTGATGCATGTTAACCTCATTTAAATGTGCATTATTTAATTTCAGTGGCCAAAATAAATTACTATGAATTGATGCCTAACTACTTTGACATGCCCAAAATGTGCCTAAAGGTGTTACACAGGTTTACAAGCGTCAAACTTTTTCTTCTGCCTAAACACTGCTGTCAGGAGGAAAAGCATCTAGGAGAGATAGTAAAAAACCTTCAGTGTGTATTATCCCTAATATATTATGAGTTTTGAGTTATAAATATAAATTTCCATCTACAACACCACGTTGTCATCCTCCATGCTTGCTCCTCTTTCTACATGCAGAACCAGGCCCCATCTGCCAAAACCCTGGCAAACAGACAACACCAGAAGTCTCAAGAGACACAGCCGTGCTCTTGAGCAAGCATGGCGTAAATCTAAATCCCTGCAAGACTTTACCCTCTACAAATCTGCCCTGCTCAAATACAGCTCCTGCCTCCACACTGCACTCCACACTAAACAAACCTATTACAACACTCTCATAAAAACCCTCTCATCCAAACCTGACCAACTCTTTTCTACCCTTAATTCCTTACTTCACCCCCACTGCTCCCACACACAAACTTGCTTACTGTTCAACAGATTGCCAACCATTTCAATAGCAAAATCATCAGAATTCGCAAGGAGATATCCAGCATTCAAATTCTTCCCCTACCCAACACATCGTGTCCAACACTACACTCAATACACTCTTCCTTTTGCCCAGTTACCACAGATGAAGTTGATAAACTCCTCTCCATTGCCCACCTCACTACCTGTCCCCTGGACCCTGTCCCCTCTCAATTACTGCGACCACCTTCCCACTCTATCCTAAACTCCCTAACCCACATCTTCAACCTCTCTTTCTCCTCCGGCATCTTTCCTTCCCTGCTCAAACATACACTGGTTATCGCCATACTCAAAAAACCTTCACTAGACCCCACTTGTTTGAATAACTTAAGACCCATCTCCCTGCTCCCGTTTACCTCCAAGCTCATTGAACGCCTTGTCCATGACCGAATGAGTCGCTACCTCACAGACAACAACCTTCTCGACCCCATACAGTCTGGCTTCCGCCCACAACATTCTACTGAAACTGTCCAAACTCACCAATGACCTACCAACTGCTAAAACCAATAGGCACTACTCCATACTTTTAGACCTCTCTGCTGCCTTTGACACAGTTAACCACTTGCTCCTCCTCAGCAAATTATACTCCCTTGGCTTCCATGATTCTGCTTTATCCTGGTTCTCCCCCTACCTATCTCAGCGCACTTTCAGTGTCACTTACAACTCCATCTCCTCCAGTCCCCTTCCTCTCTCTTTTGGGGTACCCCAAGGCTCCATCCCGGGCCTTTCCTATTCTCACTCTATACCTCTTCCCTGGACAGCTGATAACCTCCCATGGCTTCCAAATACCACTTCTATGCTGAAGACACCCAGATCTATCTCTCCACTCCTCAACACCCCCCCTCGATCTCCGCACAGATCTCAAACTTACTGAATGACATATCGATATGGATGTCACACCACTTCCTCAAACTCAATCTTTCTAAAACTGAGCTTGTTATATTTCCTCCTTCACGGTCCCCCCCGTGACTCCACCATTAATATCAACAACACAACCATTGGTCCCTCCACACATGCCAGGGTCTTGGGTGTAATCCTTGACTCTGACCTCTCCTTCAGCCCCCCCATATCCAATCACTGGCTAAATCCTGCTGCCTTAACCTCCACAACATCTCCAGAATTCAACCCTTCCTGACTAATGACACCACAAAGCAACTTATTCACTCCTTGATTATTTCCTGCCTTGACTACTGAAACTCACTCCTTAATGGCCTACCCTTAAGCAGGCTATCCCCCCTTCAGTCTATTATGAATTCTGCTGCTAGACTAATACACCTCACTAACTGATCCATGACTGCTGCTCCTCACTGCCAATCCCTTCACTGGCTCCCCCTACCCCACCATGTAAAATTCTAAATGCTAACCATAACATACAAGGCCATTCACAACATTGCCCCATCTACATCACCAACCTCATCTGCAGATATCGCCCAAATCGTCCCCTCTGCTCCTCCCAGGACCTCCTGCTCTCTAGTTCCCTTGTTACCTCCTTCCATGCTCACCTTCAAGACTTCTCCAGAGCCTCTCCCATTCTCTAGAACTCCCTGCCCCAGTATATCCGATCAGCCCCTACCCTGTCCACCCTTGGGAGATTCCTGAAAACTCGTTTATTCAGGGAAGCCTATCCCACACCCACCTAACTGTCCCCGAACCACCCCCATCAAATCATTCTCTGCAGCTATTACCTTTTGTACCACCCTCTCCCTTTAGAATGTAAGCTCTACGAGCAGGGCCCTCCTGTACATTTTGTGTTAAACTGTACCGTAATTGTGTTGTTTCCCCCCCCCTATACATTGTAAAGCGCTGCGTAAACTGTTGGCGCTATATAAATCGTGTATAATAATAATAATAAATTCTAGTACAAATATAGGTAGCATTATTTTCAACCTCAAATTTTAGAGTTCTGCTTTGAAGGTTACAAAAAGGACACCTCATTTTATATGCCATAGGTCCTATTCTTCCTTTGCTTAATATTTTATTAGTTAAGTACAGTGTTTGCTCTATTCATTGCCAAAATGGCACTAGTTATGTATTTCCATGACTGAAGCATTTAAACATATAGCAACTGTCAAATGTGTAAAAAGCCATTATCAACATATTTCCTAGCTCCAATGCATTTTTATTGGTGGTGTGTCTAATAAGAAATGAAAAGCAAGACTATGGTATTTTTGTGGTTTAAAGGGTTTATTATTGTTTAAAAAAAAATACTTGTAATAATACAACAAGCAAAAGCTTGTGATTTATTTTCCCTTGAAAGTTGCTGGATCTGGGCTGTTTTTCTACTTTTTGACCTTCGCTTTATATCTGACAATTGTAATTGTATTGCTAGGGTTCTTTAATGTAATATTTTCCCCCTTTTTCTGATATGCTGATCTTTATATTCTTGTTGTCTTTTTCAATAGCAAACTGCTCTCCGCCTTGTCAAAATGGTGGAATGTGCTTACGCCCACATCTCTGTGTGTGCAAACCTGGTACCAAAGGTAAAGTCTGTGAAGAAAGAGCAACCCAAGGCACATCTTCCAGAACAGGAAACCAAGGTGCAGGTGCTCCAGCCCCACCCATACGTCCAATTCCTCAACAAGCTGCTCGGCAGCCCATACCAAGGAAAGTACAGTTCTCTCCAGAACAAAGCCAAGGTGGACAAGTTACACTGGCACTTAAACAAAAGCCGCACATTATCTTGTCACAACCACAGTAAGTATAAATGAGAAATTCATACCCTTTCTTTTTGACAAACAAGACTTAAAATTTGCAAAAACCTATAATTTGCCTTTTTACTTGATGGAAAGCAGTGTTACTTACAGAGTAATATAACCTCACCAGGCTCCATTCCCCTGATCTGTTTTGGCCTTTTACAAGGCTTAATTGTAGACATACAACCTCTAGTCTACAATAAAATACTGTATATACTCGAGTATAGGCTGACCCGACGATAAGCTGAGGCACCCGATTTAACCACAAAAAACAGGGAAAACGTATTGACTCGAATATAAGCCTATGGTGGGAAATGCAGCAGCTACTGGGTAAACAATGCCCACCTGCAGCCTCACTGTGCCCACCTGCAGCCTCACTGTGCCCATTTGCAACCTCACTTTGCCCATTTGTAGCCTCACAGTGCCCATCTGCAGTCTCATTGTGCCCATCTGCAGCCTCATTGTGCCCATTTGCAGCTGTACCTTTGATAACTAAAACAGCGACTGTCTCCCACTGTATCATGCAGTCTGTTTGGCGGCCGTCCATTGTAACAAAGCTCCGTCTCCTCCTCATCCATGATAGACGGAACACTGATACAGTTTCTCAGCATTGTATCAGTGTTCCGTCTATCACGGACAAGGAGGCTGCACCCTCACTTGATTATAAGCTGTAGGGGATTTTTCAGCCTAAAAAATGTGCTGAAAAACCCAGCTTATACTTGAGTATATACGATAATTAATTAATTATCTACTGAAAGGACTAAGAGAATGAATCAAGATACAGTAGTGCAGCTTGCCTTCTGCTTGAATTATATTATGGGACAATGATATGATGGCTAATTGGATGCCAATGGCCTTTCACTGACTGGTAATCTCCCTTCAGTATTAAACAAAATTATTTTTGTGAATTTTCAATATTGGGTTTTAAATAATAATTACCCCTTGTTAGGTGCTAAACATATCATTTTTCATCATTCTGTAATTTCCAGCCATAAACACTCCAGATGTGTTTTACCTGTTTATTCTTGATTTTGAATGCAGGATAAAGGCAAGGCACAGTTTCTTTGTCCAGTACAAAGAATGATACATGTCAGATGTACAGCACAATTTCTTGTATCCTAGTTTAATTAGATTGCCTTAGCGATGTCCTTTGCAAAGTCTCCCTGCTAATATTGCTGACACTGCTACATCACCTGGCACAGGTCTTGGCTCTACTGCTGCATTCTTTGTAATGTCAAATAAATTCAGAAATCAAGAGGATGCAGGAACCTTGCTCATTATGACTAGGACAGATTGCTGGAGCTAACAACTCAGGTGGATATTTCATTGATGGAATCTAGAATAGATACAACGTACTATAGGCTATTATAAACCTGTGGGCGATTCAACCTGTCGACATTTGCCCAGAGAACTGTAGATCAATCATGGGTGGACTAAGGACTTGTTCACCCCAAATGCTTTTTAATCGCATCTTGAACGCATACACAATAAAATGTTTTCCAATCAGCCTTATTCGGAGCTGTGTGTTCAGTTCCAGGGCTTTAAAACAAAAGCAGCATGCAATTTTTTATTTTGCACCAAAATGTTTGCAAAAGCGTGTAAATGTACTGGAATGTACATAATTGTGAGAGGGATCCTCAGCACTCAGTAAAAACACATGTGGAAACATACACTGAACACATGAATTGTGGTGTAAACTAGTTCTAATGCTTTACCATTTATGTTTGAGAGTTTGCAGCAGTATAAATCCACATTTGTGCGTGCATGTACCTGAAACATCTGCATTTTCCATTTTTTAATGTGCTGGCATGCAGGGAACAATTATGTTGGCAGAGAATGTAGTATGACATTTAATTATATTAAAATCTAATAGAATGTATCTGAGGGTCAGTATGACATTAAATGATTAATGCTGTTCATCTCAATAGCATATGATGGTAGGCATGGCTTTCACGTATAATAAGACTCTGGGCAAATTTATAATCTTCAAAAAAATATAGTTTATGTTTGCTTATATTTCCAGAAATGCTGAAACAACAGCATATACTTTATAACCAAAAAAACAAAACTAAAACTTGTGCTTAATGAAAATAATCCAACAAAAATATTCTACCATAAAAATAAATAATTAAGACCGCAGCAGCTGTTGCAAAGGTACTAAAACCCTAAATAATGAAGTAATAAGAATAAACAGCGCTAGCAGATTAAATTAGTGACATATAGTGAACAAAATGAAAAAACCCAATCAAATGGTGCCAAATATAAAAATACCACAATCAAATGGTGCCAAATATGAAAAACGCATTCAAACAGTGATAAATGCTAGCAAACAATGGTAGGTGCTTTCCAATAATAATTCAGCATTAGTGAATGAAATATTGAACCAGAAGGAAATTAAGTTCATGTAATAATAAGTGCTTTTTGATGGTACTTCAGTAGATTTGATTTCAGTTGGATAGTCTCCCTCTAGGTGTCCCCACTCACCAAATATGATGGACCCCTATCTGTGCAGTCCAGGAGTCAGTAAGAGCTTTGGATTATTGTTGACAAAGCATAACATTTCTTGTGGAGGTGGTGATATAAAACTCGGAAGGTTCCAAGGTATAAATAGATATCCAGGTAATGGAGAAAAGGAAAAAGAAAATATACATGTGAAGTACTGCCGGTCTATAATGAAAACTGCGCTGCTAACTAACGTCACTCACGAGACAGTAGGTAAAAAACAGACATCATCTTGCCCATGGATTGCAAATCAGCGGTGTGCGTTCCAAGAGACCCGGAAGTAGCGTCACTGGTTCGATAAGCCGGAAATACATATGTGATTGGGTTTTTTCATTTGGTTCACTAGATGTCACTAATTTAGTCCGCTAGCGCTGTTTATTCTTATTACTTCAGCATATACGTTATGATCCGACTAATTATTATTCAACTAACTTTTGGATCCAGGACATTCTCCTCTTCTTAGCTTGTCTCCAAAAAAAAAAACTGTGTTTGAGCTTTGTTAACACTTTGCTTAGTTTTATAATGTTCACAAAATCTTCCAAAGTTTATTGTTTCTATGCCAAAATACTAACTCACTAGATGTGGTAGGGGGTGGGTTTCACCTAAATTGGTATTGAACTCTTGCAAATTTGCTGACGGGTAAGGTTTTTATGACAGAAAAGACTCTATTGGTCTCTCTGTCATAAATGCCACCCCCTGCCTGTCAGCTGTCATGTACACTGACCTGTGCATGCGCATGTGCACATTTACAGCACCTACTCGGTGCCGTGGCGATGCAACTCCTGTGCATATGCGGGAGAATGACGTCATTGTGGGCCATTCAAGCAGCCGAACAGATGGAACCCAGAAGGAAGATCAGGCGAAGATGGAAGTGCCTGGGACTAGCAGGTGTGGTAACAGTGCATACTTGAGGGACACATTATGACAGGTAAGTCTACCATAATGTGTCAAATTTTAGCACAAACCTTCAGGGGACTGGGTTATTTAAAAAAAAAAAAAAAGTTGAATACCATTTTACCTTCTGTAAATATAGATTGCTCCTTGGATAAGTATGTATCTTCTACAATTTAAAGTCAAACTTCACCCTCTCAATTAAGATTGACTATTTTTTAATCCTTATGCTGCTAGTATTAGTAAATAGGAAAACATGTCATATTTACTTTTTCTAAACCTTTTTTTTTTTTTTTTACATTTTTGCAGTTACTTCCTGGTTTCCAGGCCTAGGCAAATGATGTCATACATCCCAGGAGTCTTCAGGAGGGAAAGAGGGGTTTTCTCAGCTAAGCACACCCTCCTGCTTGCATGCCTGAGCTGAGGACAGATGGATTCCAGGAAGTAAATGCTACATGATACATCTACCCTTACTCAAGATGGTCATGACCAGAAATCACTCAAGTGATTTCTTGAGTTTTCTTTGAATATTATAAATGAACTAAAAAAGTGTTTTTGGTGTGTGGAGCTCAGATCAGACGCAGTGTTGTTTCGCTTTAAGGAAGCGACTCTCTCTTTCACATAGAAAATATAATAAAAAATAAATGTGGCTAAGCATCGGGAATATGGGGCAGCTGTAGAATATTTACCTGGAAAAGTACAAAGAGATTGAAGCTTATAATTTTGATTTTCTTTTACTTACAGTTTTGATGATACCAGTAAACAGGACAGATAGGGTGAAACGAGAGCAGATGTAGCAATAAAAATCTAAAAGGTGTTCTAATTGATCTATACTCTGTCCAAAACTAAAAAAAAGTTTTGCCTTTAGTTATTCTTTAACCTATGTTTGATAGTTTAAGCTGGTGATACATGGATCGAAATTTGGCCAGTTCATAAGAAACCAGCTGAATTTTCGATCCATCTATGGCCAACTAGCAACTCATAAATCGGCTTGTTGGAAGATTTTTCTTCAATCAGCGCATGCCGCCAATCGTATGCAGCGCAGATCAGTGTATTCTGATGATGGAGGATTGTCAGAATACAATAACACTGTGTTGAGGATTATTGCTTCCATCCCAAATGTGTGGATGGGGGAATCGGTTAATTATGTATGGCCAGCTCTAGTGAAAATCTACTGCTGCTTTTTGATCACGTTGCACAAAAAGGAAATCTATTATCACATTTGCCTATTAGTTCAAAAAAATTTGTACTGTTGTAAATACAATCAATTCTTACTTTTCATGGAGATTGCATTATGTTTTTGGACAGCAGATGGCATTCTTTAGTCTGTGCTTGATTATCTCAGTACAAAGTACAGGCACACAGAATATTCAGAGCTTGCAAAATATGTCAGTGCATGTGAGTGACTAATATGTGGTTTGGAAAACATTTTTTATTTTTTTTGTCAGTAGCATTGAAAATCCCTTTGCCCTTTTAAAAACGAGGTAGCTTCATATTGAGGTAACTGAAACATTGTTTAAAATGTGAAGAAGGCATGTACCATGCGCTGTGCCTAGCAGTATACAGTAGATTTGATTCTTCTACAGACACAGGTGCTCTTCTAAGGGTGCATTTGGGATTGCACCCGCAGTCCCAATACATGCCCAGTGGGGGTTCCCATGATTTTGCATCCAGGGCATCAGATGTGATTGTTGCATGAGAAATTATATGCGACTAGGCGTGATTAGCTGCAGGAGCCAGCAGCCTCCCAAGCTTTCAGTGGGGCTGCCTCTCACAGCTAATCATGGGAACCCCACTGGGGTTCTTGCATGTGATTGGACTCAGGATCGGAAGCTGGCAGTGGGGTACAGGGGGGTGAAGAGGACAGGCGGTGGGGTGGTATGAAGCTGGCAGTGGAGTACAGGGGGTGAAGATGATGGGTTGGGGTGGTAGGAACCTGGCAGTAGGGTATAGGGGGGGGGTTGTAGATGACAGAGGCTGGGGTGGTAGGAATCTGGCAGTGGGGTACAGAGGGGGTGCATGACAGAGGCTGGGGTGGTAGGAATCTGGCAGTGGGGTACAGAGGGGGTGCAGATGACGGGGTGGGGTGGTAGGAAGCTGAAAGTGGGGTACAGGGGACTGAAGATGATGGGTTGGGGTGGTAGGCTCTGTACTAACGATCCAAGTATTGTAGGATCGCGCTGAAAGCGATATTTTTTGTCCGATTTTTGGATCGTGTGTACGGCCATAAGGTGGCAGTAAGGAAGAAGTGTGAGGGTAGGAAGTGGTCAACTCACCGTTGCCACACTTTCATGTATTTCAGAATCTTATCTGTTCTGGTAACCTTGATTTTGTTGTGTATCATGACCTGGGTAATCCTATATTTGGTTTCTGTGATTCTTATTGCATTGGTCTTCCAGGCTTTTGTAATTGTCTGTTTAGAGGTTGTAGTAACGTGTAGTAGTAATTTGAATTAGTCAGACATGAGATTTGGGGGAGTGTATTTTGAAGCGCTATCTGCAGGTCAGGGCTGATGGTGGTAAGGAAGAGCAAGGACAAGATTTGAAACCACTCCTAGCCAAAAGCTATTAGCAATTGGGCAGGACCAGAACACATGTAGATGAATGCCCAGCTCTCCACATCCCTGAGAGCAAGTTGCTGGGTAATTTGTGACCAAGTACCAATGAGTTAGGATCTTATAGTTCATTTCCAACGCTACAATGGTTTTTGAGGCAGATTTTGTCGACATCCAAATCTCATTCTGATCATCAGCAACCATCAGTAGTGATCATCAATAGTGACTCCCCAGTCCGTTGTCCATAGGGTCGTATATTTTGGGGAGTGCGAGGTGGTCATGTGGATCAGCTTTGAATATAAACATGAGATAAGTTCTACATCATGCGGGTGTTTACTGCATATGTATTCTTTTGTGTCATTGCAGTTACCTGCGTTCATCTATGAAGAACAATGCAGGTAACTGCACATAGTGTGAATGGGCCCATAAAGGTGGTGGAGGTTGTCAATCAATGTATCCCAGTGAGATTTTGGTCAGCCTAGAATTAAAATGAAGTGGGGGAGACAAAGGCCAGATAGAAGGAGGGATTCTTTAGAAATGAGAGTAAAGCCGCGTACACACGATCAAACAATCCGGTGGAAAAGTCCGGCAAACTCAAGTCCGCCGGACAATCCGCCCATGTGTAGCCTTCGGCGGACTTTTTTTACCCAAAAGTCCGGCGGACTAAGAAAGTATTTTTGCACTCCAATCTGTCCGCCAGACTCGCTTTTCGGCGGACAGTACGACTGTGTGTGTGCTAGTCCGCCGTACTTTTGAAATGAGCGGACTTTTCCTGCGTGGAGAAAAGTCCGCTCACTTTGAGCGCGTCTCCAGGTAGCAGGGGCCAGTGAAGGAAGCATCGCTGGCCCCGTGACCTGGTATGGACTTAAAGGGGAACCCCTACGCCGAAAAATCGGCGTGGGGGTCCCCCCCAGGTCCACATCAGACCTTTGTCCGAGCTCGCTACCCGGCCGGCCAGGAAAGGGGGTGGGGACGAGCGAGCGCCCCCCCCCCTCCTGAGCCGTGCCAGGCCGCGTGCCCTCAACATGGGGGGGTGCCTTGGGGAAGGGGGGCCGCGCGGCCCTCCCACCCCAAAGCACCTTGTCCCCATGTTGATGAGTATGGGGTACAATGTACCCCTACCCATTCATCAGTAAAAAAAACACAAAACACAAGGGTTAAAATAGTTTATTGCACAGCTCCGGGGGTCTTCTGTCTTCGGGGGTCTTCTCGCCAGACTCCTCCGCTATCTTCTGCTAGCTCTTTTACTAGCGGATGAGCTTTCTTCTTCGCCGTTGCCCTCTTCTTCCGACTTCGGGGGTCTTGTCCCCCTCTTCGGGGTCCTGTCCCCCTCTTCGGTTCTTCTTGCCGGGTCACCGCGCCTTCTTCTAGCTCTTTTACAGGCGGTGGCCCGGTCTTCTGTCGCCGTCTTCTGTTCTTTTGTTCTCTTCTTTTCTTCTTTTTCTTTTTCTTTTTCTTCTTTTTCTGCATGTGTGGGCGAGTCCGTTCATTTCAAAAGTACGGCGGATAGTCCGGTGGACTTAGTACGCCCTATTAGTCCGCTGAAAAAGTGCCGTGTGTGGGCAAGTAGCTCGTTCGGAAAGTCCAGCGGACAGTCCGGTGGAAAGTCCGTCAGACTAAGTCCGCCGGATAGTTGGCTACGCGTGTACGCGGCATAAAGGTACATATGGAGAAAAAAGACCCAAGGGACTTTGACCTTGTAACACGCAGCGAGTATTGTATTATCAGATTAAATACTTGTTCACACTTAGCTGCTGGGATTTTTTTTATATACATCTTTTTTAAAGAAATATCTTTAATACCCCTGACAGTATTGTGGAAGTTTGTTCTGCTGTGCATCTGCAGGTTCATTTGTCTGTAGGCATGCCTTTGAGTGTATTCTCCAGGAGTTATAGGAATTGAAAACTGTTTTTTTTGTCCTTTCAGTTTATTGCAATGCCAGCTTGATTTGGACATACACAAAATAAATAAATTGGTTATTCAGTTGAGAGAAAAAAAAATAACATCTTGCAAATAAGAGATTATTTGCAAACATCATGTCAGTGATAATCAGTGGATAGTAACTGTATGCTTGTCACACTACCGAACATTATTATGCTACTCTGCATGGAGCAAATTGATATAGAAATAATGGACTGCTGATTGGACACAGAGGCAAGATTAAAATAAACAAGCATGTAAAATGTGTGGCAAGTATCCAGCAATTAATATAATCACACAGGATAGCTTAGCGCCTAAAATTTACAGTAACCATAGAAGGTTGTTTAGTATTGCACTATTTACACCAATTTTTTAACTCTACAATGCAAATGGACATATATCTTAGTTACATATACTGTAGTTACATAGTTAGGCCCCTTACCGTAATGATCTGCCCCGTGATGATCCGCAGCCGGAGGTCCCGGCACACTGTGCCGGGACCGCCCTGTCAGATCTCCGCTCTCCTCTATGGGGGATCGGATGAACACGGACAGTCTGTCTGTGTTCATCCGATCCACTCTGCAGATGGATAGAAAAATAGGATTTTCCTCCGTCAGCAGAATCGGACCATAGCGGAGACGGACGATATCGGGTGTCTGCGGATGTTCTATAGGGATGCATGTATGTCCGTATTTCATCCGCAAACAGATGGATGAAATACGGACATACAGTCCGCATGTGTGAAAGGGGCTTTAGATGGAAAAAAAGACACAAGTCTATATAGTATACTCACAGCTGATCCAGAGGAAGGAAAAAAAACACTCTATAAAGCATTATCTGGTTTACTCCAGCAGGAGACAAAAATTCCTTCCTGATCCCTGATAAGGCAACCGGATATTCCCTGGATCAGCAATCCCTGGTGTTAATATATAGTTTTGTTTTCTGCATTTAGGAATGCATCTGGGTCTTTTGTAAAACAATCTAGTTAGCTGGTCAGAACTAGTTCTTGAGGGAGTCTATTGCATATTTTCACAGCTCTTACTGTGAAGATGCCTGTGCATATGTGGAGGAAAATCCCTTTTTCTCCAGATGCGAAAAGTGTGTCTATGGACCACCTATATGTTTATACATGGCAATCATTTACCCCCCTTTTAATCTCTTCTTCTCAAGAGAAAATAAACTCAGTTCCTCCTATCTTTTATTATAGGTGAGCTCCTCCATGCCTCTTATCAGTTTAGTCAGCCTTCTCTTCACTTTCTCCAGTTCCCCAATATCCTTTTTGTGAATTGGTGCCCAATACTGAATGGCATAGTCTAGATGAGGTCTTAATAATGATTTGTACAAGGACAAAATGATGTCTCCCTTTCTGGAGTCTATACTTCTGTAAATACAAGAAAGTATTTTTCTGCTTTGGAAACTGTAGCTTGGCATTGCATGCTATTATTAAGCTTATGATCTACCAAAACCCCCAGATCCTTCTCTACTATGAAATCTGTCAGTTGTACTCTCCCTATTATGTATGATACATTCATTTTCTTAGCTCCCAAGTGCATAACTTTACATTTATCAACATTAAACCTCATTTGCCATAGTTGCCCAATTAAACAGAGCATTGAGGTCAGCTTGCAAATTGGAGTCATCCTGTCAGGACGTTATTCCACTGCATAGCTTGGTGTCATCTGCAAAGGCTGAAATGGCATCACATTGACTGGCGTGGTACTACTGGATTGGCACAAGGCCATTTCAGAGTGTCTAAAAATTTGAAACAATGGCTTTGAAATAACAACTCTTTGAGGATATGTGGTTCTTTTGGAGCTTTTGTCAATACTATCCCCATTATGAACTTTCAGTATGTCTTGATTTATTTAGTAAAAAACTTGCTTACAATGTTCAAATATAAAAAGAGTGTTCTGTTCATTACAGGAAGCAGCTGGGCTCTCTCACAACCTCCCCTGCATTCCGCTCATTGGACGTGATGTCACTAGGGTGCTGGAGTCTGCGACTGATGCGTTTTGCCCCTCCCACAGGGTGTTATCAAAGATATAGACTCTCGGCAACACAGCTTAATAAATAGCTTAATAAAACAGATTAATAAATAGCCACGCGCGGACTCATATGACCATAATGTCATTTCCCTCTGGGTGTACTCAGTCTCAAGGTACTCCCAAACGAGGATACATTCTCCTTCCACTCAAAAACATAATAACATCCTCTTTAGAGCCATGGACATGCGCGGACTGAACCCGGTCCCATGACCATGCTCTCATTTCACTTTGGGTGTAGTCGGCCTCAAATACACCCAAAACAGGAATACTTCCTCATTGCAAATAAACTTCTTAAAATAAAGTTAAAATCCTCTGACAGGTACCATTAACAGGAATAGTTTAAAAATTACATACAATTTGTCCGATCTCGATCCAGCGATGTGCAGGAGAGCAGCATCTCTCTCAGCTCTGTCTCTCACTCTTCATAGGCTTTAGAGAGCCATCTGCTTCCACTGCTGTCAATCACAACCAGTGAGGAGGAAGCAGAGGACGGGGCCGAGCCTCGTTCTGTGAGTCAGTGGATACAAAGAGTGTGGCTTGGGAGCGAGCCTGCACAATTTCTAAAATTGAGTTTTTTTGGTTATGGAGATACTAGGATAGTTGTGCATGCTAACCATTCATATCAAATCAGAACCAAAGGGTTGGTGTTGGACTATACCGTTACTTTATATATAAAGGTAAGAGAAGAATTGAAGATAATAATAAAATTTGACACAAGTTTAATAATTAACAAAAGTAACAAAATACAAAGTATAACAATTAAAATTCTAATACACCCCAGATTAATGTGTACAAATACTCATAATAGAGTTCAGTTCTGGTGGCGTAGATGAAGAGTTCCTCTACTAGTTTAGCGGATTGTCCGCTTCTTCAGGAGGAGGTCTATACAAATAATAAACAATTCATAAATAATTAACAATTGGTATAATTGCACAGATAAAGCATTATGAAACCAGTAGAAGTAATAGATAATGAAATCAAAAAGGTAAAGGGGATATAGGGAAATTTCACTCACCCAGAAATTCAGGGAAAAGGGCAAGGTAAAAACAGAAAAACTCAATTTTCGAATTAATTCATGGATGATGGTACATTCTTTAAATTTCACTTATTTGAGGCTATACTCTCAAATCTCCTGCACAATTTCTCCCATAACAAGCAGCTTGTTATGGTGGGCATTCGGCTGGGGGTAGGTGTCAGGAGTGGTGGACCCCAGAAGAGAAGGATTGGGGCTGCCCTCTGCAAAATCGTTGCACAATGCAGGTAAGTATAATATGTTTGTTAGAAAAAATATATAACTTCGCAATCATTTTTTTTGTGTGCTGTGTTTTCTTGGGTGGATTTCCTATACTTTCTGTCCCAGAGACACAACAGGCAGTGAACTGAAATATCTCTAAAGTTGGGGGAAATCACCTCTTAGCCCTTGTACACATGATCAGACATTCCGACCACAAAATCCATCTGATTTTTTCCAATGGATTTTGTCCAAAACTGGTGTTGCATACACACGGTCGGACAAAGTTGTCGGAAAATCCAATCGTTCAAAACGTGATGGCGTTCGTTCGTTACGATGGGACTATGTTCAGGCTAGTAGCCAATAGCTTTGGTCTTGTAATTTGATCTCAGCATGTCTGGCACTTTGTCTGATCGGAATTCTCTACAAACAATCGGACAAAGTTCGATCAGATCATGTTGTCGGAAAATGTTATATCCAGCTCTCAAACTTTGTTGGTCGGACATTCCGACGGAAAAAGTCAGATGGAGCCACACATGGTCGGATTATCCCACAACATGGTCCGATCGGACATTTTCCGTCGGAATGTCTGACCGTGTGTACAAGGGCTTAGACAGTTGTTACCACAACAGGTGTCTCCACTTAAAGATTTCCTACTATGGTGACAACTGTAAAACGTTGGATTTCCTTTTTTTTTGTTATTGTTACATTGGTAACCATCAGAAAAATGGCCATCATTTTTGCACCCAGTGGGAGATTTAGCGTATGTAGAAAACAAATTCCTTTTATGCATTTCCCCACGCAGTCACCTAATTGAGTCACATTTACCAATAATCGACCATCATTTAAATTTTTCATTGCTCAATGAAAATTTAGGTCACAGTATAACAATGGTCATGCTTATAATATTGCCAGTGTTATTTTCCTTGGCAGTGATTACTTACATTGAATTGGCAAATTGTTGATTTTATTAATGATCAGCACACTGAAATAAATGCCATTATATGCATTTATATAACCTCACATGTGATACACACTGAAAAGTAGGATTTTAACTGAAAACCCTCTACTGTTGCTGCAAGTCATGCAAATGATAGAGAGAGTGGCAGGGGATTTCCAGAAAATATAGTCAAAATTGATTGTATTTGTAAATCCTTGCATGTTCACATAAGGAAATGCGTTATGACTTGACAACATATAATATACAGTAAACCCTTTAGGGGAAGTACACATGGTTTTTAGATAAGGTTGCCTAGGGGCTCAGCACAAATGTGAACTAGTGACTTATACTGTGATATTATACTACTCAGTATGTAATATCCCCAATTGTAAGATCTTTAGATCTTTTTTTTTTTTTTTTTTACTTTGTTCTTTTGGCACTATTAAACGCTGAAATGCTTTACACATTTCTCCAGTACTGTCTAACACATGTTTTGTCAGCTTGTGCTATGAACAGAAGCTGCCCTATAGTATAAAAAAGGTAGAAAAGCGTGTTCATTAGTTATTTAAAGTGACACTATCATTACATTTGAAAAAAAAATGTGCCTGCAAACTACAGTATCTCACATTTTTGTAAATATTTTATTCTATCTTTTCATGTGACAACACTGAAGAAATGACACTTTTCTACAATGTAAAGTAGTGAGTGTACAGCTTGTATAACAGTGTAAATTTGCTGTCCCCTCAAAATAACTCAACACACAGCCATTAATGTCTAAACCGCTGGCAAAAAAGTGAGTACACCCCTAAGTGAAAATATCCAAATTGGGCCCAGTTAGCCATTTTCCCTCCCCAGGTTTCATGTGACTCGTTAATGTTAGCCCTTGTACACACGGTCGGAGATTCCGACAACCAAATCTGACGGATTTTGTCAGTCGGATTTTGTCCGACGGATCTTGTCTGAAACTGTTGCATACACACGGTCGGACGAAGTTGTCGGAAAATCTGATCGTTCGGAACGTGATGACGTTATTTCGTTACGACGGGACTACGTTCAGGCTAGTAGCCAATAGCTTTGGTCTAGGAATTTGATCTGAGCATGCGTGGCACTTTGTCTGATCGGAATTCTCTACACATGATCGGAGTATGTCCGATCGGACCAGTTTGTCGGAAAATATTTCCAGCAAGTTGGAAAATTTGGTCCGACGGATATTCTGACGGAAACAGTCCGATGCTTACCACACACAGTCGGATTATCCGACAAAACGGTCCGATAGGGCACATTCCGACGGATTCTCCGACCGTGTGTACAAGGGCTTAGAAGGTCTCAGGTGTGAATGAGGAGCAAATGTGTTAAATTTGGTGCTGCTCCACTTTTTACAGGAGATATAAGTGACATGGACACCAGCAGGAGAAAGCAATTAGAGCTGTGGGAGCCCACAAGATCACACTTTCCTAAGAGTCAGTTTCCCCCTGGACTTCAGATGAAGACTTCTATTGAACGAAGCAGCGTGATAGGATTTAAAATGTAAAAAATGGACCCTCGCGCCACTAAGTGCTAAACGTGAAAATGTATCTAAGTACGTGTAAAAAATGGAAAATGTACCAATACACAATATAAGTAAAATAACCAGTGAAGTGATACAAAAGTGCAAGTGCTACTAAATAATGCAAAATGCAGCGGGACAAAATATTTAACACAAACTATCGCATCAAAATGAATAAAATAAAGAGTCCTGCGCAAATCGTGCCACTGAAAAAATTGATGATGAATATAAAAAAATATAAAAACAGTCAATAAAAAATCAAAAAATAAACACACCGATGAGTGAAGGTATAAAGTGGAAAACAAAAGAAAGAACGGGACCAAATGTTCCAAAATATATAAATCCAGGCTCTCAGAACTCTCACCTCAAGATGGAATAATCAGACAAATGAAAATAACCCCAAAAACTTCTCCTTTACTTCTCTGTATACAATAACCAAGGAATTGCAGATAAAGCATGTAGTATACACTTCTGCCACTAGAGGGCCATTTCCAGCTGTTGTATGTAATACTGCAGCTATGGACTTGTATTTCCGTGGTGTGGAACTTGAAAAGAACACAGAGGGAAGGGGGAAAGGGAGAGAGAGAGGGGACTCCAATCGTGTAGTGGTTTCAATAAATGAACAAATTTATTAAGCGATAACAATAGACTCTCACATTTAAAAGAAAAAATTAAACAGATAGAATAAGATGGAGATCTGGCGTCTTCCGCCAGTCTTACGCTACTTCCGGTTTGTCCTACGGCCACTCCCTACACGTTACGTCATACCACGTGACTTCTTCATGGGGATCCATGAAGAAGTCACGTGGTATGACGTAACGCGTAGGGAGTGGCCGTAGGACAAACCGGAAGTAGCGTAAGACTGGCGGAACATACAAGAGCTGGAAATGGCCCTCTAGTGGCAAAAGTGTATACTACATGCTTTATCTGCAATTCCTTGGTTATTGTATACAGAGAAGCAAAGGAGAAGTTTTTGGGGTTATTTTCATTTGTCTGATTATTCCATCTTGAGGTGAGAGTTCTGAGAGCCTGGATTTATATATTTTGGAACATTTGGTCCCGTTCTTTCTTTTGTTTTCCACTTTATACCTTCACTCATCGGTGTGTTTATTTTTTGATTTTTTATTGACTGTTTTTATATTTTTTTATATTCATCATCAATTTTTTCAGTGGCACGATTTGCGCAGGACTCTTTATTTTATTCATTTTGAAGCGTGATAGGGTTGGTGTAATGAGAGCTATCTGATGGACAGCACAGTGGCTAAGTGGTTAGCCCCTCTGCCTAGTAGCACTAGGGTTGTCAGTTCCAATGCCAACCGCAGTGCTACCTGCCTGGAGTTTGCATATTCTTCCTGTGCCCATGTGACGGTACTCTGGTTTCCTTCCAAACTCCAAAAGATATGCTAGTGCCTTTACATTGTAAGTTCCCTAATGTGAATGTACAGTATATGTGTAAATTGATGATGCTGTATAAGTACCTGTAGCACAGCCCTTAAGGGCCCCAGATTAAATGATATCCCCTGCCCAACACACAAGATTTTCACAGGCACTCCAAAGTCAGAGAACTGTCCGTGTCATTGTTTTTGTTATTTATTGAGGGTAATAACTTGGATAGGAATGGGAGGTTATGGCATACCCACTGACTTCAACAACAAACTTTAGGGACAACTCTTCCTATATACAGTCTCTATATACAGCTCCACTTATTCCTCCAGCACTTGCTTGCAGAACTCAGCTTGATCACTGTGAAGATCTGACAGGCTTTCGGTAAGATTTTTTAGCGTTGGGCCATTACAGCCTCTTGTCTGTGTAGCAAAAAGAACAGTGTCCAGCTTGTATCACTCCTGTGGCTACTGCTCCCAGCACCACCTTTTTAGGCACTGCCAAGCCACCTGGCAGCAGCTGCCCCTTTTAATAGCCCTCCAGGCTAACGTCTCTCCACAGTTCTCCAGACTGACACTCTCCAGCCCACCTGGCTGACTCTAAGGAGATCTCCCGGCAGTGTTGACCTGCTCCTGCTGGCCTCTCTCCTTGCTCCTGTGCCTCCAGGAAGGGCTTTTTCTGTTTGTTTTTGATAGGATCCTTCCAGAACCCGAGCCCTGGCTCAGGGTCACCCCCCCCCAGACTAGGGGGCACCCTCAAAGGCCACCAACAGCCTCCACAGCACTCCATCCCCATCTTCCACCCGACTGTCCCTGCTAGCATTACTCATGCCTATTTATGAAGTGGCCTGCCCCCTTCCAGCCCTTTACTGAGGTCCTCAGAAATATTCCAAGCAGCTCCTCCTAGCCTTCACCCACTATGTCCAGAACATTCTCAAATGTCCCAGAAAACAGGGGAAGGCACCAGAGAGGCTGCTAGGGTGAGTCATCCAGCCATGAGTCACTGAACTCTGACCCAGATACACAGCTCAGACTTAGCCCTGAGCTAAAATAAATTTACCTACACTAACAATCTACACTTAACAACTAGCACACCCTAGAGAGTGCTACACTAATAAAAAATAAATGTGAATTGTCCACTTTAATACTTTATGTAAAATAAATGTCAAGGCAGGGCTGCCGTTAGAAATCACAGGACCCCCAAATAGCCTGTCTGAAACCCCCCGCCCCCTCTCCGGAAATATCAAAACAATACTTTTCTCTAAAAATACACTAAAATTATTATTAGCGTGCACAAACATAACATACCTTACAAAAAGTCTGCTAAATCTAAAAGTCTGTGTTAATGAGGTCTTGGGGATCATTCACAGGGGTACCGTGGCCTGCACAGTTTGCATCTGTGTTTTTTTATGTAGCTGGAGCTGTGGACAGGCAGCCCATCTTATGCTGTTTGAACACAGCCACAGGTCCTAATTTGTGGGCATGTGTGTACTGCCCCGAAGACACACAGTATTCATTCAGGGCCATTCACCCATACCTGCACACCTGTCAAATTAGGACCTGTGGCTATGTTCCAACAGCTGCTGTGTCCCCATAGAGTAACAGGAAGCTCTGGCCACACAATCAGCTCATTCACACTGTATGGGCCAATGAACCCATATAAATGAGCCCTTAATTGTTTTTTTTTCTTTTTTTAGATTTTTTAAATTAATGTTTACAATTTATTTTCACAAAGGAGTTGGGGAAGCTTTGTGAAATTTTAGGGGGCTAAACAGATTCCTGGTGTCTCATCTTTTAGACAAAGGAATTAAGGACATAGATCCCCAATCTTTTCTCTGCCACCTTAGGCCCTTTACACAAGGGATGGGCTCCGTTGAAATTCACCTGCTCAGCAGGGAATCAGTGTGCTGATCCCCTCTGAGCAGGTGGATGGCTGGCTCATGGCTGCTCTGCTTATGCTGAGCAGACACAGACACAGCCCGCTCTCCTCTATAGCCAGTAGGATTTTAACAGACTGCCCGTCCATTTACACCCAACTACCATCCAATCTGATCAGCCAGTCAAATAGGGAGCAGATGTCCATTGACACCCACTGCTTCATAGAGAAGACTGGAGGGTCTGATTGGCTCCACCTGAAAAAATGACAGGCAGTTAGCCTGTGTGAAAGGACCCTTAGCTGTATAACTAGCTAAGGAACCCTCTGTACAGGGGCTTCCTGTTGATTTACAAACTGAAGCATAGAAAAAAAACAGTTTACTATGCTTCAGTTATGAATGAGTCCTGGAGCAATTAGGACCAACCATACACTGTGTTCATCTATCCTAAAACAATCCCCATGTGTGCAGCAGCTGGTGGGAAGGTGAGGAGGGAATTGCTGCCAGGAAAGAGGCACACAAGGGGCGGCACAGTGGTGTAGTAGGTAGCACTCACACCTAGCAGTAAAAAGGTTCACTGGTTTGAATCCCAACCACGACACTACCTGCCTGGAGTTTGCATGTTCTCCCTGTGCCAGCGTGGGTTTCCTTCGGGTACTCCAATTTCCTCCCACACTCCAAAGACATGCTGGTAGGTTAATTGGCCATTTTAACCGAAAAAACAAAGAAAAACGTATTTTTTTTCTAAATTTTCGGTATTTTTTTATTTGTTGTGCAAAAAATAAAAATCGCAGAGGTGATCAAATACCACCAAAAGAAAGCTCTATTTGTGGGAACAAAATGATTAAAAAATTGTTTGGGTACAGTGTAACATGACCCGCAATTTGCGACAGCACTGAAAGCTGAAAATTGGCCTGGGCAGGAAGGTGTATAAGTGCCTGGTATTAAAGTGGTTAAAGATTTTAACTACCAGCAAGAATAAGTCCTTACATTTAAAGAGCACCTGTCATTTCAGATCCATCCTACTGCCGCCACGTCCCTCACCTTGTTGTGTAACTGCTGCATCACCAGTCGTTCGCTTAAAGTGAATGGGACTGTCAGTGAGTCAACAGCGGGTCTGAGGAGGAGCTGATGCAGAACAGAGATGACAGTTGCTCTTAAAAAATATTGACTTAAATGAAGCCTTTTTACTAGTGAACAAGGGATTGTAGATATATATTACAGGCTGAGGTAGCTCATTCAGACAAGCTAATGGGATACATCAGACTATGCAGAGGTTAACAATAACAGGAGTGAAACTGGAAGGATCCATCTACAAGAGTTCCCTACGAATTCAAGAAGGTGTAACAAAAAAGCAACAGAAACAGGAGCTGACGTCGGGGTAAGTGGGGGGAGAGGAGGAGGGATGGTTGATGTGGAAACGTTCCTTATAAAGGGGGGGGCAGCATGGCTAATATTGAATCCTGTCGCGAAATGGTTCTTGATCCGTTGTGGTTAAACTTGTGGAAAGGTTTGAAGTGTAATTTACGAGCAGTTGAGGTTAAAGTTAAGGATCATTAGTTGTAGGTAATCCAGTAGGGGAATCTGACTCCTCTGAGTTTGACAGTGGGGGTCCGAAGTATGAGAATGAAAATTAGTCAAAGGTGGCTAATTCAGCTGGAGAGAGTGATTTAAGAATGAAGGCATGCCACTAGAAATAGTAGCGGGCTCTGGATTTATCTTGATTGAAATGTAAAGTCGGTCTTTCGATAACAGGAGAAGGAGCTCTCTCTTAATTTGAGAAGTTAGAGGGCAATGTGGTAAGGTCCAGTTTATGAGAATAGTTCTCCATGCGACTAGAAGGCAAATCAGGGCCCACTCCTTGTTGGAGGGGTTTCCCTCGGATTTTTCAGTGGTGGTTACATTTGTAGTTTGGGACCATGGTAGAAGTTGGTGGTCCCAATGACCGAAGATAAGAAGTAGCAGATCCTTAGGTAGCTTTAGTAGGATGACTTCATAGATAAAGGATAGGACCTGATCCCAAAAGGTGGAAATGAATGAAAAAGTCCAGAAGCGATGGGTCAGGGATGGCCTCAGTTGGTGACATAGGGGGCAGGAGGCTTTGCTGTGGTCCGTTTTAGAAGATAAGAAGGGTATGTAGGCTTGGTGAGTGATCTTCAATTGGGATTCTCTCCATATTTCATTGAGGGTTAGTTGCAGTACCTTTTTTAGACCTTGCAGAATTTTGAACATGAGGTCTGGATCCGGAAAGTCTTTGCCCCAATTGGCCACCAATGAGGATGACAGAGGGGGAGTGGATGTCTAATATTTTATAGGAGCCATCTAGGAGCGTTTGATCCGTGACATTTGGTTTGAATCTTTTGTGGTCCTCCTTGCAGGTACAATTTATAAAGCTGATGCATTGATTATAGTAGAGAGCATGGGTTTGGGGGAATGAGAAGGTACTCGCTATGGTCGAAAAGGGCAAAGGCCTCCCTGTGTCAGTATTACATAAGAAAGAAAAATTTTTGAGCCCCTTTTCTTCCCAGACGGTGAAGGGTTTGTAATCCAGACCAGGGGGAAAACTGGGATTTCCTTGTATAGATAGGTGGCTAGACATAAAAGGCGAAAGCTTGAGGAGTTTCCTGGTTTCCCTCCAGGCAATAGCTGTGTCCCTCAGTAGGAGGTTGTGTTGAAGGGGAGTGGGAATTGACTTCCATTGGCAGTGAGGAAGGGCTACTAAGGAGTATGGGTGGGCCATTTCGGATTCCATATGATAGTTAGAAAAGCGGGAAGATTTGGCTATCCAGTCTAGACTAGTTCTCAACAAGCATGCCAAGTTATAGTTCCTGACATTTGGGAGACTGATACCCCCTTTGCTCCTGGGAAGATATAGCTTTTTTAATGCTATGCGAGGTCTTTTGTTCTGCCAAAGGAATTTTGAGATGATTGAGTTAAGGAATTTGACATCTTTGTGTCGTAGAACTAAAGGAATGGTTTTCAATGGGCATAGTAATCTAGCAAAACTGACCATTTTTACCAGATGACATCTTCCCAGGAGCGAGAGGGCAGATCCATCCAGTTAGATAATTCTTGAGATATTTTTGCGATCAGGGGAGAATATATAAAGAGAAGGGTAGTTTCCCAATGTTAATTCCCAGGTAGGTGATGTGGGACTTGGCTACAGAGAAAATAGAGTGATGGTCCCAGGGAGGGGTGGATAGGGTACCTATGGGAAGGATTTTGCTTTTGCCATAGTTGATGCGAAGGCCCAAGCACAGTTTAAAATCATCGAATACCCTTTTAATAGGGGACATGTCAGAGGAGGGGTTAGCTGTGAATATGAGGACATCATCTGCAAAGAGGGAAGTGCTAAGATCATGTTTACCAATCTTGACGCCATGTAAGGGAGCTACCAGGGTCAAGTATCTGGATAAGGAAGGGTTCTAGGGCTATATTAAATAGAAGCGGGGATAGGGGGCAGCCTTGCCTAGTCCCTTTATGGAGATGAAAGTCATTTGAAAGTAGGCCCGCCACCACTAGCCTAGCCGTAGGTGCTGTGTACATGGTGTCGATGAGATGACAGAAGGGGCCCGTGAATCCCATTTTTGATAAGGCTAGGGAGAGCCATTCAAAGCTGATATTATCGAAGGCTTTCTCTGCATCTAAAGTGATGATGGCATAGTCTCCGTCTGGGTCATATTTAGCATACTCTAAAGCCAATAGGACTTTACGAATATTCAGAGAAGTAGTTCTACCTTTCACAAAGCCAGATTGGGCTTGGTGTATAAGGCCGGGGAGGATGGTAGCAAGTCTAGTGGGGACTATTTTGGATACGATTTTGACATCCAAATTTAGTAATGAAATGGGTCTATAAGACCCCGGTTCAAGGGGATCCTTGCCCTTTTTAGAAAGTAACTTAATGATGGCCTGGTTCCCTGTTTGGAGGAATGAGCCGCCGGACCAAATACCATTGTAGACTTTGTAGAGTGTGGGTGCTGTTATGTTTTGTAGGGTTTTGTAGAACTCACTAGTGAATCCGTCGGGACCAGGGGCCTTGGAGGGGGTGAGGTTGCGGATAGTGTTTGAGACTTCGGAGAGAGAGATATGAGCATTAAGAACCTCCAATTGTAGGGGGGGATGGTGGGTATGTCTACTTTCTCTAGAAACGAGCATTCTACTTGTTTGTCTATGGGGTCATGGGCATACAGCTCCGAATAAAATTGAAGCATGGTTTTATTTATTGCCTGTGGTGGGGAGTGTAGGGATCCATTTGTGCCTCGTAGCGAAGTGATGTGGGTCGGGTGGAAAGTGCCTTTACAAAGCCTGGCTAGGAGCTTTCCTGGGGCCTTTTTGGTTAACTCAAGGGTGTCTGCCCATGTATCAAAAGCCCTCTTGGCTGCCTGCCATTCAATCCTGTTGTCAGAGGAGTATTTGGTGGTCAGGGATCGTTGTGCGCGGTGTAATCGTGCGCTGGCTAGTTTGTCATTTGTTAAGGTGTTTCTTTTGAAGGTGGTGGCATAGGAAATGATCCGTCCTCTGAGGTATGCTTTTTCGGCATCCCAGAAGAGATTTGGATCATCGGTGTGGGGAGCATTGGCAGTGGAGAATTCAGTCCAACAATTTTCTATGTATTTCAGGAAATCAGTGTCGCTATGGAGGTAGGAGGGGAAACGCCAGATTTTGGGATGGAGAGGTAGATCCAGATTGTCAAGAGACACTGCTATTGGAGCGTGGTCAGAAATAACTATATCATGAATGTCCGTTCCAGACATCATCGGGATAAGGTTATCAGAGCCAAAGAAATAATCAATCCTGGTTAGGATATTATGTTACATAGTTACATAGTTAGTAAGGTTGAATAAAGACATCAGTCCATCCAGTTCAACCTGAGTGAGTGTCTACAATTGTCCCTATCCCTTTACATTGCACACTCACATTGGTCTCTACCCTCAAGGAGCCACAATCCAAGATCCCCAGTTGTATACTAGGGCCAATTTTAGACAGAAGCCAATTAACCTACCTGCATGTCTTTGGAGTGTGGGAGGAAACCGGAGTACCCGGAGGAAACCCACGCAGGCACAGGGAGAACATGCAAACTCCAGGCAGGTAGTGTCATGGTTGGGATTTGAACCAGTGACCTTTTTTACTGCTAGGTGAGAGTGCTAACCACTACACCACTGTGCCACCCTGTGGGTTGGAATAGAATGTAAATTCTTTATCAACTGTGTGAGAGAGGTGCCAAAGGTCATGGAGGTGGAGTGAGTCCATCGTTTATGCAAAATCACCACCGACCAAATGTGGGAGATGGGTGTTGCTGAGAAGCCAAGTGGAGAGCTTGCTGTAGAATTGTTTGTTGGGGTTATTAGGGGCGTAAACATTAAAGATTACTAGGTCTTTGGATCCTATTTTAATATGTGCTGAAAGAAGATGACCCTGTCTATCTGTGTTTGAGGATAGGACTGCACAAGGGAGGTTCATGTGGATTAGTAGGAGGACACCAGCTTTCCGTCCTACTGCGTCTGAGCCTAAGACTGTGCCTACCCAAAGTCTCTGCATATGGTGAAAATCAGGGGTCTGTAGGTGAGTTTCCTGAAGTAGGGCTATGTCAGTTTTGAGTCTTTTGAGATGTCTGAGGATTTTCATTCTTTTATTGGGGTATCTAAGACCTTTTACTTTCCAAAAAACTACTTTCATACCAGAGGGGTCGAGGGAGGAATGTGGGCCGAACTTGTATCTTGAACCATATGCGAGTAATACCGTGCGTATAATGCTGCGTTAGGGAAGGGAATACAGTTTTTCTGATAAACGCGTGGGGAGAGTATATGAGCCCCGGGGAGGGAAAGGGAAGAGAGGGGAGGGAGGTGCTGGGGCGAAAACCTGAAAATAAAGCAAAAAATAAATTTGTGTGAACTCTCTTTTTTCCGCATGGGATCACTGTGTAGGTCAGCTCCCAGTACAGGACACTGATAGTATGTTCTATGAGTACCCCTTTGTAGAAGGACAGGACCATGTGGCTGCCTCAGGTCACGTAAAAGAGGGGATGCAAGAGACGTTACACAGTGAGGCAATTGGGGGAGGCAATATATAATAAGAACATTGACAGAAACATTAACTGATTTCGCAAACATAGAACATGGCAGTTTGTTTTGTTTATGGACACCCAAAAGATAGAATATAAAGATGCCAGCAGATATAGTTGGTATCCAATGAGGGTGAGGAAGAGAGAGTCTCAAGATGATTAGTCAAAAGTAAGTATAGTCAGACCTAAGGTGTTACAGGTACATGACCTTGGGTTGGTGAATAGCCGAATCCTGGAGTATGGGTTCCCTTTCAGCGAGGTTGCGATGGTCTGGTGCTGAGGGTCTGAAGAGCTTGGGAGAGTCTTTTCGTGGGCTCCTTTGGTCCAGGGAGTGGTGAGAAGAAGTGGTTTTGGACGGTGTGTGCGGATGTGGGTCAGCATGTAGAGACCAGATAAAGGTTTCTACCTTAGAAGGGTCTTGGAAGGACAGTTGTTCTCCCTTTGGGGACTAGAGGCGCAATATCGCTGGAAATGCCAGCGTGAATTTGATTCGCCATTTATAGACCTCTGAACAAATCTGTTTGAAGGCTTTTTTTGAAACCTCGATTGAATAATCAGTAAATATTAGTATTCTGATGCCGTCAATCTAGAGAGAGGAGGTTTTTTTTTTTTTTGTAGAATGAGTGCCTTATCCGAATAGTTTAAGTATTTGGCAATAATTGGTCGGGGCAATTTGCATTCTGGGATAAAAGACCCCATGCGGTGAGCCTGTTCCACGGTGCATGTTCCTGGAAGGCCTAATTCGTTTAGCATTCGGAGACAGCCGGCATTTGAAGTGATTCTGGGATGCCCACAAAATGCAAATTGCTCCTTCTGGACCTATTTTCCAAATCGTCCAATTTTTGGATGATATCTTGGTTGGTCTTGTCTTGCGCTTGTTCAGTGGCCTGTGCCTGGTACAATTCCTCTTCTACACTAGCCAAGCGATGTTCAAGATTGTTCAGCCTGGTGGAGTGTTCCCCTAGCTGGGTCTTGTTTTGGTTCATCCCTGCGTTTACTGCCTTCTCCACAGAGGCAGTTATCGTGGGGGTCAGGAGGGCTGCTACTCCCGGAGCTATGCGCTCCATGCTACTGTCTCCTGTATACTGTAGGGTGGAGGTATGTGGAGATATGGCCAGAGGAGTTGAGGCAGGTGTAGATAATGCCTGTGGGGATGAGGCATGAGAGTTGGGTTGAGAGGCCGAGCAGCCACTTACCTCCCTGTCTGCTGCTTGTGCTTCAGCCATGTGTTCCGGGTAGGCCGAGACCGGGGGCCTTGATTTGCGGCCGGTCCGGCAGCACCGTCAGGGCCATTTGGCTGCGTGAGCCAGTTTTTTCTACAAAGCGGTCCATTTGTGGAAGGGGGAACCCAGAGGTGGCTGAGGGTGTTCGGGGCAGCTCAGGCAGGTTTTTACCGATTCACAGGTTCTGCTGCGGGACCTGAGGAGAGGAGGCTTTTAGAGCTATAGCCCTGAATCTGGGGCCCATAGCCCAGAGTCCCTGTAGGGGTCCCCAAGGGGAGGGGAGGCTCTCTGGGGACCCTGATGCAAGGGGGAGGCTCTCTGGGGACCCTTATTTAAGGGGAGGCTCTCTGGGGACCCTAATGTAAGTGGGCTCTCTGGGAAACCTGATGCTAGTGGAGGGCTCTTTGGGGACCCTGATGCAAGGGGGAGGCTCTCTGGGGACCCTGATGTAAGGGGGGTGCTCTCTGGGGACTCTGATTTAAGTGGGGGGGCTCTCTGGGGATATATATATACCGGTACACACACACACACACACACACACGCGTATATTACTGTATATACATGTGTATTCTGGCCCAAGTGTATGACCTTCTTTACTACACTGCTATGGGCTCTAGCCCCAGATCTTTTGTAGACCTAGAAACATCCCTGATGTTAAGCATAGCAAACACAAAGGGGGCCTTGAATAGACCAAGCTTTTAATGCTTGTTGAACTACTGTATGGGTAATTTTGCACATGATTCTGCAACATGGTGAAAAGAAAATTTGACTTGGAATGGGCAGGCATATCTTAGGTTAGAGACCCCCAGATTCAGATGAGGACTGGACATAAAATAATTAGATATAGGGGGAGATCTACTAAAATTGGTGCAGCTTTGCATAGTAAACAATCAGCTTCTAGGATTTATTGGAAAAGCTTAAAGTGATTGTAAACAATCACCTTGTGAAAAAACCCATTCAGTTTAAAATAGTATTATTGTATGGATATTAAAAAAAAAAACGTTTTTTTCCCTTTTTTATAAGTGGCCACATTCCCTCTGTTCTCAGCTTCATAAGAGCTGGGGGAGGACAAGCAGCAGCACATTGAGCTTACCAGTGAATGGCTGTGCAGTGGGGGTGGGGGAGTGGGTGTCAGGGCAAGTCTGATCATTGGAATGGAGTACACTAAGTTCCCAGCATAGCTAGAGAACTGACCACGGTGTCTTTTTCTGCTTAGTGTGGTGTGTTTAACTGTTTGCTGACTGCCCGCCGTTGGTCGACAAGTCCGACATGTCTCCCCTGCGTGAATTGTCGTAGCTTTAAAGCCCCATACACACTATCAGATTTTCTGCTGATTTTTTCCTTCTGATTTACCAAAACCATATAATATGAGGTCAAACTTTAGGAGTTTCAATGTGTATGCAATCAGGCAGGCCCTTGCACTACATGGTTTTGGTAAATCTGAAGACAAAAATCAGCAGAACATCTGATAGTGTGTATGGGGCTTAAGGGGTATAGGGGGGCGTGCACGCTGCATCACTGAGGAGCCGACAGAGCCAGAACAAGGATCTGTGTGTGTAAATACACAAATCCACGTTCTGGCAGGGGAGAGGAGACAGATCGTGTGTTCCTAGTATAAAGGAGCAACGATCTGTCTCCTCCCCCAGGCAATCCCCTCCCCCTTATAGTTAGAATATGCTGATGGAATGCATTTATCCCCTTGATCGCCCCCTAGTGTTAACCCCGTCCCTGCCAGTGACATTTATATAGTAATCAGTGGATATTTATAGCTCTGATTGCTGTATACAAGTCAATGGTCCCAAAAAAATGTGAAAAGTGTCCCACCTGTCCGCCACAATGTAGCAGTCCCAATAAAAATCGCTGCCATTATTAGTGAAAAAAATAATAATAAAAATGCCATAAATCTATCCCCTATTTATGTAACTTTTGCGCAAACCAATTAATTTACGCTTATTGTAATTTTTTTACCAAAAACATGTAGAAGAATATATATATTGACCTAAACTGAGGAAGATTTTTTTTTTTAAATTGGGGATATTTATTATAGAAAAAAGTAAAAAATATTAGTTTGTTTTTTCAAAATTGTCACTTTTTGTTTTTTAATAGCGCAAAAAATAAAAACTACAGAGGTGATCAAATACCACCAAAAGAAAGCTCTATTTATAGCGAAAAAAGGACATCAATTTTGAAGTTAGAAGCTGATTATTATGCACAGCTGCACCAGTTAGTGTGTACCAATGTTAGTAATTCTCCCCTAGATTCTCCTTTCTTCATGCATATTCGCATTCACTTGCATGTTTTCCCTCCTCATTTTCACCCCTGCTATGACCGAACGATGGTCGTTCTGAACAGGCAAACACAGATACCTCTGGGCAATGTCAGAACATGTTCCCTATCTTTTCTAGGTTCCTGCACTTTATGCCTACTGCTACCAGCTCTATGTTTATTTTAAAAGTATCTTTAAGGACTGCAGGAAAGCTTCCAGGGTAGCCCATTGACTATGTTTAGACATACATGCGTGTTATTGTTGTGCTATTAAACTTTGCTTATAAGGTTGTAGTTTATGTTTCTCACCACCATCAAATGTATATATATTTAAAATGAATGATACAATCCCTAATTCCTGTAGGCCTTGTCCATAACAACTGTTAAAAGTATCAAATACTCACCCTCCAGCCTTTGCAAATCACATATGGCTTAGCTGTAGGAGTTGAAGTAAGAAACTTGGGGCTTGCAGTAAATACTTGGAATTTAAAAGCTGTCTGCTTAAGTCAGGCTGAGCTTATTTAGTCTAGACAGGCCTTTTCCATGCCAAGAATTGCTAGGTTTGGGCCGCCTGTCAGATTTGTTTGATAAAGGCAGGCAGGAATGTTTTACTTTAAAGTAAGCCACATTTTTGGATTCCTGGCACTTCTACATAAGTGAGCTGTAGATAAAATGTGTACATGGAAGATTTCAGTCATCTGAAATGGCTGGTGCTTGTTATCAAAAAAATGACTCTAGGACTAGTAATAAGGAAAATCGCATAGTAACGACTAACTGCTTGTCAGTTAAAAAAAAACAAGCAAAGCTTCAACTGAACTAAGGTATATGTTGGATCAGAGTAAACCTATGGTACAGTCGCAAGAGAACTTTACATGTCACATTTTTCCTTACTGAAACTTGCAATGGTTTATTATATGAGCTTTGCACGGTTTTAAAAATCACAACCACTTGTCATATAAAATATGTATTTATCCCAGGATTTTTTAAATGGATTGTTTCCAAGCTTGTGTTATGGGGCGAGTCAATACAGCTTTGCATTGGATAAGCATACTGATTTTCATTTAGGAGTATATGGCCTTTCTTGTGTGGCCTTTCACATCCACACCTTGACCATAAATGGTTCCATGTAACATTGTTAATTTATTACAATTTTGTTGTATTGCATACTCTTGTCTCCCCAATTTACAGGTCTTTGCATTTTTCACTACACTGCACTGCTTATAAAAAGTCACTTTGCTTGTGTTTAGGTGGTGTGTCCTTTGGCTGTGCACGCTTCTGTCACGGCATATTGCTGGGCTTGAAGGACACAAGAATGCAATGTTTGTGAAAGATCCTTTCGGATACCCAAGATACATATTGATTTACTGTCTTACTCCTTGGGTACATTGGGGAGAGGAGGGAGCCTCTCAAAAATTCAATGACCCCAACTCCTACCGGTGAAGAATAAGGAGTTTTCGTATACCTTAAGGAGAAATTATGACCTTTTGAGGACAATGAGGTGTATATTATGGATAGAAAGGACAACTGGTTCGCAAGAGACGTGAAAGAGGCCATATGTGTCAAACTGGAACAACCATCATTGAACAGTGGTGGGGGCCTTTGACATTATCTGTCTTCCACATATATAAACGTTTTAACATCTAAGGCCCTGGTGCTCATGATGCGACCCGCTGGCTTACTTTTCTCTTTCATAAACACCAATGTTGGGGAGGTTAACTTTTTCTTCCATGACCACCAACATGGGAGAGGAGGAGACTTTCACCACAATTACCATTAATGCAGGTAAAGAGATGGTGGAGTCAACTTTCTCTACCATGACCACCAGTGAGTGGGGGGAATGCAGGGGTTAACTTTCTCTGCCATGACCACGAAGGCAGGAGGGGAATGGGGGCTTACCTTTCTCTGCCACTGGCCACCAATGCAGGGGGTGGGGGATTACATATTTACTGCCAGTAAATAGTACTGACAACAATGTTGGGGATTTAATATTGAGTCCACTGACCCCAATGTGGAGGGTTGTTATTGCATCCATAAACAACAGTGCTGGTAGCTATTGTTGATTCCACTGACACCATATTGCACTCACTGACACCAATTCTAGGGGTTATTATTGTGTCCACTAAGATCAATGTTGTAGATTATTATTGCACTCATTAACATCAATTCTAGGTGTTATTACTGCTTCCACTGACACCAATGTTGGAGGTTAATCTTACTCTCTCTCACCTATGCGGAGGGGGGGGGGGGGGGGGGGCGGGAGTGGTGATTATTATTGCATTCACTGGCACCAATGTTAGGAACTAATATTGCACTCACTGACACAAATGTTGGGGGTATTATTGAGTCCATTGATACCAGTGCTGGTGGTTATTGTACACCAAGTTCTTCAATGTACTTTGTGAGAGGCTGTCAAAATGTATGCAGTGCAAGAAAATGCACTGCTATTGTGAGGTCCTCTGGAAGTGTCCCCCGTAGATTTATCAACACTGTGTGAAATAAATGTAGCGGTGCCCCCTGTGGGGTCGCCGAATTTAGTAGTTCCACTCGTCACCCACACACATTGCCAATCAATGAACAGTCCTTTAGCTTGTTTTTTTTTTTTTTTTTTTAGGGGATTAAACTTGGATGGGGAAAAGGGACATGAGCTGCCCAAATAATGAATCTTGCTTGCTTGAACAAAAGATTTCTGAATCTATCTTGGCAGTCTCTAAAGCTCCACACTCCACCAGCACACTACTTAAGATCACTTCACTTTCTCTACTGCGCAATCCTAGTTTACTGACACTGTTAACACATGGTTAGGCCTCACTTTGAGTGATTCCCAACTGTTCAATATCACCCACTTGCTGGCAGGGGTCTGCAATCCCCTTTGGGGTAGCAACCAATAGCGAATAAAAAGTACATTTGTGCTAACTGAAGCTTGGTGAACTACTGATCCCAGTAAGTCCTGTGCAAATCCTGCCAACCCTCTTGGCTGCAGTAACTTGACTTCAACTTCAATGACACCACAGTCTCTCCCTCTTGCTTCACATCCAATCCTGGCATGTCTCTCAGAGCTTTCCCAGCATTGCTCCCCACTGACTTGCTCTTGCCCTGGACACCTTTCAATGACGGTGTAAAGAAAGGCTCCATCCCAGCTCCTGATCTCCGGGCCTGAGATCACCCCCCCCCCCAGAAAGGGGGTTTCCTCAAGGGCCACCACATCCTAACACTCCATCACTCAGTTCTTCCACAACAGGCTGATCATGAGTATATATAGGAGGCCTGCCCCCTGCCAATCCTAGTTGGGGATTGGTCAGGGCTCCCAGGTACACTCCATTCATCTGCCCTGCCTCTTTTTCAGAACCTTCTAGTAACAGAGTAGGCTCCAGAGAGATGAAGTATATGTCAGTCACCTGCTGCTACACTAAACCACTCCCCAGCCTCCAGATCAATAACAAACAAGCCTAGCTCACAGCTAAGCCTGTCTAAATGTACTGCACTGACTGTAAAAAACACAAACAGCTACCTTTAGCAACCTACCCAAGGTAGAGGGTGCTACATAAAGGACAAACCTAAACAACCCATTACATTTGTTGCCAGTAAAGCAGGCCCTTATAGCTGATATTAGATCTTATGGAGATTGTACAAATAGATTGTACAGTGTATCGCCAGCCTAAGGGGTAAAGTTAGGAACTCAGACAGGCAGGTCTTGGTGCTGGAGTCAATAATAGGTATTATAAGCAAATGGGCAATTCAGTTTATCAATACACAGTCACAACTGAGGTATCCATTTTGAATTGACTGACCCTCCTAAACCTCATGCATACCAAACACTGTCAAAATTCTCCTAGAAGCCTTCCTCCAGGCAGCAGTGATTTTGGAAGAAAAATGCCTGACATTTGTAAAAATAAATAACATTTATTCTGGCCAGTGAAGTGAATTAACACACAAGCATTAAATGCGTCCAGCATTAACGTGCATATACAAGCATTAATGTGCGTCAAGTGTTTTTTCTACCAAAACCCTGTTGCTGCTGGACACACTAGCCGTGTTTTTTTTCCTGCCTCTATATTCTCCTGCCGCGCTGCTAAAAACGGGGTACTTAAGGAAGGAGAAAAATGCCAGACGCCCCTAGGAGCAGCTTCAATACATGAGACGTGTGCATGGGACCTTATGCCCTGTACACACGACAGAAAAAGTCAGATGGGAGCTTTTCATCGTATATTCCAACCATGTGTATGCCCCATCGGACTTTTTACTTGGAAAATTCTGATGGACCTAGAAAGAGAACATTTTTCAGACGGAACCAATTCCTATCGGGAAAACCGCTCGTCTGTATGCTCTTCCGATGTACCAAAAATGAGGCACGCTCTGAAGCAAGTACGAGACGGAAGCCATTGGCTACTGGCTATTGAACTTCCGTTTTCTAGTCCCATCATACGTGTTGTACGTCACCACGTTCTTGACGGTCAGACTTTGGTGTGACCGTGTGTTTGCAAGACAGCTTGAGCGGAATTCTGTAAGAACCACGTCGGAAAAACCTTCAGAGTTTATTCCGGTATGAAAACCGGTCGTGTGTACAGGGCATAAAAGTGCAAAAATGCAAGCACAATAGGACAGTAATAAAATAAATCAAACACAAATTTATTAAAGCACATTGACATTAGAAAATGTGCTTGTAAGAGGATTTTGCGATTTTTTTTTTTTTTTTTATTAAATCCTCATTAATTTGCTTGTTTATATTGTACAAGGGCACATAGGGATAGCTGTTTGATCTGTCTGCTGGCCAGCAACATATCAATTATCCCACTGTGCTTGGCCGTACAATAGACATTGCAGCTTATGTCTGGGAAGGTGAAATAGTATTTATTTGCCTATTTTATAGTAAATGTTAGCTTATATGTCCTATCAACAGCAGAACATTGCTAAGGAATGAGGACACCTAGTTAATGTCAGCAGGAAAATAGAGCTCAAATGAATTCATCCAGAACTATGATTTATCTGGTGTCTTGGAATAGATGCAGTCACAGACTTTCTTATTGGCTCTGAAAGAGACAATATGAATGCAATTATTATGACTGTCTAGAATCAAAATAATTATAGTAACATTATGAAAGGGCTTAAATAAATGTGTCTCTGTCCAAGTCATTAGGTCTGGATCTAAGGATACAACATTGTTGGTAATGACTGTGTTACTTCTTGTTTGAGCAAAACATGATAAAAGGGACTTAAAACACCATAATGTTAAGGTCCTGTGGGGGATAAAACTACCTCTTCTTCACTGTGATAATACAGTTATTTGTGTGTTCTATAACCTTAAACATCCACTTCCTGCCCAGGCCATTTTTCAGCTTTCAGCACTGTCACACTTTGAATGACAATTACACGGTCATGCTACGCTGTAACCATGTAAAATTGTTATAGTTTTCTTAACACAAATAGACCTTTCTTTTGGTGGTATGTAATCACTCCTGGGTTTTTATTTTTTCCTAAAAAAAAAAAAAAGACCAAAGATTTAAAAAAAGAAAAGAAAAGTTTTCTTAGTTTCTGTCAGTAAATTTTGTAAATAAGTAATTTTTCTCCTTCACTGATGGGTGCTTGCTGATGAGGCAGCACTGATGGGCACTGATAGGCAGCACTGATGGCCACTGATGAGGTGGCACTTATGGGCATTGATGAGGCTGCACTGATGAAGAGGCATGAATATGCCTCACTTATGGGCACTGATATGTGGCACTGATGAGCACTGATTAGTGGCACTGGTGGGCACTGGGCACAGATAGGCGTCACTGGTGGGCACAGATAGGCAGCACTGGTGGGCACAAATAGGAGGCACTGATGGGCATTGATGGGTGGCATTGATGGGCAGCAGTGATGAGCATTGATGGGAATTGATGGGCAGCACTGATAGCCAGCACTGACTTGCATCACTGATGGCCACTGATTGCTGGCAATTGTGGCCACTGATTTCTGGCATCCGTGGGCACAGTTTGGTGTCAATTGTGGGCACTGGTTGGCACTGATTGCTGGCAGTGGTTTTGCTGGCACTGGTGGGCACTTAATTGTAATCAGGGCACTGATGATCAGTGCCCTGATTACATCCCTAGATGTCCTCTGTGAGGAGATGCTGCTGAACTGCTCTCCTCTCCTCTCCTCACACTCTGTTAGTGTAAGGCGCGGAACGCTGATCACTGGCATCTCTGTGTTTACATGTGACCGGCTGCTATTGGACACAGCTGATCACATGGTTAAAGAGCCTTTTTTCACAGATCAGGGTCACGCTATATTCTGGCAACATGGCGAGGCTGCGATCGATGCAATGCACGCCCCCAGGGGCTTGCGAGAGCTGTCTTTCTGGGAGTCCGTCATATGACGTCCACCCAGAACGAGAGCCGCACAACTCAGCCCTCATTTGACTGTGGGTGGGTGGCAAGTGGTTAAAATGTGTTATTTTTTTACATGCAACCTGAAATAGGGGTGATATTATTAGATTATTAAGTCTGGAAAAAGTTTTATTATGTTTACAATACAAAAATAAGGCATATGTGAACATCATTGAAAAAAAAAAAAAACTTCCATGAACATCTCCTCCCCAGCCCCTCCTAAATATATACCACAACCTGACCTTGATCTAGCACAGTGCCCACAAGCAGCAGCGCTGCTATATCTTTCTGTGTTTTCACAGCGTAAAGATGTACACAGCCCAGCTCAAGCCCACACAAGTGCCCCCATGGCAAGCACTGGGAATGAAGGAGGATCTGAGACCTTTGGCAGGGGACCCCAGAAGAGGAGGAAAGGGACTGCTCTGTTGCACGGAGCAGGTGAGTATAACATGTTTGTTCTTTTAGGAAAAAAAACACAAGCCTTTACAATCAATTTAAACTGTTAATGCTGGTCACAAATACACATTTTATTGTGGTCAGACATTAGAAACTGACCTGAAAGATCTTTTTATCTTAAACCCGTTCACTTAATATGAATTTCTCCTATAAGCTATAACAAATACAATTGCCATATTAATGGGTCACGCTCATCTCTGCTCAGTGGAAAGTAAAGGATATATTGACACTATATAGTCGTGGTGAGGTTCAGATGTGGCTGCTCGGCCATTAGACATGAGCCCTGGCAATGCTTTCTCTATGCCAGCCTTTTTTCAACCAGGGTTTTTAACTCTAGGGTTCATTCAGGGGTTGCTGTGGGTTCCTTAACTAACCTGTAATGAAACCACTAATGTAAAGGGGATTTTTCCTATAAATGTCCATCAATGTGAGGGTCCTTGTCCTGCTAACCTAAATGTAAGGGGCCTTTTTCTGATGACCACCAATGTAAGGGAGCTGCTTCTGCACTGAACATCAATATAAGGGGCATTTCTTCACTGACAACCAATGGAAGGGGACATTACCATTTTCATTGTCGGCTTTTCTTTCCTTGTCACTATATTTATTTAAATGTTATTGTTTGCTTTGATTCTATGATTATATCTGTAGTTACTGATTATGCTCATGTATCTTGAGCTGTAGATATAACAATTTTTAGCAGGGCAAGATCTGAATGGTTTTTCAAGTGTTCTTTTGAGGTAAAAAAGTCTAAGCTGAATTTTGACTTCCCTTTCTTTACCTTGTGGTGACTTTACAAAGTCTCAAAGTAAATAGATAACAAAAATCTCAGTTCTTAGCAACTGTAAATTGACTTTTGGTGGGGTGCTGCATAGCATAGTAGTTCACTTGCTGATTGAGCTAATTGTTTCTTAGCCCTTGTACACACGGTTGGACTTTACATAGTTACATAGTTAGTAAGGTTGAGTAAAGACACCAGTCCATCCAGTTCAACCTGAGTGAGTGTCTACAATTGTCCCTATCCCTCTACATTGCACACTCACATCCATCCCTAGCCTCAAGGAGCCCACAATCCAAGGTCCCCATTCTTATACTAGAGCCAATTTTGGATAGAAGCCAATTAACCTACCTGCATGTCTTTGAAGGGTGGGAGGAAACCAGGGTACCTGGGGGAAACCCATGCAGGCACAGGGAGAACATGCAAACTCCAGGCAGGTAGTGTCATGGTTGGGATTTGAACCAGTGACCTTTTTTACTGCTAGGTGAGAGTGCTAACCACTACACCACTGTGCCGCCCCTAGTCCGATTGGACCGCGTTGTCGGATAATCTGACCGTGTGTGGGCTCCATCGGACTGTTTCCATCGGAATATCCGACCAACAAAGTTTTAGAGCTGGGCTATAAAACTTTCCAACAACATGATCCGATCGGACAAAGTCCGATCGTTTGTCGAGAATTCCGATCGGACAAAGTGCCACGCATGCTCAGATCAAATTCCTAGACCAAAGCTATTGGCTACTAGCCTGAATGTAGTCCCGTCATAACGAAATAACATCATCAACGTTACAAACGATCGGATTTTCCAACAACTTTGTCCGACCATGTGCATGCAGCACCAGTTTCGGACAAAATCCGTCAGATTAAATCCGACGGATTTTGTTGTCGGGTTGTCCGACCGCGTATACAAGGGCTTAGAGTTACTTTTTAGGCTTCCTACAAAATGTGTTGCCAGTAAAAAACTAAACTTCACATACCATTGTTCCATTGCATGTTAAAATAAAATAAAAAGATTACAGTGTATATGTAACAAAAATACATTCTTCTAGTCTTTATACATTAATTTTGTGTTTAACATACACAACATGTATACCATTCAAATATTTACTTTTGCCTTTTATCATTTTAACAATGTAATTGCTAGTCTATTAAAATCTGTTAGGATATGCAGCTCTACAATATTCTCTTGAAGTCATTGAAACTCCTAGGAATAAAGAATTGTAACTTTTGGTTTGACAATTAATCTTTTTACTTTCAGTTTTCCTTTGTTCATGTTACCCAGAGTAGGTCTCCTGATCATAAACTCACCATCATTCAGGGCTCTAGGTATGATTAATTGGCTGGTCACCAGCTATTCTCTACAGCCCCATGCTGCTTATGCACTAGAGTCCTCCCAGTTCTTTTATTGAAATGCACCATTTTTCAGCACATTCTTTGAAAATGATAAATGTTCTTGTGTTTTGTGTGTGCTGGAATATTCTTGACCATTGACCAGATGAAAAAAAAATTGTATTCAGTATTTTTACCGTTGGGTAAGCACTTTGTTAATGAAAATAACTTTTGAGCAGTTTGTGTTGGCTATAATTAATCATATAAACATGGAGATATTATTTAACTATTGGTCTTGGTTTAAACATTTATCTTTATCTATCATTGTTTTTTAGAATGCATTCATATTTATACAGTGCTTTATGCTTTTGTGCTTTTATATTTTTACTGTTTACTATAGCCTGGTTTATAGGAATCTTCATTGTTACATGGTTGTACAGTACGCTAAGGTCACATGTTTATCAAACTCAACCATATACAATTTTTTTATTTTTTTGTATATTAAAGCCAAACTTCCAGCATTACTCTTTTTCCATATATATTTTGACCAGCAGCTACAAAAAAAAAAAACAAAAAAAACTGAAAGCAATATAAAATTGAGAGTCTTTGCCCATAAATTCATTCTCCCAGAGAGTCACCGTGGTAAAATCAATGTCCCAACCATGGTGGGATCCTCTTATCCTACACAGACTATGACAACAAAAAGGTTACATCATTAAGTCCCATTGTGGTTTGAGGTTAGAAAAAAATATACACAAATTATTACTAATTAAATACAATTTGTGTATACATTTTTTTCTAACCTCAAACCACCTCTTTTTTTTGTACTTACAGGTAGCCTTTCTTCTTTTTTTCTCCCATTAAAATAAAAAAGCAGCTCTCAGGGTCCTCTTCTTGGTGGAATGCCACTGAGTGTCATTCAACCCCACTTATTGTAAGTCCAGTGCATCAAGGACAAAACCCCTGGGGGGCACATCACAAAGCCACCCTGGACAAACAGGAGAATGCTGAAGAAACAGCACCACTTCATTACATGAGTACTGATCTATTTAGCATTTTGCCCACTGCAGACAAAAGAGGACATTGAGAAATCACATGGCCAGACCAAAAGGTTGGGGGGTCTTTTGGGGCAGTGGGACGCCTAAGGATAGAATTTAGCTTTAGTATAACACATTTTTTCGTTGCTTTTATTATAGCGGGATACACTCAAATAGAAGTGAATCTTTATGAAAATCAGTAGTTCTGTAGACAAGATAAAGGGAGAGAGAGCACACCAGGATCTGTCACTGAGAGTAGAGGTGGGTCAACATTTTTAGGCAAATCACCATGATTGATGTGGACCTATGTTGCTTGATGACATGATTGGGAAACATTGTTTTTTTTCGAATAAATTACTTTTTCACAGCGCGGATGTTTTTACTTTCTTCGATTTCTTTCTGAGTGAGTAACGAGGGGTGTACCCTGTATTTATCCACTTAGCATTGGGGGAAAAGTGCCTTGAAAGTTACCCTCCCAATGATGAAAGTACAGTGAGGGGACATTACCATTTGGTGTAAATAAAAATAAAGTGGTGATCTGGTCATAGAATGTACCTCAGTAGAGGTAATTATTGTTTTCAAAAACAAAATAAAGAACAAATTATTATTTTTTTAATGCTTTAATGCTTAAAAAATGTAGCTTGGGAGGCAATGGAGAGGTTACTCACCAAAGTGTAACTAGCAGATGCTCTGTGAGTGACATTGCCTTCCAGTTTTTTGGGTCTTACAGTTCAAGGTCTGGTCTCGGCATTCCAAAAGATTGTCAAAGATGAGAAAAAACATATATGAGTTATTTGTATAGACTTTTTTACAACATTAAATTAGTGCTGGTCCTCCCCTTTCCAACAACTGTAAGCATATATTTGGCAGCACGAACGTGGGGCTTTTTCTGGGCTGCTTCAGTTACAGTAGGCATTGCCTATTGTGTCTGACGAGAAACAGCAAAGCATATATGCGAGAGCACAGACACACCTTTGTGCTCCCACATTTGTATGTGTAGCTGACAGGAAGGAGTTAAAAAATAAGTTGAGAATCTACACACAAAATGTATCATGTTAAGACTCAAACATTTTTTTACAAACAATTGTCATGCATTAAAAAGCATTATTTGGACCTTATCTAGAATATGCAGTTCACTTGGACACCAGTTCAAAAAAGGTTATTGGTAAACTAGAGAAAGGGCAGAGAAGGGCAACCAAACTGATAACAGGCATGGAAGACCTCTATAGGAAAAGTTTAGCTAAACTGAATTTATCATTTCTTGAGAAGAAGCAGGAAAAGCAAAAGAGATTCAATCTATGCAAGGATTATAAGAAGCTTTGTTGAATATTGATACCTTTTGTTATTCTGAAGAAATCCATGTGTGTTTGTCTGTGTCTCTGTTCTGAGTGGGTCTAATGGGAGTGGTTTCATAATTAACTGTCAGGAAATCTCCTGGGCTTGCATCCCTATTGAAAGTATCTCTCCAAAAATGTAATTTTTGTTGCAGGGAATGCCTGAAAGCAGACTTGTGGGAAAATTGGTGAGCCAATCACACAAGCAGGAAAGGATGTTTCTGGGGAGTGGTCAGTACATACTTTGTGTACAGACAACTCCAGGTAGCCATATTGCAATGCATTCTCAGAAAATTACAGTGGCTGCAGATTGAAAGGGAGAGGTCATTTTTAATAACATTCAATTGCAATATGATTAGTGTTGCAATTAAAATTGCTATATTATTTTATCTTTATTTGTTTAACAGGGACATTTACCAGTAATTTGGGAATTTAAATTTTTTTTTGTAATTCCTTTATTTGCCAAAGAAATTTACATGTAACAGTCAAAAGAAACAGTGTTTACAGTATCTCAATCAGATAACAAATACGTAGGTAATCAAGAGCCGAGTCAGAGAACAACAGGCCCAGAGTTGCACGGAGTATGTGGTCATAACAACGAATACGTTTGTGAAGATAGTGCTCAGTGCATCACGCTGGGATATCTATCATACATTTATATAGAGGATCAAGGCATATATGCTTTAATGCATGAAGATAGTGCTTCCCTTAGGCCTAATAAGCCCAGGGATGGGGCAATATGAAAGCAAGATATAAATAAGGATATACATCATATCTGAAAGGTATATCCAATCACTGGGTCTCAAAAAGTTAAATAAAAAAAAGGGTTCGGTTGTAGGAAAGAGGGAACAACCAAAGGAGGGGGGAGATGTTAGGAGTGGATGTCCCCAGAGAATGAAAAGCTGGATGTAGGGGAAGAGAAGAGGAGAAACAGAGAGCATAGAGGGCCTCTCGCCCAGGGAGTAGAGTTGGATCTGGGAAGGTTAGCTCCTTTGTGCCACCTCCTGTATATATGCATCAGTGTACACAAAGTGGTTCCAGGGTTGCCAGGTCTCTCGGAAGGTCTCCTCCCAGTTGTGCAAAATAGCAGTGAGATCCTCCATGTCTCTCAATTTGTTTACCTTAGAGAACCACAGAGATTTTCATGGGGGGGTTTTCCGATCTCCAACAAAGGGGGATGCATGCCTTGGCTGCATTCAGCAACTAGATTGCGAGGGAGGCCTTATATTTCCTGAACGGTCTTTCTGAAAGATGAAGCAGAGAGGCCTCCATGTTCATTTCCAGGTCAACATTGGTCAGGTGCTTGACTGTACTGATCACCTCACGCCAATGATTTTGGAATGTAATTGTAAGTTGGTTAGGTGAAATTCTCACTAAGTTTTGACTTAGTGACTGTTGATTCTGGCAGCTCTGTACCTATTCTCCATTTTGTGCAGACATGTGCATATGAAAGGAGTGTTTTTTCATGCATTTTTATGTGCACTTGTGCATGTGGATATGAAAATGATTTAGCACATACACATACTAGGAAAAACGTTGTAGTAGATAACAAATAATTGTTGGTAAAAAGAATTAGTAAAAATCCCATGATAAATTATGGGGACATATTGCAGCATTACTAATATCTATATTTCATATGCAACATTGCAATAGTGTTCACTTGCTGTATATTTAAAATTAATTTCACTGTAGTTTTCTTATTAAAATGTTAAGTTCACATAAATACTGTATAGGTGTTCAGTCGACATTCTTTGTAAATTATGTGTATTATAATTATACCATTTATATACATAAATAGTTATTAGTTTTTGCGTTGAAAAAATTTACTTTTATCTCAAACATAAAATGGCTCTATTTTCTACTTTCCTCATAATATTTTAGAGCAATTAATGGCAGCCATAAACTAGTGGTATTTTAAGGCACAATAACATGTGATACAAATTTTATATACAAAATATTTTGCAAAAATCAATAATATAATTTTCATGTAATGAATTCTGCTAATATGTACAATAGAACATTTACTAACTAACAGTATTTAAAATATATGTTTTAAAACCATGATAAAATAATGCACAGCATTGAAAAGTATTGCATCTCTTCTGTTTTAGTCAGTTACTGCTGCCCTCTCCTATTGTGGCCTCCACTGGACTGCCTCATCCAGACCTAGTGGGGGAAAATAAATGGAGTTGCATTCCTTCTATCCACACTGAGCACCTTTTAAGTCCTTCCTACCCCTCCTTCTCTATCCCTCTCCTCTTTTCAGATACACTGTATTCATCTGTTTTCTCCAATTTCTCTGAGCATTACAGTGTACTATTGGCCTCCTCCATTATCATGCTGTTTTGATGACTTCTCTGCCTGGTTACCCTTCTTTTTCTGCTCTGAAATACCCACTATCATTTGTGGTGACTTTACCATCCCTGTTAACCTAAGGCAGAACTTCTCTGCAACTGAGCACTATAAACCAAAAACGCTATTTAATGGATTTTTAATATTCAAAGAAAATTCACCCATACATCCATGTCTTCATGCTTTATTTTGCTGAGAAATCACTGTGAAAAACACCCCCTAGCATTTCTGGCCACGGCTACCTGAAGTAAGGACAGATGATTCATGTAGCATTTACTTCCTGGAATCCATCTGACCTTACCTTAGGCATGCAGACAGGAGGGTGTGCTTAGCTGGGAAAGCTCCTCTTCCTCTCCTAAAGACTCATGGGATGTAGGACATTATTTGCCTAGGCATGGAAACCAGGAAGCAACTGACAAAATGTAAAAAAAAAAAAAAAAAGTTTAAAACAAGTTAAAGTGGTGTTACACACACACACACACACACACACACAAAAAAAAGATTATAATACCTAAAAAAAACAAAAAAAAACCATTTGAGCAACTGTGGCGTAAAACTAAATCCCTGCAGGACTATACAAATCTGCTCTCCTAAAATACAATTCCTGCCTCCATGCTACCAGATAATCCAACTTTGTCACCCTTATGCCGCGTACACACGATCAAACAATCGGGTGGAAAAGTCCGGCAAACTGAAGTCCGCCGGACATTCCCCCCGTGTGTAGCCTCCGGCATACTTTTTTGACCCGAAAGTACGGCGGACTTAGAAAGTAGTTTTGCACTCCAATCTTCCCGCCGGACTCGCATTTCGGCGGACAATCTGGCCGTGCGTATGCAAGTCCGCCGTACTTTTGAAATGAACGCCCCCGGATACCGGCCCTCCACCCTATGTGAATGAGTATGGGGTACAATGTACTCCTACCCATTCACCTGTAAAATAAAGTACAAAAAAAACACAACACACAAGATAAAATAGTTTATTGCACAGCTCCGGGGGTCTTCCGTCTTCGGGGGTCTTCTCGCCGGACTCCTCCGCTATCTTCTTCTAGCTCTTTTGCTAGCGGAGGAGCCCGGCATTCTTCTTCGTCGCTGCGGCCTCTTCTTCCGGGGTCTTGTCCCCCTCTTCGGTTCTTCTGCCGAGTCACTGCGCCTTTTTATAGCTCCTTTACAGGCGGTGACCCGGTCTTCTGTCGCCGCCGCCATCACCGCCGCCTTCCATTCTTCTTCTCCTTCTTCTCCTGGAGATGGTGACTCGAAGCTCTCTCCGGCCGTGATGCCAGGGACACGCTGAGCGGCGACTTATATAGGGACAAGGGGCGGGTCATTGGTTGATGTCACATGGGCTGATGTCACATGGTGACCCCGCCCCCTTACAATGTCACAGTCCCGGAGGAAGCTGGGACTGTCGTCATGTGACATCAACCCATGTGACATCAACCCATGTGACATCAACCCATGTGACATCAACCGATGACCCCGCCCATTGTCCCTATATAAGTCGCCGCGCAGCGCATCCATGGCATTGCGGCCGGAGAGAGCTTCGAGTCAACATCTCCAGGAGAAGAAGGAGAAGAAGAAGAACGGAAGGCGGCGGCGGTGACAGAAGACTGGGCCACCGCCTGTAAAAGAGCTATAAAAAGGCGCAGTGGCCCGGCAGAAGAACCAACGAGGGGGACAAGACCCACGAAGTCGGAAGAAGAGGCCGCGGCGACGAAGAAGAATGCCGGGCTCCTCCGCTAGCAAAAGAGCTAGAAGATGATAGCGGAGGAGTCCGGCGAGAAGACCCCCGAAGACGGAAGACCCCCGGAGCTGTGCAATAAACTATTTTATCTTGTGTGTTGTGTTTTTTTTGTACTTTATTTTACAGGTGAATGGGCAAGGGTACATTGTACCCCATACTCAGTCACATAGGGTGGGGGGACCGGTATCCGGGGGCCCCCTTATTAAAGGGGGCTCCCGGATTCCGATAAGCCCCTCGCCCGCAGACCCTGACAACCAACGGCCAGGGTTGTCGGGAAGAGGCCCTTGTCCTCATCAACATGGGGACAAGGTGCTTTGGGGTGGGGGGCTGCATGGCCTGGTACGGCTCAGGAGGCGGGGGGCGCTCGCTCGCCCCTCCTTTCCTGGCCGGCCGGGTAGCGTGCTCGGACAAGGGTCTGTTGTGGACTTGGGGGGGGACCCCCACGCCGTTTTTTTTCGGCGTTGGGGTTCCCCTTTAAGTCCATACCAGGTGGCGGGGCCAGCGGCATCTCCCTCGCGGGCCCCGCCTACCTGGAGACGCGCTCAAAATGAGCGGACTTTCCCCCTGCCTGTGTGGGCGAGCCCGTTCATTTCAAAAGTAGGGCGTATAGTACGGCGGACTTGGTACGCCGTATTAGTCCGCTGAAAAAGTGCCGTGTGTGTGCAAGTAGCCCGTTCGGAAAGTCCGACGGACAGTCTGGCGGGAAGTCCGCCAGACTAAGTCCGTCGGATAGTCGGCTACGCGTGTACGCGGCATTATTAATACCTTGTCATCCAGTCCTCATTGATTCTTTTATTTTTTCTCTCTACTTAGTCTCCCACTACTACCACCCACTAACTCACTCACTGCCCAAGAGATTGCCAATCACTATAAGATTGATGCAATTTGCAAGGACATCTCCCCTGTACAGATATCTTGCCCACTTAACATACCAGCACATTCAGCACTTTCCTCTTTTGACTCGACTAGAGGTTACCAAACTTTTCTCAGATGCCCACTTACCTATTTGTCCCCTGGCTCCTATTCCCTTCTATCATATGGTCTCTTACTCACATCTTCAAACTCCTTCTCTACTTGCACCTAACCCTCCCCTCCCCTCTAAAGCATATACAGATCACCCACACACTTAAAAAGCCCTCACTGGATCCCACCAACCAAAGCAACTTCAGACTTATCTGCTTGCTCCCATTCACCTCTACTTTTAGAAAACGTAGTCAACAACCGTCTGAGCTACTACCTCACTGAAAACAACCTTCTTGATCCCTTACAGTCTGGCTTTCACTCTAAGCATGCCACAGAAAATGCCCTACTGAAACTCACAAATTAATTACTAACTGCTAAAACCAACAGCCACTAACTACTCCATAATCTTATTACTAGACCTTTCTGCAGCCTTTGATACTGTTGACCACCTGCTCCTCCTTAATATACTCCACTCTCTTGGTCTCCAGGATTCTGCTATTTCCTGGTTCTCCTCCTATCTATCACAGCATTCCTTCAATGTTACCTACAACTTCTACAAGATTTTATTCTCTGTCTACAACTCCTCTCTTGGTCACTTGATAACCTTCCACAATTTCCATTACCATCGCTACGCAAATGACACCCAAATCTATCTCTCTACTCCTCACCTCACTCCTTCAGCCTCCTCTCGCATTACTAAGTTACTAACTGACATATTAACATGGATGTCACACTACTTTCTCAAATTAAATCTTTCTAAAACCAAGATTGTAATATCCCCCCAATAGTTGTCAAAATCTTGTAGATTTCACCTCTGTAACACCTCTAATATTTGCCCCTTTTCAACGCATGATACCACCAAACTACTTGTTATCTCTCATCTTGACTATTGCAACTTCGTTCACATAGGCCTACCTCTGCATTACGTAGACTATCCCCTCTTCAGTTTATCATCTATTCTTCTGCCAGACTCCTCAGCCTTGCCAATCGCTTAGTGCCTGCCACCCCTTTCTGCCAATCCCTTCACTGGTTTCTGACTGCCCAGCGAATTAAGTTAAAAATACTAACAACAACATACAAAGCCATTCACAACTCTGCCCTGAGGTATATCACCAACCTTGTCTCCAGTTGTCATCCAAACCATCATCTCCGCTCCTGCCAAGACCTACTGCTCTCTACCTCTCTTGCCTCCTCCTTTCATGCTTGATTCCAGGACTTCTCCATAGCCCCCCATCCTCTGGAACTCTCTACCTCAATCTGGCTATCTCCTATTCCAGACACTTTTAGGCAATCCCTGAAAACACATCTCTTCAGGGAAGTCTATCCTGTCTTAAGCTAGCAACTGAACTTTTAATTCTTCCATCAGCTCACCCCCCACAGTTATTACCTTTTGTACCACTTGCCCTACACTACTAGATTGTTGCATAATATGTTGGTGCTATAAAAAATTATATCCTGACTAATAATAATATTAATAATTGTGTCTTAAACAAAATGTAATGCTAAGACTCCTCTCCATGTAAGCTACAGTGCAAAGAATGCATCCCTTTCTGGGTCAGATCTTTTACAGCTTCTATGTATGTAAGAATATCTAAGCCTGTCACATATGTCTCTCATTATTTCCTTGAAATATGTTAGGAGATTGGGTGTGTGTGTGTGTGTGTGTGTGTGTGTATGTGTAAGACAGTACTGGAATGTAGGCATCATTGTAGTCAAAGCCATTCTTGTATGTGTTTTACTACCATCTAAATCACCATGAAACTGAAGGATTCTCTACCAGATGTGTTAATCTCTTTCATTGCTGTGAGCCTGCAATAAATTATTGTAAAGTAACCCTTTCTGCAAAATTCACTGCTGGGAATTGAATTACAGTTGCGTTTAAAACTGCATTTAAGCCATTCAAAAAATGGTAGAATCTTAAAGTAAAGGAGGCTTCCAGTGGGTGGTCCATTTTTGACTACCAAGCTACATCCTGAACTAAATCTCTCAGTCTAAAAAACCTGGTGGTCATCATCTAGAAACTCTTTAAGAAACAAAGCAGAACATTGCATACAACTGGCTACTATACTACATAAAAATCGAGGAGATTCTGGGCTGCCAGCTGTGTAAGACATAAATTGGTTCCTTGTATATTTAGCAAAAGATTTACACACAATAGTTACGAAGATCTGCTATGGAATGTGGAACACATTTATTATTTGACTAAAATAATTTGAGATTTTGTAGTATGATGTGGTTTTTAAATTCTAACACATAAGTATATTACATTATAGGGATAAGCTTTGAGTTTGAGTCAACCATGAGTTGCAGTTTGCTGAATGAACTAAATGGCCAGATTTAGCTAGTTCACCTGACCAAACCTCCAGATGCTGCAACCAAAAGTAATTAATTTAGTGGAAGTATAACTATCACCAGTTAATGACAGCTTCATGTTCGCCAGAATTTACATCGCTGGACGATATGATTAAAGTTGGATTTAAATTGAGGAATAATGTTTATTTTAAATTTTTTTGTGTATATACTGACTATTTAAAAAAAAAATTGTGAATGGGTAACAATGGTACTATATGATCCTAACAAGTCCTCCTCCACAGACACCCACATCCCCAAGAATGCCCATGTCCCCATCAACAAGCTGGAAAAGTGGCCGTTAAACATGATTCTATGCTGTTGCCTGTTTTTTTTTTTTTTTTACGTGGAGCTCCCCTTAAAATCTATAACTGACTGAAGGGACTTTTGTTTTGATTTTGAGATTCAATGCGATTTTATTTTTGTTTTTTTGAGGGAGGTCCCCTTCAAAATTAAAAGGGTCTTGTTTAGAATAAATGTGTACTGTGCCACATACCGATAAGTTTCTGGTATGGATTTTGAAGGTGGGGTCAACTGGATAGAGGCCTGGTATTGATATTGAGGGGCATCCCATATCGTTTTTTATAAACAGAAGAAGTCTGGCCAGGAACTGTTATTTATCTGCATTTGTTTGTTTTTTATATACTGTATCACTTTTACAGGAGTACATTGCACAGGTGTGTAATGTAAATTCACATGCAGGTTTTAGACATCTCCTGGGCATGTTATTTAAGCCTTTTGCTGCCAGAGCCATGTTTGCATTTCAATCCTGAAGACTAGTTAAAATCACCAAACATTATACAATTTCTGAAAGCAGAGACCCTGGAAAATAAAATGGTAGTTCCAATTTTTGTGTCACGACATTTGTGCAACATTTTATCAAACGCAGAATTTTTGTAAAAATACATTAAAGTTAATTTTAGGGCACAAAAACTTACCCAATTACCCAAATTACCCAATTTGTTGGTAAATTATAAAAGACAAGGTTGCACCGAGTAAATAGATACAAACATGTCAAGCTTTAAATTTGCATGCCCCTGCAAAACAGCAACTTCAATACCCTATGTCATGCTTCATTAGCTTCTTCCCTGGTTGCAAGGCAAGGGCCAGGTAAAGTATCACTGGAAACAGGATGTGATGTTTTACATGTCACTTCCCGGTTCATACTGGCTAGGGGAGATCAGCAGATGCACGTCTCCCTTTCCTCCACCCGGCGACACTTGTCAATGTTGGTCCCAGGTTCACAGGTGGGACAGGAAGCATGGTAAGAGGGTGGGGGCTCGCACTAGAGTGGAGGCACAGGTCAGGGGTCACACAAAGCAATTGGATGGCTGTATTTTCCTAAAAAAGTTGACAGGTGGCTTTTGGAATGTGCAAACACTTTGGTCACTGCAGCCGACAGGAGGGTGTGTAAAACCACCAACAACTACTGTCATAAGCCTTACCAGTGGCAGTTAAGGGGTTGAGGAAATTATGTATTTTTAATGTTGCCCTTTAATCCACAATAAAAGACCCACTCCTTACGGGTATTTTTTCTTCTTGCATTTATACATATCCTCCATGGTAGTGTCCAGATACCCATGCCTTTTTCTTCCAAAAGCTTGCAAGCTGGTCTTGAGAAAAGCCAGAAAAACATTGCAAGATTTAGCTTGCATAGACTTCAATAGGGTTTGAATGCTTTGCTTGGGGATTACAAATTTTTCAAGTGTTCGGCGAAAGTCCAGCAAGCCAAACTTTGCTTGGTTAGTTCACCACTATTGGATTACTTATTTTAGAGCACTTTTGTATCTTGGTTATATAAATTAACCCTGGTTTAGTAAAATTGTTCACATTATTGATGGGGAATGAATAAACGTTATCAGTGGAATTCATAAAGAATGTCTAAGAAACTCTAGAATTCTGTCATACTTCAATGTGAGAAATGTGCAGGTTACAGATCAATGTACCTGTTGTAGATATACCTGTTGTTGCGTCCATATGTACACTCTGGCCTCAGTGCAACACCACCACACTGTCTGCAAAGTTTTGTATTTTGTGGGGCAGAGCCTGATGGAGAATCACAGTCACTGGTTTTCCACCAGGGAATAGCTATGCATATGTCCAAATCAGAACTGGATTTACTTTCTCAATGGTCCTATGCACTCCTCCTCTATAAGACAACACCTATCTCTGCTCTACAGTTGCAACCCTACAACTTGTGCAGGAACAGAAGGTTTCAAGAAGAATAGACTAATTAGATCACAATAATGCTATATGTATTGCAAACAAGGAGCTGCACACCTATGTCAGATAAGCATATTCCAGCATGAAGAAGAAAGTGGAAAAACCACACAGGAGACAGAATGGGACAGAACAGGGCAGAAACGTTGTATTCAGCAGATGATGTACAGACATACAACAGATAAAAAGGGGAAAGGCAAGAGAAGTATCTGCAAGAAGAAATGCATTCAGTTAGAGAAAGTATAGCGCATGCCTGCAGCTAGATCTCCACAATAAAAAAAAAAAACAAAGCAGACAAAAAACATTATATAAAAAAACAGCTGGTCCAAAAGATCCATGCACCCACTCTTTAGGTACCACCACTGCGCCACACAGCAGAAGCTGCTACTTTAAATAAAATGATATATATACAAGTATTTTCAATAATATGGTTCTGTTTACTTTAACCTATATTGTAAATACTTTCATAACTAACATTATATAGCACAAGAACAATCTAACTGCTGAGTCATTTTGTTTAGTTTCAACAGATTACATATGTGTCCTCAAATGATTCATTCATATTTTTTGTAGCTCTATCGCATTGAACAACCCAGATAGCATGGATAACTCGACACAAATTTGTGGCAGTGTTGTATTGTAAAGCCTCGTACACACAATCAGATTTTCGGAACTACCATTCCTCCATTTTTTGTTGCATGCTAGTCTCATGTCGTAAGGGAAGAGATTACTCACTATACGAAAATTCTCGTATATGACAGAATACAACTTCAGAAGTGATGTTATATGTTGAATAGTTTTGTCTGTATTCTTTTGTTTCTGAGCATGCGTAGTCTTGCTCTAACCATTTTTTTTTTCGTGCATAAACCGCACTAATTAAATGAAAATCAGACGTTGAGTTCACGTACGATAAAAATTTTATAGTCTGCACATCTGGCTTTTGTCTGACGAAAAAACAGAATCAGCTGTCAAAAGCACCATACGAACGATCCGAAAATCAGCAGATCGTTTGGATGAAATTTTACTTTCGATTTTCGTATCGTGTATGGGCCTTAAGTCTGTTAACTTCTGCACATTTTCACTCGGAAATTGTGCACTTGAAGCACAAGTTCTGCTTGACACTTTTCCAAATCTGTAGCAAATTTGCATGGCGATTCTCCAGCAACAGCAAAGTTGTAGTGATGAGTCTACAGCAAGAGCTCGGAAAGTCTACAGCATGAAAATTCAGCCAGAACTTGCAGAAGACTTGTAGAATGTATGCAAAGAAAGTTGATTTTAGGGTAATGCAATGTGGACTTTCTGCAATTGTGCAACAAACTTATGAAGCCTGGCAAGTCTAGCCATAGCTTAGCAAGCCATTTTCAAACTTGCAGCACAATTCCTTGCTATCTGGTAATAGCTTTCCATCCTGGATAGTGTGGATTGTCTGGCAAGGGCTCCAGGTACTCGTAATTGTCAAAAGTGAACATTTTATGATTAATAAACGAACAATCAGAATTTGATTTCCGTATAGATCTTTAAACAGAATTCTTCAACTGCTATCAGTTTATTAACTGTTCTTATGAAAGGATAATGTTAGATACTGTAGGTTTATAGTTCTAAAGGGGTCAGGGGGCCACAATGCAACTCATGATCTTGTAGTTGGGAACTTCAGACCCAATGGATTTTCGTGTTTTGAACATGATTTTAAAATCTTAATTTGGTATCATTAAGGTTATGCTTTTCATTGGTCAAATGTTACACATATGAATAAGAGATAAGAAAAGTAACAGACTGGAATGTTAGTAGGCTGCCAGTGTCTCCTTAACATTATTTTTGATAGAGACAACATTATTAGTGCTATTTCATCTTTATGCATGCATTGGCATGGGGATTATGTTAGTGAAGATTGCTTAGGCATCTGTTTATGCAGCTCCCACACTAGTTTCAGTGTGGTAATTAACAAGCCATGAGGCTATTTTCTGTTAAGTTCTGCATATTGCACTTTTAAAGTGAAATACCAAATAACGGTTTACTGGTTTCTTTTAAAAACACTTTTTTAAAGAAAGGCATGCTTTTTACACAACAGTTTTATAGTGCATGCGCCTTCCAAGTTTGCTGCATATATTGATCTATGAAAATAGGAAAAACTCCTTAGCCCCTGGAGCACCTTTCTAGGACTTAACTATTATTTTTTCTTATTTAATCTTCTTTTTTGCATATTAAAGAAAACCTTTCTTAAATTAAATATATAGTCAGCCTCATAATTTCCATCTGAAATTATTTTGCTGCTATATAAATCCACTAGTTTCAGTAGTTTCTTGTTTATACACACAGAAGAAATATGACTTTTTTGTAAATCTACCAGTTTTATAGTATAGTCTGCAGTATCAATGCATTGTTCTTGTGTTGTACATTGATCCCTCTTGATAAAAATTCTCAAATTTAACAGCTCAAAATAACTAACTTCTGAACAGATTAAAATATCTGCGTTCACCAAAGAATTCTAAGCACAAATAACCTTACGAATTAATCCAGAAAATATATAGGGGGTTATTTACGAAAGACAAATCCACTTTGCACTGCAAGTGCACTTGGAAGTGCAGTCGTTCTAAATCTAAGGTGTAGATCTGAAATGAGTGGAAGCTCTGCTGATTTTATCATCCACTCATGTGCAAGCTAAAATGCTGTTTTTTATTTTCCTTGCATGTCCCCCTCGGATCTACAGCGACTTTACTTCCAAGTGCACTTGCAGTGCAAACTGGATTTGCCTTTAGTAAATAACCCCCATCATGTTTAGGGGTTTAAAGCGGAGTTCCAAGGACAATTGTAATTTTTTTCTTTTTTAAACAATTCTTCAGTTTATATAATTTCAATGTAACACTCACTTTTTTTATCAAGTATATCCTCCGGTGTCCTTTTTCGTATGAAAAACCGTTTTAAAAGTTCTTACTGCTTGTGGGCATGTGAAGCCCATAAGCATACAGTTCCTGGATATGTTGATGCTGAGCTACCAGCATGCACCGCGTGTTCCCACTCATGCTCAGTATGTACACGTTGCCATCATAACTGGCATCGTCGACAGAAGTGCCCACACCATTGTGATGGCAAGAAAGAGAATTGTGCCACTTAAGGGTTTCGTAGCTCTCGCGAGAATGAGTGGTGGCCATCCGCACTGACTCCTGGGAATAAGGACACATAGCTCCCAGGAGACAGGGCGCCGCCGGATATGGCTGCCATAACCGCGGGTGGCAGAGACAGGAAAGGCCACTGAAAAACCTAACAAGGTAACCCTTTAGGAGAAAAAAATAATAATTTTCCATTTTAGAACGATGGAACTGTGTAAATGCTGTAAATGTAAAGCAGTAAAATCAGGTCGAACTCTGCTTTAAGTGTGATTGCATGTTAAAAAAAAAGTAGATTTTTGCATGTGTGTTTAAAACACCGCTCAAGCAGCGAAAAAGGTTAAAAACCCTTGCTATGCTCTTTGCTGTTCCATCTAGCAATGCCAGTATAGACTGGTAAAGCTCTTTTTGCACTCTCTCTCCTCATGCAGCTCTCTATTAATGTCTAGATCAGCCTTTCTCAACCAGGATTCCTCTAGTGCAGTGGTTCTCAACCTTAGACCTCAAGTACCCCCGACAGGCCATGTCGACACCTCCATTTCAGCTCGCATATAGCACTGCGAATTGACAGATTGGACATGAATCGGATTGCATATGTGTGAACAGAAATGCAATCTGATTCTGGTCGGACCTGAAAAAAAGGTCCTGTGTGTGTTTGCAACGAATGTGGTGCAATATCAACCATACTATCTGTATGGCTGACATCGCACCCGCACAGGCATCGCATGTAATGTGAACAGCAGTGAGCTGCACATTACATGCGATGTCTGGCATCGCAATAGTGGGAACCGGGGCTAAATCAGAGTCAGTGGCTTGGTATTTTGGACAGCTGTTTTATCTAAGATAAATACCCAAAACATGGCCTTTTGGGGGTACTTGACGACTGAGGTTGAGAACCACTGCTCTAGCGCATGGGTGCTCAACCTGTGGCCCTCCAGCCGTTGCAAAACTACAAGTCCATTCATGCCTCTGCCTTTGGGAGTCACAAATTCGCAGTGCCTCATGGGACTTGTAGTTCTGCAACAGCTGGTGGGGCCACAGGTTGGGCACCCATGCTCTAGCGGTTTCTAGGGGTTCCTTGAGCAATATGCAAAATATGCCTCTCAGATTAATTCCAAGTGACAACAATGAACCTTTAAGTTATCTGTAAGTGGGGATTCTTCCAAAAAAAATCCCACAAAGGTAAGGAGAATTGTTCCAGTGATCATAACACTAACGTACTGTAAAACTGTAGGTATAGTAATAATTAGTAGGGGTTCCTTCAGACTAGAATGTTATTTTATGGGTTCCTCCATGTTAAAAGGTTGATGAAGGCTGGTCTAGATAGCAGCTGTGAAACTCTGATCAAAAAAGCTAGTAGCAGTTAGTCATATTCAATTGGAATTTAAATGTCCTGATCACCAATGCCATTAAGAATGAACGTGAAGGTTAATCCAAATTTTTGAGATGCCACCAGAATAGGAACAAAGGGGACATCTTCCTAAGGAACATTTGTTCCTGTGACAGCTGTCTAAGAACGCATTTCCTTCACTTTAAAAGGAATTCATGTCACTACCTGTTGAGTCTACAGAACAGTAACTGGAGGGAAATCTTCCTAATGAGACACAGATGGGAAAAAAAAAAAGACATGAGTTGTTCTTCCTCTCCCCTACTCTATCCAAAATAAAAAAAAAGTGTTGGCTTTAGATACACTTTAAATATAATTGCTTGTGATGTTGGGACAAAGGATGAGAGGTCACTGGGCATTATCTATCAAATAAACAAGTAGGGGGAGAGAGAGCTCTGCTGTCTAAGTGTAGTAGTATTTTTATTGATTTTCCTAACATCGCTACACTTATGCCGCGTACACACGAGCAGACTTTTCAACGGACTAGGTCCGACGGTCTTTCCGACTGACTTTCGACAAAGTTCCGATGGACTTTCCGAATGAATGGACTTGGCCACACACAATCACACCAAAGTCCATTGGATTTGAACGTGATGACGTACGACTGCACTAGAATAAGGAAGTTCACAGCCAATAGCCAATAGCTGCCCTAGTGTCGGTTTTCATCCGTCGGACTGAACGGATTTCTCTGTATGAACTGGGTCCAGTGGAGTTCCTGCGAAAAAATTTGAAACACGTTCTATTTCTAAAGTCCGTCAGATTTGTGGACAGCAAAGGTCCGATGGAGCCCACACATGATCGACTTGTCCGACGGATTCGCTCTGTCGAACCTTTGCTGTCGAAAAGTCCGGTCATGTGTATGTAGCATTAGACACTGGTGCTCTCTCTACCTTTCTCTATTTCTGTTTTTACTTGCTTGCTTGCTTTCTTGCTTTTGGTAGGAAAACTCCAGAACTCGCTTAAAGGAGAAACCTCTGACGGTACCTCTCGGTACTGCTGACACTGTAACAGTGTATTCCCTCTATAATGGATTCATTATATTACATGGACTTTGTTTTCATGAACATTGCCTTGAGATTTACTAGTAATCACCCCTTGTCCTTTTACCACTGAGGGTTGTATACTGGTCTTGCTCCTTTTGCGCTGGCTTTCAAGTATATCCCTTTTTGGGGCCATAATTCTTTTCATTACCTAAATGTTGTTAGCACTTAAAGCTTCAAATCTGATACACTGGCGGTATAAAGGGTACAGCCATCCTTAGTAGCAAAGAAAGATCAGAGTTCAACAGACAAGGAAATATTATTATTTTATTAGAAGTAATACTATTTTTTTTCAAACTGTTTAGTTTTATCATATTATTGTAATATAACACCATTTTTGTATTACACAGGATGATACCTCCACAGCCCCGAACCATGAACCTCCAACATGGGCATACTCAGCAATTCCAGATTAAGCCAAAGTATTTCTCCAGCTCTAAGAAAATACTTCTTGGTGAGCAATCCACTGAAGGGTCTCTCCCACTCAGGACCGCTGCTCTGGATCAATTGTCATCACAGTTCAGTCATTGTGAGTATCTTAGTTTTCAAATTATTATTATTATTTTTTTTTGTTATTATTTCTGAACTAGACAGACAGTTCACAGAGAATATTATGCGGGTTTATGTTCCTTAAAGTAAAAGGTGCTTACTGTATAATACTTGGAGCATCTTATCAAAGCATTTAATTACCTGGGATGAACTATAAACATCTCTGTGATGAGAAATGTTCATGGTAAGTGGATGATATCAATACATGGGTGAAAGCTGAGTTGCCAAGATAATTGGCTTTAAGGTTCATATAAATGTCTAATGAGTATTGCCTAAAGGATCGTACACACGATCTGACTTTTTGACAACAAACATGCAAATTAGCTGTTTTGGAGCAACATCCGACCGTTTGTACGCTCCATCGGACAAACCTTTTGGGTTTTCATCTGACTTTTGTTGGCTGTGCGAATGGACAAACTTTTTGCCAACATAAATCCGATGGAGCAAAGTCCGATCGTGTGTACGCAAAACCATCGGACTTTTGTACACAGTACAAACAGGCATGCTCAGAACCAATGCAAAAGATCAGACAAAAATACAGAAGTTGATCAAAGGTGGCGCTGGAGTGACTTTGAAGTGTCGTCAGTACGTTGAAATGTCACTACTTTTGTGTTTGTTGCCTAAAAAGTCAGATCGTGTGTATGCAATACAAAATTACAGCCAACGCCTTTTGTACAAAAGTCCACGGGAAAGTTTGTACAAAGTCCAATCGTGTGTATGAGGCTTTATAGTCAGTGTAATTCTACTTAAAGTGTAACTTAAGGCCCGTACACACAATCAGACTTTTTGACAACAAACATGCAAATTAGCTGTTTTAAGGCAACATCAAACCATGTGTACGCTCCATCGGACAACATTTTCCGGTTTTCATTGGACTTTTGTTGGCTGTGCGAACGGACAAACTTTTTGACTACATAGGAGTAAAGTCTGATCGTGTGTACACAAAACCATCTTTTGTACAAAGTACAAACACGCATGCTCCGAACCACTGCAAAAGATCAGACAACAATACAGAAGCTGACCAAAGGGTGGCGCTGGAGTAATTGAATGTCCTCTTTTGAGGTGTTGTCAGTACGTTGAAACGTCACTACGTTCGTGTTTGTTGCTTAAAAAGTCTGATTGTGTATATGCAACACAAATTTATGGCCAACGCCCTTTGTACTAAAGTCCACAGGAAAGTTTGTACAAAGTCCGATCGTGTGTATGAAGCTTAAAAGGCATAACTTTTTTTTAATTTTGGAGTGGAGAAAGATTAGAACATCTGTTTGGTTCATATTGCTGTCTGTGTCCCCTGTTAGAGAGATTCTTCATTTCTATTCATCCTATTTACCATTATCATTGAAAGTAAAAGAAAATACTGGAGCATGTGGAGATTGTGACATCAGTGCCTTTCCTCCCCACCTCCTACAGTCACCGAACCCTTTCTGAATGATCAACCCCCTGTGGTTATAACGCAGCAGGACAGTCACTCAACATGAGTTCCAGAAGACTGCACCTATCAGTGTAGTAGAGTGATATGCTATTCAACCATATTGTCAGAATCCACTCAGATTCCTGATCGGCAGCTGGCTCAGCCTCTCAGCACTCCACTGAGAGCTGGAGCCAGCTGCTCCTGCTCCCTCCCCTGCCCAGTGCTCCAGTGAACAATGCAGGGGCAGAGCGGAGAGCAGTGACTGACACTGCGATCGCTCAGTTCTCAGGCTTAGAGCTGACAGGGGACAGCTGCAGCATCAGACCAGTGCTGCAGCATGAAGGTGAGTATATAGGTTTGTTTTATTAAACCCCCAACTTTCTCCTTTAAAGTGGTTGTAAACCCTTACAGACCACTTTAACCTACAGATAAGCCTAGATTAAGGCTTACCTGTAGGTGCAAGAAATATCTCCTTAACCTACATGGTTAAGGAGATATTTTCCTAAAAACGGGCACCAATGTCTATGGCCCATGCGCACCGTAGACAACGGTGCAGGCACACTGAGTGTTCCATTAGTGGAGGCGATCATGCCGTCACTGACGGCTCTCATGCGCATACGCCGGAGTGACGTCATCGCTGCTCCGACCAATCACAGCGCCGGAGCGGCGTTACCCGGAAGGCACTCCGGGTATCATGGCGGCGACTGAGGAGGTGAACGAGGGTCGATTCGGGGGCTTCGATCTCAGGTAAGCAATTCATCATGATCTAGTATGCTATGCATACTAGCTCATTATGCCTTTGTCCTTTGTCCTGCAGGGTGTTTTTTTTTAGAGGGTTTCATTTCTCTTTAAAGGTTCATTGAAGGTGTGGAGGTGCTAGTCAATAAATACATTCTTATTCTTATTTTGCAGTACCCTATCTTGCTCTAGAGTACTTTTCTTATTTTGTCAGCTATATGTCAACTATATTTTGGTGGTTGCAACCAAATCGGAGAGTGAGTTCACAAAACTATTTCAGTGCGAAGCGTAGCATACATTCATTACTTCACCTAATTTTTACCTAACAATTTATCAAGTAGTATACCTTTTAATCAACTATGTATTTACTAGAAAAATATAATTTTTTTGTATTTTTACATGTAGCTAGTATAAATATCTCTCTAGTTCTCTGTACTACCAAAGAAGAGAGAAGGTACTAACACCAACTTAGTCTACCGCAATCTCTCTAATTCTCTGCACAGCAGAATTAGAAAATAAAGGGTCAGAAATCTGGACCAATCAAGACTTTATTGCTTGGAATAGTGTTGTCAGTCTAACACTGTGAACATAGTTAAAATAATATTTAACCTTTTAAAATAACCTTGTTCTGTATTTATAAGCATATAATACATTCAATTAATATTCAATTATGTCCTCTTCAGCTGCTGGTGGGACTGCATGTTCCTTGTGTGTGCATTCATATTGACCTTGTATGATTAATTTGAGCTGTCAATCAATAGCAGGTGGGCGGAATACAGTACATGCCCTCTTCTTCCTTAGCCTCTCTGTGCCACCTGGGTGTGTAGGCACACAAAGAGGCTGCAAGTAGATGTGGAGTCGTTAGGTAGGGATAAGATATACCTGTGCTCAAATCCCAATAGCTTATACACATACAATATATAATCATTCAGGTGCTAAATTGGTGTAACCACATGTTAACACTAAAATTCTGAATGAACCCTGTGCACACTGCTATACACCCTTTCTATCCTATTTTTCTTGCTATAGTAGCTCCCCTACAACTTGTGTCTATTTGTCCGATATTGACACTATAGCCACTGGAGCATTTTATTTTGCAGAGCACAGTAGGGACTGGCCAGAGATGGATTACTTTGATGCAGTTGGCCAGTTTAAATAGGTTTTGCAATGTATGTGAACTAAAAATCTATTTTTTTTTTTGTTGCTAAATTTGCTTAGAAAGGGTGTATAGTAGTGTGCAGAGGGTTCTTTCAAAATACTTATGACGCATAAACACGGTCGGATTTTCCAATGGATTATGTTCGATGTGAGCTTGTTGTCGGATGTTCGATGTGTACATGCTCCATGGGACATTTGCTTCAGAATTTCCGCCAACAAATGTTTGAGACTGGCAGGTTCTCAAATTTTCTGGCAACAAAACTTGTTGACGGAAAGTCTGATCGTGTGTACACAAATCCGTTGCACAAAAGTTCACGCAATCAAACAGAAGGAGCCACACTGGCTATTGAACTTCCCTTTTCTCAGCTCATCGTACATGTACATCACCGCATTCTCACATTTGGAATTTTTGGCCAACATTTGTGTGACCGTCTGTATGTAAGAAAAGTTTGAGCCAACATCCTTCGAACAAAAATGCATGGTTTTGTTTTTAGGAAAATCCGATCGTGTGTACGTGGAATTAGTCTTTAGGTATGAGGTGCGGGATGGCTTCATAGTAATGCCACTAGTTTTAGGAGCCACCGCAGTAAAAGAACTGAAGTTAGGTAAAAGAAGCAAACATTCCTGTCAAAGACAGAATTGACTGATATCAACATGCAGTAGAAAAACAGATACAATATATAATACAGGCTATATTTCTTGATTGCAGACTTTGGGACAACTATTGATCTAACTATATTGTTTGGCAGAAATGCCCGAGGCGCAATAATATTTGCACAGATTTACAAATTCTTTGGCAGGTAAAATGGTTCAATAGATGTGTTGTGGGAAACAGCCCAGGGGTTGGTATGTATCTGCCATTCACATTATGCCATTTTTTGCATTAAAAAGTCTACAAAAGGAAGATGGTTGGCATGACAGAAATTTCTATGCTGTCTATTCTGCGATCTGGAGCCTGGTCAAACAGAGTAAGTGTAGACGTTCTGGCCACCATTCCATACTGAGGTCTGCAAACCTGGAAAAAATCTGGAAAAAGTTACATACTTTATGGCTTTAAAAAAGGAAGATATTGTTTTAGACAGGATTGTATTTGGCATGTGTAGGTTTGTTTGTGATGCAAAACAGACTGGGTAAGTTGGCTGAAAAGTTTATTTGTGTTCATTTGCTGGATGTACCCCTGTGTTGAAAGCCTGGTGTGATGTCTTTGTGGACAAGTAAAAGTGTACTTTGAAACTGACATAGCTGCATGGATTGAGTTTTATGTGTCTATAAGTTAGGTGCTAAACTCTCAAAATGAATGTGCGTTTAAGTCCTCAAAGCTGTTGACTACATGGTTGAGAAATACACCATCCAGTTCAATCTGAGTGTGTATTTATGTCGCTATAATTCCCCATATTCCTGTATATTGTGGTGGCTAAGAAACACTTCTACAAGTTTTTGGGATTTATCTAAATTCTCCTCTGACACCAACTGTGGAAGGGAGTTCCACACCATGCTCTAACGGTAAAGAATTGCAGTTTGTGATTGAACTGTCTGTCATCCAACTTCATTGTGTGGCGCTGTCTTCCTTGGACACCTGAGGTTAAAATTTATTTATGAAAGTAAGTATAAATGGCGCTGGAGAAGTCAGGGATACTCTACAACAGGGGTAGGCAACCTTGGCCCTCCAGTTGTGGTGAAACTACAAGTCCCATGAGACATTTCAAGACCCTGACAATCACAGGCATGACTCCTAGAGGCAGAGGCATGATGGGATTTGTAGTTTCATCACAGCTGGAGTGCCGAGGTTGCCTACCCCTGCCCTACAAGCTTCTATAAAACAAAGCCCACTAATATAAGTTCATGATAAAAATTCCTATAATAAAAAAGGCGACTTAGCAGCATCAGTGGCAGCACCCCATAGAGTGAATCAACAACTCTATAGAGATACAGCACAAAACAGGAAAATCTAAATTATTTATCTACTATATCTATTTAAAGGGGTTGTAAATCCTCGTGTTTTTTCACCTTAATGCATCTTATGGTTTAAGTTAAAAAAACTTCTGACACTGACCGACCCCAGCCCCCTGTTTAACCTTAGCCCGTTCGTTCCCTTGGCGGAGGTGCGCTTTAACTCTCTGCCCGTTGTCTCGGCTCTTGATTGGATAGATTGATAGCAGAACAGCCATTGGCTCCCACTGCTGTCAATCAAATCCAATAACTTGGGTGCCTGGAGGGTGGGGCCGAGTCCGGCATTCTGTGTCTATGGACACAAATGCTGAACTCGGGAGTGCGCCCGCATGGTAAACCCCAGGGAAAGTGCTTCTCCTAGGGGGTTTACCGATGCGGGGAGGAACTGATAGTGCCGCCGGGGGGAACCCAGAACAGGTGGATCGGGACCACTCTGTGGAAGTAAGTATGACATGTTTGTTATTTAAAAAAAAAAAAAAAAACAAGGGTTTACAACCCATTTGATTATTATTTAATTCCCCGATGAATATCAACATTGCCTTTGGCCATTGCCATTCACTTAAGACTGCACTTTGGTAAACTGAGCTTTGACATCATCAGTGATTATCCTCTGCTTTTCTCTCTTTCAAAAGTTATTAGAGAAAAAAAATTATCAACAAAACACATCATGGTATTTATTTGAAACTTTCCATAATGTGATATTGCTAGTGGCATTAGTAGTGAATGTCTGACAGTTTATGACGTTGATGCTATTTATGCTTGGCAAGATTATTTTGACCTGATCCATTTCTACAGTTTATTGGATTTGCACAATTATTGAAGCATATGTAAAATAAAGCATTTTCTTACAGTGTTCTCAAAAGGTGGCACATGAAAACCTGCCAAGTTGACATGAATACCCTTCTAGACAGCTTAACAAGCAGACATAGTCATTGATAGACATTCTTATTTTTACACAGTTAATGTGCTGTGTGTTCTGGTTAATATTGTCCATGCAGGAGGTACAGTGCAGTATGGGTTTAGTATTTGCTAAGAAATGTTGTATCGTTGCCCAGGCTGTGGTGTTTGTTGGAGGACAGCCAGTGGTGTGGAAGCTCATGGTCATCTCTGGATTTCATGCTGCATGGCATGATAAATTGCGGTTTACATGCAGTATTACAGAGTGTCTGCTTATGTCAGTTCCAAGAGCGTTTCCTTTGGCAAAGGTATAGTCTAGATTGAACGGATTTTCCAGCTTTATGGATATAAGTGTCACTGTCTACATGGAGTTGTGTAGGTATAATTTTGGTGAGTCAGTGACCACAATTCATCACCCTTGTTTACAGCAAAAAATGCTTCCCATTCACACTTTCCATGCCCAAATTCTTCAAGATAAAAAGAATATTTACCGTGTGAACGCATTCATGATAACATTTAGAGGTTGACGTTATACTGTTGAGTCAGAAAGTTTGAGGGAGTGTGAAGTACGTCTGGATCCACCTAAATTATGATAAAATAGTTTACTTTTCTAAGCCGGGAGAAAACAAATGATCTCAAAAATTTGGAATGTAAAACCTTTTACTGTATAGGGCATTTGTTTAGGTTGAAAAGCAAAGCATCGTTCTTATTGCGGTTTGTTGGACTGTTGATCTCTTTTACTTTGATCTTTGCTTTGAAATATTTGTTTTGATTAACGTTATTCTTTGCTTGTGACTGTAGTGATGTCTTTGCAATACAGTGCATTGAGATGTTAGCGTGGGAATGTTGAGTGACCAATGTTGTTCTTTCATGGCAGATTACATATAAGGGGGTTCATTTACAGAGGGCAAATATACCAGGCATCATACCACTATCTTTTTTTTTCTGGCAGTGATGCACTTTTATGTAAAAGAGATCCTATTGGCTAAACCCCCTCTTGCCATCTTCCAGTGCCTTTCCGGGCTCTCCCATCCCACCAGGAAAATGTTTAGATTGTTGAGAAGAGGCTGTGGCCACCTGTGGCGACTGATGTCGAACTAGAGGAGGCTCAAAAAAGGCTGTTTTGTGAGCCCTTCATATACATTTTGGTAAATTTTCTTAGGTACGATTATGTTTACTGTACTTGCGTTTGCATCAATATGATATTTATGCTATATCAAATGCATCTGAAAGCAATCCACTTCACATCAATTTTCATAAGATTAGCAAGGACATCCGCAATTGTAAAGGAACCCTGACCGTGGGCTACCTAATCAAAATATTTACATGATTATAGCAGCCCATGTTCAATATGAATATTTAATTTTTTGATGATGTTAAAGAGGTGTCCCAAGGTAAAGGAACTTCCTGTTAGTTGCTGCTACCATTATCCATAAACGCATCCAAAATGCAAGTACCGAATTTTAACATAATTTTGCTGCAATTTGCATTTTACAAATAGTTTTTTTTTTAGCTGTACATTCACTGTATATAACCGGTTGCTAAGGAGGGGGCCAGCCGCTGCGTCCTTAACAACAGATGAGTCATCAGCTGTTAGCCGACTTCCCTGCTTATTGTAAGAAATAGAATTGCCGAAAAAAAATGGAAAAAAAAATGGAAAAAAAAACGGCGTGGGATCACCCCAGGTCCATACCAGGCCATTGGTTCTAGTATGGATTTGGAGGGGACCCCCCTTGCCAAAATTTAAAAAAAAAATGGCGTGGGTCCCCCAAAATCCATACCAGACCCTTATCCGAGCATTTAGCCTGGCAGGTCAGCAAAGGGAGGGGACGAGCGAGTGCTGCCCCCCGAACCATACCAGGCCACATACCCTCAACATGGGGGGTGGGAGCTTTGCTCTGCGCCCTCCAACCCAAAGCACCTTGCCCCCATGTTGATGAAGACAAGGGCCTCTTCTTGACAACCCTTGCCCAGTGGTTGTCGGGGGCTGTGAGCAGGGGGCTTATCAGAATCTGGAATCCCCCTTTAACAAGGGGGCCCCCAGTCCCCACCCCCCCATGTGGATGAGTATGGGGTACCAATTTACCACAAAAAAATGTAGTGTGAAAAAATACAGTAGACAGTTTTTAACAAGTCTTTTATTAAAAATATCTTCTTCCCTGCTTCTTCATCTGGTCTTCCTCCATCTTCTCCCGAATCTTCTTCCGTTCATCTTATTTCTCCTGTCTTCTTTGTCCGGTGTTCTTCTTCCTCTGCCACTGCTCTCACTGACGACCCTCCTCCGATGCTGCGTCCCTCTGATCTGTCCACGCCGATGTCAAGCATGTCTTAACGATGAAATGCTTGACATGGGATGATGATAATGATGGGGTTGTATGCCATCGGATGATGCCATGTGGAGGCCCGCCCCCTTGTGATGTCATGGACCCATCATGCCCTGGCCGGTGACATCACAAGGGTGGGGGCCTCCGGAAGACATCATCATCCGATGGCCACGCCCCCATTATTATTTATGACACGCTTGATGCAGCTTGATGAAGAATACCGGACAAAGAAGATAGGAGAAAGAAGAAGAGCGGAAGAAGAAGTGGGAGTGGGAGAAGGAAAGAACTGGAGGAAGCAGGGAAGAAGATATTTTTAATAAAAGACTTGTCAAAAACTGTCTACTGTATTTTTTCACACTACATTAGTTTTTGGGTGAATGGGTAGGGGTACAATGTACCCCATACTCCTTCACATGGGGGGATTGTTGAAGGGGGATTCCAGATTCCAATTAGTACCCCGCCTGTAGACCCCGACAACCACCGGGCAAGGGTTATCAGGAAGAGGCCCTTGTCTCCATGTCAGGAAAAGCACCCACCCCCCCATGTTGAGAGCATGTGGCTTGGTATGGTTGAGGGGGGGGGGGGTGGCTGGTATGGACCTGGTGGTGTACCCACATAGTTTTTTTTCACAAATTTTTCTTTTAGCCGGCAATTCTTTTTTTTTTGCATTCAGTGGGGAAGCCGCAAACAGCTAATAGCTCATCAGTTGTTAAGGATGCGGCAGCCAACTTCCCGGGCCCCCCCCCCCCCCTTAGCAACCAGCTATATACAAAATAGATACCTAACATGTCACGCTTCAAAATTACACATGCTCGGGGAATGGCGTTAAACTTCGGTACTTAAAAATCCCCATAGGTGACACTTTAAAGTTTTTTTACTGGTTACCTGTTTTGAGTTACAGAGGAGGTCTTGGGCTAGAATTATTGCTCTCGCTTTGTGGTTTGAACACTGTTTTCATATGTGGGTGGGTCTTACGTTGCGTTTGCTTCTGTGTGCGAGCACATGGGGACAGGGGCACTTTACATATATTTTTTTGTTAATTTTACTTACATTTTCCTATTTTGGCACTTTTTTATATATATATATTTTCTGATCACTTTTATTTCTATTACAAGGAATGTAAACATCCCTTGTAATAGGAATAAGCATAACAGATCCTCTTTACAGTGAGATATGGAGTCAATAAGAACCCACATATCACCTCTAGGCTGGGAAGCCTAAAATCAAAATCCCAGCCAAGGCGGCACTATTTGTTTGAATGCAGAGGCTGGGTGTGACGTCATAACATCACGCCTGGCCTCTGAATGATGATAGAGACTCCAGGACCATCTCACCATCCAGGGGGGGTGGGGGGGTGCAGATCCCTTCTCCGATGGCAGCTGTGAGTCGGTAGAAGCAGCGGGAGGGGGGATGTCCAAGAATGTTCAAGTGGCGAAACAGCCGCTATGATCATTCTTATGGTGTAGGGAATCGCCGGCACTAAAAGCTGATATCTGAATGATGCCTGTAGCTGCACGCATCATTCAGATATCCCTGCACAAAGTAATTGACATCATTGGCTCCCACTGCTCTCAATCAAAGTCAGTTAGCCAATCAGGAGAGAGAGGGGACGGGGCCGAACTGCAGCTCTGTGTGTGAATGGCTCGGCTCGGGCATCCCCATAGCAATCTGCTTGCTATGGGGGCACTCAACAGGAGGGTGGGGCCAGGAGCACAGAAGTGGGACCCGAGAAGAGGAGGATCTGGGCTACTCTGTGCAAAACCACCACACAGAGTAGGTAAGTATGACGTGTTTGTTATTTTTAGAGAAAAAAAAGACTTTACAATCACTTTAACCACTTCCAGCCCAAGGATATCATATGACGTCTTTGCCTTTCAGTTAGGATATCTGAATGATGACTGCAGCTACAGGCAACATTCAGGTAACATCTTTTAGAGCCGGCGATTCTGTGCACCATAGGTTCTGCCACTTGATCGTTCTTACAGGAGATGAGAGGGGACATCCCCCCCCTCCTGCCACCCATCGGTGCTTCTCTGGTCTCTCCAATGCCATCTGGGACCCGGAGAAATAATCCGAAGCCACCGGATGATGAGCATAGAGATTTCTGGTGACCAGACAATCACCAGTCATCTCTATGACCATCGGAGGCCCGGGCAGGTAATATAAACAAAAAAATTAGAAAATTTAAAGCACCCCCCTCCCCATATGCTTGCTCCCAGAAGCGAACGTACTCTTAAGTCCCGCACCACATATGTAAACACAGTTCAAACCACACGTTAGGTATCGCTGCGTGCGTTAGAGAGAGAGCAACAATTCTAGCACTAGACCTCCTCTGTAATGCCCTGTACACATGGTCGGACTTTCTGACGGAAAATGTGCTATCGGATCGTGTTGTCGGAAAATCCGATCGTGTGTGGGCTCCATCGGACTTTTTCCATCGGAATTTCCGAAACACAAAGTTTGAGAGCTGGATCTAAAATTTTCCGACAACAAAATGCGATCGTTTAAATTCCGATCGTGTGTAGACAGTTCTGACGAACAAAGTGCCACGCATGCTCAGAATAAACTATGAGACTAAATCTATTGGCTACTGGCCCGTTTATAGTCCCGTTGTACGTAGTTTACGTCACCTCTTTGTGCGACCGTGTGTATGCAAGACAAGTTTGGGCCAAAATCCGTCGGAAAAAATCTGACGGATTTTGTCGTTGGAATGTCCAACCATGTGCACAGGGCATTACTGTAAACTGGTAACCTGTAAAAAAAATTAAAGCGTCGCCTATGGAGATTTTTAAATACCGAAGTTTGGCACCATTTCATGAGTGTGAACAATTTTAAAGCGCAACATGCTGGGTATCTATTTATCCGGTGTAACATCATCTTTCACATTATACAAAAAAATGGGCTAGCTTTACTGAATTTTTTTAAATTCATGAAACAGTTTTTTTCCAAAAATAACGCGTTTGAAAAATTGTTGCGCAAATACTGTGCGACATAAAAAGTTGCAACGACCGCCATTTTATTCCCTAGGGTGTCTGCTAAAAAACAGATATAATGTTTGAGGGTTCTGAGTAATTTTCTAGCAAAAAAATGAATAAGCCCAGTATGGAAGTGGTTAAGCATCAAAATAAAAATGCCAAGTATCTTATGGAAATTAGTTTGAGTTTGAGCTGTTCACCGAATATTGCACTGGTATCTGGTCCTGTTTAAAACATTTAACAATTACTGAGATAAGCTACTTTTGTGTTGATGAGTTAACCATATGAAACCATTTCTTATATTTTCACATATTTGTAGGAGATGGTTAAACTCAATGTAAGTTTTTTCTGTTCTCTGTATTACATTGGGTAGATTTCATTTTATTCCTGCACCAGAAATACAACACAAAGCAAGAGGAAAACCTCTCCAAAATTGGGCATAAACCCTCTAAGCCCTTGTACACACGGTCGGAGATCCCGACGGAATGTGTCTGATCGGACCGTTTTGTCGGATATTCTGACTGTGTGTGGTCTACATCGGACTGTTTCCGTCGGAGTATCCGACGGACCAAGTTTTCCAACTTGTTGGTAAAATTTTCCGACAAAATGCTCCGATCGGACATACTCTGATCATGTGTAGAGAATTCCGATTGGACAAAGTGCCACGCATGCTCAGATCAAATTCCTACACCAAAGCTATTGGCTACTAGCGTGAACGTAGTCCCGTCGTAACGAAATAACGTCATCACGTCGGATTTTCCGACAACTTTGTCCGACCGTGTGTATGCAACAATTTCGGACAAAATCCGTCGGACAAAATCCAACGGATTTGGTTGTTGGAATCTCCGACCGTGTGTACAAGGGCTAAGACAGTCACTAGAACAGGTGTCCACTGGAAGATTTCCCTTCACTTCCTGCTCTGAAGACAGCTGTAATTTTCATTTCCTACCATTTTTTGCCCCAGGCCACAAAGGCAAATAGAGTGAATCTCCTAATGGGAACACAATAAAAAACAGACAGAGGTTCTAGCCCTTCTCCACTCTAACTAAAGCTAAATACAACCTAAAGGCTTATTGGGATGTGGAAAACGTATTAATGGTATTCCCTGTCAGAATGAACTCTTTTCAACCTAAAGGCATAGTTCACTTTACCAAAAAAGTTCTATGCGGGTAAGTGTTGCCTGTACAGTAGAAACAGTAAAAATAAACTGTGTAGCTTTGACCAAAGTTAAATAATTGCCCTTGCTATAAGTGTAGGCCATATATGTACCTTCCTGAAGCCTGGTGGAAAAACTCCCACAGATGGTGTCATCCCGTCTTGCCTTGTTGCTTGGACGTAGCGATGACGCTCCCAACAGTTAGTTCTTACCCCCATCATTACAGAAGTAAGCTCTCAAACCCCAGCATGTGTGCCCACTATTATCTTTATCACAGCATGGCTGAGCTCAGAGCCACTGCAGCAAAGGAGTGAGAATGTATGGAAAAGGGGTTTGAATAAGCTGGGAGTGTCTTAGCAATGTCCTAGCAACAATGTAGGGTGGGATGATGTGATCCTTGTGAGTTTTTTCTTTGTCAGGCATTTAGAGGTACGCAAAGAGAACTATAGGAAGTCCATTATTTAACTTTGGTCAAAGCTTCACAGTTTGTTTTTATCTACAGACGCCTTTTACCTGCATAGGCAGTTTTTGGGTAAATGTGAGCTATTCATGTAAAACCCACTTACTGTAGTCTGCGTTACATCCACCATTCATTACACTAAATACACATACGAGTGGAGCGACAAAGGCAATTTTTCCAGGGTTGTCATGTTGTCCTTCTGGCACTGTGAGTACACCAGAGTACAGGCATACCCCACTTTTAAGTACACAATGGGGTTTATTTACTAAAGCTGGAAAGTGCAAAATCAGGCTCACTTCTGCATAGAAACCAATGAGCTTCCAGGTTTTATTACCAAAGCTTAATTGAACAAGCTGGGGTTAGATGCTCATTGATTTCTATGCAGAAGTGAGACGGATTTTACACTTTTCAGCTTTATTAAATAAACACCATTGTGTACTTAAAAGTGGGGTATGCCTGTACACTCTTTTGGTTGTCATTAATCTAATGTTTTGAAAACACAAATGCTAAGCCTATGACTTGGCAGGTCAGGGATTCTCAGCATGACCAATAAAGTGTGCAGTGGTCTAGAGTATGTAAAATAGACGTGTAATAATCAGTACGTCAAGGGGATGCGCTGTGTAGTGTTGTCAGTGTAGTTAGTGCCCCTTACATTTATACATTGAAGGTTGGTGTTGACGTTCCCCACTATATTAATGTTTAGTTGAGAAGTGCCTCCACTACACTGGCAGGACGATATCCCTTACATCCCTGACGTATCCCTGACGGGCCTCTGTCATGTTGGTGTCAGTGGTGACATGCCCCCCTCTTTGCATTGGTAGTTCACCAAAATAGTGAACTACAGTGGATTAATAAGGAGAAAGTCATTTTGAGCCTTTTATCTGTCCACATTCTACATCTAAGGCTGGCCATACATAATTCTTTATTTTTTTTCGTTCAATCAGTGGGTTAAACAAAAAAAATTATTAGCAGATACCCCCCATCCACACTTTCAAAGTACTGATCATATGGGGAAAACCCAACAGGCTGGGGGTACACAGGTCGATCGATAGATCACAAGTCCCTAAGTCCCACAGGGGTATGCATGTCCCTGCCGAATCGGCCAAATTTTGATCCATGTATAATAAACACTGCCTTATTTCTCAAAGGTCTCTGGTAGGAAAAGAAATTGTGTTACTCATTTAGAAAAATTATGCTTGGAGTCATCACTTACCATGGAATACTAAACTATGAATGTGAACCATCCAAGCTATTTCTTAAGACCTCCTTTCACACTGGGGCGGGGGCGGAGTCGGCAGGTAAAGCGGCGCTTTACCATTGTTTTAGCGGCACTATTTGGCCGCTAGCGGGGCGGTTTTAACCCCCCACTAGCTGCCAAAAAAGACCAAATCCGGGGGCCCCTTATTAAAGGGGGCTCCCGGATTCTGATAAGCCCCCTGCCCGCAGACCCCGACAACCAATGGCCAGGGTTGTCGGGAAGAGGCCCTTGTCCTCATCAACATGGGGGCAAGATGCTTTGGGGTGGGGGCTTCCCCAAAGCACCCCCCCATGTTGAGGGCAGGTGGCCTGGTACGGCTCATGACAGGGGGGGGGGCGCTCGCTTGTCCCCACCCCCTTTCCTGACCGGCCAGGTGACATGCTTGGATAAGGGTCTGCTATGGACTTTGGGGGGACCCCCATGCCGTTTTTTTGGCATAGGGGTTCCCCTTTAAATCCATACCAGGTGATGGGGCTAGCGAGGTGTCAATCTCGCTGATGGAGGTGGCGACATTGACTTGACCTTCTCTAGTTCTGTCTACCTGGAGCCATGTTTAAAATAAACAGACTTTACTCCGTGTGTGAGCAAGTCCATTCATTTCAAAAGTCCGGTCGTGTGTGGGCGTGTGTGGGCAGGTCCGCTAGTTCAGAAAGTCTGGCAGACCTCCGCTGCAAAGTCCAGCAGGTTGTCCGACGGACTAAGTTTGCAGGATAGTCTGATCGTGTGTACGCGGCATTAGCGTTCCTGACCAATTTTATTTGTCAACAGAAATGCCTTTACACAAGGTTTACCTTCAGATGGGGTACTCAACATCACACAGATACAAAGTAAGTATTCAGACGACTATTTGGCCTGCATAGATTCCCACTAAGTCTGAACTTTTCCTTAGGCATATTATTGGTTAGTGTGTCTCTCTGCAAGCCCAGACAGGCCTGTATATACTCTCTTTACTTGTCCTTCGATACAGGCACTGCTCCTGCAGCAATCGGTCTCCTGTAGAAGCCCTGGGTAAATAAAACCTGATCAGGGACCCTTTCACTGCTGAAACAGGCACTATCTGCATCTTTTCATAATGATCGAACATCTGTTGGTCATAATATATGAGGAAGTGAGGCCATATTACCACTATATAACTCCACAGAGAGCTATGTGGGCCTTGACTTTGAACTAATATGATTTTCCTGGTTGTCATAGGCAACACTTCTTTTGTTCCTAGCTGCACTTGTATTCAGGTTGCACAGTTTAACATATTGAGGAGAGTTCACAGTTCTTGGGCACAACATATTTTCTTGTGACAAAGTACTTTTGCAAACTTGAAACTTTTTTTTTCAAATTTCCTTTGCAGTTCCTTTTGGCAGCAGTTTTGGCAAGAAATGCAGATGTTTCCCTCATCTACTTATGAACTGCTATCACACATTTTGACCTTGTCTGACTTTAAAATTATTCAGATTAAAAAACGTAGCCAGATAAAATAATTGGATGCACACTTCATATTATTATTGCAGTACTTTCAAATTACAATACCACCGCTTAGATGCATGCCAGGAACTGAGGTGTGATTATTACTATTTAATAAGCTCAAACAAATTGCTTTGCAAGTTGCTACCAGCTATTACTGTACTTAAGATTTCAATAAAATGGAATATTAGAAGTGGAAGTTCCCTCCTCATATGGCCATATCATGTGGAAATTACAGCATATCCTGACTCCAAAATCTTTCCAGAAAAGAAAGAATGATTAAAAGGTTTTGTTAAGTGTGAACTTTCTAGAAGGGTAATCAAATAAAGTCATACAAAGTGAAAAGTCTCTTTCACAATATAAGCATCGTAATTCAAAGTGCACTTTTGCCTGGGATGTGCACATTTAAAGCAGAACTCCAGACAAAGATAACAACATAAAAAGAAAGAACCGATTAAAAGACAAAATAGCAAAACCAGCTTTTGGTGTAATATTCAACTTAAATACAGAATGTTCTATTGCAGTACATTTTTCTGTCACTAAATTTTCCTTGAGGGTAGGGACCAATGTGAGTGTGTGATGTACAATGTACAGGGAGAGGGACAGTTGTAGAAACTCACTCAGGTTGAACTGGATGGACTGGTGTCTTTATTCAACCTTACTAACTACTGTATTTATCGGCGTATAGCACGCACAGGCGTATAACACGCACATTCATTTTAAGAGGGAAGTTTCAGGAAAAATTTTAAATACTGAACTTTGAAGCAAAATAAGGGTCAGTGCCCATCTGCAGCCTCACCATTGCCATCAATGCCCATCTGCAGTCTCACAAATGCCATCAATGCAGCTTCATCAGTCCACATCAATGAAGCCTCACAAGTGCCTTCAATGCAGTCTAACCATCGCTTTCAATGCAGCAGCCTCACCATCGCCTTCAATGCAGCAGCCTCACCATTGCCATCAATGCAACAGCCTCACCACTGCCATCAATGCAGCTTGATCGATGCCCATCTGCAGCCTAAAGGGGGCAGGGAGGGGGGTGGGATGAGCGCCGACAGATTACATTCAGTGAGAATCTCCTATGATAGACAGAAGAGTGGACCAATGGTGGCCCAGGAGTTGAGACTTCCTATTACAGAGGCCGCCAAGTAAACAGGAGATTATCACTGTATGTAATCTGACGGCGCTTGTCCTGCCCCCTCCCTGTCCCCTCCGAGGCAGCTAAAATTGAAGTAATGGCTTATAACACGCACACTCTATTTGCACGCAATTTTCATGGTGAAAAAGTGAGTGTTATACGCCAATAAATACCGTATGTAACTATATCCCCAGTCTGATGGCCAGCATTGTTCAAACCACGGCCTGTACCAGTGAAACATGAAACAGCACATTCTGCTTTATCTTCCTATCGCATGCTTTTTCAGCACATGAAGCATTGCTTGTGCTGTTGCTTACACTCTAGCCCTGCTGTGCAGGGACTGCAAGAGATTGATACAGGGTCAAATTCAGGTTCTTACGCTGCTATTAATGAATATAGAACTGCATTAGTTTGTTTCTTATATCTGCCCAGAGTGTAGCATTAAATGTTTGTATATTATGAACAAGCAATAAAAGCAATTGAAATAAGCCCTAACTGACCCTTGTAGCTGCAGGAATTGTGAAGTAATTCATCTTCAAAGCTAAGGCACGCTCCTTTCCCCTAATTTTGCAGTAAAGACATGTCAAACTACCATCCTTCTGATGTAAACATACACAAAGTGCTTGAAGACTGTGTTATACCAAGTGAAATCTGGCTTCAGAGTCTCTGTTTTGGTCTTTGAGGTTGAATAAATTTTCAATGCATGCAGCTACAGAGATCATTGAGGGCTTGTTTAAAGGTCTTTTAATACTTGTTAAACCTACGTAGGTACTTTAGGTACATGTTTTGGAGCATGTTCACTCAAAGTCCATTTTCAAACTAAATGATTGGCTGTGATGGTAAACAAGAACTGCTCCTAAACTCATCTGCAGAATAAAGTAATGTGCATTAAGCAATTTCTGCTACTCAAAGCTAGTTTTCTACAATGTCGATCTCTGTTGGAATAAGCTCTAACTCTGACCTATACAATGGGACCCTGAAGGGACTAAAAGAAGCAACGGTGGTCCATCAGCAGGAAAAGTCATCACACGGTACTATGTGTTCTGGCTGCGTTTTCCTGACCAGGACTCTGTAGGTTTGGGCATCCCATTCTTTTCCTAGCTCAACAGTTGCAGGAGGAAGACATGTTGCTGTAGACCAGGTGATCTGATTTATCTCCTGCTCCATGTTTTTATATTTTTCTAGATTTTTATTTTAAACTAACATTGATTAGGGCACATTAAAGGTCCATACAGTGCAGCCAAATGATTATTAGGTAAAAATATGGCTACTTCCAAAAAACAAGAATGATGAAAAAAATAAAAATTCTAAAACAGTTTATTTAAAGCAATGATAAAGCAATTCAATGCTGGCAGCTGCTGGGCGACTTTGTTAGGTTTTTTTATATTTAGAGTTTAGTGGCAACGCAGGGTGTTTGATTTGTAATAGCACAAGAACATGCAAACTAGTAAGCTTACAATTGGGTTATATAGGGTTAACCACTGGTTCTTTCTGCCTCCGAAATTCATATTTGGTCATTTCATCTTGAAATGAAATAGTTAAATATGCAGAGAGCTTCATGTGTGGTACAAATGTTCTTTTCTTGCCCTGTGAGATTCACAGTGTTTCAAGCCAACTAAAGGTTGCAGGATTGAATTAAGATATAGTTGTTGAATCACAGCCAATAAAAACCTCATTTCCGCCCACTTGTACATTGTAAATTCCACAAAATAGCAGTCTGGAGATTATAACTCAGTCTAATGCCCAAATATTACTTTATTGCTCTTTATCATTTGAATCAGACAGCCAATGCCATTTTCGTGTCAAACTCATCACTTGCTCTAGCAAATAACATTGAAATGTGATCATTTGAATTTTCCAGGCTCTGCTTTTTTATATAATTCCACTCAGTAAACATGTTTCTATGGATCCCAAAGGGTCAGTTGAAATTACTGCACTGTAGCTGAAATTCTAGCAAATATACAAAAACTTTGTATTGCTAGAAAAGGGTGAATTATTAGTAGAGTGTTCCTTTAAATCAGGGGTAGGCAACTTTTCAGAGGTTGAGATCTACCTGGGCAACATGTAGGAAATCAAAGATCCCTGGCGGGAGGGGGGAGGGGGTTGGGCATCGGCATCGCCCTTTTAAAAAATAAATTAAGCATTCAATAAAAACACATATGGTGTGCCACAGTAGTGTCTTCTGCCCCGCTTCAACTCACTCCCCCACCACAGTAGTATTCCCTGCCATCCCCTCATCCACAGCGGTGTCCTCTGCCTCCTTTCACATCATCCCCCCCTCCCTAGTAATATACTATGCCCCCCTCACTGTAGTGTGCTCTGGCCCCCTCCCCACACACACATGGTAGTGTCCTCTGACCCTCCCACACATGGTAATGTCTTCTGACCTCCAAACAGTAGTGTCCTGTGCCCCCTCAAAGCAGTGTCCTCTGCCCCCTCCCCCAATTCTAGTGCCCTCTGCCCCCCATAGCAGTGTCCTCTGTCATCCCCCTCCGCTGTAGTGTGCTTTTCCCCCCATAGCAGTGTCCTCTGCACTCCCCACACACAGGTGTGTCCTGTACCCCCCTCTGTAGTGCCCCCGATAGCAGCGTCCTCTGCAGCCCCCTACCCCCCCCCCACAATGGTTTCCTCTGCCCCCTCTAGTCCCCACTGTCAATACATAGCAATGTCCTCTACCCCAAACCCCCTCTCCCCTAGTAGTGTCCTCTGCCCCCCTTCATAACAAACCCCCCCACAGTAGTGTCCTCTCCTCTGCCCCCCCCCATCGCTCCCACCACCCAGCTGTAGGTAGCTCTCTCCTACCTTACAGCACTTGTACACGACAGAGGAGTTGAGAGGCTGCACGGTGTTCGATGGAGGGAGGGACTGGGAGCTGCGTTCGTTAACTTTTTATGTTAACAAGCTGATGGTTGGTTGCTAGGACTGCCTAGCAACCAATTATCTTCTAGTTAACTTGTAAAGTTAACTAAAGCAGCTCAGGGTCCTGCCCTCCATCCAGCATGTTTTTGCCTCTCCCAGAATTTCTTGTTATATTCCTGTCCATGTATAATAGATAGGTTTGTCATAAAGACGTTCCTTGAAAAAGTATTCATACCCCTTAAAATTTTCCACATTTTGTCATGTTACAACCAAAAACGTACATGTATTTTATTGGGATTTTATGTGATAGACCAACACAAAGTTGCCACGGGCGGCACAGTGGTGTAGTGGTTAGCACTCTCACCTAGCAGTAAGAAGCGTCACTGGTTCAAATCCCAACCACGGCACTACCTGCCTGGAGTTTGCATGTTCTCCCTGTGCCTGCGTGGGTTTCCTCCCACAATCCAAAGACATGCAGGTAGGTTAATTGGCTTCTGTCCAAAATTGGCCCTAGTATATGAATGGGGACCTTGGATTGTGGGCTCTTTGAGGGTAGGGACCAATGTGAGTGTGCAATGTACATGGGCAATTGTAGACACTCAATCAGGTTGAACTGGATGGACTGGTGTCTTTATTCAACCTTACTAACTATGAAAGTGGCACATAATTGTGAAGTTGAAGGAAAATGATAAATGGTTTTCAAATATTTTTAAAAATTTATATCTGAAAAGTGTGGCGTGCATTTGTATTCAGCCCCCTTTACTCTGATACCCCTAACTAAAATCTAGTGGAACCAATTGTCTTCAGAGTCCACCTGTGTTTAGTTTAATCTCAATATAAATACAGTTGTTCTGTGAAGCCCTCAGAGGTATGTTAGAGAACCTTAGTGAACAAACAGCATAGTGAAGGACAAAGGAACGCACCAGACAGGTCAGGAATAAAGTTGTGGAGAAGTTTATGTTATAACAAAATATTCCAAGCTTTGAACATCTCACAGAGCAATGTTCAATCCATTATCTGAAAATGGAAAGAGTATGGCAAAACTGCAAACCTACCAAGACATGGCCATCCACCTAAACTGACAGGCCAGGCAAGTATAGAATTAATCAGAAAAGCAGCCAAGAGGCCCATGATAACTGCAGAGATCCACAGCTCAGATGGGAGAATCTGTCCACAGGACAACTATTAGTTGTGCACTCCACAAATCTGCCCTTTATGGAAGAGTGGAAAGAAGAAAGCCATTGTCGAAAGAAAGCCATACAAAGTCCCTTTTGCAGTTTGTGAGAAGCCATGTGGGGGACACAGCAAACATGTGGAAGAAGGTGCTCTGGTATGATGAGACCAAAATAGAGTTTTGCTTTTAGGCCAAAAAGTTCAATATGTAGCGGAAAACTAACACTGCACATCACCCTGAACACACCATCGCCACTGTAAAACATGGTGGTGGCAGCATCATTTTGTGGGAATGCTTTTCTTTAGCAGGGACAGGGAAGCTGGTCAGAATTGATGGGAAGATGGATGGAGCCAAATATAACCACTTCAGCCCCGGACCAATAAACACCTTAAGGACCAGAGGTCTTTTTCCAATTTCGCACTGCGCTGCTTTAACTGGTAATTGCGCGGTCATGCAATATTGCACCCAAACGAAATTTGCGTCCTTTTCTTCCCACAAATAGAGCTTTCTTTTGATGGTATTTGATTGCCTCTGCGATTTTTATTTTTTGCTAAATAAATGGAAAAAGAGCGAAAATTTTGAAAAAAAAAGATATTTTCTTCTTTTTGTTATAAGAAAAATCGAATAAACTAAATTTTAGTCATACATTGAGGGCAAAATTTATTCAGCCACATGTCTTTAGTAAAAAAAATGTCAATAAGCGTATATTTTTTGGTTTGCGCAAAAGTTATAGCGTCTACAAACTAGAGTACATTTTCTGGAATTTACACAGCTTTTAATTTACGACTCATTTCTTGAGGTGCTAAAATGGCAGGGCAGTACAAACCCCCCCCCCAAATGACCCCATTTTGGAAAGTAGACACCCCAAGGAAATTGCTGATGGGTATGTTGAGCCCATTGAATATTTATTTTTTTTGTCCTAAGGGATTGAATAATGACAAAAAAAAATAAAAAATTTACAAAAAGTTGTCACTAAATTATATATTGCTCACACATGCCATGGGCATATGTGAAATGACACCCCAAAATACATTTTGCTGCTTCTCCTGAGTACAGGGATACCACATGTGTGGGACTTTTTGGGAGCCTAGCCGCGTACGGGACCCCGAAATCCAAGCACTGCCTTCAGGATTTCTAAGGGCATCATTTTTTTTATTTTACTCCTCACTACCTATCACAGTTTTGAAGGCCATAAAATGCCAAGATGGCACAAAACCCCCCCAAATGACCCCATTTTGGAAAGTAGACACCCCGAGCTATTTGCTGAGGGCCATGTTGAGACCATTGAATATTTTTTTTTGTCCCAAGGAATTGAATAATGACAAAAAAATAAAAAAAATTTTTTTTTTACAAAAAGTTGTCACTAAATGATATATTGCTCACACATGCCATGGGCATATGTGAAATGACACCCCAAAATACATTCTGCTGCTTCTCCTGAGTACAGGGATACCACATGTATGGGACTTTTTGGGAGCCTAGCCACGTACGGGACCCCGAAATTCAAGCACCGCCTTCAGGATTTCTAAGGGCATACATTTTTTTATTTTACTCCTCACTACCTATCACAGTTTTGAAGGCCATAAAATGCCAAGATGGCACAAAACCCCCCCAAATGACCCCATTTTGGAAAGTAGACACCCCGAGCTATTTGCTGAGGGCCATGTTGAGACAAAAAGTTGTCACTAAATGATATATTGCTCACACATGCCATGGTTATATGTGGAATTGCACCCCAAAATATATTCCGCTACTTCTCCGGAGTATGGGGATACCACATGTGTGGGACTTTTTGGGAGTCTAGTCGCGCACGGCACCCCGAAAACCAATCACCACCTTCAGGATTTCTAAGGGTGTAAATTTTTGATTTTACTCCTCACTACCTATCACAGTTTCGAAGGCCATAAAATGCCAAAATAGCACAAAACCCCCCAAAATGACCCCATTTTGGAAAGTAGACACCCCAAGCTATTTACTGAGAGGCATGTTGATTCCATGGAATATTTTATATTTTGCCACAAGTTGCGGGAATATTACAAACTTTTTTTTTTTGCACAAAGTTGTCACTAAATGATATATTGCTCACACATGCTATGGGCATAAGTCAAATTACACCCCAAAATAAATTCTGCTGTGGGGGACTTTTTGGGAGCCTAGCCACGTACGGGCCCCCAAAAACCAAGCACTGCCTTCCGGATTTAAATATAAAATGCTACCAAAAAACCTGTTAGCGATGGCAGGGATCAGGCCTGACTCTGCGATCGCTGCAGTTATGTGTTTAGTGTTTTGTAAGTGACAGTGATCGATCGATACTGCACTTGGGTGGGCTGGGCAGAGGGGCAAAACGCAGGTGCTAGCAGGTATCTGGGCTGATCCCGCTAACAATGCGTTTTTTGGAACCCTAAACTGCTGGGGACGCTAGTATAGATCTGATCAGATATTGATCTGTTCAGATTCTATACCACTACGGGAGGTTTATGCTTTGCGCGTGGGTGTTAGCGGTACTGGCACTAACCTAGCGCTGCCTGGGGCGACGCAGACCCTGACCCTAAAACCTAATTGATATCACCCACCGGGTGATCAGGGGGTTAAACCTTTATTGGGTAATAAATGGTGGGTGCCCTGATGCTATAAAAAACTAACTAACCAGAGTCACTCGTAACACTTATACAGTGATCAGTGGTGAAAGGGTTAACTAGGGGCAATCAGGGGGTTCAAATTTTTATTAGGTAGTATATGGGGGTCCCTGGCGCTATATAAAAACCTGACGGGGAACCTAAATAACTAACTGGCTAACCAGCGTCACCAGTGACACTTATACTGTGATCGCTGGTGAAAGGGTTAACTAGGGGCAATTGGGTAGTATATGGGGGTACCTAGCGCTATAAAAACCTGGCGGTGAACCTAAAAAAATAACTAGCTACCTAGCGACAGTAGCGACACTAATGCAGCGATCAGAAAAATGATCGCTTAGTGACACTGGCAAAAGGGGGTGAAAGGGTTAACTAGCGGCAATCAGGGGGTTAAAACCATAATTGGGTAGTATATCGGGGTACCTAGCGCTATAAAAACCTGGCGGTGAACCTAAAAAAATAACTAGCTACCTAGCGACACTAGCGACACTAATGCAGCGATCAGAAAAATGATCGCTTAGTGACACTGGCAAAAGGGGGTGAAAGGGTTAACTAGCAGCAATCAGGGGGTTAAAACCATAATTGGGTAGTATATCGGGGTACCTAGCGCTATAAAAACCTGGCGGTGAACCTAAAAAAATAACTAGCTACCTAGCGACACTAGCGACACTAATGCAGCGATCAGAAAAATGATCGCTTAGTGACACTGGCAAAAGGGGGTGAAAGGGTTAACTAGCAGCAATCAGGGGGTTAAAACCATTATTGGGTAGTATATCGGGGTACCTAGCGCTATAAAAACCTGGCGGTGAACCTAAAAAAATAACTAGCTACCTAGCGACACTAGCGACACTGATGCAGCGATCAGAAAAATTATCGCTTAGTGACACTGGCAAAAGGAGGTGAAAGGGTTAACTAGCGGCAATCAGGGGGTTAAAACCATAATTGGGTAGTATATCGGGGTACCTAGCGCTATAAAAACCTGGCGGTGAACCTAAAAAAATAACTAGCTACCTAGCGACACTAGCGACACTAATGCAGCGATCAGAAAAATGATCGCTTAGTGACACTGGCAAAAGGGGGTGAAAGGGTTAACTAGCAGCAATCAGGGGGTTAAAACCATTATTGGGTAGTATATCGGGGTACCTAGGGCTATAAAAACCTGGCGGTGAACCTAAAAAAATAACTAGCTACCTAGCGACACTAGCGACACTGATGCAGCGATCAGAAAAATGATCGCTTAGTGACACTGGCAAAAGGGGGTGAAAGGGTTAACTAGCGGCAATCAGGGGGTTAAAACCATTATTGGGTAGTATATCGGGGTACCTAGCGCTATAAAAACCTGGCGGTGAACCTAAAAAAATAACTAGCTACCTAGCGTCAGTAGCGACACTAATGCAGCGATCAGAAAAACGATCGCTTAGTGACACTGGCAAAAGGGGGTGAAAGGGTTAACTAGCGGCAATCGGGGGTTAAAACCATTATTGGGTAGTATATCGGGGTACCTAGCGATATAAAAACCTGGCGGTGAACCTAAAAAAATAACTAGCTACCTAGCGACACATGCAGCGATCAGAAAAATGATCGCTTAGTGACACTGGCAAAAGGGGGTGAAAGGGTTAACTCTAGGGGCAATCAGGGGGTTACATCTTTATTGGGGGGTGATAGGGGGCTACCCTGGACCTAACACTAACTGTCCTGACAGTTTTTACTGTCACAACTGACACTGAATGCATTGATCAGTAAAGAAATGATCACTGCAATCAGTGACACTGTGAATGTTCCCTCATCACGGAACGCTCCTGGAGCGAACCGGACCGTCGTATCCAGCGGGAGGGGGTCCGATCGGACCCCCCACCCGCTGGAAGGCAGGCACGTACATGTACGTGCTTGTGCCTGCCTGTGCCATTGTGTTGACGTACATTGGCAATACGGCGGTCCTTAAGTGGATAAGGAATTCTTAGAAGGAAATTTGTTAGAGTCTGCAAAAGACTTGAGACTGGGGCGGAGGTTCACCTTCCAGCAGGACAACGACCCTAAACATACAGCCAGAGCTACAATGGAATGGTTAAGATGACAGCATATTCATGTGTTAGAATAGCCCATTTAAAGTCCAGACCTAAATCCAATTGAGAATCTGTGGTAAGACTTGAAAATTGCTGTTTACAGATACTCTCCATCCAGTCTGACAGAGCTTGAGCTATTTTGCAAAGAAGAATGGGCAAACATGTCACTCTCTAGATGTGAAAAGCTGGTAGAGACATCCCAAAAAGACTTACAGCTGTAATTGCATTGAAAGGTAGTTCTACAAAGTATTCACTCAGGGGGGCTGAATACAAATGCACACCACATTTTTCAGATATTTATTTGTAAAACATTTTGAAACCATTTATCATTTTCCTTCCACTTCACAATTATATGTCACTTTATATTGGTCTATCACATAAAATCCCAATAAAATACATTTACGTTTTTGGTTGTAATCTGACAAAATGTGGAAAATTTCAAGGGGTATAAATACTTTTTCAAGACACTGTAAGCACTTCTCTTTTGCTGCTATAAGAGCCTTGTCTGATATTCTTTCTATGTTGCATTAAGTGCCACCAGTATTGACACTGGGACTGTCCTTCCCACAGTACCATTAATTGCAGAGGTCAAGAAATGACTTTGTGCGTTAAAAAAACACATACACGTACTAAAACTGGCAATTTCTTCCCTTTCCTTTGAAACATTGTGTTGGTCTCTTGAACTTGTTTGCTTGGTCACACTGACAGCAGTTGATTAAGTGCCGGGCTGCCCGCACCTGTGCACTAACATCCCATAGACTTGAAAGGGACATGGCTTCTGCAGTACAGATACGTCCCATTCAAGTCTTTGCAGGCACAGGCTGCTCGCCACTACATTTTTTAAGGACTGTACAAAGCACAGGAGACCACTAGTGTCAGAGGAGGTTAGTAAGGATCTGCAGGGTGTATGGTTGACACGGGTTAGCGTCTTGTGACTATTTTTCAATTCTTAAACTTGTCATTTAAGTCACTGCAAATTATTAAAGGTTCACCAACAGGTCATGTTTTCAGGATTTCCATTATTTTGCACAGGTGATTTGATAAGTTTCACTGCCTTAGTAATTACCACAGCCATTTCATCTAAGGGAAATCCTGAAAACATGACCTGTTGGGGCACCTTGAGGACTGGAGTTGAGAAACACTGTGTTAGACCATTGGATTTTTTTTTTATGTGGTCAGCGTTTGGCATCCATAAATATGAGCCCTAAGAAGGGCCAGTATTTTATTTTTTATGTGTAGATAATTTAGAAGAAACCAATGGCAATACCTTTTGATCTATGTTTGTTTCCTTTTTTCTATTTTTCACAGGAAACTAATTAGTGGTTCCCATCACTTCCAACAGAATTACCTTGTATGAATTAGGTGTTAGCGACATCCAAAATAACGGGACAGTGTAAATTGCAAACAAAACAATTGCAAACATCTTCTCTAAATTTGAGTGATGTGTTTTCAGTTTTCTCATTTCCTTTACAACCCTGAAAAATGGCATGACAGATTGGTATTATTTCTAAGTATTCAGTTTTTCGTGGAAAAAATATATTCGTAGCTATAAAAACACATTCAAAATAAGTGATAGTTTAAAGCATGACTCCAAATAATAAGGCAGTCACAGCAGGGCATACATTTGTCCAGAAATCTAATATTGTGGCAAATTTACTAAATGCTCCAATAAGGCATTGCCAAATGCTGATATCATGGCCCATGGACCTGCTTCCAAAATAAAATTGAAAGGAAGAAATATTTGTTTACTTCTGAAGGAATAGTCATAGTTACCAAGCTAAAGCCTTTAATTGGTATATATTGTGGAGCCTAGTTTATAAATTATAGTGCACAGATTGTTTATTGACCTAGCAGTTCTGGGCTAGTGTCTCTAGAATCTGTCAAATGTCTGCACCATTGGATTTATATTGTAAATATGAAAGATGTGTAGCTTTTTCCTAGTCCTATTTTAGGAGCTGTTTAAGTAGTTTACACAGTATTGATAATGGAGTATAAAAAAGAACCTAAAATATTATACATTCACGTGAGTTAGAATTCATTTTTACACTTTGAAAGGAAACAATTATAGCTTTGTAATCCAGCAGACTTGGTCCGAAGGGATTAGTCTGTTGGACAATCCGATCGTGTGTGGGCTAGTCCAATCATTTTTCAAAAAATAAAAACCAACGGACCTAGAAATAGAACATGTTTCAAATCTATCCGACGGAATCAATTCCGACGGACTAAAAATCGGGAAAACCGTCCGTCTGTGTGCTGGTCCGACGGACCAAATACGATGCAAGGGAAGCTATTGGCTACTGGCTATTGAACGTTCAAAACAAACGGACATTTGAACGGAATTAGTCCATTCGTGTGTAGCCAAGTCTGTTCGTTCGGAAAGTCCGTTGGAACTCAGCCGAAAGTCCGTCAGGAAGACCATCGGACCTAGTCTGCCGGAAAGTCCGGCCGTGTGTATGTGACATTAGAGTCAGTTTTCCAAAGGTATTTGAATCTATGGTATCACAATTAAGTTTTACTAGTTGAAGGCAAAAGTGTGCTAAGAAAATTTGTCAAAGATATTTTTCAGTACAAATATAGGGCATCAGTACAAATATAAGGCATCATTATTTTAATAATACAATGCATAGCATTCCTTTATATGTTTTTAAGCTGAAATAAAGTACCATGGACAGGGCTGGTGCAAGGATTTTTGACACCTTAGGTGGAATCTCATTGCCACCCCCTGAACTGGCCCCACCCCTGATCCTTGAGTTTTTCATATTTATTTATTTTTTAAATCTGACGCCCCTTATATCAGCAACCCCCCCCCCCCCCCGCCAAGACCAATTAGTCTGTAAGGGGGGGTCGCTGATATAAGGGGACTCTGATCTAATGGGGGGTTCTCTGGGAGTTACTAATTTAACCGCCTGCCTACTGGACACTTTCATCCCCTTCTTCCGCAGGCCAATTTTTAGCTTTCAGTGCTGTTGCACTTTGAATGACAATTGCATGGTCATGCAACACTGTACCCAAACTGATTTTTTATGATATTTTTCACACAAATAGAGCTTTCTTTTGGTGATATATGATCACCACTGGGTTTTTTATATTTTGCTAGATAAATGAAAAAAGACTGAACATTTTGAAAAAAATTTTTTTTTTATTCTGTTATAAAATTTTGTAAATAAGAATTTTTTTCTCCTTCACTGATGTGCGCTGATGAGATTGCTCTGATGTGCACTGATAGGTGGAACTAATAGGCAGCACTGATGAGCGCTGATGATCCTGCACTGAAGGGCGCTGATAGGCGGCACTGATGGGTGGCACTAATAGGCAGGACTGGGTGAGGAACAGCCAGACTCTGCTACTAAGGTGAGGTTGTGGAAGACAGTCTTGTCACAGGTCATACACCATGGCTAGGCTGAACACACAAGGTATGTATACTGCATCAGCAAGGTCTCTCTCAGGCAAAGATTTTAAAGCAAACTGGGGTTTCACCATATGCTATTCAAGCTCTTTTGAAAAAAACACATAGAAACAGGCAACGTTTCAAGGCCAAGGAAACTTAATGCAGCTGATGTAAGGCACATCATACCTACTTCCCTTTGACATCGGAAGCTGCCTAGCAGTGCCATCAGCACAGAACTGGTGGAAAGCAGTGGGATCCAGATACACCCACCTACTGTCTGGAACAGAGTGGCCAGAAGTGGTCTTAATGGAGGAATTGCAGACAAAAACAATGTGGAAACAAGGCTAACTATGAATTAAAAAATAAGAACTGGGGTGCAAAAAAAATTGTAACAGATGCTGTGGACTGATCATTGTCAAAATTTGAAATGTTTGGCTGTAGCAGGAGGCAATATGTTTGCCAAAGGGCTGTAGAGCAGTGCAATAAGGAGTGCCTGCAGGCAACAGTGAAGCATAATGGAGTTTCTTTACAAGATTGGGGCTGTATTTCTGCAAATGGAGTTGGACATTTGTTCAGGACCAATGGTGTCCTCAATGCTTAAAAATACAGACAGATACTTAGCCATCATGCCGTACCATTAGGAAGGTATGTGATTGGCCCTGAATTTATACTGCAGTAGGACAACGACCCCAAACATACAGCTAATGAAATAAGAACGATCTTCAGCATAAAGAAGAACAGGGAGTCCTGGAAGTTATGGCTTGGCCCCCACGGAGCCCTTCTATCAACATCATTTAGTCTGTATGTAATTACTTGAAGAGACAGAAAGATTTGAGGCAGCCTACATCCGCAGATCTGTGGTTAGTTCTCTAAGACGTTTGGAACTACCTACCTGCTGAGGTCCTTCAAAAACTCTGTGCAATTGTATCTAGAAGAACTGATGCGTTGTTAAGGGTGGTCACAACATAAATTGGACTTGATGGACTTGTGTCTTCTTTCAACCTCACCGCCTATGTAACCAAATATTGATTTGATTTGGATTTCTCATCTGTTTATTTACTTAGAAATGTTTATTTTTATCAATTAACAACATCAAAGGGGTTGTAAAGGTTTGTGTTTTTTCACCTTAACCATTCTATGCATGGTAGTGACCGCCCCCCCCCCCGTTTTACTTACCTGAACCCTCAAACTTTTCCCACGGGGACACGCCTTCTCTCTGCTAGGGGGTTCTCGTCTGTTGATTGGCTAGATTGATAGCAGCACAGCCATTGGCTGTCAATCAAATCCAATGATGCAGCCACAGGGAAGGGGGGGCGATTCCTGCATTTGGCGTCTATGGACACCGAATGCTGGACTCAGGAACGCGCACTCAAGGTAACCCCCCGGAAGAGCGTAAACCCAGTGCCCTGAGAACAGGCAGGCCAGTGGTGATGCATACAGGCGTTGACACCTTACATGTTACAGACAAGTCAGTCCTTCTTCAGAGGTTATTTAAGTCAAGTTGGGTACAGGGTTTCTATAATACAAGAAATGCCAAAAAATATCTCATAGTAATATTTAGGTAACTGCTATACAAAAGGTACAAAGGTTTAATAAAATGAACAGTTCTAATTATACACGGTACAAATAAGATAGCTATACTTACAAAGTCATACATATAACAGTGTATATGTCTGAAGAGCCGGTGGGAAAGATGGAAATCCCTTATATGGGAGACATGGAGAGCTTCGACCCTCAGTAAGATTCTGGAGGGCCCAAGAGGTATGGCAACAATTGCTTCACTACAAGGACTCTTATCTATGAAACATAAAGTTCATGCTAATGGTAAGCCTGAAAAGCTATATGAATCTAAATTCAAAAAAGGGTATCTATGTGTCCATAAAGCTGCTCAAATTGCTTGAGCAGCAAATTAGAACATTGAATTTCATCAACAAAAAAAGCATATAAATAAAAAGTTACAATACCTGAAAGTATAATAAAGTGAGTACATCCAGCTTCCATCTTGTACTTCCTCTGCATTTCAATTTATTGCTTTAGGTGCAGGTAGATAAGGGTATCCTGACCAATCGTGAGATTGATTGGGATGGCAGGAACAGCTGGTAGTGTCAGCGCCCAGATGGATGCCCAGATGGATGCTGAACACATCCCAGCTAAGTCCCTAGGCGTAATAACAGGCAGCGCAAGCCCGCCTGTAGGGGCGGAGTCACGTTCTGCATCATCACGCCATTGTCGCGCGCGTAGCTGACAGAGCGGAGTGTAGAGTAGGGGAACCAAAGGTGGGAAGCCAGGAACCCAAAGCAAAAATGATAACAATACTTGGTCTGTCTATAATAGATCCAATAGGGCAGTGATGGCGAACCTTGGCACCCCAGATGTTTTGAAACTATATTACCCATGACACTCATGCACTCTGTGGTGTACTAGAGAACCATGGCAAATGTAGTTCCAAAACATCTGGGGTGCCAAGGTTCGCCATCACTGCAATAGGGGTTCCCTCCAGTGCTTCTGCACCGTATATACCAATTGTTTAAATTTTCTGGATTGGTCTGACAAAGTTATTTGGTATACACACATCAATTCCTCCCTTTTTTGTGCTTTCTTAATTTACAGTATTTTTTCATACCTGCCTAAAACTTTTGCACAGTACTATATGTTCAGTGCCCTTGAATTTATGTTTATGGCCAGCTTCACATGTGTCATGTGAATTGGAAAGAAGATCTGGTCAATAACACCTCAGGATGAGAATTCTCCTTTACATTCCATTTTGCTGAAATTTATTAGCATTCAGTTCTGGTGCTACAACAATAAAAATGACACAACTTAGAAATTCTCCAACTTCTTTCAATTTGCCCTTCATGTCATACTTCTTGATATATAACTCTCTCTGTTTTGTCTTTGGTGCATATCATAGACAGCTATCTTGACTGTTTCATATTTATTATTTAGTGTCTTCCATTTGGAAGAATCAATCATGTAATGGTCAAGTAGGATCACAAAGGACAAAATGTATCATGTGTAATAGTTTTCTTATGCAATTCTTTTCCTAAATGCATGCAATGACTCAATAAGATATTCCACATTAAATTGTTGTTGAGTCATTCAATATGTTATGTAAAGATTCTTATCCAGATGGGGATTTGCAGCTTTGTATTAATAATTTCCTAGGACGTCTTACAAAACGCCAAAGAATACACTGTACTTTTTAGTGACCTTAAGGCAGATATGATATGGGTGGATTATTCTGTATGTGGGATATAACTTGAATAATTAATGTAGAAAGTTATTTCTTTTCCTTACATTAGTTCATAATATGCCGAAGGTAAGCCTTGATTTTTTTGCATTGTTTTACAATGGGGGTTATTTACGAAAGGCAAATCCACTTTGCACTGCAAGTGCACTTTCAAGTGCAATAACTCTCAATCTAAGGGGTAGATATGAAATGAGGGGAAGCTCTGCTGATTTTATCATCCAATCATGTGCAAGCTAAAATGCTGTTTTTTATTTTCCTTGCATGTCCCACTCGGATCTACAGCGACTGAACTTCCAAGTGCACTTCCAGTGCAAAGTGGATTTTCCTTTAGTAAATAACACCCATTGTGTACCTCTCCTGCTGTATTTTATCCAGTATTAAAAAAATAAAGAATGCAAATAAATAATATAGAAAGCAATATAATTCTAAGTGGTTCTAAAGTTAAAACAGCACTCCCTGCATTAAAAGAGAAGCATGGGTTTGGAAAAAAATAAACATTTATTCTCACATAGGTGTTCCCGTTTGGCTCTGTAGTGAGAACTAATCGATCAAACACCGCTGATCGCTCAGTTCTCCCCCTCTGCTCTGAGCAGAGAGCTGTGGCTGTCAGTCAGCGGCTATCCGTTCCCCCCTCCAGCGCTCATTTGAGCTCTGGACAGTGGAGGGGGTAGGAGGGGCTGGCTCAGACCCTTGCGGATTGCTGAGAAGCTGGGTCAGGTCTTGATTCAGGCTTCTGGGTGGCTTCCGACAATATGGCTGGGATCTTTCCAGTGCCCGCACAGGCTTTGTGCTGTCAGCTGAGAGTGGGGCTTCAGGATTACAGGAGATCCACAGGAGACGTAAAGCCAAAAAATCTTTGGCTATACGTCTCTTTTAAAATAAAATAAGATCCCACCTCTTTTTGTGCCCCCCTCCATCCCTAAAACACTTACCACACTCCCCGGCCGATCCAACACTGTCCCACCTGCAACTCTTCTCTTCCCGCTTCCTGGTTTCACAGGAGACTCACCAGAGACTGCTGTTAGTCAAATGCTGTAAGAAGAGAGCTGGGGACGTATGGTCAAGCTGTGCTATGGGAGGCTATGGATTCACACAGCCCAGCTCGCGAGCATATCTGCATAGGGGCCCTCTCAGCATATGGCTTGCTGATGGGGCACTTGGAGGAGAGGAAAAGCAGACAGTGCTTACAGGGAACCGAAAAAAAAAAGAACTAAGCCACCACTCTGTGGAATATCTTTGCACAGAGCAGGTAAATATAACCTCTTTTTTTTATTATTAAAAAAAAAAAACATAGGTTTATGATTACTTTAAGGTAACCCTATTTTATAAGGGGATTATTGTTGAATGACAGCTGCTATCAGGACACCTCTGTCCATTCATACAACCAAAGGCAACTTTTTCTGATATTTACCCACCATTAAAGAGGAAGTAAACCCTGATGGGTTTACTTCCTCTTTGTCTCCCTGCAAAGGTAAAGCATAATGGGCATGCATCGCATAGTAGTCCATTATATGTCACTTACCTGACACAGGAGCCAGCGATGTCACCGCTGTCCCCTGTAGCACGGAGCGTCCATCTTCTTCCGGGTATCGCTGCTCTGGCCACTCACAGCGCCGGAGCAACGATGACGTCACTCCCGCGAATGCGCATGGGAGCCGCCACTAACGCCATATCCATGTTAGCAGCGACATGGTCAGTGCGCCTGTGCGCATGCGCCATAGACAGCGGTGCCTGTCTTTTTGTAAATTTCTCCTAAACCGTGTAGGTTTAGGAGATATTTCTTGGACCTACAGGTAAGCCTTAATTTAAGGTTTTTCAACCACTTCATTCAATCATACATATAGCCCATAGCTTCACTATCTGCACCTGTACACAAGGATAGATGGATGTCAAAAGATGGGATTTTCCTGTGGTATGCAAATTCCAAGAACAGTGCTGCTTTCCATACCACCAACCATTCTGAAATCAGCTTTCTACATACAAGAGCTGTGACATTTTTGAAAGCTTAGTGTTTATTGGTTGCAAGAACTATAACACAGTTTTGCGTATAGTATGGACGACTACAGATGGTATGACGATTACATCATTAATGTAATGAGAATGCAAAATGTTACATTGAAGCCTTTATCCTTCCTGCATGAGATTTATCACAGATACTTATATAGTGCCGTTGATTTGCGCAACCTTTCTCACATATATATTGTGCATTCACATAAGTCCCTGCCTCTAGGAGCTTACAATCTAAGGTCCCTAACTCACATTCATACATACACATACCTGGGCCAATTTAGACAGGAGCCAATTACCCTAGCAGCATGGAGAGTGAAGGGAAACCCTTGCAGGCAGAGGGAGAACATGCAAACTCCAGGCAGGTCGTGCCATGGCTGGTATTCGAACTGACAACCCTAGTGCTGCCAGGCAGAAGTGCTAACCACTTAGTCACTGTGCTGCCCGATAATAAACGATAAACTAAGTTTTTATTTTAAAATACTCATCATGATATGAAACCAGAACAGCTAAGGCAACCAAGGTACAATGAGAACAGTAAAATTACAGTATATTTTTTAAAATAAAGGATGTAAGCAATTAGACAACATAAAACTGTACATAGTACAGTTTTTCCGTCCATTAGCCAATATGTGTTGGTAATTGTACCAGAATATATTACACGCAATTTCCATATTTACCTACTTCATAGTCCACTGTATACATATAGTATATTAGTGTTTTGTTGCATTCATAGTTCTAAGTATATTTTTTCTGTGTTCTTACTCAGCATTGCAGAGTTTATCAGTGTCCAAACACATACGTTTCTGTATCAATACGGAAAAAAAAGGCTAATCAGTACATGTGGAAATAATCCCTGTCAGCCAATTGAATAGAGACACATGGTTCACTCTATGGCCTCAGCTTTCTCACGAAATGCAAAGCTTGTTTTTTTTTTTTTTCTACCAGACTCTTCTTAAAATCATTGTGTAGTATGTTTAATTTCATTGGTATGATATAATCTAAACATGACTTTAATGCAATATGTTCAACTAGACGACACGCTCAATATTCCTGATGCCAGGAAAGCTTTGTAGGAAAGTACACAGCACTTTATCTCTAGAAACATACATTTTATATCACTGTAAATAAACCTCATGTTATAAAAAAGCCAAATATGTCAGTAGAGATCTTGAAGCTGGTTGATTTAACAACACACTGAGTAGCTAAACAGTGGTATTAGGTGTACCCCTGTACAATTATTGTACATACACGTATGTGTTTAATAAAGTAAGAACAAACACATAGGAAATATATATATATATATTTTAAGAGAAATTCATCAATATGGATAACATTAATAAAGAGATAATGAATAATATACAGCATTATGCATAGAATGACAATGGTATAGGATTTTTAGTAGCTCTGGAAAGGCTAATGCTTCGTAAAACTCTGCCACCTTCTGGACCTTGAATGAAAAACCAGTCCAGGAAGACAAGAAAGAAACACACGTGGACTGTACTTATTAATAAAATCATTAACAGAACAAACGGCTCCTTGTTAAGTTTGAAACGTCTAGAAGAGCAATCAAAGCCTTAGAAAGTAAAAAGACTCTGACACTGTAATTTAACGTGCACCTTTGCCTGAGCTGTGTACTGTACATTTAAACCAAAGCCACTGAAGAAAATAACAAGTTAAAAACGAATAGTCCTTTAAAAGGTAAAACAACAAAAACAGCTTTTCTGCAATATTCACTTTTAGTCCAGAGATTCCCTCTGTATTTTTTTTATTCATTTTTTTATCATGACCAGAATTATACAATTCGTTTTCTCTGAACCCAGGGTGTCCTCAAACCACTGTAACCTATGATTCGATATTGAAAGGAGAAACAGGACAGTGATGAGCTTATCTCCTGTCTGTCTGCATTCTCTTTATTTCAGCACATGAACTGATTGATAGAAGTATAAAACATGCTCATGGACTTTTTAGATGCTACCTCTGATCAAAACATATACACCAACATCAAGGGGAAAAAAGAAGCGCTGCAGGCAGTCCCATTCAGGTCTATTGGACTGCATGGACACATCTGCTGGTCCCAATTTGACAGTCATGTAGGTGTAGGTACATGTTCTAAAATACACACATTTGGCGGACGCACACCCGCACTCGAGACCTTACTGCCTTCGGAGACCTTACTGCAGTCAAGATTGAGAATATGGGGATGCTTTTTACCAGAATGCCTGGATCACAGGACTTTCTAAACCAGTGGTCATCAACCTTGTCCTCAGGGCCCACTAACAGGCCAGATTTGCAAAATAACATCACAGGTGATATAATTTGCTGCTCAGTGATTGCAGTATTCTAGTCTGCATCTCCCCAAGGTAATACATAAAACCTGGCCTGTTAGTGGGCCCTGAGGACAGGGTTGATGACCACTGTGCTAAACTATATTACAAATTATTTTGTAGGTGAAACAGCTCCAGTCTATTTATTTCATTAAAACTCCAATTTTGCTGTGAAATAACCCATTTCAGGTCAACTATATACAGGGCTATTCAAAAAGATGGAGCAGATTCCAACTTTTTTATTTCAAACAAACTGAAAGGGATAGAAGCATATTCTACACATCATTGAATGGAGGAAGGTTAAAATTGAAAGCTTGCTTAGAAGTTCCATGCATTGCCACACAGCGCCGCTGTTTTTTGTTTATAGGAATATGGCGATGCCACAGGAGAAGTCGTTTTGTGTGCTGCATTGTTCAAGTGCAATGTAAATTATGCTGTCGGTTCAACAGCCGCTTTTGTCATAAGCAAATTTACGAGTGGCATAAAAAATTTGTTGAAGATGTTTGCATATGTAAAAGGGAAAAGCACTGGTCATCCTTGCATGTCAGATGAAAATGTTGAGCATATCCAAGGTGCATTTGCTTGTAGCCATTGGAAGCTCACTACACAGGCAAGCGTTGAACCTTGGAATTTCTCAAACAATGGTATGGTGTGCTCTTAAAAACCGCCTGCATATGAAGCTGTACAAGTTGCAGTTACTGCAGGCATTGCATCCTGGTGACCATAATAGAAGATTTGCATTTTGTGCTGCAATTCTGCAAGATATGGAAGAGGAAAATTTTTAGAAGAACAATTTTTTTCACATGACTCAACGTGTCATCTCTCTGGTTAGGGTAATCGCTACAATGTTCTAATTTGAGGGAGTGAAAATCCTTGCATAGTCATCAAACATGACCTGCCAATGCTTGCTACTCTTCAAGATCTGGAGGCATTGAATTGTTGAAACTGTGATTTCAATAACCGTTGATTTGTGTGTGGCATGGCATGGACTGTAGGGTCAGTACATGGATTGAAAACTGGCTACAAGTGCGAGTTCAGGGGGTGGTAATAAATGGGGAGCACTCGGAATGGTCAGGGGTGGGTAGTGGGGTCCTCCAGGGTTCTGTGTTGGATCCAATCCTGTTTAATTTGTTCATAAATGACCTGTAGGATGGGATAAACAGTTCTTTCTTTGTATTTTCGGACAATACTAAGCTAAGCAGGGCAATAACTTCTCCGCAGGATGTGGAAACTTTGCAAAAAGATCTGAACAAATTAATGGGTTGGGCAACTACATGGCGAATGAGATTCAATGTAGAAAAATTTTAAATAATGCATTTGGGTAGCAAAAATATGAATGCAAGCTATACACTGGAGGGAGAACCTCTGGGGGAATCTAGGATGGAAAGGGACCTGGGGGTCCTAGTAGATGATAGGTTCAGCAATGGCATGCAATTCCAAGCCGCTGCTAACAAAGCAAACAGAATATTGGCATGCATTTAAAAGGGGATTAATTCCAGAGATAAAATGATAATTCTCCCACTCTACAAGACTTTGGTCCTGCCACACCTAGAGTATGGTGTCCAGTTCTAGGCACCAGTCCTCAGGAAGGATGTACTGGAAATGGAGCGAGTACAAAGAAGGGCAACAAAGCTAATAAAGTATCTGGAGAATATTAGTTATGAGGAAAGGTTGCGAGTGCTGAATTTATTCTCTCTGGAGAAGAGATGGGGATATGATTTCAATATACAAATACCATGCTGGTGACCTTACAATAAGGATAAAACGTTTTGCAGAAGGGAGTTTAACAAGACTTGTGGCCACTCATTAAAATTAGAAGATAAGAGGTTTAACCTTAAACTACGTAGAGTGTTCTTTACTGTAAGAGCGGCAAGGATGTGGAATTCCCTTCCACAGGTGGTGGTTTCAGTGGGGGGGCATTGATAGTTTCAAGAAACTATTAGATAAGCATCTGAACGACTGCAACATACAGGGATATACAATGTAATACCAACATTTAATCACACACACATAGGTTGGACTTGATGGACTTGTGTATTTTTTCAACCTTGCCTACTATGTAACTATGCAAGAAATGATCCACCGTTTTGATGTTTGTCTTGCAACCCAGGGTGTTCATGTTACTCATGTTGAGGGTTACAACCTCAAGGACCATAAAACTGTGAACCTTCCTTTATCTAGTGGTGTGTTGAATGCACTTCTAAACTTTACAGTTTGTTTGAAATTAAAAAGTTGAAATCCGCTCCATCTTTATGAATAACCCTGTATATTGCTGGGATTTTGGCAATTTTTTTACCAACACTTACCTGCTTCTTTTTGTATATATTGATGTATGCTGTGGTGGTCTATTTTTTGAAAGAAAAGACTGAATAGGAGATTCCTGGTTTTGCAATGAAAGTTGAAGCCAGAGAATTCTCTTTACACATGCAGGACTGCATGAGGTTTTTCACTCAAGGTTGGGTACTAAGGTAGGGCAAAATGCGGTTTGGCGGTGCTGCCCATTAATTTCAATAGACGGGGCCCTATAGGAGCGGGGTCCTTTAGGAACGGTGCATACACCGCTTCTTCACCACTCCAAAGATGCTGCTTGCAGGAGTTTTTTTAACATCCTGCCAGCACATCGCCTCAGTGTGAAAGCCCTTGGGCTTTCACACTGAGACTGCAGGGGAGCTGTTTTTCAGGCGCTTTACAGGCGATATTTTTAGCCCAAAAAACGCCTGAAAAATGCCTCAGTATGAAAGGGATCTAAAGGATAGTTTCTGAAAAGATAATTTAACTGAAACTGAATGGTTCATTGTAACAATTGTACGTTTGTAGAAACACAGAGGGTTTGTGCCTTGTTAGGACTAAAATTATTTGAATGCTGATGCTATGGATTATGCTGTCAGCTATCTGGACTTGCTGGTACTTTGGTTATTTTATTTCCTCCCCTTGTGCTTGCCTTAACTTGATTAGTATAAAAAGCAGAGAAAGCAAAGGAGGGGAATGTTCTTTGTTACCTGTACTGAGTGTTCTGACAGAGGTCCAGATTTCATTTCATTTGGAAACCTGCTTAGGATAGAAATGCTTGCTCCATATGAATCAGTAATTAACTGCATACTGAAATGGTGCTGGCAATGACTTTTTGCTCCACGGGACTGTTATTAGGAAGCATAGCAACATTTCAGCAAACAAAAACCAGAACTCCATTAATAATATAACTCCCTTATAATTATATGACTACACTCACACTATTCCACACTATGCATTTTGGAATTCTGTGCAGCAGGGTGTGATATTCCCAACAGTGCCTAAGCAGCACTTTTCTCTTCTAGTAAGAAGAGTTGAGATTTTAAATCCCTCTTGCACTGTCACTGTACAAATCCAAAACCCACAATGTCATGGCTACATAACACTATTCAAATACATCTTCTCCAGACGCTGTATATCTGTACATTATTTTTACTACATAGGGCATTTGGAAGCCTAGATTTAGAGCCCAACTCTGCACATTTTACAACATCTACTCTTGTAGTGTCCCACCCCACACTGTAAAAGTTCAATTCTTCTTATGTCTAGGGCAGGGGTAGGCAACCTTGGCCCTCCAGCTGTGATGAAACTAAAAATCCCATCATGCCTCTGCTTCTAGGAATCATGCCTGTGGTTGTCAGGGTCTCATGGGACTTGTAGTTTCACCACAGCTGGAAGGCCAAGGTTACCTACCCCTGGACCAGGGGATACACAAACAGGCAGTGTTACTTACCCTAATCCCTGCTCCAGTAGGCTTTTGCACTATCCTTTTCATTTCCAAATAACATTTTATTATTATTTGTACTTGTGATACAAAATAAAGAAGTACACAATTTCAAAGGTGCGAATCGTAGTACGCATCATTACTTTCCGATGGTTACTCATGAATACTGATGCTATGCTTAAGGACAGAGGTAATTATTTATCTTGCGTTATCATTTTTTCAAATATACATCGCTGATTCATTTAATAAATTGTTAGCCCTTGTACACACGGTCGGAGATTCCGACGGAATGTGTCCGATCGGACCGTTTTGTCGGATATTCCGACTGTGTGTGGTCTACATCGGAATGTTTGATTTGATACTCAGACGGACCAAGTTTTCAAACTTGTTGGTAAAATTATCCGACAAAATGCTCCGATCAGACATACTCCGATCATGTGTAGAGAATTCCGATCGGACAAAGTGCCACGCATGCTCAGATCAAATTCCTACATCAAAGCTATTGGCTACTAGCATGAACGTAGTCCCGTCGTAACGAAATAACGTAATCATGTCGGATTTTCCGACAACTTTGTCCGACTGTGTGTATGCAACAGTTTCGGACAAAATCCGACGGATTTGGTTGTCGGAATCTCCGACCGTGTGTACAAGGGCTAACAGTTTGTATGTTGGTTTAAGAGTCACAAGAGTAGTCAATATGAAGGGAAGGAGGGGGAAAGAGGAAAAAGGAGGAAAGAAATCATTGAGATAGCTTTTTTTACATTTTTTAAATTACCTGATCATGGTGGGTCCTCCCGAAGGTGCCACAGCTCCCAGACCTTTTTATGAGCCTCCAGTCTGTCCTGCATCCTAGCCGTCATTTTCTACATCAGTTCGACATCCTTAATTCTGGCGAAAAGGGCCTCAGGAGAAGGGGGGGCACAGCGTTTACAAATATCCTATTCATTTCAAAGCTCTGGCCTCTGAGCTGACCCTCGGTATAATCATGTGCAATGCAGGACCTTAACCCTGCATTGTATGTGATAGAGTCAGACATGTAACCATGGCCAGGAGTATTTTAGAGTGGAGCCTTTCCAGGACTGATTGCACAGTTGGAGGGACCCTGCTGGAGTGAGGAGTAAGGTAAATATTGCTCCTTATCTGTGAACCTCTGGATGTAATGAGCATTTTTACCCCTGCAGTGAAGGGTCAACACTGCAGTGGTATTTTTTTTTGTGCCTGGAGTTGGGCTTTAAAACCGCAGTTTTGTTGTAGATATAGCACCAGGGACATACCTTACCTCTAATGAAATGTGTGCCCTTCCCTCCATTGACACCAGATACTCCCCACAGCAGTGATCTTCTGGCACTATCAGGAAGTCAGTCTAGAACAATGATGGGTACCTGACGCTGCAGAGAGTACATATAAACAGGAGGTGGCTGAGAGAGGCTGGAAAATATTATGAGCATTAAGAGTTTAAAAAAAGTGAAAAAAAAATATTTTATTAAAAAACAAAAAAACATACCTACGACACGTAATTCTTTAGAAACCTAAATGTTATCCAGTTAGGGGTTTGATCCACTTTAAATGCTGACATGCTATTGTTTGAAATCATGTCTGGCTCCTAAAATACATTGCTTCACCATAGCAATGTATTTGAGAACCAGAAAGCATACTGTACGAGTCACTGTTGGCATGTAAAAACTTGGACAAGGCATTGGTGAGAACTGGCCCCATTTTAACAGTAACATTCCTACATACAGTTTGAAGCATAATGTTCCAAATTAAATTCAGTGGAAACAAAATAAAGTTAAAAAAAACATGAAATGGAAAGCAATGAATAAAAAAGCACAGACATATTTTACCACTATTTATAATTGTTCTGATTACCCCCATCCCTATAAGCTTCCCAATACTTTCTCCAGTTTTCCATTCTCAGTTTGTCAGATCTTGGTAATAATGTTGGTGATGGCTGGATGACCTCAATAAGAAGCTCCTAAGGGATGATTTCATGAGGCAAATAACAATGTGCATGGTGCTGGAAGTCATAGCGCCAACTGTGAGAACAGATTTGAACAATTTGACTATAGTAAACTGACTCTAGATTGGTTGATATACGTGGTATATCCTGATTTCTCTTTGCCCTGGCTTACTGAATAGATCTCTTATCACTGTGTATGTACAGTAAAGGATTAAGTAGCTGGGAAGCTGGCCATATACTTTGGGCTGCTACTCTTGTAGTCTGGTAGCTGGCTTTGCCCGCTATCAGAATGCCCAAACTGCTTGTATGAAGGCACTATTCAGCTGTTATACTTCCAGGAAAAATTGAAGGAGGCTGGTATTGGCAGAGTGGTGCCAACAGCACTGCCAATGATCAGATTTTGGCTGATTCATCTGGAACCCACCAAAATTTGCTTAGTGTATGGCCAGCCTTATATTCACCTGCATTGTTTCCTAGAAAGTATTAACGATTCACTTATTGAGATTATGTATTCCCTGTAGGGACCCCAGAATTCTCCAATGCCCTGCAAAGCAGCCGATCAAACCAAGATTTACTTCACAATCAAGGCACATAAATATGTCCTTGTTGGGAATCAGTTATGCCAGGATCGTGGCTCCCCCTCCTGTGACGTAAGCAGTGTAAAAAATAGATTTAAATAAAATTGATAAGGAAATAAAAAATTGCAAAAGCCTCCATTTTATTCTCCAAAATCCTGGGGTCTGAGTAATTTTCTATCAAAAAAAATACAGATTTTTATATGTATGTGAGACATGTCAGAATTTATCCAGATGGCAAGTGGTTAGTTCTGGCATTTCAAAATTCTGATAGTAATTTTTTATGTATTTTAAATATTGTCAAAATAAATTTGACATAAGTAAAAAAAAAAAAAGTTGTAGAGTAATAGTCATGGGCCATAACCTCTTTGTAAAATATTTTCTAAATCCTTAATCAGTTGTATATACCATGGCAAACAGATACAATTCGTACATTCGTATATTGGCCATGCATAAATATTATAAATAAATTATCAAACTAACTGATAGGCTTCTCTTCACCAGATGTGCAATTCAGTTCAATTTGGGCAATTGTTCATTACTACATATCAAATTATCAGTATCAATTTCTGCATCATTGGCAAAGTTGAATAACGTATATCATTTTATATGTTGTTCGGATATCTGCTGTCATCTAATACAGCCAGTCATCCTTCATACACAAGATTATCAGTCATAGCTGTTCCACAAATACACAAGCATTGTTGCCTCTGTAGGTCCTAAATAATTAATAATTGAAATAGGTGCAAGTTAGATCTGATCCTTGGACTATACAGGGCATATAGGACACATTGAAGTTATGTGGAGCTGCCTGTAAATTGTGGGTAGAAGAGGCACTTGTGAGTCTTGTGCTCTAACATGCTGTGCCTCAGTACAGGATATCCACTCCGGTGGTCACCCACAAAATATTCATATTTGGATTCTCTAACTGTTTGGCATACAGGGGAGGAAATGAGTAAATGGCTGAAAAGAGGAGTCACTTTTTCCTTTTTCTAAACATCTCATCGTTTCCTCAACACATCCTACACCCTTTTGTTCCTTTGAAAGCTAAAACTAATGGATGTGCTCTTTAACCTGTGAGCACACTAGACTATGACCAGACAATGATCATGTTTAAAATAGTTGGATCGTCCATTACATGGATGGCTACGCTTTCAAGGGCTGACTGTTCATTTAATCCCATTGACGATATTAAATATTTTCCTCCATAGATCAAGGTCAAACACTCTAACCTTAAGGTCAAGATTTAGTTAGAAACAACTAACTCAGTATTAAATGTATTGCAGTGAATTGAATGTCTTCTAACAGGGATAGGCAGATGTAACAGAAAGTAGACACAGGTCAGAACCGGAATGCAGAGGCTGCCCATCCCTGTCCTATTGTACATGAATGTTAGTTATTATTTTACATTCCAATTCTCTAAACATTATTAAACATGAATTAAGGATTTTCTTCTCTTGATGTATCTACAGAACTGATTTTATAATATCACATCATCCTGCTGAATGTGTACGGCTAGGATTTTAATATATTACAGTGTAATAAACTCATTAATGCTTACTTGTATCATAAAATGGTTTGAAGTCACTTTATAATGGGAGAGTTATTAAAAACAAATGCAGTTAGCTAGTGAATAGAAAAAAACTGTATGAATAACACATTTACCTCATCAATCTTGGGCTTATGTATTAATCTCAACAAAACGGTTGCTCTTAACCTGACCTTGGCCCCTGACCTGGTCACTCGACTATAGTCTCACTTCCCTTTCCAATGGACATCCTCTCACATTGATTATCTCAGGATCTGTCTGACCCCCTCATACTCCTCCCTCTTTGCCTGTAATTATTACCCATTGCTATGCTCTATATCTTTCCTTATGCAGTCTTGGCAATTCCCACACTTATCATGGATCGGTCGTATTAATTCTATGAAAATGACTATCTTGCCAAAACTTTTATATTACTGTCGCACTCTACCAGTGCAAAATCCTTTTCATTTTCTCTGGTTGCTCCAAAATAGAATCTTCCAATTTATCTGGGCCAATAAGCACCCCAGGATCTCCAGAGCGATCCTTTTGACACAAAGGGTACAAGGGAGCCTGGGAGTTCCCAATATCGCCAGATACTACCTGGCCACCCAGATTGCCCGATTATCCCTGCTTCATGCTAAATTTGTTAATCCTTTATGGGTTCTCTTGGAATTACCTAACTGTGCTCCCATTGCCATGCCAACCCTCCTCTGGCTACCTCATAACCTCTGCTCATTAACTTTGAGCCCGCTCATGCATCATAGCTTACAAGTCTGGCACTCCCTTGCCTCATGTCACCCTTTCTGCCGTGCTCTCAATCACTAACAATCCTCTTTCCTCTGGACCAACCACGGCATTCTCTTGGTGGGTCGCTAAGGAGTTCTCACACGTTCGACACTTTCTAATCACCAGAGCACTTCCCACGTGGGCTTCGCTTTGGGAGACTCATTACGTACTAGAAGAGGAGCTCTTCCACTACCTCCAACTTCAGCATTGGCTCACCTCTCTGCGCAGGACTCCTACATACCAGAATGTATTTGAACACATCTGCCTGCACTCCCCAAGATCCCTAGGCCTCATCTCGGCTCTCTATGCTTCTCTGAATAATCGTTAACCCAATAACTCTCACTTATGTAGCTCAGTGGGAACAAGATTTGGCGACCAAAATGAATTTGGCAGAATGGAGCGGGGCCTGGTCTTCTGTGGCCAAATGCTCATTTGATACAGCCTCCTTGGTGGTGGCATATAAGGTGCTCCTATGCTGGTATTGGGTCCCTGCTCGCAATGCCCATGCCAATCCATCCTACAGTGATCACTATTTCCAGGGTTGTGGCCATCTAGGAGGGACATTATACATATATGGTGGAAATGTCCTAGACTAATTGGCTTCTGGTCTCAGGTATTTGGCCTCCCATTTACGTTGTTTCACCTGCCTGTACCAAAAGAGGCCAAGTTTGCCTTATTACACTGTTCAATTCCAGGTCTGTTTTCTTATCAGTGAAAACTTGCCTCCTACCTATTTCTGTCAGCCAAAATAACTATTGCCCAAGCCTGGAAAAAGCCATCTGTCCCCTTTCAGGGTGTGAAGGATCGCATGACCAGTTTGATGCTTAATGAACAGATGTCAAGCATCCTCGGGGACGCTCATGCCTCAAAATTTGGGAACCATGGATGCCATATGCCTTTCCTACTCTCCCCCCAGCTAGCTTGGGTCATCTGTGATGGAAGGTCCGGATGTTCCCAAGCCCTCACCTTTTCCCCATCCTTCTGGTCCCTTTCTTTCCTAGACTCCCCTATCCCTCCTCTAGCTACTCAGTAGGTGAGCGACCTCCCTCTCTTCAGCTTCTCCTGTCTGCTTAATTTTCTTCTGTTATTTGCCTCTCTATCATTTTTAGTTCAGTTGTGGCTGTACAATGCACCACCTTTTGGGTTTTGAGGGGCCTAGGGGGTACCCCGGTAGTTGTGGGGAAAATCTCTGGGACCCCTGGATCCTGACCGTATCCTCTACACTTGAATTTACTGCTGTGGCATTTTTTCTATTTGTGTCACTTTATTTTTCTTCTTCTTTGAGCTAATACCTGTTCCAACTTAAAGGAGGCCCTGCATGGATAGATCTTTTGAATATTAATCACTTGTTAAAACTGAATAAAAACGATTGAAACAGAATATCACATGTACAAAATCTGTCTTCGGCATGAGCATTTAATGCATGACTTTCACCTTCAAATTCGTCTTTTTTTATTCGTTACATAGTTACATAGTAGGTGAGGTCGAAAAAAGACACAAGTCCATTAAGTTCAACTTATGTGTATAATTATATGTCAGTATTACATTGTATATCCCTGTATGTTGCGGTCGTTTGGGTGTTTATCTAATAGTTTCTTGAAACTAAAAAAACTATCAATGCCCCCCGTTGAGACCACCGCCCGTGGAAGGGAATTCCACATCCTTGCTGCTCTTACAGTAAAGAACCCTCTACGGTAGTTTAAGGTTAAAACTCTTTTCTTAGAGTCTTGTTAAACTCCCTTCCGCAAAAAAGTTTTATTCCTATTTTGGGGTCACCAGTATGGTATTTGTATATTAAAATCATATCCCCTCTCCAGCGTCTCCAGAGATAATAAGTTCAGTGCTCACAACCTTTCCTCATAACTAATATCCTCCAGACCCTTTATTAGCTCTGCTGCCCTTCTTTGTACTCGCTCCATCTCCAGTACATCCTTCCTGAGGACTGGTGCCCAGAACTGAACAGTATACTCTAGGTGCAGCCGGACCATTGCATGCCATTGCTGAGCCTATCATCTACTAGGAAACCCCAGGTCCTTTTCCATCCTAGATTCCCTCAGAGGTTCTCCCCCCAGTGTATAGATTGCATTCATATTTTTGCCACCCAAATGCATTATTTTACATTTTTCTACATTGAACCTCATTTGCCATGTAGTTGCCCACCCCATTAATTTCTTCAGATCTTTTTGCAAGGTTTCCACATCCTGCGGAGAAGTTATTGCCCTGCTTTGCTTAGTATCATCCGCAAATACAGAGATTGAAACGTTTACCCCATTCTCCAGGTCATTTATGAACAAATTAAACAGGATTGATCCCAGCACAGAACCCTGGGGGACCCCACTACCCACCCCTGACTATTCCGAGTACTCCCCATTTATCACCACCCTCTGAACCTGCCCTTGTAGCCAGTTTTCAATTCACGTACTCACCCTATTGTCCATGTCAACTAACCTTGTTTTGTACACTAAACATTTATGGGGAACAGTGTCAAATACTTTTGCAAAATCCAGATACACCACGTCTACGGGCCTTCCTTTATCTAGATGGCAACTCACCTCCTCATAGAAGGTTAATAGATTGGTTTGGCAAGAACGATTATTCATGAATCTATGCTGATTACTGCTAATGATACTGTTCTCATTACTAAAATCTTGTATAAAGTCCCTTATCACTCCTTCCAAGAGTTTACATACTATTAATGTTAGGCTAACTGGTCTGTAATTCCCAGGAAAGTATTTCGAGCCCTTTTTAAATATTGGTGCTACATTGGCTTTTCTCCAATCAGCTGGTACCATTCCAGTCAGTAGACTGTCAGTAAAAATTAGGAACAATGGTCTGGCAATTACTTGACTGAGTTCCCTAAGTACCCTCGCTTGCAAGCCATTTGGTTCTGGTGATTTATTAATGTTAAGTTTCCCAAGTCTAATTTTAATTCTGTCCTCTGTTAACCATGGAGGTGCTTCCTGTGATGTGTCATGAAGATAAAAACTGCAGTTTTGGTTACTGAAGCCCCTTGATTCCCTCGTGAAGACTGAGGAGAAGAATACATTCAATACCTTTGCCATCTCCCAGTCCTTTGTAACCAGATGCCCTTCCTTATTCTTTATGGGGCCAATATGGTCCGTCCTACCTTTTTTACTTAACATACTTACATACTTAAAGAATTCTTGGGATTTTTTTTGCTCTCCTCCGCTATGTGCCTTTCATGTTCTATCTTAGCCGTCCTTATTGCACCCTTACATTTCTTATTGCATTCTTTATAAATTCTGAATGCTGATGATGATCTACCTTGTATTTTGAAGGCCTTTTCATTTGCTTTTATATGCATTTTTACATTGGAGTTAAGCCATCCAGGACTTTTGTTCGCTCTTTTAAATGTATTACCCAATGGGATGCATTGGCTAATGCCCTTATTTAATATGCTCTTAAAGCAAACCCATCTCTCCTCCGTGTTCTTTGTTCCTTAGATTTTATCCCAATTTATGCCTTTTAGCAAGGTTTGTAGTTTAGGGAAGTTGGCTCTTTTGAAATCCAGTGTCTTTGTATTCCTCTTATGTTGCTTTTATGTTACCTATTTGTGGGCTTTATACTGAAGCCAATTGACCTGTGATCGCTGTTACCTAAATTTCCCCGTATTTCCACATCCGTGATCAGGTCTGTATTGTTGGTAATCAGTATATCCAGTAACGCTTTATTTCTAGTTGGTGCTTCTACCACCTGACCTATAAAATTGTCCTGCAAGACATTTAGGAACTGGCAAGCCTTAGATAAATGCGTGGTTCCCTCCACCCAGTCTATGTCTGGATAATTAAAATCCCCCATTATGATAACACTTCCCATCCTTGTTGCTAATCCAAATTGTGATAGGAGATCTGTCTCCACTTCCTCCCTCAGGTTAGGGGGGCTAAAGCATACTCCCAGTATCATTTTCCCCTTAGCATCATCCCTTTGAAGCACTACCCATAAGGATTCCACCTCCTCCCTAGCTCCCTTAGTGATGTCATCTCTCACGTTCACTTGTACATTATTCTTGATATATAGGCATACCCCTCCCCCCTTTTTACCCTCTCTATCCTAGTGATGTACCCTTGAATGGTTGCCAGCCAATCATGAGAGCTGTCAAACCAGGTGCTCATTTCTAAACATATTCATGCATATATTTGCATGTCACAGGAGAGTTTTACCTTTTCAATTTTTTGAAACATCTACAGTATATTCACAGAGGTAAGGATGGCCATACATGGATTGAAATTTGGCCAGTTCAGCAGGAACTTTCCAAACTTTTATCTGTGTATGGGCATGCTGGTTGTACACAAGTTGATCTATCCAAGTTGTGTACAGCCACTCAGTCGTGGACCAATGATCAGTGCAGCCGGCTATAGACAGCGGAACTGATCTTTGTATTCTGACAGTGGGGAAGGCTTCCCGCTGTCAGAAGACAATAGCACAGCAGGAATTATGATGTTTTATTTTGCTCAATCAGAACTCAATTGTTGAAAAAAAAATGATGAATATATGGCCAGCCTTATTCTTACCAACCAGAACAGCTGCCATGATATTCTGGGTATAAATGTGAACCAAATGAGCAGGCACTAAGAAATCCACATATAGGGAAGTGATAGCATTACAAATCTACACTCTTTGCAGGCTTCATTTATAAATATATTTTATAAGTAGTGTTATAATGTATTTTAGTTTAGTGCTTGTTCTATATATAGTATGAGGAGAGCCTGCCCTGTTTCAGTTCGCCAAGGGTTTGGTGTATCTTGTTAAATCCTGGACATTTGTAGGGCTAATCGGCAAACTGCTGTCAAAAATGCCATAGGAAACTGGGTAGTGCCATGGGGGTCAGTTTGGTTGCTCTTCTCTGCACTTTCTCCAGTTCCCCAATATCCTTTTTGTGAATTGGTGCCCAAAACTGAACTACATATTGCAGATGAGGTCTTACTATTTGTACAGGGGTAGAATTATATCTCTGTCTCTGCTGTCTCTACCTCTCTTAATACAAGAAAGGATTTTGCTTTCTTTGGAAGCCACTGCTTGGCATTGCATGCAATTATTACGTTTATGATCTATCAAAACACCCAGATCCTTCTCCACCATTGATTCCCAAAGTGTACTCCCCCTAGTATGTATGATGCATGCATATTCTTAGCCCTCAAGTGCATAGCTTTACATTTATCAACATTAATCCTCATTTGCCACATAGTTCCCACTTAAACAGTAAATTGAGGTTGTTGTAAATTGGAGACATCCTATTAGGATGTTATATGCATATCTTGGTGTCGTCTGCAAAGACATACATTTTATTTTTAATCCCAGACCCTATATAATTTATAAAGGTATTAAAAAGTAAGGGTCCCAAAACTGAATCTTCGGGTACACCACTGACAACCCTAGCCCATTCAGAGTATGAATCATTAACCATTACTCTCTGAATTTGGTCTTTTAGACAGTTTTCTATCCATTTACGAACCATTTAATCTTTCCATGCCTGTAGACTTTAGCTTACACATTAGCCATGTGTGTGGAACTGTGTCAAACGCTTTTGCAAAATCCAACTATACCACGTCCACCATCACCCCTCTGTCCAAGGTTTTACTTACCTCCTCATAAAAATAAATCAGGTTTGTTTGACAACTTCTGTCTTTCATGAATCCATGCTGTCTGTTGCTTAAAATATTTGTTTTCAGCAAGAACTCATCTATGTGGTCTTTTATTAAACTCTCCAGTATCTTTCTAACTATAGAAGTTATACTAACAGGTCTATAGTTACTAATACTTAGTAAAAATTTTGATCCCTTTTTAAATATAGGCACCACATTGGCCTTCTGCCAATCCAGTGGTACTATGAAATAAGATCTAAATTCTTTTAGGATCCATGGGTATGAATGCCATCTTTTTCAGGTGCGTTTTCACCTTTATTCTGTCTAAATATTTCTGGACCATATCCATTTTGATATGTATGGGGATAAGGAGTTGTGGTGAATGTGAGTGATATAATGTGAGGTGGTTTAGCTGCACACTGATCTTGCACTCAGCACCAAGAACAGATGAGCAGTAACAAGGGAACAGCTGTGATATGTTACAGTAGAAGTGTTTTGATACCAGATGTAGAGACAAGCTGTATTGCAAGATCCAGTAGCAATCAGAAAGAAAAGGACCAAGTTACTATATTCATTCTTCCCATATTAACAAAGTCAGCAAAGCGATGCAATTTATTGTCAGCATGTTACCAGTCATGGTAAACCATTAGACAAGAACTTGTGTTGCCTTTCATGACCACAATGCACAATTACCACCTATCCACCATTATACACAACTTTAGTATTCTTTAATTGACTATTAGGCCCCTTTCACACATGCGGACGATATGTCCGTATTTCATCCATCCGTTTGCGGGTGAAATACGGACATACATTCATCCCTATGGGATAGCGGGTGTCTGCGGATGAGCATCCGCAGACACCCGATTTCGTCCGCCTCCGCAACAGTCCGATTCTGCAGACGGAGGAAAATCCTATTTTTCTATCCGTCTGCAGAGCGGATCGGACGAACACGGACAGACGGTCCGTGCTCGTCCGATCCCCATAGAGGAGAGCGGAGAGCTGACAGGGCGGTCCCTGCACAGTGTGCGGAGACCGGCCTGTCCGCAGCCAGCTCAGCGGGGACAACGGAGCGATCCCCGCTGAGTGAGCGGATCTTCACGGGGCGGATCATTACTGATCCTCCCCGTGTGAAAGAGGCCTTATGGCCCATTATACCATGCATATTGCTTACAATGCCACTACAGAATGTCTTGTTTGATACTGAAGCTCAAAACAATTCTATCATTGGACTGAAACTTTGAATAAAAGCTTTCCCTGCAAAAAAAAGAAAAGGAAATACATACCTCTAGCACTGCCCGCACTGGGTGTCAGCAACCTGGTTTCCTGTTGCGCTCAGCGTTTTTTCTCTTTTATTAAGCTGGCCAACCATTATACTATTTTCTTTTTCAATTTCCTTTAGATTTACCTTCAACTATTGCAGGGGCCTGCCTATTTGCATACAAATTGAAAGTGTTTTGATTTGACCTCGTATTTTATGGTCTTGGTAAATCGAAAGGGAAATTATACAATTTTCTTGTATAATGTATGGTCAGCCTAACACAGCAAAGTAGTAACATAGGGGTCTGCAGGAGAAAAGAGTGTAGCAGAGGAGCAAGAGATGGGCACTCCCAGAAGTCTATTTATCACAGATATTTATATATCACTGTCAATTTACACAGTGCTTTAAATAATATACATAATATACATTTGTGAAAGCAACATGCTGCTTCATTTTTTAACACAACACTACCTACCGCTCCTGTGTGAACAGCAGTGGGTGTTGCCATTGTACAATTCATGGCAGGCATCGCAGGGCAGTTATAAGACTTTAAAAATGTTGAATAAATGCCATAGGAAAAGAGGGTATTGACACATGTGAGTGAATGAGCCCTAAAAGTCACTTCAGAAGTAGTTGGACTACACAGTTTACAGACTCTGTGTACAGAGCTGTGCACCAAGACCCAGGAGGAACTGTGATCAGGAGTTGCCGTCTTCACTAGATCATCGACTGGTGCATGCTGGGTTGATGATGTCACAGGGGGTGGGGTCACCCGTTGATATTGCTGGGCACTGCTCCTTATCTATTTAAGAACTATCAGACGTCGGAGCAGCCATCATTATGATTGACACTGAATCTACAATGGGGGACACCGGATTTTTTTTAATACAGGGATACCCCACTTTTAAGTACACAATGGGGTTTATTTACTAAAGCTGGAAAGTGCAAAATCAGGCTCACTACTCTATAGAAACCAATGAGCTTCTAACCCCAGCTTGTTCAATTAAGCTTTGGTAATAAAACCTGGAAGCTCATTGGTTTCTATGCAGAATGTATGTGACCTTGTAAATTAACCTCTTCACCTCCTATTCACTTTGGGTATGACCTATGATGCTTCTGTAGTTCATCATTACCAAGGTCCACTTTTAAACACCTTAATAATAATTTTCAAAAAATTGTGACAAAAAAAATTAAATAAAAAAAATTGGGTATTTTGGGGCTGTTCATACTGCCCTGCCATTATTTGCTTTGTTTTTATAACAAAGTAAGGGATAGGGAAAGTAAGGGAAATTGTTTTTTTTATACATTTTAAATTGGCCTGATAATGAAAAGATATATACAGGCTGGTACTCACATGTTTAAAAATGTAAACCCCTCCACTGTTGGCAGAAGGAGAAAAGACATAAGAAATCTTCTTCTCTCCGTTGGCGAGGGGAAATGCGGACCCATGTAATAATAGATTAACCAACCATCTAGTACTTATAATACTATCTATCTCTATGTCTATTGGGGTCCAGATCAGAAATGATACAGGGCTGAGATATAATTTTATTTACAACAGAATAGCACTTCCAAGGACAGTGGTAATGGCTGGGTGGATTTGTTTTGTCTTTGATTGGCACTGAATAGTAAAAACCAATGACAGAAGTAGCCTCTTATTGATAGAAGGGTTCACTGAGAGCTGATTGCTTAAACATACACATAATTCACATATGCATGTCAGCCATAATGCTTCAAAATGTTAAACTTTAGCCTGTGCCCTCCCTTCTTGATGTTGGATTCTTTATTAGCACATTCAAGTCAAACCAATAGAGAAAATACTGCAAGCACATTCAGCTGAAGCATCTCCATAGAATACGGACAAGAGTTAACATAAGGCCTTGTTTATATGGGCATACTTATGTGCAAAGGGCCATGTTTTCCCACACAGGATGCACAGGTGGTCTGCGCATCCACATACAGGCAGTCCCATTTATGTCTATTTGACATCCATGTGGGTGCAAGTGCATGCAGGTAAGTGTCCCCAAATGCAGACAGTGGGAGTTTGGGGGCACACACCTAACATAATTGGCACTTGCCTGCACATGCACAGAAAGAGAAACAAAAGCTGCTTGCTCTGGGAGCACTTGTACATGCTCGTTCCTGAGCCGCCTCTGTGTTTCTATGAGACACCGAGCGCAGCTCTGTCCCACCACCCTGCTCCCGTCTCACCGGCTGTGATTGACAGCAGCAGGAGCCAATGGCTCCCAGTGCTGTGTCTCAACCAATGAGGAGTCAGAAACCCAGGAGAGCTTCTGCTCCCATGCACATAACTGGATCGGGATTGAAAAGTATAAGGGAGGACTGCGGACAGAGCTGCACACTAACAGGTTTTTACCTTCATGCATAGAACGCATGAAGGTTAAAAAACATTCAGCCTTTAGAACCACTTTAAATGTGGTAAAGTGTTTAAAGGTGAAGTAACACCATACAACCCCCTCCCCTCCCCCAGTCCCTGCTGGATACTGAGCTGTCAGTGCCCACGCAGCTTCTCCAGCGGTCCCAGGACTTTATATCCCTGCTCTTCTCCTTGTAGCTCTTTTGGGATGGATCACAGTGATGCTCTTTGATGACACTGACCAATCAGGATTGCTCTGATCTGAAGAGTGGAGATTTCATGTCCCTGGACCGCTGGGCTGGCTGCATGCGCACTGACAGCTCAGTATCCCAGGAGGTAAGTACAGTGGGGACTGTGGGAGGTTGTCCAGGGTGTACGGTGTTAGTTGATCTTTGCATTTCTTATGTAAAGGTGAGCTCACACTTAAAGCGGAGTTCCACTCGTTTTTGTGTTTATTAAAAGTCAGCAGCTACAGAAAGTTAATAAACACACACCTGTCCCACGATCCAGCATTGTGGCCGCCCAAACCCTTGCTTCTCTCCCCCACCCCCTGGTGCTGACATCACAAGTGTGGGCACCCGGCTGTGACAGCTTCACTGCATATGCGTGAGTTGTGCTGTGCCTCCTCAATGGCCGGGAAAGATTGCAGGGGGGAATTTTCCCCTCGAGTCGCCTAGGTGGCCTGAGCGGAAGTAGGAGCTGAGTATTTGTCAAAATTAGCGCTTAAAGGGTTTGTAAACCCTCACAGTTTTTAACCTTAATGCATATGCATTAAGGTGAAAAACCTTTTGTGCTATGGCACCCCCTCAGATCCCCCTCCCCCTTTTTTACCTCAGTCCAATCGTTCCAGTGACGGTCTGTGTCAATGGACACAGCAGCAGGACTCGGGAGCATGCCCGCACAAGTGCCCCCATGTAAAGCGGCTCTCCATGGGGGCACTCAAGAAGAGGAGGATCCAGGAGTGCTGCGGGGGGACCCCAGAAACGGAGGATCGGGGCCACTCTGTGCAAAACCCTGGCACAGAGGAGGTAAGTATAACATGTTTATTATTAAAAAAAAAAACGAAAAACCCTCAAAAAGCTTTACAGTCAATTTAAAGCGGAACTCGCACTTTTGAGTGGAACTCCGCTTTAAGTAGATATGATCCTCAGGAAGAAGAATGTGGGCTCTTGAAGATTTCTACCAGTTGCATAGGGGCAAATTTGCTAAAACTGGAGAGTGCAAAATCTGGTGCAGCTCTGCATAGAAACCAATCAGCTTTGAGGTTTTATTGTCAAAGCTTAATTGAACAAGCTGATTGGTTACCACGCAGAGCTGCATCAGATTCTGAGTGTTCTAGTTTTAGTAATCCCCCCCCCCCCACACTGTTTCATGGAGTTTGACATGCCTATGCTAAGGGCTGACCGCCCAGGATCTTACATACAGCAATCACTAACTTTTTTTACTTTTTAGTCATATTGCTATACTGTTAAGTGCTGTTAATTGCTATGGTACTACATGCCATGACTTGAAAGGCAGAAGAGGAAAAAGGTGTCATCACTGACATACGTTTAAAGCAGCATGTACTGTACATTTCTCCTTTCTTTTATTATTGTTAACTTTTCAGTTACTAAAATAAATGCCACTCCAAGCGTAAGTTTTCATTGCAAGACTGTTAAAGTTAAGCCAAACTGACAGGGAAAATAAATTAATCGATAAAAGTCGAATAAATTATTAGCCTTAGCTGTTGACTTATGCCTCTGGATAAATATAATGAATTATGGCTATATAATTCCTAAATCCGACAATAGGCCATGTGCCAAAAGCTAGTGTAAAAAATTGGACCAGGGCAGCTGCGTCGCACACTCGATTTGATCACTCCCGTCTAGTGTGCCAAAAGATTTGAGACAGATGTTCTCAGACATGCCGCATGCCTAAAACATTTCTAGGGGACGGGCTGTAGAGAGGGAGAGAGAGAGAGAGAGAGGGAGAAAAGAGTGACTTAATAACGGCAGAAACAGCTGGAGTATGCAGGAAGAAACAGGAGTTTATTCTCCCCTAGGTGTACAGCGGCCAACCTCTTTACATTACATCTGCCTGTCAGAGCTGGCTGTTTAAGCTGTCATACAGCGTGCTGTACTTCTTTTTTTTTTTCACACTTTCACTCTGCCTGTGAATAAAGTGCAGCATTGTGATTACTAATCCCACTCTGGTGACTTGACTTTAATGTGGTCTTGGATTAGATCCCGGAGTTCTGTTTGCTAATCTTCCGATTGCTGTTTCGGAGACATCACTGGATATAGCGCAGAGCTTACTGACAAAATTGTCGCTTTTCTGTCTGATATTTGTCACTTTAACACCTTTTTTTTTTATTTTATTTTTGTCCATACCTTGGGAGGATACCAATGGATACCAAGCTGATCTGTCTATTTTTCCTTTTTTCTGTGCCTCCCCTGGCAGTGGGAAACCAGACAGGGCGCATCAAGGTGGTCTTCACACCCAGCATATGCAAAGTCACCTGCACCAAAGGCCGCTGTCATAACAACTGCGAAAAAGGAAATACTACTACACTTATTAGTGAAAACGGTCATGCCGCTGATACACTGACATCAAGTAACTTCAGAGTAGGTAAGTACAACAGTAGATACCACTAGCTATGTATTTATTATCCTAATTTGTAAATAATGCAAGTCTTTAACAGTATGGTGTTGGGGTTATTTCCAAGCTAAATACAAATAACAGATAGATAAATACAATAAAAGAGCATAGAAAACCAGGGCAGCTATTTCTGTTTAATTTAATTAAAGGACATATATATATATATATATATTAATTATCCCTGTATAATGTGCTTCATTAGTAATGCTTTCAGTATGTGCAAAGTAGCATCCAATTAATTTTTTTGGTCCACTTTGGATTAGTACATTTTGCACGTTATCATCGTTCTTTGCAAAAGTTTAATGAAAAGCACATAGAGGTTACACAATAGTTTGAATGTGCTGTGTAAATCTTATTTCCTAAGTTCCCATTTCAAACACTTTCAAACTAAAAGACTACCTAGTTAAACAAACAATCAAAACTGCTGTTCGCTAGTGGCTATAAAAGGCTGGTTGTTGAAATTGCTTGTAAATTTGGCCATGTATGGCTGACATTATACAGTGTTTGGTTCAGCCAATCGTTTAGGCGAGGCGATTGGAAAGAGATGGGAAGGGAGAGCTAAGCGGGCAAACATTGCTGTTGTTACCTATCTAGGATGGAGGAGTTGGGCAGTGGAAATCGGGACAGATTTTCATTTTTTTTTTCAAATCTGATCAATGTTCCGGAGAGTGGCCGGCCGGTAATTTTATAATTTTTTTAATATTTTTTAACATTTACTCTTACATACATCCTTACAAAGTGTAAATGTACAGTAACCCATAGCAACTATTCCATTGGTAGCTTGCTGTATATATGATAAAGACAAGACTGACCGTCATAAATTAGGTTCATTTTTATTAGTAATATAATTGATGAGGTTTTCTCTACTGATAAGCAGCTAGCAGAGGGTTACATGCAGTAGCAGTCAGCGTGGCGTGCCACCGAGAATTTTAACCTTATTTTAAAATCTGTGTGATTCATTAATGATCTTTCCACGTGTGTCCCACAAGAGAAAGCGATGGCTTTATTGTGCACGCAACAGAGAAAAAACATGCACAGATCGGGGGAAAAGTTGCTGTGATTTAGGCGAATGCAACTCTAACAAATATATCTTTCATGAATCTGAGATCTGCCTGTGTATTGCCAGACTGTGAACTCACATTATGTTAGTAAATAAACTTTCCTAACTTGAGGTTATGTTAAAGTAAGCATGGAGGAAATCGGTTTATTTTCACTGGCACTGTCTCTAAACGTCCTATTACATTTGCTTCATTCATTTTGCCTAATGAAGCTTTTGCCTTTCAAGCGAAATAAGTATAGTGTGCCATTCATGCAAAAGTAGCACGCACTTGAAACATTCAAATAGTTCAACATTAACATTAGTGAGAAACGACTAGAAAAGTAGACTTGCTAAAGACATTTCTGGCACTGGCAGGCCGTGTCTCATGTTCCATGTAGCAGAAGTTTGCTATAAAACCAGACCCCTCTAAGCTACTGCATTTCATAAAAAGGAAAAAAAAAAATAACTGAATGCAGACGATATGTTTATGCGTACGAAATAAAAAAAAAAAATCACTGACACTTGAATACAATATACAGAAAAACTGCATTTGTTACTTTTTCTTCTTTGGCCTTTTCGAGCTACTATAGTAGTTAAATTATGATTGAATCCAAACCTTTCCAGCCACCTGCTTTTTATATTTTATAAAGCAACAAGCCCACATTGGCGAAAAGCACTCACTGTTCGGTTTTCCTTGGTCTTAATAGAGTAAACGTAAGACTTAAGCGCTGAGCCTGTTGTAACTGTGGAACTGCTAGCTCGGTGCATATAGGGTGACTGGCGGAAGTTCAAGTGGAACCACCCCTGCAGGTCATTACAGAGGAGGCGGTGCAGGGACTTTACACTTCATAGAGCGGAGCAGGAAAACCTCTATAAGGGTGTGCGTACACCAGCGTTAGTGATAGTCATGTTCGGGAAAAATGATCATTCCTTTACAATGCATGTGTTTAAAAAGTGCAGGTCAAATGCATCAAACTCAAAGTGGGACTTTTGCAGAACTGTAGTAGTATAAGCACCTCTAAAAGGGTATAATTATTATACAGGATTTATATAGCGCCAACAGGTTGCACAGCGCTTTACAATATGAGGGCAGACAGTACAGCTACAGTACAATACCGGAGGAATTGGAGAGCTTATAATCTAAAAATGTGTACATTTCATTTTGATTGCCAGCAACAGATTAAAAAAAAAAAGCAGATGCGTCCTGTCCTATTCTAATCTTGTTACATCCCAAAAACAGCAATGGCCTCCACAGCAAAGAACGCGCTCACTGCAAAATTCAACACAAAGGTCTTCCATTGCATTCAAAATCTTTGAAAAACCTTCCCAAATGTGTTAAAAATGCAGATTCCAAATGCAAAGACCTAAGTCTAGTTTCTGATTGGTTGTCACAGCTCACCATTGCTCTCAGATCTTTGGTCTGAAACATTAATGTATGTGTTCTGTATAACCTATTATGGTAACAGCTCATGCAAATGGGCTATGTTTTTGTACAATTGACTCGTAAGTTTACAGATTTCCTTTAATTTGTGAAGTATGAACAATCATTCTGAGTCTATTTGGCTTGCATTGTATGTCTTTGGAACAGTTGGTCCTACTAAGACCCGTTCAGTTTTTTTTTGTTTGCAACCATGACTATGCAAAAGTGGTAGTAAAGGCTGAATCTCTTTTGCCTTCATGCATTCTATGCATGAAGGTAAAAAACATGTTTTCTGCTCCCCCAACAGTTCCCCCAATAGTCACCTAAGCCCCCCTCCCTGATTCAGCAATGTGCATGAGAACCTTGGCTGCGAGACTCCCTCTCCTCATTGGCTGAGACAGCAGCTGGAGTCATTGGTTCTTATTGCTGTCAATCACAACCAGTGAGCCAATGAGGGGCGGGGCCGAACCACAGCTCTATGTGTCTTATGGATGTATAGAGCAGGGCTCAAGAGTGAGCATGCACCAGTGCCCCCATAGCAAATGGCTTGCTATTGGGGGCACTGGTCAAAGGGTTGGAGCTGCTCTGTGCGAAACCACAGCATGGAGCAGGTAACTATATCATGTTTGTTATTTATTTTTAAAAAGCCAAACCTGTAATACCACTTTAATGTAGTAAAGCTGTGGCTCATTTTATGTTGTAGGCCACATGGTGCCCAGCTTTTGGCTCAAGGACTGCATATAGCCCTATGATGTGATCTGTGAGCCCCAAAAGCCAGTAGTCAATCTTTTACCGCCAATATGCTTACTTCACACCAGTAAAAGGAATATATGAAGTAGGCTTATGGTAAATAATTTGATTTAACACTTTCTTAATATTCTGTGCTGGCTATTCACCTTTTCCCTGCTATGTTTTTTCAGGAGGAGGGGAGGGGGGGGTATAGGGGGCACAAATGTAAGAGCATTTGGTTTACAAATGGACTGTACTAGCAATGATCCCTTAAAGTGTCATGTAGCATTTCTCTATCCTCTGATCATCTCCTGCAGCAAGTCCTCAGTCACCAATCCTTCCTATAGCATGTCTATAGTCTGACCATTTATCCTAGCATGTGCTCAGCCTGACAGTTTTCTCTAGTATTATATACATATTGAATATTACACACAATCCTTTGGTGCCATTAGGCAACATGCTATATATCTATACCAATTGGTTAAGTCTAAGTTCATTCTTTTTCCTAAAGCTGACTACCTACTGGGCACCTTGACTACATAGTCAATTTTAGACATAGCCATTAAGTTACTATATCTAGCACGTTGACCACCACTGTTCTAGGCCATCAGTTGGTTGTCTTACAATTCAGTACAAATCAGGTAAACTGATGCTGTGTACACATGACCGGACTTTCCGGAAGACTAGGTCCGACGGAATCAGTCTGTTGGACAATACGATCGTGTGTGGGCTAATCCAATCATTTTTCATTTAAAAAATGTGACGTACCTAGAAATAGAACATGTTTCAAATCTGTCCGACGGACTCAATTCCTATCGGGAAAACCGGTCGTCTGTATGCTGGTCGAACGGACCAAAGACGACGCAAGGGAAGCTATTGGCTACTGGCTATTGAACTTCCTTTTTTAGCCCCGTCTTATGTCATCATGTTCAAAACTAATGGACTTTCGAATGGGCTTAGTCCGTTCGTGTGTGGCCAAGTCCGTTCATTCGGAAGTCCTGCCAGAAAGTCCGGGCGTGTGTATGTCCGTTTGTTTCCCAGTTTCCCCAAAGCTGCTAATTTACCGTAAAGTGTATCTAAATCCAAAACCAAAAAGTGTAATATATTGCAGATTACTATTCCTTGGTGTGGTGGCTGCATTTATTTTCTTTTTTCCCAAAGTTCTTATGCTTTATTATGCTGTCCCTGAGTCGCTCTTCCACTGAATTTATGGAGGGAGCCATGGTTGTCACCCTAGTTTGCTCTTCTGATATGGGCTGCAATCATGTCTGTATCATGTCATGTCAATTACATGGATGACAGGGCAGTTGGTAGTCTACAGAGATAGCTAGGAAAGAAGATATTGTGGTGTATAGTGTATGAGAATAATTCCACAGATGGTTATCTGTGAGAACAAGATATTGAGCTACTAGCTGAAGGCTAGTAGGGATCTGATCTATATCCAGGTAAAGATTACTTCCCTTTGCTAATGACAGTTTATATTAATATTAAATACAGTTATCCCGTGCTTAAAGACACCCAAAACATTCCAGTAAAGGCACATGCAAATCAAGTATTTTACATTCTTACCTGCAGTGTTTTTCCTTTCCATAAATTATTGTTTACTGACTTGCAGTCTACTTTGAAATTGATAGAAAATTTGACTAGTCAATTCTCTAGCACAGCCTCCTACCATGACATAGCCCTCTTCTTTTCTGGGAGTGTCTAATTGCTGTCTGTGCTGGTCAAGGTCCTCCACCTCTCCATTCACCTTCCTACAGAACCTTTTTTTAGCTGTTGGGGGAGCAGGGAAGGAGAATACTATATAGTCTCATAGAGTGACATCCCTGAATCTGTCAGTTCTGCTGACATCACATCCAAGATAGTGGAGCCTCTAGTCTGAGGACTTTTGGATGTCTACATGAAGGAAGATTTTACAGCATTCATAAAATATATTATGTAAACATATATTCTTATAAAACATTTTTATGGAAATGAATGGTCAGGAAATAGGACATCTTTAATGTGGAAGTAAAGCCAGATCTTGTTTTAAATAGAGTGAAGGTTTAGATCAGGGGTCAGAAACCAGTAGATCCCAGCCAGGTGACTGGTAGATTGCGGTCTTGGCTTGCTGACCCGCCACCCCAGAGCATTAAACAGAGTGAAATGCAGAGGTACTACTTGTAAAGTTGGAACTGTTGTAGGGATAAAGAGCCACATAAGCCGATAAGCCGATTTCTTATCCCGGCTAGCAGTCTCCAGAGTGAAGCCAGCAGGAAAGAGGAGATCTTCAGATCAGTATAAAGCTGGTTTAAACCCATAATTGCCATGCAATGCATGTGATTGTGACACAGAGGCAATAGAGGTTTAAATCAGGTTTGAGGAGGAGACACCGTGCCCAGTGACCTTTGACTTCTTCCATGTTGTTGAGGTAGATCTCCATCTCATTAAGGTTTAGATGCTTAGTTGAAACAAATAAATTTTGGCACCATGACATGGCTATCATGGACATAAAAAGTGATACACTATGCTTCATCCCTAAATAATTCAGAACAAAATAGAGACCACAGAAAATTGATTTTTTTTGGCACCGTATCGAACACACAAAATTGTATGTATATGTAAATATTGTCTTTTATTAGAAAATGGAATTAAAAATAAATTAAAACCATTAGATAGTATTAACCCGAACTAGTGTGGAAGTATACACACCCCTTCCAAAGTATTGACACTGGTACATATGTAATGAAACAAATACAATCACCAAGGACAAATAATATAGTGGGGGCTATCTCTGTGGAGGGGTGTGTCGCCTCACACTAGGTGGACAGTGCTGTGCTCAACATGTTTCACGTTGACAAATAACGCTTCTTCTGGAGTGTAAAGGGTTAATTATAGTGTTAAACCCTGTTCAAAAGAGAACATAAACAGAGTTCAAAACATACCATTTTCAACGCATATATTAATATACTATATACTCAAAAACCATAAACTTAAAGTACTTACAAGCAAAATGCGTGGGCCACAAAAGAGCGAGGAACAGAGCCAGTGGCAGGCATGACCCCCCATATGATTACAAGTAGAAATGGGGCTTCACCTATGTAAGTAGCATATAAGGTATAGTGTTACTATACAAACACAAACACAAACAGCACTGTCTCTCAGAGTTTATGCATAGAAATTAGAACTGCATAGTAAAATCAATGGTTACCGTATATGTAACACTTACAACAAGGGCTTATTATATATGGATATCTGGGGTTTATTTGGGGCAGCAACTTCATCTCCCATTATCAAAACATAAGGGTTGAATACATTGCAACTAAGGACTAAAAAGGATAAATAGCTAGCATATGAAACAAAGCACCGGGTAATTAGAGAAAAGGTTTATATGAACAGATTTCATTCAAATCATTCAGATTTCATTCCGGATGGTTGCGTAGCATTGAGTCTCTCTATCCAAAGTTTTTCCCTCTGGAGGATCTTTTTATCCCACTCTCCCCCCCTAGGGTCTTTAGGGACCTTTTCAAGAACAAATCAAGATGTCTACTGACAGGTGTAATCATTTTACCACTCGATGAATATTATATGTGGTCATTGATTCTTTTTTGGTCTAATGGTCATTCCCACGTAGAAAGCTTCACACGCACAGGGCATCAAGTAGACGACTCCGGGTGTGTCGCAATCCATGTAGAAACGAGGAGTAAAGACCTGACCATTGTAGTACGAAATCTGTACCTTGATGTATCCACGGACACATATCACATCTGCCACAGATGCTTGGTTGGGTTTAATGATTTAAAGTGGATGTAAACCCACTCTCATCCTTTCTAAACTACTGCAATATTGGTTATCAAGAAGGATATACATGCCTCCTGCATGTATACTTATCTGTTAAATGTCTCCCCTCTGTCTGCTATGAGACCTGAAAAACTGCAGATTTTGTGGGTGGGTCTGTTATCCAGGGCTCAGTGGGTGGAGTCGTGATGTGAGTAGACTCCCCACCCACCTCTACACTCCCCTTATCAATATGCATTTTCTTCTGTGTATTTCTTACACTGAACATCTGCTATGATCACTAACATCCAGTCAAAACCCAGAAAAGTCTCCACATTACTTCAGCATGCCAAATCATGCTGAAGTGTGGAACAGCCAATGCTTGCAGAGCTGCTGAAGAAATGAGTGGGGGTGGGAATTAAAAAATAATGCATGTCTTAGGCTAGTGCACAAGATATGTAAATCACCTGTCAATCACAGCAAGGGGGAAGAACGGTCAAAGTTTTCAGTTTGTCCGTTTTATTTCACTGAAAAAAAGATATGAGGATTGCTCAAAGCTGGATAAACTCTTTGTGGCAAGACTGGGCACAGCTGATCTGAAATCCCATACTCTATATTGTGCCAGACGAAAAAAAAAATCGGGTTTACATCCACTTTAAATGGTTTTAATGATCCCTTTGGTGAGACTTTAGCATGCTTCTTGTCCCAGTGGCAGCCTAGAAACTGAAATTGGTGTTAAGTAGAAATCTCTTTGAAAATGCCTTTCTTAAAGTGGGAGCTAGAACCTCCATTCATTTAGTATTATTGTCTGTGTCTTTACTGGACATTTTCCTTTGCTTCTTAGTGTGGTAATGTCATAGGAAGTGGAGAGAAATCAAAATTTAATCACTGATAGCAATAACAATGAAACTGGGGATCTAAGCCAGGGGTGCCCAACCTTTTAAGAGCGAGGGCCATTTAAGCAACTTGGTAATCAGTCGTGGGCCACAATAAGCCAACAGGTCACGGCTACTCTATAGGCCCTCCAATCCATCCCAGATGGAAGGGGGCAAACTCCCTTCTATTTTTTTATCATTTTTTTAGGACCAGATTGGAGACAGGTGGGAGTAAATGGACAAAAGCCTGTTCACATCTACGTCTCTGTAGAGGTGAATTGAGGGTCCGATTGGGAAGGGTCAATCGAGTGACAAGGGCCTAAACTGCTTTCACACTGATGTGCTGCAGTTTACCCACACCGCAAGTGCAGCGTAGTGCCCCTGTGTCTATCCTGTGGGTTAACTGAACTTTGCCATAGCTGACGCTGTACAGGAAGCATCAGCTTATGGGGCTCTGCTCTGCAGCCGTTTTCTTCCTCTACCACCAGCTTCATTCACAACACCGATGCTGTGGTATGACGGGTCAGCAACCTGCGGTCTGGGCTTGCTAACCTGCCATTCCAGAGCAGGAGGTCATGGGCCACATTAGAGGGCTCTGCGGGCCACTGGTTGGCCACCCCTGATCTAAGCTTTCCCAAAAACATTTTGGCTGTAGTCACATTTTAGGGCATATAGTCAAGATCACTTACGTTTTTTGCAGATCCCATCCTGTTCTTGGATATTTTAGTGCTGGGTTGGATATTTTGCTGTATTTGTATCTTTGACACTATTATACATATATAACAAGACTTTTTGTTTCACTTTACTTAGTAGCTCATAAACATTTTATTATATACAGTACAGGATTTTTATAGCTCCGACAGTTTACGCAGCGCTTTACAACATTAGGGCAGACATTACAATACAATATAATACAATACAATTCAATACAGGGGGAATCAGAGGGCCCTGCTTGTTAGAGCTTACAATCTAGGATATATGGATCTCAATTCACTTCTTCTGCCTGACTAATGCATGAGAATCAGAGGAAATATTGAGGCGTTGTTCAAAGATAGGCACGGCATTATTACACAATAAGTAACCCAACACTGATTTAAACCATTTCCGAAAAAGTAAAGAAAAGTTTTTATCTTCCTCCAATCATGTTTACATTCTTTGTCTTTAGTCCTTTTTGTCTACATTGCTGTATGATTGCTCTTTAAATTATGTTGAGGGTTTGACTAACAGTGAAGGAATTTACCTGTTACAACTTGTAACAACTTATTATTTTCTGGAAGTGAACCAGATGTTTTCACCCAGGGCAATGTTGTCTTCTTTTACCCTGCTAGCTTCTTAGAAAGATTACACTTTAGATTTATGAAGTCATTATTTTACATGGATACCTTTATTGCCACCCATCCTCTTGTATTTGAACTAGTATAAAAATAAAGTATTATTATTATTATTATTATTATTATTATTATAAAAAATGCTTAATTTGATATGGCTTTTAGGAAGTCTGTGCTTTCTGTTTATGCAAATTCATTATATTAAAATGGACCTAAAGTTAACCACTGACTTTTCAGTCTGCAGGCTCCCTTCCATAAGTAGATGTAGACATCTAGCTAAAGCTCCGTGTATCAGAAACATTTGACTTTTGTAAACTGCAATACTTATTTTCGCCTGTTTTCATTCTTTGTTTCATCCCAGTACTGCTGATCTTCTTCGGCCTCTTTTCAGCCATTTCCTGCCTAACTTTAGCGTTTAGAGTTGAGTGACTGGGTACACCAGGGACAGAAATTAAAGTGATTGTAAACCTCAATCATGAAAAATGAACAAAGCACATCCCTCTATAGTATATACTTGTCTCAATTACTCACTTTTGTCTGCTGCTTTGTTCCTCTGCTCTCACCTCACTGAGCTTTGCAAAATGTAACTTCAGCCCTCTGCCCCCTTTTTTCTAACCTCTCAGACAATCTTTAAAATTCTGTAGATTGCAGGATAGACAGGAATAACTTATATAGGAGGATTTGTTTCATCTCTTTGTAACACCCGAGGCCAGTCATTTCATTGGATATATGAGAGGGTTTATAACCACTTTAAGGGGAAATCTGTCCAACGGGAGCAGTAAAACATATGTGTTTAGCAAAAATGGGAAGAGTTATTTGTCACGAGTTTATTTGTCTCGCTGTGTATCAGGGGAGCATGTCCTCTATTAAACCTGTTTTCTGCCAGGAACAGGTGACCTTGTTTTGGCGGCATACTTTTGGGTACAGGGCTTTCCAGGGGAAATAGCATAATCTCCCTTGAATGTGAGCTCACTTGCAAGGTGACCTACCTTGGTTAAAACTGGTACCTGTTAACTGTACTCTGCCCACCTGCACCAACGGACCTTGCTTTGATCCTTGGATACAAGTTTCATTTCCAGGAGGTGTCCTAATATAGAGGTTAGGTGAAGGAGGAGTCCACACTAGGAATGCCGTTCTAGGGGTTTGCTAAATAAATAATAGCAAAGATATTCACATAAAGCCATCCTTTTAGACTGCAGCACATATCTTGCAGTTACAGATAGTTCAGCTTTGCTCTTATGCCCTGTACACAGGGTCGGACTTTTCGACAACAAAATCCGATTTTTTCAGACGGATTTTGGCCCAAACTTGTCTAGCATACACACGGTCGCACAAAGTTGTCGGAAAATCCGATCGTTCTGAACAGGGTGACGTACAACACGTACAACGGGACTATAAAGAGGCCCATAGCCAATAGTTTTCGTCTCTTAATTTGTTCTGAGCATGCATGGCACTTTGTCCGTTGGAATTGTCTACACACTATCGGAATTTAAACAATCGGATTTTATTGTCAAAAAAATTTAGATCCAGCTTTCAAACTTTGTATGTCGGAAATTCCGACGGAAAAAGTCCAATGGAGCCCACACACGATCAGATTTTCCAACACCACGATCCGATTGCACATTTTCCATCAGAAAGTCCAACCATGTGTATGGGGCATTATAGATGTGGAGTGAGAGGAGATATGTGAGACCCATTACAAAAAGAGTTTCCCAGAGCCTGACATCCCATGACGGGGATGTAAGTAGTTCTGAAAATGCATACAAACATTCCTTCGCATGTATGTACTACATACATGTTATGTATGTACATGTATGTAATACATGTTAAGTTGGTTCACCCACAAAGTTTACACTATATTTAACCCTGAATTCCCATGGTACTTCTCATACTTCTACTGCCAGGGGCAGGCTGTCATTTAATCCTTACAACTCCTGAGCCTCCCCTGGCTATTGGGAGTGACTTAAGTGGCCTCTGGCCCCAGTCTATAGGTCTATAGTGATCACTGCTAACCTCATATAACATGTTACATGTTTCTGCATTCATGTTCAGCATGTTTCTAGTCTCCAACCAAACCTGTGTCATGTTCTCAATATCTCACCATAACTTACTCTATTATTTCTACAGCCTCTTGACAGTCCCTGCTAGCATTACATACAATATACTGAACATTTTTTGAAGACCTTTGATGATGATAGGGGTTGCAGTTGAGGCCCCCTATAGCTTATATGTTGACAACCCTGGTTTGTTCTATATACTGTACAATGTATGACTTTACTAGTCTGATTATCTACATCAATTATCTGTACCAGCTCAAGCGTTTACTGTATATCTCATCCCTTGGTATGGGAAGATGAATAAGTAAGGAATTCCCCTTACATGGTGGCAGTAAGTCTAATCTTCTCATGTTATGGGAATTTAGTTATCTTCCGATCATTCCCACCGTAAACACACGCTGTGTGGCGTGGTTACAAAATCTCAGTGAAAGGATGTGTGAGTCATGATGACAGCACACGCTTTCTCCTAGATCCCTGTCTCAAAGCAATGAACAATATTCATTCAAAAGCAAGCTTTCACTGATTGGAAGAATGTTACTGTATGTTCTTTACTTTCTACAGATCTCTTCTACTCTGACTAACCATTACTGTTATATAGCATTAAAGGAAATACCGGGTCTTTTTAGGCACAAAAAAAAAAATAATACGCCTTTTGTTTTTTTTACATTAAAACAAACCTTTATTAACCTCATAAGATTAAAAAGACCTCTCTGCCGCCACCATTCTCGGGGATAGTATTTGCCTCTTACCTTTGGCTTTCTGGGACCCTCTTCCATTCGATGTATTCCCATTTATTAACCTTTCTTGGAATGTTAACGCTCCATCCTTTGCTGTGGGAGCCCAGATGTTGGGTTAAACTTCATTACGCAGCCTCTTGTTACCCCTTGTACAGTCTTGGGTATATCTTTGGGCAGGAACGGACTGACAACTCATGGGGCCCCCGGGCAATAGGAGATTATGGGTCCCCCAGGATATCAGAAATTATGGGGCCACACAATATACACAAACACACACACACACAGTATACAATCACACAGTATACACAGACATGTTTCTATTGGCTGAGAAGGTACTGGAGAGGCGGGGCAGCTATAATCTCTGGGTTTTTAGACCAAAAGGATGTCGGTAAGGGACATTTCAGAGACAGATGTAAAAAAAAAACACAAATTTTTACATACTGTCCCTGGTTTTACTAAGGCTGGCAACCCTGATGGGGCCCCCTAGTGGTATGGGGCCCTCGGGCAGTGCCCGAGTGGCCCAATGGTCAGTCCGCCCCTGTCTTTGGGGGTTATTTGATTGAAGACACTCCTACCTATCTTATGCTCTGTGATGTACGTTGCACTCCCTGTGGAGTATTATGGATATGGTTTAAGGCCTGGTTCACACCTATGCAGATTGCAGTTTGCATATTCCAGGTGCATTTTGTGTTTTTCAATACACATTTTAAGGCTGGATTCACACCTATGCAATTTTAGTGTTTTTTGCATTTTGCAGATTTGCACTACAGTCCATTTACCATGGCTTCCTATGGAACACGTTCTGTAGGGCAAATCTGCAAAATGCAAAAAGCACTACAACTGCATAGGTGTGAATTCAGCCTTAAACCATTGAAGTCTATGGCAGTGTTTCTCAGCTTCAGTCCTCAAGACGCCCCAACAGGTCACGTTTTCAGCATTTCCCATTACAGTTGTGGTAATTACTAAGGCAATAAAACTGGTCAAATCACCTGTGCAAAATAATGGAAAGCCTGAAAACATGACCTGTTGGGGCACCTTGAGGACTGGAGTTGAGAAACACTGGTCTATGGAACCAAAAATCTGAAAAAAAGTCCCTGGTCCTTTCCATAAAATGCACAGATGTTAAAGCGGGAGTCCACCGGGACTCCGCGTTTTTTTTTTTTTTTTTTAAAAGCCAGCAGCTACAAATACTGCAGCTGCTGACTTTTAAATAGTGACACTTACCTGTCCAGCGCGCCCGCGATGTCGGCACCCGAAGCCGATCGCTCGCTCGTGCCGCCGCCATCTTGGGTATGGGAATCAGGAAATGGAGCCTTTCGGCTTCATTTCCCGGTTCCCTACTGCGCATGCGCGAGCCGCGCGGCGCAATCCGGACGGTCCCCGCTGCCTCTGGGAGCTGTGTGTTTCCCAGCAGGCAGCGGGGCACTTGCTGAAGGGGGCGGGCGCTTGCGGAAAGGGGCGTAACGTACGCCCCTTTCCGCAGAGAGCTAGCCCGGAAGTGGGTGCAGTTACCTGGATTATCCAGGTAACTGCACCCCCCTCCCCCCTGAAAGGTGCCGATTGTGGCGCCGGAGGGGGGGGGGATTCCGATGAGCGGAGGTCCATTTTAGGGTGGACCTCCGCTTTAATGTAACCCATAGGAAACCATGTTAAATGGACTGTAGTGTGTTTCTGCAAAACTGAAAATGCACAAAATAATTGCATAGGTGGGAACCAGGCCTTAGTGATGGTGCACTACCATTTTATGTGATTTTATCTTTGTATTTCCATTTTTTTCTTGTGTTTATGTAGCCCTTTGTGTGGCCTTTTAATTTTATGATAATTGTATGTTAATAAAGGTTTTGTAACTTAAAAAGTAACTGCAGTCTGCTCACATAATTTGTAATAAAAACATATTTGCCATTCTGAATCTTCCCTCCAACCACTTTGCATATCATTTTATATATACTGTGATTCTGTACTTGCCAAATATGCTGCAGAAATCTCCCTCCACTGAGTCTGGCTGCATCCATTTTAACTGTGGGCAGCTGAAGCTGCTGTCTGTTCACTTCCTGGATTTACACAGACACATGCAACTCTCATTGGCCCTCTTATGACTCATCCCCCCTCCCTTCCTGGAAAACTTTTACAAAGGTGAGAGAGAGAGTTGTGCAAGATGTCATAAGCCCAGGCTAATGACCAGACAATAAACATAAGGTATTTACTGGCAGAAAAAAAATGTTTTACGATCAAAAGTTAAAACAACAAGGGCAGAAGATTTAATAGATGGAAATATGAAAGAATAACTGAAGGTCCGCCTTAACCACTAGCCGACTAGCTGCCGTCATTCTACTGCGGCAGGTCGGCTCTCCTACGTGAATCGCCATAGCTGTACGTCAGCCCTTTAAACAGCTATAGTAGGAACGTGTGCTGTAAGGCGGGGGACCCGATGCATGTGGCAATTGGGTGCAATGTCCGCTTGCCACTCGCGATCGTGGGCACGAGAACCAGAACGGGGATGTGTGTGTGTAAATACACAAATCCCCATTCTGTTAGAAGAGGAGAGATAGATCGTCTGTTCCTACTAGTTAGGAACAGCGATCTGGCGCCTCCTCTAAGTCACATCCCCCCCACAGTTAGAAAATAACTCCCTAGGGAACACTTAACCACTTGATTGCTCCCTAGTGTTAACCTCTTCCCTGCCAGTGACAATTACACAGTAATCAGTGCATTTTTATAGCACTGATTCCTGTATGTGTCAGTGGTTCCAAAAATGTGTCAAAGGCATCTTATCTGTCCGCTGCAATGTCGCAGTCCCTCTAAAAATCGCAGATCGCTGCCATTACTAGTAAAACAAAAATAATAATAATAAAAATGCCATATATATAGCCCCTATTTTGTAGACACTATAACCAATCAATATGCGCTTATTGTGATTTCTGGGTACAGCGTCGCATGACCGTGCAGTTGTCAGGTAATTTGACGCAGTGCCCTATCGCAAAAAATGGCCTGGTCATTAAGGGGGCTAATCCTACTGGGGCTGAAGTGGTAAAATAAATGGTATTTATTTTAGGTGCCTAAATAGTACTGGTATTTTTCTCATTTCATTTAATGTTATCATTGATTACACTTCCACCTGTTCCTTAAACATACAATGTGTTACATTTTGATATGAGTTGATCTGCAATACACTAATGCATATAAGATGTTAACGCGCAGTGCCTTATGGGTGATAAGGTCTCATTCACACTGTTGTTAGGGGTTAAGGTGATTGTGTTATTGCGTCACATGTTTATGTGTGTTGCATTAAGGCAGCTCATTCATTTGAAAGAGAAGCCTAATGCCTCATACGCACAACCAGACTTTCCGGCAGACTAGGTCTGACTAAATCAGTCCGTCGGACAATCCGATCATGTGTGGGCTAATCCAATCGTTTTTCATTAAAAAAAATCAGACAGACCTAGAAATAGAACATGTTTCAAATCTTGATTCCTATCGGGAAAAGATCACTGACAAGACATGTCCCCTCCTGAGTCACAATGGCAGTCTCTTTCCATGCCTGGTGGTCCCTTCAGTCCACTCCAGACCAAACAACACTGACAGTCCCACTCCTGGCTTGCTTTGCTCCCATCCCGCAGAGCTGCACACAAGGCTCTGCCCGCTCCGCTTGGCTCCCTTGCACCATGACATCACACGTCATGCTCAGGCACCACCTCCGCCAGACCTGCCCCCGCCAGCCCCGCCCAAACAGACAATAACAGTGTAACAGTCACAACCATATTTTTATGCTGGCAACATTTTCCTGTCACTGCCATTTGGCTTGCTTTTACAATGAGGCGTTGGGTGCATCAGCGGTAAATCGCCTCTATTTTAGCGGCACTTTACCGTTGTTTTAGTGGCGCTATTCGGCCGCTAACGGGGCATTTTTAACCCCTGCTAGCGGGCGAAAAAGGGTTAAAGGGTCGATGCAGTGGTGCTTTGTCGGTGGTTCGGTGGTGCTGCCCATTGATTTTAATGGGCAGGGCCGCTTTAGGAGCGGTGTATACTATATGTATGCTATATCTGCCATGAAAATGGTGGTTGAATAATATATTTAATCTACTACATTCCAGTTGCTATATCCTGTTTTAGAGCTCCTTAGCAACAAAAAAATCCTCAATTTCACATTAAAACCTAACAATGACTGGTGCATACACCCATTTAGTTTACTTTATTCTATTAACTGGACATTTTTTCCAAATGAAAGCATTTTTGTATGACTATTACATAATCATTGGCAAATACCAGAAACATGAGTGCTTATTTTATCATCTAGGCTTCAGCTTCCTAAATTATCTCCTTATTTATTTAACTTATTAGGCCCTCCATAACGATCCGTCATTAGGATTCTGCACACAATCAGAATCCACTTTAAGATCTCTTGGGGCCAGAGCATGCTACTCAGATAATGATTTTTGAGATATGCTGACCAGCCCAGTCTGATATATCTTTGCATATATTAAAAACTAAGGCATATTCTCACCTTCTTGCCAAGTGCGGGCAGTGAAAGTGGTTGTAAACCCTTTACATACACCCAGTGAAGTGAATACCCTCAGATGAAACACAGTGATGAAACAAATCCTCCAACATAAGTTGTAACTGTTTATAGGACTGTAGAGAAGAGAAGATCACAGATAAAGTCCAGAATTTATAAAGCTTGTCCAAATTGCGAGAAAAAAGGGGGCGGAGAGCTAAAGTTATACTCTTCAGAGCTCAGTGAGGAGAGCTTGGAGAGCTGATTGGATGGAAGAGACACACCCCCCTTCACACAGCACACAGGAACAGAACTGAGGGTGTCAATCTGCTGGAGGTCCCTCCTCTGTCACCTTTTTTCTCTTGGTGTCAGGAAACCTGGTAAGAAACAACTTGTGCTGATAGCAGAGGAACAAAGCAGCAGACAGAAATGACACTTAGTGCTATGGATAGAGACAAGTACACACTATAGAGAGAAACAAGTAAGCTATTAGTAAGCACTCTTGGTAGTGTGATAACACGTTATCTGTTGTTGCTTTGCTGTGATCTACTTTGTGTTATCTTGTTATATGAATAAAAGACCAGCTAGAAAATAGCGATAGAAAATTATAACACTTGCAGAATTGAGCGAAAGTGAATCGCGAGGAAATTCATTTTATTAATATTATATTATTATTTTTTATAATTATTTATAGTTTTTTTTATTATATTATAATTTATGATTTTGTGTTTCAAACTTTAACATACCCGGGATGTCTACTAGACTATTGTTTGGATAGATTAAATTGTGTTATTCCTAAGAATTACAGGCCTACGATATGAAATGCCAAATTTCTATGCAAAACAATGTACCGATTTGAGGCGCAAAAATCTGACATATTCATACGGCCAGGGAGGCTACAGCAAACTTGTCAAAAAAGAAGGTATTTTAACCTGATCTGGTAATGAAAAAATAAAGAGACCAGTTTTAGTGAAATCTGGTAAAAACAATCAGTAAATGCAGAGATAAAGTCTGCTTGCATTATATGAATATATCAACTTATATGTGTGGTAAGAAAGATGGGTCAAATCACTTATGCCGTATACACACGACCAAACTTTCCGCCGGAATAGGAACGATCCCATCGGACATTCTTTTCTTGTGTGGGCTTCATCTGATATTTTTTTTTTTCAAAAAATCAGACGGACCTAGAAATGGAACATGTTTTAAATCTTCCCAGCGGAACTCCGTCGGACCCAATTCCTATCATGAAACCCGTTCGTCTGTATGCTGGACCAAATTTGACGCAAGGGCAGCTACAGCACCTGACTGCGAGAATGTTTGCAGCGTTATCCTATCAGGCTGGTTCTCGGCTACAGGGTACTGTACATCTCACGCTCACTGCAATAGGAAAAACACATTTTCCTAGTGCCTTTTATTCATATAACAAGATCACACAAAGTAGATCACAGCAAAGCAACAACAGATAACGCGTTTCACACTACCAAGAGTGCTTACTCATAGCTTACTCGTTGCAGGTCTGGTATGGATTTTAAGGGGAACCCCCTACGCCATCAAAATGGTGCGGGGGTCCCCCCAAAGTCCATACCAGTGCCTTATCCTAGCACGCAGCCCAGCCGGGCCGGGAAAGGGGGTGGAGACAAGTGAGCATCCCTCCTCCTGAACCAGGCCGCATGCCCTCAACATGGGGATGGGTGCTTTGGGAATGGGGGGCACCCTGTGGCCCCTCCCACCTCAAAGCACACTGTCCCCATATTGATGAGGGCAAGGGCCTCTTCCCGACAACCCTGGCTGTTGGGATAAAGGTTGACTATACATAAATAAAAGCTGACCATTGTAAGCATCCCTGCTAGTGTTAAATGGTTTGTCTCATCTCTGTAAGTGATACAATTTGATGGAGAGCCAGTTTTTTTGTTTTGTTTTGTTTTTAAAACCAGACTTACTAGGGCAGATCACCTAATGAAAATAAAAAAAAGCAAGCCTAAAAAAAGAATACTAATGCAGCTATCACATCTAAGAAATGGTAAGCTGCGATTTAATAAATATTTTCTTTTGGGTTTAACACCGCTTTAAATTGATCCTTATTTTTTTTTCAGTTTAAAATAAAAAAAAGGCCATACTAACCTATTGTGTGTAACTATATTGTACAGAAAACTCCCTTACCTCCTCTTCTGGCAGTGCCCCGCTTGCGCTGTCCATTTCTCCTTCCTCTGGGTTCCTTCTTAGCAAGCTGAGTGCTAAGGAGACACCTGTGTGTGTGTGTCCGTAGACACACACAACGCCCGTAAGTCACAAATAATAACTTAGAATATGTTTGGTCTATGTGAAACATATGTTAGAATAGTGTAATTTACTTTATTGTTGTGGTCCTTAAATAAATGTACATAGGTATGACAATAATATACATCAGTGTGAATTTAGTAAATTTGCACCTGCTGAAATGTGCCCCTGTTCCTCAATATGCAGATTTCTTTCTCAGGCTCACAATCATGTATACCAGGGGTGGGCAATTAAAGTGATTGTAAACTTCAGACATGAACTATGAACAAGTGTACTTTTCTTATTTAGGAGCATCATGTCTGTCTGCTGCTTCGTTCCTCTGCTCAGCATGAGTCACTTCTAACAAGTTTTCCTGTCACCAAGGGAAAAAAGGTGACAGGGGAGGGAGCTTCCATTTTCGACAGTCTCAGCTCTGTTCCCGTGGGCTGTGCGGAGGGGTGTGTGTCCCTTCCTTCCAATCAGCTAACAGAGCTTTTCTCATTGAGCTCTGCAGAGTGTAACTTCAGCCCCCAGCCCCCTTTTTTCTCGCAGCTCAGACAAGCTTTATAAATTCTGGACTTTGTAGGATGGTAGAAAAGAGAAGGCTGCAGATAGACAGGTACACTTGATGAAGGAAGATTTGTTTCATCTTTGTGTATCATCAGAGGCCAGTCACTTCACTGAGTATATGTATAAGGTTTACAACCACTTTCATTTTCCCAAGGGGCCACATGAGAAACTGGGACTGTTGAGGAGGGTCAAACTTAATTCTGCTCAATATTAATTTTGGAAATGTGTAAGTACATAAACATATAGAAATAAACACTTGGCACTAGGAATAATAGGTACAACTGCTCATGGAATAGGTCTCTTTATGATGGGCAGTCAGGGGGTGGTATAAACAAGTGGCTAAGCTGGGGGACAGCCAAAGAGCCGGATATGGCTCTGGGGCTGCAATTTGCCCAGGTCTGATGTAAACCCTAGGGCATGTGCAGTAGTCTTTATGCTCTGGGCTATGTGCACACATCTCACACAGATCAACCCCTTCTTTTTTGTCTCCCACCTTGTGTAATTTAGTTAAGTTAAGCTAGCCACTCTTGGCTAGAGATTTCTCATTCAGCCCCCAGGCTTAATGAGGAGAAACAAATACATTTCTGTCCATGCTAAACAGCATGGATGGAGGAGTCTGATGGCTGCTTGAATAACCAAACAGTAACCTCATCGGATTGGATGCAATACATTTTTCACCCAGTTCTTAGACTTTTCATTATAATTATGTTGATGGGGGTGGTGCCTACAGAACTACACACAGCTTGAATTCCAGCCCATTTAAGAGTCAGTCAAAATTCAAGCCATCTATGGCTTTGATTTTAGTGATTACTGGGGGTAGGGGGAACTGGAAAATGCTTCTCTCCTGCCTGCAGTAGACTAATTACATGATTCTTTTAGATTGAACCTCTCAAGCTAGGCAGTCACTTGAGTCCAAGACTTGGGTGCTCCAAAGATGAAGAGAAAAAAGAAACATAGGCCGCAGGAGAGTCCCTTATGGTGTAGTGGTTTAACAGATAATTGGATAAAATATAGAAAGAGAAGGTAAAATGCAATGGTATACTGACATCTGTGAGGTTGTTGAATGGGTGATTAGACAACCTGGAGTGAAAGCCTGCAAGGAATATGACTATCCCTGCGCAGAGAAAGGTCATACTCGAAGCTTGGTAGGGTGATCTGGAGATCTGGTGATCTGGACGATCCTACGTTGTGTGACATGATTCTTTTAGATTGAACCTCTCAAGCTAGGCAGTCACTTGAGTCCAAGACTTGGGTGCTCCAAAGATGAAGAGAAAAAAGAAACATAGGCCGCAGGAGAGTCCCTTATGGTGTAGTGGTTTAACAGATAATTGGATAAAATATAGAAAGAGAAGGTAAAATGCAATGGTATACTGACATCTGTGAGGTTGTTGAATGGGTGATTAGACAACCTGGAGTGAAAGCCTGCAAGGAATATGACTATCCCTGCGCAGAGAAAGGTCATACTCGAAGCTTGGTAGGGTGATCTGGACGATCCTACGTTGTGTGGTCACAGAATTCCGCTGTAATTAAAGACTGCTTACTTGAGGCCAAGGACTACCTTGTCATGTTGAATTCTACATTCTGTGGTCTTAGGATTCTGGTGTAATGAACAATCTCTACCTTGAGGCCAAGGACTACCTTGTCATTTTAAAATTAGAGGGTGTAATCAAAGACCACTTACTTGAGATCAAGGACTACCTTGTCATGTAAATCCTACGTTCTGTTGTCTCAGGATTCCGGTGTAATCAACGACCTCTTACTTGAGGCCAGGGACTACCTTGTCATGTTAAAATTAGAGGGTGTAATCAAAGACCACTTACTTGAGACCAAGGACTACCTTGTCATGTAAATCCTACATTCTGTTGTCTCAGGATTCCGGTGTAATCAACGACCTCTTACTTGAGGGCAAGGACTACCTTGCCATGTTAAATATAGATGGTAAAGGATAAAGATCAATCAAAGGACAATGAAATACAAAATAAATGAAGTCACAAACTAGATTGGCTAAAATTTACAAGATTCTCAAGTACTGAGCAGACATCGATAAGGTATTTTTAAGCAGTCTGACTGTACATCATTTTGTACAACAAGCAAGAAAACTAACAAAGGGCTAGACACATGCTGAGTCATTTCCACTGAACTCTGTTATTGCAACTATGTCATTTCTGGGCATAAATTTAATTGGAAAAAATCAGAAAAATCTGTCAGAGCAAAGTTACAAAAGAAGCGCTCAAAAACTGTAGTCTTCTGTCTTACTCATCTATTTCTTAAGAAGCATGTTTGCTGACATTAATTATACTAAATGCAATCAGGTTTAGTTAATAAGGTATTGCTAAGAACAAAGTCAAATCTACACATTCCAGTGCTTAAAGAGGTTGTAGACCTCAGAAAAAAATCAAATAAAAAACCCCCTGCAAGACAAAGGCATAATGAGCTAGTATGCATCACATACTAGCTCATTATGAAATACTTACCTTGGAACGAGTCTGATGCAGCGGCGCTGCACCCCTGAGAAGGCCGACATCTTTCCTGGAGTTTCTTCTGCGTTTGCGGGCTGTGATTGCCAGAGCCGCGATGACATCACTCATGCACATGCGCATGGGAGCCACCGTTCACAGCACGGGGTTTGGAAGGAACGGCACCCATGGCCATTCCTTCAGAGCGCATGCACCAGTGAGGTCACTGGCTGCATATAATGTAAATATCTCCTAAACTGTACACGTTTAGGAGATATTTACATTACCTATAGTTAACACTTATTATAGGCTTACCTGTAGGTAAATGTCTACAGAGGAAGTTTACTTCCTCTTTAATAAACAAAAACACTGACAAAATGCAAAAACTTATTAACACCAAAAATAAGTAGTGTGTAGTGATAAAGCAGCGCTGTGCTCCCTCCTTCCACTTTTTCCATTCTTCTTATTTAATGAGGTCACCAAATGTTTGGACGACTTTGACCACACATAGGAAACAGGGAGAATATAAGTAAAGTCATTGACAATCGAGGAGTATTGATAATGCTGTTTATTCACACCATCTAATTGTTTAGAGGTCTCACAGATTCTAATGAGTGTAGTATTTTACTGTTTGGCAGTATAGGAATAGACATGGACAAATTCATATGGAGAATTTTATTTACACATTTTATATGATATTTGACATGCCACGGATGACGTAATTTATGACAAAACACATCTGGCAGAGCCTGAAGCTGTGACGTCAGTGCATATGTGCGCATACCCCAGAGGATTCTGGGAGTTGTAGTTTACATGTCTTTCTATGCATAGTGGTCAGTTTTAACTACATACTGGATTTACACTATGGGTAGTGGTCTTCTTTTGTTTTTTATGCTTATATGCCTTGCCTGGACTGTATGGATGTTTAAAGCGGGCCTATGATCTATCTCATTCCATGGTGCTTCATATTGATGAAGCGTTTGTTCTTCTTCCTTGTCACAATCTCTCTGTTAAGCCTCGGAGTGGTTGGAGGAGCATGAGTTGGGGTTTGCTTGCACTTGCTGTGGATCTAAAGAGGAAGACCACACACACAGTATTTGCTTATTAAGAGCTCACTGGTGGAAATCATTCACGGATGATGCTGTGGAATATTACGTGGTAGATTTCATCTACTTCACTGCTTTACAGTGGACTATCATATGATCATTTATTTGTATTTCACTTGTTTTAAGTGCTGCAGTTCTTGATTTTTATTGTTTATTGGTATAGTGTATTCTATACTTGGTGGGCTGGCAGTTCAGTTATATTTTATTTTCTGTCACTTTCAGAGCATTGGTTTTTCAATTGTTTTTAGATGATACATATTTACATAGTTTATAAGGTTGAAAGAAGACTCAGGTCCATCCAGTTCAACTTATGTGTATGTGATTTTTATTCTCCCATAGCCCTGTCCACACTCTCAGCCAGTACCATTTTCTTGGGGAGGTTATTCCATGTTTTTAATGCTCTAACAGGAAAGAACCCTTTCTGCAATCTATGGTTAAACCTCCTTTCTTCTAACTTCAAATCGTGGCAACATGTTCTCATCAGGTACCTTAGAGTAAACAGTTTATTACAGCCACTGAAGTCACCTTTGCTATATCTGTAGATTGTAATCATAGCCCTCTTTTTACACTTGTATCGATAGACTCAAATTTACTACATGGTTTGTTTTTAAAGCAGAGTTCCACCCTAAAGTGGTACTTCTGCTCATCAGAATCCCCCCCCCCCCCCCTCCGGTGCCACAATTGGCACCTTTCAGGGGGTTGCAGATACATGTATAATCCAGGTATCTGCACCCACTTCCGGGAATAGCTAGCCGCAGCTAGCTGCAGATGACCACTGCCCCCCCCCCCCCCTCCCATTGTGTTCTGGGAAACACACAGTTCCCAGAACACAATGGGGACCAGTGAAGACGTGCAGCGCGCTCGTGCATGCACAGTAGGGAACCGGGCAGTGAAGCCGCAACGCTTCACTTCCTGATTCCCTGACAGAGGATGGCAGAGGGGGCAGCCGAAATGCGAGAGATTTCTTGTCATCTGCTGCCGACATCAGGGGCACCCTGGACAGGTGAGTGTCCATTTATTAAAAGTCAGCAGCTGCACTATTTATTTTAAGGTGGTACTCCTCTTTAAAGCGGACCTCCACCCTAAAGTGGAAGGTCGGCTCATTGGAACCCTCGCCCCCTCCGGTGCCACAGTTGGCACCTTTCAGGGGGGAGGGGGGTGCAGATATCTGTATAATCCAGGTATCTGCACCTACTTCCGAGACAAGCTAGCCGCAGATGATACCCCCCCCCCCCCCCGTTGTGTTCTGGGAAACACACAGTTCCCAGGACACAGCGGGGACCAGTGGAGACGTGCAGCGTGACTCGCGCATGCACAGTAGGGAACTGGGCAGTGAAGCCGCAACGATTCACTTCCGATTCCCTGAGAGAGGATGGCGGCGGGGGCAGATGAGTGACGAGCGATAGCGATAACTTTCTAATATTCTTTGGCACAACTTTAAATAACTTATTTCTCAGTTATTAAAGTTATTTACCCAGAACATGACTGAATAATAGGATACGGTGATGATGACATACAATATTCTGGAAATTACCTGACTGTTATCAACATAAACCCTGTCTCAGGGCCTGTACGCAAGACTATGCTTTGTGGTAACATGTGCTGCAATGTGTTTTCATATGTATTGCTCTGCCCTATAAAGGATCCTTTACAACCCACTTGAATGGCAACACACTGGGCAAAACATAGCATGCAAGACTGATTAAAACTGCAAAACAATGCAGCGACTTGCTGAATAACAGTACAGTCAGTGCAATGACCCCCAGTCTTTTGGAAAAAATACTCTCACATTAAACACGTTCTTCCTTTCAGGTAGGCTGAAACTAAATATTTTCCCATCTAAAGTGTTACTATTGGAAGGAGTTTTCCACTGATATGTGTATTTAAGAGACCAAGGCATTCAAATTAAAGTGGCATTAACGCAAAACCAAAAATTTGATATATTGCAGCTTACCAATCGTTAGAAGTGGTGGCTGCATTCATTTTATTTTTTTAGGCCTTTTGCCCCCTCTGTTTTCACCAGATGATCTAGCAGGCAACACACCTCCTGTATAAGGCCTTGTACACACGGTCGGACATTCCGACCACAAAATCCGTTGGATTTTTTCCTACGGGTTTTGTCCGAAACTGGTGTTGCATATACATGGTCGGACAAAGTTGTCAGAAAATCCGATCATTTGAAACGTGGTGATGTTCATTTTGTATGACGGGACTACGTTGAGGCTAGTAGCCAATAGCTTTGGTCTCGTAATTTGATCTGAGCATGCGTGGCACTTTGTCCGTCGGAATTCTCTACAAACGATCGGAAAAAGTCAGATCGAATTTTTTTTGTCGGAAAATTTTAGATCCAGCTCTCAATTTTTTTCTGTCGGAATTTCTGATGGAAAAAGTCCGATAGAGCCCACACGCGATCGGATTTTCCGACAATATAATCTGATCGGAACTTTTCCGTCGGAATTTCAGACCGTGTGTACAGGGCATTAGAGTGTCCCCACTCTGTATGAAGGAGCACAGGGGCACCTGTGGACAGCAGCATTGTCTGTCAGCGCCACTAGCAGATTTACATACACTAACAAATTCAATCCAAACTCCAGCTCACCAGGTATAAATGGTTTGTCTCAACCCTCTAACCGCTGCATATGCAGGATAGCTTGTTCTGTTGAAAAACAACAGACTTAATGAAAAGATCATCAGGTGACAATAAAGGAAAAAGTCTAAAAATAAAGAAAACAAATGCAGCCACGACACCTAAGACTATGCAGAGTGCACAGTCTATTGGCCTTTAGTATATTAACACCTATGTGTTACATTTATGGACTTCCTCAGAGGCTCTGACATCATTAGGTTGGGAGGAGTCTGGTCATTAGTGGGAATCCACAGCAGCAGTGGTGTCCAAACATTGTGCCTTTGACAATATATGCAGTTGATATTTGAGCACTAGTGAAATTGTACTAATTGATGTAAGCGTTTATTTAGCATTTTAATAAGGGCCGGTTCACACAGCGGGCGATGCGAGGCGACACGACTCGCCTTGCCTCGCTCCCGCAAGTCGCCCCCGTTCTGTACAATGGAACCGTTCTGAGAGGAGCGACTCGAGTCGCTCCGACTCAGAAAAAAGGTTCCTGTACTACTTCTGGGCGACTTCGGGGGCGACTTGCATTGACTTCTATACAGAAGTCCTCTGCAAGTCGCCGCTGAGGTCGCCGCAGGTCGCGGCGAGGCAAGTCGGAGACGCCTCGCTGCGCCTGCAGTGTGAACCGGCCCTAAAGCATTTTAATTTATGGAAGATACTATGGGATTTGTCTATGTTTCTTCCTGAGCAATTATGAGTAGATAATGAATATCAAAACTGAGTCTTGATTTAACCCAGATAGAGGGGTGCAAGATTTATCTGACCTTATTAACCATATGGAGCGCACACACATTGGGGTTGATTTAGGCAAATAGAGTATGCATTTTGCAAATTTGCTCCAGATCTTAGTAAATGAGCAGAAGCTCCAATTATGTGCAGCTTTTACCTCATTTGCTTTGGAGAAACTGCACTTTTCAAAGTTTTTCATAGTTACATAGTTAGTATGGTTGAATAAAGACACCAGTCCATCCAGTTCAACCTGAGTGAGTGTCTACATTTGTCCCTATCCCTTTACATTGCACACTCACATCAGTCCCTACCCTCAAGGAGCCCACAATTCATATATTAGGGTCAATTTTGGACAGAAGCCAATTAACCTACCTGCATGTCTTTGGAGCGTGGGAGGAAACTGGAGTACCTGGAGGAAACCCACACAGGCACAGGGAGAACATGCAAACTCCAGGCAGGTAGTGTTGTGGTTGGAATTCAAACCAACGACCCTTCTTACTGCTAGGTGAGAGTGCTAACCACTACACCACTGTGCTGCCCACTGTGGTGGACAATCTATTTGCCTTTAGTAAATTAACCCCATTGAGTTATCTATAGCACTGCAGGCAATTTAGGAGCTCTTAAAGAGGAAGTAAACCCTGATGAGTTTACTTCCTCTTTGATCCCCTGCAAAGGTAAAGCATAATGGACTAACTATGCATCGCATAGCAGTCCATTATGTGTCACTTACCTGACACAGGAGCCAGCGGAGTCACCGATATCCCCTGTAGTACGGAGCCTCCATCTTCTTGGTGGGTCTCGCTGCTCCGCCGCTGTCATTCGGCGAAGCCGCGATGACGTCACTCCCGCGCATGCACACCGTTGACCGCGGAGCGCTCAGTGCGCCTGCGCGCCGCTATCTACGGCACATGCGCCGTAGACAGCGGTGCCTGTCTTTCGACAAATATCTCCTAAACCGTGTAGGTTTAGGAGATATTTCTTTGAACCTACAGGTAAGCCTTAATCTAGGCTTACCTGTAGGTCAAAGTTGTTTGTAAGGGTTTACAACCACTTTAAGATGGTTGTGTGATAACACAAAAGATTATCACTGGTGCACTGATTTGAGAGACTGAAGATATGGATAGCTCTATTGCATGTGGTGAGCGAAGGCTGGCCCGTGTTGTCCGATCCAATAGAAAGGTTATTGTAGCTCAAATTTCTAAAAAAGTTAATGCTAGTTCTTATAGAAAGGTGTCAGAACACACATTGCATCACAGTTTGTTGTGTATGGGGCTGGGTTGCTGCAGACTGGTCAGGGTGCACATGCTGACCCATGTTCGCAGCCTAAAGCACCTACAATGGGCATGTGAGCATCAGAACTAAATCATGGAACAATAGCTGAAGAATGGTTTAAGGGAAAACAACAAGTTTGAGATATTGACTTGGCTTCCAATTTTCTAAATTTTAATCCATTCGAGCATCTGTGGGAAGTGCTGGAAAAACGAGTCTGATCCATGGAGGTTACACCTTACAACTTACAGGATCTGCTACTGGCAGCTTGGTGCCAGATACCTTCAGAGGTCTTGTTGAGTTCATTCCTTGACGGTGTGGTCATAATGTTGTGACTGATCAGTGTGTATTTCAGTATTGTGCGAGTCACATTGGAGTGCATGCTTGCTCTGATTGTGATAGGTATTCACAAGTAGTGAGGGAAATCTGTCTTTCTATTTTTCATTCATTATACGGCAGTTTTCATTTTACCTTCTGAACAGAGCTGTCCTAGGCAAAAAAAAAAAAACTTGAATTCATGATAAATTTAAGTAAGCATGCTTCATCTACATATTATTCACAGTGTTTGAAGCAAGGCCAATGTTTTGAGCTAGATCGCTTGACTGCTAGTTCCTTAATATTACATGGGCAGGCAGAGTCATCAAATACAGAAACAGGAGAGATATTAGGCATTTATTCTTTAGTGTTTTGTTCTCTTTGTAAAGATTGTTAGACAACTAAAGTCCCCGGGTGGCTCAAGGCTGATATCTTGTTGTTTAATATGAAAGAGTGTTTCTTAAAAGAATCTGACAGGTTTATGGACACCACCTGCATCTACAGCATGCAGATTGGCCTAGAGGTGGCCATAAAACCTTTTTGTCATATCTCTTTTATGCAGGGGCCATTCACGCCTTACTCTCTAGATCTTAAAAGTATCTGACTTTAACATATGAGAAAAAAACCTTGATTAGTGTTGCACCTTTAATGAGCCATCCAAGGCCAACTGCAGAACTACCTAGCCATGAAAATATGTGAACTACACAATAAACTCTAGATAAATAAAGTTTAGGCCACACGCCTTTGTGTCTTTAGGCCACATGCCTTTCTGTACCCCATACATATACATATATATATATATATATATATATATATATATATATATATATATACCCCATATATGATATGTGATTCATTTTTAATTACACAGGATGTAACCTCATTACAGGAAGACCCTATTAAAATAGGAGGTTGGGCAGTACAAGGCCGATGAAGTTCAAAATTGAGCAATGTAAAGTTATTCACTTGCCAAAAAATACACATACAAATTACACATGGGGAGAAACTCCCCTGGGAGTAGCAGTGATGGAAAAGGATCTGGGGGTGCTTGTAGATCAGAGACGTAGCAATGGCATGCAATGCCATGCTGCAAACAGCAAAGTACTGTCACGCATTACAAAGGGCATACAATTCACAGATAAATCAATAATTCTACTCCTTTACAAAACACTGGTTCACCCTCATCTTGAGTATACGGCTTAGTTGTGGTCCCCAATCTTCTGGAAAGATGTTGTTAAATTAGAAAGCGTTTACCTACATGGAGTTTGCATGTTCTCCCTGTGCCTGTGTAGGTTTCCTCCGGGTACTCTGGTTTCCTCCCACACTCCAAAGACATGCTGGTAGGTTAATTGGCTTCTGTCAAAATTGGCCCTAGTGTGTGTACAGTAATGTATGAATGTGAGTTAGGGACCTTAGATTGTAAGCTCCTTGAGGGTAGGGACTAATGTGAATGTACACTGTATATGTAAAGCTCTGCGCTATATAAGTACCTGAAATAATAATAACAAAGAGCAACCAAATTGAATAAGAGGGATGGAGGATCTCAGGCTACAGTATGAGGACTGACTACATAGCTTATAGTTATTGATTCTGCAGAGGAGGTGCTTAAGAGGGGATATGATTACAATGTAGACATATATCAAAGATGACTTTAGTAACTGTAAGAAACTGTTTACCCTAGGTTCCTGAAGAGGGCATGGGCCAAGATTTGAGGTTAGAAAAAAGGAGGTTTAACTTTAGATTGCGGAAAGGGGTTTAAAAATTCATCCCAATTGTCTAGATATTATGTTCAGATATTTTTTATAGACTCATACTAAAGTGTAAAGAGGAGCACTGATTCTAGACTAATGCTGACCAAAGGTGGATCAAAATTTGGCCAGTTCAGCATGGACTGACCAAATTTAGATCAATATGGAGCTGCTCCCACTCTACAGATATCTATGTAACGATCAACTTCTGTTGAATGGAAATGTTGGGAAATTTTTCTGACAGAGGAGAGTAATGCTGTTAGAATACAGTGGCACAGTGGGGAGGATTTCTCCATTCACCTAACTTGTGTGGATGGCAGAATCCGCATGTTTTTCTTTGATCAGCCCGCTGGCTGATTGAGAAGGAAATTAGTTGTTTGGTAGTGTTTCTCAACCCTTTTTATCTCAAGGCAGCCCATTCTAAAATATTACAACGAAACCACTAGTTTTACGTAACGCAGCAACATCCACACACGTAGGCCTTCCAACATTAGAGGTGATTTATTCTTCCAAAGCAGATACACCTTTGTACACTACTGACTAGTATTCTAATGTTTCTATTCTCCCTCAATTTCTCCCTCACACAATAGAGGGGGCTTTTGGAACATTCAATCAGACGCATGGTAACATGCATCTCCATCCCTATTCAAGTACATAAAGAAAGAGGGGCAGGACTTTAAATGTGGTGTGTATATTGTGGCTAATCGAAGGAGTCAAAGTAAAACATGAACAAGTATTTATTTGTTTGCCATGATTGAGTAGGAACATAGCAGACAATACATGCAATAATGGCAGATAATATAACAAATAATGTATCCAAATCATTTACATGTTAAAAGCATAAATAGAGTATACAATAGTATTATCCTCCATAATAAAAAAAAAATCACTCTAACATAACTGTTGTTAATCCACAATATTGCCTGGATCCAAAAACCATGTAGGTATGTATGAATTGCATCTAGGTTATCCCGATGCGTTTCATGGGATCTATCCAATAATCAGGGGCGGATGCATGATACATTTATAAAGAGAGGTAAGTATATCAAAATCAACCAATCATAGACAAAAATTGGCAAAGAATAAATATACATACAGGGAGGATAGGATAGGGAGCATAAATGTAGGTGTGACCCAGAGTATCTGTGGAATATGAATACCCAATGGTATTGAAGATATAAAGATGTAAGATAATCAAAGAAAGGAGCTTGAGTATGAACTGATATCAAGGCAGCATAGGTCCCCAGAAATTGGTAAAGTCTTGAAATTGAAACCACATATGAAATAAATGTCAAAATGATAGTGGTAGATACCTAGTGTTGCTGATATAGAAGTAAAGGCCAGTGATATCTGGTGCAGACTGCACAAGATGTGTATCAGTCAGAGAACTGACTGTGAATGAAAGAAGTGTGTTTAAATGCTCCCTTTGTAATGAGCACCACACCTTGCCCAGTGGGAGTGAAAACTAGTAGTAACAGGTGCAGACTGCACAAATTATGTATCAATGTGAGAACTGGCCGTGAATAAAAGCACCCTGGTGGTGTGTTTGTTTCACACTAAGCAGATATGTGATCCTCCCTGTATGTATATTTATTCTTTGCCAATTTTTGTCTATGAATGATTGATTTTGATATACTTACCTCTCTTTATATAGATGTATCATGCATCTGCCCCCGATGATTGGATAGATCCCATGAAACGCGCTGGGCTTAACCTAGATGCAATGCATACATACATGGGGTCCCCGAGTTGTGAACGGGTTAGGGACTGCCTGTTTGTTTCTAAGTCAGATTTGTTCGTAATTCGAACGCACATCCGCAGAACTGTGTTTTCCGGCGTCATTTTCCGATGTTTTCCGGTGTTTTCTAATGTGTGGGCCGGCACCACCTGCCGTTTGTAAGTAGGAGTTGTTCGCACGTCGGAGGTTCATAACTCAGGGACCCAGGCAATATAATGGATTAGCAACTGTTATATTATAGTGATTTTTTTATTATGGAGGATAATACTATTGTATACTCTATTTATACTTTTAACATGTAAATGATTTGGATATATGATTTGTTATATTATGTGCCACCATTGCATGTATTGTCTGCCATGTACCTACTCAATCATGGCAAACAAATAAATATTTGTTCATGTTTTACTTTGACTACTTCACACACCTCATTTAAAGTCTCGACCCTCTTTCTTTATGTTCTCCCTCACACAGTTAATGTGACCTCAGTGGTGATAGAGAGGGACAGAGGAGGAGCAAACAAGGATGCCGTGCAGGCCCCTAATGCCCTCCTTATCAATGGATGAGGTCATTGGTTGTTAGGACACCGGTGGCAGGAAGGTTGTAATGGTGCACAGAGAAAACCTGTGCCTTCCTGTAACTTAAAGACAGTATCGGTCTACCTGCTGGCTTGTATACATTTTTAGGGCAATTTTTTGACATTTTGCCAGGGCACCCCTGAAGAAACCTAAAGTCACCCAAGGGCCCTGGTTGAAAAAGGCTAATTTATAGTTAGCCTAAGTCAGTCAGAATTCTGTGTATTTTGCTAGACATTTTGTTTAGCATGATGAAAAACAGGTTGGTAGGCAGATGATGCTTGTAGCAGAGCTACATTATAACTGCTGTAAAAAAAGATCATTTACTTTATTTTACTTTACCTTTGTAAGCTTCATGGTTATCTCATTTTAATGGCAGTTATGTCATCGGTCCACAATAAATGAAAAGCTTGCTTTAATTTTTGAGACGTAAAACTTATTCTTGGAAATGTAACAAAGAAAATGTAAGCAAGCCATTTTTTGTTTCTCCAGCTTGAGCATAACGTTCCCTCAATATATGGTACCCTCATCTAAATTTACTAGTTCATTATTGTTCTTCTGTTGAAGTGTATAAAAAAAGTTTATCATTGGGTCTTCTGGTTCAGAGCCCAGACACATAACAAAAAGCCAGACATGGAAGTATGATCTAAAACATACATCCAGTATTTACAGCAAGAAAAGCTTTGTCATGAGTATTTATTTCCTTATAAATTAGGATATAGAATCATACTTCATATTTCTAGCTATTTATGGGATTACTATGGTTTAGAATACTTTTTTTTGTGGCTATAACACAACCATCTTAAAATGCACCAAGAAAATTCAGTGTCTGAATATCGCCACGGAAGGTGCTTTGCTCGGAAGCTCGTGTTTTTGGCCGGCTCCCATGTAGACGTCCTGGTCTCTGTTGCAGATGGCTGCCATCAGATGAACTTTGTTGATTAATTTATGGCATAGAAACCAGTGCCAGGGGAAACTTTGAAAGTTAAACAGTTTATATGTCGGCTTTTCCAGTAGTAAGGTACTGTGTAAAGTAAGCCAAATTGAAATCCTAGAAATACGTGTTGAAAGTCCAAAGAATGAACTGTGGAAGGCAGGAATAGGTGACTCTTGTCAATCCTTCAAGTACAGTTATAAATAAAGTGTTTTATGAGTTATTTTCATCTGTGGCACAATGGTTTCCTTTCCTAGTGAATGATACCATTTCTGCAATTTAGTGCAGGAAAATAAGTACAGCTTGATATCTATTTTAATATGAATAGTCTAAAAAGAGCCAAGATTTTTCTATTTCATGTAATTTATTCTATTCATTTTTTTCCCTGTTTTAAATTGCTATGGTATGTTGCAGCTGAATGCCAACCACCCAGAATTGAAAACTGAAAAGTGAAAGTTTTCTTTATTTGTATTAGTCTCTAAGTTTTTTTTCTGTTAACCATCTGCAGCCCTCTCCCCACTCTCATGTTTGTTTTTTCTCCCTTGTCTCACCTAAATTATGGCCTTTTCTTATCTCTACAACTATGCCCCTTGCAAGTCAGAATCTCAAGTGGAAATGTTGCCCTGCCAGACAGCTCTCCTTTACTGATTAGTGAATTAACAAGCACTACCCCCACCTGTAACAGTATAAGAGTAAGCATCTTTATAGGGAGAGCACATTTTCTGGGGTGCACATTTGCTGCAGGGGTTCTTTCTATAAGTCGGGGTATTTATTTAAGTGGGAGCACTTCTGACTCTGCACGTCAGCGAATGCACTAAGCGAATGTGTACAGGAAAATACTTTGAACAGGATGCAGGTGAACTTGTTTACCCTTTCAGCTCTCCTTCCACTCAACATGCTCTATCTACCACTCCTTCTGACACTTGTGTCCTCTGTCCTTAAACTCTCTTTCCTTCACCCCTCTTTTCCACCCCACACTTTAGATATATCACCCTCACTTCTGTCTTCTCCTTATTACTGCACTACCCAACTCTTGCTAATTCTAAATCCACACAGTAATAAAACCTCCAGGACCCTGGGACATGTCCCTTCATATAAATCACACTCCCATATTATCTCCCTCACCCTTCTGCTTCTCCTAACCTCTGGGGATATATCACCAAACCCTGGGCCTCCATCACTTAACTGTACACAACACATCCATTACTCTGCACCCTCTTGCAGCAGCCATAATACGCACAATTTGCAATGCCCACTCTATCTGCAACAAACTCACTTCTCTCCATTACCTCTTTATCTCTAACTCATTTAATCTACTCACCATTACTGAGACATGGCTTCATGAATCTGAAACTACTTCTCCTGCTGTCCTCTCCCATGGTGGCCCTCTTTAGACTCACTCCCCCAGGCCCAATGGTCAGAAGGGAGGGGGAGGGGGAATCCTTCTAGCCCCACATATCACCTTTCAGGTACTTCACCCACCTCTCTCTCTGTCACTTTCCTCATTTGAAGCACATTGCCATTGTCTTTTCTCTACAGTTTCTTTAAGGATAGCTGTGATCTACTGGGCCACTGGACCAGTATCAGCCTTTCTTGATGACTTCTATGCCTGGCTCCCCTACTTTCTCTTCTGAAATCCCCACAATCATTCTCAGTGACTTTAACATCCCTGTTAATACTAACACTTCTGCTACTTCCAAACTTCTCAGTCTATCCTCCTCCTTTGACCCGCTTCTACACACTCTGATGGAAACACCCTTGACCTTGTTTTCTCCCACCTATGCACTCCATGCAACCTCTCCAACTATCCTTTCCCTCTCTCTAACCACCACCTTATTAGTTTCTCTCTCTCCCTCTCTACCACCTCCTCTCCCTCCAACAGCCTAATGCCCCGTACACACGAGCGGACTTAAGTCCGACAGACTTCCAAAGGAGTTCCGTCGGAGTTCTGCTGGAATTCCGACGGAGTTCTGACAGACTTTTCGGCCGAACGGACTTGGCCACACACAATCACACTAAACTCCGACGGATTCGAACGTGATGACGTACGACCCGACTCGAATAAGGAAGTTCATAGCCAGTAGCCAATAGCTGCCCTAGCGTCGGTTTTAGTCCGTCGGAGTAGCATACACACGAGCGGAGTTTTCGAAGGGGACTGGGTCCGGCGGAGTTCCTTCGGGAAAATTTGAAGCATGTTCCATATTCTAAAGTCCGTCAGACTTTGGTGAATCAAAAGTCAGTTGCAGCCCACACACGATCGGATAGTCTGACGGACTCGGTCCTTCGGACTTTGGATGTTGAAAAGTCCGCTCGTGTGTACGCGGCATTACAGTTACCCTGTAGAAACCCTTGCCTCCTCAACCCTTCTCTGCTCTACTCTGCTACTGACCACCTCTATGACAAAATCTCACCTCTGTCCTGCCCCAACTTAGCCACTTCTGTCTACAACACTTCACTGTTATCCTCCAGCCAAACAGATGCCACTAGAAGTTTGGAAAACATAGCCGCACACTTGTGTGCCTGTGGCGTAAGACTAAGTCTCAGAAAGATTACAACCATTATAAATCTGCTCTCCAAAAATACAATTCCTGCCTCCTCACTGCCAAGCAGTCCTATTTTACCACTCTCATTAACAACTTATTCAACTCTTCTCTACCTTCAACTCTCTACGTCATCCTCCACTGCCTCTACCCACTAACTCACTCACTGCCCAGGAGATTGCCAATCACTTCAAACATAAGATTGATGCAATTTGTGAGGAAATCTCCACTGTAGATGAGGTTGCTAAACTTTTCTCTAACATCCACCTTACCACCTGCCCCCTGGACCTCTATTCTACACTCCCTAACTCAATCTCTCCCTTTCTTCAGACAGCTTCTCAAACTCTCTAAAACATGCATTAGTTACCCCCATTCTTAAAAAGCCCTCACTAGACCCCGCCAATCTTAACAACCTACGCCCTTTCTCCTTGCTCCCTTTGTTATCAAAACTCCTTAAATGTCTAGTCTACAACCGACTCCCCTTCAGTCTGGATTCCGCCCTCAACACTCCATGGAAACTGCTCTCCTAAAACTCACAAACCATCTGCTAACAGCTAAATCCTATGGACACTATTCTGTACTCCTGGACCTCTCTGCTGCTTTTGACACAGTGGACCCCCCCCCCCCCCTCAAAAAACTCCACGTCTTTGGTCTCCATGACTGTACTCTTCACTGTTTCTCATCCTATTTATCCAACCTGATCTTTCTGTCAAAATTAACAGCACTACTATCAGCTCATCCACGCTTGCCAAGGTTCTAGGTGTACTCTGGACTCTGAACTACCCTTTCAGCCCCACATCCAAACACTTTACAAATCTTGCTATCTCAACCTCTGCAACATCTCCAAAATACACCCCTTCCTAACCAATGGCACCACAAAACTCCTAGTTCACTCCCTGATCATCTCCCGCCTCGACTACTGCAACTCCCTCCTCACGGAATTACCTTTACACAGGCTATCCCCCCCTTCAGTCTATCATGAATGCTGCTGCCAGACTCACCAACCGCTCAGTGCCTGCTACCCCTCTCTGTCAATCCTTCCACTTGCTTTCACTCACCGAACAAATTAAATTCTAAATTCTAATAACAACTTACAAAGCCATCCACAACTCAGCCCCCAGCTACATCACTATAACCTAGCCTCAAAACACCAACCAACTCGTTCCCTTCGTTCCTCCCAAAACCCCCTGCTCTCTAGATCCCTTGTCAGCTCCTCCCATGCTTGCCTCCAGGACTTTTCCAGAGCCTCTCCCATCCTCTGGGACTCCCTACCCCAATCTGTCTGACTATCTCCTACTCTGCTTGCTTTTAGACAATCCCTGAAAACCCCTCTCTTCAGAGAAGCCTATCCGGCCCCCACCTAACAACTGTACTTTTACTTTCTCCATCAGATCATCCCCCACAGCTATTACCTTTTGTATCACTTGACCCTCCCTCCTAGATTGTAAGCTCTAATGATTCCTCCTGTATTGAATTGTATTGTAACTGTACTGTCTGCCCTCATGTTGTAAAGCGCTGCGCAACTGTTGGTGCTATATAAATTCTGTATAATAATGATAATAATAATGATAATAGTTTATGATTAAAGTAGATGTGAGGCCTAACTGATTGACATCAGTTTGATGAAGCACAGCTTATTATTAAAATGGCAATTTAGAAAAATAAATACTGTCATCATCTTTTTTTCACCCTTTTGATCTCCAGCAGTCTCTTTGCATCCGCATCTTGTCTACGTGCATGCAGCTATGATTGCTTGGGGTTTTCCTGGACTGGTTTCCAGATGGTTACAACAGAGCATGCTTGCATAATTTGTGTTAAAATAATCTATTGTAGCCTCGGGAGCCTATGTGACTTGCAAACAGTGCAGGAGGACAGTTGGAAGACATGGGCAGATTGTTTTCCCTCTATAACAGAAATAGCAATAGGGAAAACTGAACACAGAAAGTCTTTCCCTAATGCCCTAAAAACCTTTTTCCTTTATGACTATTTTAAAGCTGAATGTATAACTATAACTTTTTTTTTTTTTTAGCTTTGAATAGAGTGGAGGGGAATTAGAATACCTGACAGCTTTTATTGCTGTCTGTACCCCCGTTAAGGAGATTCACCCTCTCTAGTTTTACTTTCAATGATAATAGTAAACAGGACAAAGTAAAAGAAAATCCCAAATTTTGGGTTGCCCCAGAAAAGTAATAGAGGGGAAATCTTCCAATGGGGACGCTAGTTCTGGTGATCAGGGGGTACCCAAAGAATTCTCTTAATTTGCAGGGTTTTCCTCCCACCTCTTGCTTGGCTATGGGACAGGAAGCAAAGGAAAATATCTGCAATAGGACACATGGTGAACAAAAAAAAATCTGCTCTATCCAAAATGAAAAACAAGTTTTGCCTATACTGTAGTTCTACACAAAGTTTAGGTATGCCAGTTTTTACATAGTTACATTGGTACAGCTTGGACCAATGTAAGTATGTATATGTCATACGTTTGGAAGCTGTAAACTGCTGTAGTAAGCATGGCTACTAAGGTGTCCTCCATTAGCTTCCCAGTGGCTGCCCTTCTACTTATTGAATAAAGGAGGTCTCTTTCTCTGCGTGGGCGCCATTTGGAGAACACATTGCATTTTCTCAATAAATTTAAAGTGTTCTGTGATAGGACAGAATGGAGATCCACCCATCTCTTGTCCTCGTCCAATCAGAGAATTTTGCATTAATTGAAAAAAAAATGCAAATCCCTGAATGGTGCCCATGCCGAGCAAGCAACCTTCACAGGAACCGGAAGCTAATGGAGGTCACTTTAGTAGTGGTGTCTACTACCGTGATCTCCACCTTCCACATGGTCCCACAGGTATGGCACATACATACCTACATTGCTTGATGACCTTGATGACAGGATCACCAGGTATTGTTTTAATGGTAGTCGCAGATTTAAAAAATAATTAAAATTACTTTTGAACTGTTAAATCTCATGTGCAATTTTAGTAATTGGACTTACATTGAATTTAAAGTGCACCTGCCATTTATTTGTTAACTAGTAAATAGCATATGAACAAAAGATCTAATCAGAGCTGGATTTTTTTTACCAGAATTTTTGTAATGCTGGGTGAACTTTGTTCCCTATAACAAAATAGTTTTGTTCAATTTACAAGAGTGTATTTTCTGATTTAGTTGCTTATTCACTGTGCTAATTTAATTGAAGTACTGATCTTGAAAAAATATGACTTCATACATGGCCTGCTTCAATTATTTCTCTTTGCTTGAGCCTTCATCACTTACTGGCAGATGATATGACTATGAGAATTTCTTAGTTCAGACAAGACTCATTATCCTGTAACTGCGTGCTTGCGAATAACAGTCATTTTCTTTTGTTTTTGTTTCTAGTTTTTGTTTTTCTACTTGATGTCATCCTCATTTAGATATTGTCATAGGATCTAGCTTATCCACTTGGTCCAAGCAGGAAATGAATAGAAGCTTGTATTGGTCACATTGTGTGAATTCCATAACAGCTTGACCCTTCGGGCACAAATATTCATACAATATTTTTATCCATGTTTGAGTGCTCTTCTCATCTTTAGTAAAGGATATACTTGATGTTACATTTACCATGTGTTCATAGATTTTCTGCAGATGATGTATTACATTTTTGTAAAAGTGTATGTATTGCTCAAACTTTTTTTTTTTTTAGTATAGTTTAACCTAAGTTAACACTTTTGCCAGTCGGTGTATCATTGATCAATGTGCCCTTCACTTCCTGCCCCAGAGATGTAATTAGACCGTTGGAGAGAATCTCAGAAAGTTAGAGGAGCTCCCCTCTTAGCCCTTGTATACACGGTCGACATCCCGATGGAAAATGTCCGATCGGACTGTGTTGTCGGATAATCCAACAGTGTGTGGGCTCCATCGGACTGTTTCCATCTGAATATCTGACCGACAAAGTTTTAGAGCTGGGCTATAAAATTTTCCGACAACATGATCTGATCAGACTTTGTCCGATCGTTTGTAGAGAATTCCGATCGGACAAAGTGCCACACATGCTCAGATCAAATTACGAGACCAAAGCTATTGGCTACTAGCCTGAACGGAGTCCCGTCGTAACGAAATAACGTCATCACGTTACGAACGATGAGATTTTCCGACAACTTTGTCTGACCGTGTGTATGCAACACCAGTATCGGACAAAATCCGACGGATTTTGTTGTCGGAATGTCCGACCGTGTGTACAAAGGCTTAGACTTTTTTCCCCAGAACAATTGTCCCCATTGGAAGAATTCCTCTTATTCTTGGAACAACTCTAAAATGCAGAATTTCCCCTCAGTTCTGTTATAGTGATCACAGTGGGGGCACAGACAGCAATATAGCTTTAAAGCTTAAAGTGTTACTAAACTAAGAACCTGCATTCATTATACCTGATCTCCCACAGTACACAGAACATGGGAATACAATTATTTTAGTAAATATAAACTGCTAAATACCTCTGCTCATCAGCAGTATATAGTATTCGTGTGACTTGTATCAATTCCTAGTAAAGCTTGTAGGAGTTTTCATTCTCCCCTGACCCTCTGTCTGCACATGTTTGGACAAAGCTGATTGGCCATTTGCTGATCACATGCACTCTCCAAACAAAAAAGAAAAACTCTAGCAGTACACACTGAGTACAAACTGAGCACGTGCAGCTTGTACCCAAGCTGTGTATTATCAGGAAATAATTAGGGGTCAGTGGAAGAAGAGGAGGATCAGAGAGCCATGATCACATAGCCTTTATACATAATGCAAAGGATTAACCCCTTAGGTCACACAGTGAGTATAACAAGCATGCTTTACTGCATATACAGACTGATTTTACTGTTGTGGGTTCAGTAACACTTTAACTCTGGGCAACTAAAAAATGATCCCTTGCAGTGGAACCATGCCTGCACTTCAAGGGTTAATAGATTTTTCTTTTCTAGGAGAAACTTTCACTTAACTGATCCTCACCTCCTCATGGCAGATGGTGTTCCCCCATGTTTCGGCAGTAGACTATCCCTCTGTGTCATCATGTCCAATTTTGGGCTGCAGACCCTGCTTTGATCTCCTGATGATTTCAGGACCCTAGACAGCTGGGGCATGGGGAAGAGGAGGGTGCAGGGAACAGTCTAGCTTCAGGGAGGAGCGGTGGAGCAGGAAAATGTAATGGTGGCCCCCCATGCTTCGGCATAGACTATCCCTTGGTGTCATCATGTACAATTTTGGGCTGCGGACCCTGCTTTGGTCTCCTGATGATGTCAGGACCCTAGACTGCTGGGGCATGGGGAAGAAGAGTGTGTAGGCAACGGTCTAGCTTCAGGGAGGAGCGGTGGAGTGGGAAAATATATCCTTTTTTCAGTTGTTCCCATTGACCAGTGGTCTCCAAACTGAATGCGGCCCTTTGCTTGCTCTTATCTGGCCCCTGGGACATCGTTCCTCTCATTGATATGAGGCATTATTCCTTCCATTGATACTAATGATGGTAGAGTTTAAGTAAAAAGAAGACACAAAGAATAAATAAATAAATAAATAATTAAATAAAGAGAAAAACACAAAGAATCAAAGAATGTCTACAGTTGCCCAATTTTTTTAATGTTTGAACACACAATTAGAGATAGCTGAGAATAGAATACTTAAAAATCGGTAAACATACCTCATCTTCTATATAAAAAAAATTATTAAAAAAAACGATACTTTAATTGAAAGTCCATTATGATGTACACAACTATGTCAGACAGACAGGTGAGATCTTTGTTTCCTACTTTAGTTTTACCTCTTCCTGTGTCACTTTCACCTTGGCAGCTTCCTTGGTTATTGGACTGTTCTCTGAAAACGTAATCAGCATTATAACACTACTGATTCGTCGTCTAATGAACAAGGTAAAAACTCTCTGAGCTGCCTATCTCAAATAAGAAATAGTGGTCTCAGTTGCCTGGCTGTGCAGTTTGTCATTGGTTTGCAAATACCAAGACTAGCTGACCAGAACTACAATTCCATTGGCAAGTATATCTGTTCAAATGTATACTGTTTGCCAGGGTTTGTATCTTGATTGGATAATGGGCGTCAGCACAGCTTCACCCTGTATACTAAGTTAAATTCCCTTGAAAGGAGCAACTTCCCTTGCAAAGTGAACAGTCTATTTCCCTTTAGTAAATCACCCCATAGTTTGTTTGAGCAAGGAGTAAGGCCGCGTACACACGCGCGGACTGTTTGCCCAACCTTGTTCGTCAAACAGTTTCGGCAAACAGTCCGCTCAAAATTTGCATGAGCGGACTTGCCCACACACGAGCGGACTGTTTCAGCGAACTGTTTGCCAAACAGTTCGCTCAACTTTTGAAATGAACGGACTCGCCCACGTAAGGAGGAGGCAAATCCGCCCATTTCGAGCGCGTGTACAGGTAGGCGGGGCCCGCGAAGGAGACGTCGCGGGCTCCGCCGCCTGGAATGGGCTTAAAGGGGAACCCCAACGCCGAAAAAAATCGGCGTGGGGGTTCCCCCAAAGTCCACACCAGACCCTTGTCCGAGCACGCTACCCGGCCGGCCAGGAAAGGGGGGCGAGCGAGCGCGCCCCCCCTCCTGAGCCGTACCAGGCCACGTGCCCTCAACATGGGGGGTGCCTTGGGGAAGGGGGGGCCGCGCGGCCCCCCCACCCCAAAGCACCTTGTCCCCATGTTGATGAGGACAAGGGCCTCTTCCCGACAACCCTGGCCGTTGGTTGTCGGGGTCTGCGGGCGGGGGGCTTATCGGAATCCGGGAGCCCCCTTTAAGAAGGGGGCCCCCGGATACCGGCCCCCCACCCTATGTGAATGAGTATGGGGTACAATGTACCCCTACCCATTCACCTGTGAAATAAAGTACAAAAAAAAACACAACACAGGGAAAAAATATTTTATTGCACAGCTCCGGGGGTCTTCCGTCTTCGGGGGTCTTCTCGCCGGACTCCTCCGCTATCTGTGTGTAGCTCTTTTGCTAGCGGAGGAGTCCGGCTTTCTTCCTCCCCGCCGCCGGCCTCTTCTCCCGACTTCGGGGGTCTTGTCCCCCTCTTCGGTTCTTCTGCCGGGCCACCGCGCCTTCTTGTAGCTCTTTTGCAGGCGGTGGCCCGGTCTTCTGTCGCCGCTGCCTTCCGTTCTTCTGTCGCCGCCTTCGGTTCTTCTGCCGGGCCACCGCGCCTTCTTGTAGCTCTTTTACAGGCGGTGGCCCGGTCTTCTGTCGCCGCTGTCGTCGCCGCCGCCTTCCGTTCTTGTTCTTCTTCTTGTTCTTCTTCTTCTTCTCCTGGAGATGTTGACTCGACGAGCTCTCCGGCCGGAATGCCAGAGCCGCGCTGTGCGGTCACTTATATAGTGACAATGGGGCGGTGTCACATGGTATATGTCACATGGGTTGGTCACATGGTGACCCCGCCCCCTTACGATGTCATAGTCCCCATGTGACATCAACCCATGTGACCAACCCATGTGACATATACCATGTGACACCGCCCCATTGTCACTATATAAGTGACCGCACAGCGCGGCTCTGGCATTCCGGCCGGAGAGCTCGTCGAGTCAACATCTCCAGGAGAAGAAGAAGAAGAACAAGAAGAAGAACAAGAACGGAAGGCGGCGGCGACGACAGCGGCGACAGAAGACCGGGCCACCGACTGTAAAAGAGCTACAAGAAGGCGCGGTGGCCCGGCAGAAGAACCGAAGGTGGCGACAGAAGAACGGAAGGCAGCGGCGACAGAAGACCGGGCCACCGCCTGCAAAAGAGCTACAAGAAGGCGCGGTGGCCCGGCAGAAGAACCGAAGAGGGGGACAAGACCCCCGAAGTCGGGAGAAGAGGCCGGCGGCGGGGAGGAAGAAAGCCGGACTCCTCCGCTAGCAAAAGAGCTACACACAGATAGCGGAGGAGTCCGGCGAGAAGACCCCCGAAGACGGAAGACCCCCGGAGCTGTGCAATAAAATATTTTTTCCCTGTGTTGTGTTTTTTTTTGTACTTTATTTCACAGGTGAATGGGTAGGGGTACATTGTACCCCATACTCATTCACATAGGGTGGGGGGCCGGTATCCGGGGGCCCCCTTCTTAAAGGGGGCTCCCGGATTCCGATAAGCCCCCCGCCCGCAGACCCCGACAACCAACGGCCAGGGTTGTCGGGAAGAGGCCCTTGTCCTCATCAACATGGGGACAAGGTGCTTTGGGGTGGGGGGGCCGCGCGGCCCCCCCTTCCCCAAGGCACCCCCCATGTTGAGGGCACGCGGCCTGGTACGGCTCAGGAGGGGGGGCGCGCTCGCTCGCCCCCCTTTCCTGGCCGGCCGGGTAGCGTGCTCGGACAAGGGTCTGGTGTGGACTTTGGGGGAACCCCCACGCCGATTTTTTTCGGCGTTGGGGTTCCCCTTTAAGCCCATTCCAGGCGGCGGAGCCCACGACGTCTCCTTCGCGGGCCCCGCCTACCTGTACACGCGCTCGAAATGAGCGGACTTTCCGAGCGGGAACAGTTTGCTCATTTCGAAAGTAGCCTACACACGGGCGGACTGTTCGCTCAAACACAGTTTCAGCGGACAGTTTTTCGGAATTTCCGAAAGACTTTGTCCGTCCAACTGTCCGCTGAAACTGTCCGCTGAAAGCCCACACACGAGCGGACTGTCCGCCCAAACACTGTTCAGCGGACAAGGTTGGGCGAACAGTCCGCCCGTGTGTACGCGGCCTAAGTATTCTCTCCTGAGCTCCAGAAGGCTATTTGTGTCTCAGGTACAGCTTTAGTTCCTGCAACCCACTGTACCCACCACTAAGCCTCTGCTACACCTCAAGAAAGTTTTCACTGCCCCACAGCAACAATTATGCTGCACTCAGAGCCAAGCATCTGTGGCATCTGCTGTCTCTGCTGCAGCCATTATCTCAACCTGCAATAAAACTGCAAAAAAGCCCCATACACACGGTCGGATTTTCCAACGGAAAATGTGCGATCAGATCATGTTGACAGAAAATCCCTTCCAGTGTGGGCTCCATCTGACTTTTTCCGTCGGATTTTCCGCAGGATCTAAAATTTTCATGCAACAAAATCTGATTGTTTAAATTTCCGATTGTGTGTAGACAATTCCGACGGACAAAGTGCCACACATGCTCAGAATAGACTAAGAGACGAAAGCTATTGGCTACTGGCCTCTTTATAGTCCCGTCGTACGTGTTATACGTCACCACGTTCTGAATAATCGGATTCTCCGACAACTTTGTGCGACCGTGTGTATGCAAGACAAGTTTGGGCCAACATCTGTCGGAAAAAATCTGACGGATTTTGTTGTCGGAATGTCCGACCGTGTGTATGGGGAATTAGCCTCCGCTGTAACATCAGCTTCTGATGCATCCACAATTTAAGCCTCTGCTGCACCTCCAGTTTCCACTGCATCCACAGTTTGTACCTCTGCTGCATCTCCGCAGCATCTGTATCCTTCGCTGCACCCCCAGTCCAAGCCTCAGCTGCACCCACATTCCCTGCTTCAGCCACAGGCTAACTTCTACTGCACTGGCAACCTTAAGCCTCTGCTGTGCTACCTCTGCACTGGCAGCTTCAAGTCTCCGCTATGCCACCTCTGCACCCAATACCTTATGCTTCTGCTGAACCACCTCTGCACCCACAGCCTCAAACCTCTGCTGCACTACCTCTACACATGCAGCCTTCTGCCTTCTCTGTGCTTTCATCTCTGCACTAGCAGACTAAGGCTTCCGCTGCACCACCTCTATATCCACAGGCTCAGGCCTCTGTTGTGCCTCCTCTGCATTTGCAGCCTCTAATCTCTGCTGCGCCTTCTCATCACATGCAGCCTTTAGCTCAACTTCCTTAAACTGTGCTGTATGCCAGTCTTGTGCTAGAATGGATGTGTATGTTTTGATGTAAAATAGATTATATGGCCTCATTCTTCTAAAAAGCTGCAGTTCACAGCAAAATATTTTTTCTATTTGCTTTTTTCTAGGCGTTAAAGTAGAACTATGGGCAAAACTTTTTTTTTTCATTTTGGATAGAGTAAGGGAGGGTAATAACGCCTGTCAGATTAATTTTTTTGCCATCTCTGTCCCATTGTGGAGATTTCCCTTCACTTCCTGCCCCATAGCCAAACAGGAAGTGAGAGAATATCTCTGCAAATGAAAGGATTTTTTGGGGGGCTCCCAGCTCACCAGAACGAGTGTCCCCATTGGAAGAGTTCCCATCTATTACTTTTTTTGGGGACAACCCAAAATTGGGGTTTTGTTTTTACTTTCACTTTTAATGATAATGGTAAACGTGACAAATAGAGCGGGTGAATTTCCTGAACAGGGGCACAGGCAGCAAAAATTGACAGGGGCTCTAATCCCTCTCCACTCTGTACAACCTAAAAGAAAAAGTTTTGCCTTTAGTTATACTTTAATGATATTAAATATTAATATATTAATTAATTATTATATACATATATACATTAATTAATATATTAATATATTGATATTAATATTAAGGAAAACTAGCTGTCACCCAATCTAAATATTGTTTGACTATGAGTCCACTTCTCACATCCTGACATTTTTTTTTCCAATTTCTGAACATTAAAGGTGTTTATCACATTTCAGTCTTGAAGCTGATGCCTATCTTGCAGCAGTACTCATTACTTGTCCTGAACAATATTTCAGGCCCTTTTCTATTTCCTTATATAGTAATTATCACATGTAGCATAACACCAGATCTGAGCTGCTTAACCAAGGGCAATATTCATAATAGTAATCTAAACCTTTAGGAAGTCTGAATGCTGACTGAATAACAAAATCTGCCAAGTTGGGCAGGATTTCCATCGCTTGAGCACAGCCTATGGCACCCTATATGACCTACTAGGATATATACCTGTATATATATATATATATATATATATATATATATATATATATATATATATATTGCCTAAAACATTTTCTTGATTTAGTAGTCCTGTTTTAGCTTGGAATATATTATTAATGCATTATTAATCTTGCAAGTTTGAAATTACTATTTCTCCAGATGATGTGAAAAATGTATGGCTGATAACTATTAAGCAAAAAGTCATTTTTACTTCTTCTAACTTTAGGCACAGGCCTACAAAAGCTAATGGTAAGATCCAGAACTACTGCTAGGTGTCATCTATCAGCAACAATGCTTCCGTCGCTCCTGTTACTGCTTCCCTAGTGTATAATACATATATAAATAAATAAACCAGACCCTTCCACAGGTCATATATAGAAAAAACAATCAGATGGGATTGCTGCACTTAAAATGTATTTAGAAAAATTAAAATTCCATTCAGTGTCAAAGGCATGACGGTTTCAGGCTATACAGATAGTGCCCTTCTACATATACAATCATAATGGTTTTTACAAGTATATTTGTACACTTGTGGGATCAATTAATCAATCAATCAATCATTTTGTACTAATGGGACAAATCAACCAATGCAAAAAAAACATATAGGCATATATGAGATCATGGGTCATCAGGTGCTATCACTTTTCCTATCACATTTGATAATTTTTTCTAAATATATTTTAAGTGCAGCAATCTCATCTGATCGTTTTTTCTATATATGACCTGTGGAAGGGCACTCCACCTTCAACATTTGTTATATATATAGTGCACTTTTCCTGGAAGCTGAAAACATCCCAGTTCTTGCATGGCCAGCATACTCACCGGACATGTTACCACTGAGCATGTTTGGGATGCTCTGGATCGGCGTATACGACAGCGTTTTCCAGTTCCTGCCAATATCCAGCAACTTTGCACAGCCAATGAAAAGGAATGGACCAACATTCCACAGTCCACAATCAACAACCTGATAAAACTCTATGCAAAGGAGATGTGCTGCACTGCATGAGGCAAATGGTCAACACACCAGATACTGACTGGTTTTCGAATCCCCCCAATATAGTAAAACTGCACATTTTAGAATGGCCTTTTATTGTGGCCAGCCTAAGGCACACCTGTGCAATAATCATGCTGTCTAATCAGCATCTGGATATGCCACACCTCTGAGGTGGATGGATTATCTCAGCAAAGGAGAAGTGCTCACTAATGGCCGATACACTGTTCGAAATTCGAAAGAATTTTCTTTCGAAAATCATATCTAAGAATTTTCCTAAGAATTTCGCACCATTAGTGGGCTGCAGGAACAGACAATTTTCGTGCGTCAATCACAAAACGATTTTCTAATCAATGATGGGAGAACTGTGCGAGAAATGTAATAAGAAAAAAAATGCGTATGTGCAAGGAAAGAAAATTTACGGAGAGAAAAGAAGATTCCCGGCCATGAAAATTCTTATCTGTAGCACCAAGAGGTGAAATTAAAGGCTTGGTTGGCCGAATTTTGAAAATCAATGGTGGAACCATCGGATCACAAATAAAACTAACTTTCTGATTTTAAAAATAATTTTTTTTTTCGAAATGCGACCATGTATGGCCTGCATAACACAGATTTGTGAACAATATTTTAGAGAAATAGGCCTTTTGTATACGTAGAAAAAGTCATAGATCTTTAAGTGATAAGCTCATGATAAATAGGGGCAAACACAAAAGTATTGCTTTTATAATTTTGCTCAGTGTATGTACAATGTAGTGTTAACCTCTGCACAATCCACTTGGGTGTTTATGTATTGAAGTGCCATGGGGCTGATTTACTATGGAGAGTGCAAAATCTGGTGCACCAGAGCACCAGCTCTGTCAAAACTTAATTGAACAAACTGCCTTTAGAACCTGATTGGATACCATGTTCAGCTGCACCAGATTTTGCACTCTCCAGTGTTAGTAAATGAACCCTCATGTGTCACCGTTTATGCAATTTTATACTTTACTTTATTGTACCCTGTTTTCCATTCCTGTGCAAAAACTTTTCCATAAAGAAGTTATTATTTTTCGACTAATAGTGCATTGTTATTATTATCAAAATGCACGTTTATAGAACAGTTGTATATGTCTTTCCTTCAACATTTTCTTACCATGTATTTCCACTGCAGGCATTTTTGCAGCCAAATCGGGTTAACACCTAATTTATATTTGTTACATGCCCCCCTAACTTGAAATTCTTTTTTAAAATTGCAGTTTATCGTTTTATCTTTTAGATGCTCTATTCTGGACCCTCCAGCAAGAAAAATTGCTACAGAGTTCGCTTTATCAGAGGGCTGGAAATATTAAATTATTAAAAAAAAAATTAGACATGCTGTGTGAATGGGAACACATAAACACATAGTGGGGTCATCTCAAGTTTGACTGCAAACGTGGAAAAATGTTTTAAACTATTTGAATTGTTGTTCATCCTCCACAGTATTCACAGTGATTTGCATAGATAATCTGATCACATCAGTTACAAATTGTATTACACTAATTCCCCTTATTTACAAAACCGGTTTGATTAGTGCTGTCATTGCTACAGTAATTATGTGTAACTTGAAAAAGGAAGCATGCTGGCTGCCATTGTTAGGTAGATGTCAGTGGAGCCTTGAGTGGATTGTGTGTATATCTTTCACTTCTTCAGTGGTACACAATGGTAAACTTTTTTGCCATGTTAATTCCACAGGGGTCTCGTCTCATGATGTTGCAAATGTTTGTTTCCTTCACTTGCTGTATTTTTGAATCTGCCTGAATCCACTCCTCTTTGCAGGTTCTCATTCATTCTTTCCCCATCTCAGACCCTTTTCCTGCTCTTCAGGTACTGTTGTGTGTCTTCATATTTGCTTCATATTTTTTGGTCTGGTGTGTTCCATCCTTCTTGATTTATTAACAGTTGTAGTAGGATACCAAAACCCAAGAACAAAAATGTAATATATTAAAGTTTGTCAACTCCCACACAATTATTTTCATTTTCTTTTTTACATGGGGTTTAAAATATATACCAGACTCGAAGGACCAGGGGTTGGAATGGGGGGGGGGGGGGGGGGTGGGGACCAGTACGCCATTTAATAATAAAAAAAATTTATATTGGCTCTTTTGTTCACGGTCTTTGTCTGCTGTCATTGGGGAATTGCCCACTAACAGCAGGTATGACTCATCATTGTTAGGACGCATTCGGGTGCCAGCTCCTTAACAACTGATGACTCATACCTGTTGCTAACAGCAGGGACGAGTTACTGGTATTTAGGGCACTGCCAGGTTCCGGCTCCTTAACAAACAATGACTCATCCCTACTGCTGACAGTGGGGATAAGTCACTGGTTGTTATGATGCCTGCTCCTAAACAACAGCGCAAAATCGCACACAAAAATGCATCAAAAAACAAATGTAGATGTGATTTTGATGCACTTTCATTGACGTCTAAGGACCACAAAATCGGATTGCACCGCACCAAAGTTGCATCGCAGCTGCGCTGCATTGATGTAGACAGGCACCATTGGAAGCAATGTTATTTTCATTGTCATGTGATTTCATAGTTTCATCCAGTTCAATCTGAGTGAGTGTCTACAATTGTCCCTATCCCTGTACATTGCACACTCAGGTCGGTCCCTACCCTCCAGGAGCCCACAGTGCGATCCAAGTCACATCTGAAGTTACATTAGTGTAAAGCAGGCCTAAATGTGCTGGCTGCATTGGCTTTAATTTTCAGACTAAAAACGCAGAAAATACCTGGTGATCTTGACAGAAACGTAGTTTCCTTGTGTCTTTCTGTGAGCTTGACTGAAATCATATCTTCCTTCCAAGTTATCTTCTGTAAACTAGTTATTCTTCCAACCATTTATTGGAAATGAAGAAGAAAATGTGTTTGTAGTCAACATTTGGCCATCAGATGGGGCACATAGATACAGTAAAAGAATTCATATAGCCACCAGTGGCGTTGCTATGGAGGTGTGGGGGGGGCGTGGCGTGTGGGGGAAGCTGCCTGTAACACTCCCCCGTTTTAAGCGGATCTCCAAAATCTCCGGAGGCAGCCGGAGTTGGTGGGCGGAGCTGGGGGTGTGGCTGCCTCCTCCACTCCTCCCACAGGCTCCTTCACTCTGGCTGTTCCCACAGCTGGAGGAGAAAAAGGTGAAAACACTGGGCATGCCCTGGGTGTCTTCATCTCTGGGTTGACAGCGTGCCGTAACATGCTGTTACGGCACACTGTCTGTCTCTACAGAGAGTCCTAACCTGCTCTATGCCACCCCAACTTGCCCTATACCACCCCAGCCTACCTTTTTCCACCCCAACCTGCCCTATGCCACCACAACATGCCCTATGCCACCCCAACCTACCCTATACCACCCTAACCTGCCCTATGCCACCCCAGTCTGCCCTATATCACCCTATACTATAATTTACAGGGGCCATTTGGGGGTGCGCCCCGTGACCGTGCGCTGCCTGCACTGCCTGCAGGGCAGGATGGACAGGAGGGGGGTAACACCATGTTTTGCCGCAGCAGGTGACACCAACCCTAGTGACACCGCTGATAGCCACTATGGGAAAGGAAATGTATTATTCACTGGATTACCAACAGAAAATAAAATGGGAAAAAAACTACAAATATTACATTTTTGTTTTGGGATTTAGATACATTTTAACAAACACCCTACAATTTACGCATGTCCTTGTTTAGGTTTTAATATAATTTTTTGAAAAAGCAATCAATGTTGTTTCTTAGATACTAAAAGTCTCCAATCATTATGGTGGGGATGTCCTACCAAACCTTTCTTATGCTTTGTCATAACCTACAATTTAAACACAACACATAAGAAAACTTGGATCTCTAACTGAAGAAAAATGTGTACCTTTGCCTGAATGATGCACTTGTAGACATAGTTTTAAAAAATGTGTACCTTCATCCTGTACAACAAGCTATCAATGTCAGATGTAAGAAAATGGACTTTTCAAAATAAATCTCTTTTAACCCCCTTGGCGGTATTCCCGAGTCTGGTTCGGGGTGGAATTCCAGTACCATTAGCGGTAACCCTGAGCCAGACTCGGGGCTGCATTGCAGGATACAGGGAAAGTTACTTACCTTGTCCCCTGGATCATGCAATGTCTCCCCGCTGTGTGTGGGAGCTGTCTCCTCGCTCGATTCACACAGTGCCGAGTTCCGCCGGGCTCCCTTCCCTGAGAGCGCTGCGACGCACGGGGACGGAGAGCCACGCCAAATTCAAAAAAGTAAAAACACAGTACACATATAGTACACTGTAATCTTACAGATTACAGTACTGTATAAAACAATTACACACCCCCTTTGTCCCTAGTGGTCTGTCCAGTGCCCTGCATGCACTTTTATATTATAAATAATTTTTTTTCTGCCTGGAATTCGGAGATTGTCCATAGCAACCAAAAACTGTCCCTTTATGTCAAACGTGGTTTTAGACCAGCTAGAAAACAGCGATAATAAATTAGAATCACTTGCAGAATTGAGCGATAGTGATTTGTGGGGAAATTCATCATCAAACACTAAATCTAATGACAGCAGCAATTCTGTAACTGAGCAAATTTCAGTGTTTTTGATTTGATTACATTATTGAATAATTAATTATTAATATTATATTATTATTTGCTATAATTTTTATAGTTATTTATTATATTATAATTTATGATTCATTTTTCAAACTTTATTATGCCCGGAATGTCTACTAGTCTCTGGTTTGGACAGATTTAAGTGAGTTATTTCTAAGAATTACAGGCCTATGATATAAAACGCCAAATTTCTGTGCAAAATAATTGTACCGCTTTCAGCACCAAAAATCGGAAATAATTATACCGCCAGGGAGGTTAAAGAAATGTGCCTGGCAAAGTCAGTCAAAACAGTAAGGGAAAATATCTAACATTTCAGTGTTAGAACACTTCTTCTTTACCTGGGTCATAGTAGAATATCTTAGGACCCTGTGTACACTTGTCATATCCAGCTATCCAGTGGTCTCAGATCATCAGGTTTGTGGTTACTCATCAATGATGGTTGATTTTGCTAGTGCCTGTAAATCCATGGAGGGCTGCAGTTGACTGTGGGCATGGAGGACAAAATCGAGGTGGGTAACAGTGGCTCTGTGTGTTTCCCTCCAAACACACAATGTGAGCTGTTCCACATGCATGTTAGGAAATAATCTTACACAGTGGACCCAAGCTGGAACATGTTTGTGAAGATTGAATCAGTCTTTAATTTAAGTAATCACATCTACATAGACACATTAAGAACGCTAATGCTATAGCTGAAACTGTGTACAAGGACCTACTTAAGTAAACCTGTCACACTAGGTAACTAGGCCTATGTGACTTAGATATTTCCTGGATACAGGTGACTGAGACTGTAAAGAAGATGCAAGTGTTTGTTTGCATGGACAATGTCAGTGGCAAACAATGGAGCAAATGCAGGATGTGTGTGTTTATCCGTTTTGTTGGGTTCACGGTCATCAGTTTTCAGGTTCAGGGTGGGTTTATAATGTGCCCAGTCTTTGGATTCTGGCTGAGAGGCTACACGTTGCTTATTGGAGGTGTAGTGTACAGTCTTGGTAATTGAGGGTCCTTTATTTATTTATTTCACATTGAGGGCCCTTTAGAATGAATAGTGATACACCAACTAGGGTCTGTCCACTTGAGGGCTGAAGTGTATGCTTGTTATAGATGATGTTATCCATTGTCCCGAGCATTGTGCTTAGTTAGATGATGTAGTGATCTGTAGCAGTAACTGGATACAGACTGTGTTTAAATCATCTACAAGGCAGTCTTTAAAATGAACCTGAAATAAATGCACCATTGGCCTGGAGAAAGCTAAATATCTTTAGTACACCATAGAGTGAGGTGTATTTAATCCCCAAATTAATGATTCTCTAAAACTACCTCAACTGGTCATGAAAAAATGATAAACACCTTCCAGTGCATACTTGCATGCTATAAGTGAGTATTCCCAATGTTGCCATCTTGATGGCTCCCTTATCAAACATACTTGATGGGAGGAATGCAGCAATGGTCAGTGAAGCACTTGTACTGAGAGGGCATTTCATGAATTTCATGAGAAGATAGTACTGTGGTAGCATCACGCACTTAGATCTCCCATTTCAGAAAAGAGGTAATTGTTCAGACCGATATTTTTTGTGACACTATGAGCCCAATTTGACATCAGTAGACAACAGGAGGGTCATCTGAACAGAAAGGTTAAACTTGCAGAGAAAAATACAATTTTAAAGAGCTAGAGTGCCTAGTGATAAAATGGGCACTAGAAGCCTTCTGGTGTCTTTTAGGTCATCATTCATTATTGACCATTCTGACCATATGTCAGGTTGATTAGATGGTTCCTGCAAAATTTAAATTTCCCTGTGGAATACCATGCTGGTTGAATCAGGGGAACATAGTTCATTTTTTTCCTGGACCCACTGCCTAGTTGTGACCTATGTCCCTACCCCTGGCTTATGTGACAAACAGCCTTTGGGTCAAGTCTTGAATGGGTACCTAGCTTGCATGCCACAGTTTCTTGATTGGACATTTGACTCTTAACATTTGAAAAGGCTCCTGGGGCCAGCAGAAGGAGTCCACACCGAAATAATAGTTTTGAACTGCTGCCCTGTGTGTTGAAGCTTTTTTGATACATATGGTGTACCCTGAAATTAAATGCTTTTTGTTATTGTTTGAAAGTTGAAAAGATGATCATCTGCTGGTGTGCCTTGATTGTTATGCTAATATCCTTGCCTCTTTTCCTTGCATTTGCCACTGATCTAGCAATAGTAAGGCAGAGATAAGGATTACAGGCCCAGATAATTATATATCTCTATTCTGATGGGTTCTTTTTAATGTGCAGGCATTTGCCACGGTGTGTATGTCTTGTTGGCGTTCAGGTGTAAAGAGCAGAGAAAACACTGTTAATAAAACTTGTGATTCTGCCCTTGTCAAAAAATAAATAAATAACCAGTGTCAGGATTGCTATTGAATACAAAGCAGGGAGGTGAAATACTCACCAACTCTCTTTCCAGAGGGATGAGTGTGGTGTCCTTCTCTCACGGACAGTTAGCATTTTCAAGCTTTTTTGGAAATGAGGGAGCGATGCCTCACTGCTGAACTCTGCAAGGGAGCGACATAGAGCTGCACGATTCTGTCTATAATGAGAATCACAATTTTTTTTTTGCTTAGAATAAAGATGGCTTAACATCATCTTTCACATTACACAACAAAATTGGGCTAGCTTTAATATTTCATTTTTTAAAATTCGTTAAAGTGTGTTTTTTCCTCAAAAATTGAGCTCAAAAGACCGCTGCGCAAATACAGTGTGACAAAATAGTGCAACAACCGCCATGGTCTCTGCTAAAAAAATTATATATAAAGTTTGGGGGTTCTAAGTCATGTTCTAGCAAAAAATACTGATTTTAACTTGTTAGAAAAAAGTTTAGTCTTTAGGTGGCTAAGCTGACCTCATTTACAGACCAAAGGTCATCCATTTGATCTAAATGTACCAAGTGTTACAATGTTTCTCCTTATCTCCGAAATTGAGATAAACTTGGCAGGCTGCCTGGATTTTTTTTTTTTTGTCGGCTGTCAGAAGTGAGGAGAGAACTCTGCACTTGTTGCATGGAAACAGGGAAAATTTTTTTTAAGATGGGGAGGGGAGTAGAATTGCGATTTTGATTCTTTAATGATTAATTGTGCAGCATTTGAGCGACATTTTCTAGCAATCCTGTTACTGGTAAACTCTCACTTGCAACAGGATGGCAAGCGCGACACTAACATTAGTGACAATGGACAAATTTGCCAGCACATCACGATTCATCAAGTTTCGTCCAAAGCATTTATTGAACAATGATCACATAACAAAGGACCAAGTGCAACGTTTTGGTTAGAGTGATAGACATTATTCTTTATTTCACTAGTTTCTAATTAATATTATAATTGCAGGTTTAAAGACAGAAATACCCATGACTTTTTATATCACTCAGGGACTTTACTGGAATCTATCTCTTCTAAATTTCCTAGCTTTGCAGCCGTGGAGTCCTACTAAGTTTGTTGCAAGTGAAGAAGTCTCAGTGACATGCTCCATGAACAAACATTAAAGCTACAACAGTGAGGAGACATCTCCTAATAGCAGTTTGCCATATCTGAACACTCAGTTGGGCATAGCTTACCACCAAGGTCCCTAAGAGATAGTCAAAGATGGTGATGGTTCATCCTGTTTACAGCTTTTATAAAATGTATTCAATGATTTTCATAGCTCTAAATGGAAACATATTTTTGTTTCAGTGATTTGCCATCTTCCTTGTATGAATGGGGGACAGTGTACAGCTCGAGACAAATGCCAGTGTCCACCCAACTTTACCGGCAAGCTCTGTCAGATACCAACACAGAATGGAAATGTACAGAAACAGTATACAAACCAGCAGAATTCAATAAAATCAGCTGGATCTCATGTAATTCATTCCACCCACACGTTACCTCTCACTGTCACAGGGCAACAAGGAATTAAAGGTATGTGATAGAATTATATGTTCTTTTTACTCAATTTCATAATTAAGTTGCAGAGAACTTAGTGTCATGTGATTTCATAATGAAAAATGACTCATAGTTATCAATGTATTCATGTACCAATGAGAGCACTGTTACTTTTGGTTCTTAAAAGAAGTTCAAGTATTGAGAGGTGTGTAGCTACTACTTCTTCACTCTTGGGTAGGCAGCCTAAATGTGCCAAATTTTTGGTAGAGAAGAAAAAATATGCATTGCTAATGTGAGGCGGCACCTTCATAGAATATGTTTTGGTGCTCAAATATTCTGTGGTGCTCAGAATTCTGGCCAGTAGAATGCATTAACGTGAGATGTGGCTTTTTACCACATTTTTGATGCTGCAAATACCTGTAGGACAAAACAAAAAAGCTTACAATGTGGATGAGGCCTTAACGTGGTTGTAAATGCTTTGTTTTTGTTTTCATGAAAATAACATACATTCCTATACTTACCTGCTCTATGCAGTAGTTTGCCCCAAACCTCTTCTTCTGGGGTCCCCCACTTGCACTCCAGACTCCTCCTCTTCATCAGATGCCCCCAGGGAAAGCAGCTTTCCCTGGGGGCACCCGTGTGTGCCTGCTCCTGAGTTCCCCTGCTGCTTCCATAGACACAGACAGTGGGACTCGGCCCCGCCACGTGATTTCATTGACAGCAGCCAGAGCCAGTCACTTCAGCTGCTATCAATCTGTCCAATGAGGAGAGGAAACGGCGGGAGCACATTGCTAGATCAGATGGGCTCAGGTAAGCAAAAAGGGGGGGGGCTCAGAGGGGCATCTACCGCAGAGGTTTTTCACTTTAATGCATAGAATGCATTAACCACTTGCTTACTGGGCACTTAAACCCCCCTCCTGTCCAGACCAATTTTCAGCTTTCAGCGCTGATGCACTTTGAATGACAATTGCGCGGTCATACAACACTGTACCCAAATGAAATTTTTATAATTTTTTTTCCCACAAATAGAGCTTTCTTTTGGTGGTATTTAATTACAGCTGGGAGTTTTATTTTTTGCTAAACAAACAAAAAAAATGCAAAATAAAAATAAATAAAAAATCATGTTTAATAGTTTGTTATAAAATTTTGCAAACAGGTAATTTTTCTCCTTCATTGAAGTGCGCTGATGAGGCGCACTGATAGGCTGCACTGGTGGGCACTGATAGGCTGCACTGGTGGGCACTGATAGGCTGCACTGGTGGGCACTGATAGGCATAGTTAAGGCGGCACTAATAGGCACAGATAAGGTGGCACCGATAGGCACAGATAAGGCAGTACTGATGCGCACAGATAAGGCGGCACTGATGGGCAAAGATGGGCACAGCTAAGATGGCACGGATGGGTGGCACTGATAGGTGGCACTGCTGGGCACTGATGGGCGGCACTGATGGGCACTGGTAGATGACACTGATGGGCACGGATATGTGGCACTGGGGTGCAGCACCGTTGTTGAGGCAGATTGTGGGTGGCACTGTGGGCACTGATGGATGGCACTGTGGGCACTGATGTGTGGCACTGTGGGCACTGTTGGGTGGCACTGTGGGCACTGCTGGGTGGCACTCACGGGGGGCACTTATTTATTCCTGAGGGGGGCAGGTGGGCACTGGTAAGCTGGCCGTGATCGGGACTGATGTCCCGATCATGGCCGCCGGTGATCGGCTCTTTTTTTTTCTCCTCGCGCTGTCAGCGCGAGGAGGAATAATAGCCGGTTACCGGCTCCGTTGTATCACATGATCAGCTGTCATTGGCTGACAGCTGATCACGTGGTAAGGGGTCGGGATTGACCCCTTGCTCGGATCCGTTATCAGGCGAGTCTCATAGACTCGCCGATCACAGAGCGCACGCAGGCCGCTCGTGCACGGGACGACGTCAATAGACGTTGTCCCGGCAAAGGAGATCTCTAGTGGATCTCTAGTGGCTAAGGTGATAAACCTTAAGGTTTCAGAAACACTTTAATGTGTTTACCAGCAGGGCCTGCTTTTCAGTTTGACAGCTGAGATCTTGCTTGAGGTGCTTCCTTTTTTAACAGTCGAAAGAATAGTTACATTGTTTCTTACAAGACTGCTAACAAGATATTTAATGACATTGTAGTTAAAGGGGTTGTAAATCCTCATTGTTTTTCACCTTAATGCATTCTTTGCATTAAGGTGAAAAACCTTTTGTGCTGCAGCATCAATTCAGCCCCCCCCCCCCTTTTCTTACCTGAACCCAATCGTTTCAGTGACGGGGACAAGCACAGAAGCTCCAGCCACTGTCTCAGGTCCTCATTGGATAGATTGATAGCAGCAGGAGCCATTGGCTCTTGCTGCTGTCAGTCAAATACAGTGATAAGTGGGGCGGGGCCAAGTCATGGTGTCTGTGTCAATGGATGAAGAAGCAGGACTTGGGAGCATGCCCGCACAGGTGCCTCCATTGAAAGCGACTCTCTGTGGGGGCACTCGAGAAGAGGAGGAGCCAGGAGCACGCGGGGGACCCCAGACAAGGAGGATCAGGGCCACTCTGTGCAAAACCCTTGTACAGAGGAGGTAAGTATAACGTATTTGTTATTTAAAAAAAAAAAAACAAAGCTTTACAATTACTTTAAAGTGATAGTAAAGGCTGATTTGTTTGTCATTATATGTTACCAATAAAATAATATAATTTGCTTATAATATTAAATCATCTCTTTTTTTTCTAGTTAATTTCCCACCAAATATGGTTAACATTCATGTGAAGCACCCACCTGAGGCTTCTGTACAGTTTCACCAGGTGTCCCGGGTTGAAAGTTCTTCATCTATCCAGAAAAAAGATAGTCAGCTAGGGCAGACACACGTTTCCTACCACGGTGTACAGAAGCATCAACTACCCCATTCCATATACCCACATCAGCAGACCGTATCCCACGTGTATCCAGTTTCAGCTAAAACACAGCTTGGACGTTGTTTCCAGGAAACCACCGGAACACAGGTAAGACTTTCCTTTTAGTATCTGGGATGGCATTTTTAAATATTCCGAATTCATGGAATTTAATATAGATTTGTTACAGTTGTGTGTACAGAGACAGCATTGAGAAAGGTCTATGCTAACACAGCCGACCTAAACAAAGTCATGTCTGGATGCAGGCGCTTCTACAGAGTCTGCAGCTAAGCCCTCTGTGCACTCAGTTAACCCAACACACTCATTTAGGGGTCTTTGCAGGTGATCCAGCTATGAAGTAATAGGTTTAATGTGTACAAAGTACTTGAAAGAAGTGTCCTTATTGCTTATTAGCCAGTTGTATTCCTTCTATTATGTTCAGTTCTGCACTGGCAAAACATTAGGGACTGGTATTAATGAACAATGACAATTAAATTCTCTGTTAGCATATTAACCATATTCACTTACAACAAGTGTCAGAGAGTCATATCTAACTTGCATAAAACAAAAAAAAAAGTATTTTTTTGGAACGCAAGAAAATGGGTTCAAAAGCTGCGTTTAGAGGCATTTCAAGTGCCAAGCGCACTTTAAATGCGGTAACTCGTGTTTAGCTATGTTTTGTTTACAGGCGTTTTTCATTTTTGGCTATTTAAAAATTATTTTTTCAATTATATTATAATTCATGATTTTGTGTTTCAAACTTTATCATACCCGGGATATCTACTAGACTCTTGTTTTGACAGATTTAAGTGTGTTATTGCTAAGAATTACAGGCCTACAATATAAAACGCCAAATTTCAATGCAAAATAATTGTACCACTTTGAGAAGCAAAAATTGACATAATCATACCACCAGGGAGGTTAAGGAAACTATTACTGTCCATTATGCAATATTTGTTTAGTTTTAGGCTTTTAGGGAAATTTATGATGCAGCAGAATTTTCCCCAGGGCTTAGTAAATACATTGAAACTCTGCTGATTTCACCCAATCATGTGCAAGGAAACATGCTTTTTTGTTACTTTCCTTGCACCTGATTGGGTATTCTCTACAAAGTGAAGCTTCACCACACATACATTTACCAAAAAAAAAAAAAAGAGTCCAACTGCACTTACAACACTCGCAGTCTATTTTTCTTTAGTAAAATAAACCCCAATGCGTATTCCTAAGAAGTCCTAAAAAATATTTTGTGTCTGTGTCTGATGCGTGCGTGATAGAGCTGGACTAATAGACGTGAAGCTTGGTTCAGAAGGATATACAATGGAGTGCATCTTCCTTCAAAGGAGCTGCTACGAAACAAAGGTATAGTGTAGGTGGACCTAAGCTGCTATCTCTCTGATCATGACAAAAAGAGAGCTCAGCAGGCGATAAAGTCAGGATTAGTGTTGAAGAGGTGTTGAATGAGAGAGAAGAGAGACTCCCAGGCAAATCTTGTGCCAAAATATGTAATATCAAGATGTTCTTTAAAGCACAGCCAGAGAAGGCTGTTAGTACATTTGTTGACATAATAAAGTAGCAACGCAACTTCAAAACTTCACTACCTCAGAGAGAAAAATTAAAGATCTTACATGACCTCTCAGCTCTCTTTCTGCTTCCTCTCTTCACTTTCTTATCTATAACCAGTTCACCTCCACCATACTCTCTGTGGAACATGATCAGCTGCCAATCCTCTCTCTCCTCTACCACTCAGAAACAATCATCTCTCACTCCGGTTACTCTGGCTTCTCTCTCCCCTGTGCACTATTCAACCGTCAACTCCTACCTAGCTACAATCATCTTCTACAGGAACAAGCATCTTTCCCTTTGACCTCCAACAATGCTAACCCCCATTTTAGTTGTTCTCCCAATTGTTTATGTCTTGAACAGATCCCAATTCCTTTTCTTCCTTATGCCCATCTATAATCATCTGGTTTTTGGCATAGCTTCATCTCTCTTTTTACCCATTACTTTATCAGTTCACGCCCTTGCTCTCCTTCCTCCCCACTCAGTCCCTACTCTTCTATTTCTCTGCAATAGCCTTCCTCAGCCTTCTCTACCCGTTCCAAGTTGCTATTACCATTAATGCATGCCAATGTTGTTAAATACTCAGAAGCTGTCCATACATGGCTAAATTACAAGCCAAAACGAAAAAACCCTGAAACTTTTCCCCTGTCCACACGTTTGAGGTGGATACGGTAATCTCTCCTGCTGTGTTGTATTCTGACAGCAGAGGAGTCAGCTGGTCAACACTGCAACTATGGGCTGCAAGGCTGATTGAACTAAAGTTTTCCAGCAAGCTCATTCATGAAAAATCGATCTGTAGATTGACTGCTCTCAAACAGGACTGGCCACAGATAGATGGGAATTCAGCTGGTTCCTGCTGAACTGCACAAATTTCATCTATGGCCAGCTTAAGTCCAAAAACTATTCAGCCTAAATTAACCTGCTCATCAATAAGCACACATTTACTAGTGTAGCTTGACATAAAGCTTAACTCCACACAATCAGCTAAATACACAGTTCCATTACATATATGTGTATGTTTTACCTGTCACATGATTTGCATTTTTGTCTTGTATGACACCCCAGAGTCTTCAATCTACTCCCTTCTCTTGTCAGTGGCTTTTCTGTGTTAGATTGACAGCTCTGTGCACTGCAGCAAAGACTTATTGGCTTCTATCGCTGTTGTCCTCTTTTTACTGGTCCCTCTGTGCATGGGATTACAGAAAGTGGATGTAAAGACAACTTCCACATTTGTATTAGGTCAACATTTTATTAATGTCAACATTTTATTAGAGTGGTCTTAATTAGAAGGTGTAAATATGAATAGAATCATGACAAGGAGTGCTTTAATCAGGTTATCTGCAGCAGGAAACTTTTGGTAAGCATTGCCCTGTACATTCAGAAAATTCTAAATTACTGCTCATTCGTTTCTCCTGTAGTTATTTTACTTAAGCTACTAGACCTATGGAAATAAGACACATGTTGCCAGGGAAGGAACATGTCAGGAAAGCTATTTTTGTTTCTATACTTCCTCCAAAACTATATAATAGCTATGCTTTTGAATGCTGTAAGACCCATTGGCATGGTCTGTTTAAATTTCTTATTTTCCTCTCCCCTCTGCATATGCATAAACATATAAAACCTTTGAAAAACAGCGCTGGTCTAAACAAAGTGCTAGACAAATATATATGAAAAAATCAAGTGTAAATAAAACAAAAACTTGATATAAGTGTTAATACTGACAGTAGTAAGTTCTTGCTGCAACCCAATGCGAGACACACACAATATACAACAATTAAAAAATATAGCTGCGCTAAAACTTATAAAACAAAATTATAAAGTGACATAATTTTTCTAATTTACAAAAAATCCCAAAAACATGCAAAAATAGTGCCAAAGTAATGATTTCCAGGCATATAAGCAGTCCAAAGAAAAGGAAAGATGGATAGGATGCTGAATCTTAGTCCATTTTCGGTGACTCTCAAAAACCACCCTTTACACATGTAGCAGGTGCACCCAGAGTAGAAAGAGATTATCCACCACCAAATTAGAGGAGGCTTACCAGCTGTCAAGATCTCTTTTTAAGGAGATCATACGGGCTTGTAAAATGTTACGTTCCTGGTCCCCACACTGGGCTCTGTTGGTAACACCAATCTATCTGCTCCCTCTTTATGGTATATCTTGTTCCACCACATTCATTTAGTACGGTAAAGAGAGGAGCTTTTTTTCTTCTCTCTTTGCCGTACTAAATGAATGTGGTGGAACGAGATATACCATAAAGAGGGAGCAGATAGATTGGTGTTACCAACAGAGCCCAGTGTGGGGACCAGGAACGTAACATTTTACAAGCCCGTATGATCTCCTTAAAAAGAGATCTTGACAGCTGGTAAGCCTCCTCTAATTTGGTGGTGGATAATCTCTTTCTACTCTGGGTGCACCTGCTACGTGTGTAAAGGGTGGTTTTTGAGAGTCACCGAAAATGGACTAAGATTCAGCATCCTATCCATCTTTCCTTTTCTTTGGACTGCTTATATGCCTGGAAATCATTACTTTGGCACTATTTTTGCATGTTTTTGGGATTTTTTGTAAATTAGAAAAATTATGTCACTTTATAATTTTGTTTTATACGTTTTAGCGCAGCTATATTTTTTGATATGCATAAACATTAATTTTCGGGTAACCTGGGTAAAGGATAACAGAGTCATATATTGTGGATGCCACTGATAAACATGATAAATGCAGCCCTGGGCAAGGTGCCTGTGCAGATTTTTTTTCCAGAGGCCTGATGCTTTTAGTTGTTCTTCTTACAATGGTAATCCACATTTACAACATTTATAGATAAAATGCTGTAGATGTACCAGGTGTGTCTAAAAAAGCTGGTGAATGGTATCAGAAAACAAACAAAACAGAAGATGCCAACTACCTTTTTTGGCCTTCAAAATAAAATAAAATCCTTCACAACACACTTAATGTTCATAAAGCTTCTGGAAACTGTCAGCAAAGGCCACTTTAGTAATTGATCGCAGAACTGCTGTCTCACGTTGTTGGATTGCCACCATGTTCGCAAAATGGGCACCTTTCATGGCGCTCTTCAGACGGGGAAACAGAAAGAAGTCATCAAGATCACGTGGAAGACAGTGAACGCCATTCCATCGATTGCAACTTGGATGCTGGATCTAACTAGTAGTACCAGGTCTCATCCCCTGGGACAATGGTCCCCAGAAAGGATTAATCCTGATCACACACGGTATTGAAATCTCCAGAGTTTTCCATCCATTTTGCTTTCTGTTTGTCTGTCAGCTTGTGAGCCACAAACTGGGATCAGATCTTCCACTTACCCAAATCTCTGTGACTGATGGTACACACCATGTCCTTGCTAATGCCCAATTCCTCCACTATTAATCGTAGAGTCAGCCACTGATCTCGTGCCAGCATTTGTCGCACTCTCTCGATCATGTCTGGGGTTCTACGTGTCAATGGCCAACCCGAACGAAGGCTCATCCTCAGTCATTTCCTTCCAGTCACAAAAGCGTTTGAATGAGTTGTAAACATGTTCTGCTCATGGCTTCCGACCCGTACACGTGCACCAACATTTCATGCGTCTTTTCCCCAATTTGTAGCTGAACTTGATATTTCACTCATTGCTCCATTACACCATGACCCTACCTCTCACACTGACTATGTTCGACTGCCCATAGTGGGTTTATCCTGACAGTCACGTGTACTCCATGCTAGGTGACACTTCTCAACATGCCGTTGAGATATTGGAGCATTCAACAAACTTTTTAGTCATACCTCGAAAGCTGTCAACAAGGAGCCATTTTCATGGTTTGAGTTAGCTTTAAAATGATGATTAAGATTGATTAAATATTTAGTTATTTTTCGATAAAAAGAGAGTTACATACTTTATACAGACAGATAGATGAATTCTCCAGGGACCTCTTTATTAAAATTTCTGGCTTAGCACTCCAAATCCTGATCCAGTTTCCCTAGGCTACTGTTGCTGATGTGTGGAGCCCAGTGGCAAACATTAGTTTTTATTGAAATAAATCAGGGTTTTGGATTCTGTATAAACCTTTTAAAAATGTTGAAAAAGTATTCTCAGGGTTGGGAAGAAGTCAAACACAGGCAAGTCTTTAGGTTTGTATAACTAATGCCGCGTACACACGTAGCCAACTATCCGGCGGACTTAGTCTGACGGACTTCCCGCCGGACTGTCCTCCGGACTTTCCAAACGAGCTACTTGCCCACACACGGCACTTTTTCAACGGACTAATACAGCGTACTAAGTCCGCCGGACTATCCGCCGTACTTTTGAAATGAACGTACTCGCCCACACACGCGGAGGAAAGTCCGCTCATTTTGAGCGCGTCTCCAGGTACCCGGGGCCAGCGAAGGAGGCGTTGCTGGCCCCGTCACCTGGTATGGACTTAAAGGGGAACCCCTACACCGAAAAATCGGCGTGGGGTCCCCCCCAGGTCCACATCAGACCCTTGTCCGAGCACGCTACCCGGCCGGCCAGGAAAGGGGGTGGGGACGAGCGAGCGCCCCCCCCCCCGAGCCGTGCCAGGCTGCGTGCCCTCAACATGGTAGGGTGCCTTGGGGAAGGGGGGGGGCTGCGCGGCCCCTCCACCCCAAAGCACCTTGTCCCCATGTTGATGAGGACAAGGGCCTCTTCCTGACAACCCTGGCCATTGGTTGTCAGGGTCTGCGGGCAGGGGGCTTATTGGAATCTGGGAGCCCCCTTTAATAAGGGGGCCCCCGGATCCCGGCCCGCCACCCTATGTGAATGAGTATGGGGTACAATGTACCCCTACCCATTCACCTATGGAAAAAAGTAAAAATAAAACACAACACAGAAGGGTTAAAATAGTTTATTGCACAGCTCCGGGGGTCTTCCGTCTTCGGGGGTCTTCTCACCGGACTCCTCCGCTATCTTCTGCTAGCTCTTTTGCTAGCGGAGGAGCCCGGCTTTCTTCTTCGCCAACGCCCCCTTCTTCGGGGGTCTTGTCCCCCTCTTCGGTTCTTCTTGCCGGGCCACCGCACCTTCTTCTAGCTCTTTTACAGGCAGTGGCCTGGTCTTCTGTCGCCGCTGTCGCCGTCTTCTGTTCTTCTCTTCTTCTCTTCAGATGTTGCCTCATCACTCTCTCCGCTCACAATGTCGGGGACGTGGCGCACGGCGACTTATATAGGGACATCACCGGATGATGTCCCCGCCCATTATGATGTCACAGTCCCAGAGGATGGGAAAAGTCCGCTCATTTCAAAAGTACGGCGGACTGGCACACACACGGCCGGATTGTCCGCCGAAATGGGTAAAAAAAGTCCGCCGGAGGCTACACACGGGCGCATTGTCCGGCAGACTTGAGTTTGCCGTACTTTTCCACCGGATTGTTTGATCGTGTGTACGCGGCATAATTCAGCCAAGAGACCTTCCTGGCTAAAATGTCCCAGAAACTGCCAATGCATTATTTATCTATCTTGCCTTTGTGAGTTTAGTTAGAAACTTTCTATCTTAAGGGTACAGGGCATGACCTTTTTTGCCTTATAAAAGAATCACTTTAAAGCCGTATTTACACTTTTTTGAAAATGTGGAATTTGATCTGTGTTTTTTAAGCACCCTGAATGCCAATCAAAGCAGCTATCACTAAATAAAATGGTTACAGTCCTTACAGTCCTGTACACAATTTTGAGTTTGCTCTGATTTGCTTCAGAAATTATTTCCCATGTCACTTTTTTGGTGCTTCACTGCATCTCCAAAGCCTCAATAGATTTCCTTATAGAGCTCCTGAACCACACCCGCAGTGGTAGAGGGGTGCTTCAAAGTTATCTTTGCTTTGTACTTCATGTATTGGAAAAAATAGAGAACCAACACACACTGGGCATATGCCAATCCACATTAACCACTTCAGGACCGCCGTATTGCCATTGTACGTCAGCACAATGGCACAGGCAGGCAGAATCACGTACATCTACGTGATTGCCTTCCAGCGGGTGGGGGGTCCCATCGGACCCCCTCCCGCTGGATACGGCGGTCCGATTCAGTCCAGGAGCGCTCCGTGATGAGGGGATGGCCGTTCGTTTTCGGCCACCCCCTCTGGATCGCTCCTGGCCAATGAGAAGCTTCCTCCCCTGTGTATTGTTTACACAGGAAGGAGGAAGTGATGTCATTCTCCTCGGGGCGGTCTTTTTGACCGGACTACGAGGAGAAGAGTAAAAGTAAGTCTGCACGAACACTACACTGACATGTAGGTACACACAGGCACACAAACCCCCCCCGATCCCCCCCCCCGATCGCCCCCCGATCCCCCCCCCGCCCCCCCTCCCCCCCCAGTCACAGTGTCACTGATTGCATTGATCATTTCTTTACTGATCAATGCATTCAGTGTCAGTTGTGACAGTAAAAACTGTCAGGACAGTTAGTGTTAGGTCCAGGGTAGCCCCCTATCACCCCCCAATAAAGATTTAACCCCCTGATTGCCCCTAGAGTTAACCCTTTCACCCCCTTTTGCCAGTGTCACTAAGCGATCATTTTTCTGATCGCTGCATGTGTCGCTAGTGTCGCTAGGTAGCTAGTTATTTTTTTAGGTTCACCGCCAGGTTTTTATATCGCTAGGTACCCCGATATACTACCCAATAATGTTTTTAACCCCCTGATTGCCGCTAGTTAACCCTTTCACCCCCTTTTGCCAGTGTCACTAAGCGATCGTTTTTCTGATCGCTGCATTAGTGTCGCTACAGTCGCTAGGTAGCTAGTTATTTTTTTAGGTTCACCGCCAGGTTTTTATAGCGCTAGGTACCCCGATATACTACCCAATAATGTTTTTAACCCCCTGATTGCCGCTAGTTAACCCTTTCACCCCCTTTTGCCAGTGTCACTAAGCGATCATTTTTCTGATCGCTGCATGTGTCGCTAGGTAGCTAGTTATTTTTTTAGGTTCACCGCCAGGTTTTTATATCGCTAGGTACCCCGATATACTACCCAATAATGTTTTTAACCCCCTGATTGCCGCTAGTTAACCCTTTCACCCCCTTTTGCCAGTGTCACTAAGCGATCGTTTTTCTGATCGCTGCATTAGTGTCGCTACAGTCGCTAGGTAGCTAGTTATTTTTTTAGGTTCACCGCCAGGTTTTTATAGCGCTAGGTACCCCGATATACTACCCAATAATGGTTTTAACCCCCTGATTTCCGCTAGTTAACCCTTTCACCCCCTTTTGCCAGTGTCACTAAGCGATAATTTTTCTGAACGCTGCATCAGTGTCGCTAGTGTCGCTAGGTAGCTAGTTAACTAGGCTCCCAAAAAGTCCCCCACATGTGGTATCCCCGTACTCGGGAGAAGCAGCAGAATTTATTTTGGGGTGTAATTTGACTTCTGCCCATAGCATGTGTGAGCAATATATCATTTAGTGACAACTTTGTGCAAAAAAAAAAAAGTTTGTAATATTCCCGCAACTTTTGGCAAAATATAAAATATTCCATGGACTCAACATGCCTCTCAGTAAATAGCTTGGGGTGTCTACTTTCCAAAATGGGGTCATTTGGGGGGGTTTTGTGCTATTTTGGCATTTTATGGCCTTCGAAACTGTGATAGGTAGTGAGGAGTTAAATCAAAAATTTGCACCCTTAGAAATCCTGAAGGTGGTGATTGGTTTTCGGGGTGCCGTGCGCGACTAGACTCCCAAAAAGTCCCACACATGTGGTATCCCCGTACTCGGGAGAAGCAGCAGAATGTATTTTGGGGTGTCATTTCACATATAACCATGGCATGTGTGAGCAATATATCATTTAGTGACAACTTTTTGTAAAAAAAATTTTTTTTTTTTTTTTTTTGTCATTATTCAATCCCTTAGGACAAAAAAAATAAATATTCAATGGGCTCAACATACCCATCAGCAATTTCCTTGGGGTGTCTACTTTCCAAAATGGGGTCATTTGGGGGGGATTTGTACTGCCCTGCCATTTTAGCACCTCAAGAAATGAGATCGGCAGTCATAAATTAAAAGCTGTGTAAATTTCAGAAAATGTACTCTAGTTTGTAGACGCTATAACTTTTGCGCAAACCAAAAAATATACGCTTATTGACATTTTTTTTACTAAAGACATGTGGCTGAATAAATTTTGCCCTCAATGTATGACTAAAATTTAGTTTATTCGATTTTTCTTATAACAAAAAGAAGAAAATATCTTTTTTTTTCAAAATTTTCGCTCTTTTTTCATTTATATCGCAAAAAAAAAAAATCGCAGAGGCAATCAAATACCATCAAAAGAAAGCTCTATTTGTGGGAAGAAAAGGACGCAAATTTCGTTTGGGTGCAATATTGCATGACCGCGCAATTACCAGTTAAAGCAGCGCAGTGCGAAATTGCAAAAAGACCTCTGGTCCTTAAGGTGTTTATTGGTCCGGAACTGAAGTGGTTAAAGACACTTTAATTAGTATTACTAATCAGCACAAGTGTAAAATATATTCTAACAAGAAAAACTGTTTTATTGGTACCAAGTCTTTTACCAGGTCTGATATTAGGTCTTGAATACAGACCATCAGATGTTATATCTTGTACTACCAAAGGACATGGTGCTTGTTGCTGTGTAAGCTTTAGTACTTACCCCAATATTTGTTGCCCAGCAATACCTATACAAATGTGGATCAAAGATTACAGCCAACACGCTTAATTTGTTGCTTGAGAAAATAGCCAAAATAATAATACAATTTTTGATATCACCTTTAAAGTATGACTGAACAAAAAGAATAATCTGTTTTGTAGAATATTGTAAAGAAAACAGGATAAATATTATATTTATGGATATATTTTATTCTCCTTTGATGTTTTTTCTCCCTTCACTGTGTGCCATCATCTAGACTCTTTAGTAATAATTTACTAAAATCAAATAGCCTGTTCACTTTACAAGGGAACTTGCACTTTTCAAAATACATTTTCCTCAGAGCTTCGTGAATGACATGAAGATCTGTTGCCTTCCAACATCTTGTGTATGCACAATGTTTTTTTTTTATGCTTTCTTTCCTTGCCCCTGATAGTGTATACCTTGCAAAGTAAAATTTCACCACATTTATTAAGCTCCGTGAGAAATCCCAATGCAATGTGCAATTTCCCCTGCAAAATTAACAGCCTATTAGCATTTAGTAAATCATGAGCTTCCTGTGAATATATGCATGTTTTGTGACAGCTTTAATGAAGTGACTATGGTAGAACACTCACCGTGGAGTGGTATGGTTGCATTACAGTCCACTTCTGCACAGGCAAGGGTGACAAGGATGATGGTGAATTGAGTAGGCAGGAATGAAGATGGAGTGCCCTCAAATATATAGCTTGCTGTTTGGACCACCAGATATGTTTTAACTAAAAGCAGGATTAATGTTTTTTAATTAACAGATACATGTACAGCAATATATTTTGTTTGGTTTAGATATACTTTACTTTAACTTTACTTTAATGCATTCATATTTTATCATCTTATTCTGACAGTCTTTGCATGCCTGTGCATCAGTGTTAAATATATTGGTACTGTATAGATAACAATAATATCAATAATAAAAATATCTTCTACACCAACAGTAAAAAGATATATTTTTGTAATGCAAAAATGTATATCACTCTAAAAATATTGGTACTTTGTAGATCATATTAATAACAATAATGATGAAAATATATTTTGCACCATTAGTGAAAAGATATGGAAGATATTTGCAAATCAAAATCTTGTGCCATACATCCAGTTTAGTGTCTAGCAGCATAAGTGAATAAAATAATTATATTTTCTCAAAGATTATGACTTATACTGGTGTAGGACAGGTTCACAGATTTGTCCTAACACCAGAGACCACATAAAGCATCTGTTAGTTGCCAACAAAGACACTTGATACACAAGCGCCAGTGTGCTGTTGCACTGAAATGTGGTTTTCATGAAATACCCTCCCTGTCTCTTGAGCTCAGTGTTAGCGCTGTTTACATTGCTCTTGGAACAAATGACTCAGCTATTTCAAATTGGCTGTGATCTAAGATCCTTAATCATAAAGATCACAGTTGTTGGTTTCATGAGAGGTGGGTAAGCTTCATGGGCCCTTATGTCTACGTAACTTATGAGCAGTGAAGGTCCTAAATAATGGAAATTCTCTAAAACTGTGAGTGTGTCCAGTCCATTTTCAGTTCCTAAAGCTCTGAAACTGACAGCCCATACAGAGACACAGAGCTGTAGGCAGTGTCTGCTGGAGCCTGACATTGCACTGTGGTCCACTGATTGCGGGTGCAATCCTTTACCGACTCCTGTGAAAAAAACATAAATGTAAATTTGTTTCCTAAAAATGTTATTTTTTTTTCAAAAAGTGAGCTTAGCCTTTAAATATCCCTGTCTGTGTGTATATGGACACAAGCAGCCTTCTTAGGTTGTTCATCTTGCTCTGTTTGGAGGAACAGTAACAACTTATTGTTGTAGGCATGGTGAATATATTGTATGTGGCTACACTATTTGAATTATTTAGCAGTATGGGCACTAAGAGCAGGGCCGCTGATAAGTCAGTAGAACCCGGCCCTTTCACTTGCTTTACACAAGACAGCATAGTGCTGCAGATAGAAGTCTGTGTCCCGATCTTTGATCTTTACAACTCCGTCTCGGCATTGACTGCAGAGGACCCGCAGCTTAGCCAGATTTGTAAAGCTAAAAAGATCGGAACACAGACTCCTATCTACAGTGCTATGCTGTATAAGCCTAAATGCTGTCCTGTGTCAATCAAGTTACAGCTAATGAAAATGGTGAAAATTACATTGTTTAATGTTTGGATTAAAAACAAAAATAAATAAAATTCCGGTGCCACTAAATACTCAATTAATCCAATACAGTATAAAAGTCCAAAATAATGTGCACATTTAAAGTCCAAAAATAATCCAAGTGCCAAACTTTTCCCCACACCACAGAATGCTGAAAAATCAGATACACTTCTTATTTATTCCTTCCACTTCCACCACATGTGCTTATAAAATGCGCACTCACCCCAAATATTGACTCCTTTTTAAGGAAGGTCAAAAACGTTTAATTTCCAAGATGTTTTCAGCCAGAATGGGTCTGATAATCTTCTTTCACTTTCCAACAGCAATTCCCACACACTACTTTAGCTGTATACAGCAAGGTTCTGTGTCTTGCTGTATACAGCTTTATACAACCACAGCTCAACACTGGGTTTTAACGCCCCCCCCCCCCCCAACTCACAATTGAACAAGTCCTAAGGACTCATTCATATAGGTGATCTGGCTGTGTGAATGAGTGATTTGTTCATATGGCCGAAGTCACTCTGTTATGCTGCAGGTCCTAATTTGATAGATTTAGCAGGAATTTTGTAAGTGTTGTGTTTGTGTTTGTTGTGTTTGTGTCCGCTAATAATGATTTTAGTGTATTTTTAGCGAAACTATTGTTTTGATGATTTCTGGGGGGGGGGGGGGGGGGCTGTCAAATAGGTTGTACAGGGCGCCACATTTATAACCACAACCCTGATTAAGAGTATACTGTATATGTATAAAGTGGTTAACCCAACATTCATCAAACATTCTGACTAGCTTAAAGACTTTATTAAGGCTGTATTCAGAAAGTAGTAATTAATGATTCATACTTTGATGATGGTCTAAAGGTTGTTGATGGTGTAACCCAAGTTTTACTGTTGGTACACTTATTTAGTAAAGTATTCATAAATTGTATAGAGTTTGAGGCTTAAAGCACCATTTCTATGTAGTGGTGTAGTGTGTTTTCTTTTTTTGTTGTTTAGTTGAATAAAGTCATTACTGAATATCTCTAATTCACAAGAAGACATGAATGAACCGTTTGAGTGAGCAACTATATGGCAAATGAGATTTGATGTTAATCAATGTAAAGTTTTACACTTGAGGGCTAAAAACATGCATCATACATTCTGTAGGGGGAGAACAATTGATGGAGCCAATAATCAAGAACAATCTGGGTGTTCTGGTAGATAATAGAACTAATAATATCATGCAATGGCAGGTTTCTAAAGCTAGCTAAATACTTTCTTGTCTTAAGAGGTATAGACTCAAGAGAGAGAGACACACATAATCATGCCCCTGTATAAAGCATTAGTAAGACCCTGTCTAAAATATGCAGTTCGGTTATGGGTACCAGTTCACAAAAAGATTGTTAGGGAACTAGAGAGAGGGCAATGAAGGGAAAATAAACTGATAAGATGCATGGAGGAGCTCAGCTATCAGGAAAGATTAGCTGAACTAAATGTATTCTCCTGTGAGGAGAGGTGAACAAGGTTGGTATGATCTCCATGTATACAGTAAATGCTTACATGGCTGATATAGTAAATGTGGTACAAAGTTATTTACTGTAAGGACATAGCAAAGAACAATGGTCCACTCTTTGCGCCTGACAGAAAAGATGTTAAACCTTGTTGGAACAATTTGGACCATGCTTTATGAAGGTTTTTTGCCTTTCTCAGGATCAGCTGTGGGCATAGGGTGCTGTGTATGGGTTTTTTTTATTTTGCATTTCTGTTGATTGAATTTGATGGACTTGTCTCTTTGTTCAACTTCACTAACTATGTACCAGCCTTGTAATGCTTTCTGACATGTATTAAGCCATTGGAAAGCCAGGAGGGAGAGGTATTCCCAAAAGTTTCTGGCAAATGGTAGGAATAAAGCTCATTCAAAAATGACACTTAGAGCTGTTAAGCCAAGTTTTATGTTTTATAAATTAAAGCAATTCTCTCATGAGGCAAACCATACTCAACTGCCATAGGCATCAGCATTACATTTCTCAGAGATCTGGCATGTTTATGATTCATTTTTGATATTGAATTTTAACAAGATTAGTATCTAACTATATGACATCAGTATCTAACTGTTTTTAAAGCATTGCTCTATTCTGGTGGGATTTATGGTTTTCTGTAATAACTCTGTTACGCATAGTATATAGTGGCTATTTTTTACAATATAATATGCCATTTCAACCAATCAAAGTATACTGTTTTGATAAAAAAAAAGTTGCGATCTGTTTGCAAAGAGTTACATTCCTAACTGTAAAAACTTTAAAGGAACTCATTTTTCCTGAGCTCTTGACTGTTTCTGTTCTTAAGTCACAGTGATAATTGAGGATGAAAGGTAGAATCACGCAAGCCATTATTGATTTCTTCTGACATCCCTACACAGTTCACAAACAGAAAAATATATATTTTCCAGTACACCTATTAGGCAGCCTGAAAAACAACCAAATTGACCCTGTCTAATAATTTACGTTAAAACAGAGGGTTTTAATTGCACACATTTGCAAATGTATGCACAATCCACAGTGCCCACTTCAAAGCTCCTCTGTATACTGCAGTCCTAAAATTTGCAGGTTACATTTGCAAACACAGTAAGACCCCTTTCACACTGAAGGCATTTTTCAGGCGCTAAAGGGCTAAAAATAGTACATGTAAAGCACCTGAAAAATGCCTCCCCTGCAGTTCCAGTGTGAGAGCCCTAGTGATTTCACACTTGAGCGGTGCACTTTCAAGACGTTAGAAAAAGTCCTGCAGGCAGCATCTTTGGAGCGGTGGAGGAGCGTTGTATATATTGCTCCTCCACCACCGCTGCCCATTGAAATTAATAGGCAATAAATTGGAAATGAATAGCTTTGGCAGCGGCACTTTTCGGGCACATTTAACCCTTTCTTTGGCCACTAGTGGGGGTTAAAAGCACACTGCTAGTGGCTGAAAAGCGCTGCTAAAACAATGGAAAAAACGTCGCTAAAACTAGCGGCACTTTGTCACTAACGCGGCCAGTTGACAGTGTAAAAGGGCTCTTACAATGAAAGGGGAAAATGGGCAAATTCTTCCTTATATTTCTCCTCACCTTGGTTAGATCTAAGTACTTAACTTTCCAGTTTCAACACGGTTTAATGGAGCCAAAGTCATTTTCAAATATTCCTTTCTCTCACCATGTTTTTTCAGTCAGAAAGTCTTAAAAGCTCAAGTAATAACACTATTTTTAGAGGCTAATGGTCTGTGCAAAACCATTGCACAGAGAAAGTAAGTATAACATGTTTGTTATTAAACATAAGCAGGGGGCTGACAGGTCCTTGTCTGCTCTGCTGTTGCAGCACGAAAACAGCCCACTGTCCTCTATGGGCTGGAAGGTGACCTGCCTGTCCATTTCCATTCAACTGTCATCAGATCTGCCAAACCAATGGGGAACGATTCCCCAATTATCTGTTTTTGGCAGATTTTTTGGCAGATGGGACTGGATCGCATGTTGGCAGGTGTCAACGGACACAAGTCCATTGACATCCGCCGCTCCCTAGAGAGCAATGATTGGTACGATCGGTTCCACCTGAAAAACTGAGAGCCACTCCCCTTCACCAGATATTCTTTGGTATAGCATAGAACAGGCCCTTAGCCCAACAAATGATTTGCGTGTACTTTTATTGTTGGACACATGGAGACCCTTCTCCTTACGCCACCTTCCACCTACACTTCAGGCCTCATTGCTAGCTTGGAGAGACTTGCATAGTCTATCGGATACATCCTCTGAAATTACAGAGGTCCCTGTACCTATAGAGATTCTGCACCATATAATCCCAAACACAGACTACTCAATGTGGAAGGCTAGCGGTATCTCCCACATTGCTAACCTATACCAGGACAATTCACCAAAACTATTCGAGTCACTTAGAGAAGAATTTGCCCTGCTCCCTACGGACCATTACAGATATTTACAAGCAACGCATCTCCTCAAATCACTAGGGTCCCCTCACATTTATATTCTTGACAAACTGTGGCAATTCTACACAAAATCTCCTCCCCCTCCTAAAGGGATATCCCTTTTCTACTCTGCTTTTCAAAACAAACTTACATTCACTAACTCCCATCCTTACATTAAATGGTCGTCAGACTTTAATAAGAATTTTGCTCCGTCTGAGTGGCAAAAAGCATTTCAAACTATATACAGAGCCTCCAGATGCATGAACCATTGGGAGCTTTCACAAAAAATAGCCTGAGATGGTACTTAACACCGTACCTCATGGCAAAAATCTCAACATCCAACTCCCCATTGTGTTGGCGAGGTTGTGGAGAGGTAGGCAACATCTCGCACATGTTCTGGTTTTGTAAACACCTCTCCAGTTTCTGGGGTAGTGTGTTTCTGTGTATCTCACGCATTTCAGGGATTTTGACACCACTGAACCCTGAGTTAGCGGTCTTGAACCTAGGTATTGAGAGCTTCCCTCCTTGTTGCCGAACAGTAGTCACACATATCCTATTGGCGGCTAGATTATTGATCACCAGAAATTGGAAATCCAACAGAGCCCCCAATATCTCAGAGGTACTTGACATTACCAGACAAAATTACATTTTAGAATCACTATTAGCTGGCAAAAATGGGACCCGAGTGAGCTTTGACAACCAATGGAAAGTTTGGGTTGATTGGTCTGAAATGAATCAATGATTGAATAGATGTCTTTTAATGTTATTGATTGCGATTGTAAGCATGTTAACATCAGTTTATTGATGAATCTAACGGTAATGGTTTCCGTCTGTCTCCTCCTTGTCCATCCAGTAGTTCGATTTTCCCCATTTCCCTACTCCTTTACAATGTTTTCTTTTCTCTTCCATTTTTTTTTTTCTACTCTTTTTTTTTCACTGATTATATGGAGCTACATATGGTAGGCAAACCTCCTTTTTTTCAATTCTGAATTGGTAAGACTACCACTTATGCCTGCATAAATGTCATGATACTTAATCCAATTAAAAAAAAAAAAAAAAAACGAGAGCCAGATCTGATAAGTCAGTCCGTATGAAAGGGCCTTACAATCACTTTACAGTTGGTATAATGGGTATTTGCAATTGCATATAGTTACATAGATAGTCAGGTTCACAAGTCCATCTAGTTCAACCAAAAACTAATAAAATACAACCCCATATACACAATCCTTCACCAGAGGAAGGCAAAAAACCCCAGCAAAGCATGCGCATTTAGATAAGTTGACTAAACTATTACCTTTTAAGACAGCTATTTCCTTTCTCCTGGTAACCTAAGGAAATCATAAACTCTAAGCACAAATGATTGGTGCAAAATTATCATAGGCACCTTTGGATTGCAATACTTTACTTACTGAAGTTATCTTCCCAAGTTAGGCCCGTCAGCTTTATCTGCAATTGGTGTTTAGCTTATGAAGAATTATCTTAAAATATAAAAAGTTAATGGCATCTGTCTGTAAATGTAGCTTGTTGAAAGATTTCTGCTCTACTAGTTTATTGCCACAGTGAATATACCAGTGCCACACTGAACATACAGTACCTATATTAATGAGTGCACAGATTTTAGATCAGGTAGACTTTTATTGATGCCATAGGATGTGAGTTCACTGTTGGGGAGTACCACATAGGTAGATAGAGTGATCATATACTGGACTCCGCTGGATGGTAGTTATGTAATTCTAAAGATGATATTAACATTGCATATACATTGTCTTACCAAGAACAAATATAGTACAGATAAGAACTCAGAAGTCAGTCTAAACATTATTTGCCATATATTTATGCTGGGAAATAGGATTGACCTATTTGAAATTCCTCTTTTATGTTCCCAAACGAAAACTATAGTGTACTTTCAGTGAGTATATCATTTGGTTCAGACAGTGTAGATAGGTGAATCCCTCCCACAGAGCCATTGTGTTCCCCTGGCGGGGATGGCTTCTCCTGTCCCTCCCTTCTGGGAGAACACAGTGATTATTGCTATAACAGCCACTAGCAATAATAGCATGGAAAATCCGGCAGGCTGATTGTACCCAAGTTGGTCGATCGATCAACTTGGGTACATTCAGCCTGCCCCTTACATGGTTCGAATCTTGCCTGGCTCAGCAGGAGATGTGAACCATCTATGGCCAGCTTTAGACTTATGTGTAGCGCTGCAGAGCATAAAACAAAATATATATGTGCAATGAGCAAATATGTCTGCTCCTATACACCTAGTTAGGAACTTTACACAGAAAGAAAGGTTTATTAAACATTTACCTAGATTGATAACACTTTTTTCCTCAAGTTAGACTATTTTGCAGTTATTTTTCAAACACACTGAACAGATTACGCATACCTTTTAATACTGTAGGACTCATTTTAACCATATGTCTTATAGAAAATGTAAAAATAATTCATTGTGTGTGTTAAATGTCCTCTGGTTTTGAATTTATATATCTCTTGGCCAGGGCTGCATTGCAAAGAAATTACTGTTAATCATGTTTAGTAAAAATATGCTGTATATTTTATGTTAGAAAATGCAAAACAGAGGCTACATTACATACAATATGCATGTAATATACAATATGTATGTATGTACAATATTTGATATCCAAATTTGAGCAGCTCAGATGTTTTATATGGCAAGCAAATGAAATAAAAATCACTACTTTGAAGGGTGATATGCATATAGAAACGATTTTACCAAGTTAATAGTATGAATATATAAAACAGCATCTCCCGGTAACATCAGCAGGCAGACTTTCTGGAAATTTTCTTTCACACACTACAGTAGAATAGGGTAGGAATGTCATACTTTGCAACAAATATTAGTGGTGTTAGTTTTGGAAGGTTCTTTCAGGAATTGTACATTTGATTTATCTCCTTGGCGCAGTGTTGCCCAGCTGCGTAAACTCTTTTGTTTAGTTACCTCAGTCCACTACCACAAAAGAGAATTCTATGAAATGTTCTGTGATGGACACAACATGGAATGAGAAAATTAATTAAAAGTTCTCCTGTGGATCTGACTACTGCTCAGATTCATACAAAAGCTGATTCATTCCGGTAAGTTGTCTTAGCTCCAGTTTTGAACATTAGAAGCGAAAGGAGATCCGTAAAAATGAACAGTAATTGTTTAAATTAAAGCCTGGTGGGGAATATGGTCGTGTAGCCTCTCAACTCCAAATGACAGGCTTTCCTGCAATCAGGTTAGCCAGTGAGAACTGTGTCAGATATTGCAAGCTCCATGCCACAAATTGCATTTTTCAATGAGTCCCAAATATAGACTTTGCCATGCGGTAGTACTGCAAAGAATAATGGAGAGTGGATAGTGAAATGGACCCCAACAAGTAATGTGCAAAGGACAGTAACTCTTAGCAACATACTAGAAAACTATATAAGCCAGTTTTCATTCTCAGTAAGAGTGGATCCAATTCTATGGGACTTTTTCTTAAAGAATGGATACATTTTTAGCTAACAAATGAACATATGCCTTCCTCATAACAATAGTACTAAGAACAATAGACCTCACGTGCAGACTGCCTAGGAATGTGGTATCGTTGTAACCATGGGGGTGGCCAGGGTAGTAACATCCTTTTCACTATTAAACTCTATCCAAACTTTTTTATTAGATCGAATTAGGAAATTGTATTGCTGTCTGTCACAACCTTGAATATATTTCATCTTACTTCTTAACCTTGTGAGTGCCTGTGACAGCAGGGCAAGAGAATGGAGGTGGGGGGCGTTGGGTAGATGACAGTTGTCATAAGGAAAGGAAGACACCATTAGTAATAGGTTGTAACACTTATCCATTTTACTGACAAAAATATTTTGTAAAGTCTTAGTTTCCAGTGGATTAATATATATATATATATATATATATATATATTTTTTTTTTTTTTTACCACCTCTGGTTCTGAAAGGGGGTGAAAGAAAGGCCCAACAGGGACAAAGTTTGCAATAACAAACTATATAACAACCTATGCGTGGGCTTATCTATTAAGTGCACCACATCCAGATTATGATAACTTTAAATGGGAAGTCAGAGAAAGGCAGACTTTTAAGGTACCCAACAAAGTATTTTCTAATAAAAATAGAATCTATGCAATGCCTCAATACTTAGTACAGATTATATACATTTTACTGTCATATACAGTTTTGACATTAACAAATATTTCAAGAGATGTCTGTATACCTTTAAGTTCCTTTGTTGTGACTGTTAAAACTGGAGGGGACAATATATAACATATACTATATCTGTTCTGATTTCTGTTCTTTTTAGATCTCGTATACAATACCATATGAGCTTGTAGTTGTCTTTGGAAGTTGAGGACTTATGCCCTGTACACAAAGTCGGACATTCTGCCCACAAAATCCGTCTGATTTTATCCGACGGTTTTTGTCCGAAACTTGTGTTGCATACAAAGTTGTCGGAAAATCCGATCGTTCTGAACGAGGTGACATCAAACACGTACGTCGGGACTATAAACGGGCCAGTAGCCAATAGCCCACACACGATCAGATTTTCTCCATTAGAATTTGCGACCGTGTGTACAGGGCGTTAGTGTCTGTCCTTGGTACCCATATGCACTCCCCAAAGCTTCTATTTTAGCAATGATAATGTAAATATTTGGAACTATTAGAATATATGGAACTATAGAGTTTCATTTACAGAAGGTCATTGTACTCATATGTGTTTTATGCTTAGTGTAGAAATTATCTTCAATCATACTCCCGAGGAAGCTGAATTTAGTCTCTACCTCATCACCTGTCTAGCAGTACAGAAACATATAGGGGTTGATTTACAAAAACTGGAGAGTGTAAAATCCAGTGTAGCTCTGCATGGCAGCCAATCAGCTTCTAACTTCAGCTTGTTCAATTAAGCTTTGACAAGAGCTGCACCAAATTTTGCACTGTTCATTTTAAGTAAATCAATACCACAGTGTCAAGTAATTTTGACCACTGCTTATAAGCAGTATGAATACATACAGTAGAGTGTGAATAGCTGTGGGTTGGAGATAAACATTGTAAGGCCTCATGAACATGTGAAGGGGGGGAGTGGGGGTGGATGCCTAGTATGTATGCCAGTATCCAATGTTTTTTTTACAAACCAGAATGTTCCTTTATTGCAATCAATTAAGACACAGTACAGATGGTAGACCAACATGGACCACATCCAAAACATTATAAGTAAACATAAGGCAAACAGTACAAGACATCGTGTAACAGTTTAACCGGTAACAAGCCATATTGTAAGTGCCGGCGTGGCCAATCCACGCCACCCACCGACATCCATTATTCCACCACCTACAATGAGGTGAGACTGCGGAAGCATAGGAGGCAGAAAAGTACCCAGGGATCCCACCACAGTATCCAATGTTTACTCGTCATTTGAGTATGACAGTTGTGTGAGGCCTTTGGTCTTATGCATGATGGTGATCTACAGAATAGTGTTATTTTTGCCCTTAACACCCAACCAGTCTCTAACATTTCTGCAGTGCTGACTGAAAATAAAATGAAGAATGTAACTGATTGCAGTGGATACCATACTATATTTGCTAGACTTTCCATAGGTGAACACATGCATGTCCAAGTTTTTCTCTGGAAAATGATTAATTCCATGTAGTTCTCTTTTTTCAGAAACTTTTTAATAATGTTTTATTGTTTCTGTCTAATGTATGATTGCTTATGAGCATCTGCAATTATTTATAAAAATTACAATACCTCTCTTGTAAATTGTATAGAAATTTTCTATTATATTTTGACCTGTACAGTCTTGGAATTATCAAAATTTGCCTTTACGTTGTTGAAAATGTAGACCCCTACGCCTAGGAATGGTATTTCCATTCTGGTCCTATTTAATATATAATATGTTAAGATTTATGTAACACTTTTTTCCTTTGTGACTCCCAAGGATTTACAATTTGACGTTTGTTTTTCCATTAAAATTGGAAACCTGGCTTTATTTTCTATAGACTAGGCTAACCTGCTGTATTTTTAGTATCTAGAGGTGCAGAGCTAGCAGACAACTCTAAAATGTCAAAGTTGCATGACTGAATCCAAGTTTTTTTTTTTTTATTCTTTGGAAATGTTAATAGGCTGAAATAAATGGGGCAAGTTGCCTAAAGTATATTTCCACTTTTGTAGTCAAAGTTGGGAAAATCCTACTAAACATTTGTTAAACTGTAGGTTCCCATTTATACAGCATACCAACACAAATTAATAAAAATGCATTTCTCACCTTTATAGATGCTTCTTTGAAGGTGTCATTGCAGACTTCAGGCATCTCTAAACAGGTTTAGTGTGAGTCTGTCTCAATAACAAGGCTCGAGACAGGCTGCACTTCCTCACATTAATATACAATGTAGAGGCTTAAAGCATTTGTAACCCTAAAAATAAATAATTGGATCCTGTTCCTTTAAAGCATGTTATATAGCAAAGTGCTTCTGCTGTGTAATTTGGCCGCCTGTATCACCTGAAATACCTGGCTGATCCTGCCTGGCTATGCCCTCCCTCCTGTAAACTGACCACGGTTTATCATGGCTGCTGAGCCCTGACACCATGGTCAGTTTACGTGCCTCTGTTATTCACAGCTCTCCTGTCTCTCCTCTATACTCTGTCCCCCCTCCTTCCCTGCCTGTTAGCTCTTTGTCAGGACCCCCCCCCCCCCCCATCCTATTGAAATAACAGTAAAAAGTACACACAATCCCATCTGTTAGAAAACTGTCTAAGCTGCAGTGTCTGTGTTTTGTAAAAAATATGCCCATTACTACCTTATTTCACAGCCCCGCACAACGCTTACATGACTCCCCGCTGCTCTCCTCCTCCCCGGCTGACATCTCGGCTCTCTCCTCCTCTCCTTCCCTCCGCCCAACTAATGTCAGCGGGGGATTCTCGGCCCTCCTGCTCTAGCTGTCAGATTGGGAGAGGGAGCAGCGAGGAGTCACATGAGTGCCGCTGTGAATAAGATAGTAATGGGCATATTTTTTTTTACAAAGCACAGACACTGCAGCATAGGACATTTTCTAACATAGGGGATTGCATGTAATGTATACAGTCGGTTAACAACCACTTTAATTTCTGCATTTTTAACCCAATGACAGAAAAAAACAGTTAGTTTACAGCTGATAATGAGATCTGCCTGCACAGTGCACGCAGGATCGCTTTTATAGCAAAAACAGTTCCCCAGCCTCCTCACAAACAAATACGTTTTGAAGTCTCAGGGTTTCCAGATAAGAGTATCTAAATAGGCTGCATACATTTTATTCTCTAGTGTTTAGGCAACCACTAAAGTGAATTTACAAAGGTAGAGAAAATAGTGTGACTGATTATTTAGCAACCTGATAAAAGAAATGTGTAACATCTGAGCTAGATTACCTTTTAAAATCAATCACTAATTTAAAAAAAATTGGGTGAGAGAGGGTGCTTTGGCTAACCCCATCTCAAGAACACTAGTTGCCCAGCTTTCTCTGATTTCCACTGACCTGGAACACACATGCATATTAGAAAGTCAAAGGGCAGTCAGAACTCTAATCTGCATACTTGTTTGGGGTTATTGACTATTGGATCAGTATGGCAGTCAAGCAGCTATGTTTTTTACAAGTAGAGTCAATGGTAACCTACAAATTCCTTCAATACAGGTTTCTTTTAATATCACACCTAAGCTGCAAATGTATTCTCATGTCTGCATGGAGTTTATTTACTTTCTGCTGTTTTATTATACATTTTTGTATTTTACCACTCTTTTGTGGTCAGCGGTATGTTGTTATATACAGTCACTGATAATCGTTTGTCTTCTTTTTCTCTTTTTAAAGTGTGGCAAGCCACTTCCAGGACTTTCAAAGCAAGAAGATTGTTGTGGAACAGTGGGTACTTCCTGGGGCTTTGGCAAATGCATGAAATGTCCAAAAAAAGCTAGTAAGTAGTGTCAAAAATGTTATCTGCATGTATGCTACAGAATCCACACTATCACTCTGCATATCAAACATACTAGTGCACCATAGAGCAGGGTGACAGTCAAATATAGAGGGATAGTTGAATTCCATTTTTGCTGACCATACAGTCAAGCACCTCCTTGTTTAGAGATATTCAGAAAATTTAAATTTTCCTTAAAAGGAAAATAATTACTATAGATTATTAGGACTGATAATTTCATATTAATCGCAGAATGATTATTGACATTCTTTTTACATGTCATGTACTCCTCATCAAAACAAAGAGCAGTAGTGTCAACCTTGTTCCATCAGGGCATATGTTATTCTCTCTAATGGAGATTATCGACCTAAGAGCCTATGAGAAAGGTCATATGGTTCATAACATCTGTTGTGATTAGAAGTTGTGTGTCGTATCATCAGCGAACAAACTCAATGAACAAGCTATGCATTCCCATTACGTTTGTTTTTTTTGTTTTTTATATTCCCACACTTCTCTTTTAAGCAGAAGCTCTTTTTGATGTAGTAATAAAAAGGGACAAGCTGTCATACTTACCTAGGTGGATGCTGCATGTCTCCCCTGCCCCTTTAGACTGTGAACTGAGCAATTAAAGACAGCTGATTTCTCAGTTGCCTGTGTTCAGTGAGCAGAGAGCCAGTGGCTTTTAGTCACTGGCTCTCTGCTCTGTCCCTCCAGTGCTCACTGGAGCGCAGGGCTGTGCAGTGGGCAGGAGAGACAAGCTCAGTCTCCCAGCAGCACTCTGAGAGGCTGAGCCAGCTGCTCAGGCATTTGGGTGGATCCCGACATTCAAATTGGGATCGATCCATAGCCTGGACTGGCTGAGTGACATCAACTGACAGCAGAATCTGGATCACAGGAGTGCAGAATTAACTGTACTCCTGTGATCCACAGGAGAAGTAGGTTCAAAAGATGTTTGGCCCTACCTCTCCTTTAAGTATCATGGAGACCATGGGAGCATGTATGAGAAAAATCTTTGGGCTAGTGCAACAAAGAGGAAAAAGAACTAAGGTTTGGAGTGTTAACAGCTAACCGACCACCCCTTTAGAAAATGTATAATATGCTCTTCTCCATTGTTCTGACAAGATAATGGGGGGCTGGGCTGGGGGCATGCTGGAGTTATATTGTTCCAGAGATGCTTGGCAGCACTGGGCATTTCAGCTTTTGTATAATTTGACTACCATGATTGGCTTTTACAATGGTCACATGATATGGAGCCTGTCCTGCTAGGAGCGGACCATGAGCGTGTGCTCCAAGCTCCAGCTCACATTGCTGTGGCAGTGGGGACTTAAAGCCCACCTTTTTGCCACTGCATATAAGCATTATGCAATTAGCAAGAGGTTTTTAAACATATAAAGCAGACTATATTCAAATAAGACTATGACATTGTCTGAGTCTGGCTAAAACTCCAAAGTTTTGCCCTTTAAAATGGTAGACAAGCTCTGTATAAGGGTGTGTGACCTTTTAAATGACATTTGTATTTCTATATTCAATTGTAATTCTCATATGTGTCTTTTAGAACCTCTAATTACATGTAAAAGGTTAAATATGTGCAGTCACAGGCTCAATTTGCTTTGTTAGATATACTTGTGCAGACACATACAAATTTAGCAGGAGCTTGATGATGATGAAGAAGTGAGAGGAGGCGGCTCTGACTGATGAACGCTGATTCATTTAATATTTAAGCAACCCCAAGGACCTGACTCATTCTCCAAGTTTCCAACATGGCAAAGAGAATGAATCATGTTTAGGGCAAACAGCACTAAGGTACAGCGTTCTCTCCTCACAATGAATCATTTTCATTATGTATGTCTGGGAGTGGGACACACTTTCATGGCTTATTCTCAAACTTATATCAAGTTTCCAGGGCAACTTGGGAGAAAATAATACAATTATGTATTCCAGCACATCATTTGTTATTTTTGCACATTCCCTGCAGGTTCCCATTTTGTAAGTTTCCAGTCAGGACACGGCAAGTGTTTAGTTCTAATCTGCCAGCAGTGCAAGTCTCCACAGGGTACATGTCTCTTGGAATCACGGGGCTTGGCATCAGAACTGCCAGAGTTGTTTCTGAAAGACTGGAACTTTACTGGAAAAAATCTATTCAGCCTAGTTAATAATGAAAAACGAAACTTACTGTACATGGCTACCAGACTATGCAAGTAATGAGATTGTGTGTTTATTGTTATATAAAAAGGCATCAAATTGAATTTTCCTTTTCAGGAATAGTGCTGTATCTGGTTTAGGCTGATTTTCTTCATTGACATTTTATTTTTTGACAAACGTATCAGTACTCTTTTTAAGGCAGTAACATACCATCCATCATGCCCAGGGGAGAGAGAACCCAGTGTTTTTTCCCGCCTCTGCTATGGTAAAAAAACAAGAATCCCTTGCAATATATATTTCACTGCTGGCATTACTTACTATCTATATCTGAATGGTTTAGATTTTGTACATTTAGATTTGCACAGATGAAATGGTGAAAGCACTACCAGTACATTTAATATTCCAAGTGTTTCCAGGCCTCTGCCACTGTGATCTGCTTCGATGCCCAGGTGTTCCAGGAGCTGCTGCTACATTATGGGGATTGTAATTTGTTCCAACCTGCTAGATTGTACAGGTTGGTTGTAGCATTCTTAATAAAAGCAGAGAGCACCTTAAACTGAAACATGTATTTAATTCATTTTTAAAATTCAAAGCAAACTCTCCCTTTTATCTATGTCTCTAGGTTTTATTTTGTTGAGAAATTAATTAGAAAAATACTCCCCCTAGCACTTTTAGGCTCTGCCCTTAGCTCAAACATGCAATCAGAAGGGTGTGTTTAGATGAGAAAGCTCCTCCAGATGAAAAGAAAAAATGAGGACTCTGAGGATGTATAACATCATTTTGGCCTAGGCCAGTAAATACAGACCCTTCTCAATTAGCAACCTACCTGTTTAATGACCATTCAGACTTATGACCAGCTCCAACATCAGTCGGTATTGTATGTTGTATCAGAACTTTGATCATGGAAACAGCAGTACACTACTGTTTAAATGTTTATCTAATATATATATATATATATATATATATATATATATATATATATATATATACCACAAATGTTATAAATAGTACAAAGGTGACATTAAAACAATATCTAAAGATGATTGACACAAACCCTCTACCAGTCCATTATGCTTGATATGTTGGTAAGGGGCTGCTCCTCATTTAGTAACCAATTCACTTAAAGACCTAGTCATAGGAATGGAACTAAGTCATTAAAGAGGGGAAATTCCACTTCTTAGCCTCCTCACCTCCTCCCCTCCTCCTCTTTAAGTTTTCACACTTTATTATTTTTTTGACACGATGCAGGTACCTGGTTTTGACAGGTATCCACTGCAATCTTACCGGAAGTTGGCCTACCACTTCCCCGAAGCCTGCAAGCAGTTATAGCCAGCTTTCCAAAGTAAACATGCCAGTGGTGGGACCGATGACCGACGAAGGATCGACCTGGGTGAGGACAGCGCTGGATCCCTAAACAGGTAGGTATCCTACTGTTAACAGTCAGCAGCTGCAGTAGTTTTCTAGGGTGAAGAAATTAGGAGTGTCTGTATAATATACCTTCCTATCTATTTACTAAGGCTAGCAGCATAAGGATTGAAAATAGTTATTGTTGAATGAGAGCTTCTATTTCACTGTTAATGTCTAATTTAGGTGAAATATTTAAATGTTAACATTTGAAGCTTTTCATGACAGCCACTCTCTTACGTTGATCTTCAGCAGAAAATCTTTTGGTACAGCACACTATCTGACATGATGCTCAAGAGATCCTACAAACTTAGCTAATGTGTTGAACACTCTGAGATCACAAATTGGATGAGCTCTCCACTGTAATGTCCAGGTCCTTATTTCTGGAAACCAGAAACCAGGATGACGTTTAAGCTGGCTATAAATGTCTGATTTAAATGCCAAATGCAGTAAAATGCTTCTAGGAACCAACGTTGTTAATATGAATGCATAGAGAATTTCATTTCTTGGAAAGGGAACGTTCTAGGTGTGAAAAGGTCAGTGTCAAAAACCAAGCCTGCCCTTAAATAAAGTGACATATGACTGGAACAGATTAGGAGAGGCAGGCTAGCACTTTCCTGGAACACTCTTTTTCAGAAACCTGTCAATGGAATTGCTTACTTTAATTCCCCTGACATCCTGTGTTCAGTAATTTGATTATGAATAAGTTTAATATATAATTATTGCTCCTCTGTAAATTCTTATTGAGAATACCAGCCAAACAGCCAAAGCACAACGGATATGCACTTTAGATTTCCACCCTCCTGTTTCATTGTTTAACCAGAGGATAACTTTACTCCTCAGGGTCTGCAGTTTTTCAGATATTTGTGTCACTTCCCTAACTCCAGCATGCTCTTTGCTCTACTAAAGAACTTCTGCACATTGACGAGGTCCTCTGTGCACCCCCTTGAAAATGAGCAACCATCTCCCTTCTTTCAGTCCCTGGTACATTAGGAAGGCAGCACATTCTAGTATAGCATAGTGTGATCTGTTTAGTAATTTAAATTCCCTCAGCCTTATTTTTCCAATGCCAGGGATTTGGAATATCTAATGTAAGGCCAATGGACTTTAAAGTAATTGAGCACCTTTTTAAAAATACATTCAATGATTTTTTAAATAATTACATAAATAGAGTGTTTTTTTAATAGCTTGGAGTTTCACTTTCTAACTTCTAGGTAGATCCTGTGAAATTGATGTAATCAGAATTCCTCAGGGACTATAGAGGTGAGCACTGGGACATGTGATCATTCCACCACTCACCTCGACTATCACTTCTTCAACCGTGGTAGTGAGGGAAAGAAGTGACTTTAGTGAAGAGTGGTACATTAGGACAAGAAGAATTCACTGAACCACCAATAGGACACAGTCTGGTGGAGGCCAGGGGCAACTGATTCTTTTTGCCCAATGCATTTTGTGGGTTAGTGACTTTAGAAAGCATTGCAATTTTCAGCATACAGAATGAGGGGGTCAGCAAACACAGTTATATATTTTGTTGCTAGATTTTGAAGCCAGACTCCTGCAGACACCAGAGAGAAAGGTGCAGGCTGCCAAAGGTGCTCATCTGAAGTGATGCATGTATAAAATCAAAAAAGTACCACACTCCCGTCAAGTGAACCCTGGTGTAGACTTGAAAACTACCTCAGCCAATGAGTTTCCACCAAAGCCACGTCCCCTGGCATGTTTCACTCTGCCCACCGGAGCTTAAGCATTCCCTATGATTAAACTCCGATGGGCAGAGCGGAACATGTCAGGGGGCAGACTCATGGGCCGAGGCCATTTTCAAGCCTACACTATGTTGGCTGGATGGGAGTCTGACGTGTTTTTAATTGTATAAAGTTTTATATTTATCTCATTACACATGTACTTTAATAACATATAATAAGGCAGCACAACTGGTTCATTTAACAATACACTGCTGTCTTAACCCTTCTACAATTTATTCATAATGTACTCTCCTTCTATGCCCTGGGTTTATTTGAAAAGAAAAGTAATCAAAGTTTAACAATTTATTTTGCCTTCATTGACAGGACAGACACACTATACTGTATATGCTTCATTGCAAAATAAGGTATATCATGCAGAACTAATGTGAGAGCCCTGGGATACATACTATAAACAGTTGAAGGCACTAAATTGCTATGTTGTGTAAGAAGTGCTTTACTCTTTCTCCCTTCTATGGGAATATTCTCTGGACCAGGGTATTGCATGTGTTTAATTGTGTAGCCATACTTTCCTTACAGCCAAAGGTTTATTTTAAATGCCGCAAGCCTGGAATTTGCAGGTAAACCAAATCCACTTACTTAGATTCCTGTTACATGTGCGGGGAAATTCAGAGAACAAAATTATGTATCGCAATCTTTTTCTAACATCAAAAAAAGAAATAACTCTCTCTTCCATGCAGCTTTCCCCCTCGGCCACTCAAACACTATGTGCTAGAGGCAAGCTAAGCCTTCTACACTCAAAAACCAGAAGCTATGAGAAAAGCCAGTGTACACCAGATGTATCACAAAAGCTTTAATTTATTGTATAAATCTTCCACGAGCATGGAAATGACATGCCTAAGCCCTGATTGGGTGAAATGCATCAGGGCGGCTCTAGGGCAGGGACTTTCATTGTTACATAATTAGTCTAGTTGAAAAAAACACAAGTCCACTAAGTTCAACCAATAGAAGAAAAAAAAAACGTTATGCAATCCTATTTACACAATCATATACCCACAATTGATCCAGAGGCAGGTAAAACAAAAGCATGATCCAATTTGCTCCAGCAGAGGAAATAAAAATCCTTTCTGATCCCCCAAGAGGCAATTAGATATACGCATAAAGAGTGCCCTCTTTTTCTCTGTGATAACCTTAAAGTGAATAATGTAACACCAAGTTCACTATATGGACCACCTATGTCTTTATTTATGTTGATCATACCCCCCCTTAATCTCCTCTTCTCAAGAGGGAATAGATTCAGTTCCTCTAATTTTTCCTCATAGCTGAGCTCCACCGTGCCTCTTATCAGTTCGGTTGCCCTTCTCTGCACTTTCTCTAGTTCTTCAATATCCTTTTTGTGAACTGGTGCCCAAAACAACTGCATATTCCAGATGAGGTCTTACTAATGACATGTACAAGGGAAAATGATATTTCCCTCTCTGCTGTCTATATCTCTCTTAATACAGGTAATATTTGAATATCGTGCAAAAGTTAATTTATTTCACTAATGCAACTTAAAAGGTGAAACTAATATATGAGATAGACTCATTACATTACATGCAAAGCAAGACAGTTCAAGCCTTGATTTGTCATAATTGTGATGATTATGGCTTACAGTTCATGAAAACTCCAAATCCACAATCTCAGAAAATTAGAATATTGTGACAAGGTGAAATATTCTAGGCTCAAAATATCCCACTATAATCAGCTAATTAAGCCATAACATCTGAAAAGGGTTCCTGAGCCTTTAAATGGTCTCTCAGTCTGGTTCAGTAGGAATCACAATCACGTGAAAGACTATTGACCTGACAGTTGTGCAGAAAACCATCATTGACACCCTCCATATGGAGGGAAAGCCTCAAAGGGTAATTGCAAAAGAAGTTGGATATTCCCAAAAGTGCTGTATCAAAGCACATTGATAGAAAGTTATGTAAAAGGGAAAAGTGTGGAAGATAAAGGTACACAAGCAGCAGGGATAACTGCAGCCTGGAGCGGATTATCGTGAAAAGGCCATTCAAAAGTTTTGGGGACTTTCACAAGGAGTTGCTTGAGGCTGGAGTCATTGCATCAAGAGCCACCACACACAGACGGATCCTAGACATGGGCTTCAAATGTCATATTCCTCTTGTCAAGCCACTCTTGAACAACAAGCAACGTCAGAAGCGTCTTACCTGGGCTAAAGAATAACAGACCTGGTCTGTTGCTCAGTGGTCCAAAATCCTCTTTTCTGATGAGAGCAAATTTTGCATCTCATTTCGAAACCAAGGACTCAGAGCATGGAGGAAGAATGGAGAGGCATACACTGCAAGTCCAGTGTGAAGTTTCCACAGTCTGTGTTGATTTGGGGTGCCATGTCATCTGCTGGTGCTGGTCCACTGTGCTTCATTAAGTCCAGGTTCAACGCAGCCGTCTACCAGGAGATTTTGGAGCACCTCATGCTTACTTCCACATACGAGCTCTATGAGGATGGTGACTTCATTTTCCAGCAGGACTTGGCACCTGCCCACACTGCCAAAAGTACCAAAATCTGGTTCAATGAACATGGGATTACTGTGCTTGATTGGCCACGAAACTCGCCTGACCTGAACCCCATAGAGAATCTATGGGGCATTGCCAAGAGAAAGATGATAGACGTAAGACCGAACAATGCAGAAAAGCTGAAGGCCACTATTGAAGCCTCCTGGTCTTCCTTAACACCTCCGCAGTGCCACAGGCTGATAGCTTCTATGCCACGCTGCATTGAGGCAGTAATTGCTGCAAAAGGGGACCAAATCGAGTACATATGCATGCTTATACTTTTTAGAGGACCAATATTGTTCTATGTGCAATCCTTGTTTTATTGATTGCATGTAATATTCAAATTTTCTGAGATTGTGGATTTGGGGTTTTCATAAGCTGTAAACCATAATCATCACAATTATGACAAATGACAGCTTGAACTATCTTGCTTTGCATGTAATGAGTCTAACCTCATAATATTAGTTTCACCTTTTAAGTTGCATTAGTGAAATAAATGAACTTTTGCACGATATTCACATTTTTCGAATATCACCTGTACAAGAAAGGATTTTGCTCACTTTTGATGCCTCAGCTTGACATTGCATGCCTATGATCTATCAGAACACCCAAATCCTTCTCCACCATTGATTCCCCCAGTTGTACTGCCCCTAGTATGTATGATACATGCATATTTTTAGCATACCTTGGTGTCATCTGCAAAAACTGAAATGTTACTTTTAATCCCAGACCCTATATCATTTATAAATATATTAAAAAGTAAGGGTCCCCACACTGAACCTTGGGGTCCACCACTGATAACTTTAGACTATTCAAAGTATGAATCATTAACCACAACTCTCTGCATACAGTCTTTTAGACAGTTTTCTATCCATTTACAAACGGGTTTTTCCAAGCCTGCATTGCCATGCTTGTGGATAATGTATATGACAAATGAAGACTTTTGTGATACAGCTGGTGTGTAGTAGCTTTTATTTTTGCATCTGACATTTTTTCAGTGCATATTGCAGAGATGTGTGAAAGCTGTCTTGGATACAACTTGCAATTAGAAGGGCTGTGGTATTTAAATGAGCCCAGGGCAAGTCCTACTTTCTTTTGAGGTTGAACAGACATTGCTGCTATGCTAGCCACATCACATGCAACCATAAATAAGCTTAGGTAAACTAAAGCTATAAAAAGTGTTTTCACGTCTATTTGATTGGCTATTACTGGTGCGCTGTAAAAATATATTAAATATTACTTATAGATTTACTGTTGCATGAGAGCGCTCTAATGGGCAACATGGGGAATCAATAATATAAACTAATGATTAGGTTTATTTAAAAACAACTTACTGAAGGCGTACATTTTTTTTCAGGTCATCCAGCATATTCCCAGTATATGGAATGTCCTCAAGGTTACAAACGCATCAATGGCACATATTGCCAAGGTAAGTAACAGAAACGAAGTTTACATTACATATATATTTACAAACATTGATGTGCAGTTGTATTGCTGAAGCAAAAAATGTCATTAGCAATGGTTACTCTATTTTGGTGAAAAACACTAGTTCTTTATTACCGGTACTATGAAATATTAGAATTGAATAGGAATGTTATTATCCTCTATGTGACTTAAAGTGTTACTAAACCCACAGTAAACAGTAAAATCAGTCTGTATATGCAGTAAACCATGTTTGCTATACCCACTGTGGAACCTAAGTGGTTAATGTGTAAAAAGGCTGTGTGATCCTTTCTTCTCTGATCCTCCCCTTCTTCCACTGTCCCCAATCCCATCTCCTGATAGAACAGAGCCTTGGGGGTACTCTGCACATGCTCAGTTTGGTGTGTATTACTATAGAGTTTTTTTTTCTTGGGAGTGTGCATGTGATTAGCACAGGTTCTGTTCTTCCAGCTGCTGTTGAAGGGGCATGACTGAAAAAGGTCTGCTGATCAGCTCCCAATCAGAGCTCTCTGAACTTTTTCACACTTTCTTTAGGTAGTGAGATGCAGAATAGGAACTTCTTTGGAGCAGGACCACACATTTTTGGCCCAGTAGAATTTTACTATAGTATCATCTGAAAAAACATATGTAACACACATTCTTAATCCTTTTTTCGTAAAAAAAAACGGCCCATTCTGCTTTAAAAGTAGCTCTTGTACCTTTTAGAGCTTTAGGCATTGAACTGCTAGCACCTGAACACTCAAATATGAACAGGGACCATTCAGAAGCATGGCTTGTTAAATATTTTGGAACTGTGAACTTCAAGCTCCAAAATACTCAGGTGTGAATGGAGGCCCAAGTTATATTTATGCAGAATAATGGCCATAGCTTTTAAAATAATGAAAATAAGAAAATTGATAACGGATCAAAATCAACATTAATTCTTAATATCATGTTACAACAAGAAAAGTGTTAATAAATCAAAATCATCATTGATTTATTAACAACGTTAATATTGCCTATTCTGCAAATCAAGATCTATGAGGGGCTCAGCTTTGACTAACTACTGGCAAGTACCAGCAATTTCTTTCTATACTGCTCCTCACTCAAGTGTCTGCCACCTCAGACAACAAAGAGGCACTCCCAGGAAGGGAGAGCTGAGGAATGACCTTATTATTGTGCGACTGCCCCTTTATTGTCCACTCAACAGGCTAGAGTGGATCCTATAGGCAGCAAGAAATTCTGAAATTTCTCCGTGCTATCTGAAAGAGACCAGGGGCACTAAACTAGCTTTAGCTGTTAGTTTAATTAATTTAGAGGATGACGTGAAGCCAACCAAACAAAATGATACCAAATCCCAAGTATTTAATTTAAAAAAAGGAAGCAGGAGGAGAGGTGACTAGAGGTGACTAGCCTAAGCGGGACTTTTAACGGTATCAAACATTACATACATTAAAGAAGATCACATAGCAATAACTCAAAAATAGTTTTTTTTTTAAATTTTCATAGAAATTTATTATACAAAAAAATAACAAATTTTGCTAAAACAGCACTATAAATACAGATATACATCCATACAATACATAGAGATCGAGAAGAATCATTTGTGAACTCAGTCGATGTAGTATGATGCTCGACATGTTTCACTCATAAACTAGTTTCTTCAGGAGCTTTGAATATCATTGACAAGACAAACATTTTTTTTCACCTTTTAGATATTGTTGTAGGAGGCCTCTAATGTAGAAATCACTGGGTTTTATTTTTTTTGAAGTTTTAGAACATGTTTTGGAGAATGTTGTAATTTTGCAACATTGGGCCTGTTTGGTAGCAGAATTTCAGTAATTTTACTCATACTGTCAGAATAAATGTATAGACCAATAAAAAGTTTATTTAAAGGGCTTTCTGCTTAAGTCCCTCAACAGTAGCCTATATATCTATACACTAATTATCACAAAATAATAATGATGCAAGTCATTTTTTTTATTAATAATCATTTATTATAAAACTATGTTCAAACTGTTTTTACAAACCTACTGCATTGATGCATTGAATGAAAACTTTGACACATATTATATTTAGCTGTGTTTATAGCCATGTTTAGTTATGCTTAGTTATGATGGTCCCAAAAGCAGTTCTTGTCCTCTGAGAAGCAGAGGCGGACATTTCACTTGCTGCAAAGTGTGTTGGTACTGTATATCCTTTACCACATTGTCTGCAGCGTCCTCTAATTGTTTTTATAGGGAAGTGTCCATACATGTCCTTGCAAATGTCTTTTGGTGGATGTACAGGTGACTTTTTGACTGGGGTGCCATTTGAAGGACTCCCTTTTTTTGTGGATGGTCTCTTCCTGTCATTTAAGGGGCTCCCTGTCTGCGGAATTGGGCTCCCATGGATTGAACCTGGTCGACCTCGCTTTGGTTTTATGACAGTTGTACCAACTAGGATGAGGGAGGATACTAATTGGGCTTGAAACAGCCTTTTGTTTAGTATCTTTTTCTTGGGAGAATTCAGTGCTTTGCAGTCCTGTTTGTACAGCAGCCATGCATTGATCACAGCTAGGATGATGGTGTGCTATAAGATGTAAATGTACCAGCGGCGGGATTTCAAAGGAAACTTATATTTTGCTGCAAATGTGTCCAACATATCCACACCGCCCATGAATTTGTTATAGACACCCACAAGGCCTCTCAACTAAAACATATATTTTCGTGGCTTTGTCAAAGCGTTAAATCTTCTCCACCTGTTCTGGGCCAGCAATCTAATTTAATTTTCCTTTTCCAGTTCACAGGCAATTTCATATGGGGATATTATATATATATATATATATATATATATATATATATATATATATATATATATAGGGCTTTTTTTCTCAGAAATTAGGTGCAGGAACTCAACCATGCCCGCCACACACTCATACCTACCAAATGGCATAAAAAAGGTGCTCTTCCCTCTGCATTCAACCCCCTCCCTCCACTTCCCTCATTTTCTCCCCCTCTTTAAAAGCTCCACCATCTGTCATATGCAGATCATGCAGTAGGAGCATCAACAACTGGTCACCAGGAAAAAAATGGAGACCACAGAGGGTGCAGCCTACCACGCAGCCTCTCCTGCCCATGACTACACTGAACCCTGGGCACCTGAGATAAGCTACCACTTGTAAACGTAGCTGGACTTCAGTGTTACCAAGTGATAGTGGTGAGCAGGGAGCTGAAGACCTGAGCCAACTGTGGTGAAACTGAGTTCCCCCTAGTTACTGCTGAAAAATAGCCCTTTACATATATATATATATATATATATATATATATATATATATATATATATATATATATATATATATATATACACACACATAGGACCTTATAAACCTTATATAAAGATTACATCTTTGTAAGGCATGTAGGGCTGCTTTAAAATTTTCTCAGACACCATTGGTTTAAATGTGAGGATTTATTTTGTTCCATAAATGATAATGTTTCTTAAAATCTAATCTCAGTCTGAGATGTTTAAGTGATTAATAGGTACAGCTTGATTGTTTCTTGGTAGCTAATACGAGAAACCAGCTACCTCTATTACATTCAGTAGCAACAAAGGACCATCTGTGGCACTGGATTATTTGGGAAACTGGTAGAGCTTCTAGAGCAATATTTATCTTTTTCCAAAGGAATGATTTATTATGATTTATTGTATTTTCTCGCAAGTATCTTCAAGGGAAAATTGAAGAAGAATGCTAATTTATTCAAATTTTAGTGTATTATATATATCGTCATTAAATTATTGTGGGTTAGTTTACTAAGATACAAGGTAGTCTGTTTTATAAATGACCTTGAAGAACTTTTATTTAATGAGCTTTAGTTGCAATGATTTATATAATTTTCTTGCCTTTGTTATGGGAAATTTGTGCAGTATTAAAAATTCTGTGTAAACTACAGTTACTTTCTCAGGGTTATTTCTTAAAATGCATGTAAAGGCAGCATTTTGTTCTTTGGTTTGGAACAGAGCAGAGAAGTGTTAAGCCCCATACACACGAGAGGACTTATGTCCGACAGACTTCCGAAGGAGTTCCGTCGGAGTTCTGCCGGAGTTCCGACGGAGTTCTGACGGACTTTTCGGCGGAGCGGACTTGGCCACACACAATCACACTAAACTCCGACGGATTCGAACGTGATGACGTACGACTGGATTCGAATACGGAAGTTCATAGCCAGTAGCCAATAGCTGCCCTAGCGTCGGTTTTAGTCCGTCGGAATAGCACACACACGAGCGGAGTTTTCGAAGGGACCCGGGTCCGGCGGAGTTCCGTCTGGAAAATTTGAAGCATGTTCCATATTCTAAAGTCCTTCGGACTTTGGCGAGTCAAAAGTCCGTTGCAGCCCACACACGATCGAATAGTCTGACGGACTCAGTCCGTCGGACTTTGGACGTTGAAAAGTCCGCTCGTGTGTACACGGCTTTAGACTCTTTTTATAGATTGTATTGCTTTATGTGTCCCATATTCATCCATTTATTCAAGATGATTCATCCTCTTTATTTGTCCTGGTGATCATCGTAAGACAGAAAGTGAGGGGAAATCTCACATTTTGTTGTCACCACAGCAAGAGATGAGGGAAAATCCTCCAATAGGTTTACCTGTTCCTTTAGCAATTCTCAAAAATTGAATTTCTGTTCAATCTGAGATTTCAACTTCCTGTTGACTATGGGACACAGGCAGAACATTTTTTTTTTTTTAGGGTTAGGGTTTTAGACTTTTCATACCCTACCATCCATACCATCTAAAACAAAACAAAACATCTTGGCTTTACATACACTTTTTCAAGTGTATTTTACTGTTTTTCATTTCCCCTTTAGTTTAACATTTTAGTGGCATAGGGAGATTGTTATAATTCAAGGCTCCTTTCTTTGGTGTGTACCCATATTATCGCTAAATGAGATATATAATATTATAACGCTAAAATGAGATGACCCCCAGGCAACCAAGTAAGATGCGTTCTGAATGCCCGAGCCCACTTACTATAAAGAAGTTTCCAGGCTGCATTTAAGCCTAGTACACACTATAAAAATATCGGACTAATGATCGTCTGTTTTTTTTTTTTGCATGCTAGTCTTAATATTGAAAACCTATAGGTTACTAAAGTTACAAAAATTCTCTCTGTCCCTTCAAATATTTGATGATCGGCTCTCGAAAGCTGTGTACTAATGATCAGATTATCGGACAATCGCTCAAAAGTCGTATTTTTCGTCTGATTCTCTCATCCTGTGTACTAGGTATAAGTCTCAGGAGAGTGCCTTGGCATGTAGTGGGTGTAAAGAATAAGGTGCAAGTCACACTAAAATGCTTTAGCAAGTTTATTCAAGTACTTGTTAAGTCTTGGCTTGAAAAACCATAATAACACTCTACTCTTACTACTCTCTCAAAACATTTCTTGTGTCTATTTTTTTAGTTGTGGTCACTTGACCACTGGCTCTCCTCTTTTTCTCACAGCTTTGAAGGCTGGAGGCAGTGTCTAAACATTAACATCAATGGCTTCCACCAATGTCACAGATTCCAGTTTAGTTTCTCCATGGAGATCTACATTACTCAAGCTGACAGGCTATGGGAATACAGGCATGCCATCTGTCGGCGCAGAGTCTTGTAGGTCCCAAGGAAGAAGCAGGGAACTGATCGTGCTGTCGGGGATCTGCTTCTATGCTTAGTATGATTGGAAAGGTTCTTTGTGAAGAGAAATAGCAGGAGTACTTACTCAAATGAAGAAACTAATATATGTTTTGTGAGGGCAAAATAGTACATAAGTTCTTAAATTTAAGTTGAAAGAAACCCCACACACTTGTGTAAAAAAATTGTAAGGAAAACAGAGTAACCCCCCCCCCCCCCAAAAAAAAGTGCCAATGCTCAGTTGTGTTTTTTATGCTGGAGAGAATAATTACTTGTTCTCAGAGCTAGCCAGGTCACATGATATTGACATCATACATGTGGGCATGTATATAGGCTGAAGGGGAAATCCCCTCCTACCTGAACTCTCAGCACTGGATAAACTGCATTTTATCACTATACAGCTCAGCCAAAAAAGGTATATAGTGGCAGTATTTTATAAATAATATTTATAAGCTGTGGGCACTGTGCACTGTGGGGGGGGCAGATGAACTATTTTCATATTACTACACTTTAATAGTTTTTCACCTCAAATCAGCTTGTAATGCCAAGCTAAGAACACCTATTTTAATAAAAAGTTGCATATTTAATTGCTACCTAAGCCATATTGTATTTTTTAACAATACAATTACTTTAATGTTATTAAAAATTAACAACATACAGTAGACTGTAGTCTTTAAGCACATTAAGTCATACAGAGTGCAGTGGTCAGAAGTATGTAACAGTAACCCATTGCTATATGTATACGTTATGTATTTTTCTGTACAAAACTCTAATATAAAGCTAGTAAGCTAAAAGAAATAAAAAACTCTCTCCTATTTTCTCATTAGGTTAAAAACCCTTTGTATTCAGCACGTAGAAAAGTAGGCTGACAGCTCTCACATACCAGCACTCCCCACTAGGCACTGCTCTAATCAGCATCACTCTCCCTCTCTGACCAGCGCTGTTGATTAGGGCAGTGTTTGGGAGGCATATACCGCAAATGAGCTGGGCTGCTGCTTGGGTAGGGAAGATCAGTTTGATCAGTGGCAGCTGGTGGGGTTTTTTTGGGGGGGGCAGCAAACAACCACCCATCAATTCCCCCCCCCCCTCCCGAGCGGCACCCACCCCCGATGTTTGCCAGACGGCCCGGCACTTACCCCATCGGTGGAGGTGGTGGGTGGCAGGCAGCTTGGTGCAGTATCTTCAAGTCCACTCTCCATGGCAGCTTCCAGCTTCTCCCCTCCTCCTGCTAGGCATCCAATAAGATCGCCTGTCCTTTCAGCCAGTCAGGTGTCCGGTGTCAACCCGGCTTCCTGATTGGCCAGTAGGAGGATCAGTGTTACAACAGCGAATATTCATTTGCTGTTGTAACACACCTGGGTGGGCACTCTGCGACCCGAGTCTACCCTATATTGAAGCTGATTTGATTCTCCTAGGACTACCAACACAGAGTTTTATCCCCTTCTGCAACAGATAAAAAATTAGGCATGTTTATTTCTGTATATACAGCTTGACCTTAAAGCTGTATTAAACCCAAAAGCAAACATTTATTATATTTCAGCTTACCAATTCTTATGCCGCGTACACACGATCAAACAATCGGGTGGAAAAGTCCGGCAAACTCAAATCCGCCGGACAATCCCCCCGTGTGCCTCCGTCTGACTTTTTTTTACCTGAAAGTACGGCGGACTTAGAAAGTAGTTTTGCACTCCAATCTTCCCGCCGGACTTGCATTTTGGCGGACAATCCGGCAGTGCATATGCCAGTCCGCCATACTTTTGAAATGAACTGACTTTTCCCGCCCGGAGAAAAGTCCGCTCATTTTGAGCACATCTCCAGGTAGGCGGTGCCCGCGAAGGATGCGTCACTGGCCCCGCCACCTGGTATGGACTTAAAGGGGAACCCCAACGCTGAAAAAATTGGCGTGGGGGTCACCCCAGGTCCACATCAGACCCTTGTCCGAGCACGCTACTCGGCCGGCCAGGAAAGGAGGGGACGAGCGAGCGCCCCCCCCTCCTGAGCCGTACCAGGCCGCATGCCCTCAACATGGGGGGTCCCTTGGGGAAGGGGGGGCCGCGCGGCACTCCCACCCAAAGCACCTTGTCCTCATGTTGATGAGGACAAGGGCCTCTTCCCGACAACCCTGGTGTTGGTTGTCAGGGTCTGTGGGCGGGGGGGCTTATCAGAATCCGGGAGCCCCCTTTAATAAGGGGGCCCCGGATACCGGCCCCCCACCCTATGTGAATAAGTATGGGGTACAATGTACCCCTACCCATTCACCTGTAAAAAAAAGTTAAAAAAAACACAACACACAAGGGTTAAAATAGTTTACTGCACAGCTCCGGGGGTCTTCCATCTTCAGGGGTCTTCTCGCCGGACTCCTCCGCTATCTTCTTCTAGCTCTTTTACTAGCGGAGGAGCCCGGCTTTCTTCCTCGCCGCCGCCCTCTTCTTCCGACTTCGGGGGGCACCCCCCATGTTGAGGGCACGCGGCCTGGTATGGCTCAGGAGGGGCGCTCGCTCGTCCCCTCCCTTTCCTGGCCTGCTCGGACAAGGGTCTGATGTGGACCTGGGGGGGACCCCTACGCCGATTTTTTCAGCATTGGGGTTCCCCTTTAAGTCCATACCAGGTGATGGGGCCAGCTACGTCTCCTTCGCGGGCCCCGCCTACCTGGAGACGCGCTCAAAATGAGCGGACTTTCCTCCGCATGTGTGGACGAGTCCGTTCATTTAAAAAAAGTGCCGTGTGTGGGCAAGTAGCCCGTTCGGAAAGTCCGCCGGACTAAGTCCGCCGGATAGTCCGCTACGTGTGTACGCGGCATTAGACGTAGTGGCTGCACTAATTTTCTTTTATAGGCTTCCTTTCCTTTATTTTCACCTGGTAAATTTGCTGTTTTCCAACAGAACAACCTGTCCTGCAGATGTAGCTGTTGAGGTTTGAGATAAACCATTTACCAAAACTGATGGTAAGCAAGTTGAGCCCTCCTCTACTTGTATTCCAACCACTGCGCTCCTGGATCAAACTAGTGTGATACCTGCAGCTGCCACTTCAACTAAATAGAAATGTAAACAGTATTGTATTCTCTATTCAACCAACAACAAATAGTGGACCCAATAAAAATAAAAATAAAATATAAATAGATCCAAATGTGTAACTGAATCTATATGTAAGGCCCCATGCACACGAGACGCTCCGATGCAAATTCTGCTGAATGCATGTTTTAAAAAGCAGAAACCTGCGTTTAAAAATGCGCGTTTTGGCGCGTTTTCATACCGCGTTTAGCCACACTTTACCGCGTTTGCGTCTATAAGCGTTTGTAACGATAACATCATATAGACCCTCCCCAAGCTCAAAAAGCATGTATTATTAACCACTACAATACAGGGCACTTTCACCCCCTTCCTTCCCAGCCCAATTTTAAGCTTTCATCACTCTCGCACTTTCAATGACAATTGCGCGGTCATGCTACACTGTACCCAAATGAAATTTTTGTCATTTTGTTCACACAAATAGAGCTTTATTTTGGTGGTATTTATTCACGACTCTGTTTTTAATTTTTTGTGATATAAGCGCAAAAAAAGTGGAAATTTGGGAAAAAATAAATATTTTCTTCTTTTTATTTTAAAAGAAATCCAATGAAATCTAATTTTGTCATAGATTTAAGCTAAAATGTATTCTGCTACATGTTTTTGGTAAAAAAAATTCCGTTAAGTGTATAATAATTGGTTTGTGTGATCACGGACATATGTACGCAAATGATCATGTACAGATGTGTGCAGGTGATCACGGACATATGTGTGCAGATAATCATTGGAACATGTGATTTTAGTGGGACATATGTGGGGGACATGTCTTTTTATTATTTGGGGACATGTCTTTTTATTATTTGGGGACATGTGTGTTTTGGGGACATGTGTGGGGACATGTGTGTATTACACTAGACTAGTGATCAGTGAGTAAAAAGCTGTAAAAACAGCTCATACTCACTGATCCCCAGCCGGCTGCAGCGATTTGCTCTCCTCAGCGACGACTTCCGTGTGAGGAGAGGAGAGCCGATTGCCTAGCAACCGTCTGTTTGTTTACATCACATGACGGCTGTGATTAGACATGGCCGTCATGTGATCAGGACGGCCAATCACAGAGCCCTCCTTCCGATCCGAGATGCGCCGTGTCCGGGTGACACAAGCGCATCGAGATCGCGCCGCTGCGTGGGCACGCACGCACGTGGGAACGCGCGCGCGATCCCCCTCCTTCTGATGGACGTTCCAGTGTCATTGCAGCCTTGTAATTGTCATTGCAGCCTTGTCAGTGTCATTTTCAGCCTTGTCCAGTGTCATTGCAGCCTTGTAATTGTCATTGCAGCCTTGTCAGTGTCATTTTCAGCCTTGTCCAGTGTCATTGCAACCTTGTCATTGTCATTGCAGCCTTGTTAGTGTTATTTTCAGCCTTGTCCAGTGTCATTGCAGCCTTGTCCAGTGTCATTGCAGCCTTGTCATTGCAGCTTCTAGATTGTAAGCTCTAACGAGCAGGGCCCTCTAGTCCCTCCTGTATTGATTTGTACTGTAAGTGTACTGTCTGCCCTCATGTTGTAAAGCGCTGCGCAAACTGTTGGCGCTATATAAATCCTGAATAATAATAATTGCAGCCTTGCCCAGTGACATTTCAGCCTTATCAGTGTCATTCCCAGCCTTGTCAGTGTCATTGCAGCCTTGGCAGTGTCATTTGCAGTCTTGTCAGTGTCATTTGCAGCCTTGCTCAGTGACATTTCAGCCTTGTCAGTGTAATTTTCTGCCTTGCCCAGTAACTTTGCAGCCTTGCTCAGTGACACTGCAGCCTTGTCAGTGTCACTGCAGTTTAAATATGGCACCGCCGAGATACACAGAGCCGTCCTGTGCATCTCGGCTCCTCCCGCCCTATGATGGACATAACACAGGTCCAGTGGTGGGACTGGGCGTGACTGTGAGCGGAGCCGAGAGGCGCCGATATACATACATAGCTGAGTGTACTCGGCTAATCTTGGCTTCGCTCACAGTCATGCCCAGTCCCTGTATTATGTCCATCATGGGCATAACTGTGAGCGGAGCCGGGACTAGCCGAGTACCCTCGGCTATGTATGTATATCGGCGCCGCTCGCTCCTCCGATCAAAATCAGCCGGGAATCGGCGTATAACAAGCACCCACGATTTTCTCCTGATTTTAAGGGGAAAAAAGTGCGTGTTATACGCGATTAATATGGTAGCTGTAATTATTTCAGTAAAGGTAAACTGCTAAATACCTTTTCTCATCAGCAGTTAGAGCAGTCTTGTGACCTCTATCAGTGTCAAGCCAAGTACTGGTTAAAGCTTGTAGGATGGGTTTTCTGATTGCACTATGAGACTGCAAGACCCCTGACACTCTGTGTGGACAGTGCTGATTGGCCCTGTGCTGATCACATGCACCCTACCAAGAAAAAAAAAACCTTTCTAGCAATACACACCACTGAGCACGTGCAGCCTGACTCCATAGACTCTGTGTTATCACGAAATTATCAGGGGACAGTGGAAGGAGGGGAGGATCAAACAGCCCTTTTTTACACAATGCAGAGGATTAACCCCTTAGGTTTCACAGTGAGTATAACAAGCATGCTTTACTGCATATACAGACTGATTTTACTGTAGTGGGTTTAGCAACACTTAGCGGGAAAATGGCATAAACATACATTATCCCAGAATACAAAAGATAATTGCCTTGTGATAGGTACTGAATTATGTCTTCCAAAAAAAAAAGTGTGTTCCAAAAAAAAAAAAAAGCTTCTTAAAAAATATTGCTCTAACTGTATGTATTACTGGCGCACATCACAATGTCTACCAGCTCCCATGAGCTCTCCTTTACAGATAGTGTCTTTTTGGAATATGCTTTCCAACAAAAATGTGTTAAGTTGCATATGTTTCCAATATATGTAGCTAAACGGGGTGCCTGCTTTTCTGCTTTATGAGCTTACATCTGTGTTCTGTGTTTTGGGCTGCTTTTCATTATTTACTTAAAGTGATTTTTTTTTAACTACTTCAATACAGTGCACTTACACCCCCTTCCTGCCCAAGCCAATTTTCAGCTTTCAGCGCTGTTGTTGTTTAAATGACAATTATGCGGTCATGCTACACTATACCTAGACAGAATTTTTGTTGTTTTGTTACCACAAATAGAGCTTTAGTTTTGTGGTATTTAATCACCCCTGCGTTTTTTATTTTTTGCTAAAGAAATAAAAAAAGCCCTAAATAAAAAAAAATGTAAAAAAGATTTTCTTTTGTTTCTGTTATGAAATGTTGTAAATAAGTACGTTTTCTTCTTCACTGATGGGCACTGATAAAGTGGCACTGACAGGCACTAATAAGGCAGAACCAATGAGGTAGCACCAATGAGGTGGCACTGATGGGCACTGATAGGTGACACTGATTGGCACTGGTAGGTGGCACTAATATGCAGCACTGATGGGCATTGATAGTCGGCACTGAGGGGCACTTGTGGGTGGAACTGGTGGGCACTGATAGGCGACACTGATGGGCACTGAAAGGCTGCACTGATGGGTACTTATGGGTGGCACTGCTGGACACTGATAGGCAGCACTGCTGGACACTGATACATGACACTGATACGCAGCACTGATAGATGGCATTGATATGCATCACTGATGGCACTGACACTGGCAGGCATTGGGGATGGGCACTGATTGGCAGCTGCCTGGGCACTGATTGGCATTTCCCTGGTGGTCTAGGGTAGCATACCTGGTGGTCTAGTGCAATGGCATCCCTGGTGGTCCTGGTGGCATCCTGGTGGTCCTGGGTGAGCATCCGAGGGGAGGCTGCACTGATAAACAATCAGCACAGCCCCCCCCCCCCCCCGATCGGCTCTCCTCTACTCGCCAGAGGCTCTTTACTGAGATCGGTGTAGCAGTGTGTCCGACTGACACACCGCACCACCGATCGCTGCAATGTGTGCCCCCGGGGGTGTGTGAGAGCGGTCGTTCTGCGAGGCCGTCATAGACCGACCTAGAACGAGAGCCGGCCACCCAGCCGTCATTTGATGGCCAGCGGGCAGGAAGCGGTTAAACAAGACTTTACAAACATGTTATACTTACCTCCTCTGTGCAGTTGGGTTTGCGCAGAGCAGCCTGGATCCTCCTCTTCTTGTGTGCCTCTTCTGTGCTTTTGTGGAGGCTTCCATTTGTGGATGGACATTTTATGGTTACACAATGTATCACATTGCTATAATCTTTTTATATGGACTGTAGCAGAGCGTCCCACAGAGAGCCAGGAAAAGTCCTGTTCGGGGTTTATACCTCTCCCAGGCTCCTCTCGTACACATTCAGAAATCTCTGATCCATGATCCAGTTTGGGTCTTAGTCCTCTTCCCCAGGCTAATTTAAGCTCACCTGAGCAGACATCCTTGTCTCTCTGCCTGGGACATACAGACAAAGTTGGTCTGTGAAGAGAGAAAGGTTGGTAAAAGCTGTTAAGCAGTTTATGTAGAGACTGACAAGTGGTAGGCTTGTTCAGCCTGGTAGTTAGGGGCTGCATATTGTATAGTTAGAGCCGAGACATGGCTAGGATTTGTGTTTTGCTATTTTTTGTCCTTTATTTGTTTTCTGGAACACTGTACACCACCTATATATGGACTTGTATATAACACAAATAAACATAGCACTGTTTGTCACTACATCACTGGATTTGGTATCTGTGTCTGAGCAACTGCTCATCCCAGGGAGCTTTGTACCTGCTACCTGTCCCCCAGGTTACATATGGTGGAGAATGCGGGCAGCTGTAGTAAGTTACTACTTAAAAGGCCAGTACCTAGAGTGACTAAACATGGAGGAAATCCTAAAACAATTGATGATATCCAACGCTGCACAACAGCAAACAGACGCTGAACTACGGCAAGCCAATGCTGCACAACAGCAAGCAAACGCTGCACTCCACGCTGCACAACAGCAAGTAAACGCTGAACAATGGCAAGCCAATGCTGCACAACAGCAAGCTAATGCTATTGCACAGGAGCAATCACAGAGGCTGTTTGAACAGCTAGCCACTGATGCAAAAGCAGATAGGAAAACCTAGGCTGAGGTTGTGGAGATGCTAGCACAGTGGTCACCTGCTAAAGTTGATGATGTTGGAGATAAGCCCTCAGTCATCCATGTGGGTCGCTTTCTCTCTAAGATGACCGCAGATGATGATCCAGAGGCCTTTCTGCTAACATTTGAATGGACCGATGAGAGGGAAGGTTGGCCTTAAACTCAGTGGGCAGGACTGGTTGCTCCCTTGCTTTCTGGAGAATCGCAGAAGGCCTACTATGATTTGGAATCAGCAGAAGCGGGAGACTATGAAAAGGTCAAACGGGAAATCCTGGCACGACTTGGTGTTACTTTGGCAGTTTGAGCACAGCGGGTCCATAGCTGGTTCTTTCAAGGTGAGAAGCCCCCAAGATCGCAGATGTTCGACCTAATTCACCTGGTGAGGAAATGGCTACAGCCGGAGTCCCTGTCTGGGCCACAAATAGTGGAGCGTGTGGTCATGGACCGGTTCCTGAGGTCACTACCAATTCTCCTGCAGAAGTGGGTGAGTCAAGGAGACCCCAAATCAGCGGACAACCTGGTGGAACTCATTGAAAGGTACTTTGCTGCAGAAAACCTGGTCACCGCCCCTACAACTGCCACGGTCTCCCCAGGCAACCGGTAAGACTGTTCCGGGGAAGTGGGTGGTAAATATGGCAAGGAAATAGGGGGGAGAAATTTTGGTGCCAGGACTGAAGTTTGGCGTCCCAAACAAGGGAAGCCACTGCCTGGCAGCAAACCAAACTGGGGAAACGTCAGGTGTTTTCGTTGCCAAGAACTGGGACATGTTGCAGCAAATTGTCCATTGACAGATGAACCGATGCAGTGCGTTTTTTCCATTAGGAGACAGTCTATATTTGCAGCTGTTTCATGCACTTCAGCGCCAAATATGGGAAAACCAAATGACTGTTAATGATAAGCCTATTACAGCCTTGCTGGACTCTGGAAGTCTAGTGACTTTGGTTACAGCTGAAATGATTGAACCTGTGAATTGTGATGCTAAAAAAATATTAAAACACAAATCCTAGCCGTGTCTCGGCTCTAACTATACAATATGCAGCCGCTAACTACCAGGCTGAACAAGCCTACCGCTTGTCAGTCTCTACATAAACTGCTTAACAGCTTTTACCATCCTTTCTCTCTTTACGGACCAACTTTGTCTGTATGTCCCAGGCAGAGAGACAAGGCTGTCTGCTCAGGTGAGCTTAAATTAGCCTGGGGAAGAGGACCAAGACCAACTGGATCAGGGATCAGAGATTTCTGAATGTGTTACGAGAGGAGCCTGGGAGACGTATAAACCCCGAACAGGACTCCTGGCTCTCTGTGGGACGCTCTGCTACAGGACTATAAACTGAAAGACCTATGAGTAAATGGTTGTGGAACAAATCATTTGCATTATTTCTTATAGAGAAATTTGCTTTGATATACAAGTGCTTTGGATTACAAGCATGTTTCTGGAACGAATTATGCAAGGTTTTACTGTATATGCTAGTGAAAAGTAGGACATTTGGTAATAAGTTCTCAAAAGATGAATTATAGAGCTTTGCAACCTATGTTCTGTATAAACGGCTACTGGATGGTTGATCTCTGACAACCTTTTTAGTCCATTCACTTAAAAATAAATTACAAAGATGCCTTGGAAGAAAATGCTAAACATATTATTTTTGACATGTCCACCCAAAACTAAAGCTTTCATTTTTTTAGTGATGCTGACCTCTTTTTCTGTAATGCATGTTGCAGGGCTGTCATTCAGATCCGTTTCATTTTAATGTTTTCTGAGTCACTGACCTTGGCTCAAGTGTTTGTAATTCAGTACCTCATTTCCTCTGTCTTTTGGATTCCTTGAAAAGTAAGCAGTTATTCATGTTCTGTCTACTGTATCTAATGAAGATTTATTTTTATCAAATGGAGATTTTTCACCTAGTGGATTTTTTTAAAGGATTGTGGCTCTTTAAATGTCTGACTTTACTGGTTATATACAGCTATGTGTCAGAGAAATATGAGCTGTCATAGCCGAACAATTTCTCTGCTTTTTTGCCATACCTACAATATTACTCATGCACATAGTTTGGGGATTTTGTTTTGATTGAATGAAATTCCATTTGTGAGTATGTGAGCACACATGTATATATCATCTCAGATGAAAAGAGGTAGAAGTAAATAAGACTCCAGGACACGTTTAGCAAGGAAAGAGACCTGCAGAGAACATTTACTTTTGGCAAGATCCTGACGACTCAGCATTAGTTGATCCTTCTAAATGAAGTCCTTCTTGGACTCTTCACAAAAGCTGATTCTAAAGCCCTAGAATTTTAGTGGTGGAAAGTAGACTGACACCATGGATCTGATAAGATGAAAGTCTGCAAAAAGCAAAATTTTAAGAATTTAAAAATAGGTGTGCTATTTTAAATACTTTACCTGGAATTCAGAAAGATTGGTGCAGACAGCTTTTGCAAAAGTGTCTTGAGTGTTCTCTAAAAAGGCACAACGCGCTCTAAATTCATGTATCTGTCTAGAACTTGGACTTGAATTTGGTGCATACTGTGCCACTTTTAGAATGCGTGTGAGACACTGTTGCAAAATCTGTCTCTGTACGTCAATAGAAAATTGGTCTGAACTAGCTATACTTTTGTAAGATACAAACTGTCAATATTTTCTCTTATCTTGATTTTGGTGCAGGTGTTACACCGTAATGTAGAAGTGGAGAAAAATAGAACTACCTGACTTTGGTGCATAAGCTGCTGTCAGAACCAAAACTGTTGCAGTTGTTTTTTGAATTAACACATTAACGGCTTAAGGACCGCCTCACGCCGATGTACAGAATGGCACGGCTGGGCACAATCACGTACCTGTACATTCCCTTTAAGTGCCCAGCCATGGGTCGCGAGCGCGCCGCTGGCGGCGCACTCGCGACCCCGTCGCTGGCGGCGCACTCGCGACCCCGTCCTGAGCTCTGTAACCGTGGCCACGGGACCCGCGGACCCGATCGCCGCCGGTGTCCCGCGATTGGGTCACATAGCTGAAGAACGAGGAGAGGTATGTGTAAACAAACCTCTCCTCGTGCTTCCTACTGATGCTGTCACTGATCATCTGTTCTTTGTTATAGGGAAAGACGATCAGTGACATCAGACACCAAGCCACACCCCCCTACAGTTAAAAAAACACACACATAACCCCTACACTGCCCCCTAGTGGTTTACCCCTTCACTGCCAGTGACATTTTTACAGTAATCTGTGCATTTTTAATTGCACTGATTGCTGTATTAATGCCAATGGTCCCAAAAATGTGTCAAAATTGTCCGACGTGTCCGCCATAATGTCTCAGTCACAATAAAAATCGCTGATCGCCGCCATTACTAGTAAAATAAAAATTATTAATAAAAATGCCATAAAACTATCCCCTATTTTGTAGACGCTATAACTTTTGCACAAACCAATCAATATACGCTTATTGCGATTTTTTTTTACCAAAAATATGTAGAAGAATACTTATCGGCCTAAACTGAGGAAAAAAATGTTTTTTATATATTTTTTGGGATATTTATTATAGCAAAAAGTAAAAAGTATTGCATTTTTTTCAAAATTGACGCTCTATTTTTGTTTATAGCGCAAAAAATAAAAACCACGGAGGTGATGAAATACCACCAAAAGAAAGCTCTATTTGTGGGAAAAAAGGACGCCAATTTTGTTTGGGAGCCACATCGCACGACTGCGCAATTGCCAGTTAAAGCGACGCAGTGCCGAATCGCAAAAAGGGGCTTGGTCCTTTAGCTGGAAAATGGTCCGGGGCTTAAGTGGTTAACAAGAGCAGTTATCGGCAGAAAAGTGGCACAGCAGTTTTATTGAATCCCCTCCATTATATCTTGGCATAGAAGTGATATTGAGGCCCCTTTCACACGAGAGGTGTGATTGGGTCTGGCTGTCTGTTTTTTAGCCAATTAGACTTTCCATTCTCCTCTATGGGCAATCAGGTGTAAATGGACTTGGAAGGAGAGGGGACCCATTCCCCTCCATTTGGGCGAATCTGATTGGAGGACAGTTAGGTGTAAACGGACAGCCAGTCTGTTTACATTTGGCTACAAATAGAGCAGAGGGGGTTGTGTCCGTGTCTGCTCTGCCTAAGCGGAGTGGACACAGACCTGTTATCCGGCCGCTCATTTCAGAAGGGGATTAGCAGAAAGATCCCCTGCTGAACAAAACTGGATCTGGCCCATGTTGAAAGGGGCCTAATTAGTTCTAAGCTCCCTTATAATTGGTTCTTAATAGCATCTCATCCAAGTTTTGTTTAGGGAAGCTATCGCTCACAAAATAAGAACTTTCTGCCTTAGACTTTTGCAAACTGTAAAGCAGTGAGGTCCCTACTTCCTATACCCCCTATAAACATCTTTGTCATTTCAATTTCTTCTATTGACTGAATCTTACCATTCTAATGCCATGTGGCCTACAGAAAGCACTGTTATAGGTGGATGATTCTTTTCGTCATTTCACTAGCAGATAGAGTGTTAGAACCCCTAAAATGATAGACAATAGGAACTTGTAGAGCAGAGTCAGAAGGGATCAGAAGCAAAATAAGGCTTTCCTATTTATACTCTAAATCCCCTTTAAGAAAATATCTGACATCCAATAATATATCTGTCTAATACAGATATAATACAGATTGGAATTTAGTCAATTATCATGTCAATCATCGATTGGTTATCATTAGTGAAGCCATCTCCTTAAAAAATTCTACTTTTATAAAAAAAATAAAAAATTTGCAGTCAAACTGTCAAAAATTTATATTTTCTTACTTACTGAGGCCGGGTACACTGGTACGACACGACAGTTGTGCGACTGTGGATCCGACTTTGCCCTGCTATTTCATGTCTTACTTCCTTCGACTTCAAAGAACGGGATTTGTCTTTAATCCCGACAAATACCAGGCCCTTTGAGTCTGGTATGAATCTTGAGGAGGAACCCCTTGCCAAAATAATAGAAAACAAAAATGGCATAGGGTCCGCCCTCAATACAGACCATTCGGTCTGGTATGGATTTTAAGGGGAACCCCAACGCCAAATAATGGTCTGGGGGGCCCCACGCAGTTTATTTATTTTTTTAATTTTAGTGTGGGGTTTCCCCTTAAGATCCATACCAGACCCAAAGGGTCCAGTATGGAATTGGGGGGGGGGGACTCTTCTTTTTTTTTTTTTTTTTTTTGGTGTGGGGTTCCCCTTCAAGTTCCTCAGAGCACAAATCGCATGCCAAAGTCGGATCAGTTAGGATGAGGATCCGACTTTGATTCAACTTCAACGATATTCAATGGGCTGAAGTAGTCTCAGGGGTGGGGCCTCTGGATGACATCACCTGGTGACCCCGTCCTATGCCAATATAAGTAGTGGCACACCGTGCACCCAGCATTAGAGCGGGAGAGATCGCTGAGTCAACATCGGAAGAAGAACAGAGGGAGAAGACAACGGAGAAGAGCCGGCAAAAGAGTGAGAAGATAACAGAGAAGACCCAGCAGATGCAGAAGACAGTGGACAGAGGGAGATGAACCGGAGAGGGCTAGAAGACCCAGAGAGGGGAGAAAAACCGGCAAAGGTAGAAGACATCAGCGGTGGAGGCAGAAGAGCCGGAAAGGGCAAAAGAGATTGGAAGAGAGGCCAGAGCTGCCTTAATAAATTACTTTAAAAACGTGTACTACAGTACGTTTTGTTTTTTACACTTTTTTTAGATGAATGGGTAGGGGAGCAATGTACCCAATACTCATTCACATAGGGTGGGGGGGGGGGCGGGATCTGGGGGCCCCCTTGTTAAAGGGGGCTTCCAGATTCTGATAAGCCCCCCGCCCATAGACCCTGACAACCAACGGCCAGGGTTGATGGGAAGAGGCTCTTGTTCCCATCAACATGGGGGCAATGTGCTCGCTCGTCCCCGCCCCCTTTCCTGACCTGCCGGGCTGCGTGCTCGGATAAGGGTCTGGTATGGATTTTCCGGGGGCCCCATGGGGGCATGGGGGTTCCCCTTAAAATCCATGCCAGACCGAAGAGCCTGGTCTGCTCTTGGAGGGGAACCCATGCCGTTTTTTGTTTTTTTTACATTTGGCAGGGAGTTCCCCTTCGAGATCCTCAGAGCACAAGTCGCATGCCGAAGTCGGATCAGTTAAGACCACAATTCGACTTCAGTGATATTGAATGGGCTGAAGTAGGATCAAAGTTGGACCAAAGTAGTGCAGGCAGCATTTTCAAAGTCGGACCAACTTGTGTCAGACCAGTTAAGGTGGATCTCATAGGTAAACATTGCTTTTCACACGTCATGAGCTCCAGGGTGAACCCAGCCTGAACCTCTTCATAGCTAATTGGATACTGTTGATATTTATTTTCTTCTGACGAATTTGAGATTACTCAGATGATGCTAATAAAGGCAAATCCTACCATTTATGTGTCATTTTGATAAAAGGAATGCTTAGGCAAACAACAGTTTCTTTAGAACAGAGAAAGATAGGACTTTGTAAGTTTGAAAAAACTCTTGCAATGCAAGGTTTTTTTTTTTCTCTAGAAAACGTTAAAGTATTGACACATTTCAGCTATTTTCAAATCCTCTTGTATCTCCATTTTCCTCTAGGGGTGCTACACCTTGTATTGTATGTATATACAGTACTTATTAACAAACTAGATGTTTAATAATAACTGGACATACACACTGGGCCTGATTTATCCAAGCCTAGTAGGAAAATAAACCTGCCCAAACTCCCTCCCTATATTTATCTCTCCTGCTGCCTGTGCTGATGGACCCTTCTCTGCTGAAGAAAAGTCTTCCTCTGAGATCTTCAGAGAAAGTGACAATAACTGAACCCTTCTGCGTATAGTTGTTTCTCCTGCCAACCTCCATGCTACTATAGGACACAGTAGTGAAATAGAGGTTGGCAGGGGAAATGACTGAAAACAAGATCCCAGAACTTAACTGGTTGTACGATGATTTTTTGTGCATGTGTTGCAGTACTAAATTGCAGTGTGCACTGCACTTCCAAATAATGCTGATTGTGTGCCTTTTGTTCTGATAAGGTGCATTGTGGAAGACATGTTTAAAAAAAAAATCTGAAAATTAAAAAAAAATATCACATGCATCACAATTGCTCATTATGAAATTATGAAACTGGCAAACACTAATCAAAGCCACAGGTCAGAAGACCCATATGCTATGCATTTGAAGCAAAAAACCTGAACATACAGGTATTTGTTAATGGAACCTTTGTGCCAAGCAGCAGGGTTGGAAATTGTGTATGTGCACTTGGCAAACATATTTTAACATGCACACCATCTTACTCCCATTATAGCATTTTTACTTTTAGTGCTCTTTTACAGTAACCTTTACAGATAACCTTCTGCACTACATGTGGTCATAGCAGCCCTGATCTTCCTCTTCCCTATTTGTGCCCCTAGCTCCTCCCCACTGCCAAGTGCACCCCATCGCAAGCGCTTACTATGGGGGCACATGTGCAGGCTCGATCCCGTGTGTCCATTGACACACGGATCGTGGCTCAGCACCACGCTCCACTCTCTGCTCACTGGTTGTGATTGATAGCAGCAGCAGCCAATGGTTCCCGCATCTGCCTCTCTGTCCAGAGAGGAGAGAAAGCCAAGAAAGCCGCTGCTCTTAAGCACAGCGCTGGATTGTGATTGGGGTTAGGTATGTATAAGTTGGCCCCGGGGGGCGGCATACTGAAGGTTTTTTATCTTTATCTTTTAAGCTGTAGCTTGTGCATGCCTATCTGTCCACATCATGGGTTGAGGGCAAATGGTGTGAGGATACAATTTGGTAGTCCTTTCACAAACATGCAGAACCTGTATCCAATTAGCTATGAAGTTATATATGCTATATATGTGTATATATATATATATATATATATATATATATATATATATTCACAATAAAATTAGCACACTTATAAACATATGTTTTACCGTAAAGAGTTTTTGCAGATTCCAATTCCCCTAAAACATATATACAGTATAGCCTTATTCTTTGTGAGTTATTTATCATTTACATGATGTAATATTGCAGCTCATTACCAGCATATTTTGCTATCGTATGTGAGTCATTCCAGCCAAAGTTTCATCTTTCATAAATACACTGCTGAGCTAATCCAGGAATTTCCCCCTTTTTCAACTTGATCACTTTGACCCTGCATGTCTGAGGCCCACAGATGTCTCCAGGAGCGTAAATTTGGCAGCCACTTTCAAATCTTTGCTTGTTCAGTCAGGACATAGATCACCTTTTTTTTTTACTCAAGCTGTGCCAAACTGCATGGCTAAAGGCATGCTTGGCTTGGTTAGTGTTTTCATTTACTGCCCATGTGAATAAGGGCTCATGTCAAGATTAATTTGTCTGCATACTGTGACAGCCAAGTTTTTACATTTCAACAGTATTAGTAAATAATACAATGGAGTTAACATACATGTTATTCCTTTAGTAAATCAACCTGTGTATGTGTATCTGAAACCTGATTTGCTATTTTGTAGTTTGCAAAGCACCCATTTTCTTCCTTGTCCATTGAGGGACACAGAAAGTGTTTAACCTTCTGCTCATATGGCTGTCTACAAGTAGATTGGACATGGGCAAACAAAAAGCTGTAGGCCAGCCCAGGATAACCCACTTAAACGTAACACTTACCCTGTCTCTGAAGACTCACTCAGTGAGTAAGTCAGTTGGAATATGCACAGAGAGCTACTTTAGTTATTAGAGTCACTTGGCGCCTTTATAGCCAGTTCCCATTGGTTCTGCTGCAATAGGGTTTAAATCTGTGGGATCAAGTACTGACATCATCCACTGAGTTTAGTGTCGCATGCACGTTCAATGCTCTATGTCCCACCATGCAGCACCAAAAAAGTATCTTCACACGGCTACGCCAGCTTCCATAGGGTTTCTGGAAACTTTAATCTTTTAACTGTTCCTGCTGCCTACCTACAGTAAATGTGTTCACCTCCAGCTATCTGACCCTCATCTGCTATCAGCCATCTTATTGTCATGAGTATTTGAGGCCTTTCCTCCTAGCCTGAATCTATACATTGCTTTACAGCCACATGGTCGCAACATGTCTGATTCTGAGTCCCACTCTACTGGGTCCCCTCAGCTCACATTCTACTAATAGTTCTGGGGTTGCTTGCAATGCGCCTTCTGATAGTGCTGATGTCTGCATCCTGGAATTTTGTTCTCTATTCCAGTCCTTATTGGCTCGATTAGATGTGGCTGGACCCTCTCCCCTCTCAACTGTGATTTTTACCATGATCATACAAGATTTTGTGACCCAAATTACAAAGTTGTTAGCTGCCTCTGATCGCAGAGGCCATAAGTGTGTTTACTTTCTCTTTTCTGAAGATTTTATATTGATTTGTATATAGTCTTAGTGGCTTCTGAGCCATTGGCTGCAGAGAGTGTGATTTTGAGTTGCTTCTGGGCTTGAATTATGGCCTTTGCCCTGAGGAGTCGCAGTGTACTGATATCACTCCCAAATAAAATGAAATAATTTCAGCTCTTACTGATGCAATACACACCACTCTAAAACTAAAGGATCATTGTGTTGCTTCTCCTGGTGCTTTTTCAAATCTTGGGTCATTTAAAATTTGTAAGGCCTTAAACACTTACACTTTGCACCCGCTTTTCCAACTATTTCTCTATGAAGAGTGGAAGCATTCTGACAAGCTCTTTTTAGGTACCATAGTTTGTCGCCATTTCACAAGCATGCACAATTTAAAATCTTGATGTTTGGTATTTGTTTACTTGAGGCAGCATCATCTTTTATATTTTACCCAAAAATTGGGTATGACAGTATGTTTATGTGCACTAAAATTCTTTTGTACAATTGTATTTTTTCCTGGAAATTTGCATTTGAAAAATGGCTGCGCAAATATTGTGTGACATAGAAAAAATGTAACAGCCACCATTTCTTTCTCCAGGGCCTCAGCTTTCAGAAAATATATACTGTTTGGGGGTTCTAAGTAATTCTCTACCAAAAATGCTGATTTTAACATATTAACGTTAACATCTGAAAAATGTTAAAATTGACCTGGATAGCAAGTGGTTAGGGACTCGACCGATAGGCAGTTTGAAGCACTTTCTAAAGCTTCATTCTTACTTCGTTCCTCCCCTTCATTGGATTACAGCTTTGACCCTACTTTGTCAAACCATTTCTGGTTGGTCAAAAGGCCTTAAATGAAATAGAACTCCTGCCAATACTGATTCCTCAGTGACTGATTCCACCAGGTGGAAAGTTTGCTGGAAACCTCCTGTCTCATTTCCTGCATGCGTCTCAGTTTCTATAGGTAGGACACTTTGGGTAAAGTACTGGACCGTGGAACCAGCTCTTGACAACATCATCGGGGATGCTACTGGTGGCAAGAGCACCCAACTTCCTCAACAGAAGAAGCCTAAGGAACAAACTTCAAAGTCTCCTATTCTCCTTATCTTTTAAGAAACATCCCCTTAATTTTTCCAATGCCTCAAGCCCCAAAGCAGGGCTCCCTGTCTTCCCTTGAGGTCTGGCACTTAAGGTCTGCCAAATTTCAGACAAGTCTTCCTGTAAATGAAGGTGGGCCCACACTTTCCAGAGTAGGGAGATGATTGTTAACAGGTGCTTAGCATGTGGCGCAAACTCTTCAGTATTGGGGTTGGTATCCCAGGTTTATAAAGCAAAGCTTCTCTCCCTGCCCCCTCTTCGGTTTCTAACCTCCAATCTTCCTGTGTCACTGCAAAAATGAGCAGATCTCCATACATCCCACTCTGTTAATTCAGTGGTAGAGTGTTTCCAGGGATTTTACTCAAACCTGTTTACTGTTCCCTGTCCCCAAGACCAAGAGGGGTATTCACCCATTTCTGGATCTGAAACCTTTGGATGTCTTGATTCAAGTTTGAAAATTCTGCAGGGAATATACCAAACCTGTCATTGCTTCCCTTCACCAGGAAGACTTTCTGACTGTGGACATACTTACATGTCTCTATTTTTTAGGGCATCAGCTATTCCTCCCCTTTGCTGTGGGGCCCCTACACTACAAGTTTGTAGTCTACCCATCCCGCCTCTTGTCTGCACCTTGGGTGTTCAGTAAAGGGATGGCCGCTATGCTAGCCCTGGTCCATTCTCTTGGGATCACCATTTTGGATACTTAGATGATGCCCTGTTAAGTGACGCAGGCTCTTTCATACAATGTGAAATTGCCTGTTCAGAAGTTACAGTGATTCCAATGGATGCTGAGTCCTCAGAGTTCGTTGTTGGAAATTACCAAGAGCCGTACAATTATCTGCTTCTGCATGCCTTAGGTCTGATGATAGTCTCTTTTGAGGCCGTCTCATTTGCCCAAATTTACTTCAGGCATCTAGAATGCAACATTCTGATATGATGGGACAAGTCAAGCCAGTGTCTAGACAGACAGATTCATCTATCAGCATGGATCGGGCTGTCCCTGGCCTGGTTGCTCAGTAATCCTTCTTTAGAATCCAGAGAGTCCTTCTTGTTGTTTAGAGGATCCTCACAATAGACACCAGTCTATCAGATTGGGAAGGCACCCCGAGCACCTCGTCTGTGCAGGGGAATTGGTCATTGGTGGGATCTCCTCTCCAAATCAACATTCTGAAACTTCAGAGCAATTTGATTGTCTCTACAGCAATGGACTATTCTACTGGGGGTCATCGATAAGTCTTGCTGCAGTAAATGTAGATTGTATCCTGTCCTGTGTACTTTCCAGGTTTAGACAATTGGCAGACAGGCTTCCTCAACTGGCAATACCCGGACCTAGGGGTGCCATGTAGTTGTTCCAGGATCAGTGTGGAGGATGCCAGATGTGAACCTGCTGGTTTCCAGGTTCAAGAACAAACTGGACAAGTTTGTCTCCAGGTACAAGGATCCTCTAGAGGAGGCAATGAATGCTTTTGTGGCTGCTTGGATTAGTAGACCTTCATTGGTTTTCTGCAAACATTGAAATAGTACTGTTAATCATTTATAATAAGTAAGGGTCCCTACACTAAACCTTGGGGTACATCACTAATAACCTTTAGACCATTAATCAGTAAACACTCTGAATATGTTTTTTAGCCATTTTTCTATCCATTTACAAACTGAAACTTCTAAGCTGGTAGACTTTAACTTGCACATTCGCCATGTGTGAGAAACTGTCAAATGTGTTTGCGAAATCTATGTATACTATATCCACAGCCACTCAATTGTCTACGTTTTTGCTTAAAAAGAAATCAGATTTATTTGACAACTTCAATCTTTTGTAAATTCATACTTTCTTTTGCATTTATTAAAATATTTTTTTCCAGCAAAAATTCTTCTATCCAGTCTTTTATTAAACTCTCCAGTTAAACTAACCAGTATGTAGTTACTTGGTAAAGACTTTGATCCCCTTTTAAATATAGGCACCAATCTAGTGGTACCACGACTGTTATTAAAGAGTCTCCAAACAAATTAGAAACAATGGCTTTGCAAAACACAGAGCTCAACTCTTTGATGATGCATGGGTGTAAGCCATCTGGGGCAAGTGCTTAATTTACCTTTATTTTATATATAATTGTAGATAGATAGATATTGGTAGTAAATTTGTAAGCTTAGGCAAAAGAGGGTAAATTGGCTATGCACAGAAAGAAAAATACGGATCGATAATGTTTGCATGCCAGACTCGACCTAAACAACAAACAAAATGGTCATATAAACCCAGTCAGCATCATTCTCAATTCTGGAATTCAGGAGATAACTCTGCTATTCCAAGATAAGAAAAATGCTCACTATATACGTACATTTCTATTATAAACAAATTAGACCATACCCAAGGAAGCAGTTAGGAAAGTGCCCATTTCTCAAGATGTAAGTGTGACGTCAATACTGCAATGTTCTGTGGTTTCCAGCCACTCATAACCACCCCAATTCATATCATTCATTGGAAGTAATAGACATGCCTACCAAGTTGTTCTTTCATTCTTTTCACACATTTCAGCGCATTTTTTTAATTTATGTAATATTTTTAGAAAGAGTTGTTAGTTGACCAAGGCAAAGACATTTTTTTTCATCATTATGACGTTAGATTACAAATATGTTTTTTTTTTGTTTATTTTTAGTAACATAGTGCTTGTCTATATTTATATCTATTGATCAGTAATTATGTTGTTGTTCCATTGCCTTTTTTTTATAATGATCAGGTTTGTTTAACAAGTTCAGTGTTGATTTATTATACATTCAGTATCACCTCTTTTTTTAAATTACAGATATTAATGAATGCTACATGCAGGGTATTTGTCCAAATGGGGACTGTTTAAATTCTCCGGGAAGCTATAGGTGCACCTGCAAACAAGGGTTTGTTCCAGATCCTACATATTCATCTTGCATTGGTAAGTAAGAACATTAATTCATCCCACTTTTTTACCTTCTACTGAACCTTATCTACTCACTAGTAAAACGCTGAAAGACATCCTATTTTCTTTCTTTCTGCTCCTTCCATTGCTGAGCATTTTAGCACTGAGTACTAAATAAAACGTAGACATGATAGACTATAAATGTTCTTGCGTATGTACCACAAGGAAGTGAAACATCTTTTTACTAGTCATACGTAAAGGAACACAGAACACAGAATAGAACACAGAATTTAGTATTTAGGTACCTCGGATTATGCTTCTACCTTCAGTAGATTGGACATTTGCAAACACAGCTGTAAGGACAAACTGGTATTACCCACCTACTACCAGCATTCTTTTTTTTCCAGTGTCCTAGGAGAAAGGACAGCTTCTCTCTTTTGTAGGAAAAACAAACCTTTTCCACGATATTTAAAGACTTTTTTATAGCAAGATTCTTCCATTGTTGCAGAGTCTCTGGGCTTATTTTGTAGCTTCCCAGATTGGCTGATTCACTGCATAATCTTGAAAGACATACCAGGACTCTGCTGTAAGAACTGGAATGTGCTATCTTTGCACTAGACTCTGCATTAGGTGCACTCTTAGCCCTTGTACACACGGTCCGAGATTCAGACGGAATGTGTCCTATCGGACCGTTTTGTCGGATATTCCGACTGTGTGTGGTCTGCATCGGACTATTTTCGTCGGAATATCCGATGGACCAACTTTTCCAACTTGCCGGTAAAATTTTCCAACAAAATGCTCCGATCGGACATACTCCGATCATGTGTAGCCTACTCCGACGGACAAAGTGCCACGCATGCTCAGATCAAATTCCTAGACCAAAGCTATTGGCTACTAGCCTGAACGTAGTCCCGTCGTAAGGAAAATAGGTCATCATGTTATGTACAATCAGATTTTCCGACAACTTTGTCCGACCGTGTGTATGCAACATCACTTCCGGACCTCTTCCGGAATTACTACGGATTTGGTTGTCGGAATCTCCGACCGTGTGTACAAGGGCTAAGACACACCTGGTATAACATCTCTGTTAGGTGCAACATGCTTTACAAGTCCAAGGCTGTGGACTTGAAACTACCTGCATCAGCCACACCTAAATTTACTGGTCTTTTAACTTTCTCTAAAAAGTGCTCAACATGTTAAGACTGACTTAAACTCTGGTGGGTGTTACTTCCTCTTTATTTCCCTGCAAAGGTAAAGCATAATGGGCTACTATGCATCTTCACCCCTCTTCCTTCCGGGGCCGCAAACTCCAGCTCTCACGATATGCCCTTTCTAAAGTGCGCATGCTCCGTAGACATCAGTGCACATGCCGTAGTCATCAGCGCTGGCTTTTTGGTAAATATTTCAAGCAGCTGCAGGTAAGCCTTAATATAGGCTTCCCTGTAGGTAAAAGTGTATGTACAGGGTGTACAACCACTGTATGTGCATTGCAATCTGTCTTGTGTAGTGATTACCCTACCCCGGAAAAAGTCTTTGCTACTCAAAAACATTTTGCCCAACAATACTCTGTGGAGGAGTGGTTCCAAAAAAAAGTGGTGGCAAACAGTAATAAACATAATTGCACTCTGCCTACTTAAAAAAATTATAAAAATAAATAAAACAAAATAAATAATGAAGATTCTGCCTTCGATCTTAAACAACAAACACAAATTAAATATTAAGGAAGCACATCGTATGCTTTCCTCTAACATAAACTTTCCACTTACTTCCTGCTAATTATAATAATGTTATTGTGTTCTTGATCTTAGCATCATATTGAAAATATTGCCCTCCTGAACTTTATTCACTCCCTTCAAATGTGTAAAGCTTTTAGTCCTGTTCCCTGATCCCTCAGACCTTTCATCTGGACTCCTTCTATCTTATCAATATCTTTTTTTAAGCAAGGTCTCCAGAACTGGACACTGCATTCTAAATGATGTTTGACTAAAGATCTGTATAGGAGAATCCGGACCTCTTTCCTCCTGCTGATTATCCCTCTAGTGATGCATCCTAGATGTATTTTTGCTTTTCCCACTGCATAGCCATATTGTTTTCTCTGAAATAAGGGTTTCTTTTTCCCTAGGAATTTTTTTTTTACATTTAGAAACATTGAACTGAAGGTTCAACTGCTTTGACCAATCTTAATGCAGTGCCAAATGTTGTTCCATGTTGCAGACACCTCAAGGGATATCAACCATTTGGGGGAGATTCACTAAAACTAGTGCACACGGAATCTGGTGCAGCTGTGCATAGTAACCAATCATCTTCTAACTTCAGCTTGTTCAGTTAAGCTTTAAAATGGTTGTTAAGCCACTGTAATATAATCTTCTTATTCCCTCTGTAGCATAAGAACGTGTGTCCCTGTGCTTGTGTAATATAAAAAATTCTGCAGATCTGTAACGATATAAGCTCCTCTCCGGGTGCACAACTGATTGCCCTCCTTTCTTCTGTCTCGGCTCACAGCTGCAGTGGGTGGGGCCGAGCCGCCCCGCTGACGTCAGTGGGGAGGAGGGGGAAAGAGAGCCGACAATCAGCTGGGCGCTGAGAGACGTTTATACAGCTACAGATCGGCTGAGTTTTTACATTACACAGGCACAGGGACAGATGTTCTAATGATACAGAGGAGATAAAAAGATTTATGATAGATAATAGAGGAGCAGGGGGAGCGGGCCCAAGTACGAGCAGGGAGGGGAGGGGGTGGAGGACAGAAAACACAGACACAGGGATAGCTGCAGTCGGGGAAGCTGCGGCTGATGGAATCATGCAAACAGACTATGATGTCAGGGGGGAGGGTATTGCCAGGCAGGATCAGCCAGGTTTTTTAGGTTATACAGCCAAATGACACAGCACAAGCACTGTGCTGTATGACATGCTTTAAGATAACAGGATCGGGGTTTTTTCTTTTTTTTGGGTCAACATAGGCTTTAACAAAAAAACTTGCTGATTGGTTACTATGCACAAGTTGCACCAGATTCTGTACACCCCCGTAACAACCCACTTGCTATGAAGGAAAACATGTGTGCTTGCTCCTGAGCTGGGCTGCATGCTTCCATAAACACCCACACAGTGCAGCTTGGCACCCTCTCTCTGCTATCAGGATTTGATTGACATCAGATGGAGCCAATGGCTCTTGATGCTGCCTCTGTGTCCTGTGAATTCAGGGATAGAGGAAAGAACCATTGCAGGTGGGTACAGCGCTGGATTAAGTGAAAATCGGGTAGGTATTTAAAGAGATGGGAGGGTGCTACTACTGGGACATTTTTTACCTTAATGCAGGGAATGCATTAGGGTAAAACATGTTATGACTTTAGAACCAGTTTAAGCTCACTGGCCTGTTATTGCCAGCTTCTACCGTACTGCCCTTCTTGTTGATAGGTATATCAGCTGTCTAACAGTTATGGAGAACTTCTGGTAAAAAACTTTAATTAAAAAGATTAGTTAATGGTCCAACAACTATATCTCAAAGTTCTCTGGGATGAATACCATCAGGGCCCATTGCTTTAACCTCCTTAGCGGTATTCCCGAGTGTAGCTCGGGGTGAAATTTCAGTACCAAAAGCGGTAACCCTGAGCCACACTCAGGATCGGATTGCAGGATCCAGGTACAGTTACTTACCTTATCCCCAGGATCCTGCAATGTCCTCCTGCTGTGTGTGAGAGCTCCACTTGATTTATCACACCCCCCGGGCTCCGTTCCCTGCCAGCGTTGCGATGCACGGGGACAGAGCACAGCGCCAAATTCAAAAAGTTAAAAACACACAATACATACAGTACACTGTAATCTTACAGATTACATTACTGTATCAAATTATTTCACATCCCTTTTGTCCCTAGTGGTTTGTCCAGTGTCCTGCATGCAGTTTTATATTATAAATACTGTTCTTTCTGTCTAGAAACTGGAGATTAGACAAGCTAGAAAACAGCGATAATAAATTAGAATCACTTGCAGAATTGAGCGATAGTGATTTGTGGGGAAATCCATCATCAAACACTGAAAGTAATGACAGCGACAATTCTGCAGCTGAGCAAATTTGTGTTTTTGATTTGATTACATTATATAATACATTTTATCATTATTATATTATTATTTATTATAATTATTTATAGTTAGTTATTATATTATAATTTATGATTTTGTGTTTCAAAATTTATCATAACCAGGATGTCTACTAGACTCTTGTTTGGACAGATTTAAGTGTGTTAAATAGTTACATAGTTAGTGAGGTTGAATAAAGACACCAGTCCGCCCAGTTCAACCTGAGTGAGCGTCTACAATTGTCCCTATCCCTGTACATTGCACACTCACATTGGTCCCTACCCTCAAGGAGCCCACAATCCAAGGTCCCCATTCATATACTAGGGCCAATTTTTTATTTTTTTTGGACAGAAGCCAAGATGTACCATGCTGATGGACTCATACCCCAAAAAGATTGGGTGCTGTAATAAAATCAAATGTTACTTCAACAACGTATTAGTTCAAGGGTGTGCACAATTATGCAACCCCTGAAAAAACAATTCCACACAATAAGTCACATCCCACACAATAATCCCCCTCCACCAAATGATTTCGACCAGTGCACAAAGTGAGGTCTATAAAGACATGGGTGAGTAAGTTTTGGGTGGAGGAACTTGACAGAAGCCAATTAACCTACCTGCATGTCTTTGGAGCATGGGAGGAAACTGGAGCACCTGGAGGAAACCGCAGGCACAGGGAGAACATGCAAACTCCAGGCAGGCAGTGTTGTGGTCGGGATTCAAACCAGCGACCCTTCTTACTGCTAGGTGAGAGTGCTAACCACTACACCACTGTGCCACCGTTATTCCTAAGAATTACAGGCCTACAATATAAAACGGCAAATTTTCATGCAAAACATTGTACCGCTTTGAGCATCAAAAATCTGAAATAATCATGCCGTCAGGGAGGTTAATAAGCTTTAACCAAACCAGTTAACCTGCTACCTCTGTCTCTAGAAATCCTGAAAATGTGCCATCGTTACAAGAACCAATATGACGCCCCAACTTTTCATTTATTTCTGAAGAAAAGTAATTGTTTAAATGGTTTGTTACATTCAGGTATCCCTCAACATGTGTTATGTCCAGTTTTAGCTTTAGTGATCCTATCATATTTTTCCTTCTAGGATAAATAGATAAAATATGTACACTGCGCTACCTGTAATTAGTGTGATACACACTCTATCAGATAGAGATCAAAAAGCACGACTATTGAAATCTCTGAATTCCAGTTAATGTCAGGCATGTTGAAGTCACCCACAATTAAAACCTCTCTCGTCATTGCCATTTGGGTTATCTCATCATTCAACAGATTATCATAGTCTTCAGTCTGTGGGGGTCTGTATGTTACTCCAATTATAAGGGAAAGTCCCTCTCTGGTTGGAAGGCAGACCCAGAGAGTTTCAAGTATTTCAATTGTTTTTTTGAATTAGCATTAGCCTTTTGCTATTTTTGACATATATGGCAACTCCACCTCCCCTCTTTCTTACTCTGTCTTTCCTATATAGTGTGTACCCTGGTATAGTTATGTCTCAGTTATTTGAATCCTTGAACCATGCCTCTTTAATCATTCAGAAAATCTTTCTGTACAGAGCACACATCAATCTGGCACAAATCATTGGTACCAAGGTGCACAACATCAACTGCCCCCTCCCTGTATACTGGTCTCCTCCACTGCCCCCTCCTCCTGTATATCAGTCTACCCCACAGCCCTGCTCCCTGTATATCATTCTCCTCCACAGCCCCACTCACTGTATACCAGTCTCCTCCACAGCCCCCCTCCCTGTATACCAGTCTCCTCCACAGACCTGCTCCCTGTATACCAGTCTCCTCCACAGCCCTGCTCCCTGTATACCAGTCTCCTCCACTGTCCCCCTCCCTGTATACCAGTCTCCTCCACAGCCCCGCTGCTTACCTCAGAAGACCTTCTGTCTTCTACCTGCTGGATGAAAGCGGCGGCAGGGGAAGGAGGATTCACACGGGGAGGAGAACACACCCAGACAGGTAGTTCTACAAGTTCACTGTCTCCTGCACATGCACTCCCCCCTCACTCTCTCTAGCAGTGATACTCTGCAGCCAGCACTGGAACTACCACTGCAGTGCCGCCTCCTCGTATACCTGAGCAGAGAGAGCGGACGGGCACTGTCATCTTGGAAGCGACAGCACTTTCTCATTGAGTCCGAAATGAACTTCAAGCAACCTGGGGGTGGAGGTTGGGGCTGGGAAGCGAGTTCTCTTTGATTTCTTTGGCAGTCTGTCTGGCAGCACAGCTTGAGTGCTCATTCCTCACCGCCACATGTAGCCAGCATGGTGCCCCTTACTGATGTGCGGTCTAGGACATATGCCTACCTTGCCTATTGGTAGCGCCAGCCCTGTCTATGGACAGGCTGGTTGTGCTGAAGTTGATCAATCTGCTGTGTTCTGACAGGTAGTTCCTGTCACCATCTGTATCAGATTTTCTTGAGTTTCTTCAATTTCATTCACATGTCTTTGGCTGCAAAAACCTTTTTTTAATAGGTGATCTAGATTTACTGAAATTACAATAATAAGTACTATATTTTGGCAAAAGCAGTACTATGGTTTTTTGAAAGGAGTTTATGTGGCAAGTGACCAAGGTAAAATTATATGTTCTCAGTCAACGACAGTAATTTGCACCTTCTACTTTGGCATGTCTCCAGTTCCTGTGCCTTTTCATGCCTTATTTCAAATATATGTAGGATACTGTATATGTGACATGCCGTGGAAGGGTTATTCTATAATTGTAGACACGACTAGGTTGGCTCAGATTCATATAGATAAACACAGAAACAGAAGAAAGTTTCAAACCCCAATTTTCTCATAAAATTTCAAATCATATATCTTTCTTCGTACCAGATATTATATGCAAGAACATTTTTGAGTATATTTTTCCTTTCAACACCTGGCAGCTAAGCAGTAGAAATGTTGTAGCACAGACCAGAACATCAGTGCTTGAGCAAATATGCGTTTGTTTTTTCTTTCTGATACATATTTGTGAAGCAGTTTGGAAAGATTTGGAATTAAATGTTTTTAATTTACATTTGGATTTCATGGAGTACGATTGCTTTCCTTGTCTGGTAAACCCTGTACTGTACATCCTATTCGGCTTCTGAACTGATTTTCTTCCCCTGAGAATGCAAAAAGGAACTGGGGTGTATCTCAAATGCAAACCATTTTTCCCTTAACCCTTTTGTATTCTGAAGTCATTAATGTCTAGATGCCCAGGCCCAAAAAAGATTAAAGTTGTTTATTTTAGGTTTTGCATAATTAGTAAAACAGTGACACAGAGCTCTGTATCCAAAGGAAACAAAAAATAAATAAAAAATGAGGGCCACGAGGGGTTCAAAAACAAAGAAAAACTAGAGCAAGCAACACTGATACAACCATACACACAACATTCATACTTACCCTTTCTCTCATTAGGGACCCAAACTGTCAATGACAGACTTAAATGCGAGATACCAGCTGTCCTGGCATCTGGTGGCACTCAAGGGGGGATTTTATTAGGGTATCCAGTGCAGTATGGTTGGCAGTTAGAAGTAAAAGCATTATGAATCAGAACTTACTAATTGTACATGAGAGATGTACAGTAGAAGCAAGTCAAATGTAGCTTTCCTTTGGATATCTACAAATGGCCCTGGAGTAATATATTAAAGTGGTTGTAAACCCTTACATATACCCAGTGAAGTGACTGGCCATGGATGATGAACAGAGATTAAACAAATCCTTTGTTTAGACAGATGTAGAGAAGAGAAGACTGCAGACAAACAAGTAAACTAAAGTCCAGGATTTATAAATCTTGTCAGAGTGCAGAAAAAAGGGGGCAGAGAGTTGAAGTTACACTCTACGGAGCTCAATGAGGAAAGCTTTTGGTGATTTGAGGGAAGAAACACACTTTATCACACAGCTCACGGTAGCAGAGCTGAGGCTGTCAATCTGCTGGAGGTCCCTCCCTGTCACCATTTTTTCTCTTGGTGTCAGGAAAGATTGTCAGAAAGGACTCATGCTGATAGCAGTGGAACAGGACAACACTTTGTGCTCTTAATTGAGGCAAGTACACACTTTCGAGGGATATGCTTTGTTCATATTTCATGTTTGAGGTTTACAACCACTCCTCCGGACAAACATTTGTAACCATACCAACCCCCTAACGCAGTGCCAAATTGTAAAAAGTACTGTGGTCAGGAAGGGGGTAAAATCTTCCGGGCTGTAGGTGTTAAATAAATGGTATTGATTAGTACATTTTCTTATACAGTTATGCTATTTTATTATAAGTTGTCATATTTTTTTTAGTTGTAGTTACAAAATTAAAACTAGCTTCCCATTTAGTGCCAGTTCACACCAGAGCAATGTCAGACATCAGATCAGTACCACACTGCTGTGCAGATCACATGCGATGTCTGTGCAATGCAAATTCAGACCAAAATGGTGCAGAACCCTTTTTTTTGTCTGCACCAGAATCGGATTGCATGGGTGTTTACCGATTCCTGTCCAAATTCACAGTTCACACTGCGATATGCAAACTGATCTGGGGGTGTCATTAACTTTCTATTGAGACTCGCAATGGTTCACATAGGGCTGCGTGAACTGCCTGCGAGTTCTAGAAGATGCGATGCGGGAACCGGCACTGGAATTGCGCTGGTTCCAGCATCGCGCTAGTGTGAACCGGCACCAAATTAATATGGTATTTAATCAATATGGTAAGCCTCCCTTACTCAATTCTATTGTTTCAAAGTTTATCTTAAACATTTGTACCTTAAATAATAGTAATAATATCTGATGATGGGCTCTCCTGTCATGGTGATCCTTTGTCCCTCCTGTGTTGCTGCCCTGTCTCACGCTCTCACAGTGGAGGCCACGGATGACCATATGTACACATATTACACATGCATGGTCCATTGTTGTAACTCTCAGGAAACCCTTCCACAATCCGTTCCAAGTTGATAATAACATTTTGGCTATGGATACACAATTACATATATTATTTGTCATGTAATATTGATATCATTTATCAAATGAGAACGACAAGTTGATACAGTGTGTAGCTAGACAGATATTTATTTACATCAGAGGTTTATAAATAGTTAAATCAAAAATAGATAATGAAATGTGGTTAAATATGAAATGTGGCTCTGTTCAAGTTCCTAGCCCTTAGTAGTGCCGTGGAGTTGTCTGGAGGCATTTCTATATTCAGACTATGTGTAGGAGTAATATTCTCTGTCTACTTAAGGCATTATTTTGTGTCCCATGCACTTTGCTATATATAATGAACCCTAGACAGGGTCATTTTTAGCCACCATTGCTGTTTATTTTGGCTTGTTGAGTGCTTTCTACTTGGCTGCAACAGATAAAATGTCAGAGAGACAAGATGTTCTCTCCCAGGAGAAGTAGAGACATTTACGCTGCATACCACATTATTAAGAGATATATGCAGCCTGCTATACAGAGAATTTATGTTGTAGAGCAGTCTACTTTTACTATTCAGAGCAAAGCTCATTTTCATTTGATTGATGGTGTAAGAACATAGTTAGGTAACTTATATCTCTAGCACATAAGTGCATGTTTGAAACATCTGTTGTATTTAAATAAATCGAGTGCTTAAATTAGTACAAGGCCGTGTTCTGTGCTTTATAGATCAGGACATTATTAACAGGTCAAAAACATTGTATAATATATAAGTTATAACCAATTACCTACGGTTTTAATAGTGATGTATTATTTCGCTCTCAAGCAGCCATTGTTTTCCAAATGAACAGAACACCGTAATCTCAGCAATACTTTTTAACAGATTGCTAATGGTTGATCAAATACTTACAGCTGTCTTTAGCATACAGTATATGTTCATAAAATTTGCCATCTGCTTCTCTGATCCTGCTTATAGGTATTACTGTTGCTCATTTCTGCCATTCTGAGTGTAGCCTGTAAGATGCATATTACTAAAGGGGTAAGTGGTTCTAAAAGGTAAAATGTTTTTTACCTTAGAGCCCTTTCACACTAGGGCCGGCCATGCGTTAGCTGTAAAGCGCTGCTCGATTTAGCGGCACTTTACTGCTGTTTAAGCAGGCTTTTTTCGGCTGCTCGCGGTGCACTTTAACCCCAAAGATGGGGTTAAAAATACCCGTGTTGCGGTACTTCCGAAGCTCTTTTCAGGCAAGCACTGCCCATTCATTGCAACGGGCAGGGGCATTTTGGCTTTTTCTAACTTCCCACAAGCGCACTGCCCCAGTGGGAAAGCACTCGGGCTTTCACATTCGGGCGGCATGGGAGGCAGTTTTCAGGCGCTTTACAGACGCTATTTCTAGTGCTAAAATGCCTGCAATCTGCCTCAGTGTAAAAGGGCTCTCAATGCGTACCTTGCATTGAGGTAAAAAACATTTTCCCATTTGCTGTGTTCTTTTACCACTACCCCCTTTCCCCCACACATTGTCTTGTATTGATACAGCGCTGTGTCCTTCTGCAGTTCTTCTCTCCTGTCTCTGTGCTCTCACAAGCTGGGCTGAGAGTGGCGGGAACCATTGGATCCTGCTTCCGCCAGTCAAACCTTGAGAGCAAGGGCAGGGTGAGCTGCACAGTGTGTGTCAATGGACTGGAACAGCCCAGCTCAGGATCGAGCCCGCACATCGGCACCCACAGCAAGTGCTTGCTATAGGGGTGGTACAGAAGAGGAGGAAATAAGATCACTGGTGGGGAAATAACCCCAGAGGTGGAGGTTCGGGGAGCAGGTGAGTATAACATGTTTATTATTTTAATAAAGAAATATGCCTTTAAAACCACTTTAACCTTATTTACTGATCTCAGTGAACATTCACTTTCAAGTTAAACTGTGTTTACTTAAAGAGGAGTTTCCATTTGAATTTTTTTTTTTAAAAGTCAGCAGCTACAAGTACTGCAGCTGCTGACTTTTAATAATTAGACACTTACCTGTTCCAGGGTCCAGCAATGCGGGGGGTCGAAGCTCCGCTCGTCCCCCCCTCCACTCGGCGGCGGCGCCATTTCAACTGTGAAGCCACAGCCGGGCACCCACTACGCATGCGCCTGCGACGCCGGGCGCTGTGATTGGCCGCGCAGTCATCTGGGACCCAGGTGACTGAGAGGGCAGAGCTGAGCACTTCCTGCGCCGGAGGGAAGTAATGTCACCAGCCCAGGCACTGAAGGAGGCAGACTACGAGGGACCCACTAGTAACAGACATTTAGAGGTAAGTTTAAAAAAAATCCAAATGTTTATTTTTATTTTTTAAGGAATTTTAATCATTTTTTGTGTGCAACATCACTTTAAATTAGCCAATTTTATGCTAGCAAAAATCCTTTTAGGCTCCATTCACACTTGCGTTACTCCAAAGTCGCACGATTTCCAGTGTGACTTTGGAGCATGACTTGAGTTTGACTTTTGATTTGATTTGAACACTCTCTGGATGTAAGTCGTATCACAAATTTGCTGCAACATGTCATGTCACACAAGTGTGAATAGAGCCTTAATTCAGTCTTTATAATTTCACTCATTCCGTATTGTGTATATTAGGGAATACAGCTAAAAACCAACAAATTGCTCCATCAGGTTTCTGAAATCTTTAAAGTGGTTCTAAAGGCAGAGTTTTTATTTTTATTTTTTTTACCTATATGCCTTCTCTGCATTAAGATACATTAATATAAAAAAAAAACTTCCAACCCCCCCCCCGCCCCGCCCCGCCCCCCTCCGCTCCGCTTTCTACAAATACCTGAACCCGATATCAATCCAAAGCTGTACCCAAGAGCTGCTGCACTAAGCTGCTCTCTCTCCTCCCTAGATATGGAGACAGCAGTGGGAGTCATATGCTCCTGCTACTGTCAGTCAAATCCAGTGAGGAGGCAGATGGGGGCAGGATCAAGCTCATAGTTCCCAACTGTCCCTGATTTCGAGGGACTGTCCCTAATTTGTATCAAAATCCCTCTGTCTCTCTTTCCTCCCCATTTGTCCCTCATTTTGGTCTGATCTATGTATATAAAATGCACTTTTTATTTATTTTTTTTGTTTTTCCAAGTGCTAAACCTTTCATCCAATTTCTAAATGACTGCATTTATAAATTTCAAAAGCCAGTATAAAGGAATAGTAGTGCTAAAAAAAACACTGGTGGGTTGAACTATTTTTTTTTTTGTATAATTCTCCTTTAATGGCAGGAGGTGTTCCTATGCCTACATACTTTGGCTAATAGGTGTCCCTCGTTCCCATCTCAAAAAGTTGGGAGGTATGCATATTATATGTGTCTATAGAGACACGTGCAGGCTTGATCCGAAGCCAGGCTATGTGTTCCACCGTAGGAAGAGGTTTGCTATAGGGGCAGACAGAAGAGTTCAGGGGCCGCTCTGTACAATACTATTGCACAGAGCAGATAAGTATAACATGTTTGTTACTTTAATAAAAAAATTTTTTTTAGTAAGAAACAGTATTAAAGTGGTTGTAAACCCCTCTGTGCAACTTGTACCTATAGGTAAGCCTATAATACCCCACCCCGTCACGTGCCCGCTGCACAGAGGGTGTGCCGATGCTCATGGCCACGGTTGCGATGACCACTGGCCACGAGAGATTGTGAGCAGGAGACACAGAACAGAGGCGAGTGTGTGTAAACACACACTTCCCTGTTCTGTTCTGACAGTGGTGACAGATTGTGTGTTCCTGTTAGCTAGGAACCACGATCTGTCACTTCCTCTAGTCAGTCCCCTCCCCCTTCAGTTAGAATCATCTCCCAGGGAACACAGTTAACCCCTAGGTCGCCCCCTAGTGTTAACCTCTTCACTTCCAGTGACATTTTTACAGTAATCAATGCATTTTTTATAGCATTGATCATTGTATTAATGCCAATGGTCCCAAAAATGTGGGTTTTTTTTCCAAAATTGTTGCTCTTTTTTTGTTTATAGCGCAAAAAAATTAAAAATGCAGAGGCGATCAAATACCACCAAAAGAAAGCTCTATTTGTGGGAAAAAAAGGACAGCAATTTTGTTTGGGTGCAATGTTGCACGGCCGCGCAATTGTCAGTAAAAGCGACGCAGTGCCGAATCGCAAAAAGTGCTCTGGTCAGGAAGGGGGTAAAGTGGTTAATACTGCTTTAAGGTCAGGAGCTGTAACCTATATATAGAAACCCAAATCCACCTTTCAAACCACAGCCCAATCAATCCACAATTAAAATGAAGTAGAATTAAAATGCACAGAGTCTTGCACACTATTTTTAAATGCCACACTCCCAGATGACAGGGCTGCTTTTTACTAAGGCCCAGGGAGCCATCATGACGGGATAACTTTAAATTACACTTAATAAATGCCTGGAAAATAAATATTTTTGTATACAGAAGGTTTTAGTGCAATGAATTCTAATGTGAAAAGGAAGGAGCTGCAATCAAAACAAAGCATTTATCCTTATGTACAGTATCATTATTAAAATTCAAAAAGTGGCAATATCTTTCTTTTTATTGGGCCTATAAAAATTTCTCCTCTCCGTCATGTTTATTTAGTCTTTTTTACTTCCATAAGTTGGAACTGAAATATGTAGTTTATAATGTATTATGGCTGGCAGACCTCAGCATCACTTTGCTGTCTCATGAAGTGAGACTGGCACTTTGCCTTCGCCCGAAGTCCTGGATCCTGCTGCCAGGCTGTTTCACGCATTCTACGATCAGAAATATGTACCACAGGCAGGAAGGGTGAAATATTACCCCTTAACAAGCAGCTGGTGTAATGCCAATAAACAAGTGAAGAGAACTTTGTAAAATTCTTTCTACATAGCGTTAACTCTAGTACGGTGTTTTACATCTAGAATTGTTCCTTTTTATACCATCTGTCCTAAATAAGTATTTTTCTTGAACCATCCCATTATGATGATGAGTTGTTACTCCCTCTTTCTTAAGCTGGCCTTACACCTGTAGAATTTTGTTAGAATATTTTTGTTTTCAGAAAGTTTTTTTGATTGTCTAAGAGTTAAAGGGGACGACTCAACAGTCAGTTTTGTTCAGAGCAAGCAAAAAAAAACAAAGCAAAGCAAAAAAAAATAAATTGAAGGACAAGGATTGAAATTTTTTGTCTAATCTAAAGGGGAACAAACTAATTTCTAGTCAATAAATGTGCTTCCGGGATTGAAAAATCATAGTCTTATGTGCATGCACATATCAAAGTCCCACTTCAAGGGGTAGGACGAGCGAACATTCAAATTCTTCAGGTGTAAGGCCATCATTATCAAAATTCAACACCAGGATTTCCAGGTTGCAGGTAGCATCAGTTGGCAGATTACTGTGAATCACTTAAGGGTTGTCACACACGTTACAATCTGACTGTACAATCTTTGTATAAATAACTTTAGATTTACCAAAACTGTGCAATATAAAGTCCTGTCTGAACTAGCCAATCAAGTTGTATCCAATCATACAGGCCCTTGTACTCTATAGTTGATGATCTAAAGGAGATTGTAAAATCAGATTGTTACCTATGTGGTGAGCTCATTACCATCTTTTTTACCTTTATACATTTTTATAAATAAAAGCTATTGAAAATTTTTAAAAATTGCTAAGCCTGTGGTTAGTTTAAAGCAGTTATACTGAAGCTTGAAGTAAAAAAATAAAAAAGGTGGCCAGGCAGGCCGTTTAGTGCAGAAGAAACGTACTATTGGATCTACTTATGAAAAATTTGCTTTGCGAATGTCTCATCATTCCTACAATGTAATAACTACTACCTGTAATGTTTGTAATATGTGTGGCAGGTAAATGTAACATTCTCTAACATTTGATCCTAAGCGCTCTTTCACACGGGCGATCCACCCGGGGGACTCCACTTTGCTCAGCAGGGATTGCTCTGCTGATCCCCGTTGAACCGGCAGATGACAGATCTATCACTGCTCACTGTACAGAGATGGACCTGTCAGAGCCCTGCTGCCCTCTATGGGAAGATCAGATGAAAATTGACCACCTTTTCTTCCGTTCCTATGCACTAGTCAGATGGAAAATAGGGTCTCCATCCATCTGGATTTCACTGACAGGATCAGATCGGACAGCAGCGGAAGTGAGCAGACATGTCACCGCTGACATCCGCTGCTCCATAGGGCTGAATGGAGCATCCGATCAGGTCCACCTGAAAAACTGACAGGTGGACCTGATCGGAAAGCAGGTATAAAAGGGGCACACATGGGGACCTTGTAGGCATCTGATCCGCTCCGCTAAATTCAGACGGATGGAAACCCTATTTTCCATCCATCTGGAGGATCGAATTGGATGAAAATGGACAGGCAGATCCGTTTTCATCCGATCCCCCATAGCTGAGAGCGGAGATCTGACAGGTCCGCCTCTGCACAGTGAGCAGAGACGGACCTGTCATCCACTGGCTCAGCGGTGATCAACGGAGCGATTCCTGCTGAGAAAAGCAGAGTCTGTCAAATGGATAACACATGACTTATGCTGGAAACAAAGACCGTGGAACTGATTTACTAAGGGCAAATAGACTGAAAGTTGCCATCAACTTAACTTAGCTCTTTTGACCTTCAGTCACCATCCAATCATGTGCAAGCAAAACTTCAGTTTTTTTTTTTCAATGTCATTCTTTGCAAAGGGAATTTGCACCACATTCACTAAGCTAAGGGAAGAATTCCCTTGCAAAGTGAATATTCCCTTGCAGAGTGAACAGTCTACTTGCCTTTAGTAAATCAATCCCACAGTCTTTGTTTGATGAATTGTACAGTTCCATGGCTGTAAATTTTAATACAACAGTGATCTATATTTGTCTGTGGACTCATTGCTGCAAATCAAATCATTCATTATATGAGTTAAGGAATAGGCTATAATAACTTTGGGCAAGCCAACGCAATCGTGGAGTTCTGGCTCTCAGAGTTCTTCCCACTGTTTTTCATAGGATTTATCCTAAATTTACAATGTAACTTTTTGTGATTTTTTTTTTATTGATTCAGAGGACCTGCGTGGCAGCAGGTTTTGCTCAACAATAAAACAATGAAATATGGAAAGATTAGTCATTATGCAGCAACACAAAATAAGGTCCTTGCTGCCATTTTAATTTTTAAGTGAGTAAAGGGTTAAGCCATTTCTCAGATTCATCTAGCTTAAGGTTGAGATACCTACATGACAAATAGAAAATATGCCCATGGCTTGGTATAAAAGGCATGCCAGTATTAGCAGTATGCCAGTAGACAATCTTCTGTTGCTTAGTATCTGTGAGAATAATATCTAAACTGTTCTGTAAATATGGATTGTATCTCTCCATTAACTTTCTTTTGTCCTCCTTCCCACAGCTGAAAATCTTTTGGTGTCTGAGAAGGGACCATGCTACCGGCTTGTGAGCACTACAAAGCAGTGCATGCATCCTCTGTCTGTTCAACTTACTAGGCAGCTCTGCTGTTGCAGTGTAGGCAAAGCCTGGGGGCCCAACTGTGAAAAGTGCCCAGTAATTGGAACTGGTAAGTCTAAGAACTGATGCTTTTGACATATTGTATCAGTTTTGACAGCGTTGCCTGTTTATAAAACTGTTTTAGGAACGTCTTTACTCATTTGTTCTATGTCTCTACAAAGGTAAAACTAATTTAATAAAATCTATTTTGGGAGCATAGATGGATATAACCAGTTTAAAATAGCCTTAATACCCCTTTTTACCAATAAATTAATGATAATGATAATGATTGATCATTATATAATGATGGCAGGGAATTTTCCCTGCTGTCATAATACAATAGCTTCACAGTAGGGAGTCCCTGATCAATTTCCTGATCAACACCAAGTGTGTTAATGAGGTAATCAAATTATTATTATTATTTTTTTTTTTTCATTCAACCCGCTGGTTAAAAGGAAAAAAAATGCCTCATCTATGGCCTGCAACTTTCTTTTACAGAAATGAAAATGGTTTTCCTTCAGCTGCAATTGGGGTAGATGGTAATTTTACAAAAAAAAAGTTAGGTTATTTAACTGTAATAACTGCCTATTTCATAAATGTTAGGATACAATGAAGTTATTTTTGTTTTTGGAAGTGGTTAAATATATTATAGTATAAAATGTAAAATGTTACTTATTAACTATCTGTTACAGTACATTACATTATATTCTGTGCCAGTGTCCCACCTTCTTACATTAACTGTAAACCTGTAGATCTATGATACACTGAGTAAATGAAAAGTCCAATACATTTTCAGAATGTATTTCATGTTTAATAAAGGATGTAAACCTTAAAAAGATATTGGGATTCTTAGAAGGACATTGTGACTCCACAATAGGGATAAAACTTTTCCGCGGAAGGGAGTTTAACAAGACTCGTGGCCACTCATTAAAATTAGAAGAAAAGAGGTTTAACCTTAAACTACGTAGAGCGTTCTTTACTGTAAGAGTGGCAAGAATGTGGAATTCCCTTCCACTGGTCTCAGCAGGGAGCATCGATAGTTTCAAGAAACGATTAGATAAGCACCTGAACGACAACAACATACAGGGATATACAATGTAATACTGACATATAATCACACACATAGGTTGGACTTGATGGACTTGTGTCTTTTTTCAACCTCACCTACTATGTGACATCCTTGGCTATGGGGCTATGTGTTTCTATTAATGCATACAGGGTAGGGAGACACAACTCTAGCCCCTGCATTTAAAGTGTTTAGAAAAATACTGATGGTTTATTAAAATTGTAAATAACTAACAACACAGCATAACCCCAGTTCAGCTTTGAAAAGACAATATCACATTTTGTAGATTTTTGAACATTAAGTGAGTATGTAATCCCCATGTGATCATTTAGTTAGTATGTGATCTCCATGACACTAACAAGCACATAAATTGTCAGTGGTCTTAGGCCCTGTACACACTTGTACATTTCTGGTGCTTAAAAAAGATGCACACAAAATACACATTGAGATCTGTACAACTAAAGTAAATGTTTCTATTCACATCTCTGTATTTTCACCCAGCGTGCATTAGAAATACAAAAAAAAAAAAACTGCATGAAATATCTGCTTTGAACACATATGTAAATATTGCTTGCATTTGAAAAATAAACCAGTCCTTCGAATTGGAAATCTTAAGCGCTACTTAGGTTTTTTAAAACACAGCAACCAATCAGAATGCTGCCAAGGTCAGACTGGTGCAAAAATTGTTATGGTATACTTCACTGAAGAATGGAATTGTTATATACGGCTTTAGTTATATAGTGCATTGACAGAAAGACATTTAGAGTTTACCACTGCTTTTAGTTTGGTAACAGGGCCTTGACCTCACCAACTTCTGACCTATGCCCCACCCACCAGATCTGTCTCTATTATCCTCCATCTAATGAGAGCACTCTTATTGGTCACTGAAGCACTGTCATTGCAGTGCAGGCTAGACATAGCTTAAAGTGATATGAAACTCTCTTTTTTAAGTTTAAAAGATTCAATCTAGACTTATTTTTATCACTTGACATTTCTACCTGTTCTTAAAATTGTTTATTTGTCCTCGGGGTTCCCAAAGCTGCTAGATCCTCCAGACCTGTTTGTGGGTGTCTCCTTTACCCAGCTGGGTGCTAAGGAGACATCTGTGCATACACTCTCTGTTTTGGTGCTGTGTGTGTCCAGAGACACACCCAGCGCTAGAAAGGCCCTGCCATGCCACCTGCCCTCCCAAAATTTGATTGATGGCAGCTGAAACTGATTGCTCCACTGCCCTCAGTGTCTCCTGCACATGAAAGAAGTTCAGATAATGGCCTGATCGATCCCGAAGCTGGTGGTGGTGACAGAGACAGAAGGTACGTTTTTGGGGACAGGATGTAATACATGTACTGGAGCATGTTTTACCTGTATGCTGTGAATGCATAAAAGCATAAAGCCTTTAGTACTACTTTAATGGACATGGCATAGCCCATAAAATGCACTTTAAAGGATGTGGAAGAAACTAGGAACACAATAAAATAGTGTCTCCGCTATCTTGCTCTGTGTAAACTGTATTATTAATTTACCATGATGCATTTGAGGGGGGATTGGTGCAAGAAGAATTCTAGGGTATTAGCTACAGGACTGCATATTAGGAACTTAGGAAAAAAGTCAGTTTATTTAAGGTCAACCTACCAACAGCTGACATTTCAGTTTCTGATTCTGGCTAAAATACCTGACAATTATGAAAGATTTTGCTGTCAGATTGTGTAAGGCCTACAAGAGACCTGTGGCATCTCTAGCTCTAGCTACCAAGGTCCACCTAAAATGGCAGGTTTGGTTAGATTGACAACAATGTCTGACTTTAAAGTAGTTCTAAAGTCGCCCCCCCCCCCCCCCGGCGTGGCTTAACAGCACTGAGTGTGTCTATACACACACACAATCCAGATCAGGTGTGTGCCTACATGGGTGCCCCATGCACATGATTTGCTTGAGGGGGCCCCTGCAGGAAGGATTAGCCTACAGGGCTGCTGGGGGAATCCAGGTGAGGAGGTAATGGACCATTCTATGCAATAGCATTGCACAGAGCAGGTAATACCAATTTTTATTTTTAAAGCAAAAAAAAATTACCTTTTTAGAATCACTTTTAACAGTACTTTGAGTTTATATTATGTAGAGCTCTTCCATGAAATACCATTGATAATATATGCCATAAAAATCATAAGTACTATTACTTACTGTAATTAAGCCTTATCACATTATGCAACAGTGTATACAAAAACAGCATTATATTTGCGGTTCTTCGTTTTATTGAAAAATCAGGGCTGAGTAGCTTGTTGTTTTTGGTCACACAGTTAGTTTTCTAAATTGATTAAAGGTCAAAGTCGGTAAGTGTTTGACAAGCGCTTTAAGTGTTATGTTAATTAATGAGTCAGTTGAAGACATCAAGCTATGGACACAGAGCTGCAAGCACATTTCCACAAGATACAGTTTACCCATTTTAGAAGCTTAGAACTTTAGGTTAAAGCTGAAATCCAGGCAGTGGTAAAATACATAATTTAACACAGCTCTGTGTTCATTAATGTAGATAAGTTCAAAAAATGTTTAGATGTGCTTCTAAATAGTAGATACAGGCACTCAGGATGAAGTGGATTGACTGGTGTCTTTATTCAACCATACCAGCTATTTAACATGTTAAAATGTGTTTTTTTAAATGTAAGAAATGGAAGTATCTAACTTTTGATATGATATCTGTCTCTTGCAACCCAATGTACAACAGTGATTAGACAGGGAGAGGAAGAAGCAGCACACGGAACCCATCAGTTGTGCAGCAGTACTCCTGTGCTACTAACGGACATGCTATTAGGACTAGAAAACAGAATACAGTAAAACCTTGGATTGTGAGCATAATCCATTCCAGAAACATGCTTGTATATCAAAATGAATTTACCCATAAAAACTCAATGGAAACTCAAATGATTCATTCCACTTATTCATAAGTTATTCAGTGTATAGTCCATATAAAAATATTATAGCTATGTAACCAGGTTGTGTAACCATAAAAACCATCCACAAATGGCAGCCTCCACAGGGGGATTAGAAGCAAAATCCAGCAGGATCTACAGAGTATAAAAGTGAAGAGATGCGCCTCTAAAGTCCCGTACACACGATCGGACTTTGCGACAACAAAACCGTGTAAATTTGTCCGAAGGGTGTTGGCTCAAACTTGTCTTGCATATACATGGTCACACAAATATTGGGCAACAATTACGAACCTAGTGTATACTAGAGGTACTATGGGCTTTGGGCTCCTTCTGCTAATTTCGTGTTAGTAGAAGTTTGGTGAGCATTGATTTGCGCTTTTATTTACGTGTTTTTCATTTAGCATTTTTCAGTTCGTTTTTGATCAACAAGCCATGTTGCGGAATCGGAGGGGATAACATGTTATTTATTATTGGCCTTGGAGTTATTGCTTTGACATTATTTTTTTGGTTAAATAATGATTTACTTCAAATGACAGTTTGGGAGTAGGCAGTTACATTTAAAAAATTACAATGTAAAATTGACAAGGGACATTAACATAGTTGTATCTTTGATCTTATAAACTAAGGGATAGTGGTGTTGTGGTAACTTGCACAAAAAAACCCAGAAAAAAACATAATAATATTATTCTTGATATCACTAGAAAAAAAAGCCTTTGAAAATTTGTTTACAATAACTCTATCAGTATCACCAGCAAAGCATCTTATCCCATTAAAGAAGAAGAGAATTGTGCGCTGCATTTGGAGAGTTCATAATTTTCCACGTCACGAATGTCAATTCTCCATTACAAACACTAGTTTACAAGACTGACTGCTTGTGCTTCGGAGCATGCGTGGTTGTACTTTGGACTTTTGTCCTACGGACTTGTGTACGCACGATCGGAAAATCTGAAAACACACATTTGTTGGCGGAAAATGTAAAGACATGGTAGCCAACATTTGCTGGCAGAAAGTCCGACAACAATTGTCCAATGAAGCATACACACGGTGGGATTTTCTGCCAACAGCCTGACATTCATCATTTCCCGTCAGAAAATCTGATCATCTGTATGGGGCTTTAGTGTAGCTATATGTTGCTAAATGTTGTACCTTCACTAAATGTAACCATATTGCTACACTTAGAGGTACCTCTCTTCTCTTTTATACTCGGTTGTGACATGACACTACTTATAAATCAAGACATCGCTTGTATGTCAAGTCAAAATTTATTTAAAAATTTTGTTTGTCTTGCAAAACACTCTCAAACCAAGTTACTCTTAAACCAAGGTTTTACTGTAATAGAAAGGTGGGCTCAACAGTGTGCTGCTTTTCCTTTCACAGGCTGGAAGGGGGACAAGACCTGCAGACCACCATATTAACTGCAGCAGAGAAAATTTGATCTTCTGCCCAGGCAGGGTTATACTGTGTTGGCAGAACTGTGTAAATCTTGTAACTGGATAGGCAGAGATATAAAACATTTGCCATATCAAACCACAAATGTATTTCATCTGTTTATTTTTTTTTATGCCGGGAGTTCAGTTTTAAGTGTATAATTGAATGCATTCCTTATTAATCCTAGAGACTGTAAACTACAGTTGCTCCTGATACCTTTGTTACGCTCTGAGTTACGTAGTTAGTGTTATTTAAAGTTGTGATTATTGGAGTATGGCATCTGTACTGCAAATCTGGGCAAATCCATGGAGCCAAGTAGCCAATTCTCCTAACTGCTCTATTGACGTCAGTGGAAATATTCTTGTTTCTGCAGATATTCCTGGCTTCTAAATTGGAGTGACTAGCTTCTGCATCCCAGAACTACTGTATTATATAGGATTCCATTTGTTATAAAAGGACTAAAAGTAAGGTGTCTGCTGTTGCCCAAATTAAACAGTTTGGTTGCATGCACTTAAAAAGAAAATCTATCATTTGATAGAGCTATCGGACATGTCTAGTACATACAGGAAACCCAGTGTACAGTCTAATTTAAAGTTTGAAAAATTTTCAATCAGTTTTTATTATTTCATTTTGATTATAATGGATTTCCATATATTTGCCCAGGACTTGTATACAATTCTAGATGCAAGATGACATTACTCTTGGGCTGCCTGTTACCTTTCTGATTCAAATAATTTGATGGGCAAAACAAAGTCTTTGAAAGGATACACTGACGTTGTTGAGGCTGCACCTTTAACACTATCACTTATGCCGCGTACACACGACCGGACTTTCCATCAGAATAAACTCTGACGGTCTTTCCGACAGAGTTCCGTCCGAACAGACTTGCCTACACATGATCACGCCAAAGTCTGTTCATTTAGAACGTAATGACATACGACGGGACTAGAAAAGGAGGTTCAATAGCCAGTAGCCAATAACTTCCCTTGTGTCGTATTTGGTCCTTCAGACGAACAGTTTTTCCAATAGGAATTGATTCCGTCGGAAAGATTTAAAACATGTTCTATTTCTAGGTCTATCATACTTTTTAAAAAATATAGTCCGCTGAAGCCCACACACGATCAGAATATCTGATGAAATGATTCCGTCGGAACCCTTTCTACCGAAAAGTCCGGTCCTGTGTACACGGCATTAGGCATAACTGGAGCTTTTAGGTAGGCTTCAAAGGACACCGCTTCGTATGTGTGTTCATCATAAACTCCCTCAAGCATATATATATATAATGTGTGCAGTATTGCAAGATTCTCTGCAAAAGCTTCTGTAGTGTTGACAATTAGACCTGCTAGGCAATGGAAAGAGTTACCGGCGGTAGTTTCATTCCAATATGCATCATGCATTTATAGGCACTTTCCCAAGTAACTTCATTATAACTTGTGCAGTGATTTTGGTGTTCAAAAAAATTGTATGAATGACTTGTATTGAGAAAAGGATAGTGAAATATTACAGATTGGTGTGTCCAGCACATACTATGACTATATAGTGAGGGTAAAAAGTATATGATCTTCTGCTGATTTTGTACTTTTGCCCACTGACAAAGAAATGATCCGTCGATAATTGTATTAGGTTTATTTTAACAGTGAGAGACAGAAGAACCACAAAAATATCCAGACAAATGCATTTCAAAAAGTTATAAATTGATTTGCATTTTAATGAATGAAATAAATATTTGACCCCCTTCACAAATCATGACATAGTAGTTGGTGGCAAAACCCCTGTTGGCAATCACAGAGGTCAGATGTTTCTTGTAGTTGGCCACCAGGTTTGCACACATCTCAGGAGGGATTTTGTCCCACTTTGCAGAGTCTCTCCAAGTCATTAAGTTTTCGAGGCTGATGTTTGGTAACTTGAACCTTGAGCTCCCTCCACATATTTTCTATGGGATTAAGGTCTGGAGACCGGCTAGACTACTCCAGGACCTTAATGTGCTTCTTTTTGAGCGACTCCTTTGTTGCCTTGGGTCATTGTCATGCTGGAATACCCATCCACGACCCATTTTTAGCAGAAAAACACCCCCAAAGTATAATGTTTTGATGGTGGGGATGGTGTTCTTGGGGTCATAGGCAGCATTCCTCCTCCTTCAAACACGGCGAGTTGAGTTGATGCCAAAGAGTGTGATTTTGGTCATATCTGACCACAACACTTTCACCCAGTTCTACTTTGAATCATTCAAATGTTCATTAGCAAACTTCAAATGGGCCTGTACAAGTGCTTTCTTGATCAGGGATTTCAGTCCTTTACAACGTAGTGTGTTACCGATTGATCACTGTCCAAGGAGAACACAGTTACATGGGTGTTGTGGACATTTTGTGAAGATGTATTTTAACGTATCACAGTTAGTTGGGGTTGTAGTTTTCTTTCTGTACTTTCTTCTTATTTTTTCTAAAACTTTCTCATTTGATTTGCTTTAGTTCTACATTAGCTTTAAGCTTAAGCAATTTCATCCTAAATATGACTGTAATAATTACGATTTTAGGGCCATATGGTCTGCTGTGTTTTGGTGTTAGCCCTTCTAGCTAAGCAATAATGAATTATGTTGTGTGACATTTGTTAGGTATGCTACTTTTGTATGCAGTTTCAGCAGTTGAATGTTCTTTGTACTGTACTGTATTTTTTACTTTGAGTGCAGTGATATGTTTAGAACTTGTGTTAGCATGCATGTACTAATCAAAAGAAAGTTATGTTTACTTCAACTATATAATGAATTTCTTTTGAAATGAAAATATTTCTTCTTGCGTTTGTTAAAATAGAACAATCCCGCATGAGACATTATGTGATATTTATATTTTCATAGCGTATGCTTGATGGACCATTTGAACAAATATACATCCTCTTTATATTGGGCTTGTTGTAAAATGGTTGTTGCAAGTAAGGGAAATGTATTTTACTTATTTATACAGTTTGCTTACTGATGATTTACAGATACAATTTAGCTGGCCTTTTTAGTTTACATTCCAGTTTTTGTCATAGGGGAAATGTTGATAAAACCCATTGGCAAAGGTAAAAAAAAAAACTAGAATGGCCATCTAAAATACACCACATAGCCCATCACATTTCTTCACAGCAATCTACAATAGTAAAGTCTAAAGCCCCATATACACTATCAGATTTTTTGCTGATTTTTTGTCTTCAGATTTACCAAAACCATGTAGTGCAAGGGCTTGCCTGATTGCATACAAATTGAAACTCCTAAGGTTTGACCTCATATTATATGGTCAAACAAAGAAATGATTCAAACCTCCATCAGTACCCCATTAATTGACACCTCATCCCTTTTTAGAAATATCAAAAAAGGTTTTTTAAGGTAAACCAAGCCTAAGGGAGTGGGATGTTAACGGTGCAATGAGTCAAAAACTGTATTCTTATTAAAAAAATTACAAAATTTATTTATACATAATTCATAAAAGCAGAACAATGATCTGTATAATCATACTGAGGTTATATACAACTTTGTGGTCCAATAGATGGTAAAGTTGAGGTAGTTGCGATTGATTTATCCCGACATGTTTCGCTTAATGCTTCATCAGAGGATAAGCCAACTACCAACATAATAAATTCAAAAAAGAGAAAACATAAATTAATTTCACAAAATACATTTCTTTGTACATAATTCATACAAGTAATCGACATATATAGTGTTTAAAGGACACGAGTGAGGTTCAAAAAAATGATGGAAATATGCTCACCCCCATTTTACCGACCCATTCGTACCCCAGGAAAAGTTATATGACTACCAGATGGATAGAGGAATGCAGGGCAACAAGTACAGCAGCCAGGCAATATAGCTGGAGAGGGCATAGACGGCGGCTAATTGGGACAGAAAAATTGTATCATATCAGCATACTATTTATAAATAAGAGCTATGTTGTTATTATATTTTATACTATAGTCAGTATATAGGAGTAATCTGTAGCCTTTTTAAAAAAAAGAGAATTATATTTTAATATAGCAATCATTTCAAGATTTTTTGCATTTTTAATTTAACAAATATTTTATACTGGTGGGGCCCAATTACTATTTATTTAAATACATCCACTTACATTTACTGATGATAAAGTAGAATTTCCTTAATATATTTTATTTCCAGATATTATATTATATCCACCAAAGTGCATAAGGAATTCTCCTTCAGGTTAAGACAAGCCCAGAGTGATAGCACACTCACATGGGCTCTACAACCTGTTTACACGATATCTAAGAAAGAAAAATACATTTACCATTAATTGAAGTGTGGATAAAGAAAGAGAGTCATTCTCAGCAATCAAATGTTAAAGCTACTAACCAGCCAGCAAGCGTGGACTTCCTCCTAGCGCGGCTCCCCCACAATAGAGCCGAATGTTTTGTGTCCCAATAAATATACCGCCGTCCATCGAGCCGGCGTCTGACGTCAGCGGCTCGATGCGGACGTAAACAGCGGCAGTGCGCCTGCGCGAGAGAGCCATTAGGGGAATCTGGAGACTACATTTCCCACAAGGCCTCGGTGCAAACACTGGTGTTCAGGGAAACGTACAGGAGGGGGCCGCCAGAGCGCAGCTAAAGCAACGCTCTGGCTAGCACCCACATATTGCTCCAAGAGTGTGTGTTTCCCCATTCTCGCACGTAGGGACCACCGCTAACCAATGGGCAGCCCGCTCAATCAGATATAATCCGATCCAGCAAAGGTGCCCTCGGGCGTCCATATGCTCCTCTCCAATGCCAAAGTGCCAAAAGCTGCCGACCAGGAGTCATGCATCATAATTACATGCGATATTCGAACAAATCATGAATCGCATGCCAGACCACACGTGGGGAATGGAAAAGATTTATAAATAAAAACCAATGGGGGATAAAAAATACAAATAGATAAGGGGGGCAGAAAAATATATGTATATATACCCCAATATATCAATCGGTACAATCGCGATAATGGACCAAATCAATCGCGAAATCCGTATATATATTTAATTTCGTGTCCCAAAAACAGAATTCACAATCTACTTTGAATATCAATAATATGGAGTATCACAGATAAGTATTAATATATTTGACATATCAAAATGATATACAACCATATAAACAATAATTAATAAAAAACAGGACGAGACAAAACAAGACTGAACAAGGGAAAAACACAGCAAATATCATCCCCCCAACCCACCCCCCAAAAATCAAAAACCCCAGACCAAAGGTCCTCAAAGAAATGATCGATAACTCAAATTTTCATTAAACCCAGGAAATATTATTGCTTTTAAATTATATATCCATCTTGCTTCTATTTGTAAGAGTTTTTTGTCAACACTCCCCCCTCTTGAAGAGAGTGGGACATGATCTAAAGCCTGGAATCTAATATAGTCTGGGTTAAAGTCATGATGTAGGCCTATATGTCTACCAATTGCTGTGGTCATTTTTTTATTAAGGATTGGTTTTATATGGTCTCTCATCCTTATTGCGAAGGCTCTTTTTGTTTTGCCTATGTAAAATCCTCCACACCGGCACTGCGCCAAATACACTATGCCAGGTGTGGAGCAGTTCACACAGGATTTCAATTGGTGCCAATTTCCATTTGGTAATCTAAATCTACTACAGCTAGCCATATATCTGCACATATCGCAATGTCCGCATGGGTAGGAACCATATTTCCCTATTTTGGATTCATTATCACAGTCAATATAATGACTATGTACCAAACGGTCCTTCAAGGAGGGAGCGCGTTTGTAAGTAATCTCAGGACATTCATTAACATATTTCTTCACCACAGGGTCGGCTAATAGTAGGGGCCAAAATGTCCGTATTATATCTCTAAATTTCTTATTTTGATTAGAATGTCGAGTAATTAATCTTACAGTTTTGGTTATTTTAACAGGTTTTTTAGTAAAAATAAGGGTATTCCTATCTTTTTGCTGGACTAGATTATATGCTTTTTTCAGGCATTTGTGGGTATATCCACGTACTATTAGTCTATCATGTAGCTCTCTAGCTGCTAATTTATAATCTGATTCCTGACTGCAATTTCGTTTGAGCCTGAGATATTGACTATACGGTATAGATCTTATCAGGGATGGTGGATGTGAGCTTTTGGCATGTAGAATGGTATTTCCAGCCGTCGGCTTCCTAAAGATAGAGGAGGTCAGTAGGCCTTCAGAGTCAACATGAATCTTTAGGTCTAAAAATTCAACCTCCCTTCTATCATATTTAAGAGTAAAGTAGAGGTTATAGTCATTAATCAAAATTTGTTGGAAAAATTGATTTAATTCAATTTCAGTCCCAGACCAAAAAATAAGGATATCATCCAAATACCTATACCAGGCAAGGACCTTTTCAATCATGGGTATCATATCTTCTCGCGAGAATAGTTATTTTTCCCATCCCCCCAGGTACAGGTTGGCATACGATGGGGCACATTTGGTCCCCATCGCAACCCCCTGTACCTGGAGGTAATGGGTCTGATCAAACTGGAAAATATTGTGTCTAAGCACAAAGTTCAACAGTTCAACTACAAAGTCCGTATATCTAGCACCTCGAGGGCCTCTTTCGCTGAGGAATGTCCGCACAACTCCCACCCCCCTATCATGGGGGATGGCGTTGTAGAGACATTCCACATCGACCGTGACAAGCCAGCAATCTGGGGGTAAAGACATTCCCTCAATTGTTTTAAGTAAGTCTATCGTATCCTTAATATAGGAAAATAATGATGTAACGTGTGGACGTAGATAGTTATCAATTAGTGAACTACTGTTTTCCGTTAAACATTGGCAACTAGATATTATTGGTCTTCCCGGAGGTTCTAATATAGATTTATGAACCTTCGGGAGCGCATAAAAGGTAGGTATCTTAGGATCTTTAGTATTTTGAAATTCAGCTATATTGCCTGGCTGCTGTACTTGTTGCCCTGCATTCCTCTATCCATCTGGTAGTCATATAACTTTTCCTGGGGTACGAATGGGTCGGTAAAATGGGGGTGAGCATATTTCCATCATTTTTTTGAACCTCACTCGTGTCCTTTAAACACTATATATGTCGATTACTTGTATGAATTATGTACAAAGAAATGTATTTTGTGAAATTAATTTATGTTTTCTCTTTTTTGAATTTATTATGTTGGTAGTTGGCTTATCCTCTGATGAAGCATTAAGCGAAACATGTCGGGATAAATCAATCGCAACTACCTCAACTTTACCATCTATTGGACCACAAAGTTGTATATAACCTCAGTATGATTATACAGATCATTGTTCTGCTTTTATGAATTATGTATAAATAAATTTTGTAATTTTTTTAATAAGAATACAGTTTTTGACTCATTGCACCGTTAACATCCCACTCCCTTAGGCTTGGTTTACCTTAAAAAACCTTTTCTCATATTATATGGTTTTGGTAAATCTGAAGACAAAAAATCTGCAGAAAATCTGATATTGTGTATGGGGCTTAAGTCAGAAACATTGGCTGGAACAAATTCAGAATCTTTGCTATGCTGAACGGGGAGTTGGTGGAGGGGGTTGCCCGAGGCTCAGAGACCATTGGTTTTTATGTCGCAAAATTCATAGACATCAATGAGGAGCCTTGCACCCATGAACATGGGCTTGTGTTAATTCCATGCTACAAACAAGGTTGTAAAAAAATGTTTTTAGCCAGCCCAGATTTAAACAAATCCAGTAGTTAGGCATTTCCTTGGTTTGGCTATGTGGCTTTTTACAGATATCAACGCTCTACAAGTTTAGAGCATATCATTTCAGTGCTTTCTTTATGGTAAATTCTTGTGCTTGTCATCTGACAACAGTGAAAGTACAGTAGACATGCTTGACCCATTAATATATATATATATATATATATATATATATATATATATTCAACGTCTAACATGAAGAGGTTCAAACCCCAACCAATGCCACTATACACATTTCTGTAGGGTCTTCTAGTGTTCAGAGCACTACATTACACACATGATTATTAGGAGACATTCTTAGTGCCTCACCAAAATCCTCGGTCCACCATAGTGATTATGTACTGTATACTTTTCTCTCTTTATTAAAGCTGCTTTCAAAGAAATCTGTCCTGGTGGAATGGGCTACACAGTCCCTGTGCTTCGAGGACCAGCACTTGTTAGACCATTTACTGTGCAACCTCCAGTCAGGACAACACTTCAAGCAGTCATAACAAAAGAAGAACCAGTAGAAGCTCTGTCTGTTTCGCAGAGAAACGCTCCAGATCACAATGGAAGAGAAGGTAAGTGAGGATATGTACATTTGTATATTTACACAACACTAAGCGGACATTTTAAAAATATTAAGCCCTTATCTTGGAATTTTTCAAGTGTTTAAGATACTTCAAATAGCTTTCTTTTGAATTTTTCATTCGCCAACATAAATTTCAAGTTTAAGTCTAGTATTACATACTATTTATATTTTGGTAATTTAGTTATTGTGTTTTGGCACTGTATTTAGATTTTATGCTAATTTATCTAGTGTGTCTATTGACTTTATTTTATTTTATCCTTCTCACAGGTTTTGCTACAACAGATCAGGTAATGATCTCAGAATATTTTATTATTTATTTCCATAAACAAGTAGGTGATTTAATGGTTCACATGAGTATCTGAATTTTATTTTATTAACAGTTTTTTTTTTAAATCATACACCAGTATGGATATAACAATTATAATATTAAAGTAGTATGGTGTTTGAGGTTGTGTCCGATATGTGCAAAGAGAGATCACACAAATACTTAAAAGTATAACCTTTATTAAAAGTAATGACTGATACAGATAAAGATAAAGAAAATATGACAAGAATACTTAACTAAAGATGCTGTTTCCGCCATGGGTCCCGTTTGCTGTTACGCAACATGGCCAGATGATCAGACCAGACCAGACGCTTGCATGGTTGCAAGCTCTGGTGTGAGACAAACCTATTCCAGTTTGGTCTGTGATATTTAGAATTTTGTATAAGGGATCGACAACCCCCAAGCCAACTCCCTTTGCAATAGGATTCCTCAAGGACTTGTTCAATTAACAATAACATTCCTTTGGTATAAGGTAAAGTTATGCGTACATCCCTATATGGCCTCCTTAACCAAGATATTAAAGGCTTTATTAGATATTTGTGAAGCCAATCTTTATAAGGAATATGCAATTTCCCTATCAGGCCATTAAATTCAAAGATGCCTCATCAAGTAATTCTGATGGCACTAAATGAGTCAGTGTTTTAATATTTTAAAAATTATCTACAGATCAGGAGGTTGAATTATAAAGAGTTTTTATTTGGGCCATTTGCCCTAATGAAAGTGCATGTAATTTAATTCTGCGCAAATAGAGCACAGAGAATATTTTATCAGATCGAGCTGTGCTGTTTGATTGTAAATCACTAATTTAAAGCTGATCTCCAGGTTTCCTGTCACTTTAAATAGATTGGACCAAGCTGGTTCAAACCAACTGTTTCCTTCACTAACTGTTGCACTGGCTCTAAGTACTGTATGAACTGTATGTAGCTGAAGCTACATACACTACACACTGCTGGGTATCGGCTGTGAGACTTCCCACCTCACACACAAAACAAAATAGGTCATTAATTCTTATGCAGCTTTGTATTCTGTGAGTGAATGCAAAGCTTCCTTTGATTAGCTAAGTTGGAGATCATGATGTCATCAGCCCAGCTCTTCATCTCAGTCAGTTAGAGGACGCTTTGTATTCATTTACTGTATAATTGTGACACAGCTATGCCAGATAAATAGTCCCTCTAAAGGCAGTTGCTATTTAAAATATGGAATAGGTCTTGGATTAGTAGAGTCATCAACAAGACTTCACAGTATTATTCGGTGCTGTACTTATTATGTTTATTTGTCCTTTCTAAGTACCTTGGAACTGGAGTTGATAAGGGGCAACCTCAGCTGTCATCTGGAATTTCAACAATAACCTTAGATTCTCAGTACCCAGGTAAAACATCACTTGTGCATGAAGTGTTCTGCTTTAATGTCTGTGCTTTTGGACTGCTTTTGGAAGAGAACAAGGCTTGTCTTTCCTCAGATTTTAGGCAATGAACACACTGAAAGAGGTTTGGTTAAGTGCAGAAAATGATAAAGCAAGCCAACAGCTAAATTCACATTCAAAATACATGTATGAAAACTACTTTTCCTGAAAAAATCTGTTCATCCATTCTTGAGATTCTCAGATATTTACCACACTGAATGGCCATATGTGTACACAGTTTTTGTGTCATCTACCTGCTCATTGAACACTGAATCAGCAGTTAGATGTTGCCGATTAGTTTTTTTAGTTAACAGGGAAGTGCACAGGGGCCTCAAAAATGGCCGCTTAATGCATCAGTTAACCAAGGCACAATCCTATGCAGCTGACATGCTGCTCTTCTTTAAAGCCATTTTGCAATTTTACATGTTTTTGTTGTTTTCACTAGGTATTAATATAGTTATATTCCCTGTCTCATGTGTTTGCCTTACTTTGTAATGATGGGCTCACATGTGGTGGTTGCAGTTTGTAGTGTCATGGTTCATCGATTCTCCTATGTCCATGTATTCATTCATCTACCTTTCCTTATTCACTAAAAAGACAAACAACTTTCTGTTCTAGGTCATGCAATGTGCAAGCCTTGCTATTTCCTTTGTGTTGCATCACAAATATGGTAGTGCTAATGTGATAAAAACACATCTCTCTGTGAATGTTCTACCTGTATGTGGCCTTGTCACATCTAATTACTGCATTTGCACTAGTGCTAGACTGAAAGCCCTGTGGATTGTGGGATATTTAGTTTCTTCACAGAAAGTGTCAGTTCTTGGACTGCAGACAGGGATCATGCATTAACCTGTACAGTGCCATATCAGGTCTCATGTTTAAACACAAACAGTAACTTCTGACACCGGAATGTAGATACTTTAGGCTGTGCATACAGGCTGTGACACCATGAAACTACATTAATCATTGCGCATCTTATGCAGGTGAAAAACACAAGGTGGAAGCAAGAAGGTTTATAATGCCTTTAAATGTGTGTGTGTGTGCGTGCGTGTGTGTGTGTTAAATATTTTCCCTGATTTTATAAACTTAAAGTGTTTGTTACCCCAGCACTTCAAATTCCTAAAGTGTGCCTGCTTTACCATGTACTTGTATGAGAAAGCATCCAGTTATCTTTGTATTGCTTCATTTGTGTGAAATCCCTGGTGTTCCTGCCAGTCCCCTTGCTTTCCTATTAAAAACAGACCACACTAAGCAGAAGAGCACACTGTGGTCAGTTCTCTAGCTATGCTAGGAACTTAGTGTGCTCTCCTTCAATGATCAGACTTGCCCTGACACTCCCCCACTGCACAGCCATTCACTGGGAAGCTCAGTGTGCTGCTCTTATGCAGCTGAGAAGAGATGGAATGTGATCACTTAAAAACAGGGAAAAAAGGTATTTATCATTTTCTTTTATATCTATGCAAAAATGTTTTGTCTTTTATTTCTATTTTAAACTGAATAGGTTTTGTTACAAAGTGATCATTTATAATCATTTTTAGAAAACCTATCCTGAGAGAAATATGGAGGCTGCCAGTGTTGGCATCTTTGTAAAAATGTTAGTTTCCTGGCTGTCATGCAAATTCTTTGGCTTTGGTACTTATTAAGTAACTGACCTGGAACAGGTTTGCAGAGTAGGAGTTTACTTATTTCTAACTGGGCAGCACAGTGGAGTAGTGATTAGCACTTTCACCTAGCAGACAAAGGGTCACTGGTTTGAATCCCGACCATGACTCCATCTGCCTGGAGTTTGCATGTACTCCCTGTGCCTGTGTGGTTTTCCTCCCACACTTTGAAGACATGCTAGTAGGTTAATTGGATCCAGTCTAAATTGGCCCTAGTATGTATGAATGTGAGTTAAGGTCCATAGATTGTAAGCTCTTTGAAGGCAGGAACAGATGTGAATGTGACACAGAAACTAATAAAAAGAAACGGTCAAGCAACTTACATTTTGAAATGGTAGCTGTGTGTGTGGCCAGTATTCTACAAATGAATTTCCTTATAATATTGTTTCATTGCATTTTGCAGAAGTTGTTGAGAAGTCATCCCCACCTGTACCTGTAGAAATAGCCCCTGATGTCTCAAAGTCAAGTGCTAGTCAAGTTATTGCTCCAACTCAAGTTACAGGTAAGTGATAATTGTTGATCTAAACTCATTGAATTTCCATATAGGTAAATTAAAAGTAAAAACAAATTCTAAAGCTTTGCATATCTCATAATAACAGTTATATCTTTCTAAACTAAATGCACTATCTTCCTCCTCTGTGCAATTTCGTAAAGCATTTCCAGCAGCTTAATACATTTTAATGCACTTAAGAAAGTACAACACCCTTTTGTTATGTAGTTTAACTGAAAACACATTTCTATTTTATTTCTCTTGCTTTTAAATCCAAACTTACGCAATGCTTATGGCAGATTCCAATGGGTGCCACAGCTACATATAATTTTATAGGAATTTGTTGGATGACATTGACTTGTTTTGAGTAGTGTAAATAAATCCTTATGGAACCCATAACACCCTTTTGCTCATGGTCCATGTGTTGAGTTTTCATATTTTATTAGGGCTGAACTTTATCCATAACAACTTGATAAAAATGATTTATGTTATGTTCTTTAGCAAGGAAAATTAATTCCGCATTTAATAATTATGCTACCAAATTTAGTGTGTGTTGTAAGTTGTCACCAACATTTTTCCTGTTTTTTTTCTGGCTGGAGGCTGCCATTTTGCTGAAGCCCACAGCTCCTGAACAGCAGTAAATCATAAAGGGGAACTAAACCCATCAATTTAACGGTTTAAAAAATAGCAATTCCAGAATTGTAATTACCTGTCATAACTGATAACACATGCAGCACCGTGGCAGTTTTAGATCAAACAGAAGCAGCTTCCTTGTCTGTAAAGGATATAGGAGGGTTTAATTCCACTTCAGCAAATCAGCCTCTACAAATTCAGCAGTGCCTAAAATGCCTCAAAATGGGAGGCAACTAAGCATGTGCAGAGCAGGGTGTGGCAGTGTATTACTGGGTTTTAAACAGTATAGGGACTTAATTTTAATGTTTTATATAACTATACCTGCAAAAGGGTCCAGCCTAAAGTGGTCTAGCAGGATTTAATTTTGTGACTAAAGTTCCACTTTAAAGTATAACTAAAGACATAACTTTTTTTTTTTAGGTTTGGATAGAGTGGAGATACGTTAGACGCCCTGTCAGTCTTTATTGCTGTCTATTGCCTCATTAAGGAGATTTGCCCTCTCTTTTTCTGAGGTTGTCCCCATAAAAGTAATAGAGGGAGAATCTTCCAATGGGGACACTTGTTCTGGCGAGCTGGGGGCCCCTAAGGAATTCCCTTAATTTGCAGGGATTTCCTCTCACTTCCTATTTGGCTATGGAACAGGAAGTGAAGGTAAATGCTTTCTCTTTCTAAAACCGAAAAAGAAAAACAAATGTGCCTATAGTTCTACTTTAAGTCATCTTAGTTAGACTGCCAAATGTGTTTTGCTTGCCTGTATTTTGTATAAACGGAGCACAAGTATTTGTGACAACTAAGCATCTTATGCAGGTAAATGACAGAACCATAACAGAACAAAACATGGAGAAAATAGGTAATTGATCAGCTGGCCCCATTTCTACCTACAATGTGTCACCTTGCATGAGACAATGAGGTTGATTTTCTTAAGGAAAATAGGCTGTTCACTTTGCAAAAGAAATTTTATTTTGCAAGGAAAGAGACAGCCTTTTTGCCTGCATGTGATTGGATGATTGCACTAAGCTCTGGGGAAAATTCACTTTCAAAGTACAGTTTCGCTTGCAAGGTGAATACCCAGTTTAGTAAATCTTTTCCAGTACGTAAATGCTAAATGGTAATTGTAACACTAATATGTTTAGTCAGGAAGTACCATAAGCACTTAATAGGGATGGTATATAATACAGGAATCCATTGTAAAGGAAATTTGTAAGTTCTGTAAATAATTGTATTATATTTTATAAGTATTGCACACTGCCCTCACTGTGTACACAGCACTAATAATGTTTTCAGTACATGCTTGCATTCTTTCAAGTCCTGATTAGAATTAGCCTGTCTATGTTACGTCCCTTGTTACCATAAAAGTACAATTGTAATATTAATGCGATACCTACGTAATAATGTGTATAAAAACCTTCAAGTGCATCAATAATAAAGCAGAACAGTTCTTTGGAAAAATGCGGGGTGTATATTTTGTGTCTGTTCCCTACTGCAGTAGTTATTATTAATTTGGAACCACTAATTAATATGAGGATAGGAGTTGCCTATCTATGAATGTCCATGTCACCATGAAAGAAAGAAGTATAAAAAATCATTATAATGCATATGCAGCTTTAACATTTTTTATGCTTAATTTTGCAGAAGTCAATGAGTGTGTAGTGGATCCTGATATCTGTGGGGAAGGCTTCTGTGTCAACTTACCTGTAGGATACATGTGTGTTTGTCATGAAGGGTATAAGCAGAATAACAATCAGACCAAATGTGTGGGTAAGACACTCTATGATCACTGTATCTTCAAACAAAACTGCGTTCATGAGTGTAAAGTTTTGGATGCAAGAATCATAATAAATGTGTACCTAGTCCAGCCTTTCTCAACATTTTTGACCATGGAGGAACCTTTGAAAAACTTGCAGATCTCAGAGATCCCCCAATGAAATGTTTATTTATAGTTTGCAGCACATTTGTGTGATTAGTAGGTTGTAGATAGCAGATAATGACAGGAAAAAGGATGGAGAGTATTTAAACAGTCTATATGATAAAATTATCTTCAGTGATAATCAACATATTAAACAAATAATAAAACCATTTTTTTTCTGCTACAGGAATTTAGCAGCATTTTTTAGGCAAGATTATGATTTTGACAACAATTTGAAATGCTTTTGAGATTATACAGATTTCATTGCATGTGCAGTTGACCTGCATTTTACCTGATTCAGCTACTTTTTCCTTCCCATAGACATGTATGGGGAGAGAAGCAGACAAAAATCCATCCATACTGGCCCTTCCTATGCAGAGCCCTAAATTATAAGGGCCTGTAAGGAGCACAGATAAGGAAGCATATGTAAAAAGAATATAATGGCAATGATCTCCAGATTTCCAAAGTCTCTCACAATATGTCCCCAGTCTCGCACTGCCTTCTTCTGCATATGCCCTGATCACCAACCACACCTCTCTGCTCTCTGTCCATCTGTCCATAACCCCCACACTATGGGGGTTATTTACAAAAGGCAAATCCACTTTGCACTGCAAGTGCACGTGGAAGTGCAGTCGCTCTAAATCTAAGGGGTAGATCTGAAGTGAGTGGAAGCTCTTCTGATTTTATCATCCAATCATGTGTAAGCTAAAATGGTGTTTTTTATTTTCCTTGCATGTCCCCCTCAGATCTACAGCGACTGCACTTCCAAGTACACTTGCAGTGCGAAGTGATTTCCCCTTAGTAAATAACCCCCTATCCGTAGTTCTGACAGTGTTCTGTAGCATTACTGAATATTTTGAGCAACCTTTTGGTGATGTCAAAGACCATATTTGAAACCATATGTATCTAGTAAGTATTTCTAGTAATTATCTAGTAGCCACTGTTGTAGATTCTACTTTATAGAGTTACGTTGTTTAGAAATCTCATAGGCATATTCGTTTTTGACATCATGGCATTTACATTGGAATACTGTGAAAAAGTACAGCTATCCTTTAGCATTAACGGAATTCTGTCATTAGACAAGCTGGGAGGCTGCAATTGCTATACTCTTCTTCTGAAAATGCAAATTATCTGACTATTACATTTCTCTTTTTGCTTCAATACTTTAAATCAATGGCCCGGAAAGTATGCAGACTGATTATAACTTCCTTGATTTGCGTACTTTTTTTGGGTCAGTGACTCAAACTATTAAAGATTGCTACAGCTGTCAGCAATGGTAGCCTCTATAGTCTTTACTCTTGACAGGTTCACTTTATTTTTTTTCACATTGTGTGCCAGGGAGCATATCAGCTCAATTAAAGGGGAAACTGACAAAATGTGCACATAACATGTTTTATGTATTTCTCTTTTTGATAAATATCTTTTTGTTTAGATGTTGATGAGTGCTCTCAGGATCGCGTGCTTTGCTCACAGGGGCGATGTGAAAATACAGATGGAAGTTTTCTATGTATTTGTCAAGCAGGATACATGGCCAATGAACAGGGAACTGATTGCACTGGTATGTAATATGATGTCACAGGGATAACCAATGGTCAGCAAAAGAATGAGTTTATTTTATACTAGTAGCATAAACTATGACTAAGCAAAATAAACTGTTACAAAAAAGACAAAGAAGGATCATTAGGACAAAGAAGGATCATGATCTTCTGTATCTTTTTGCAAATGCATACAATTATGGCCCGCTGTTAAAAATAACATTTATGCTGCAGCACAAGTGCCTCTTTACCTAGAGTTTTCTTTTAGTGTCCTTGCAATGCTCCTCAAATAACTGACGAGCCTGCCAATGAATTCCACCTAATGCAGCTTCTTGTGATGGTGTCGCAATGATGCTGCACTGCTCCTGAATTCAGTGCAGAGTCACCACTCTCATGTAGGTTCTGGGTATCAGCATTATCACTGCTGATTCTTAAATCTTTCGTTTTTCAATCAGCACCTGGCCCCACCTAGTCCTGCCCACTGCCTTTTAAATTGGCATAATTAATCGTGGTGCTCAAACCCTCTTACCATGAGCTGCAGTGTCTGGGAGGGGGAACATATGAGATACAAATAAAAGAGGACCTGGCTGGATCAGGAAAGGTAAAGAAAGTTTTTTTCTTTTGTTTAGTTTATGAGGCTTGTGGATCACTTAGTAACTAGATTGGGTACTTGTTTAAATAGTCATACAGAAGCCTTTAGTTGTTGGTGAACACAATTTCATAATCACACAAACTAGAAGAAAATTTTGGGGGGATGTCCTGTATACAAACAGTGTAGAGAAAACCTTCAGGTTGCCATGTTGAAACAAAACATTGACTTTTTTTTTGGCAATCGTAAAAAATCATGTCAGCTGGAAACCAAATTGAAAGGTCTTATGATATTATTGTTTAAAGATGTATCATTTTCTTTTCTTTAGATGTAAATGAATGTTTGAGACCAGATGCATGTCCCGATGGCCTCTGTATTAACACTGTTGGCTCTTTCCAATGTAAATACTGTGACAACGGCTTCCTCATGAATAGAAGACGTCAATGTGAAGGTAAATGGAAAACCATGAAATTAATCATTAGTTTCTGCTTGACATATTTGTTTGACTTTGCAAATACATTGCTACTTTGACCTTCTCAAGTGGAACGTCTATTCATATAATTCAAGGCTTTCAAATCAATGATCAAATAAGTAAAAAAGAAATCCCTGTGTGTGTAATGCATGGCTTGAGGCTTGTTCTCCCATACCGACACAGCAGGGGCTTGATTTACTAAAGAAAATGGACATATGCTGTTGCATATTGATGTGCACACAAAATTCTCAAACAGCCAAAGTGTATCATCACAGGATTTACTATTTTCACATGGTGCTTGTGGAGATGGGCTTAGCTGAGATAGTATACGTATGGCTAATTCAATAGACAATACTGTTATTCACTAATCAGCACATTCTCCAACTTCCAACTACACATTAGCTAAATAGTGCCATGCCATCTGCTATCTATTTTGCACTAGCATGTCATAAAGCAACAATGTCAGCATGAGGTGCACACTGATTTCATATACTTGTTGTAATGAAGTATTAAGCAGGCTATAGATGGAATGAATCTCAGCAAGTCAGCAAGGACCAGCCAAGATTCAATCCATCTATGAGCAGGCTGATTGTGCCCAAGTCGATTCATCAATTGTCTTTGGTACAACCAGCATTTAGGAGTTGAAGTGTGTGATTATTGCCAGTGACTACAGCCGCTAGCAGTCATCACTGTGTTCTCCTGGCAGGGACAGCTTCCCACCTCCCCATAATAGCTCCAAAGGAGTCATTCCCTCATCAACACAGTCAACCTGTGGTGAGGGAAAGAAAATCTCATAATCTATGGCCTGCATTACTTGCTTGGCATAATAAGATGGCTCTGTGTACACATTGTTTGGGACTGGGGCTTTGTTTAGTGCATGTAGGGATGAGCCGAACACCCCCCTGGTTCGGTTCGCACCAGAACCTTCGAACGGAATGAAAATTCGTACGAACTTTAGAACCCTGTTAAAGTCTATGGGACTCGAATGTTCGAAATCAAAAGTGCTAATTTTAAAGGCTAATATGCAAGATATGCAACAGACAATACCAGCAATAAGGGGTATCTTCAGGTGTATACTGTGCTGGAGGCACACAACACCCACTTTAACTCCTGCAGATGCCTGTATTAGAGAACACCAACTATAAAGGGTAGATACAGGTGTATACTGTGCTGTGCTGGACGCACACAACACCCACTAACTCCTGCAGATGCCTGTATTAGAGAACACCAGCAATAAAGGATAAATACAGGTGTATACTGTGCTGGAGGCACACAACACCCACTTTAACTCCTGCAGATGGCTGTATTATAGAACACCCGCAATAAAAGGTAAATACGGGTGTATACTGTGCTGGGGGCACACAACACCCACTAAGTCCTGCAGATGGCTGTATTAGAGAAAACAGCAATAAAGGGTAGATACAGGTGTATATTGTGCTGGAGGCACACAGCACCACTTTAACGTTAAGATGCCTGAGAAAAGAGCACACTGTTCCTGCCTATCTAGCTCTTTCCCTGCACGCCTGAACACACTACACAAGGCCGCCGCGCTGGTGGCCTTATATAGTGTGGGGCATGTACTAAACCCCCTGAGCTATAATTGGCCACAGGCATCCTGCCTGTGGCCAATTATGGCTCTCCTCGCTGCCGGCGCTGTGATTGGCCAAGCATGCAGGGTCACAGTGCATGCTTGGCCAATCATGAGCCAGCAATGCACTGCAATGGCGTAGTGCATTGTGGGCCGTTCATGCCACATGAATTTGGTGCGAACGGTCCACAAAGTTCTGAATTCACCGAACAGACGAACGGCCGATGTTCGAGACGAACATGCGTTCGAGTCGAACACCGAGCTCATCTCTAAGTGCATGTTTCTTTTATACTGTATGTTAGTGACCTATCATGGTGCTTGTCAGATTATATACACTGGCTGCTTGTCATAGAAAAATGTTCTCATTGTTTTTTTTTTTTCACTTTTATGCTATTTTGTATGCCTACCTTAAAATATCTGAAAAATGAGTAAATGTAAATGCATTTTGGCTATTCATTGATCTACGCTAAATAAGCATATGACAGGTGCTGAAAATAAATTGAAAGTTACCCTTTGAAATGTAGGCTCTCTGGATTTTCTGATGATTGTAATCTTGAACTAACTTGTTGGAAGCTGAAGATTATCCTTGCAACATTCCCTTGATCTGCTGGTTGGCAAATTTCACAGTGACTGCTCTATTCATGTGACGTTTCAGTGCTTGTCTACTATGTGCATGCTACATGGTCACCATGCCACAGAGATCACACCTACTTAGCGCTTATTAGCACAATCTTATCTGTATTATGTCTCACAAAGTTATTTGGTAATGATTTATCAGTAGTTTAAATATTTATATGTGAAGATGAAAGTTTTTCAATAAGAAACTTTACTGTTGCATAGAATATACCATCAAAACTAATGTTTTTTAAATATTGTCTACATTAATTTAATGACACGTTGTGGAATCTGTATATTGTTTTAATATGGGGCACTTTCAGAACAATAGCCAATCTGCTGAAATAACTGCTTGCATTACTTTTCTACAAAATACACAACTGTGAAACAGAATATATAGCATTTTCATTTTCCCATGCATTGAACGTACCACTGCCAGACATCATAGCCAGAACAAGGATGGGGTTATATTGCTTACTGTCAGCATGATAACTACAAGCACATGAGCACTGCCGAAGAGCCTCATTGGCTCCCAGTGTGGGCCCTCTCTTTACTAGTCTATGGACTGCACTTTTGTGTATTTATAATTATTGTGGAACTATGGCCAAATTTAAACAAATTACATACCTTATATTACCAAAAGTATTGTGACAACTGCCTTTACACGCACATGAACTTTAATGACATCCCAGTGTTAATCCGTAGGCTTCAATATTGAGTTGGCCCACCCTTTGCAGCCATAACAGCTTAAAATCCTCTGGGAAGGCTGTCCACAAGGTTCAGGAGTGTGTCTATGGGAACGTTTGACCATTATTCTTGACCATCCACTGAAGTGGGAGTTCACTGGAACTAAGGGGCCAAGCCTAACCCTTGAAAAACCACCCTACACCATAATCCCCCCTTCACCAAATGATTTGGACCAGTGCACAAAGCAAGACATGGTTGAACGAGTTTGCTGTCAAGGAACTTGATTGGTCTGCACAGTCCTGACCTCAACTCGATAGAACACCTTTGGGATGAATTAGAGTGGAGACTGCGAACCAGGCCTTCTCGCCCACATCAGTGGCTGACCTCACAAATGCGCTTCTGGAAGAATGGTCAAACATTCCCATAGATGAACTCCTAAACCTTGTAGACAGCCTTCCCAGAAGAGATGAAGCTGTTATAGTTGCAAAGGGTGGGCCAACTCAATATTGAACCCTACGGACTAACACTGCCATTAAAGGTCATGTGTGTAAAGGCAGGCGTCCCAGTACTTTTGGTAATATATTGTAGATTGCGTGGTCGCTCAATAAAATGAACACTGTCATTTTTTCTTCCCCCCCTTTATACCTGTTGATCCTCTAGCAGTTCTTTAATTTTTACAGGCCAAGCTGTATAGCAAAAGTGAGAGATATATGGGTTGTAAAAAACATATACCATTATTGTGAGGGTTTAGAATGGTCAGCTTTTGTCTATATGCAGTGCTATCTACATTTTTGCTAACCAGTTGCTGTGATATAATTCAGTAAAATTGTAAGTCACATTAATTGTTTTGAATCATATGATTCAATAAGTCTGGAGTGATCCATAGCTATACAAAAATGTAAACCACCTCCAATTAAAAACATAGTTTTAGAGTAAGGTGCACACAGCAATAAATACATAAAAAATTAAGGGCAGGTATGCCCGGAGGGGTCCCGCTCGCCCTTAAAGGTACAGGGACAAACCAGAGGCTCAACTACTACATCCCAATGGTTGTATTCATGTTCCTGCTGTCAATCTGAAGCTTGTGGGCAATCGTCAGCAAGGGCTGGTCTCCGTCACCAGCACATATTACTCTAGTACATTAAGGGAGTGAGCAGATGAGGGCTACATTCAAGTAAACATAGCCACTCTTCGAAAGGAAGATGTGGTTGTGCAGGATTTAAAGTTATTTGAAATGATTTGCTGTCCTAGGCTGTCATCATATGGCTTCCAGTAAAGGTGTTGAATATGAGTATTATTTAATGGGTTTAGTGACAATTTAAGCTGCTGTTCGATTTTGTAATGAAGCTTATCTGCCAGCATTTTAAACTTTCTTAATGGTGTAAAGCCTTAGAGTCCATTCACACAGGGGCAACATGACTTCGGGAGGCAACTTGGACACGACTTGAGTATGAATCACAGCATGACTTTAGGCAACTTACAAGGCAACTTGAAGTTGCTTCCAGGACAGGGGACTTTGCCAGTGGCCAATCACATAATAATCAGCTCTGTGGGAGGGAGGGGTTTTCCTAGAAAACTATTTTTACTTCCTGGAAAGTTGCTTCAGTTAAGACAGGGGATTCGACTTGGAGGCAACTTCCATTGAAATCAATGGGTACAAGTTGCCTAAAAGTCAGATTGAAGTAGTACAGGAACCTTTTCTGAAGTCGGAGCAACTTCAGTAGTGTGCATTAAGACGGCTCTCATTCACTTACATTGATTTGATCATGTTGCGTGACTTGAGGCAACTTGAGACGACTTCAAGTTGGATCCAAAGTTGCCCCTGTGTGAATGGACTCTAAGGCCGCGTACACACGGGCGGACTGTTCGCCCAACTTTGTCCGCTGAACAGTGTTTCAGCGGACAGTCCGCTCGTGTGTGGGCTTCAGCGGACAGTTTCAGCGGACAGTCTGACGAACAAAGTTTTTTGGAATTTCCGTAAGACTGTCCGCTGAAACTTGGTTTGAGCGGACAGTCCGCTCGTGTGTAGGCTTGTTCGACAAACTAAGTCTCGCGCATGCTCAGAAAGAATTTACACGGCGAAGGTTGCATTGCAGTGTATTGGACGTTGAATTTCTCGTACCGTCGTACGTGCCGTTCACGTCATCGCGCAAGTTTTCAGCGGACTGTTCGTTCGTCGTGTGTGGTCAAGTCCGTTCATGCTAATTTTGAACGGACTGTTTGTTAACTGTTTGACGAACCTAGTTGGGCGGACAGTCCGCCCATGTGTACGCGGCCTAAGGTGAATGTAGATCATTCCAGAACCAGCATAGTTCTACAAAATTATGAAACTATAACCCTCCTTAGTTATACTCCTTTATAATATTTTAAATTATTTAAATTACATTATGCTGATGACTTGTTTAGTTACATATAAAAAAAATGACATTTACAAACTGATTTTACATGTTGTCATTTTTTTAAATCTTTAAAATCTTTACTATACATTTTCAGCAGATATATGAGCTTTATTAGCTTTTTCAAGCCATACCTGGTATCATTTAATTAGTTCTTTGAAACACAGTATACTAATTCATCTTAACTTGTTTTTTTAACAGATATTGATGAATGTCTGACTTCAACTACTTGTCCATATGACAGATGTGTCAATAACCCAGGATCGTATGCATGTATACCCTGTCCTGAAGGGTATAGAGGATTGAATGGCAGATGCTTTGGTAAGTTTGCTTTCATAGTATGTGTATTCAAATAGAAGGATCTGGACTTTTAGCATCCATGTCCATACTTTATTGTTTTCCAAAAGAACACACAATAGGTTCTGTTAGCTACTAACTGGCTTTAGTTCTATCGTTTTTTGAGTCTCGTTATCTTGAAAACCCTATCGATAATCATCAATATATATAAGAAAAGGTTTTTACTGTTTTTTGTGAGGGTTTTCCAGACATCTACAAAATAAATATTACATCGTATATTTTTTAGGCCTGTCGTGATATAGAAAAGTTGAACTTAAACAAAGCATACTTCACTGTTATATCATTGTTATATGTAGGAATAGATACAGGGCCCTGAAGAAACATCATAAGCACCCGTTCCTTCAGAGCGCATGCGCCGATGATGTCAGCGGCAGGGTATATAGTAAATATCTCCTAAACTGTTTAGGAGATATTTACTGTACCTACAGGTAAGCCTTATCATAGGCTTAGATATAAAAAGAAAAGAAGGGGCGCACCAGCCTGGTGCATTATCCTTTGGATATGTACTTATTAAAAGTGATAAAAAAGAAAACTACTCACAAACAACTGTAGAATTCTTGCAATTCAGAATTCTTCGCCCCTTCTTTTCTTTTTATATCTTTGACTGTTAGGCTACCCCTATCCTTGAGCAAGGCCTGTGACATTATATAGACTGTCTGGTAATCCACTCGTGCACAGGAGCGTTTCTTTTCTGTCATCATAGGCTTACCTGTAGGTACAATTAAACAAGGAGACTTTACTTCCTCTTTAAGGGGTTAATCCTCTGCATTGTGTAAAAAGGCTGTTGGATCTTGTATGCAAAGATCCTTCCCTCCCTCCACTGTCCCCTGATAATTTCTTGATACGACAGAACCTATGGAGTCAGGCTGCACATGCTCCGTTTGGTGTGTATTGCTAGAGAGTTTTTCTTGGGAGAGTGCATGTGATCAGCACAGGGCCAAGTAGCACTGTCCAGACAGCGAGTCAGGGGTCTTGCAGTTTCATAAGGCAGTCAGAAAACTTCTCCTACAAGCTTTAACCAGTGCTTTGTTGGACACTGCTAGAAGTCACAAGACTGCTTAACTGCTGATGAGAAAAGGTATTTAGCAGTTTATATTTACTAAAATAATTGCTTTTCCATGTTCCATGTGTACTGTGGTAGACCAGATATAGTGAATACAGGGCCCCTGGGTTTAGTAACACTTTAACAGAAAAGTATAGGAATGTTCTTTCTTTTAGAATCATACTTACCTAGCTGGATGCAACATCGGAACAATGCTGCATCTGTCTCCCGCCGGCTCTATTACTGACAACCGGTTCTCAGAGCTCCCTTAGCAGAGAGCTGGTGACTGTCAGTTACTGGCTCTCTGTTCTGCCCCCACTCATGCTGGGCTGTGGAGTGGGCAAGAACGGTAAGCTCAGTCTCTCTGCAGCTTGCTGAGAGACTGATCCGGGTGCTAGTCTAGGCATGTAGATGAATCCTGACCATATGTGATGTCCAGAAGGCCCTTTAAGACATTTAAAAAAATTTTTTATTTAACATAGTGTACTGTGGCGCCGGTCGCAGTGCACTATGAGATGTCACAAGATTGCATCCATGGCGCTTCATTTGCGGGTTAAAAACCCGCCTTGCGGCGCACTGTAGAACGCCGACTAGCTTCCGCCCATAAAATCACTGTGATTCTATGGTCGGGAGCATTGTCATTCAAAGACAGGCAGGTCACTTCTGGCTTTTGGCTGATTCACGAAACCCGGAAGTGATGTCGGCAGCTCCGTTCCTCAGCCCGAGCGGAGCTGCAAGACAGTGAGGTGAGTGGCATAATTGCTGTCTCTGGGAAAAACATTTAATTATTAATTTAATTAATTGCCAAATGCACCCCGGCCGGCCTAAGCCTTTACTAGACCACTCTGTCGTGTGCTGTGCAGGAATTATTATTAGAGCAATAAGCAATTTGTAAAAGAAACAATATGATTTCATGCTTCTTGCAGGAGGATCACATCATGCCATGCGGTATTCTTATTCAGCAAAGTGCAAAGTAATGGTCTGCTCTGTTGCTTGTTGTTACTCACAGTTAATTTGCTGACAAAGACATTTTTATAAACCTTTTTTGCATTTTAGTGTAAATATGAGATCTGAGGACTTTTTGACCCAGATCTCATATTGTCATGCTTTTTTCTATTAGAAGGAATGTTTACATTCCTTGTAATAGGAATAAAAGTGACACCATTTTTTTTTTAAACTGTGAAAAAATAAATATAATAAATAAGAAAAAAAAATGTTTTTTAAAGCACCCAGTCCTGACGATCTCGCGTGCATAAGCGAACGCATACATGAGTACTACGCCCGGCCGCATATGAAAACGGTGGTCAAACCACCCATGTGAGGTATCACTGCGATCATTAGACTGATATCAATAATTCTAGCCCTAGACCTCCTCTATAACGTAAAAGATGCAACCTGTAGAATTTTTTAAACTATGGGTGGAAGGAAGTGGAATACAGGGGACGGATTGGGTGGATTATATAAGGGGCGTGGTTTATGAGAAGTGGTATGGGCCCAAATTGATGGGCGGGGTCTGGCACCTCCCCATCCAAAAACTTCACCAGCCGCCACTGGTGATGTCAGTCGACAGGGAGCTTCAGGAGTGCAAAACGAACTACACTCCTTTGATCCACAGGAGAAGTACAGACAAACAAGCTTTGGCTGCACTTCTCCTTTAAAGCATACTTGTTCTGGGCCTGCGATGCAAAAGTCAGATACTGCTCAGCAACTACAGTTATCAGCAATGGCAACCCCATACTTTACTCTTGACAGAGTCATTTTAAATATTTGAAGAATATTTAAATACTTTAATGCCCATAGACTGAGCACAAGTGCACTTCAGGATCCTTAAAGTGTTTGTTAACCCCAAAAACATGTAGATTCTGGTCCCTTAAAGCTGATTACACAGCAGAGCACTTGTGCTATGTAATCTGCCCCCTCTAAACTGTAAAAAAAAAACTGAACATTGCACTTTCGGTATCCCCTCTCTAAAAAGACCACGATAACCTGGGTAGCTCTGCCCTGATTACAGTGGTCTAAGTGGATCCCTCCATCATACCCTGTCCCCTTTTCTCTCCTCTCTCCCCCTTCACCCCCCTCCCTGTCATCTGCCTCTGTGTATGTCTCTGGCCCGGGCCCTGCCCCCACGCCACTATTGCTTGTAAAATAAAATCATTACATTTTCACTGCCAGCCTCTCTATTAGAGGCTGGCATAGCACACTATGTCATTAGTATTACAAAACGAGCAGTGTAAATACCTAAATTGAGCTGTCTTCAGGCCAGTCACATGACTCACAGCCGCTTTACAGCTCAGAGACAGGGCTTCTGTGTAGGAGACGAGCAGTCATGTAATCTCCCCGGCTGACATAAGAGGGAGATCACGGCCCCTCCCTTAGAGGCCATCCATCAGAGCTGGAAAGCGTCTGTGAGTCATGTCACCAGCCTGAAGACAGCTCCAATTAGGTATTTATACTGCACGTTTTGTAAAATTAAAGACATAGTGTGCTATGCCAGCCTCTAATAGAGGGGCTGGCATAGTTTTTTTTATATATGAGTTGATAACCCCTTTAATCAAAGAAAGTTTCATAGCAATATAATCGTATGAAGTAAAAACATGTTAAAAACAGTGAGTTCAGGATTTGTATAGATTGTTTCTCTAAAATAATAAAAAGAAAGGGTCACAGCATTTGACTGAAAAGTGTCCTCCTGAATATTGACTTCTAAAAAGCAAAAGGGGCATATGAAGGGCAATTTAGCAAATGCAGTTAGCAGTTAACATATAACAAAGGAATTATACGTGCACTATAAGACCCCTTTCACACCATACCGCCCATTGCGTCGGCGGTAAAACGCCGTTATTTTTAGCGGCGTTTTACCACGCATTTGGGGCGCTTTTACCCCCCGCTAGGAGACGCGAAAGGGTTAAAACCGCCGGCAATACGCCGCAATATCTGCGTTTTGCCGGCGGTATTACAGTGCTGCCCTATTGATTTCAATGGGGAGCAGCAGTGGAGGAGCGGTAAACACACCGCTCCTTCACCGCTCCAAAGAAGCTGCTGGCAGGACTTTTTTCTGACGTCCTGCCAGTGCACCACTGTAGTGTGAAAGCCCTCGGGGCTTTCACACTACACAGAATAGTGCAGCTTCTTTAGGGCGGATTGCAGGCTCTATTTCTAACGCTATAGCGCCTGCAAAACACCCTGGTGTGAAAGGGGTGTAAGAAGAGCCGACTTGCTCAGAGCAGCTATTAGGCTGCATTCACACTACAGTAGTGTGAAATGCACAAAAACGCATTTCAAAATAGTGGTGACATTTATTGTTAATGGCACTCCAAACATGGCAAGTGAGATGCACATTTTTATGCACAAAAAGTTTGGCAAACTCAGTAAAACGTATGGTTAAAAACCACAAAAAGCTTCAAGCTTAAAAAAGTGCATGAGCTTGTCGTGTTTGCATGTGTTTGCCCATTGAACCAAATTGGCTGCCCTACAGTGCCTTTCAAAGATATTCACCCCCTTGGCTTTTTACCTATTTTGTTAAATTACAGCCTTTAATTCAGTGTTTTTTTTATCTGCATTATATGTGATGGATCAGAACACAATAGTCTAAGTTGGTGAAGTAAAAAATATATACATAAAACAATTTTTTAAGGAAAAAAAAAAATTGAATTGGCATGTGCACTCTGGTGCCACCAATTACCTTCAGAAGTCACATAATTAGTGAAATGATGTCCACCTGTGTGTAATCTAAGTGTCACATGATCTGTCATTACCTATACACACCTTTTTGAAAGGCCCCAGAGGCTGCAACACCTAACCAAGAGGCACCACTAACCAAACACTGCCATGAAGAACAAGGAACTCTCCAAACAAGTAAGGGACAATGTTGTTGAGAAGTACAAGTCGGGGGTTAGGTTATAAAAAAAATCCAAATCTTTGATGATCCCTAGGAGCACCATAAAATCTATCATAACCAAATGGAAAGAACATGGCACAACAGCAAACCTGCCAAGAAACCGACCGCACACCAAAACTCATGGACAAGGAGGGCATTAATCAGAGAGGCAGCACAGAGACCTAAGGTCTAAGGACCTGGATGAGCTGCAGAGTTCCACAGCAGAGACTGGAGTATCTGTACATAGGACGACAATAAGCCATACGCTCCATAGAGCTGGACTTTATGACAGAGTGGCCAGAAGAAAGCCATTACTTTTAGCAAAAAAACTAAATGGGAAAAGGCATGTGGGAGACTCCTCAAATGTATTGAGGAAGAAAATGTATTATAGTCTGATGAGACTAAAATTTTACTTTTTGGACATCGAAGAAAACGCTATGCCTGGCACAATCCCAACACATCACATCACCCAAAGAACACCATCCCCACATTGAAACATGGTGGTGGCAGCATCATGATCTGGGGATGTTTTTCAGCAGTTGGGACTGGGAAACTGGTCAGAGTTGAAGGAAATATGGATGGTGCTTGAGCAAAACCTGTACCACTTTGTGTCTGATTTGAGGCTAGGCCGGGGGTTCACCTTACAGCAGGACAATGACCCCAAACACACTGCTAAAGCAGCACTTGAGTGGTTTAAGGGGAAACATGTATATGTGTTGGAATGGCCTAGTCAAAGCCCAGAACTGAATCCAATAGAAAATTCATGGTCAGACTTAAAGATTGCTGTTCACAAGTGCAAACCATCCAACTTGAAGGAGCTGGAGCAGTTTTGCAAGGAAGAATGGGCAAAACTCCCAGTGGTAAGATGTAGCAATCTCATAGAGACTTATCCAAAGCGACGTGGAGCTGTGATAGGTGGCTCTACAAAGTTTTGACTTTAGGGGGGTGAATAGTTATGCACATTGACTTGTTATGTTATTTTGTCCTATTTGTTGTTTGCGTCACAATAAAAAAAAAAAAATCCTCAAAGTTGTGGACATGTTCTGTAAATTAAATGATGCAAATCCTTATACAATCCATGTTAATTCCAGGTTGTGAGCCAGCAAAACAAGAAAAATGCCAAAGGGGGTGAATACTTTTGCAAGGCACTGTATGCATGTAGTGTAACAACAACAAAAATTGCACATATGCTTGACTTTTGATGTTGTGCAACATAGTCTGAATGGGGGCTTAAGGTTTCATACACCCTGTTCTTTAATTGAAATCACTATTTTTAAACTATTTTTATGCATCAGTTAAGTGAATAAACATAGGCATCATTATTAAATTTCTATGATAATTGGCATAGAAAATATGTAAATTAAAAGCAGATTCCATATGCAGGTAGAATGAGTAAAACTGTTATTGTGCTCATCTATGTATTGTATTTCCTGCACATTTTTACCTTTTTATTTTATGTACACTGATTTGCATTTCTCAAATTTTTAGACATCAATGAATGCCAAGAAGACCCATCTCTGTGTGCCGGTGGTGACTGCTCCAATCTGGAGGGTTCATACATGTGCACATGCCGAACAGGATATGAATCAACCTCTGACAGCAAACAGTGCATTGGTAATTAAATGTTCCAGTACAATTTTACATTTGTCTTGTTTCTTCTGCTGGATTCAGAATTAGTCTTGGATAGAAACAGGAACTCTTGTATCCTAGAGTGCTTGAAAAGATGCCCACTGTCAATTGCAACAGTCTATGAAAAACACAAGTGTGCACTTTTTCATAATGAAAATACATATAAATATTATAATATTACAAAAATATATCATCTCGTACTTGCATAAGTAAACCACATGATATAGGAACACCCCCAAAGTAAAGGGAGAGAAAAAACAAGTAAAACACTGGTGGAAAAAACAAGCAGAAAAGTCCCAAAGGAAAAAGAGACAGGCCAAGTGGGAAGTCATCCAATAATCCCAGCACTACACATGGAGGCAGTAGTGGGGAGCATAAAGCTACTCACAAGCTCACACAGACAATCCTGAATGAGCATAAAAAAGGACAAAGGAACCTGCTTTGTTTAGACTTATTGTTGTTGGGGGTGTGGTCCTGAGACACCTAGTACTTTACTGCTATAATGGCAATGCAATATGCAGTATTATGTAGCGTAGTATGACTGCTCTGACAATGTTGTATGTCACTGGTATACACTAAGCAGTTGTCATATTGTAAAGCATAGCCCAAAGAATGCAGCATTCAGAATTATGTATTGCACAGCATAGTTTACAGAGTAAAACAGGCGTTTGAGTGCATCTGTCAGGAGTAGGTCTGGGGTATCCACAATATTGATCATTAATAATCAGTTAGAGAAGTACCCCTTTATGTTGGTGATCAGTAGCGAAGTGCTCCCTTACACCATTGGTCAATGCTGAAGTGCCCACTTATGTTGATAGTCAGTGTAGAGCCCCCTTACAATGGTGGTTAGTGGTGAAGTTCCCTCATACGTTGGTATTAGTGCCTCGTTTCATTAGTGTTCAGCATCTCCTTTCTAAGGCCGCGTACACACGCGCGGACTGTTCGCCCAACTTTGTCCGTCCAACAGTTTCGGCAAACAGTCCGCTCAAACTTAGCATGGACGGACATGGCCACACACGACGGACGAACAGTTTGCTGAAACCGTGCGCGATGACGTGAACGGCACGTACGACGGGACGAAAAATACGACGTCCTATACACTGCATTATAGCTTTCGGCGTGAAAATCCTTTCTGAGCATGCGCGCAACTTTGTTTGACGAACAAGCCTACACACGAGCGGACTGTTCGCTGAAACAAGGTTTCAGCGGACAGTTTTACGGAATTTCCGAAAAACCTTGTCCGTCCAACTGTCCGCTGAAACTGTCCGCTGAAAGCCCACACACGAGCGGACTGTCCGCCCAAACACTGTTCAGCGGACAAAGTTGGATGAACAGTCCGCCCGTGTGTACGCGGCCTTAGATGGTAGAATCTGCCTTAAATTAATAGCCTGTGAAAATTGCCACACTTGTAGTAAGTAACTCTTATGTTGGTGGTCACTGGTAAGTGCACTTCTTCATTGATGGTCAGAAGTAAGTGCCCCTTTTAACTTATGGTTATTCGTTTGTTTCCTATTGCTCGTGGCTGGTGGTAAGTGGTCACCAGTGACCAACAGTACTGTTTAGTGGTGAAGTTCCCCTTAAATTTGAGGGAGCTTAGTATTGGATCATTGACATCAGTGCCTACCTGAGAGAGGAGAAGCCCCACAGGTCCCATGTTGGTGGCTTCTAGTTCCCCACACTCAAAGTATGCAGGCATCATTTAGATGGAGTTCACTGCACCCAGTGTTGTCAGTATAGTTGGGTGTTGCTAGGTCAAGAGATCCATGCAGGAAATAAAGGCAACTAATCAAACATGGTAAACAGCAACTAGGTAAATAATGAAAATCAGATTTAGCAAAATCCATACTTATAACATATCACCTTGTTTGCTAGCAAACTATTACAACAAGGTTTCTTCTCACTGACTTCTATAAAGGTGTGAAATGAATATTTTGTCATTGGCAGTCATTACACTGAAGAACAGGTATGAGCTACAGAATTTCAGTGAACCAGTCCAGTGGTGGTGTCTCAAAGATGCAGTCGTAGAAACAAATGTTTGGAAACAAGTACAATAATACTTGCGTATGGGCACCTTTGGGACAGTTGTCAGTTGAAATGCTCTATGCTTTCAGCAGACAAAACATAAAATGATTTATGAACCATAAAATATGCAGAAGTACAATGCAGTTCTTTATCTGATGAAAGTAAGAGTTGAGCTGAAATTTGCTTGCAACCAAAAGGAAGTGCATGTTCTTATGTGGAGCACTTTGAATTCATTAGAAGTGCTGTAAATTGGCAAATGTTGTTTGTTACAGACATAGATGAATGTCGGCTTGGTAATTTATGCTTGAATGGTAAATGTCATAACATTGAAGGCTCCTTCGTCTGCTCCTGCAACTCAGGATATCAGCTAAGCCCAGCCAGCGACAAGTGTGATGGTATGTATAATACAACTGAATGTTTGTTTGCTTGCTTTAATACAGCTACAGTATAATACACATCATGCAGCTGCTATTCCTTTTTTTTTTTAAGTATTATATTTTTACATGACCCTTGTATTTACAGTCTTGTAAATTTCATTGTTTGTTTCCCCCGCTTTAAAAAGTGAATAAAACTTTCAAGCCTTAAAGTGGATATAAACCTGATTCATGAAATTTGACCTAAGCACATATATGTTTAGTGTTTCCTATCTTTCTCCAAAGCCCTAAGTCCTGTGTCTTTCTGCTGCTCCGTTCTTCTGTTATCAGCATGATAACTTCTGACAAGTTCTCTGGCAATGGAGATAAAACCAGCCTGAATTTTGTGTCGGGGTGGGTGCTTTGAATTGATTAGCAGAGCGTTTGTCTTGTCACAGCACAGCTCTGCACATTCCTTCCTGCCTTTACCTATGTGGGGGGGGTGAATTGCCGTCAATCAGCTGTCACACAGTAGATGCCAAGAATCCATACCCAGTGGTGAACAGGAAGAAAAAATCTCTAACATGATATGTACTTTCTGAAGAATATAGCAAGCAGAAGACAAAATGTATGTAGCGAGATTTGTTTCATCTCTGTGTATCATCTGAGGCTGTACACTTCATTGGGTATATATGAGGGTTTACATCCACTTTAATGTGTAGGTCATAATAATATCAATAATAATAATAATATCAATCTACAAGTCTGTAAGTGGTAATACAGGTTCCATAGTATAGCTTCTAACATGCTAACAGGGTACTCATCAGAATACAGAGGGGGTTTTTTTCAGTACTTTATTCCTCATTAATATTAGGTAATTTCTAAATATAAAGGGTTATTTATGTGTACAAGTAACCTTGCAGAAATTTAGGGAATACTTTCCTTTTTAGGGCAATTTGGACATATAGCAAATTAACCCAAAAAGTGAAGTTTTGCTATATGTTATACCGGAAAATTGAGGAATTAATTTTGTACCTAAACAACACCTTAAAAAATTTACTCTTTGTCTGGAATGCCTCCTGAAAAAATATTAGTGTGCTTTCTGGTATGGGAGGATGCCTACAGCCTCATAACTGTATATCTGCAGAGTGAGATCAAAGGTAATGCTGCTTTGAATGCTGGTCTCAGAAGATTTGAAATTAAATTTGGAGATTCCACTCCTATGCTACTCACTGTTCTTGTTATGCCACGTACACATGACCGGACTTTCCAACAGACTAGGTCCGACGGAAACAGTCCGTCGGACAATCTGATCGCATGTGGGCTAATCTGATCGTTTTTCACATAAGAAATCTGATGGACCTAGAAATAGAACATGTGTCGAATCTGTTCGACTGCTTCAATTTCTATCGGGAAAACTGTTCTTCTGTATGCTGGTCCGAATTACCAAATACGACGCAAGGGAAGCTATTGGCTACTGGCTATCGAACTTCCTTTTTTAGTCCCGTCTTACGTCATCACGTTCAAAATGAACGGACTTTCAAAGGAACCATTTAGTCCATTTGTGTGTGGACAAGTCCATTAGTTGGGAAAGGTCCGTCAGAACTCTGCCGAATGTCCGTCGGGAAGACCGTCGGATCTAGTCTGCCGGAAAGTCCAGTTGTGTGTACGCAGCATTAGAAGCCCTGATATGAAGAAGAAAAGCTCTGCCCTTACCAAGATAGCCACCTCCAAACAGAGACACACAAGACAGAACAAAGCATGGTCGGTAATGGGAAAAGATCAGCTGAAGGGAGACAATAGGCAGTGCTAACCCTGTACCTGTCTTTTTTGTCACTGCTTCCAGAGTTCAGAAACTGGAAAGAAATTGTTTGTATTACTAGCAGTTTTTATTCTGCCTAGCATTTTTTTCAAGTTATGAGCTCTGCACTCTTTTTTACTGTTAACAAGGCATACTTAATGTCTATGTCTAAGTCTAATACACCATTGATTTTATTACATGGCTAGACATACTGTACATAAAACACTTTTTTAATGTTCCATGACGTCTGTGATTGTTTAAACAATTGTTAAATAACAGGAATTTTTTCATAGTAGAATATAGTCCATAGAAGCCTGGTTCCATAGTAATTCTGAAAGTTTTTTTCTTTAAGTCATCAAACACGTCAGGGTCATAACTTTTTATTTTTTATCATAGCAGGCTAAAACAACATACTTTTAAATTGTATTTTAATACATTGCACACATCAGACTTCTTTAAACTTTAAACTCCATCAAACCTTTAAGCTTATATTTGACGTTTTAATAACTATTTTATAACCCTTGGGATTTTTCAACAGACATAACTTAATGTAACTAGATACAATGTTGTAAGTGACCTTTAACATCTAATAAATCTAAACTAAAACAAAAAGAAATATACTGTATATTTAAGAAAAGGATTCCTATTCCTTAGGCTCCATGCACACTGGCTTCAAAATGGTTGCTTTTGCCTGTAGAAGCAGCTCAATGTTATCCTATGTGTCTATGCACATTAGGATGATTACAGGCATACTTTGGGCTCAGAGTTTTCTGGCAGAAAAAGTGCTAAACTCTCCTAAATTGTGTACAAAAATGCTCTATAAGAGCGTTTTTTTCTATCAAGAGAACTGAAATGAAAGTGAACCAGTGGCCAGGCTATGGACCTCAAACGAATTACACGTGCTTAAGGCGACTGCAAATGAAGAGACAAAAACACCTGCTGTCCAGCAGCCCATGACTTAGATTTGTACTCTCTTGCAGAGCTGCACGGTTTGACAATCTTGAGTGTATCAGATGAATTCCCCTATTTGCACTGTGGCCTCTACATCACTACCATCCCTAGCGATAATTAGAGGCACAGGAAATGGGACAAGTAATAGGACACTTCTGCAGGCGGCTCCGTCTACTCCTCCACTGTTTCTGGCTTTCTAAGCGATAAAATGTTCAAATATATATTGATGGTAGCTGCACACCAAATCTGATCCTGGTTAACTTTATTGATCTAAACAACAGACCACATGAGCGCCTCCCTCTGATATGTTTCATCCCTAAGGGATTATTAGTAGAGACCAGAACTAGAGAAGCAGTTTATCATGAAATTTCACAGCCAAAGCATTTACGTTGCCTTTGTGCCTGATCTGCTCACCCTGCTCTTTGCCATATCACATCTGTGACACTGCAGTATTTCAATTTCAGTCTGATTATAATCTTGATTGGTCTTCCTGTCGGGCTGTGGAATGTACCCCACAGGAGGGTGCAGATCTGCTCTGGTTGTGCATTTTTTTTCCTTGACATGGTATCTAAACCTGCAAGTGAACTCTTGAGTGATACAGGAAGACACGTTACCTTTCAGAAGGCACTTACACTTTTGAAAGGTGTAGACACCAAAAGTAGAGAGAATAAGTGGTGATTGACATCTACTATCTGTCCCTGGCTCTCCCAAATGAATCTTACATCTAACATTACACTCTAACAGTCCTTTGCAGAGTTCTAAAAGTTAAAGATTTTAAACGGTATGTTACTAGCAGTATTGTGGCAGTCATTGATGTTTTAGTGGTCTTGGCAAAGGTTTACTTTAAAGTGGTTGGTTTAATTATGCACAGAATTCCTGAAATTCAGAATTTGGTTATGTAATTATAATATAGTCATTATTATACAGGATTTATATAGCGCCAACAGTTTGTGCAGCGCTTAACAAAATTAAGGCAGATATTAACGTTACATAACAAGAGGAATCAGAGGGCCCTGCTCATTAGAGCTTACTATCTACCCTGCTCATTAGAGCTTACTATCTAAAAAGGGAGGGTCAATTGATACAAAAGGTAATAGCTGTGGAGGATGAGCTTATTATTATTATTATTATACACGATTTATATAGCACCAACAGTTTACGCAGCACTTTACAATGTATAGGGGGGACAACACAATTACAGTACAATACAAAAGGTACAGGAGGGCCCTGCTCGTAGAGCTTACATTCTAAAGGGAGGGGGTGGTGGTACAAAAGGTAATAGCTGCAGAGAATGATTTGATGGGGGGTGGTCAGTTAGGTGGGTGTGGGATAGGCTTCCCTGAATAAATGAGTTTTCAGGGAACTCCTAAAGGTGGACGGGGTAGGGGCTGATCGGACAGACTGGGGCAGGGAGCTGATGGAGGAAGTAACACAGTGCATTAGTTAGAAGCAGAATAGGCTTCTTTAAAGAGAAGGGTTAGTCATAGTGATCATTTAACAGTGTAAGGCCTACTAAGCACCAAGAAGATACTATGGCTAACCATTCATGTTATATGATTTTCTCTGATTACATTAGTTCAGAATTATAGTGTTTTTTATTCTTTATTTTCTTATATACTACTTTGCAATATAGCAGGAATATAATAATAAGAAAAATAAATTGGACATGATATACATTTATTTTCTGTTTTCTGACTCTTATTTTATCAGACATTGATGAATGCCAAGTTCAAAGCCTTTGTGACAATGGACAGTGCAGGAATACCAGGGGATCGTTCACTTGTATATGCAATGAAGGCTACAAGCTATTATCTTCTGGAGACCAATGTGAAGGTAACGTTGAAATAGAAATGTTACTTCTATAGAATTACTTTTTTTTTTAAATAAGAAAAAGTAGATTATTTATTTTGACCCCCCTATGATATAAAACAATAGCCCTCCCCATTTGGCTGTGACAGTATTTTATTCCACTATGGAAAAGAAGAAAGGTAACAGCGCTCTCTGCAGGGACAACTCAATCCATACACCAGGTCCACTCACAATGTGTCCCAACACACTCCAATGCAACAATAGTAAGAAGAGTCGGCAACACTGTAATCCTTGAAATGTCGTTTATTGGTACATCAGAGTGACAATAAAACAATAAAACTGATGCGTTTCGGCAATAGCCTTAGTCGTACCTACGAGGATTACAGTGTTGCCGGCTCTTCTTACTATTGAAGTATTTTATTCCACTGTCATTTGTTTCATTGGAGTGGATTTACTAAAGATAGTTCACTTTGAAAATACATTTTACCAAGAGCTTAGTGAATTAAATTAAGCTCCTCTGACTTCCCATTATCCAATCATGTACAAACAAAAATGCTGTTTCTTATTTTCCTTTCATATGATTGGATGTTTGTGCAAAGTGAAATTTCACAAAGTGAATTTTTCTCTAAGCTCTGGGTTGAATTCCCTTGCAAAGTGAATAGCCTATGTTTAATGACTCAAATGCAGTTCATTGGAAACCTTTGCAGGTTTAGACATTTTGCCTGTTATTGCTTATCTCCTATACGAAAATGCTAGTTGCCTGTCTGTCTCTGATTTCAATACTTTCCAAGTTTGTGACTTAACACAAGCATGAAACAGCCCAAACCAGAATTAAGTCATCATTTGCAGGTCAATGAATATCGAAACCATTTGATTAGCCTAGCCTTTTCATAAGCAGAGGCCACAATGGAAATCTTCATGTTTCTCTAAGTGCAAGTTTCCCTTTATTACTAGAGAATACTTGAACTACTTTTACAGTTTATAGTCAGCATTTTGGAATATGGTTTAGGAACGTTGGTATGTCAAAACCTGTCCTGAGAAATACGTAAGGTGCCTTCACTAACATCCTTCTAAAACTAGTTGCCTAACTAACTCTGGCTTGAATATTTTCTGAATATTTTCTGAATCACTAACCCAGAACAAGCTTGCTACCAGAAATGTTAACACTGCTGATCTGTTTACTTTTTTCTGTCCCAGCGAATTGGGGGGCTTCTGATTTACTAAAGCTAAAATGCTCAGTAGTAGGAAATCACTATGAAAGATATCATCATGCTTGTGTTGTATGTTCTCCTGAGGGCATGGATACTCACACACCCAATAATTGTAATTTTTTACCTATCCATATAAAGCAGGCCTGACCAACTGGTGGCCCATGCAGTCACCACTTGGCTGATATTCACTGGTCAGGTCAGTATATCTGCCATTTTTGTAGGGTAAAAATGCACATTAAAGCGGACCTTCAGTATTTTTTTTTCAACTTTCCATCTATTAAATCTTCTGCCCTTGTTGTTTTGACTTTGGATAGTGAAACCATTATTTTTTCTGCCAGTAAATACCTTATACAGCCCACTTCCTGTTTCTTTTCTGGTCATTAGCCTATGATTATAACATCATGCACGGCTCTCTCTCTCACTCTCGTGAGAGTTTGCCAGGAAGAGAGAGGGTGAGTCATAAGAGGGCCAATGAAAGATGCAGAGCTGGAGGTGTGCCTCTATGTGTAAATCCAGGAAGTGAACAGGCACCAGCTTCAGATGCCCACAGATAAAATGGATGCAGGCAGACTTGGTGGAGGGATATTTCTGCAGCATATTTGGCAAGTGCAAAATCAGAGTATATATAAAATAATATGCAAAGTAGTTGGAGGGAAGCTTTAGAATGGCAAATATATTTTTATTACAAATTATGTGAGCAAACTGCAGTTCCTCTTTAAGGGAGAGTATTTTTATATTTTATTTTAGGAGCTTGCTTGTAACCATTTAAGGCTTGCTGCCAGGCAGGTGATGGACTGCTACTTATTGGTTTTTGACTACATTGCAGGTTGTAGCAGTGACAGCAACAGTGCCCACTAGTCCTGCCTTCTGTACTCTCTGTGTTAGGTATGCCTGAATCCTGCACACTGTGCATTATGTACTGTTTACTACAGCAGTACATATACTTTGTTGTACATACAGTTGCTGTTTGCTAATTAGTAAGTACATCTTGGCAATCCTCTACCCTAGACAACACAAGCAGTTAACCCATGCAGTGCGGGCACAGCCCCACTGCATGGATATTTTTTCCTCCCAGGGTTCTGCTTTAAATTAAATACTACTTCCAAAATGTTGTGTGCCTAGGTCTGTAATAGAATGTAGATGGAGATTTAGGCTATATAAATGTAAACCATCACCAAATAACGGGCAGCATACTAAAGATGTTCAACTCCAGCCAATGTTTATTGCAATCACAGTGCACTGCTCACTCCCACCCAAAGCCAGGCCCCAATATATTTCACCCACAGCAGGGCTTAATTATAGGGATCATCTTAATCATTGGCATTGTGGCAACTGAAGGGGAAGATGTTGCCTTGCCTTTCCTTCTGGGCTTCTGAGAGGAATCAGAGAAATTTTAAATTGCTGGCACGTGACCACTATGACTGGGCAGCACAGTGGTGTAGTGGATAGCACTTTCGCCTAGCAGCAAAAAGGGCCACTGGTTTGTATCCTGACTACGACACCATCTGCCTGGAGTTTGCATGTTTTCCCTGTGCCTGCGTGGGTTTCCTCTGAGTACTCTGGTTTCCTCCCACACAGACACAACCTACATGCTGGTAGGTTAATCGCATCCTGTGTAAATTGGCCCTAGTATATGTATGGATGTGTGCCAGGGACTTTAGGTCGTAAGCTCCTTGAGGGTAGGGACTGATGTGAATGACAATGTATATGTAAAGCGCTGCGCAATTTGACAGCGCTACATAAGTACCTGAAATAAATAAAAAATAAATGACTAATCAGAATTGCACTGATCCATCCCAAAAGAAAGACAGAGAAGAGCAAGGCTTTCAGATTGCCACACTGCTGCAGTGGCACACAAAGTGACAGATAATCACCCAAGGAGGTCAGTGCAACAGGGTCTGAGTGGGTGCGGAGGGTGTAGGATTTTGGTTCACTTTTTCATTTTTTGCGTAAAGCTTACACCTTTTTCTGCCATTTGTTATTCAGAAGATTAAATCAGTAAATTTTGCTAGACAATTAGTTAGAAACCCCAAACATTATATATTTTTTTTATCAGAGACCCAAGAGAATAAAAATGGCAGTCGCTGACATTTTTTATGTCACATGGTTTTTGTGCAACGGTTTTCAAACACAATTTTTTGGGGAAAAAATAAATTTTAATGAATGAAAAAGAAAAGACATAATATATAGTCCATATTTTTTGTATAATATGATCGATGATGCTACCCTGAGTAACTAGATACTTAACATGTCATGCTTTAAAATTGTTTGCGCTCGTGGAATGGTACCAAACTAAGGTACTTAAAAATCTCTGCTTTGAAAATTTCTACAGTTTCGAGTTACAGAGGAGGTCTAGTGTTAGAATTATTGCTCTCGCTCAGATGTTCAAGACGACATCACACATGTGTAGTGCCAACACCGTTTACATATGTGGGCGTGACCTACGTATGCGTTCACTTATGCTTTAAGAAAAAGAAAACATGTCACTCCAGTCCTCTAATGACATAGAGATGAATGGTGAATACTTGCAATCGCTTATCTCTATGCAAAGACCTTGCCAACGCTGGATGGTTCCCAGGCTCAGCGATCGATAAAGGTAGCCCAGGATGGTGGACAGCTCTCCTGCCGCTTCCAAAAGTGATTCCATGGCAAAACCACTGCTGGGTTCACTTTTATAAGAAAGCCGGCCGCCTAGGGGAAACAATTATACCGGGGTTAGGGTATCTATCGGCCGCCATGACCCCAATATTTAACATCAAAATCATGACGTATATTTCCAGTTAGGCGGTCGGCAAGTGGTTACAGCCAGCACATAAATAGCACATAATTGAACAGATATTTTATTTTATTGGAAATATACCTATGATGAATTTTTTGGTATCAGTCAGATCTATTGAAATGCTCACACTGTTTTTAAAACTTTGCTTACTGAATGGGGTTATGTAGTCACATCTTTTTAATGTAGTATCTTTTTCCATGACATTAGATACAGAAATTTAGTGCCTTCATTTACAGTGCGTATATAGGCACATAAATTTTTACTTCCATTCCTTTTAACTTACACGCATACACGTATATGAATGTGCATGCAATTACACGCATTTATATGCATACTAGTGTAAATTACTGACTTTGGATGCAGATTTTTCTATTTTAATTTTATGCATCTGCCTATAGATAACAAAATAATTGCATTCAGAGACATAAAATATAAAGTACTGATAAAATGGCGTGTTTTGGGCAGCATTGTGCAAGAGCCCTAAAAATCCGAGTTGCTCCTCAAATACTTTCCCCAGCACCTATAGCACTCTTTTCATACATTTTCTTTTTTATTGCCATTGTTTTTGAAAAAAACATTTCAGAAAATAGCCTACATTCATTTTGTTTAAAGCTAGAAGAAATTGTATTTGTATATTTGTTTGCTAGTTATTCATTTTTATTTTTTACCTTTGATTTTTTAAACCTCAATAAGACACACATATAAAATTGGAAGCGGGACAATATATCTCCAGCCTAAGCTTTGATATAGTTAGTGCCCACTAAGTATCACAGAGTTCCATATTCTTTTACTGGGGCAAGGGTGAGGGCTTGAAGGCTGATACCTGCTAATTCACCTTGGTCTTCAGATTTTTTCCAGAAAGTGTTATGCTTAGAAAGTTCTAAATTACTTAAAAAAAAGTTTTACTTAAAAATTCTTGCTTGCTTTATAAAATATTTTTTTTCTTCATGCTGAAATCAATTCCTGCCATCTTTATAACATTTTAAAGGTCTTGCATACATTTTAGGCTAATCATTCTTAAAAATGCATAGTGTACAGTAATGGTAATATATCACTGTCCCTTTTCTTTTAATTTTGAGTGTTTTTAATAAAACAAACTTCCTTACTGTGGTGATGATGCTTTAAATTGGAGGCTTATAAATGAAAATTGTGGAGAAATGCCCACATAAGGACAAAAGTACTGTTAATTCAATGTGTGTGTGACAGCATTGGACTGGTGTATGGTCTGATATCGATGGAAGTGACCTGGGCTACGACATCCTTCAAGTGGGCTTGTAACCACTGAAGATGTGGTATAGATGAGCCCTGTTAGTGTCTCAGGCTGCCACCTCTCTGAAAGTGACAGAAAAAAAGGGGTTAAGGCATTGCAGTGTCCTGCCAAGTTGATGTTGTCAGTATATGCATGAGAATCTTTTGCAGTTCTATATAAATATAAGTTATTTTCCCTACTCTCTACCTGATCTATTCCCTAGGAGCACAAATCCAGACACTCCTTATCTTCTCCACTGGTGCTCATATACTAAGATTATAGAGGGGTTCTTTTTCTCCTGTTAACCTGAAGTCACAGAAGGAAAGATAGAGCTGCCATATAGTGCCTTGCAAAAGTATTCACCCCCTTGGCATTGTTAGTGTTTTGTTGCCTCACAACCTGGAATTAACATGGTTTGTTTGAGGATTTGCATCATTTCATTTACAGAACATGCCCACAACGTTGAAGATTTTTTTTTTTATTATTGGGAAGCAAACAACAAATAGGACAAAATAACTGAAAAAGTCAATGTGCATAACTATTCACCCCCTAAAGTCAATACTTTGTAGAGCCACCTTTTGCGGCTATCACAGCTCCAAGTCACTTTGGATAAGTCTCTATGAGCTTGCCACATCTTGCCACTGGGATTTTTGCCCATTCCTCCTTGCAAAACTGCTCCAACTCCTTCAAGTTGGATGGTTTGCACTTGTGAACAGCAATCTTTAAGTTTGACCACAGATTTTCTATTGGATTTATGTCTGGGCTTTGACTAGGCCATTCCAACACATTTACATGTTTCCCCTTAAACCACTCAAGTGTTGCTTTAGCAGTGTGTTTGGGGTCATTGTTCTGCTGGAAGATGAACCTCACTCCTAGCTTCAAATCACACACAGAGTGGTACAGGTTTTGCTCAAGAATATCCCTGTATTTAGCACCACCCATATATATATAAATATACACACACACGCACACACACAAAATTATATATATATATATATATATATATATATATATATATATATATATATATATATATATATATATATATATATATATATATATATATATATACAGTATATTACTGATAGTACAGAAGAGGCCAACAGCTGCAGAAGATGATACGGAATAGTGATATACACAGACTCTTAAATATTACACCCAGAAACTCAGACTTGGATTGGACCCAATGCAGGTGCTTCCTATGCCTAACATTGGTCATGGACATTCAATTCTTATATGTTTCAATTTGGTTACAGTATTATTTTGACATTTTTTTATCACAGCATGAAATTATAAATATACGTTTATTTTGATGCTATGGTTCTCTGAAAAATTATTTCCTCCAATGTTGTTAAATGATCCATATCAAACTTTCTGAAACTACTTTCTGAAAAGGCATTGTTTATAGTTGGAGCACTTTGAAAATCTTGAAAACATATGGCCAGTTTACATTAACAAATAGATCAAAAGTAACAAAAAGCCTCAAATGTGTTCCAGCAATTAGGTTAACACTACCCAGAGTTTTTTTTCAATATGTATGATGCCTAATGAAAACAGACAGAACATGTATTATAAACATCTGCTTGTGGGGCATAGATGGTGATATTCCATTTGTTTCCCATGTGTTTTCCACTTGAAATGTAAAAAATGACAGATTAATTATGTAAAACAAATATTTTTGTTAAACAAACTTTTTATGGCTGGATATAAAAGCTTTAGGGCGGGCTGTTTAGTGGTATGGGGAATTCATTGGAATGCCGATTAATGAATTAAATCTAGTGTGAGGTCTGCTATCTTGTCACAGTCTTCTAATGGCGGCTAAAAGAAATCATGGACAGAAGGTTGCGCAATAAAAATGAAAAAAATACAAGAAATGAAATGAATTTTAACACTTGATAGGATTATCTTTTTGGCACAAAAAAACAAATGTCCCATCTAAAGCTTTCAAAATTTCACGCTTGATGGATACTAAACTGAATGGTCCTGCAATAGTACCTCCATTTGGAGGTCATAAGGGATGCTTTTAAACCTTACTGCATAATACCAGTAAATATAAAGAAGATACTGTTAAATGATATTGTTAATCAGAATTTATCATCCATAGTTCCTCTGGTGCATGGTCCTATCTAACATCTCTATGTGTGTTAATAGCACAGCACTGTGGCTGGGCTAAACTGCTGCATCTTACCAGTCGTAGTATATGTGTGCATTTAAAGTCCTGTTCCCCCCACACCAGCCCGTAATTAATCACTATATAAAAAAAGAACCTTATTTAAAAGTCCTTTTCACTTACCTGTAGCCTCTACCATGTGTCCTCAGTGTCAGTGCCTGTCTGATATGGACACTTCCTATTGGATGGGCTGCAGCAGGGTCCTGTCATTATAGAGGAAAATGCACAGGCCCACGCATGCAGAGCACAATGGATTAGCAGTCCATTGCCTTAACCATTATACCACCAACAGATGGGAGTGAAGAGCGGTCTCAGAGCGGAATCACATCGCTAGATCAAAGGGCCCCCCGGAAACCATTTTGGGTACTAATACCAAGTAGTAGGTGTTTGTTGTTGGACAATCTCTGTAATGTCTTAGATTTATGCTTGAACATAAACAGGTGTTCATCAAAAAGTTAGTCAGTTATATTTTTTAATTAAAGGCTATGGCTCTGCTTTACATGATGATAGTACTGAAAAACTGCAACACACCGTTTATATATTACCAAAATATATGTGCTTCAGCTCTTAGCCCCGTACTCACTGTCAGACATTCCGACTGAAAATGTCCGATCGGACCGTGTTGTTGTTGTTGTTGGATAATCCGACCGGGTGTGGGCTCCATCTGACTTTTTCCGTCGGAATGTCCGACCAACAAAGTTTGAGAGCTGGATGTAAAATTTTCGGACAACAAAATCCGATTGGACTTCCGATCGTTTGTAGAGAATTCCGATCGGACAAGTGCCACGCATGCTCAGATCAAATTACGAGACCAAAGCTTTTGGCAACTAGCCCAAACGTGGTCCCGTCGTAGCGAACTAACGTCATCACGTTCCGAGCGATCAGATTTTCCGACAACTTTGTCCGACTGTGTGTATGCAACACCAGTTTCGTTCAAAATCCGTCGGAAAAAAATCAGACGTATTTTTTGGTTGGAATGTCCGACCGTGTGTACGGGGGCTTAATTGAAAGAACATCTTCACTTACAGTTTTCTCCTGAAAAGTCCCACAAATACCTATTGAACCCGCCAGTTCTCTTTACACCTGTGCATTGTGCACAGGTAAAAATGCATTAGTCACAAAATACTTTGATTGCATTAAGGCCATTCACATCTCTGTGCTATGTTGTAACAAATGAGGCATGTCTGATATTATATGCATTTACCTGTGTTTTTATAGCCCTTTGAAGTCTGTGGAAGAGCATAAAAAAACATGAAAAAATGCATGTAAAATGCATCAGGAATGTGTGTTAAAGAACATAAACAACAAAAGCAAGGGAAAATGCATAGAGATGTGAACCCAACCTATTGCACTACTCCTGAATTTACAGCAAAGTTTCCATTTTCATGTAGACCAATGCCTGCCTGCACTATACTGGGATGAAAAGTGTTGCAGTGGCGATGGTCCCATCATCTTGTCATTGCTGGTTCAGAAGCCTGTAGCTTGTCAATCAGCAGCTGGCCACACCTAGTCCTTCTCACTGCTTCTTGAATTACAGCACTGCCTCTGTTACGGAAACCGTCCTACTGTAAGCTGGTGTGTCTGGGAGGGTGAGCATGTGAGACACAAATTAAGAAAGATTTGACATCAGGGAAAAGAAAGGATGTTTTTGCCTATTTTAGGAGGTTTGTGCATATGACATTGGGTACTTGTTTATGCTGTCATTCAAGAGTCTTTAGGTATACTTAATCAGAAATCACCTTTTGCTTAGCTACTTTATCTACCTTAACCATTCACAGGGGTCAATTTTCCAATTCTACACCTACAAATGCTAGCATTTAAATTGGCATACCAATTACATACCATAGCATTTACATGGCTTGCCGTGTGTTTTCAGCTTTGTGTGATAAACACATGTAAATGCACTGGAGTCCAGTGTTAAAGTAGTAGACTTATAATTCCATATTAAAAAAGTCCTAAAGCTTGTATAATGTAATATTACTTCTCATGTATTCAATAATGTAGTTATTGGCATGTACTGTTTCAGAGAATTTAATATAAAAAGTTTAAAGTATAACTTTATTTTTATTTTTTTATTTTTTTGTTTTGGACAGAGTGGAGATGGCTTAGAATACCTGGCAGGTTTTTATTGCTACCTCTGCCCCTGCTAGGAATATTCACCCTCTCTATTTGTCCCATTTACCGTTACCATTGAATGTGAAAGAATAAATAAATCCCAAATTTTGGGTTGTCCTCAAAACAATAATAGGGGGGGAAATCTTCCAATGGGAACACTAGTTCTGTTGACTTGGAGGGACCCAGGATATTCCCTTAATTTGCAGGGATTTTAATTTGCTTTTTAAATTTTTTAAGCCTGGTTTGGCTATGGGGTAGGAAATGAAGAGAAATCTCCCGAATGGGACGCAGATGGCAAAACTGATGGGGGATATAACTCTCCCTAACTCTATGCAAAATGCCTGTTGTTCTACTTTAACCATTTACAACAGTTCCTGCACCAAAGGAATTTACCTGCATTTTCCCTAACCCTTCCATATAGCACAATTCGCCAGTATGGGTGGGTAAATCTACTTGCATGCTTCTGGGAGGAAAGCAAATAGCACTTGGAAAAAGCCACATAGACAACCCATCACTGCAATGCAGAAATGCTAATTGCTTAGCTATTGTGCTACTTTATGAAGCCAATTGAATTTGAAAAGGCCTCTTATTAAAAGTTTAACTTTTCTGAGTTTGTGCAGATAGTATTTCTTGTAATAATAGAATTATGAATAACACAAAGCTGTGTTGTATTCTATGACATTCTGAAAAGTAAAACATATTGTAGCCTTTTGCAACCTATATTACCAGTCCAAATAATGTAAATCTGCCGTATTTTGTTTATACTAACATTACATGCATTTTAAGCTCCTGCCAATGGCTGTTCACATTTTTGAAGGCAGGAATTCTGTCTGTCCCAAATTAAAGCTTGTGCATCATAGTAAGACGATTGTTAGAAATATGCCCACACTAGGCATCATTTGTTAAAATTGCTATTTTAAAGTCTGTTCCTTGGGATACAATAAAGCAACTATGTTCTGTCAAGCTGGAGAGTAATATGGTTTAAAAATAATGGGCCATCCAATCATGGAATAATTGCTTTGTTTGCCAAAACTTTGATTGCAGACATTGATGAATGCCAAGAGATGGATGAAGCTTGCCAGGGAGGAGGAAGCTGCTCTAATACAATCGGTTCTTATGAATGCATTTGTCCACCAGGCTTCCTGCTCGTTGATGGAAGGCGGTGTCAAGGTAAGGGTTGTTAAAGGCTAAGTTCACCTTTTCAGGCAGAATTTCCCTTTTCATAATAAACAGAAATCTTTTCTAATGTCTTTTCTACCAAGCACATTGGGCCCTGACTTCATGGACCCCTTGTTAGGGTAGGGGGCAGAGGAACAAAGGGAGCTTGCTTAATAATTATGGTAGGGGCAGTGCTTTGGGATGTTCTTCTGACTATCATTGGGGCCCTTTAAGAGGGTCTTTGCACTTAACGAATGTCCCAGTTAACCTGCACACATAGGTACAGTGTAGGTTTGGTATAGTCTCTACACAGGTGCAAGGTAGATGTGGTTCAGATGTTAAAAAAAAGGTACAAGTATGGTATAATTTGGTATAGGGTTGATATAGGTGCATCAAGATTTGGAATAAGAATGGTAGAGTACATTATAGGTGCAGTATGGATTGGGTACACTTGGTGTCCTGCTCTCAGTGGCTCAGTCCCTGCTTGCTGTATCAGCAATGGGTAAATAGCCCTCTCACCAGTCCCTGGGATGCATGTGACCACTTACTGTAGAAGGGGGCCTCCTCCGTCTCTCCCCAAAAAAACCTCCAGTGATCAGCAGTGGGAAGTAGAGGGTGAGTGGACGCTCCAGTCTCTTTACTGCAGTGGTTCAGGTGCTGTGATGTGGGCGGCACTGCCTTGCCCCTTGGTGCCCTCACTCCCAGTCTCCGGCTCGGATCTCTACTGTTATGGTCTCCAGCTGGCTAGCGAATATCCAGACAGAGGTGTTCTCCCTCTAACTCCCTCGGTGCTAAGAGGAAGAACTTTCCCAGGCAGTTTAATAAAAAAATCAGCTCTTCACTCCTACTGCCCAGTGCAAATTGGGGTCTGTAGTGTAACTATTATAGTGTAGACATTCTCAGCGGTCTGCAGAGAAATCTATGGGCTTACTTGGCTTTAGCTCACCCCCTGCTGGCTAGAGGAGGATGGTGCAGCATAACATTAATATCACAGTAGCAGGAGAGAGGTGAATAGAGAGCTAGGTCTCCTTCTCCATGTTGTTGTAGCCCAACACCTGGCTGCACATGTATTTCTGAACATCCGCTGCTATGTGATTTAAGTGGGGCTCACTGTACCTGTATATATGCATGCATTTTTTTTTAGTTGGATTTAACAGTGGAGCGAATACCTATGCTCTATCATGCTTGATGTATGATGTGTACCTATAAAATTGTATGTATATGCCTAATATAACTTTATTGCTGAAACATTTTTACAATTTAGTGTGCTTACTCAATATATTTAAAATTATTGTACTAAGAAATTGGTTTAAGCACCCTAAAAAAACCTTTGTTGGTTGCTAAATGGTATATATAATAGTGGTGCACAGACTGCTTATTTACAAGGGTTAGAGCCTCTGTCAGTTTTTTTTTACTTTCTGTGGCCTGATTGGAGTGATATATTTTTATATCCTACTGCTTATAAAATTTACATTGGGACAGGAAGTTAGGGTTAGGGTTAATATCTAAAAGTGACACAGATAACAATACAAACATAATTTTTAGTAGAGGACATCTTAAATAACTACCTGATTTATATTGTGCTCTGTTCCTTTTTAAGAGTTTCCCTCCCTTCCTATCCTAGTCTAAATATTGTTATTAGGACAGATAGCGAAGGAAATGTAATTGATGACAAAAAAAAACTGGCAAAGACTAACACTTCCCCACTTTGTCCAAAACCGCAATACATTTGGATGGAGGCACTCTTTAAATTGTTTTTATGTGTACATTATAAATGTTCTACCTTTAATGTATTCTTATGAAATATAGTTGGTAATATACTCCACCTTGTGGTGAACAGACTTAAGTTCAGGATATGCAGAGCAGCGCCATGCATTTCATACAATATCAAGAAAACCAGAGAGAAGTGCGTATAACTACAATTATGCGATGCTAAATATATAAACCTTCTTGCATAAAAAAAAACGAACTTAAACATTAGGGTTCTTAATTTTTCAATTATAACATTTTATTTTAGAAATAGATAGGAATAAATCAACATTACAGGAGACATGATGTAAATAGTGAACAATAGTGGAATAGTGTTCCCTATGTCAGCTTAAGATGAGAGAAGGTAAGGAGGTGAAGGTTCAGAAAACAGTAAAATCAGCTTGCTCATGGTGGAGAAGTTGAACTTTCTAGGAAACAATACTGTAAAGGTCCTTATGAAGCAGGACACTATGTAGCCAAAGGTAGGTTATGTTGCGAGAGGAAGAGGCCTTCTGTGGATCTAAATTGTGAGTGTTTACCCAAAGAAGGCATGCATATAAATGAATCCTATCATTGCAAGCTAATAGGTCTTTAAAGGTACCACACCCAATATAATATATAAAAAGCTTTTTTTTTGTACAAAAAAAAACTTATAAGAGTTTTTAGTTTTAAGTTTTTTGTACAATAAAAATTATATTTTTTATACTAAATTGGGTGTGTTACCTTTAAAGATCTGCATGCATGCCTTCTTAGCTTGCAATAAAATAGTAGGGTCTCTATTATCTTTTAGTGTCTTTTATGAGGGGGCGTGGTACCAGTAAATCCATATGGACATTGAGTCTCCTTCCCATTTTTTTTCTTTCTCCTGTATATAAATTATTTTGTTATGTCTGCTGAATTCCAGACAATGTGGAAGGAATCAGAGGTGAGTAGTGTTGTAGAAGGCATGGTTGGGGGAGAAGAGGAAGGGTTAAGAACAGGAAGGAGGGAGCAGTGTTCAGCAGCTGGATGTGTTTTGGATAGCATGTCTACCTAGTACTACACATTAGGATTTTATATTAACCACTTGCCGACCAGCGCACGACGATGTACGTCGACAGAATGGCACGGGCAGGCAAATGGGCGTACATGTACGTCCCTTTAAATTTGCCGCCCTGCCATCGGGAGCGCGCCACCGCCGGCGCGCTCCCGCGCTGGTCGGGACCCCCGTGAGTCCGGTAGCGGGACCCGTGGACTCGATCGCCGCGGGCATCCCCGCGATCGTCTCACGGAGCGGCCGAATGGAGAAGTGCCATTGTAAACAACATTTGTCCATTCTGCCTAGCAACTAGTGACGCTGATCTCTGCTCCATGTGATTGGAGCAGAGATCAGTGTTCACTAAATGAAAGCCCGCCCCCCCCACAGTTAGTAACACACCCCTAGGAACACTTAACCCCTACACTGCCACCCACTGGTTAACCCCTTCACTGCCAGTGTCATTTACACAGGAATCGCTGCATTTATATAGCAGTGATTACTGTATAAATGACAATGGTCCCAAAAATGTGTCAAAAATGTCCGATGGGTCCCCCACAATGTCGTAGTCACAATACAAAATCGCTGATCGCCGCCATTACTAGTAAAAAAAAATAATAAAAAATTATTAATAAAAATGCTATAAAACTATCCCTATTTTGTAAACGCTATAACTTTTGCGCAAACCAATCAATAATCGCTTATTGCGATTTTTTTTTACCAAAAATATGTAGAAGAATACTTATCGGCCTAAACTGAGGGAAAAAAATGTTTTTTTATATATTTTTGGGGGATATTTATTATAACAAAAAGTAAAAAATAATGCGTTATCAGTGCTGTCAGACAGAAATACTAAAATCTAAGCCACTATGCTTCCCCAGAGTATTTATCCTGAATTTCAAAAAAAAGAAAGCAGTCTCCTGTTCACTCCATCTACCAGGTGTCGTTGTTTTATTAGGGAATGCTCACTCCAGTGCTGAATCATAGAATGTGTGTTAGGAAGGCAATACGAGGTTTGAATCTCGGCCAGTTCAGCAGTTATCTCTCTAAAAATGGGAAGTTGTGCTCATACAAACTGCGGAATATCGATGTTATGTAAACCCCCAAATAATTAAGAGAAGCACATTTTTACATGTAGGGATAACAGGGTTTTAACTGAAGAATCATAGATTTGGCCATATTAATTGAGTGGGATTCTGTCTAAGCCCTTGTACACACAGTCGGACATTCCGACAACAAAATCTGTCATATTTTGTCAGACGGATTTTGTCCGAAACTGGTGTTGCATACACATGGTCGGACAAAGTTGTCGGAAAATCCAATCGTTCAGAACGTGATGACGTTATTTAGTTATGACAGGACTACGTTAAGGCTAGTAGCCAATAGCTTTGGTCTAGGAATTTGATCTGAGCATGTGTGGCACTTTGTCCGATCGGAATTCTCTACACACAATCGGACAAAGTCCGATCAGATCATGTCGGAAAGTTTTATAGCCCAGCTAAAACTTTGTCCATCGGACATTCCGACAACACAGTCCGATCGGACATTTTCCGTCCGAATGTCCGACCGTGTGTACAAGGGCTTAGAGGTGTTAACTTTGTAGCTTGATAATGAAACGATAGGTTAAGGGGGGTTGTTAGCAGTTTGGTCAGATTCAGTAAAATACCAAAGGGTTTATCTTTTACCTGTTTACTTTTTATTTCTAATGGGGGAAGCTAGGGGTTCAATATAGAAAGCAAAGCTAAGGAGTGAAGAGGGAAACCATGGTGTGTCATTGTATAGTTGAAATGGTAAGGTGGTGGAGTGCGGGGTCTTTACTGCAGCAGGGGGATGAATTAAGAGCCTCAATATCTGTAAGAAAATTGCCAGATATTCCAGTGTAGATGAGTGTTGTAAGACAGCTAAGCCTATTAAAGGCTTTTTCAGCATCTAGACATGGAAGGGAAGGTTCTGAGTTAGTTTTATTGACCACCTTCATTAGGTCAAAGGTATGTCTAGTGTTGTCTAAAGGGAATAAAACCCACCTGGTCTGAAAAAAAGAGAAGGCAACAGAGTAAGTGAGTCTGTTTTGTAAGGATTTGGGTAAAAATCTTTAGGTTCAAATTTAGTAGGGCAATGAGGAGATAGCTGAAGCAATATAAGGGGCCCTTCTCCACTTTAGGTATAATGAATGATGTGTGAATGAAGAATTATAGGGTTGTCTTTTAAGAAGATATTGAAGAGGGATAGTAATAAGGTTGGATCATGGGGAGAAAGGTCTTGTAGTAGAAGAATGGGAGTCCATCTGGGCCAAGGGCTTTGTTGTTTGGCAGTAATTGTACCATTTTGGTTATTTACCCAGTCTTGATGGATTTGGTTAGGAAGGTGACATCATTGGGAGAGTTTGGTGATATTGAGCTTGGATAGGTATATTGTTATTTAGTCTGAGTGTGCAGCTCTTGGGCTTGGACATTGTACACAATTTTTATAGACAATTATAAAAGTGTTTCAAAGCATCTGCAATGTTTTATGGGGCATACTCTAGTGGTCCCTTTGAGTTATATATGGAATGCAGTGCAGTAAGAGATGATGCATTTTTTTTCTTTTATCACAATAAGGGTGACTAAGTCTTAGAATGGCCTTTTCAGCTCTTGCCAGCACCAAGACTTTTAGTTGGTGTTGTATATTCAAAGCAGAAAAGGAGGGCCTTGATACGAATTATTTTCAAGTGTTCTAAGTTTAGACTCCAGTCCTGTCTTAAGGAAATGGCTGCATTTTTTGAGAAGCTAAAGAAATACAATGTTGTCACATGAATGCTTTGCATGCTTCTCAGAAGGTGGATATCTGGCTCAACGACTTTTTTTTTTGTAAAATATTTTCATAAGTGCAAATTGAGAGTAAATTTAGTGTGTTTCTGTCTAAGAAGGCAGTCATTGAGTTGCCATTCACAACATTTGAGGTGCATAGGTGTGAGCAGAATGATTAGAGTAATTGGTGGAAGGTTCAACCATGTAATAGGTTGAATGGTCAATGTTGCTGTGGGGCAGGGAATGCCCTGGCCACAGTTGATTAGGCAGCAGTAGATGGGAGTGACAGCTTCCTGCCAGGCTTGGTCCGCGCCCAAGTTTGGACCAAACCCGAGCTCATGCTAAGCAGGCATGAGGATTGACTTGTTGCAATGCTCAACAGGCCTGTCTAGCTTATTTTAGAATCTAGTGATTAATAAACAGACATGCCATAATAACTTAAAAAGTGGTTGTAAAGGTAGAAGTTTTTTTTTACCTTAACCACTTGAGCTCTGGAAGATTTTACCCCCTTCCTGACCAGGAGATTTTTTGCAATACCCACTGTACCCAAATAAAATTTTTGTCATTTTTTGAAAAAAACAGCAATATTTTTTACTTCCTGCTATAATACATATCCAAAATCTCAATAAGTGTATATCGATTGGTTTGCGCAAAAGTTTTAGTGTCTACAAATCATGGTATATATATATATATATATATATGTGTGTGTATATATATATATATATATATATATATATATATATATATGTATATATATATATATATATATATATATATATATATATATATATATATATATATACATATGTATATAGCTATATATGTATATATATATATATATATATATATATTATTATTTTTTGTAGTAATGCTGATGGTCAGTGACTTATAGCGGGGCTGCGAGATTGCAGGGGACAAATCGAACACCTAACTGACAGTTTTGCACTTTTTAGGGGCCTGTGACACTAATACAGCGATAAGTGCTAAAAAAAATATTCACTGTACTAATGGCAGGGAAGGGGTTAACATCAGGGGTGATCAAAGAGTTAACTATGTTCCTAGGTTGTGGTGTTTTGAATATGGGAAGGCAAAAATCTGTGTTCCTGCTTGGCAGAAACACAGGATCTGTGCCTTCCCTTCTGACAGAACGACAATCTGCCTTGTTTGGCCATAATAGGTGAGCCTGGTGGTCAGAGTGTGTGGAATGGAGTGAACTACAAGTGGTGTTTTCTGGTAGATACCGAGATTCACAAGTCTTGTTGAGGAGGAGCTGTAGAGAGGGGGTACCAGACATGGGAATAGCAGGGTTGGTATATTAAATCTTTGTAGAATGTAAATTGGTCCTCTAGGAAGCACAAGGGGGTGTAATTACCAGCTCTGGCTGTAGGGCTAAAGGGAGAATCTCACCAAAACTGAATGCCGTTGTTAGAGGAGATTGAAGAAGCTGTGTAAGTGCACTGTTAAATTTCATGGATTTCATATTACATGCCTGTTTTATTAGCATGAGCAGCAAATATTTGTCCTTGGTCACCTCTAGTAGTCCACAGACACGTATATCGTTCCACCTTCTGTTGTTCACATATTCTAAATGTCAATGAGTATTGTGGAATGCAGTGGCATGTGTGACTGTATGGTTTTGGAAATGTGTCTGTTCTCGTTTAATGGGCTGTAGATACTCCTCCAGGGTTTCCACTCCGTCTGAGTGGTAATGTCGGTCGCAACAGAGTAAGCTTACTTAAGAGCGTCAGTTTACTTAATTAGTAGGCCAAAGTTATTTTTTGCAGGTGTACAGCGGGCATTTAAAAAATGCTAAAGTAGACATAAATTAAAATATCAAAAACAAAACTTAAGTTAACAAAGTTTCTGGCGTAGATCAAAACAGAGTAATTGAAAGGCCCGATAATCCTTTCTGGGATTAAACATTCTACCCCTTTCTGTGCTGGCCATCTGAAACCTTGATCCTCTTGATCTGTTCTGCACCTTCAGTATCTCAGTCTCATAAATATGTGCCTAGGCCTTCAGACATGTGGCCAACACAAGAGTGCCCTATCTAACTATATATATATATATATCTATCTATTGCAGAGAGGTCGACTTATATAAAAAAAACAATTTCTTCTCCCTACGGTAAAAGCAGTAACAATCTAAATGCAAAAGACATTTGAAGGTGTTTGCACATAACACATTTGCACATAACACATAGGTGTTTCCAACTTTGGAACCCTGATTATATGTTTGAACATTTGGTGTTGATAATCTCTTTGATTTATTGTTTCAGATATTATTGAGTGTGAAAATCCAGAGCTCTGTTCTCCAAATGGAGAATGTCTCAATACTGCTGGCTCATTCCACTGCATATGTGAACAAGGATTTACTACAACTCCTGATGGAAGATCATGTGATGGTATGCTGTTTACTTTGAGGCACCACTTGGATACTCAGGACTAATACTAAACTAATTTATATCAGTCACTGCACTTTGTACATTTTTGTAACTCTATGGGGTTGATTTACAATAACTGACGAATGCAAAATCTGGTGTAGCTCTGCATAGAAAACAATCAGCTTCCAGTTTTTTTTTTTTGTCAAAGCTTTAATGAACAAGCTGAATTTAGTAGCGGATTGGCTACCATGCACAGCTGCACCAGATTTTGCACTCTACAGTTTCAGTAAATCAACCCCTTTGTCTGACTGGTTGTTTCTCTATATAAAGCCCATGTATAGTGATCTCTAAATGATACTACAATCCTCTTGTATGGAACATTTGAAAGAACAGTTCTTGTTGGCCATAGTCATAATTATATTTTTATTCTCCTATTATGTAGGTTTTATTCAGAGAATCTTGTGATTTATTCTAGGGCTACACATTTTTATCTATTTTTTTTTTTTTTACTTTTTATATTTAAGAGTACAGGTGGTAAGGCTTGTAGGCCTCTGATTCCACTTAGTGGAAATTTCAGTGTATTAATATTAGTTGATCCATTTCCTCTCTCCCTAATTTAACATTCAGCAAGTTCTAAATTCACAGAATTGTGAATCTGTGTTTTCACTGGCAAAAAAGAGAAAATAAAGCATGGAAATTAACACTTGACCACTACAAAACTGATCGGATGCCAATAATAAGTCTATGGCAGCAATGCACAACTTTAAAAAAATATAAAAAATTGCCTGCACTGTATAGCTAAACCCTATATAAACATAGAACATAATTCTTTAAAACAAAATTTTAGAAAGTAAGTACTGACTAAATGTTTGCATTTGGCTTTCTACAGACAGGTCTTAAACAAAGGTTCATAATTAATTGTATTTCTGCCTAAATGATATCCAGACCACAAGTGTGTTCCATCTTAAATCTAAAACAGCAATTACAAGCAGTAAGCACACTGGTGTCCATATATCTGCACTCAAATGCAATTCTCACACTGCACAGTCCAAGTTTAATCCTAACGTTACCCCAAAAACCCCTACATCTTTTCCCAGAAAATTGTAAAAATGAAACAGAATCAGCTTAGTAAAGCCAGGTGTTAAAAGTAAGAAACCTCAAGTCCAAGGGAACACCCTTACTGTCAGCCCAAAGTCAATACAAGAAAGCATAAAATCCTAGACACTTTATAAAAAATTTACAAAACTGAACTTGCTTTGTAATATGTTTTTCATATAGCCTTCATATAGCTGTTCTGTGGTTTTTGATTTTTTTTTAATGCTGTCACGATTAGAAATTCCAATTATCTCTATGATTAACTTGTCTGCTGCCTCTCTAGTCTTCTGTCGCCATACCTGACTGTTCGGTAGTCCAGCAACCGATTCAAAGCAGTTACCATATTTTTTTAAGCTATACAGACATTTTCTTCACTTGAAATGTATTGTAGTAAGTGTGGAGCTAAGTACCGGCCACATTTGGCTGATAATTGATCAGGTGAAAAGAGTTTATTTACAATATGAGCACATCTTTCAGTATTTGTAGTCCATATACAAAAGCTTTCATTCTTTCCACACAGTCAGGACCAGCTGTCTCTGATTTTTCCAAAGCTTAAGCCAAATTTTAGAAATATCTAGTCATCTGTGCTAGATTTTGTGATGAGAGCTTATGTATATAGCTTTGTTTAAACTGTGGGTGAGAGAACTTGTATTACAAATTTAGGACAGCTACCTACAGGTTACTACATAAATCAATCAAACAATTTAGAATAGAATAGGTGCGTGCAGGGGGTGTGCCAGGTGGGCCTGGGCACACCCTAATCACTACGTGTGGTTTAGAATCCCCCTACTGCTTGAGCTTCCCCCTGTGTTGCCCTCACCTGCCCTGGAGTACTGCTGGCTTCCCTCCTCTCCTCCCTGCTGCTGTGGGGACATTTCAGGATGGAGAGCGGGGGAAGGGGCCAGTAAATATGTAATTTTCCGGCCCCTTCCTTTTCTAAATGAACACAGTGAAAACAAGCACTCACTGTGTTTATTCATAATGTTGAATGAACAGGAAGCCACTCAGCACAGAGCACTTCCAAATGTATTCACTGTCCCGTGCAACTGAGGCTGCAGAGACAGGCATGTGTGTTTGAGCTTTGGGGTGCACACCCTAATGCTATAGGCTGTGCACACCTATGCATTACCTTATATACAGTACTATTTTCAAATATACTAAGTGGAAACCAGTGATTTTATATATATATATATATATATATATATATATATATATATACAGGGCAGGACTTAGGGTGGTGGGGGCCCCTGGGCTTGAGTCACTTTTGGGCCCTACCGTCTATACATTACCGTATTTATCAGCGTATAACATGCGCCGGCCTATAACACACACCCCAAGTTTAGGAGGGAATTTTAAGGAAAAAAACTTTTAGGAGGGAAGTTTAAGGGAAAAAAAATTACATTTAAATGCTTATCAATGCAGCCTTGTCAGTGTCCATCTTCAGCCTTGTCCAGTGTCATTGCAGCCTTGTCAGTGTAGCCTTGTCATTTGCAACCTTGTCATTGCAGTCTTGAAGTTTAAAAATGGTGTCGCCGAGATACAGAGTCCTGTGTATCTTGGCGGCTCTCTGGTCCTCTTGGCGGCTCTCGGGTCCTCTTGACGACTCTCGGCGGCTCTTGGGTCCTCTCGCAGTCCCGAGCGGAGCCGAGAGTAGCCGAGAGTACTCGGCTCGGCTCACAGTCATGCCCAGTCCCTGTGTTATGTACATCATAGGGCGGGACTGTGAGCGGAGCCGAGCCGAGTACACTTGGCTATGTATCTCTGCGGGGCCCCCTATTGGGCGGGGCCCATGGGCTTGAGCCCAGTCAAGCCCAATGGTAAGTCCTGCCCTGTATATATATATATATATATATATATATATATATATATATATATATATATATATATATACGCTGGCTTTGATTAGAATTTTCATATTTAATTTTTGATGATACCCACCAAGTTTTTTTACATGTTGCCCTGTATTCATTAACTCTGCACACCCACCTATATTCCTGTCTACTTAGATCATCATTAAGTTGTCATTGACAGCATTTGAAGTGCATGGGTGTGGACTGCATGCCTAGAGGGACTGGGGTCTGATCCAACCATGATCGTTGTAGCTGCGAGGCAGGGAATGCCCTGTCCACAGTTGATTGGGGATCACTGGATGGGATTTAGGGAAGTCAATTATGCAAAAATGTGATGACGTAGCTCACCGACATAATGATGCCATATGTAAATATGAGTCATGACACAAATATAGGGGGGTATGCACAGGCTGGAATTTAAAGCAGTGGTTTGTCAGGCTTTAGGAAGGTCAGTCAGTAGTCCATGCCTGAAGACAGTCAAAGGATGTCGCAAGCAGCAGTCTTCCCCTATAGCCCTATTGGGAGGTATTGGATTGCCCACCATCTAAAGGGATATTTTATTCATCCTACATTCAATTAATCACTTGTTTATGACAACTGTATCTAGTAATCTGAGTAATTTGTATTCTAATTATTTCTGTGGGATCCTGACATATCCCTATAGGTAATAAAAATATATGTCAGACCCTATGATTCTGTAGGTGTCAGGGCCCAGATATGAACCTGCGAACTCTGTTGTGTCAGGTGATGTCTTTTCTTGCTGAGCCACCTGAAATGCTGGAATGCTCACTGGACAATTCCTTAAATGATCCTGCCTTGAACCTTGTTTGTCTTGAACTTTGAACCTTTTTCTCTTCTCATGAACTTAAATGCATACCTTTGCTCTTCCTGTGTGCCAGATTATTGTGCTCTCTCCAGCCAATATCCCTCTTTTGTCACTCCTGCTGCTGTTTGTATCTTTGCTACCAATCGTTACTGACCCTTGGCTTGTTCCTTGACTACGCTTCTGCTTGATCCCAACCTAAAACCACTTTTTTGGCTATATCAGTTACTGGACCCCGGCTTGCTAACCTCCTGGTGGGATGATCCTGAGGGCTGGGACTTGGTGCTAACACACAACAAAACCTATCTCCACCATCAGGAGCTCTTGTGAACATCGGTTAGTACTTAGACTCCGCACCTCAGGTATCCACCAGGGTGACTTGCTTCTGTACTTATCTAGCTGGTCAGTAAGTGCCTCACTGCTGCTATAGCTACTGGCCTCTGAGCCTGACTCTAGATTGTGACAGTAGAATTGTGACTGAAAGATATTTGCCTACTCTAAGAGGTGTAGACATGCATAAAAGGATGCATGCCAGACCTGATTTCCATCAGTTTGTGACAGTTACTGATATGATTACCCATTGTGACTAACAGCCCCTTTCAGTCCAGGACAGAGTCATAGATTGGGTTTACCTGCTGCCTAGGTTCTAATGTTTGATGTTTTATGTGGTAGACAGGGGTTAACCACTGGTCACACCATTTCCCAATCTGCGTAAACATTTAAAATGTTTTTTTTGAGATGTGCAGGGGGGGGGGGGTCTGTTTCATTAAGAGACTGCATGCAGACTATGTTGGAACAGGCCTGCAGGTCCTTGTCTCACATCTAGCCATGAATATTTTCTTGTAAGTTGGACTGTTCTGACTCCGACCCCAGCTAGGGAATCTCTTTTATTGTATGTGATGCAACGGAGATGAATAAACACAAGCAGGAAGCCCTTAAATGCACTTTGGCGTCTGGAGTACCTCTCTGCAAGTTCCACATTTAAAGCTGACCCCTAACACCAATAAAAACGGGTTTTCACTTTTTTTTTTTATGAAAATCTGGCGATTTCTCAAGCTGAATTCAGCCACACTGACCAGAGAATTCCTGTTGAATATTTATCTATTCTGGCTGGTATTTCAAGAACTGTTGTGAAGTGGTTTTGACTGTAGAATCACTAGAGGTTTGCTGGAAAGAAACACTTTGACTTAATGTTGATCTTGTTACCATCTGGTGGATACGTTTCAGTCTTTAAAAGGCTCTCACCGCAGGTCTGCTATCTGCATTAAACAATATATTTGATGCTCCTGCAGACTTCTGTCTTACATCTTAAATCCTTCTGTGCACAACAAGTAAAATAATACAGCTCTTGTGGAACAGACACATTATGTAAGAACGGTTCACTTACTGCTGGGACTACAGATGAGAAGTGCAAGTTATTAACAGCTACTGTAGGGGTAATGCTGCCAATTTTAACACATTATTTTGTGGGGCCTTTGAATTGTTTTGAATAAATACTGGAGATATATTATGGTGTGTATAACACTGCGATGGTACAATGTAAAGTTTAAATGTGGTATATAGACCTCTTTCAATATTTATGCGCATTGCATTGTAATGCACAGCATATAAAATATAAAAATACTGGAGTTTCAGCTAGTCCTCTGGGAATGTGATCATAGTTAGTTTTTAAACATATATATAGAGGTAAAAAGTGATCAGCAGGATAAATAAACTTGATCTACATCATTGTCCTTTTTTTTTCTTTTTTTTTCTCTGTAAATAATTGTAACCACAAACTTTAGAGAAATGTATCATGATTTACTAAATTGGAGAGCACAAAAGCTTTGCATGTGTTAAAAGAAAATGCTCAGTTTTCTTCTAATTTATGGAATGTTTTTGCATGCACCAATATGTGTGAATATATTCCAATGCAAACTTAGCTGTGTGCACATACTTGAAACTACAAGTAAGCAATGAAATTTAATAGAAAACAGAGAGGAGAATGTTCCTGGAAAGTGATTACTGAGCTTTTGATTGATATAGCTAGACATGTTGTCAGGAACCATGGTACACAGGGATATTCTATATTACCCACCAAATGAAGCATTATAAGACAATACAAAATAGAATAACGTTGGGAACACCAATATTTGAAAAAAATTAGAGAAGCTTAAAAATATTACAAAAAAATGCTTAAGTTAAAAACATTTACATGCTGCATAGCCCACCATGTTGCTTGTGGACTAAATCAAATATTAGACCGCTAAAAAAGTATATAGGTTACATAGTTATATTTAGGAGACTACAGACACATTTTAATGCCAATAGTTCCAGAGAAACTGCAGAAGAAACTGAGCTGCTTCAATCATGCATTAAACACTCACTTTGCAGTCAATTCATCTTTTTGCTTCAGATGTTAAAGTGTTCATCTAACGTGGTAATAATCTTTTGTGCCACAATGTTTCAAAAAAATCATTTGAGGCCAGTGGAGTGAGGGAATTTTAATAAATCAGCTTTAAAAAAAGTACACTACGCATTATCACAATCTACGCTTTTATGCAAGTCAAGCAGTAGATTCAGCATAAATAAAACTTCCATTGATGCAGGTTCACAAAAAGAAGTTTCAACCAAAGTCACAGCAATTGACAAGATCTCTCTCCACCCCTCGCCTAGGAGGAGGGCTAAATAATAATCCCTCTTGGGTGTTCTTGCACACCATGAACAGCCCTATCCAGGAGACTACCTGGGACACTCAAAGCCAGGACATGGTCCAGTCTGAGTTATTTCCAGTCCGGCTAAAATAAATGATTCACGTTTATATCAATTGTCAGAACCCATATGGGAGCATTCTTGGGAAAAGGTATCTTTCTTCATCCACCAGTCATGTTACCATCTTCCAATCAGCACAATATTCAACTAAAACCAGACCCCATGTAGTACCTGCAAATACAACTTTGTTCTCTATAGCTCCTCTTCCTGAACACAATGTGTTGGTGTCTCCCCAATATCCTGTATTGCATTGCACACACCCTACTGACCTATGGTGCCAAGATATTCCAGTGGTCCTTCCTGTACACCTCAGATATTGGCCCTGCAATTATAAATATTTCAGAAAACAAAACGGAGCACAAAATAAAAATACATTGAAAATCTTTTTGTTCCTGAAAATAAGTTAGACATTTATTTAACTTATGGAGACATATTGAAAGAAGTGTGGAGCTACCATTTATGTATGCATAATTTGCTTGTTGTTGATTTTTGTCACAAATCAGTGTATAGGGTGTCTTATTATAGTTGTGTCATGTCCTTTGATCAAAAACATGTCTCATTTTCAGATGTTGATGAATGTACTAACAGCACGCTATGCATTCAAGGGTTTTGTGAAAACACCAATGGTTCATATCGTTGCCTCTGTTACCAGGGGTACCAAGACTCACTAGATGGGCAAGGGTGTGTGGGTAAGTTGTCAGTTTCTAACCCCTGTTTTAGAACTGGAATGAAAAAGCATGCATGTCTGCAACATTGCCATATATTATACTCTCTGTATTATATCTAATAATTACGATCTCAAATTTTGTCTCGTAATCAATTTGAGTATTTCACAGGTAACTATATATTTTCATGCAGCATTGAAAGGGGTAAAGAAGTAACAGTAAAAGGAAAGTAAATTTGAAGTTACAAAGCATATTGATTTTACAACACTGACATCTATACCAAAGACACAAGGTGTGAAGTTACTTAGTCCAAAGGAGACACAAGTCAACCATAATTAGAGAAATTAAAGATGGTTATGGATGGATCAAAATTTGCCAGGTTCAGCAGGGACTGGCCAAATTCCGATCCATCTATGGCCGTTTCTGCTAAAGAGAAGTGAGTCTAACAATCAACTGCTCTTGAACGAGAATGTTGGAAAATTTCCACTCGATCAGCACATGCATCCAAAAGACTGCAGCACTGATCAGCGTATTCTGGCAGCAGATGAGTCCCTGCTGTCAGAATACAATAACACAGGATTCATTCATCCACCTTAATTGTGTGCCTGGGGGAATTTTTTTTTTATTATTTTGATCAACTGGCTTGCTGATCAAAAAAAAAAAGATTTAAAGCCAGTGATACAGTCATATATGTGAATGAGGGTGAAAACCCTTCAGGGACACAGCCCATCCTAATACTCACCTGGGATCCCTCTTGATCCAGCGATGTGCACGAGAGCCTCGGCGGTCCTGGTACTCCCTCTCCTTATTGGCTGAGACAGCAGTGGGAGCCATTGGGACAGAGTGGGGGGTGGGGCCTAGATGTGGCTCTATGTGTCTTATGGACACACAGAGCAGGACTCGGGAATGAGCACACACCAGTGCTCTCATAGCAAGCGGTTTGTTATTGGGGGCACTGGTCAAAGGGGAGGAGCCAGGAGCAAAGGGGGACCTGAGAAGAAGAGGATCGGGGGTGCTCTGTGTTTTGTTTTTTGTTTTGTTTTTAAAAAGCCGAACCTTTAATACCACTTTAAGGATCAACCAGGTTGAACTGTTTTAGCTAGATTTTTTCTATGGCCCCATAACATTAGGACTATTTATGCAGCGTATCATATGGTATTTGGAACATCTAAAAGATATCTAATGTCTAAATCTGAGTGAGATATTTTTTCTCCAGATAACCATGTCTTTTGTTGTATGAGTAAGTAAGGAGCAGGGCCCTCTGATTCCTCATGTCTTCCTTCATGTTGTAAAGTGCTGCGCAAACTGTTGGCACTATATAAAACTTGTATAATAATAATAATAATGAGTGCTTTTACTTATGTCCTAATTTCATTTCCACTTTTGTTTTGAAGGAACAATAGGTTATATTTTCTTGCCTCTGCAATTGTCTTTAAGGCTGCTTTCACACTGGGGCGGTATTCAGGCGTTACAGCGCTAAAAATAGCGCCTGTGTAGCGCCTGAAAAAAACCGGCCCCTTTCACTCCAGTGTGAAAGCCAGAGGGCTTTCACACTGGAGCGGTGCGCTGGCAGGACAGTGAAAAAAGTCCTGCTAGCCGCATCTTTGGAGCGGTGAAGGAGCGGTGTATTCACCGCTCCTAAACCGCTCCTACCCATTGAAATCAATGGGACAGCGCGGCAATACCGCCGGCAAAGCGCCGCTGCAGCAGCGCTTTGCGGGCGGTTTTAACCCTTTTTCGGCCGCTAGCGGGGGTTAAAACCACCCCGCTACCGCCCGCAGACTGCCGCTAAAACGACGGTAAAGCGCCGCTAAAAATAGCAGTGCTTTACCGCCGACGCCCGCACAGCCCCAGTGTGAAAGCAGCCTAAGGCTGTTTGCTGAGCTTTGAGGTATTCTATAGCTATTTCATTTCTTATATGATTGGAGAACAATCTTCTCATATCAGTTTTTTTTTCATTCAACCCACAGGATGAACAAAAAACAAACAAACAAAAAAAAAACAGTAATGTGTGATGCAGGGATCTCTCCTGCTAAGTATTCTGTATTCACAATATATTGATCAGCGTTTGCACCCATTGGCTACAAGCGCTGATCGAATGCTGGTTGTCCAGCAAAACCGTCAGACCATTCTGCTGAACAGGCAGCAGTTCACATGTACTGAAAGTCATCCGGTTCCTGCTGAATTGATTATGAATATTTTGGCAGGTAAGAATGTGCTTTAATAGTGTTTTGTAGCTGTCTGGCATTCCATTGTGAATAGGGACAGGGCAAAGGAAATAGTCCTGATTGCTGGAAGTTTGAGAATTTTGCTTTGACATACTGCATACTTTCCTGGACTGATACTTTAGCACCAACAGTGCACAATAAGCATTTCTCCACAGTCAGGAAATTCTAGTATTTATTTAATTCAGCTCACCAGCTATAGGATTTAATTGTGCACATGGGGGTTTGCTTGTGCCAGCAACTTTGCTGGCATAAAAAGAGCAGTTCTGTGAAGAGCTGTCAGTAAGAAGGAATGTATCCTTATAACAATTCTCCATTTTCCAGATGTAAATGAATGTGAAATGCTGAGTGGAGTCTGTGGTGAGGCCCGATGTGAAAATGTAGAAGGCTCATTCCTCTGCCTTTGTGCTGATGATAACCAGGAATATGACCCGATGACTGGGCAATGCAGATACCGCAGCATGCCAGGTAAAGCAAATAATTACATTTCTGTTTGACTTTTTCGAAAAGGAAAAAAAAGCCAATTTCAAATCAGAGTAACCTATAGAAACCACTCCAAAGTAATTTGTATGGATCAGACTTCCACAAAGTGGAATCTGGTTACTGCACTTTTCATGTCATTGTTGTTTTTGCATTGCTTTATTTCACAAGCCTGCATTTCTTTGGGGCCTATTTATCAAGGTCGTAATATATATTTCACTATTTTGTTAGGGAAAAATATGTTCCTACTTCTTTATAAAGCTGTCCCGAGTAATGTCTTCAAAGTATTTCAAATAAGATCAATTTACCAGAGCAAAGCCTATTATACATATAACATAAAAACATCAGAAAGTTTTTTATAAAATGGGTGTTTCATCAAACATCTTGCAGATTATTTGCACCAATGGACACCAGTGGTAATCCATCATTTTAATAGAGATTGACCTAAAGTGATTTTGACACTTAAACAGAAATACCAACAGAGGAGTCACCTGTAAAGAAGAAAGCAAATCTGATGAGGAGAAATCATCCTCCGAATTCTGTTCACAAACTGACACTTCGTAAAGTGTCTCCTTCTATTCTTATATCCTGTTAAAACTGGGGTTGATTTACTAAAGGCAAATAGACTGTGCACTCTGCAAGTGCAGCTGCTCTAGAGCTTAGTAAATGAGCAGAAGCTCTGCTGAGTTCCATTGCCCAATCATGTGTAAGCAAAAATGCGTTTTTATTTTTTTATTTTCCTTGCATATGATTGGGGAATTCTTTGCAAAGCGAAGCTTTACCTCATTTACTTTAGCAACTGCACTTTGAATAATGCACAGTCTGTTTAACCTTTAGTAAATCAACCCCACTGTTTCCATGCGATTCTCAACTTGTTTCTGTGCAGTGCGTGTTTTGTAGTTCCTGTGCAGTGCGTGTTGACAGCCCATTCTTTTGAATGGACTGTATAACTTACTAAACCATGGGAAAAGTAGTGCACCAAACAGCATGTCTGCAACACGCATCCTGTTTTAGGGTAACAATGCTCACTCATTGTACTGTATCTATGAAGAAGCAGAATTGTTAACCTAGGACAGAAGTACAGAACACCTCCACCATCATCACCACAACATAAAGTGAGGTGTTTTGTAGCCCACAAAAATAGCTGGAAGCAATGTAAGTTATTAGATTAAAATATATCTGCCATAACTATTTTTTGTGCTTATTGAACAGATAAATTACTTTTAATGGTATATGTAACAGACTAAAAGGGAGCAATTGTGAGAAGTTCAATACAGGCATACCCCACTTTTAAGTACACAATGGGGTTTATTTACTAAAGCTGGAAAGTGCAAAATCAGGCTCACTTCTGCATAGAAACCAATGAGCATCTTAACCCAGCTTGTTCAATTAAGCTTTGGTAATAAAACCTGGAAACTCATTAGTTTATATACAGAAGTGAACCTGATTTTGCACTTTCCAGCTTTAGTAAATAAACCTCATTGTGTACTTAAAAGTGGGGTATGCCTGTATTAGGGTTTACTGTGTAAAGCCAGGTTAAAGTGTATGTAGATGACAGGGTATGTAGGTTCCCCATATAGGCTGTTATCTAATGTCTATGTTCAAGTTTTTATTTAGATGCCTATATGCAAAGCAAGCTTACTAAGGACAGTTTGAAGTGGTATGCTGTTTATCATTTCTTCCTAAGTAGAAAAGTAGATAAACTGATCTTACCCAGAGTATAGTTTGCCTGCCAAAAAAATAACACAATGGGCACCTATTCAGTCATGTTAAGGTAACTCTGCTGGGAAATGAGCAGTTGTTTGCCGTATAGACTAATTGGATATTGTGAAATTCTTTCTTTGCAGCTGCTGCCAGTATGGTATTTATTTCAAAATTCCTAATAATTAAACTTGGACTGGTCACATGGAAAGAAGGAATTTAGAAATTAAGAGCATTAAAAACAATGGATCCATAGGAAGGTCTATTCAGTATTTAGATCAAAAGCCGCTTTAATTGAACAAGATTTTACTTTCTTTATTTTGAATTAAACAGTAACTTAGTCATTACATCCCTTCTGTAACCATGGAAAATACCAGTGGTTTGTTCTAGATTAAATGAATTACAATATTTGATTTATATGGTTGTAGCCTAAAGTTTTGAGAATGACACAAATATGAATTTTCACTGCGGCTTCAGTGTTTATAGATCTTTTTGTTAGATGTTACTATGGCATACTGAAGTATAATTACAAACATTTCATAAGTGTCAAAGGGTTTTATTGACAATACATTAACTTAATGCAAAGAGTCCATATTTGCAGTGTTGACCCTTCTTTTTCAAGACCTCTACAGTTTGCCCTGGCATGCTGTCAATCAACTTCTGGGCCACACCCTGACTGATGACAGCCCATTCTTGCATAATCAGTGCTTAGAATTTGTCAGAATTTGTCAGGGTTTTTTTTGTTCACCCGCTCCTTGAGGATTGGCCACAAGTTCTCAATGGGATTAAGGTACAGGGAGTTTCCTGTCCATGGACCCAAAATGTCAATGTTTTGTTCCCCTAGCCACTTAGTTATCACTTTTGCCTTATGGCAAGGTGCTCCATCATGCTGGAAAAGGCATTGTTCATCATCAAACTGTTCTTGGATGATTGGCAGAAGTTGGTCTCGTGGATGTTTTTGTACCATTGTTTATTCATGGCTGTGTTCTCAGGCAAAATTGTGAGTGAGCCCACTCCCTTGGCTGAGAAGCAACACCACACATGAATACTCTTAGGTTGCATTACTGTTGGCATGACACAAGACTGATGGTAGCACTCACCTTTTCTTCTCCGGACAAGGATTTTTCCGGATGCCCCAAATAATCGGAAAGGGGATTCATCAGAGAAAATTACTTTACCTCAATCCTCAGCAGTCGAATCCCTGTAGCTTTTGCAGAATATCAGTCTGTCCCTGATGTTTTTCTTGGAGTGAAGTGGCTTCTTTGATGCCCTTCTTGACACCAGGACATCCTCCAAAAGTCTTCGCCTCACTGTGCTGGCAGATACAATTAACCTGCCTGCTGCCATTCCTGAGAAAGCTCTGCACTAGCCGTGCCCCGATCCCACAACTGAATCAACTGTAGGACACAGTACTGGCACTTGCTGGACTTTCTTGGGCCCCCTAAAGCCTTCTTCACAAATGCAGGGGGAAATGTTTTTGTATAGGATTAAATTCATTTTCATGGCAAAGAGGCAGCAAACTTTGTGACAATTAATATTTGTGTCATTCTCCAAACTTTTGGCCACGGCTGTAGTTTAGGGTTCTGAATCTTCCCAAAGCCAGTCTTTGTATAGGGTACAAACTAGAGCCTCCCATGCCCTGTAATGTTTTCACTGATAATCCAATCTCTTACATTATAATAACAGTGTTTTTCTTATTTTGTATGTAAAAGGCAAGTTATAAAGAGTATCACACATTTTTTCATGGGTCATATTGTTTTTCACTATTAGAAACACTTCTTTGTGGTTTACATTATATGTGAGATTCTGTGGGGTGAATTTTGAGGAGGACAGAAAAAGGAGCTATTTTAACCCCCCAGGCGGTATTCCCAAGTCTGGCTCGGGGTGGAATTTCAGTACTATTAGCGGTAACCCCGAGCCAGACTCTGGATCGCATTGCTGGATCCAGGATGAGCTTACTTACCTTGTCCCCTGGATCCTGCAATGTCTCTGTGTGTGCGAGTTGTCTCCTCGCTCGATTCACACATTGCCAAGTTCCGCTGAGCTCTGTTCCCTGCGATGCTTGGGGACTTAGAATGGCGCCAAATTCAAAAAAGTAAAAATACAGTACACATACAGTACAATGTAATCTTACAGATTACAATACTGTATCAAAAAAATACACATCCCCTTTGTCCCTAGTGGTCTATCTAGTGCTCTGCATGCACTTTTATATTATAAATACTTTTTTTTCTGCCTGGAATTTGGAGATTGTCCATAGCAACCAAAAAGTGTCCATTTATGTCAAAAGTGGTTATAGACCAGCTAGAAAATAGTGATAATAAATTAGAATCACTTGCAGAATTGAGCGATAATGATTTGTGGGGAAATTTGTCATCAAACACTAAATCTAATCTTACATTATTGCATACTTTTTATTATTATTTGTTAGAATTATTTATTGTATTATAATTTATAATTTATTTTTCAAACTTTTATCATACCCGGGATGTCTACTAGACTCTGGTTTGGACAAATTTAAGTTATTCCTAAGAATTACAGCCCTACAATATGAAACCCAAATTTCCATGCAAAATAATTGTACTGCTTTCAGCACCAAAAATCTGAAATAATCATACCGCCAGGGAGGTTAAGTGATGAGAAAATAGAGCTCCAGGGACTAAATTTGGATTCCTGACAAATGGAGACTTACAAGGATGTTTGTTAATGTTCTCAGTATAGCATTATTGGGGCCATGTTGGAATCCTAAAGAGAGCTATGACTTTAAATTTAAACCTAAAGCAGGGAGCCTGGCCCTTGTGGTGTGCTCCACAATAACTAAGCAGATAGCCCTATTTCAGATCTATCTGCACCGTTCTATGTCAGCATGTAATATTAATCAAGTGCAGACAATGCACCAGTTTCTAATGGGATTGATGCAGTTTTCAGAATAAAAAACTTCCGTAGATCCCTGCCAGGTCAGGCCTGGTGTAAGGATGATGAACTGTCAGAAGACAGCTAACATTCTTCTTTCTGCTATTGCAATGTTCTTAGTTTCATAATCTTTTTATTGAAGAAGAAAAATATTTTTTCCAAAGAGAAAGAAATCACATTATAAGAACAAGAAAACAATACAGTAGAAGACAATAGTGCCAAATCCATCTCCAGGTGCCAAGTGATACAAATTGTGTATATTGAACTCATAAGGAGAGCATGTTACAAATAAATAAGTGAATAGTACAGAGCGATTAACAATTGTTGACACATGAAGCTTTTATATCAGCATACCAAAAACATAGACTCTAAAAACACTACCAAATCTTCATACATAAACACTGTTCAGATATAAGTTAAGGAGATAATTAGTAACATTGTTACTTTTTTATTTACTCTGTTTCATTCATGTGCAAATCAAAGGGATGATCTGCAGATGAAGTCAGTTAAACAAATAGATCCTTCTTAATTCAAACCTTGTGAACCATGAAAATGTGAAAGTAAGCAAACAAAATGGCAAAATTCAATAGATGCAAACTAAGCACATGTAAATTTTAACCCCCCTGGCGGTATTCCCGAGTCTGGCTCGGGATGAAAATTTAGTACCATTAGCGGTAACCCTGAGCCAGATTGCATCGCTGGATCCAGGATGAGCTTACTTACCTTGTCCCCTGGATCCAGCGATGTCCCTCCGCTGTACGAGCGAGCAGTGCTCCGCTCGATCTATCACGTCGCTGAGCTCCGTTCCCTGCGAGCGTTGCAATGCACAGGGACAGAGAACGGCGCCAAATTCAAAAAGTAAAACACACACATTACATACAGTATAATGTACTCTTACAGATTACATTGCTGTATGTAATTATTTCACATCCCCTAGTGGTTTCTCCAGTGTTCTGCATGCAGTTTTATATTATAAAAACTGTTCTTTATGCCTGGAAACTAGAGATTGTCCATAGCAACCAAAACTGTCCCTTTATGTCAAAAATGGTTTTAGACCAGCTAGAAAACAGTGATAATAAATTGGAATCACTCGCAGAATTGAGGGATAGCGATTTGTAGGGAGATCCGTCATCAAATACTGAAAAGTAATGACAGTGACAATTCTGCAACTGAGCAAATTTCAGTGTTTTTGATTACATTATTGAATAATTTTTATTATTGTTATATTATTATTTGGTATAATTATTTATAGTTATTTATTATGTTATAATTTATGATTTCATTTTTCAAACTTTATCATACCCGGGATTTCTACTAGACTCTGGTTTGGACAGATTTAAGTGAGTTATAACTAGGAATTACGGGCCTACAATATAAAACTGCAAATTTTCATTCAAAATAATTGGACCGCTTTCAGCACCTAAAATCTGAAATAATCGTACCGCCAGGGAGGTTAAATGTGGTATCCAATAATAACCACTAATACAAAGTGCAGTCCATGTAAGTATAAATCTCAGTGAAGTATCCAGTAGTATTCAGTGTGCTATCCAGCAGCAACCAATAATCATCCACCGCAAATGTAAACCATGCTATAACCAAGATATTCCAGGTGGTCTTTTAACCCCTCCAAGCCTCATTCAGCCAATCAATTCTCTTTAGGGGCAATTTACCACCAACAGTCCACATTGCAGAGAAGAAAAAAAAGCTGAAGATGCTCCATAGTGTAAAACATTCACACATCTTTAGTCAGATCATTCACCTGTGATGAAGTATGTCCCACAATGGGTGAGCAGCCATATCTTGGAGAACTCTTCACTGCAGATATATGTGATCTCCCAAACTTCTGGAGCTGCAGTGGTTAAGATCTCCAGGTCTTCAGACAGAACAGATTGGTCTGGCGGGGACAAAACCCGCTTCCTCCTCCTCCATTGAGGAAAGTTATGTTATTAATTACACTGGCCATAACATGATCTGTGAATGGAGGAGAGAGTCCTGTGATGGATCAGACTCTCCCTTATTCACCTATTGTGAATGGGCCTAGATTTACTAAAACTGAATGTATTCACCCTTGAGAAGAGTCAATTATTGGGGTGTTATGATCACTTTGTATAAATACTGAATATATAACGTAAATATAAGCCCTTATGGAAAATGCAATCAATTTAGGGTTGTTGGGATTATATAAGGGCACTCCTTGCAACTGAAAAAAGTGTATCCTTTGTATACAAAGGGGACTCTTCAATGTTAGAGCTATGTGAAATATAATAATGTGAAATAGCCTTTTGTTTTAGTCCTGTCTAATAACATAAAATATAAATGGCTACCAGTAATAAATAGTAAAATGCAAATCCAGGGAGATATTCTAGTTATTCTGTTGCCTTTATGGGCCACGAAGAAATGTATTTATCTAACAAGAGCAGCATGGATTATACTTTAGAAGTTGTTTACTTTCTTCACAATCAGCATTTTTTTAGTTTAAATCATTGAACACAAAAAATATTACTAAGAAAACTACTTGTTGAAATTCTCAACCTAGTGCTTGCAATTTACAACTAAGACCCCTTTCACACTGGAGGCATGTTTCAGGCGCTTTAGCGCTAAAATTAGCGCCTGAAAAAATCCTTATCTGCAATTCCAGTGTGAAAGGGGTGCTGCACTGGCAGGATGTCACAAAAAGTCCTGGAAGAAGCTTCTTTGAGGCACTTTAGGGAGCAGTGCATACACTGATCCTAAAGCGCCCCTGCCCATTGAAAACAAGGCGCCTCAGCAGTGGCAATTTGCGGGCACTTTTAACCCTTTATCCGGTCGCTAGCAGAGGTTAAAAGCACCCTGCTAGTGTCCGAAAAGCGTCGCAAAAATGTGCTTTACCACTGACGCCCCCACTCTGGCAGTGGGAAAGGGCTCTTACAGGGCTGTGTGTTTCTATTGATGAACACCATGTAGGGAAACACAACTGTAGACTCTGCATACAAGGGGGGTTCCATAGGATGCTGCATGAGAAAGGAGCCACCTTGAAACAGGAAACTTAAGGCAGCAGTGACAGCACTATATTAAAGTGGTTGTAAACCTTCTTCTTTTAAAAAATAAAAATAACTAACAGGCCAATACTTACCTACTCTGTGCAATGTTTTTGCACAGAACAACCCCAATATTTATTCTGGAGTCCCCCGCCCGCACTCTTGGCCCCTCCGCTTCATTGGGTGCCCCCACGGTTAGCCTCTTTCCTTGTGTGCACCCTTACGGGCTTGCTCCCGAGTACTCCTGCTGCATCCATTGACACAGACATCGGGACTCGGCAATGTCCCCTGTGTCATAGGATTTGATTTACAGCAGCGGGCGACAGTGGCTCCCACTGCTATCAATCTGTTCAATGAGGAATGAGGCAGCGACTGTAGCCGCTGTGCTCGTGCACATCGCTGGATTGGATCGGGCTCAGGTAAGAAAAGGGGGGGGGGTCTGGGGGGCAGCTATGCATTAAGGTGAAAACGTTAAGGCTATAGAACCACTTTAAGCTGGAATATTAGCTAGAATTAAAAGATAAAGAAGCTGCAAACTCTGTAAGTGAATCAATGGATTGGGGTGGTGCCTTTTTTGAACAAAACTAACTATGAGGTATCTTCCAAAAGTTTTTGCGCTTTTTATATTATTGTTGGAAATGGCTGCAGGTATCATTCAGATATCCCCACTGAAATTTAAAGACACCATATGACGTCCTTGGGCTGGAAGTGGTTAAATTTACACTACAAGCCAGTTTTAGTGATCATTTTTCGGTTGAGCACATGAGCTTTGTCATTAGTCACCAACTTGTTTTGAGGCGTTTTCAAACGTGATAGGCTTTCTTTGGGATTTTTTTCACCCACAGGGAGTGGAGCTCAAACAATATCAACTTTATAGTGTTTGGTTTTTATGCTAAACAAAGATCACTACTATTTTCACTACCTTCTTGGGCTTCAATAAGTTCTGATGAATGCAACTCAAAGCAATTGTACAAAATATAAAGTAAGGTTCTCTTATTAATAAAAAAGTCCCCTATCCAAAACTTAATATAAAGCAGTCTGATGGCTACTTTGTCCAGATTCTCCTTTTGTCTTTTTACGGAATATTCTGATTGTTCAGTTGTTTTTCTTATAATTTTTTTTAAATTGCTGGAGGAATGTTATATATAATAAGTGATATACAGCTTAGTAAATGATTTGTAGATTGTCATGGTTTTGGCATTAAAACTGTACTATTCGTGACAAAGAAAGAAAATAAATGTGTTAAAGAGATGGCTTAAAGGAAAAAAAAACATAGTTCCTCTATAATCTTATAAACTTGAAGCATCTGTGCTATTTGATCCAGTATTATTTTCCACAGACAAAATGCAAATGGTAAATTAAAGTGTTTGGCAAAGTCTATCTCCCCCCTCCAAGGCCTGTTTATTTTATAGTCTGGTAACCATTAGGGTGTTGATTGTGTTTTCGTTAGGGCTTTACACTTGAATATCTGATACTTCTGCATTCACTTAACTTGTGGTAATATTGTTTACATCAGTGCAATTTGAAATGTCAGAAAGCTCATGTTTTTGCTTCAATGATAGCCAACTGAAGAAAAAGAAGATTTCAGGGACACTGACAAACAAAAAATGTTAAGCCAGCCCCTGTACAACCCAATCTCCAACCGTCATGTCTCAGTTTTTTGAGCATGCAGTACATAAGGCCAAAAGTACAAAAGGATGGGACCTCTGTCCCTCAGGTGACTTCAAAGAAAAAAATTATTTTGTGCCAAGTACAAACATTTTCTTTTCTTTATCAACCATTGAGGGACACAGGAATTTAGTGATGCTTGGACATTCAAGACATGCAAAGCAGTCCAGCTGAAGGGTGGGCAACAGCCACTGGGAGATCTCACAGATGTGAAATTCATTACAAGAATATCTAAAGAAATGGACAATATTTGAAAATTCACCCGTTTCAGTGAGACTGTCTTCTGTATGTTTTTTAAAAGACATGTTGCATGGAGTAGCAGAAAAAAAGCCCAAAGCAGGGCAAGGCCTTATGTATTTACAAACCCAAGCAGCAGATGTTGAAGATAGTTGTAGCTAGAAGGGACCACATCAGTGTAGGTGAGCAGTGCAACCAGACCGGAGAGCTACAGATCCGTTAAACACTTGAAAAGCAGGTACAGAAGTGGGAAATTGCTTCCTCTAAGCTGAACAGTGGGAGAAAGAGTATGGAGCTGGAGTTTACGCACAACACTAACACCTACAAGATGATGTCAGCGCTCAGTTACTTAAAGTGGGTGTAAACTTACACACCATTTTTACCTACAGGTAAGCCTTATTATAGGCTTACCTGTAGGTACTGTGAATATTTCATAAACTTGCACAGTTTAGGAGATATTCACTATAACAACATGTGCCGACGTCATTAGCACGTGCGCACTGAAGAAATGGCTCGCTCGTGCCGTTTCTTCAGCTGCTGTGCTGTTGCCACCCTTCAGCTGGACTGCTTTGCATGTCTCGAATGTCCAAGCAACACTAAATTCCTGTGTTCCTCAATGGTTGATAAAGAAAAGAAAACCTTTGTACTTGCCACAAAATAATTTTCTTTGAAGTCATCTGAGGGACAGAGGTACCACCCTTTTGTAATTTTAGCCTTATGTACTGCATGCTCAAAAAACTGAGACATGGAGGTTGGGTTGCACAGGGGCTGGTTTAACGTTTTTTGCTTGTCAGTGTCCCAGAAATCTTCTTTTTCTTCTGTTGGCTCTCATGGAAGCAAAAACATGAGCTTTCTGACAGTTCAAATTGCACTGATGTAAACGTCATCATGGCTGTGGCCAATCAGAGCACCGGAACCCGCGATAACTGGAAATAACTCTGGGAGACATGTCGTTGCCACAGAGGTTTTCCCAGGATGGCTGTGGGAGCTTCGATTTAAGGTAAGTATTTCATAGTGAGCTAGTATGCTATGTATACCAGCTTATAATGCCTTTGTCTTCTAGGTTTTTTTTGTTCTTTTGTTTTTTGTTTCTGTGGGTTTACAACCACTTTAAGCCTTCACTGTTGTAGGATTGTGGTGGCCCAAAGGTACTAACTGTGCGATAGGTCCCAGTGATTCAGCCTTGCCAACCTTACTGAATATTTGTGTCCTTAGAGACTGGGACACACCAAAGACTGTGCCTGGCTCTGCACCTGGAGAGCACTCTGCGGCTAAACTAGTACACTGAGGTCTGGAAAGCTCCATATTGCAGAGCCCAGGCTCTGAATAAGTCTTCAGAGACTAAGTCACAGTCCAAGTTAATACCACAAAATTTCAGTCCAGTGGGTTTGGGTACAGCCTCCCAAAGCTGTAGCTGAGGATACTCCGATCTGGATAACTGCTGTGTAGAGACTAGCTCAAGCAACGTTTTTGAAGTCATGGTTGAAGTCAGTGAAGAAAAAATATCAGAAGTGTACAGTGTCTTGATTGAAGAAAATCTAAAATTAAACTAAATACTTATAGTATTTATTGGTGTATAACACACACTTTTTCACGCTGAAAATCGGACGCAAATAGTGTTTGCGTGTTATATGGCGATACTGCAATTTGGGCTGCCTAGGAGGGAACGGGGGGGGGGGGGGGGGTGAGAGCCGTCAGATTACATACAGCGAGAATCTTCTGTTTACGCAGCGGCCTCTTTAATAGGAGGTTCAGTCTCCTGTGCCAGCATTGAACCAGTGTTCTGTATATCATAAAAGCCGGTCCAGGAGGCAGGACTTTGTATTAAAGAGGCCGCGGAGTAAACAGGAGATTCTCACTGTATATAATCTGACGGCGCTTGTCCCGCCCCCCTCTCTGTCCCCTCCGAGGCAGCAGTAATCTGAGGTGAGGCTGCAGATGCTGATCAGGCTGTATTGATGGCAATGGCGAGGCTGCATATGAGCATTGATCAGGCTGCATTGATAGCAATGGTGAGGCTGCAAATGGGCATTGATGAAGCTGCAATGATGGGCAATTGTGAGGCTGCAGATGGGCATTGATCAAGCTGCAATGATGGGCAATTGTGAAGCTGCAGATGGGCATTGATCAAGCTGCATTTATGGCCAATTGTGAGGCTGTAAATGGGCATTGATCAGGCTGCATTGATGGGCAATTGTGAGGCTACAGATGGCATTGATCAAACTGCAGATGGGCAATGTTGAGGCTGCATTGATGGGCACTGACCCTTATTTTGCTTCAAAATTCTTTATTTAAAATGTTATATTTTTATACGCCTGTGCGTGTTATATGCCGATAAATACGGTAGTTAATTTTTTTTCCGTAGAGGAAAAGAGATCCACTCTCCTGGGACACTAGCAAAAGGCTGAGACACGACATTAAATTTACTAAATTCTGGTGTCTCTACATGGATTGCAAAGAAACACATACAGTATTTGCTTCTCTATGCAAAATATATTTATATTTGAATTGTGAGCACAAGCATTTAACCTGACGGTGCAGTTTATAAATTACATACACAAAGCATGCTGTAATTCACACACCATGGTAATGCTCTGAGCACAAATAAAAATTTTCAAAGTAGACATATACAGTAATGCATTCACCATGTAACAATTTTGTCACTGCACCTAAATACCCTGTTGGGTGCTTATTGCTACTAATTTGACAGAGAGATTACTCCCAAACCCTAGCACATCTGTAGCAGGTGTAAAATTGGCCTTCCAAGCATGCTATAACCTAAGTAAGGTCTCTATACACCTTTAGAGAATGCAGTATGAATTTTGTGTTCTATGCCTCCAGCAACTTCAGTTGTACACAGAGAACTTGAGTTTTCCATCCAGTCATTGCTGTATTGCACCAGTTCTCCCCACTTCTTTCTGTAATCTGGTAATCCTCATGTACCAGCTGCTGATAAAATAATACACAGCAAATCTGGTGAGACAGCTTCAGTGAGTACACTTCTATTCCTAAACGAGTACACTTCTATTGCCCATGTATAGAGGTATGTGTGCTCTTTCAGCAGGGAATTACACTTCAGCAACTTTCTTCATTGCATTTATTACTAATATATTTAGGGCCTCTGAGTACGTTATGCCATTTGTAATGTCAACTGTCAAAACCTCCCATCTAATCCAGTTTAAAAAGAGTGCAATGAAGGCAGGAATGCAGAGTATTTGTGCCTTAAATTTGCTCCTACAACTACAGCAAGTTATCAGACACAGTCAGCTGGATTACCATATGTCTTTCCCCAGGCTATCAGACTGTACAGCATGACACCTTTGTGTGTTCCAGGAAATCTGTAAATTCACAAATGGGTATAACAGATATGATGTTTCTTGCAATAAGCAAAGAGGGAAAAAAATCTTTCTAAGGTTCTAAACTGTTTCTAAAGTTTCTAGCTGAGCTGGTTAGATTTCTATTGTAACCCATCAAAAGGAAAAACTGAAACGTATATATATTTAGCTAAATAGAGGTAGAAAACAGTTTAAAAACATATAAATGTTTAAAAAAAAAAACTGACCCAAAACCATGAGTTTATAAAGCTTCTAAATAAACATTGTGTACATGTCAAAGGATTTACAGTGCCCTATGGGTTAGCTAAAGAGAAATTACAGCAAACGTATGTCCTTTCAGGCACCATATAGATAGATTTCTCACAAGTTTGGCAACAGATGGCAAAGGAACAAGACAAAGAAGCCAAGTGCTCCACTAACTGAATAAAATTCTAAAAAAAATCTCGCATGCAACCTGGCGGACTACTAATATGCAAAGTGCCAGAAAATTCTAATCAAGATAAACATAATAATTTGTTGTATGTGTCTGCCCTAGTGCAGATGTGCGTGGCCAACCTAGAACATTCCCACCACTCTCTGCTTCTAGGATACGGCTGTACTTAACTGCTTTGCTAAGCACAATATAAAGAGATATATCCTAATTAGATTCTTTGCACTGCTATTAACATGTCATCTAGGACTATGTCTACAGTATGTGCATGGTTTAATTAGCTCTAAAGGTACCCTGTGTGGAGGGATATTTTAGGTCAGAGCATCAGTGCAGACCAATTCAAAATAAGCTTGAGTGGCCATGAATGTCTAACCTTAAAATCATTTTGAGTAAGTGATGACTATGCTTCTGTCCTCCCTCACCATTACATTACATTGCTATAAAATGAACCTGCAGCAAATTATGGTAGCATTTTTTAACTTCTGTTTCAAACCTTCTCATTATGTGGCTGCTATTCTTTCAACTTGTGTTTAAAGTTGCAGTGATCTATATATAATTTTTTGTTCAGTCACAATAAACTATTTATTGTAGCTACCAACTAAAAATGGTATGATTTGCAGTATTCCACAATAACAGAGAAACCAATTCCTTTTGTTAACAGATTTAAGAAATCCGATTTGTTAGAAGGATTGAGCTGAAAAGACTTGGCATATTTTTAAAAACAGCAGTTGTGCATTTGAAATCAAAATCAGATCAGATATAAAAAAAAAAATCAGACGACTACATAAAATGAGTTGATTTGCAGCAAGCAGGTTACATACATAGTTAGTAAGGTTGAATAAAAACACCAGTCCATCTAGTTCAACCTGAGTGCGTGCCTGCAATTGTCCCTATCCCTGTACATTGCACACTCACATTGGTCCCTACCCTCAAGGAGCCCACAACCCAAGGTCCCCATTCTTATACTAGGGCCAATTTTGGACAGAAGACAATTAATCTACCTGCATGTCTTTGGAGTGTGGGAGGAAGCTGGAGTACCTGGAGGAAACCCACGCAGGCACAGGGAGAACATGCAAACTCCAGGCAGGTAGTGTTGTGGTTGGGATTTGAACCAGCAGCCCTTCTTACTGCTAGGTGAGCGTGCTAGCCACTACACCACTGTGCCGCCCACTATAGCAGTCCTCTGTTATATAAAACTACATAAAAATAAATAAAACTACCGTATTTATTGTGTTATACGCCAATCGTTCCATTTGAGCTGCCTCAGAGGGGACAGCGAGGGGGCAGGGCGAGCATCGTCAGATTACATACAGTGAGAATCTCCTGTTTTTTTAGCATCATCTGTAATAGGAAGTCCTGTCTCCTGGGCTGGCATTGGACCACTGTTCTGTCTATTATAGCCAGCACAGGAGGCAGAACTATGTATTAAAGAGGCCGCTGAGTAAACAGAAGATTCTCGCTCTATGTAGTCTGTAGGCGCTTGTCCCGCCCCCTCCTTGTCCCCTCCGAGGTAGCCGCAAGGTGAGGCTGCATTGATGGCACATGTGAGGCTGCAGCTGCAGATGGGCATTGATCAAGCTGCATTGGTGGCAATGGTGAGGCTGCAGATGGGCACTGACCCTTACTTTGCTTCACAGTTTTTTTTTTTTAAATGTACGTTTTGTTCCTCAAACTTCCCTCTTAAAGTGTAGGTGCGTATTACACGCCGGTGCTTGTCATATGTCGATAAATACGGTAAGTAACCAGCTTTTTCATTATGCAGCCCTTCCAGATAGCACCTGCTACAAAAACCTAGTGACCTCTCAGCTTTGGTAGGAAATATCTGGAAAGTTTTCTTTAATTCATATATTTGTTTATTACTAGTTGGTTTTGAAATCCAGTTATTCATTTTAACTTTTGGAAAGAAGTAAATATCTGAGATGATGAACTCTATACAGTAAAAGCTGTATAACATCATATTTCCCTTTTTATGTATTTTTTTCCTGCAGATGAGCATTATGATGAAGAAGAGAAGCAATGCTACTATAACCTCAATAATGTCAATTTCTGTGAGAATGTTCTTACTATAAATATTACTAAGCAAGAATGCTGCTGTACTCTTGGAGCTGCTTGGGGAGACACTTGCGAGATGTTCCCTTGTCCAGTCTTAAGTTCTGGTATGTACATAAAGTGCATATTAAAAGCCAGTATGCATATCATTTTTATAAATCACATGTCACCCCTATAAGGTAGTCTAAAATACATGTTCGCTCTTTTATTCATTCAATAATATATGTACCTGTATTTGAGAATGGAAAAACTGAGGCTACAGTATTTTATGAAGCATGAATAACATATACATAAACATGGGCACAACCTTATTTATATAAAACAATTTTATTATTATTATTATATATTATTATTTTATTATTTTTTTCTTTGATTTTTTCAGATGATTATGCATTACTCTGCCCTGAAGGGAAAGGATATGTCCCGTCCAAGGAGTCACTCTATGAGGGCAATGGCTTGACCTATGAAGGTTAGAATATTTGTGCCTGTTTTTCCAAACCTGGAAACAGAAAACAAACATGTGCAGTTCTATAGTAAATACGTCAATATACACTATTAAATGCAGCAAAAAATGTAATTGGTTGATTAAAGTATCGGCTCAATATTAGCTCCAGTTTTCTTTAATATAGTTTCATGCTTTAAGTACACCTAAAGGCTCCTGTATGACAGTCCAGACACATACCATATCCAGTTACACTGTGGTCTACAATAAAAACAATACATTGAGCAAAACACTTCCTTGACCTTCATTAACTTAACCAAGTTCTCCTTCCTTTGAGTCTTATAACCTTGCCCCCCACCACAAACCCTGCAACTCAGAGTGGCAGTGCAGTCCATCCAGAAAGAAGAATGATGGATGGTGTGATATCTGCTCAGCCTTATATTTACCAGGATTTACCAACATCATGGTCGAATTTTTGTAGTGAGACTGTTCAGCCTTCTTACTCTTCCATATAGCAAAAATGTGTGCCTGATGATTTCTAAAAGCTCTGCATGTGATAAGTCACTTGCAATGGTCACGCATGCCTGTTTCCACCCCCAGGGAATTGTACATGGCTTAATTTACACCCATTAATTGCAAGCCATATACTGCCATACACTAAACAAAAAAGGGAGTGGAATCCAACTCAGTATGTAGGCACCATCCATATACATGAAATCTCAACAACATTTGTTACTCTACACATGTTGTTGTGGTCTAACATATTTCTTCCTCATTGATACATTTAAAGTCTGCCATAGAATGACAGTTGTTGTTGAGATTTCAACCAATGTAAGCATAGTTTAAATGCAGACTGGAATTGAGATATGTATTGCCATTCTTACTAGAGTATATGTATTATTATTATTATACATATTCGTCTAGCAGTGACATGTTACACAGTTCACTGTTCATGTCATTGCCTTCCCATTTGGAGATTGCACCGTAATATCCAATTTACTGCAAACAGTGCTCATACAGAGTTCAGGTAATTTATATGTTGTTTTTTTGGAATGTGTAATAAAACTCAAGCTGAAAGAACCGATATAAACACAGATATGTCTATAGCGCCCTTTACTTTTAGGTAGGGGCTTGGTAGTATTTTTCTGATAGTGTAGGATATAGAGACAAATTTAGCCAGGGCCATGTTATTTATTAGGCCTGGTTGTTGATTCAGGGTTGGAAGTGTCAGAGTAGAAGGGGGTGTGGCCGCCTACATTTGGGCTCAGGGATACCTTCTCTGCTTGACAGTGGATTGTGCTGGAAAGAGAGGATGGGCTGAGGCCTGAGTGTCAGGAAACCCATGTGAGAGGATTGACCAATGGTTAGTTAACATGCTCTTGGGGAGTTCGGAGTTTGGTTGGTTCAGGTCCAGAGGCCCGGGAGTTCAGAGATCTCGGAGGCTCTGAGAAGGAGGCGAGTCCAGGGAGGCCCGAGAGTCTGGCCCCTGGAGACGAATCTAACATGTAGCGCTTGGGAAATACTGGACGTCCCTATTCAGGGGATGTTCCGGGCAGCGTCGGAGGAGTAGGAAGTAGGAGCAAAGCGGTAGAAGGGAACTGGGTGATCGACTTTCTGTGAGTAGAACATGGACTGTTGATTGGGAGAGAGCAAAGGGAGTGCAAACCCAGAGGAGCTAAATCAGAACTTCATACTGTGCATCCAAGGAACACAGTATTGAGTGCTTTCAAGGACTGAGGGAAGTTTGATATATAAGTCATGGAAAATAGGCAGTGATGGCCTGTGACTTTGAGTTCAACACCCATAGGATATCTACCAGTCTGGCAGAAGGGATTATTTAGAGTAATGCTTATTTGTCTAACTTGAGAGTGCTGTATCCTAAAGAGAAATGGACCCAAAGAAAGGATCGCTACAGGGGGTTTAAGTAACAAAGCTACAGCTATAGATTAAGCTGCAGCTTTAAAGAAAATGGGGTCAGAAGGGGCATCTCATATACCTCACTGGATAGCCCCACAGATTTATTCCCAAATAAAGCAATATAAATCTGGAATTCTGACTGTTTGGTGTCATGTCTTTGCATGGGGGGGATCAGAAGTGGAGTGATCAACAAAAGGTAAATGAACAAAATCAGCAGTCCCCATGGGGGTACCGCTACATGTCATACAAATTTGTCTTCACATATGAAGCCTGATCTGTTCTGATGTATGCCTAGTGGTAATCAATAACAGGTACAGGCATACCCCACTTTTAAGTACACAATGGGGTTAATTTACTAAAGCTGGAACGTGCAAAATCAAGTTCACTTCTACATAGAAACCAATGAGCTTCCAGGTTTTATTACCAAAGCTTAATTGAACAATCTGGGGTTAGAAGCTCATTGGTTTCTATGCATAAGTGAGCCTGATTTTGAACTTCCCAGCTTTAGTAAATAAACCCCATTGTGTACTTAAAAGTGGGGTATGCCTGTAATTGGTCTAAAAGGGACTGTAAATTGTCTTTGTCTTGCAGCTTCTCAGTGACCTATACCTTTCATGACTAATTTTAAATCCAAAATAAAGGAGGAATTAGTCACTTCCAGATGTACAGTAACTATCTTTAATCTTAGTGTTGTGTATGTCTTGAGATTGGTACTTTGTTAGATTAGAGATCACACTATACAGAATAGCCTTGATGAAGCAGCGTGGTTTCCACATAGATCTGCAAATATTTGCAACCAACACCTATTTTTTTAATACAATGTTTAATGAGTGATGGCTATTTCTATTATTTTAATTTTAAATCTAGACTGGTGCTTTTTGTGTTGTAGATGGTTTATTTCATTGTAGATTTTTGTTTTTCTTTTGTGTCAATAGTTATAGCATAAAGATATCAAACTTCACAACATATTTATCCTGTTTTTAATATATCTATGACTCTTTCAGATGCTGATGAATGCCTATTATTTGGAAAAGAAATATGCAAAAATGGCTTCTGCTTAAACACTGATTCAAGCTATGAGTGTTATTGCAAACAAGGCACATATTATGATCCTGTGAAGCTTCAGTGTTTTGGTAAGTCGAATTTGTATTTATCAGCTATCAATTTGTATAAATCATGAAGTTGGAGGCTTGTACCACAATTAACCTCAATGGCTAAATGGCTATCCATCATGCAATATGCTTGCGGAGTTAGAGATGAATGCTACTGTGTAATTGGAACTGGGCAAAACACCATTTTTACTTTAGGCTGGGTTCACACCTATGCGAATTGGATGCAGGTTTCTCCGCATCAAATTTGTATAGCAGGAGAATATGACTGGCTCTCTATGGAGCCAGTTCACATGTCTCCGGGGGGGCTGTGGAGCACACTGCACTGTGTGTCTTTGCCTTTGTTTCAGGGCCGAATTCAGGCAAAGATTCTGCCCTGATTTGTCCCTGAAATGGAGAACAGGGATGTACAGCGTGGCACTTTGCGCCCTAAAAGTGTCGCTGCCCTAAGTGCTTTACCAAAACCATATAATATGAGGTCAAACCTAAACACTTTCAATTTGTATGCAATCAGGCAGGCCCTTGTACTACACAGTTGAAGGTAAAACTAAAGGAAATTGAATTAAAAAATTGTATAATGTATGGCCAGCCTAAAAAGACCATGGGGTTCATTTACTAAACGCAAATCCACTATGCCTTACAAGTGCACTGCAAATGCACTTGTAAGTGCAGTTGTTGTAGATCCAAAGGGGACATGCAAGGAAAATAAAAAACAGCATTTTTGCTTGCACATGATTGGATGATAAAATCAGCAGAGCTTCCACTCATTTCAGATCTTCCCCTCAGATCTAAAGTGACTGCACTTCAAAGTGCAATTGTAGTGCAGAGCGGATTTGCCTTTAGTAAATCAACCCCCATGTGATTACATGAAAATAATAAGCAATGGCGCTTTTTTAACTCAGTTTTTTTTTTAAATGTGCTAAAATGCCTTTTAAAAAAACAAACCAAAATGTATGCTAAAAAAGCAGCAAAAAGTGCACCAAAAACAGTACCAAAATGAGCACAAAAAATGCCCAAAAAGCCAAATTGAAAATTTTTTGGGCATTGAGCATTTTTTCAATGCATACGTTGGTAGTGTATTTGTCAAATAACAAAACATGTGGCAAAATACATGTCTACTATCTGCATTTGGGGTCCCATTAAAGGCCTGATTCACACATATGCATTTTTAGTGCTTTTTGAATTTTGCAGATTTGCTCTACAGTTCATTTAACATGGTTTCCTACGGAACATGTTTTGTAATGCAAATCTGCAAAATGCAAAAAGCACAAAAAATGCCATAGGTTCACTTACAATACAAATCAATTCGGAGGGATCAGAGGGCCCTGCTCATTAGAGCTTACAATCTAGAAGGGGGGTATATTCTCCACCTCTGAGCTGAACGATCTGGGACGGAGATATTTTACCAAGATGGCCAGTGAGATGTTCAGATCTCACTTTCATAAACTGGTTATCTGTGTAAAAGTGAATGACAGAAGGGTGTGTCCTGTGATGAGAAGTGAAGAACATGTTCTCCACGCCTCATCACAGCTTCATAAACTGGCACACCTAAGAGATCAGCCGTGATCATCAGGATCTCGGCTCTTCTCTGTTTGATAAATGTACACCTTTATCTTTATCAGACTGTCAGATACTAGATTAGAAATAACATATGGGAGATGTACTAAAGCAGAATCTGGTGAAGCTGTGCATAGTAACCAATCAGCTTCTAGTTTTTTTTTTAATGCCAAAGTTTAATTGAACAAGCTGAAGTTAGATGCTGATGCACAGCTACACCAGTTTCTTTGAGCACCGGTTTTGGTAAATCTCCCCCATGGAGTCTAAACATTGACATGGACCCTAAATAGAATTATTAAAAAATTATTGGATACGGATCTGTTCTCAATATTCACATTACAGTACCAACATCCCAAAGAGAATCATGGATACAAAGAGCTTGGAGGTGGGGGACTTTGAGGTACCAATTACAAACATATAGCACATTACAACTCATTAAAAATAAAAGATTATATTTATTTGAACAGTATAAAAACACAGACATATGAAACCTGCAATTATTTCTGTTCCTGTCAGTCTATACATATAGCCTAGTACAAGGAAACAAACATCACAGCATTCCAACATGTAAAAGAGAATTATGTTCGCCGTCCCGATTTATTCGACATGTTTCGCCTAATCGGCTTCTTCAGGAACAAGGGACACGGAGTATTCAATCCAAACAAGAAGAGACATATTGCATACTATATATATACAAAGAGAGATCAAACAATTAGTAAAGTTTGTTACATATAATATTAAAGATATATGAATCATGTCTACAAAAGTGTGGCTCAAAACCCCATACATAAAAGGGCTTTATGGACCGAAACCCACCCCCTGCTTTTATGCAAAACATAATATCGCATATTCTCCTTACCTCCAAAAAGAGGAGATAAACAACGAAGGGGTTAATTCCCATCAGCACAGTTCCCCATCACTCTCATCCCTCGTACAGCCAATAGGGGTCCAATAGAAGGCCAGATAGCCCATAGAGAGGGTAAAGTTGCTAAATGTAACTCTGAAAGATAAAAATCCATACCTGAAATAACATCAATATGGTCCAAGACACATATTACAATAACATAGATAGAGAGAGAGGGGGGCAGGAGAGAGTCCCAAACCAGGTTAAAATTCAAGGACTGCACCTACCTCCCACTCAAAAAAGCTTGACAAAAAGTTAATACCAGGAGATCGGGTAAAGGACTAAAGCCTAAAGTTAGTAATTGGCACCAGAATCTATGGACAGAAAAAAATTAAAAATAAAGATAATAATAGTAATAAAGTCTATGAGGAAAATAAGAAAAAAGGATGTTGAAATCCAAATCAGCGAGGAAGCATACAAAGCACAAACACCGTCTTGAACGCTCCTTCAACGCTCCTTCATTGTGCATAAGATATCCCAAAAAGCACCAAAAAAGATAGCCTCTCACCTGCAAAGACCCTGAGTTGCTGACACAATATGCCTCAAAGCTACCTGACGGGGGTGGGGGAATCTGCCCCGCCTAAACGGCCACACACACCCCCAGAGAAGAGCGGGCATATGACACCGACCAGACTCAAACCAACAATCCAGTATATGTGCTGTGTTAAAAGATAATATATGTATAACAACATATCAGGATACAGAATAAACAGCTAACCAATTAAAAATAAAATCCAAAATCAAAACGAATTTTTACCTGTGAATGTATACACATGTATAACCCGAGCTCCAAAACACTCCCAGTTTAGCACACGGCAAACCGGGTTTAAATAACCCTCTCCATGGCGCCAAAACGCGACGTGTAATGTCACAGCGTGATGACGCCACGTGGACGCAAAGAGCGGACGTCCACGAGGCACAGATTTACCCACCGGAACCGGAAGTGAATGTCACTTCCGGTGCGTCTGCCTGATCTGCAAGGGGAAACCATCTCCTTGCAGACACCTCCTAGAAAAGAAAGGGGCCAGAAGGCGGAGAATGTATCCACCCAGGCTGTACATAGGCTCCGGAGAACTATGTCCCATAGGGAGCATCCAGAGAGGGCCCATAGGGAGACACACCTTCCCAGAAACGAGGAACAATGCCCCCCCCATGCACCCTTGGGTGTCCGTACCGGTATCTATAGCCTAAAGACCACATGGCACGGGATTCGAGAGGAAAAAATATATATATTACATTTTAGGGGTTAAATGTTATTTTACATTGAGCCACACAATTTCATCACGAAACAAAATACATAAGCGCACAAAGTACAGCACCAATATAGCATAGATATATCTCATACAGAGCCCCACACTGAGACTGTGGCCATATATAAAATACAGATGTTTCATCGTATCAAACAATAACATAGACCTCCTCAGATTGAGGAAGGTGAAGGCAGCAAAAAACTCAGGTCATCTCCACCGTGGAGCTGTCGGACCCATACAACCCAAAAGATGTCCTAAGATGGTGGGAATAGGACCTGGAATATACTTCATTCAAAATATACTTAGGACCAAAGTACACACTATACTAGCCAATTATAAAAATGCCTTATAGCTGATCCCCTCATTGAGCCCCGGAAAATGGGTCACTTGCAATGAGTAGATCCATTTAGTTTCTAATTGTAATCGTTTTTTATCCAGGTCCCCATCCCGACCTTGTGATGAATAAATAAATAAAGTCATTACATAAATATAATTATTTTTGCAGAAAAATATTAAAGCGGGATTCCACCCTAAAGTGGAACCTCCGCTGATCGGATCCCTCCCCCCCTCCGGTGTCACAATTGACACCTTTCAGGGGGGAGGGGGTAGAGATACCTGTCAAAGACAGGTATTTTCACCCACTTCCGGGCATAGACTCCCGTGGGAGTCTACGCCATTTCCTGCCCTGCCGCGCTGTCTGCTGGGACACACACGGGTCCCAGTGACAGCGCGGAGATTTCCTACTGCACGGCGCGGCTCGCGCATGCGCAGTAGGGAACCGGGAAGTGAAGCCGATTCGCTTCACTTCCTGATTCCCTCACCTAGAATGGTGACTGCAGCAGCCGAGAGCCGAGCGATCGATCGGCCTCGGCTGCCGGCATCGCTGGAACCCGGGACAGGTGAGTGTCCATTTATTAAAAGTCAGCAGCTGTAGTATTTATAGCTGCTGGCTTTTAATATTTTTTTTTTTGGTGGAATCCCTCTTTAAGTATTCTGTTTTCTACCTTGATTTGTTCACCTATTGGTATTTAGGTTTATGGTAAATTTCTACCACATTTATTGCTGTTGCAGTTAACAGTTCTTTTGCCATGTAGAAATGCTAGTGTTGCCTCTAAAAGCAGTTTAAATTGCCAGTTATATATCAGTGAATATGGCTTGCTTTCTGCCTGAACTCTGTGCAATTTTAATGAAAAGCACAGATTAACTTGTGTTAATAGTATTATGAAGCATTTTGTTAACATCATATATATATATATATATATATATATATATATATATATATATATATATATATATATATATTGGGTTTTCTTTCTTTAAAACAAATCTGTTGATAACACACTTTATTTTTTCAAAGAACATGATGGCCCTTGGTAAAATATCCTTGAATTTCCATAAATCAGAGTGACTTGGAAATATGAACCATTTTGTTAATGAGGGCGAATTGCTCACACCTGTAAAGTTCACTTGCAGGTCCATTTTGGAATTCTTTTCTAGCGAAGGGTGATTATCCAGCTAATTTGTGTAACCTAACGCCACACTTTCTTCACAAAATCACCTTCTTCTGTCTTCAAGTGTAGACCACTTGCTAATCCGTCTGAGAGTTTTGCTAGGTAAGCAAAAAATGCCTTAAACCTAGCAAAGTATCAGAGTGCAAAAAGTCAATTTTAAAGCCACAACAAAGGAATCCAATGGCTTATTCACTCCTTTATTACTATATCAAATTTCATAGCCTGATCTAATTATTTACTAAGCATTCAAATACAGCTACAATGCACAACTTTATGTTACTACTGACTGTGCCCAGTGGAAATGAGTTGTCGGGAAATACTCCCATTTCAGATAACAGTAGCTCATAAAAATTGGAAATAACATCTGTACTGTTAATACATTTGTGATTCCTATCTACTGTAGATAACAATGAATGTGATGACCCAAGCAGTTGCATTGATGGTGAATGTATCAACACGGATGGATCATACAGCTGTTTCTGCACACGCCCGATGGTTCTGGATGCTACAGGAAAAAGGTGTATCAGACCACTGGATGTAATTGGTAAGTTACCAAAAATTGTACATTATGACCTATAGCCATCTTTTAGTTGAGTACTAAGTTGAGTACTATTCTGAAAGAAGAATAGAAAATGTTCAACAACCTAAAAAGAAGAAATGGAAGGAATTGGCAGAGGGGTCCGTTTCAGATATGGCAACCTGTGGCTGCCTACTTTGTGGACAGAGAACCAAGTGGTCATTTCCCAGCTGTGTTTTTTGTAAGATGCCACAACGCAAGATATATTACCAAACTAAACTCCAAAAGATGCTGCTCATCTAATGGTGAAAATGACACCTTGAAACTGCATTCAGCAGACATGACCTTGCTTTCTATTTTTCATTGATATGTAGCTGTTGTACTTTGGATTGCTCAACTGCCAACAATTGCAATGATGCCATTAATCTGGTGTTTGCGGAATGTAAAGGTAATTTATTATTAGAAAACTACTGAGGCTGCCATTGCGAAACTCTCCTTCAGAAATTGCTTTTAGCTGGCATTTGGATACTCTAAGTTGCATAATCAAAAAGTATGCAAATTAAGAATTTTGATATTTTGATGACTTTCTTGACCTGCATACTTGTTTTCTGTTAGTAAATCAGAAAATATTGAAACCACCGGTACAGAGCAGCTAACATTTTTTGGAAGGAAGGTAACAATGGGGGATGTGTATATAGTATATATCATGTGCCCGCTCAGACGTTGCAGCCTCAATGACCTGCATGTGAATAGCAGCTTTGTGATGGGGGTTCAGCAAGTGGGAAAATAGCATGCAGTGATCAGTAATATGTAATTTACAACCCGGCATAAAGACTACAGAAAACAGGATTATGTAATGTACTACTTACAACTATGTATCCTCAACATTTAGAGTGCAGCGTTGTTGGGCATGTAACACACAAAGAATATAGTATGCAGGAGTGAGTAACATGTAACAAATAACACAGCATGTGCAGGGCTATATGTAGCATATGAAATAATGTATAGAGATGTTGTCTGTAGTATGTAATGTGCCAAATAATCTATAGATTGCAGGGATAATATGTAATGCATTACCCCTTTATTGGGGGACACAAATATTTTGTCTTACATTTTTGATCAGTAGAAGGAAGAATGCTCACTTACATTGATATTCAGTAAAAGTAAAAAATGCCTACTTACTGTATATTGGTGGTCAGTTGAGAAGTGCCACCTTACATTGGTGGTAAAATGGGCTTAGGCCTTACAACCACACTTATGTGGGATGGGGATCCCCCACCTTCTTGCTCAATACAGATAGACGGAGTTCAGCTTCTTAGCTAACTCTTAATTATCTTCCTCCGAAGCACTAATTAAAAACAGAAACAGTCTAAATATTCATACAGGAGACGAAAAAAGAAGCAGAATCAAATAGCTGAAAAGGTTCTTGTGGCGTGAAAGAGTCATCATTATTGGAAACCATTTGTCCGTGATAGCTGGAATGAATTTATAACCTGAAAAACCAATTTAATAAAACATTTTTTGTGATGACTGTGGAGTGTATTTTTTTTATCATCTGTATGGATATTTAGAGGTTATAAATAATCAGAAATGACTGGTTCAGATACTTCTACTTCGCGCAGTTTTCTTTCTGAGACATTCCCTTTAAAAATTCTTAATTTAATTTAAAAGCTCAATGTTTTTCGTAAAAAATGTTAGGCACATATTAGGTAGAGGAGGGCTGAATTTAAAGCAGTAGGTTTAAGTCATATTAAAGCTTTCTTTTAAAATAATAAACATGACATATTTTGCACAGAGCAGACCCAATCATTCTCTTCTCAGGTCGCCCGCTGGCACTCCTGACTCCTTTCCCCACTAAGAGCTCCCATATAAAGCAGATAATGGGGCACTTGTGCGGGCTCATTTCGAGGCCTCGCTGCCTGCATCAATTGACAGACAGTGGGGCTTGGCCACACCCCCTGCTCCCTCGTCATAGGATTTGATTGACAGCAGCAGGAGTCAATGGCCAACACTTCTATCAATCTGCCCAGTGAGGAGGGACAGAGTCAAGAGAGCTGCTGCTGTCATGCACAGTGCTGGATTTAAGTCAGGCTCAGGTAAGTATGGGGGAACAGGGGGACTCCTCTACAGCAGAATGTTTTTACCCTGATGCATAGAATACCTTAACCTCCTTAGCTGTAATCCAGAGTGTAGCTCAAGATGAATTTTCAGTACCAAAATCTGTAACCCTGAGCCACACGGGATCGCAGCGCAGGATCCAGGCAAAGTTACTTACCTTGTCCCCAGGATCCTGCGATGTCTCCCGCTGTGTGTGTGAGCCATGTCCTCCGCCGTATCTATCATAGTGCTGAGCTCCGTTCCCTGTGAGCGCTGTAACGCACTGGGATGGAGCACGGCGCCTAATTCAAAAAGGTAAAAACACACAATACATACAGTACACTGTAATCTTACAGATTACATTACTGTATTAAATCATTTCACATCCCTTTTTTCCCTAGTGGTTTGTCCAGTGCCCTGCATGCAGATTTATATTATAAATACTGTTCTGTCTGCCTGGAAACTGTAGATTGTTCATAGCAACCAAAAAGTGTCCCTTTACGTCAAAAACGGTTTTAGACCAGCTTGAAAACAGTGATAATAAATTAGAATCACTTGCAGAATTGCACAATGGTAATTTGTGGGGAAATCCGTCATCAAAAACTCAAAGTAATGACAGCGACAATTCTGCAACTGAGCAAATTTCTGTGTTTTTGATTTGATTACGTTATTGAATAATTTTTATTATTATTTGTTATTACTTATAGTTATTTATTATATTATAATATATGATTTTGTGTTTCAAACTTTATCATACCCGGGATGTCTACTAAACTCTTGTTTGGACAGATTTAAGTGTGTTATTCCTAAGGCCGCGTACACACGGGCGGATTGTCTGCCCAACTAAGTTCGTCAGACAATCCGACAGACAGTCCGTCCAACATTTGAATGAACGGACTTGACCACACACGATGAACAGACAGTCCGCTGAAAGCGTGCGCGATGACGTGTACAGCACGTACGACGGGACTAGAAAAACGACGTCCTATACACTGCAATGCAACCTTCGGCCGTGTAAATCCTTTCTGAGCATGCGCCATACTTAGTCCGTCCAACTTGCCTACACACGAGCGGACTGTCCGCTGAAACCAAGTTTGGACGGACAAAACCAAGTTTGGACGGACAAAATTACGGAAATTCCGTAAGACTTGGTTCGTTAGACAGTCCGCTGAAAAAGTCCGCTGAAGCCCACACACGAGCAGATTGTCCGCTGAAACACAGTTCAGCGGACTAAGTTGGGCAGACAATCCGCCCGTGTGTACGCGGCCTAAGAATTACAAGCCTACAATATAAATTTCCATGAAAAACGTACAGCTTTGAGCATCAAAAATCGGAAATAATCATGCTGCCAGGGAGGTTAAGGTCAAGAACCTTAAGGCTTTAGAACAGCTTTTATTGCTATTTTGCCCTAGAAAAGGGTTAATTCCAATTAAGCTATCATGATGCAGACCCTGCCTACTTGCTCTAAAGCTGGTCATACACCTATAGATTATCTGCAGATTTTCTATGGTTAGATGGAAAAAGTGGGAGATTCCCCCATCTACACAGTTTAGCGAACATGGAGAAATCTGTTGCACTTTTTCCATCTAACCATAGAAAATCTGCAGATAATCTATAGGTGTATGGCCAGCTTTAGTCTGTGGCTACAGCTGGGTCTGTTTTTAGGAGCTGCAGCATGAGGAGGCTGTGAACACAGCACAAAGACTTGGCTGTGCAGCGAGGCCATTATGAGGGTGAAGCCCACTCCTACCTTCTCTGTGCATAATGTTTGTTTTTACTGAACACACAGCTATCCTTTAAACTACACTGTCTAGAGTATTGTCTATAAAGATGATCTACTTTTTTTTGGTTGGAGTTTTGTACTGATAAAGATATGGGCCATTTTATCACAACTTTGCATTTATTCAGTGGTTCAGTGCGTATTTAGGTAATGATGCACAATTTGATTTTTCACAGAACCTACAGAAGAAACCGATGTGTTCCAAGATGTATGCTGGCAGCATCTCAGTGAAGACTATGTGTGCAGCCAACCCTTGGTTGAAAGGCAGACTACTTACACAGAATGCTGCTGTTTATATGGGGAAGCATGGGGCATGCAGTGTGCTCTTTGCCCAATGAAGGACTCAGGTGAGCCAGTGAAATTAATGACTTGGATGTAGATGTAGATGCTCTGATGTAGACAGATTTTTGAACTTTTTCTTCCACTTTGCCAGAGCAAAGCTTATCAATCTCACAGATGCTTGCAGGTATCTGTACATGCTTTTTTTGTTTTTATTAGACTTAAGAGCCTATGTATTGCTGTACATACATCTACATGTGAAGTGCATTGGGAAGGGGGGGGGGGGGTGTTATGCCATTCAGGCATCTGATTCTGTTGTTGGTAGTTCAAACACCCCCTATTTTACTTTTAATAATCTATCTGTTTATAAACTATGGTGAAGGGCAGGATAGGCGTTCTGGGGGTGTTTGCCTTACCTTTCCCTCTCGGTAAATTGAACATTCAGTTTATCAGAAGTAAAACAGGGAGATCTGTGTTCCTCTCAAGGAAGTTTTGCCCAGAATTGTCTGTAGTTACTTCATATACATGTTGTAATGACTTTTCTGTTTTCTGTCATCTCATGTCTATGAGTACCGTTACTAAAAAGTTTTTGCCCTTTGTGTATTTTTAAAAAGTTTCATTCGGGAACAGGTACACAAGAACTTTGTTTTTTCGATTGAATGCATTTGCAATTAGTACAATGGTTTGATCCCAGAAAGCAGCAGTCTAATAAAGAACACACCTATTCATGATGTACTGAGGTCTATGGTGAATATTACCTGTTTGAAGTGGTTTAAGTGTATGCGTTGGCTCTCAAATGAACTTTCACACTTTGAAGCCATAGGATCGTACATATATATCCTGGAGTTGCTCCAGCACGCAATAGACATTGGTAATATTTACTGTTTCCATAATACCTAATCATGGTTTCTGCTTGAGAGATTTATATGATAGGTTTCAGACAAGAGCGTAATGTCTGTGCAGCAAAGAATAATTTGTCTTTCTGAAGCGTGGAGATAAAACCCGGAAAGTGTTTACTTAGACAAAAGTGTACAGTAGCAATGTTGAAATAGAAAACCTCAGGTTTCTGAAAATGGTCACACTCCCTCCTAACCAGTTCATTTCCCAAGAGTGTGCTGATGCAGCTCCCAGACATGAGGAAGGATGCGTGGCTGTCTGAACAAAGTTACAGCCATCTGGAAAACAGGCTATAAATTGTCTTTTTTCAGGGTCTTGCCTCAAAATTAGTTCAGCTGTAAATTTACCTTTTCATTCTTAATGGGAGAATAGCTGTGGGGCTTTTTTTTTTGCTTTTTCCATTCCAACTTAAAATATTATCAGCCTTTAGGAGACTTGTTTTGCTACCATAAGATCTATAGGCAGTGGCAATGACTGTAAAACGTGGAAGAATGGAAAATACTGTTACGAAGCGGGTTATAGACTTTAGAGAATTGGGCAAATGTGCCTGATATGACTACCCCACAGTGCCTGCAGACAAAGCTCCTGCCTGTGTTGTACAAATGCTCCTGTTAAGCCAATAGAGGTGGGCAGGAGAAGTGTACAAACAATTCCAACATCAACTTATATGAAACGGAATCTAAACAATCACTTCATCCACAATAAATGCTTACAGGTGACTCAATGGACATTAGATTGTCACCTGATATGGCCAAAAAAAAGGGACAATTTGTGGGTCTGTCATCTAATATCTACAAGCATTTTATTTATAGCAGCTAGGAAAGGCGATTGTTCTTCTCTCCTTCCAAAATCTCATCTCAACAATGTTTTGATGTGTAGAAGAACGGCCTATTCTTAAAAAAGATACCATCCAAGGTGGTTAGCAGATGACTCTATTTCTTCCTTCTTGTCACCTTCCCCACTGTCATAATACTTAATGAATTTTATTGCTCACAAAAACAATATCCATTTTTGGTAAAATATAAAAGATGAGGTTGTGTTGACTTAATAGATCCTAAGGCTTAATATTGTGCATGCCGAAAAAAAAGCCACCCTAAATTGTCCATAGGCAACACATAAAAGCCATCAATTTAGAGATGACAGTGAATGATGGCCCTAGAATAATTGCTGTCACTCCAGAGTTTGCAGTGATATGTAACATGTGTGGTGCAATTATTCTGTTTTGCATGTACATACACCCGACACATGCTTGCATTTGCTTTTTTTTTGTCAATTAAATTTTTTAACCGCTTGCCAACCAGCTGCCATCATATATGTCGGCTCGTGGGATCGGGATAGCAGGCATGTGTGCCCGCTGCACAGCGGGGGTACCGAAGCTCGTGGCCAATGGTCTCAATGACACCGACCATGAGCGATCGCGAGTAGGAGACACAGAAAACACACACTTCCCTGTTCTGTTCTGAGTGACGGAACCACGATCCGTCACTTCCTCTAGTCAGTCCCCTCCCCCTTCAGTTAGAATCACCTCCCAGGGAACACAGATAACCCCTTGATCGCCCCCTAGTGTTAACCCCTTCACTGCAAGTGCCATTTTTACAGTAATCAATGCATTTTTATAGCACTGATTGCTGTATAAATGCCAATGGTCCAAAAATTTGTAAAAATTGTCCGATGTGTCCGCCATAATGTTGCAATCACAATAAAAATCGCAGATCACCATTAGTAGTAAAAAAATAAATAATAAAAATGCTATAAATCTATCCCCTATTTTGTAGACGCTACAACGTTTGTGCAAACCAATCAATATACGCTTGTTTCAAATTTATTTTTTACCAAAAATATGTAGAAGAATGTATATCGGCCTAAACTGAGAAAAAAATTAGCTTTTTTTTTTTTTTTAAATGGGGATATTTATAGCAAAAAGTACAAAATATTGTGTTTCTTTTCAAAATTGTCACTCTTTTTTTGTTTATAGCACAACAAAATAAAGGCAGAGGCGATCAAATACCACAAAAAGATAGCTCTATTTGTGGGAAAAAAGGATGTCAATTTTGTTTGGATGCAGCATCGCACAACCACGCAATTGTCAGTTAAAGCGATGCAGGGCCGGTCATTCAACAGCCAAATCTTCTGGGGCTGAAGTAGTTAAACTAACAAGCCCTGTATAGCATAATGAAGATGACAGGCCCTCTTTATGGAGAAATCAGGGGCCTATTAGAAGTATTTTTAGTCCAATACAAGTTATCAGGCAGCTCTAAAACCACCAAGATCACAGCTGCCGCAACAAAAAAGCGACTCCTTTAATCTAGTTTTTACAAACCAGCCACAATATTTTTGTTACTTTTTGAGGTGTTTTGTGCATTTGTTCTACTATGATAAAAGTAACACTTGTGCAACTCAACTGTTTTCCCCAGTCTGAGGCCACCTACCTGCTTTCAACTGAGTTACAATATAGGCTGCACATAAATACTGTAAGTGTTAATAAATTTCATAGTCTCCATGGCCAACAGCACACGTGGCAACGAAAATGCACAGAGTACTATCCACCATCAAATTTTGCCGTTTAATCTGACCTCTGGCAACCAATAAATGTACATGGTACTTTTGTGGTTAGAGATTAATGTCGTAATTACCATCTTCTCTGCTCCTAAACTTTTCATTTGCAGATACCACAAAATATTGTTTATGTATTCATGCCTTAACTTAAATTCGGAGTGACTCCCTTCTCAGCAAAGTGTAAATCCTGCAAGAAAAAAATGCTTACTTTGAGTAACACAAAAGTAGTGGTTGATTTCTCCAGATGTTACTTGTGTTTGTGTATGAAGGTTTTTAGTCAGTCATTCAAGACATGAGATATTTAGTGGCTGTGAATTGAATACAACCAGACTTGCTTGATTATTATTGAATAATAAGGGGCAGGTGTTACCGCTCTAAGTCTAAGTTTACAGTGGCGCAGCACGGTTATATGCCCAGTTTATGTGCGTTTTTAGCTATGGTCCCGTTGACTTCCATTAGATTGCAAGCTTTTTGCCACATTTTCTGAAAGCGCACCAAAAGTCCTGCATGCCGCGACTTTGGCGTGCTTTCAGAAAATGTATAAAAAATGTGCAAGCTAATAAAAGTCAATAGGACCACAGCTAAAAACATCTAAAATGCACTTGTGCTGCAGTTTGGGCACAGCGTGGCTTATCAGTGGCAGTTCATCTGATAGCAGGTAATTCCCATACTGACCAGGATGTGTGTAATGCCGCGTACACAAGAGCGGATCTTCCATCAGAAAAATCTTGGATGGTTTTTCCGACGGAATTCCGTGCAAGCTTGGCTTGCATACACACGGTCACACAAAAGTTCGCTGAACTTTCGACCGCCAAGAACGCGGTGATGTACAACACTACAACAAGCCGAGAAAATTAAGTTCAATGCTTCCGAGCATGTGTCAAATTGTTTCCGAGCATGCGTAGGAATTTTGTGCGTCGGAATTGCTACAGACGATCGGAATTTCCAATCGGAACTTTTTGTGACTGAAAAATTGAGAACATCCTCTTAATCTTTTTCTGGCTGGATTCCGGCCAGCAAAAATCCGATGGAGCACACACCATTACACAACTTTCCGACCAAAAGCTCTCATTGGTCTTTTGCTGGCCGAATTTCCGATCAGGTGTACACGGCATTAGACTCCAGTCACTTACTGAACACAAACTGGGTGTTAATTAAACCCTGAACCATAGGGCAATAAGGTGACAACTAGCACTAAGATCAAGGACCAAGGAATACAAACAACTTAAAGGTGCTTTTAAAACTTATGGAAACCCAAAATGGAAGAAAAAAAAAATAGACTGATAGAAGGGAGAAGCAGAACAATTCAAATGACATAGCTATCCCATATTTGGCCGGGATGTCAGCAAACATCACATCCTCATGTTATTTAAATGCCATGACAAAAGGTAGAATCCTATTCAACAAAAAGATCCAATGCATAAACAAGGCATATGTGGTATATGCAGTCCTATAATAGAAAGACCTATATTTTGAAAAACATCAAACAAAAGAACAGGTCAAGATTCAGTATCCTTCATACATCTCAAGGGATACTTTTTGGGGCTATTTTTTTTTTGGGGGGGCAACCAACATTATAACATTATGATGATCATTTTAATATGGTGAGTGGACTACCCCCACAGGTTTAAATTTGTCGAATTCTCGATCATCAGATTAACTGAATATTCAACTTGCAGAGGTGGTAAAACGCTGTAAAAGTAAATAGCAAAATCACTTGTTTTCATTTAAAAATATTTTTTGTGTACTCAAATGTGCTGATCTTTAAGCAGATAGACATGCATTTCATAAATTCAAATTTGCTGACTATCAAAAGAAATTTGCAACAGCCAGTGTCAGATCTTGCTGGCAAAAATGTCAGCTTTGACTCTCCACCCACACTTTCATTACAAAGCCAAGTGATGCTTTGTTCTAGGTAACTGGATTTTCATTAAGAGATCTTGAACTTTGTGTTCCTACTATCTGGATTAACATTAACGTTGTTTATCTTTTCATATGCAGATGATTATGCACAGCTATGTAACCTTCGTGTGCCAAGGTTCAGGCAACCTTATGGGGAAGATGCCCTTCACTTTTCAGACCACTATATGCCACAACCACAGCCAGATCCTTTCAACCTGCAAGAACGTAAGTAAAAGAGCAGGGGCATAGCATAGCCTGTGTGATCTGATTGTTCATGTTAGGTTAACATATTGTAATGTTTTGATCACTACTTGCTATATACAGGCTGGCTACATTACTGTGCCATTGGTGTACATACATACCAATTAACAACATGCACATATAATAAATTAATAGAAAGCATAAAGTTGTCACGTAATACAATGGTCATCAACCCTGTCCTTAGGGCCCAATAACAGGCCAGGTTTTATGTATTACCTTGGGCCGATGCAGACTAAAATACTGCAATCACTGAGCACCAAATGACATCACCTGTGAGGAAAGGGATGTATTCTGTGTCTCTGCAGAGCAGGAACTAGAATCCATCTCATCCCTTACTGAAAGCAGCACACTGTGCTAGGCACACAGTTAACCCTTTGATCATCCTTGATGTTTAGCTTCCCAGCCGTTAGTACAGTGACAGTGCATATTTTAACACTGATCACCCTATTAGTGTCACTGGTTCCCGGAAAGTGTCCGATTGTCCGCTGTAATATAGCAGTCCCGCTATAAGTCACTGATCGCCTCCATTACTTGCATAAATGCATTTAAAAAAAATATCCCATAGTTTGTAGATGCTATAACATTCGGGTAAACCAATCAATATACGCTTATTATAATTTTATGACACCATAAAGAAAGCTCTATTTGTGGGAAAAAAAGGACGGAAATTGTATTTGGGTACACCGTCACATGACTTCGCAATTGTCAGTTAAAGTAACGCAGCGCCGTATCACCAAAAAATTGGCCGACCATGAAGTGGGGTAAATCTAGCCGAGGTCAAAGTGGTTAATATTTTTATTTATTACAGGCATTTATAAAGCACTGACAATTTATACTGTACATTCACATCAGTCCCTGACCTCAAGGAGCTTACAATCTAAGGTAACTAACTGACATTCATACATACACATATTAGGGCCAAGTTATTCAGTGGCCAATTAACCTACCAATATGTCTTTGGCATGTGGGAGGAAACCCACACAAGCACAGGGAGAACATGCAATCTCCAGGCAGGTCATGCCATGGTTGGAATTCGAACCAACAACCCTAGTGCTGATAGGTGGAAGTGCTAACCATTTAGACACTGTGTTCGAGAATTGAAGAGGATACTGTATTTCTCATTTCAAGCAAGTCTAAATTGTATAATTTAGGTACCTTATTAAATTACACATTTCTACAATGTAACTAGTAAGTTTAAAAAAATTGCCTTACTCAGCAGAAAGCCAATTTGGCACCATTTCTGTTTACAGTCATTTGAACAACTGTCCACTCTATGAATAGGGGGCATGGCCACACTATATATATATATATATATATATATATATATATATATATATATATATATATATATATACACCAGATGCACTGTTGGCTATTGGAAACTAATAGTTATTATATATAAATCAGAAAGCATAGTAATTTTTCAGGGGGTATACACCTACCTGTTTCAGGCTTAAAGGTAATGTGTCTGGTTAAACTATAATGTAAATGTACCTGTGTCCATGGGTTGACTTGCATTAAAATGCTTAGATGTGAATGAACCCTCAAAGTTAGTGGGAGTACCATAATTATCTAAGCCAAGAGATCATAGGCCATTTATGTAAGGGACATCTTAATAACAGTATACGTTTTTATAACATGTCCATTAACAACCTGAATAATGTATAAATCGACACTGATCACATGATAATTTTAGTAAGTAAAAAAAGTTACAAGCTCAAAGAACTTGCAGTGATCCAAGAGGTTTACTAAGATTTCTTTGAGAACTGATTCCTCCTGTACTTGATAGGACCTTTTCGGTGTAGTTTGAACAAGCTGCTCTATGAATGTGTCAGAAACCATGAAATCAGACCAAGACAGAAGTGCAGTTAAATCACACTTGTTTAATAATAAAGATAAAAAGAATAAACTTAGTCAAAACATAGCCAAAGTTTAGTAACCAGAACGGATATTCAGCCAAGCAGAAGTCAGGGATCAAAGTAGTGGAACAGCAAGCAGGATCTGGAGCCAGAAGGGATGTCAGGAATGCAGGAGATACTTTCTTGTGATGTGACCAAGGTGAAGGCAGAGCTCCTTTGGACTGGACAGCTTAAATAGGGAGGACTGACAAGCAGGTTCATCAACAGCTGGGTACCTGTGGAGAGAGATGGGAACTGGCAATTAGCCGACAGCTGAGCTGCCAGCTCAGAGAATGAAGGGCTGAGCCCAGCCCTGATGGAATGGTACCAAGGAGCACAGCTTTAGATCCCAATAGGTTGTTGTCTGTAGGCAACGTATTTAGTCAACTCTGCATTGCAGCTTCTCCAGAACTGATGCTAATCGCAGGATTGGCATATGGACTTGTGGTCGGTGGAAAGCAGGACCTGGAAAATTGATGGAGAGAAGAAGAGCTGAGGCTATGTAGTAGGAGGAAGAGAGAAAGAACCAGAGAGAGCCCAGAGCAATATGGCAAAATGGGCGGCAGAGAGTATGAGTTCAACAGGGATCTGAATGCATACTGTATGTAGAGGAAAGAGTGAACATATAGAGTATGTGGGCACAAAAGAGGTGAAAAGAAGATATGGGAAAATAAGTGCAATGGGGAAGAAGAGAGAGAGAAGGCTTGGGATTGGTTGTACAAGGGGAGAATAGAGACTATAGCGTGGGTGTGCAGAACAAATACAATGAAAACCAGTGAGTGGGCACAGGTGAGGAGGAATCGGAAGATAGAGACTGGTAAGCATGTGCAGAGGAAGAAAGTTAATGCCACAGCAAAAATGCAAAAAAAGGAGAGTGAAAATGTAAAAATTAGCACAAAGGAGGATAAGATGAGTATAGAGAAGAAAACTAAAGTGCAGGTGCACAATAATAGGAGAAGAACTGGAAAGTGGGCACACAGTAGAAGTGAAGACTGGGCACAGAGATGCATAGGAGGAAAGACAGTAGTTTGTATCATATTGGTCATACAAACATCTAGAACAATACACAGCACAAGTATAGAATTCTAATGTACCTATATGGTAAATTATAGGACATAGGCAATTATTATTATTATACAGAATTTATATAGTGCCAATAGCTTGCCTTTATGCTGTAAACGCTGCATAGACAGTACAATTATGATACAGTTTAATAAAGTAGGAATCAGAGGGCACAGTGTAGGTATCTATACAAACTCTGTGCTATATAATACAGATTCTTAGCCATACAATGTAGTCATTTTAGTGCATATGCAGCAAATTTACAATGTGGTAGACATTCCTATCTGCATTTTAATTGTGCACTCACAGCAAAATATAGTGATGCTTGTCACCCGGGGGGGAAATGGGCAGGGTAGCCAGGTGTGCACTATTGTCAAGCTGTGGCTGGAGCCATGAGCACATCATATGCAGCACAGATCTGTTGAGATAATAAATAATCCTTATATGTCTAGAGATATGTTGCTAGATCTGGAAGCTCCCCCACATGCCTTTACTGCAGTACTTTGTAATGACATGGGTGTCAAAATCTGTGTTAAATTGACTTATATGTGAACTGTTGTTCCTCACTGTGGGCATAGATTTTCTCTTGATGTGTAAAATGGAAATGTAGGATTCTACAGCAGCCGCAGCACACTGAAATGAGAAGGGGAGCTTAGCTAGAACAAACTTCTAGCATATGAATGATATGTTTCCACAAGAATGGTCTGTCCTAGAGGAGTGCGTAGTGGCTTTGACATGAATGAAACATTCCAAAACAGATAGCTGGGTTGCAGAAGTGCCTGTTCAGATACAGCTTGAAGTGTCCTTAAAAAGCGCTCCATGTGATACATAAATAATTAATAGAAGTCCTCAACAAAGTGCTTGCCACTCAATAAAGTGCTTGCTGTAAATATTAAAAAAAGGTGCTTGCTTTGAATCAATACAAAAATGGTGACTTGGTGACAATCTTCACCAATCTGTGCTTTTATTCAAAGTATTTAAAATATGCACTTACACAACATCAAATAAAATGTGCATTGAGTAGGAAGTAAGGAATGCCAGTTTGCGCTCCACCTGCGTTCTGTAAACAGGAAGGGATGTGTGCAAATTCAACCCTACGCGTTTTGTTAATGTGTGTCTGACGTCATCAGGGGTCACGTGACCCGACCCGTCACTTCCATTTATATGCCTCCTAAACTGCCTATACAAAAAACAAATCCAATCAAAAGCAGATCCATTCTATATACTAAACTTGTCTAACAATCTGTTGATACAAAGCTTCTGCCTAATCCCTCACCATTTCTGGTGGTCAGTGGGGAATAGTGTACTAAAGTCCTCATACCTTGGGCCCACTGAGGTCATCTAGTGGCTAAAAAGTATATAACACACATATATTAAAATCTCCCTTTATAAGACTAGAGGGACTAATTATGAAACCAATTGGAATAATTAATCAGATTAACTTAGTTTCATATGAAACACTTAAGGCGAATATTCCTATATAAAATATGGAAAGAATTATGAATTAAAAAACGCAAAGCTCCTGTAGAAGCAGCCTTTTTTTTTAAGCCAGTGTGCATGGACCCTTAATTGTTGTTTTTTTTTGGGGGGGGGGGGGGTGGGGGAATGCTGCGTTTAGTCTTTATATTTTATATATATGATAAAGGTTTCACTATGTCCAGCATTCGTATCCATGGGGCCATTGTTGACTTGTCAAATCAAATGTGTCATACTATTTATTATTTTTTTATTAAACATTCTCAGTACTGGAGTGGCCATGCTTTGAAAATGTATATGCTTTTGAAAATGTATAAACTACTATTATACCAGGCCCGCCCCAATATTTTTTACCTGCACCAAATTTTACAAAGCCACATTCACTGAGTGTCCACAATTCAAACATATCCAGGCAATGTTAGGACGCTATGGATGATAATGTGACTATTGAGCTTTTTTTCATAGATACCAGTTGGCTAGGTTCTGTACCTAATATCACCTCCTTTAACTTAAGTTTAAGTTAAGTTATAATTAACTTTAATTATATTTGATCTATAGCGTCCTATGTCTCAGTGATTTGCAGAAAGCTTATTTACTTATGATTACTTATGATTACTGATATATTTATAAAAGGTGGCATGACTAATATGATTCTCTTTAATTGACTGTAATTCTATTGTAGATTTTTTTTTTCAGTTTTCAACATAAAAGCAAACAAAATAATTTATTAAAATATAATCAATGTTTTGATTTTCTGAATGTTTTCTATAAAACGGTATTTGGTGGCCTAATATATATAGTACTTCTGTTTATTTTTGAGGCAGCATATACATACTGTTTATACATCTACAAACTATAGCTGACTTGTAAATTATACTTTTGAAGATATACTGTTTGTCAATATGACATTTTAATGTGGAGCTGTGCTGCCCTCTGGTGGTAGGTAATGTAAAATGTGTATAAAAATATAAAGGATTCCTTGAATACAGCTTACTGACAATAAACATGAACTAGCAGCAATGTTCTGTCCACATTTTTAATTGTTTTTTTTTTATGTATATATTATCTGTGCAGGTGTGGGAGGTGGGCAATATGAGGAGCTACAGGCAGAAGAGTGTGGCATCTTGAACGGATGTGAAAATGGTAGATGTGTACGAGTACAAGAAGGATACACATGCGATTGCTTCGATGGATACCACCTGGATATCATGAAAATGACCTGTGTTGGTAAGAAAAACCTGCACTCTATTATACTGACATTTAAGCTATATCGCAGGCTGTTAACTAGCAGTAAGTGGTCCCAAGAGGTGCGACTGGTGGGTTCACGGGGTACTTCTGCTTGTCAGAGTAAATATATCATAATAGCAAAGTATAAATCAGAAATTAAACAAACCCGAAGTTGTATTTTTATTATTTAAAAATGCAAAGCTTTATTTGGAAAATATTTGTATCAATGAGTTTGTTCAATGGATGTCCTTGTCATTTCCTAAGCCTTGTCTTTTATTAAAGTGGCAAAAGGTTTTATCTGTCACCTAATCCATTGGATCATTATAAATTAAATTAATGAATTAAATTAATAATTTATTTAATTAATTATAAATTAAGTGATGTAAATACAATTAGAAAACAAGCTCTCTCATTCTACAACTTATCTTGTGTACATAAATTTATTTAAATTAATTTTTTTACTAGTTGTTTAAAAATGTTAAAGCAAGTTGAAATTTGGAACTTTTTTTAAGTATGTGTAGGGTCTTTATCTTCCATGCGTGGCTTGTTTTCAGAGGCTGACTGACATAGAGGTAAAATATCTTGCCATTGGACTTCTCATCAGTTACAATCCTCAAATGCCATTTTGGGCTTTATCACATACATTATAACAAAGTGGATATGAGAAGTAACAAACATCACTAATTAGAAATGTGAGAAGACTGAAGAAAAGGGTGACTTTGAATATTCATCAGCCCCACTAATATATCCAATCAAATCGAGCAAGAGTGCAAATTATAACTCATAGCTTTTTTCCTGCTCTCCGAGACATTTTCTGGAAACCCCAAAAGGCCCAGCCAGTTAGCAGCACCTATTTTATCTGTGTATATACAGTATGCATGCTACAAGCTCACTGAAGAGCAGAATGGATTTCTAGAAGTACATTCTTTCCCCTCCAGATTTATTTCTGATTAACTGTACAACTGACAGTCATTGGGGGTTATTTTCTAAAGGAAAATCCACTTTGCACTGCAAGTGCACTTGGAAGTAAAGTTCCTGTAGATCCGAGGGAGACATGCAAGGAAAATAAAAAACAGTATTTACGTGATTGGATGATAAAATCAGCAGAGCTTCCACTCATTTCAGATCCACCCCTTAGATTTATAGCGACTGCACTTCCAAGTGCACTTTCAATGCAAAGTGGATTTGCCCTTCGTAAATAACCCCCATTGTTTATAAAAAAAAGATTTTGGCGGTGGAAATGATTTTAGGACTACTACTTGTATCATAAAAGTTCTCTCATAATTGAATGCAATTAAAGCATTTCAAAATGTGTTCCTCTAGAAGGGACAATCCTGGGTGAACCTAATAAAGCCATATAGGAGATATAGTTTATATTTACAATATATTTTTATGAACATAGCAGTGCTTTAAGACTACAGGTTGTTCTCAAAGTGGCACCCAAAATAAAAATAACACTTTATAATAAATCCTGACCTTTCCTTACCAAACAAAGACAGTCATTTCAGTTTTATTGAACCACATAAATCTTAACCTACTTATAAATCTAATATTCATGTGAGGGGCGTGTATTTGTATTTTATAGGAAAAACATGAAGTCTATCTATAAGTAAAAGAAGAAAAAGCCTTTATGTAACTAATAGCATAACCTGGTATTTTCTCTTTCTAGATGTCAATGAGTGCAATGAGCTGAACAGCAGGATGTCACTGTGCAAGAATGCAAAGTGTATTAACACAGAGGGCTCATACAAATGTGTGTGTCTGCCTGGCTACATACCATCAGATAAACCCAACTACTGCACAGCAATAAACTCAGATAGAGACGACAGTGAACTGGAGTAGAACGGACTTTGGCTCCAATTTCTCAGCCCATATACTCTGCACTGTATGAAAGCATGGAAGATGTGTATGTTACTTGAGATGAAGGTGGAACATAACCTCTAATGACAGTTTTGTGGGAAACAACAGTAGTTCTTTTTATCTGCAAGCGGAATAAAATGTCGGACGTTACTCTGCATCAGATTTACAGACCAAAAGCACACATTTTCTCTAACGGAATAAACCACCCAAGTATATAGTCTGATCTTGCATAAACTTATTGGAAAAAATAGCCAAAAGCAATGATGTTACTGAGCTGGTTATTATTATTTTGTACTATCGCTTTATTAACTTGCAATTTTATTAGAGGTGGGAGCATTTTATAACACTTTTTTGACGATGCAGCACATTGGATACTGTATCAGAACTATTGAGATGAGAACTTTTTTTTTGTTATATTTTGGTGCAAATATCTTGTAGGGCAAATTCCTATGGACTTTTTTCACACTGTTTTGCCGTTCTTTGGAAATATTGTTCAATGACTTTTAAACCTCCTTGTTTGCCCTGTGGAGCAGACATCCTTTTGTTTTTTTATTCTTAACTTTTTGTACATCTTGGCTGGAAAATCATATTGATTTTATTTTTTACTCTGCCTTTTGTCTTATTACTGCACTTAAATTCTTTAGAACTTTTCTTGCCAAGTTTCAAAGCTGCTGGAAAACCATTGCATCCCTTAATGTACATTAAATTGGATACATGTTTCCCTGTCCATAAATGTAATTTGTAAATCGAATATGGAAAAAAAAATCTTGTTTGAGTTTCTTAACATATTAAAGCTGTATATTAAACATCAATAATAAAAAAAAAAATATTTTTAATTTTTTTTTTTTTTTTATTAATTTGAACATATCACAACTCTTCTACACTTTACTGATGAAGTAGTGTAGCTATTCATTGTGTGAAGAATTTATGCTTAATGTGAAATATTTCACAATGATTTTTGTATGAGTAACTCTTTTGTCAGTGGAGAATAAAAGATTTTTTTTTTTTTTTTTGGTAAAGATTGACCCAAATATCCACAAAGAACAAGCTGCAAATGGGATCAGTAAATAGGCTTTTTCACCTACACTTGCTTGGTGGGATTTTGGGCTATTTCCCTTTTTTCAGAATAAATATTTTATTTTCTTCAATATTAGATATACCCATAAACACGAAATGACAGTTGTTCATTCAGGCTATTTTCAGTGTCATGTCTTTTTTTTCCTCACAATAAAAATTTCATTGAGAAAGGAAAAAATGGGTACATTACAAAAGCACTGTAAAACCGATACATATGAAAGACAAAGTAGTGATTTATATCCAACGAACCAATAATACTCTGAAACATATAGTCTATCAGAAACATCACCACCAACAAACTTGAAGTAAAACAAACAACAGGACTTACATTGGGCCTAGGCCCAACCTATGAAAGTATCCCATGATCTCAAAAACGCACATCTGAGATATTTTCGTTGACTGCACCAGATACCAGGCAGCCACACAGCCAGTCAGGGACCATACACAGGATTTCTGGCAAAGACAAAACAACAACAGAAAAATAAGGGTGGGGGAGAAAGGGGGGCGGCCAGGAGAGGTAACCACTACAAACCAGGTAGCGAGGGAGTCAAGAGAGGAATGTAGAGCAAGATGAACAATAAGCCAGGTGGGGGTCAAGAAAGGGGGAAGGGATTGACCCAACTGTGGCTCAATATCGTAGTAATTCCTGCAGCCAAAATCTTATCAACCATGCAGGCTACAACACAATTCGGGGTCCCCTCAGACGTCTGAGCACCTGTGTCTACGCCTGAGCCATAATAGCTTTGTAGTCATCAGATGTTTTGAATTGGAGCCAGCAAACCCAGGTTTTGATGTAGGCAGAAATTCTGTCTTGAGCAAAGATAGTCAATTACTCCAACTCCTCCATGCACTTGAGTCATTCCCACACACTCGTTGGGGTAGCATCTTTGTAGTGCAAGGGGACACTGAACCAAGCAACGTTTATTATATGTAGAGTCAGTGATTTGCTGTTCAATCAAACCAAACGTTTGATATGGTGCAGCAAATACTATGCTTGAGCAGCTCCACCAGACATGAAAAAAAGTATCCTCAGTGTCTCCGCAATGCCAACAATCGTCAGAAGCCAACAGGAAAATCGTATGAAGTACAGAGGTGACCAAATTTTGTAGATGTTCTCCTGTGTGTGTACATTAAACATGCCTTTTTGAGTAAGCAAATTGATCTATTCCTATTTCTCTTGTTCCAAGTGGCAGTCAAGGTTCTTCTCCCATGCGGCAAAAGTTGGTCCTGCATTGGACGAATGAGCCACAAGTAAGAGAAAATAGAAATCAGTAACCAAGTGCCTCTGTGGAAATGTCCTTTTATATTTCGACTCAAAGGGAATTCGGTCCCTGAAAAAAAACCTGTTTATCAGCTACGCCTGTCAGGTAATGCCAGAGCTGTAGATATGTCCAAAAAGGCACTGTCAATTGGGGCACATGGCTTGCCAATGCTGTCCAGTCAATAAACCCACCCCAATGAGAAAAACTGATAGGCATAGAGATGAACATATGGCCTGGCCGTAACCAGGAAAGAGCTATGCAGAACATATGCCAGTGGGGCCTCTAAGGAGGCCTGTTCCAAGTGAGCCCAATCTTTATACGGAGTGTGATTGGCCCTGTTGACCACTCTGGTCAAGTGACCCTCTAGATAGTAATTCTGCAGGTCTAGGAGACCAGTCCCTTTCTTTTGCTTTTGGGTAGGATAAAGTGGATAAGCTTAGGCCCCTTTCACACTGAAGGTGCTTTTCAGGTGTTTTAGCATTAAAAATAGTGCCTGTAAAGTGCCTCTCGAGCCTCTCCAGTGTGAAAGCCAGAGTGTCTTCACACTGGGGTGATGCGCTTGCAGAAACGGAAAAAAAAATCCTGCAAGCAGCGTCTTTTGGGTGGTGTGGGAGCAGTGTATACACCACTCCTAAACCACCCCTGCCATTGAAATCAATGGACAGCGCTGCTGAATCGCCTGCAAAGCACTTCGGCAGCAGCGATTTGCGGGCACTGTTAACTTCTTTTTTGGGGTTAAAAGCTCGCACAGGACTGCTAAAACTAGCTGTGCATTACTGCTAACGTGGCTACGCTAGCAGTGTAAAAGGGCTCTTAGTCTTGCAGTTTTGCCATACCACAAGATGTTCTGAAATAAACGATGAGTTGCCTGAAAGAACGCCTAGGGTAGAACAATTCTGCCTGCATGATGTACAGTAAGCGCAAAAGGACATCCATCTTTAATGCTGTTGCACATCCAAACCATGAGAGCTGCTTGAGGTCCTATGTTTTGGGTCTTCTTTAATCCGGTGCACTACGGAGGTGAAGTTTTGGGTGTAAAGTTGAGACATGCCGGCAGGGAATACAATCCACAAGTACATTATCGCATTCTTTAGCCAAGTAAAGGGAAAGGAACATTTACAGTGGGCCACGTCTTCCAAAGGCATGCCCAGATTAAGTGCCAAAGATTTTGAGTAATTAATGTGAAGATTAGATAAGTGTGAGAATCCATCCAAAGCGTCCATGAGGTTAGGGAGGAAGGTATGCAGCTACGTGATAAACAGCAACATATTATCAGCGTAGGCAGCCAGTTTGTATTCTTTATCTGCCATAGGAAAGCCCGTAATGTCAGGATGGAAATGTAGAAGGGTTCCAGCATCAAAATTTAAATTAGAGGCGATAATGAACATCCCTGTTGCATGCCATGATGTAACTGGAAAGCGTCAGAAAGTTGGTAATTGACTTTAACCCTTGCAATGGGGTTAGTATATAAGGCCATGATTCTTTTGCAAAACATGAGGTTTAAAACCTAACTTTTGCAAGACTGCCTCCAAATAGCCCCATACTACTTGATAAAGGGCCTTCTAAAGAGACTAAACTAAACTAAAGAGAAGCCACAGTCAGTCAAACGTTTTGCCAAAAGTTAAATGTTAATCGTTTTCATGGTATTACCCCCCGTGCCTCTTGGCCAGGGACAAAACCAACTTGTCTCGGGATATAAGTCTCAGAATCAAAAGGTAGGCAATTAGCCAGAATCTTGGTAAACAGTTTCACATCCACAGTCAAGAGGGAGATGGGACGATAATTAGACCTGGCTAAGATATTTTCCCTCCATTGGACCTATGGCAATATGTGCCTCAAGCACATGTGGTGGCAGCTGTATTTTCACTAGGGAGTTGAATGGCTTAACAAAATGAGCAGCAAGGGTAGGTTTGAAATGTTTATAATATTGAACTGAAAGCTTGTGCGACCTGGGGCTTTTACCCAATTCCATTTGTTTCAAGGCCATATGAAGTTCTTTCATAGTTAGAGAGTTGTCCAAGCACAAAGCCTCCTCTTTGGACAATCAGTCCCCCCCAATGACATTCTTGTGGGCTTTCCACTAAACAATAGGGGATACATCTGTTGTGTGATTAATTGCAATGTATTCCCTTAGAACATGCCAGAATTTGAGAATCTTTCAAAAAGCATTTAGCTGTCAAAGTTGTGTGTGTTTTACCTGCTCAGGAATCATGAGGGTCATGGTAATAGGATGTTGATCTGTGGCCTCAATTAGGAATTGTAACTCATGTTATGTCAAAAAGAAGAAATCTATCCAGGAGTATTACTTATGTGGGGAGAAAAAAGTATAATCCTTAGTTTAGGGGTACAAGAGATTCCAATAATCAAGAATATGAAGGTTTGCAAGGTATTTTTTAATTGCACAAAGCGTGTGATAGGGGAGGGCAGACATGCCTGTCAAAGTATCCAATGTGGGTGCAAGGGGTGTGATGAAATCCTCCCCAAAAACCACAGTCCCTTGAGTAAATTCTAGCAGGAGTGTGCTATTGTGACAGAAAAAAAGATACCCGTCCTGTGTTTGGACAGTACATATTTGCCGAGTCAGTGGTCTGCCATGTAGCATGCGCTTAACCACTTTCAGACCGGACCATTTTGCTGGTAAATGACCAGAGGTCTTTTTACAATTTGGCACTGCGCTGCTTTAACTGGTAATTGCGCGGTCATGCAATGTTGTACCCAAACAAAATTTGCGTCCTTTTCTTCCCACAAATAGAGCTTTCTTTTGATGGTATTTGATTGCCTCTGCGATTTTTATTTTTTGCGATATAAATGGAAAAAGACCGCAAATTTTGAAAAAAAATGATATTTTCTACTTTTTGTTATTAGAAAAATCCAATAAATTCAATTTTAGTCATACATTTAGGCCAAAATGTATTCAGCCACATGTCTTTGGTAAAAAAAAAGTCAATAACTGTATATTTATTGGTTTGCGCAAAAGTTGTCACATCTACAATCTAAGGTACGTTTTCTGGAATTTACGCAGCTTTTAGTTTACGACTGCCTATCTCAGTTCTTGAGGTGCTAAAATGGCAGGGCAGTACAAAACCCCCCCAAATGACCCCATTTTGGAAAGTAGACCCCCTAAGGAAATTGATAAGTGGCATGTTGAGCCCATCGAATATTTTATTTTTTTGCCTCAAGCGATTGAATAATGACAAAAAAATATTTTTTTTTTTTTTTTTACACAAAGTTGTCACTAAATGATATATTGCTCACACATGCTATGGGCATATGTGAAATGACACCCCAAAATAAATTCTGCTGCTTCTCCTGAGTATGGGGATACCACACGTGTGGGATTTTTTGGGAGCCTAGCCGCGTACGGGGCCCCGAAAGCCAAGAACCGCCTTCAGGTTTTCTAAGGGCGTAAATATTTGACTTCACTCCTCACTACCTATTACAGTTTTGAAGGCCATAAAATGCCAAGATGGCACAAAACCCCCACAAATGACCCCATTTTAGAAAGTAGACACCCCAAGCTATTTGCTGAGAGGCATTTTGAGTCCATGGAATATTTTATATTTTGCCACAAGTTGCGGGAAAATTACAAACTTTAATTTTTTTTTATTTTTTTTTCACAAAGTTGTCACTAAATGATATATTGCTCACACATGCTATGGGCATATGTGAAATGACACCCCAAAATAAATTCTGCTGCTTCTCCTGAGTACGGGGATACCACATATGTGGGACTTTTTGGGAGCCTAGCCACGTACGGGGCCCCGAAAACCAAGAACCGCCTTCAGGTTTTCTAAGGGCGTAAATATTTGACTTCACTCCTCACTACCTATTACAGTTTTGAAGGCCATAAAATGCCAAGATGGCACAAAACCCCCACAAATGACCCCATTTTAGAAAGTAGACACCCCAAGCTATTTGCTGAGAGGCATGTTGAGTCCATGGAATATTTTATATTTTGCCACAAGTTGCGGGAAAATTACAAACTTTTTTTTTTTTTTTTTTTTCTTCACAAAGTTGTCACTAAATGATATATTGCTCACGCATGCCATGGGCATATGTGAAATGACACCCCAAAATAAATTCTGCTGCTTCTCCTGAGTACGGGGATACCACATATGTGGGACTTTTTGGGAGCCTAGCCGCGTACGGGGCCCCGAAAGCCAAGAACCGCCTTCAGGTTTTCTAAGGGCGTAAATATTTGACTTCACTCCTCACTACCTATTACAGTTTTGAAGGCCATAAAATGCCAAGATGGCACAAAACCCCCACAAATGACCCCATTTTAGAAAGTAGACACCCCAAGCTATTTGCTGAGAGGCATGTTGAGTCCATGGAATATTTTATATTTTGCCACAAGTTGCGGGAAAATTACAAACTTTTTTTTTTTTTCACAAAGTTGTCACTAAATGATATATTGCTCACGCATGCCATGGGCATATGTGAAATGACACCCCAAAATAAATTCTGCTGCTTCTCCTGAGTACGGGGATACCACATATGTGGGACTTTTTGGGAGCCTAGCCGCGTACGGGGCCCCGAAAACCAAGCACCGCCTTCAGGCTTTCTAAGGGCGTTACAGTTTTGAAGGCCATAAAATGCCAAGATGGCACAAACCCCCCCCCCAAATGACCCCATTTTGGAAAGTAGACACCCCTAAATTTAGGGGTACACTAGTGAGACTAGGTAATAAATGGCGGGTGCCCTGAAACTATAAAAAAAATAACTAACCAACCAGCGTCACCTGTAACAGTTATATGGTGATCACTGGTGAAAGGGTTAACTAGGGGGCAATCAGGGGGCTTTATGCGGTAGTATATGGGGGTCCCTGGCGCTATAAAAAGCTGCGGCGAACCTAAATACCTGCCTGCCTAACTAGCGTCACCTGTGACACTAATACAGTGATCAGAAAAACGATCGCTTATTAGGCTGGGTTCACACTGGAGCGATGTGGGAACGCCACGAATGCGCGGCGGGTTCCCGCATCACATGCCTCCCGGCGGCAGTTCACACTGCCCTATGCGAACTGCTGGGAGTGTCAGTGAAATGTTAATGACACCCCCAGATCAGTTCGCATATCGCAGTGCGATCTGCAAACTCGGATTGCATGGTGTGAACACCCATGCGATCCGATTCTGCTGCGGACCAAAAAAAGGGTCCCGTGCGAGTTTGCGGCGGGTGCGGCGGGTGCGACACGAATTCAGCCATACTATCTGTATGGCTGAACTCGAATCGCACAGAGATCGGATGTGATTTGCACTGCAGTGCGGTGCGAATCACATCCGTTCTCATAAACCGCTGCAATGTGAACCCAGCCTTAGTGACACTGGCGACGGGGGGTGATCACGGGGTTAAACCTTTATTGGGGGGGTTAGGGGGGTACCTTAGAACTAAAGGAGGCTAACCCTAACTGCCCTAACAGTTATTACAGTCACAAATGACACCCGCCGGGTGATCAGGGGGTTAAACCTTTATTAGGTAATAAATGGCGGGTGCCCTGAAACTATAAAAAAATAACTAACCAACCAGCGTCACCTGTAACAGTTATATGGTGATCACTGGTGAAAGGGTTAACTAGGGGGCAATCAGGGGGCTTTATGCGGTAGTATATGGGGGTCCCTGGCGCTATAAAAAGTTGCGGCGAACCTAAATACCTACCTGCCTAACTAGCGTCACCTGTGACACTAATACAGCGATCAGAAAAATGATCGCTTATTAGGCTGGGTTCACACTGGAGCGATGCGGGAACGCCACGAATCCGCGGCGGGTTCCCGCATCGCATGCCTCCCAGCGGCAGTTCACACTGCCCTATGCGAACTGCTGGGAGTGTCAGTGAAATAATGACACCCCCAGATCAGTTCACATATCGCAGTGCGATCTGCAAACTCGGATCGCATGGTGTGAACACCCATGCGATCCGATTCTGCTGCGGACCAAAAAAAGGGTCCCGTGCGAGTTTGCGGCGGGTGCGGCGGGTGCGACACGAATTCAGCCATACTATCTGTATGGCTGAACTCGAATCGCACAGAGATCGGATGTGATTTGCACTGCAGTGCGGTGCGAATCACATCCGTTCTCAAACCGCTGCAATGTGAACCCAGCCTTAGTGACACTGGCGACGGGGGGTGATCACGGGGTTAAACCTTTATTGGGGGGGTTAGGGGGGTACATTAGAACTAAAGGGGGCTAACCCTAACTGCCCTAACAGTTATTACAGTCACAAATGACACCAATGCAAAAAAAAAAAAAGCAATTGGTGTCACTGTGACTGGGGGGGCAGGGGTAATTGGGGGGGTGATCGGGGGGTAAAGGGGGGGGTGTGAGTGTGCCTGGCATGTTCTACTGTATGTGGGGTGTGTTGGTGCAACTCACCGAACCTCTCTCCTCGGTGCCGGAACGAAAAATACCGACACGGAGGAGAGAATACATCACTTCCTCTCCTGTGTTTACATTACAGGAGAGGAAGTGATGTCACGGAGGATTTCCATTCGTCGAGAGCGATCGCGAGGGGGTGGCCATGAATGAATGGCCGCCCCCTCATCCCGGATCGCTCTCGAAGGAATGCCGACCGCCGCAGGCACCGGGGGGGGCCCGATCGGGCCCCCCACCCGCGGGCAGGCAGGGACTTATATATACGCCCATATGCCTGCCCGTGCCATTCTGCCGACGTATATCGTCGTGCGGCGGTCGGCAAGTGGTTAAGGAACAGGTATCAACCGTCCTTGTCTCAGTGTTGATCAATCAACTGAGTTTTGACAATCAGCATGTTACGAAACCTTTGGTTTTGGATTGAGCGTTTGTGGAGTGGAATCCCTGAGGGAATCTATAGTCAGAAAGCTTTGGGACCTTATCTGTTTGGAAGGTTGTCACCTGCAGGAATACTATGTGCTCCCTGTGCTTGAACAGATTCAGGAGGAGCAGGGAATGTTTTTCAGGAGTGTTGAGCCTCTTCACATTAAGGGATAGAAATTTCCACTCAAGAGAGTTTTCTACCTTAGCAGGGTCTGCCACAGTATCATATGTCTAAACACCAACAAACTCCCCAAGGGATAGATATGGGAACATTGCCTGATTAGTTCTTTGGCACACGTATGCAATACAATAATCGAAATGACAAATAAAAGAGAGGAACATTTGTTTTATCCTGTGGTAGAAATACATAACTTTTAGAATTTTTGCTTTTTTTCTTCTTCTAGATCGACAGGCAACAACATCTTATACTTGATCAACTTCTGTCTTTCTTGGCGTCTGTTGCTGTGGAGCACTTAGAAATTGTGGAGCAGTCAGTGTGACGAACGCTGGTGTCAGATCCCTGCCCTCCTCGCTAACTGGCGACAAAGGACCGGCCAACCTAACACCACGCTGTCACTTACGTAACAATGCCACACTCAGCTGCACCCAGCACAAAGATTTTCCAGCTTGCGGGACCACAATCTAGGTGCGGGCAGCCTGAGAGCGATTGTCACTGGGCTAATTACACAATTAACCCTTTAACTGCCACCACCCCCGTTTATAGACAGAGCCGGGGGGGACTCGTAATTTTAGCAATACCAATTATAAGTTTAGAATAAGCGCCTGCAACACACACTGCCACCACAGACAGGTCTGCTCAGTGCCTTACTCTACCACAGTAGCGCCCTTTTAAGAGACAGGTTCGTTTATAGTTTGCATCAAGAGCTTTAAAGACAAGGTTAACACTTTTCAACATAAGGATTTATTATGAAAAGGTCAAGGTTGGTGCGAATAAAACATTTACAGAAAAAGGATGTTTCAAAAAATAAAGACAATATACAGCCACAAAGAAATAAGGTAGAATTGAGAAGGTAGAATACTTGCAATTAATGTCCAAGAGTTGATCAGAGTTCAATCGATGAGCAAAGGTAATCGGTTCTCAAACTTGGCAGATGTTCCGGCTTGGATGGTAAAAGGAGAACTGACTATTGCCTTGGCCTCTCCTCTTTTCTGTCAAATCAAAGGGGGTGTTGACAGCGACCAGTGACCAATCGTCTGGTCATCTTGTTTAGGGGTTGGTTGCTGGGAGGTGTCTACACTCATGACCCTGTCCCAGGTACACTTATGATACATATTCATCTCTCTGCCTCTCTATTGTTTATAGACTGCAGATATCCATTTTAGTGATCAGCATGATATTTGCTTCAAAACAAGTCCACACATGACAGGTTTCCCATTTCAGGGTTATCTAGGAGGAGTAAGGGGTCCCAGTGGCTTCCCATATGACCTGACATAGGGGTGTTTGGACTTGAAATGTTAGAAATTATCCGAGGAAACCAAATATATCCATATTATGGCTGTGCTATGATGGCTTTGAAAGTTATAAAAAATGTTAAAGTTTCAACACGTTACTAATCTGTTTGCACGCTATCTTGTTGGAAGTATTTACGACGAGGATCTGTTAGTTCTCTGAATGGAGAAAGTGACAGTTTTACGACAGGCCGCAATATCTTGCCAGGCAACTTGAGCCTTGTTTTCTCTGCTAAGATAACCTTTCTTCCCTTTGAAGATTTTAAAAGCTTTTGGAATTCCTAAGACGAGGGAGGGGGGGGGGGGGAGTTTTACAGATGTAAGTAAGTTTACAAGGTAGCCAAACTGTCATGGCTGCTTTCCACACAAAATGGCAACTAGTTACAATATATCCTGGCTCAGACGTGATATCGTTACACCTCCCTCCTTAGGTGGTTGCATGGGAGGGAACTACAATTTCCCTCCTGACGCAACCGACTCTTGCAGGCTCGGCTTGTCGCGACAGCCCATCAGCATTGCCATGGGTGCTGCCTTTCTTATGCTGGATGGTGAAATCGTATTGCTGTAGAATTAAGCTCCACCGAAGTAGTTTGCCATTCTCCCCAGCCACACGATTTAGCCAGCTCAAGGGATTGTGATCTGTGATCACAGTGAAGTGCCGTCCATAAAGGTATGTTTGTAACTTCTGGAGAGCCCACACGATCGCAAGACACTCCTTTTCAATCGTGGCGTATGCTACTTCCCTGGGAAGCAGCTTTTGGCTCAGGTAGAGGATGGGATGCTCCTCTCCGGCATCATCCACCTGGCTCAGGACTGCACCCAATCCATAGGCAGAGGCATCAGTCTGCACTAGGAAACGGCGGGTAAAGTCTGGAGCCTGTAGCACAGGGGCGCAGGCCAGCGCCTCCTTCAAGGCCTGAAAGGCCTGCTCACATTCTGGTGTCCAAGACACCACCTTGGGCAGTTTCTTTTTGGTTAGGTCAGTCAGAGGTTTAGCCAGGCTACTATAGTTACATACAAACTTCCTATAGTAGCCAGCGGTCCCCAAGAAAGCCATAACCTGCTTTTTGGTTTGGGGGGTAGGCCATGCCAGGATGGCATCAACCTTCCCTGTCTCGGGTTTCAGGGTGCCTCTTCCTACCCGGTGTCCCAAGTACTGCACATCGGTCATGGCAATCTGACACTTACTGGGTTTGATGGTCAGATTGGCAGCTGTCAGTTGGTCCAGGACCTGTGACAGGTGCACCAGGTGTTCTTCCCGCACAATTTCCAGCAGCGTCTCCATTTTATCCCTGAACTTTAGGACGTAATCTACACCAGAGACCTCTGGGTCGGCAATCTTGCCCTCCCAGTTCTCACAGATTAGATTCAGGGGCCCTCTTACCCTCCGTCCGTACAGAAGTTCAAATGGCAAAAAGCCTGTGGACTTCTGAGGCACCTCTCTGTAAGCAAACAGCAGATGAGGCGGATATCGTTTCCAGTCCTTGCCCTGCGAGTGCACAAAGGTGCGCAACATTTGTTTTAAAGGGCCATTGAAGCTCTCGCACAAGCCGGTGGTTTGTGGGTGATAAGGACTGGCCATGATATGCATCATCTGCATTTTCTGACAGAGAGCTTGCATCAAGTCAGACACAAACTGAATGCCTTGATCGATAATGAGCTTGGCTGGGAATTCCACTCTTGTGAAGATTCCCAGGAGAGCATCAGCGACCTTGTCTGTCCGGAGGCAGGGGAGAGCCACCGCCTCTGGATAACGCGTGGCATAGTTGACAACTGTAAGGATATAACGTTTGCCTGAACTGCTAGGGATGGCCAAAGGCCCAACGATATCCACTGCCACCCTCTTAAAAGGTTCGTCAATCACAGGCAAAGGTTTTAGTGGAGCCCTGTGGACATCCCCTACCTTGCCAACTCGCTGGCAGGTAACACAGGACCGACAGTAGTCAGCTATGTCAGCAAGCATCCTGGGCCAATAAAAGTTATGTACCAACCGCCCTCGGGTCTTAGTGATCCCCAAGTGCCCTGCAAGGGGAATCTCATGGGCCACTTTTAGCAGCTGTCCCCTAAATTGACTGGGTACCACCAGCTGTCTGTCACCTATGTCAGCCTCATTCCCCTCTGCAAGCAAATTTTCTCTATACAGTTTCCCTTTGTCCCAGTAGACCTTTTGTTTGTCATTCTCTGCAGGGGGGCGATCAGCTAGACTTCTGAGCTGTGCTAGTGTTTGGTCTGTCTGCAGTGCAGTTTCAAAGGCAGGACCACAACTCTCAGCCAGCAGTCCTGTGGCAAACGAGGACGGCTGCTGAGGCTCAACAGAGGTGGAGTCCACTGGGTCAGAACAGGGAGAGGGCCCCGAGACCTCCTCCTGCTGTTCTGCGATCAGTGCCTGCACCTCGGCTGCCTTTGCAGCACTGCGAGTGACCACCAATACTGGCAATGCATCATCATCATCATTATTGTCATCATCATCATCACATTTAACCTTTATCAGTTCAGCAACATTGGAACATACATCAGGTACCTTCACTAGCAAGGGGGCCTCCTCTCCTGTCTCTGAAGGAGGACCTTGCACTTCAACTCCACCCTCCCCCTCCCTCTGCCCATCCACAGGTTGCCCAGATATTACCCCAACATCTGTAAGCAGTACCTTGGTAGGTCCAGAAGGTTCCGTGGGAGCATCCAGGGTGCTCTTAGCAGGGGCATAGTAAGAAACAAGGGTACCTAAATCAGAACCCAACAACACAGCAGTGGGGATCTCCTCCGAGACACCCACCTCTCTCATCCCACTTCCGGCACCCCAATCCAGGAAAACATAGGCACGAGGTACATGGGAACAGGTTCCCCCAACTCCGGTCAGGGTAAGGTACTTCTCTGGGATGATGTCTGTTTTTTCTATCACCTCTGGTCTGACCAAAGTGACTTCGGCTCCAGTGTCACGAAAGCCTGTTACAGTTCGTTGGCCTACAATGACTGGCTGCAAGTTGGCATTGGTTCCTGGAGGTTTTCCACCGACGAGCAGCACAGCAGAAGGGTTGCTGGCCGGATGGCCAGGGGTTGTCGTCTTCTTCTGCTCAGGGCACTGTGTCCGGAGATGTCCGCCTTTCCCACAGTTATAGCATTTGCGGTTGTCAGTCACAAAGGCTTTGGCTCCAGGAGCTGCAGGTTCCGGCCGCTGAGGAACTTGGTTGGTAGGTAGAGGAGGGGTTGCCAGGTGTGATTTCCCTCCTTTCCAGCCATTTGGAGGAGCCTTGCGATGGTCAGATACCCGAGAGTGGATATAGGTATCTGCCAGTTCTGCTGCTGCTTTGGCAGAGGTTGGCTTTCGCTCCAGCACAAACTGTCTGACGTCTGTAGGACAGATGTGCAAAAGTTGATCTTCAATCATAAGATCTTCCAAGGACTCAAAAGAATCGGCTTTCAAGCCTTTAGTCCACTGCCGGAATGTGGTGCGTAAGCGACTTACCACATCCAGGTATGAGTCCCCAGGCCCCTTTTGCAAGGACCTAAAACGCTTCCGGTACACTTCCGGGGTTAGCTGAAACTTTTGGATGATTGCAGCCTTTAGGGCCTCATAATCACCGCCTTGCTCTTCTGACAGTTCAACATAAGCATCCAGGGCCTTGCCTCGTAGCCCTGGCGTCAGGTACCGGGCCCATTGTGCTGGGGGCAGATGGTACTGATGGCAAGTTTTTTCAAACGACAGTAGATACACGTCAATGTCACTGTCCTTTTCCATAACTGGAAATTTGGCTGCTGGGGTCACTGGCAGAGAGTCATCCCTGTGCTCTAGGGATCCGAGGTTCTGAACCTGTCGCTGCTGCTGGAGCCTAGCCATCTCCAGTTCGTGCCGACGACCAGCCTCCCTCTCAGCCTGGCGTTCCGCAGCCTCCCTCTCAGCCTGGCGTTCCTCTCGCTCAGCCCTGCGTTCCGCAGCCTCTCTCTCAGCCTGGCGCTCGAGAAACTGCAGGTATGCCACAGGATCCGTCTCCCTGAGGTGTTGTAGTGTTTCCTGCATTTGAGGACAGTCTATTCTGGTTCCAGGCAATCTGATGCTGGCCTGCTCTGGCGATGGCTTGGAGGTAACAATCCGTGGTAGTCCAGTGTCAGTCTCTGCATGCCCATCTGGTGAGGCCGCCTCTGAACCACTGGACTCTGGAGTAGCGGAAACCCTTTCTGGTCCAGTTTCCCCCAGGTTCTGGTCTGCACGGATATCAAACTCATGTAGGGCATGTATCAAGCCATCACGGTTTTTGCCACCGACATCAATTCCTCTTTCTGTGCACTCAGCAGTCAGATCATTTTTGCTCATCTTTTTATATGCTGATAACCCAGACATGTTGCAAGCAGAAAAGATAGAACAGAAAGCAGAGATAGGAAGAAGGCATAGAAAGGAGCTGTTGCTGTATATCTCTTTTTAAAAAAAAGTAAACAAAAAAAAATAATGTGCACCAGCTTGTCTCTAAGGACTGTTTCCACAAAGGTTACAATCCTTCAGTGCAGAGCTAATTCCTAACAATGCACTGAATGCTCTTAATGCGAAACTATCCCGCTACGCTGCCAGCCAATATGTGACGAACGCTGGTGTCAGATCCCTGCCCTCCTCGCTAACTGGCGACAAAGGACCGGCCAACCTAACACCACGCTGTCACTTACGTAACAATGCCACACTCAGCTGCACCCAGCACAAAGATTTTCCAGCTTGCGGGACCACAATCTAGGTGCGGGCAGCCTGAGAGCGATTGTCACTGGGCTAATTACACAATTAACCCTTTAACTGCCACCACCCCCGTTTATAGACAGAGCCGGGGGGACTCGTAATTTTAGCAATACCAATTATAAGTTTAGAATAAGCGCCTGCAACACACACTGCCACCACAGACAGGTCTGCTCAGTGCCTTACTCTACCACAGTAGCGCCCTTTTAAGAGACAGGTTCGTTTATAGTTTGCATCAAGAGCTTTAAAGACAAGGTTAACACTTTTCAACATAAGGATTTATTATGAAAAGGTCAAGGTTGGTGCGAATAAAACATTTACAGAAAAAGGATGTTTCAAAAAATAAAGACAATATACAGCCACAAAGAAATAAGGTAGAATTGAGAAGGTAGAATACTTGCAATTAATGTCCAAGAGTTGATCAGAGTTCAATCGATGAGCAAAGGTAATCGGTTCTCAAACTTGGCAGATGTTCCGGCTTGGATGGTAAAAGGAGAACTGACTATTGCCTTGGCCTCTCCTCTTTTCTGTCAAATCAAAGGGGGTGTTGACAGCGACCAGTGACCAATCGTCTGGTCATCTTGTTTAGGGGTTGGTTGCTGGGAGGTGTCTACACTCATGACCCTGTCCCAGGTACACTTATGATACATATTCATCTCTCTGCCTCTCTATTGTTTATAGACTGCAGATATCCATTTTAGTGATCAGCATGATATTTGCTTCAAAACAAGTCCACACATGACAGGTTTCCCATTTCAGGGTTATCTAGGAGGAGTAAGGGGTCCCAGTGGCTTCCCATATGACCTGACATAGGGGTGTTTGGACTTGAAATGTTAGAAATTATCCGAGGAAACCAAATATATCCATATTATGGCTGTGCTATGATGGCTTTGAAAGTTATAAAAAATGTTAAAGTTTCAACACGTTACTAATCTGTTTGCACGCTATCTTGTTGGAAGTATTTACGACGAGGATCTGTTAGTTCTCTGAATGGAGAAAGTGACAGTTTTACGACAGGCCGCAATATCTTGCCAGGCAACTTGAGCCTTGTTTTCTCTGCTAAGATAACCTTTCTTCCCTTTGAAGATTTTAAAAGCTTTTGGAATTCCTAAGACGAGGGAGGGGGGGGGAGTTTTACAGATGTAAGTAAGTTTACAAGGTAGCCAAACTGTCATGGCTGCTTTCCACACAAAATGGCAACTAGTTACAATATATCCTGGCTCAGACGTGATATCGTTACAGTCAGCAATATTCCTTGTTTAATTTCCCAGTGAATAAAAAAATAAAACTTTTTTAGCGGCTAATGAATATTTTCACTCTTTACTACATTTTACCTCAATTTTGACACATCAAATGTAAAATCGTTGACCTCCTGTATGAAGATAAGAGGTAACGGCATCACAAGCAGAGCTATTAAGTTGAATTATATGCATCTGTTACTCATATTACTACTACACTACTTTTTAGATGTATAATTTATGTGTGTATTCAAATAACATAAGGGAACTATAGCAGGGGCCAATTAGTCTGTTCAGGAAATACATGAAAAATTCTTCTAGGTTCCACAATATATATAATTTTTGCTGGGGTAATATAGTCACCGGTATACAAACTATAAGGTAACCAAAAATTAATAAAAACTTTGCTAAGACTCAACAGAGCATCCCAAATCTATCTGGTAGGACATTGTAATAACACATTAGCGGGTATATATTCGGCATGTTCATAATTATTACTATGACAACAGAAAATAAATGAAAAGAAAAACACAGATATTAAAATGAACAACCACGTTAAAATTCAATAAACAAATTTGACAAGAAAAAAAAAAAAAAGCGAACAACCACAAAAACCACTCCACTTCTTTCCCCATAAATTGTGTCCTCCTTCTATGTATCTGTATGTATGGGAATTCTGGTGAAACCATTCTTGTAGACGGGATTCTCTTTGTGTCATACGTAGTATGATTCAATCCAGTACAGATACACCTGCTCATTCAACTAAGTCCATAATTTCAATCAATGTAAGGAACTGTAACTTAAAGATACTGGACATGGGTTACCATTTCATATGAATGTTACCACATTCTTCCGTAGGGAGTTGATATTTTGAGCACTGACCAGCCCTCAGGGGATACCTATCAGGCTCAGATAGTTATCCAAAGGAATAGACATATAAAAGCTGGTTTCATGCAATCCATATGCTGGATTGCATGACATGAAAATGTGTGAATTGTAGCAGGATATACTGCAGGGGATGTCATTTGGGCAGCTTTACTGTGTATGCATAGAAGGTCTATGATGCTGAGCCCCTGTTATGTGTGTATACTTTGTTTATTACACTCATAGGTTCCCTTGCAATGCGGCCTACAAATAAATTTACTTTACTGCATATACCTGCATGTAGTCTTCTACATACCAGTCTACAACCATCATGTTCATTGATGAAACCAGCTTGTATCTGCTTATTCCTTTGGATAACTATCCGTGCCTAAGGCTTCATTCACACCAGAGCGTTTTCAGCTCCTAAAACGCCCAACAAGTAAAATCCCATTCATTTAAATGGCCCCTGTTCACATCTGAGCATTTCGTATTCTGAAGTAAAATGCTTGAAGCTCAACAAAGTACACAAGCTTCTTTTTGGGCAGATCACAGGTGGTTTTTTTCAGTTTTTTACATTGGCGACCCTTTGACCTGTGCAAAATCAAAACTGCCCAGGTGTGAATGCAGCCTAATAGGCATCCCCTGCATGATGGCCAGTCCTCTTGGATTCAACTTCCTATGGGAGAAGGTGGTCACATACATATGGAATGGTAATCCATACCCAGGTTCATTGGGTATGGATTACCAAAGTGTCAATATTTTGTGTGGCCACAATTGTTTTCCAGCACTGCCTTAACCCTCTTGGGCATGAAGTTCACCAGAGCTTCACAGGTTGACACTGGAGTCCTCTTACACTCCTTCATGATGACATCACAGAGCTAGTGGATGTTAGAGACCTTTCATTTCAGGAAGCCTCACAGATGCTCAATAGGGTTTAGGTCTGGAGACATGCTTGGCCAGTCCATCCCCTTTACCCTCAGCTAATTTAGCAAGGCACTGGTCTTCTTAGAGGTGTGTTTGGGTATGTCACAGTACATGTTGGCATTCATGGTTCCCTCAATGAACTGTAGTTCCCCAGTGCAGGCAGCACTCATGCAGCCCCAGACCATGACACTCCCACCACCATGCTTGACTGTAGGCAAGACATACTTGTCTTTGTACGCCTCACCTGGTTTCCACCACACATGCTTGACACCATCTGAACCAAAATAAGTTTATCTTGGTCTCATCAGACCACAGGACATGGTTCCAGTAATTCATGTCCTTAGTCTGCTTGTCTTCAGCAAACTGTTTGCAGGCTTTCTTGTGCATCATCTTTAGAAGAGGCCTCCTTCTGGGACAACAGCCATGCAGACCAATTTGATGCGGTGTGCGCTGTGATGGTCTGAGCACTGACAGGCTGACCCCCACCCCTTCACCCTCTGCAGCAATGTTGGCAGCACTCATATGTTTATTTCCCAAAGACAATCTCTGGATATGATGCTGAGCACGTGCCCTCAAGTTCTTTGGTCGACCATGGCGAGGCCTGTTCTGAGTGGAGCCTGTCCTGTTAAACCGCTGTATGTTCTTGGCCACCGTGCTGCAGCTAAATTTCAGGATCTTGGCAATCTTCTTATAGTCCAGACCATTTTTATGTAGACCAACAATTCTTTTTTTCAGATCTTCTGAGAGTTCTTTGCCATGAGGTGACATGTTGAACTTCCAGTGACCAGTATGAGAGAGTGACAGCGATAACACCAAATTTAACACACCTGCTCCCCATTCACACCTGAGACCTTGTAACACTAACAAATCACATGACACCGGGGAGGGAAAATGGCTAAATGGACATTTTCACTTAGGGGTGTACTCACTTTTGTTGCTAGCATTTTATACATTAACGGCTGTGTGTTGAGTTATTTTGAGGGGACGGCAAATTTACACTGTGCTACAATGTAAAGTAGTGAGTGTTCAGCTTGTATAAAAGTGTAATTTCTTCAGTGTTGTCACATTAACAGATATAACAAAATATTTACAAAAATGTGAGGGGTGTACTCACTTTTGTTAGATAATGTACATATGGATACATAAGAGTAAGGTACAATTTATGGGGAAAGAAGAGGAGTGGTGTTTGTGGTTGTTTTTATTTCCCATGGACAAGTGCTTTTATACCTGTGTTTTTCTTTTGATTTATTTGAATAAAATTATTTTGTAATTTACATATGACATTTACATGTGTGTATTTGGAATATTCATAATTGTTATGTCCCACCATACTGATTTGGGGTGCTTTGTTGAGTACTTTCACACAGGCAGCGCCGGCCGTTAGCGCCAAAGCGCTGCTCATTTTTGCTGCGCTTTAGCGCTGTTTTGGGCACCGACGCTAGTAGGGTGTTTTTTACCCTTTGCAGCGCTTTCAAAATGCTTTTCAGGTGCTTTTGAAGTGCTGTCCATTCATTGCAATGGGCATGTAGTTTTGGGAGCGCTAAATACATCGCTCCCAACCCACCCCAAAGATGCTTTGACGTTTCATAACGTCCCACAACGCACCACCCCAGTGTGAAAAGACGCACTGCAATGGGCGGTAGTTATCAGGTGCTTTGCAGGGGCTATTTCTAGTGCTAAAGTGCCTGAAAACCGCCCAGTGTGAAAGGGGTCTTAGCCAGGTTTTTTTCTTTTTTGTTTCCCCAATTAGTCAGTTGTCGAACCACAGGTCCATTAGTCAAGAATACTGGAAAACTTTTCAAAGGCAAACACTGTGCAAAAAATTTTTTTGTCATTGTTTTAAAGTAGAAATAGAAGTTGAAAATTCTTTCATTTAAATATATTTCTCAGTATCCACAAAGATTAAATCTACTTTGCATGCACCGAATCCCTTTAGAAACCCAGAAATCATGGTGGTGACATCATCAGCGTGCCGAGAATGGAGCTGTGGGTGGGAACTTGTAACTGCAAGCCAGCCCATTACAAGATGCCTATAGTAAACAACAGGGGGTGGATAAAAGACCAATAACCCTGCAGATACAGCAGGTCTTTGTTACAGGAAGTTTCTGTGCAAAGGCAAAGTTTTACATCAGATGTGTATCCAAAAAAACTGTCAATGACAATCAACACTGCGCTATCCCCAGAAGTTATATATACAAAAAGGAGCTGCTAACACGATCACAAGGATATACAATAGTGAATAAATTCCAAATGTTAAATTATAGTGTAGCGCTATATAAAAGAAAAAAAAAATATATATATATTAAAACCACTTAGTGATGTGACAATAATGTATAAGTGTCAAGATTAAATAACATTCCGTAGTGCTTCCCAGACTGCACCACGCTTACATGAAATAATGAAAAAATATGATAAACCAAAGAAATCAAATATTGTGAAAAAAGTCCAAAGAATTTATAATATGAAAAAATCCAAAGAATTTATAATATGAAAAAAGTCTATTATTTGATTCAAATTAAATCCAATCCACACGTGAGAGGGAAAGAGCCATCCACCTTCTTCCTATGAAGACCGCATGCAGGCACCCTGTGGTATATCCATCACCAAATAGGATGTAGGCTTACCAGATAGAATGGATCCAAGCGAATATACATTCGAAGGATCAATCAGACTTCAGAATACTCTTATATAGAGTTTATCCAACATAAAAGACTCTCCAAGGAATTTTCAACCAAGTACTCAAACGATGGGAAAATCTTCCGCTTTAAACTTCAACGCACATTGTAGAACTCATATAGAAAAGAAATGAGGGCCACAATAGTGTAAATCCGTTTAAAAATTTTTTTTTAATAAAATAAGTAATGAACTTACATGTATCCAATGAATTAAGCGCTTATATCATATAAAAATAGAGCTGCAGTAGGAGTCCCGACGCGTTTCGTCCTCAAAAGACATCATCTGGGGTACTACTCCACTGCAGACCACTTACTTATATACTGAACATACTAATTTGGGCGAAAATTCGATCTGCCTGTGTCACCGCATGTTACTTCCGGTTTGACCTGGCATCCGGCGTGCGTTCCACGCCTCGTTGCCGTGTTATTTTATAACCGACCCCATAATTGTATATCGCCAGATAAAAAAATAAAGCCTTTCATAATAAATGTCAAAACCGGCCTTATGAGCATTCTATAATGCAGAGAAGTGAGTATTTAGAGACCGTAACGCTATACACAATACGTCACTTCCGGGTCACGGGTACCAGTGAGCTAGTTGACCAATCAAAGGGCTGACCCACAAATTATTCCAACATCACTTCCGGTCTTCGCTGGGCTGCGACGGAAGTGATGTCGACCAGACAGAGGCTGAGACGCACCATACCTCCAGTGCTCCCACGTGGGGATGCGTCAGATCCCGGAAGCAATGTGGATAGAAACGCCCCAACGCCAGCCAACAATGGAACGCAAATAGACGTGCGCCGGTGTGCACATTTCATGAACTAAAACTTTATTGTAAGGATACATCGGACATTAAAAATAACGTCAGATAATCACGCTCCACTACCAATTGCTAATGGAACGCAAATAGACGTGCGCTGAAGCGCACATATTCAAACAGAACCTATGATAATCCCAGGTCCAAAAAACAAATAAGGGGAAAAAAAGAAAAAGAAAAAAGAGGCAAAAAAATAATAAATTTGTTTAAAAATAGATAAAGATACACTATCCTCATATTAAAAAGGTAAAAAGATACAAATAACGTAACATATATATTTAGCAAAAATATTACATGCCAAATTATGCTTTATCGGAAGTGTCAAACTATACAGGATAAACAGATTTTTATCACGAACTCATTACAGTGGAACCTCAATCCCAGAAGTTACCAGGAATGGATATACACATGGTAATACACATATGTGCATATAAGACCCACCGTAATTCCTTGTATGCCAGTGAATACATAAGAACATAAGGACCAATGCGTTGACACAAAAGGCAGATAGAATTCTATCCCACAAACATTACGTTACATAAATAGCAGCTACACAGAAAATAAAATATACAGAAAAAAACATTGTTCACATAAGATGAACCCCAAAAATTCAAACAGCTGGAAACTAGAACCATCAGAACAATTGCCATTTATTTAGACCTACCCATCATTAATGAACGCATTAATGTCCCATTCTATATTTAAACCAAACGGGACATAAGATCGAATCGTGTATATCCAGTAGGTCTCTAACTGGGAAACACCACGAGTCATGGCTCCACCCCTCCAAGGGGGTGTGTATTTATCGATAGCCAAAAATTGTGTGCCTGTAGGGTCACTATTGTGACATTCCCTATAATGTTTCGGGACAGTATGTTTAGAAATCCTACTTTTTATCAGGGATATATGTTCTCCTACTCTAGTTGCAAATGTTCTCGTGGTCCTCCCCACATATTGTTTCCCACATGGGCAAGTTATTAGATATACCACATATCTGGTACTACAGGTACAAAATGTCTTAATAGTATGTGTTCTATTAGTTGTTGTTGATGTGAACTCAGTTGTTTTGTGCCTACCAACGGTGTTAAATTGGCACACAATACATTTCTTACAGGGATAATAGCCTGTTAGATTATGGAAAAACGATGGGCGCCTAGGTGGATTGATGACATTAGGAGCAATTAAACTCCGTAAAGAGGGTGCTCCCCTAAAGAGAACCTTTGCCCGTTCTGGCAACTTAGAGCCTAGAACCGGATCACTCCTCAACACATCCCAGTGCTTGTTTATAATGGTCCTAATTTGTCTATGCTGTATCGAAAAAGATGTCAGCATAGACCATCTATAAGTGTCATCCGACTCCCTATATGTTTTTTCCGCAACGAGAGTTTCCCTGTTGATGTCAATAGCTTTCTGTATTTCACCATCTAGAATGCTGGCATCATATCCCTTAGCCTCGAATTTCTGCTTGAGGATTTCTGCCTGAGTCTTAAACATATCAAGGTCAGTGCAGTTCCTCCGCAGACGTAAAAATTGGCTGCGTGGAACCGAACTTAACCATGATCTGTGATGACAGCTGTCCAGGGAAATGAAGCTATTTCGGTCTGTTGGTTTAAAATGTGTTTTAAACACAAATTTACTATCCACAATCTCTATCTCCAAATCCAAGAAAATAATCCTGGAGGAACTCATTTCAACTGAAAGTGAAATACCCCTGTCATTGCGATTCAAATCATCGAAAAATTCCCCCAAGGACTCTGGAGAGCCATTCCATAGGAGGAGGATGTCGTCTATATATCTAGCCCATAGGACCAATGAAGGGTTCCGTTGGGCATAGACGACATCCTCCTCCCATTTGGCCATAAATAAATTCGCAAGACTAGGGGCAAATTTTGCCCCCATTGCAACCCCCTGTTGTTGCAAATAGAAATTATCGTTAAACCAAAAATAGTTGTGCTCCATGGCAAATTCCAAAAGCTCCACAAGGTATTCACATTGGAATGATGCCAAAGAGTCATCAAGATTTAAATAATGCCGAACAGCCTCAATCCCCATCCCTTGTGGGATACATGTATAAAGGGACGCTACATCCGCCGTGGCCATAATACAATGTTCATAAGGCTCAATACCTTCAAGTCTCCTGATTGTAGCCCCAGTATCTTTGAGATAGGAAGGGGTTTTCTTAACAAGGGGTTGCAAATAAAAGTCAATATAACGGCCTATGCGTGAAGTGACCGAATTGATGCCACTCACTATAGGCCTACCAGGAGGGTTTACTGGATTCTTATGGATCTTCGGTAGGTAGTAGATTGTGGGAATCCGAGGAGCGATGGGAACTAGAAATGCTTTCTCTTTACTATTCAGAATTTTTAATTCATAACCTCTATTTATCAGATCTTTAAGTTGTCTCTTATATAAATTCGTGGGATTATTGGGGAGTCGTTTGTAGGTACCTGGTTCATCCAAAATTCTCTGCATTTCCATTTCATAATGTTCTCTATCTAAAATCACAACCCCCCCACCTTTGTCCGCTGGACGTATGACGACATCCCTTTGCTCACACAAGGATCTAAAACCAATAGTCGAGAAGGAAGGTCGATTTACACGTCTAGCGGGCAATTTATCCAGATCATTTAGTAACAAATCCTTAAATATTTTTACAGCTGGCGCAGTGGGTATAGGGGGTACGAATAAAGATGGGTTAGCCAACCCTGAATGTACCGTTCCTGATGTAGCCGCTAGATAATCAGTCCTAAAGGGGTTAGTTGTTAAATACCTTTGAATGTTAATTTTTCTTATAAATTTATGTATGTCTATAAATGTGCCAAACTTATTAAGTTGTTTGGGAGGTGCATACTTCAATCCTTTGTCAAGTACTGACAATTCAGCTTGAGAAAAGGTTTTCTTACTCAAGTTAAAAACGCCCTGTCCTATTAAACTCGCCTTCTTTTTCCTCCTTTGTACTCGTTCTCCCCCTCTGCACCCTCTCTTGGATCTTGGTCCCTTTTTCGGGCGTGTGGATCCTCCCGAAAATCCTGATTTCTATAGTTGGTATTAGGTGGATTATACACAGATGGTACATATGTGTTATTCCTATTATCTCTGTCGTATACCTCCCTCAACGGGGAGAACCTATTATGTGTAGAAACCATAGCCATATTTGTATATTGGGGTCCCTCATAATGTGGGTTGGGGGGGGCACGTCTGGGTGATGGAGAGTAATATGGTGAATTGTTATATTCTCCATATTGATGAGCATTATGATTATACGGACGTCCTCTATTAAACCCACGGCCTCCCCTTCTGCCTCGATTATTACCCCTTCCTCTTTGGGGGTTATTGGGGGTATGAGGGGTATAATGGAGTACCCTTTGTTGGGAGGATGGTGGGCCATCATACGGCCTTCTTTGTACTGCTTCACTATAAGACCTGGGGGGTATGTCAACCCTCTCAGGTGCCGCAGGGCCTGCAGATTGAGATCCACTCATAGATTGTAGATCCATGGCAGGCGTATTCTGGCTAAATTTCTGCCACCCAAAGACAGTGCCTGTCTTATAATCATTAACATCTCTGGAGTACTTCTTTTGTTTCTTATATTTTTGTTCCCTGTCTTCCTTTTCTAAATGATTCCGCAAATTGGCGGAAAGAGAGTTATATTCCGGGGTATCCTTATATACTCCCAATTTATCTTTGATCTCTTTAATTTCTTGGTCAAGGAGAGCCATCCTGCTGTTCTTCCTAGCAATCAGGAAACCCAGAAGACTGGTTCCTGCTTCATTAAAATATTTAAACCAAGTGTCCAAATCAATTTCGCCTTGTTGGGGGTTTACATCCCACCTGAGACTTCTTGGGACCATGTGCTCCGCAATATATTGTTGCAGGAACACTACATCCCATTGTAGGTGGAGTTCAGATGTCATAATATTCTTAAGTCTCATAAACATCCCTCCCACCTCTGTGTTACTACCAGTTGCAACAAATACACCATCTGTGTTAACTTTGTGTAAAGCTCGATATTCAAAAATATCCATCCCCACAGTGACTTATTAAAAGAAAAAAAGGAGGGAAGAGTGGGGGGAATTTGCAGCAATGTATATATCCAAACAATGTGTATCCAAAAAAACTGTCAATGACAATCAACACTGCGCTATCCCCAGAAGTTATATACAAAAAGGAGCTGCTAACACGATCACAAGGATATACAATAGTGAATAAATTCCAAATGTTAAATTATAGTGTAGCGCTATATAAAAGAAAAAAAATATATTAAAACCACTTAGTGATGTGACAATAATGTATAAGTGTCAAGATTAAATAACATTCCGTAGTGCTTCCCAGACTGCACCACGCTTACATGAAATAATGAAAAAATATGATAAACCAAAGAAATCAAATATTGTGAAAAAAGTCCAAAGAATTTATAATATGAAAAAATCCAAAGAATTTATAATATGAAAAAAGTCTATTATTTGATTCAAATTAAATCCAATCCACACGTGAGAGGGAAAGAGCCATCCACCTTCTTCCTATGAAGACCACATGCAGGCACCCTGTGGTATATCCATCACCAAATAGGATGTAGGCTTACCAGATAGAATGGATCCAAGCGAATATACATTCGAAGGATCAATCAGACTTCAGAATACTCTTATATAGAGTTTATCCAACATAAAAGACTCTCCAAGGAATTTTCAACCAAGTACTCAAACGATGGGAAAATCTTCCGCTTTAAACTTCAACGCACATTGTAGAACTCATATAGAAAAGAAATGAGGGCCACAATAGTGTAAATCCGTTTAAAAATTTTTTTAATAAAATAAGTAATGAACTTACATGTATCCAATGAATTAAGCGCTTATATCATATAAAAATAGAGCTGCAGTAGGAGTCCCGACGCGTTTCGTCCTCAAAAGACATCATCTGGGGTACTACTCCACTGCAGACCACTTACTTATATACTGAACATACTAATTTGGGCGAAAATTCGATCACCGTTGGTAGGCACAAAACAACTGAGTTCACATCAACAACAACTAATAGAACACATACTATTAAGACATTTTGTACCTGTAGTACCAGATATGTGGTATATCTAATAACTTGCCCATGTGGGAAACAATATGTGGGGAGGACCACGAGAACATTTGCAACTAGAGTAGGAGAACATATATCCCTGATAAAAAGTAGGATTTCTAAACATACTGTCCCGAAACATTATAGGGAATGTCACAATAGTGACCCTACAGGCACACAATTTTTGGCTATCGATAAATACACACCCCCTTGGAGGGGTGGAGCCATGACTCGTGGTGTTTCCCAGTTAGAGACCTACTGGATATACACGATTCGATCTTATGTCCCGTTTGGTTTAAATATAGAATGGGACATTAATGTGTTCATTAATGATGGGTAGGTCTAAATAAATGGCAATTGTTCTGATGGTTCTAGTTTCCAGCTGTTTGAATTTTTGGGGTTCATCTTATGTGAACAATGTTTTTTTCTGTATATTTTATTTTCTGTGTAGCTGCTATTTATGTAACGTAATGTTTGTGGGATAGAATTCTATCTGCCTTTTGTGTCAACGCATTGGTCCTTATGTTCTTATGTATTCACTGGCATACAAGGAATTACGGTGGGTCTTATATGCACATATGTGTATTACCATGTGTATATCCATTCCTGGTAACTTCTGGGATTGAGGTTCCACTGTAATGAGTTCGTGATAAAAATCTGTTTATCCTGTATAGTTTGACACTTCCGATAAAGCATAATTTGGCATGTAATATTTTTGCTAAATATATATGTTACGTTATTTGTATCTTTTTACCTTTTTAATATGAGGATAGTGTATCTTTATCTATTTTTAAACAAATTTATTATTTTTTTGCCTCTTTTTTCTTTTTCTTTTTTTCCCCTTATTTGTTTTTTGGACCTGGGATTATCATAGGTTCTGTTTGAATATGTGCGCTTCAGCGCACGTCTATTTGCGTTCCATTAGCAATTGGTAGTGGAGCGTGATTATCTGACGTTATTTTTAATGTCCGATGTATCCTTACAATAAAGTTTTAGTTCATGAAATGTGCACTCCGGCGCACGTCTATTTGCGTTCCATTGTTGGCTGGCGTTGGGGCGTTTCTATCCACATTGCTTCCGGGATCTGACGCATCCCCACGTGGGAGCACTGGAGGTATGGTGCGTCTCAGCCTCTGTCTGGTCGACATCACTTCCGTCGCAGCCCAGCGAAGACCGGAAGTGATGTTGGAATAATTTGTGGGTCAGCCCTTTGATTGGTCAACTAGCTCACTGGTACCCGTGACCCGGAAGTGACGTATTGTGTATAGCGTTACGGTCTCTAAATACTCACTTCTCTGCATTATAGAATGCTCATAAGGCCGGTTTTGACATTTATTATGAAAGGCTTTATTTTTTTATCTGGCGATATACAATTATGGGGTCGGTTATAAAATAACACGGCAACGAGGCGTGGAACGCACGCCGGATGCCAGGTCAAACCGGAAGTAACATGCGGTGACACAGGCAGATCGAATTTTCGCCCAAATTAGTATGTTCAGTATATAAGTAAGTGGTCTGCAGTGGAGTAGTACCCCAGATGATGTCTTTTGAGGACGAAACGCGTCGGGACTCCTACTGCAGCTCTATTTTTATATGATATAAGCGCTTAATTCATTGGATACATGTAAGTTCATTACTTATTTTATTAAAAAAATTTTTAAACGGATTTACACTATTGTGGCCCTCATTTCTTTTCTATATGAGTTCTACAATGTGCGTTGAAGTTTAAAGCGGAAGATTTTCCCATCGTTTGAGTACTTGGTTGAAAATTCCTTGGAGAGTCTTTTATGTTGGATAAACTCTATATAAGAGTATTCTGAAGTCTGATTGATCCTTCGAATGTATATTCGCTTGGATCCATTCTATCTGGTAAGCCTACATCCTATTTGGTGATGGATATACCACAGGGTGCCTGCATGTGGTCTTCATAGGAAGAAGGTGGATGGCTCTTTCCCTCTCACGTGTGGATTGGATTTAATTTGAATCAAATAATAGACTTTTTTCATATTATAAATTCTTTGGATTTTTTCATATTATAAATTCTTTGGACTTTTTTCACAATATTTGATTTCTTTGGTTTATCATATTTTTTCATTATTTCATGTAAGCGTGGTGCAGTCTGGGAAGCACTACGGAATGTTATTTAATCTTGACACTTATACATTATTGTCACATCACTAAGTGGTTTTAATATATTTTTTTCTTTTATATAGCGCTACACTATAATTTAACATTTAAAGTTTTACATCAGATGCACTGCATAGATCTGGAGAAATACACAAAGCAAACCAAGATACTATTTAACCACTTCAGCTCCGGACCAATAAACACCTTAAGGACCAGAGGTCTTTTTGCAATTTCGCACTGCGCTACTTTAACTGGTAATTGCGCGGTCATGCAATATTGCACCCAAACGAAATTTGCGTCCTTTTCTTCCCACAAATAGAGCTTTCTTTTGATGGTATTTGATTGCCTCTGCGATTTTTTTTTTTTGCGATATAAATGGAAAAAGAGCGAAAATTTTGAAAAAAAAAGATATTTTCTTCTTTTTGTTATAAGAAAAATCGAATAAACTAAATTTTAGTCATACATTGAGGGCAAAATTTATTCAGCCACATGTCTTTAGTAAAAAAAATGTCAATAAGCGTATATTTTTTGGTTTGCGCAAAAGTTATAGCGTCTACAAACTAGAGTACATTTTCTGGAATTTACACAGCTTTTAATTTATGACTGCCGATCTCATTTCTTGAGGTGCTAAAATGGCAGGGCAGTACAAATCCCCCCCAAATGACCCCATTTTGGAAAGTAGACACCCCAAGGAAATTGCTGATGGGTATGTTGAGCCCATTGAATATTTATTTTTTTTGTCCTAAGGGATTGAATAATGACAAAAAGTTGTCACTAAATGATATATTGCTCACACATGCCATGGTTATATGTGGAATTGCACCCCAAAATATATTCCGCTACTTCTCCCGAGTATGGGGATACCACATGTGTGGGACTTTTTGGGAGTCTATTCGCGCACGGCACCCCGAAAACCAATCACCACCTTCAGGATTTCTAAGGGTGCAAATTTTTGATTTAACTCCTCACTACCTATCACAGTTTCGAAGGCCATAAAATGCCAAAATAGCACAAAACCCCCCAAAATGACCCCATTTTGGAAAGTAGACATCCCAAGCTATTTACTGAGAGGCATGTTGAGTCCATGGAATATTTTATATTTTGCCACAAGTTGCGGGAATATTACAAACTTTTTTTTTTTTGCACCAAGTTGTCACTAAATGATATATTGCTCACACATGCTATGGGCATATGTGAAATGACACCCCAAAATACATTCTGCTGCTTCTCCTGAGTACGGGGATACCACATGTGTGGGACTTTTTGGGAGTCTAGTCGCGCACGGCACCCCGAAAACCAATCACCACCTTCAGGATTTCTAAGGGTGCAAATTTTTGATTTAACTCCTCACTACCTATCACAGTTTCGAAGGCCATAAAATGCCAAAATAGCACAAAACCCCCCCAAATGACCCCATTTTGGAAAGTAGACACCCAAAGCTATTTACTGAGAGGCATGTTGAGTCCATGGAATATTTTATATTTTTCCAAAAGTTGCGGGAATATTACAAACTTTTTTTTTTTTGCACAAAGTTGTCACTAAATGATATATTGCTCACACATGCTATGGGCAGAAGTCAAATTACACCCCAAAATAAATTCTGCTGCTTCTCCCGAGTACGGGGATACCACATGTGGGGGACTTTTTGGGAGCCTAGCCACGTACGGGACCCCGAAAACCAAGCACTGCCTTCCGGATTTAAATATAAAATGCTACCAAAAAACCTGTTAGCGATGGCAGGGATCAGGCCTGACTCTGCGATCGCTGCAGTTATGTGTTTAGTGTTTTGTAAGTGACAGTGATCGATCGATACTGCACTTGGGTGGGCTGGGCAGAGGGGCAAAACGCAGGTGCTAGCAGGTATCTGGGCTGATCCCGCTAACAATGCGTTTTTTTGGAACCCTAAACTGCTGGGGACGCTAGTATAGATCTGATCACTTCTTCTCTGAACTCGTCTACCTTCCGCAACCTTTCTTCCAGACAACACTTTGGGATTATTTTCTACTTACAGAGCACATCTTTGCTACTTTTCAGTTTCAGTGGAAAGAAACATAACTACAGTAACAGAAATGGTGCATTTTGCGTCAATTGACAGTGACACAACTGCACCATCTGCATTGACCTAGTGTGCAGATTTCATTATAGTATATATTGCCCCTCCACATACACATACACCAACATACATACTCTTACACTGCCTTGCTGCCTTGTTCCACTTATTAGCTTCAGCACTGTCATCAAAACCTTAAGGGTCATGCTCCAGAGAGTAGCGCTTCTCCTGCTGAGCTATCCTAGTAATCCTTTGGTTCTATATAGTGACTTGCAATGAGATCTCCAGAATGGGTTTAAATCTGAAATGTATTTTTGTATTGGCAAGGACTGTCTATAGTGACTGAGGTGACAGAAGACAGTGATGTGGTTTGCCAGTAGATTCAGATAGTAAAGGTCTGTAAGGCCTGTGAGGGTACCCTAGCTGCTCACTGCTGGCGAGACAAGTCTGCATGTTGGCTCAGTGACATTTGTGCGCAGTAGATGAGAAGCATCCAGTAGACATTAAACCTCTCTGGCGGTATGATTATGTCTGATTTTTGAAGCTCAAAGTGGTACATTGTTACACATGGATATTTGGCATTTTATATTGTAGGCCCCTAATTCTTAGGAATAACTCGCTTAAATCTGTCCAAGAGACTAGTAGACATCCCGGGTATGATAAAGTTTGAAACACGAAATCATAAATTATAGAATAATAAATAATTATAACAAATAATATTATAACAATACATTGTATTTAATAATGTAATCAAATCAAAAACACTGAAATTTGCTCATTCGCAGAATCGTCGCTGTCGTCACTTTCAACGTCTAACGACAAATTTCCCCACGAATCATTATCGTTCAATTCTGCAAGTGATTCTAATATACCATCACTGTTTTCTAGCTGGTCTAAAACCGCTTTTGATGTAGAGGGACACTTTTTGGATGCCATGGATTTTCTCAAGTTTCCAGGCAGAAACTTGAGTCGTCCCCGCCTCCCGCCTTCCGTGTCGACCGCGCCGCCTGCCTGCCATCAGCTGTTCGCCTGCACGAGATAGAGCGGACGCCCCAGGTGAAGACAGCGCAGAGAGAGCGGGCAGAGAGAGCGTCCCCTTGTGAAGCAGGGACACAACGGTAGGACGGCAGCAATGTGCGGAGCCCCGCGCCCCCCCCCCCTCTCCACTGAGCCGACCTGACTCCACGGACATCTCTACCCCCTCATGCGTAGGTAAGGTCACGGATCAGATAACAGTGACAGAGCAGAGGAGCAGCGGAGCGGTGAGGTGAGCAAGTAATGTGGATGAAAGAAGGGGGGATGGACAGTTGATCACCTGTATATCGCTACTCACTAAAACTGACTAAAATTATCGATGAAATGGTTCCTTTTTTTAAAGTGATAAGGCGTATAGCTATAACCCTCCTAATGACTGCTATCAGTGTGACGCTCACTACCAGACCACCGGATTGTTATTAATGTTGTCTGATCAGTTGGATATAAACCCTGCAGGACGAGAAGTTGTGTGAGGTGGATGGATATATGAAGGGCAGACAAACAGCCACGCAGTGTGGAGTTTTCTCTTTCTTTTACATACATCTCTCATACAGAGGTACAAAGTAGTGAGGCCGGTTAGCGTTCGCTTGCGACTATCTGCCCCTTCGCCTATTCGACCGTGGATCGACAGGTAGACACAGGTGGCAAATGCTGGAATTGACGCGGGAATTGAACTACGGCATGTACCTGTGACTAAAAGGGGAAAAAAAAAAAAAAAAAAAGGGGGGGGGGGCAGGAAAAGAAAAAGAAAAGAGGGCGAATCCTAGTGCGTTATCTGGGTAGAGAGTCAGACTGGTGTCCACTGCTCGTTAACAGCATCTGCTGTCGCCCGTTGGCAGACTGGCATAAGGGAGAAGAACTACACCATTGTGCGCTGCCCTACTTTGTGAAAGAAGGAACGGGGAAGGGGAAGAAAGGAAAAACTCCCATGCAAAATAAATCTCTTCAGCACCCCTCCCTAATTGATAGAAGTGCCCCGCTCCTAGAAAGGGACGTAAGCAACCTGTACCCCACAAAGAGTTATAGGAAAAGGAAAAGGACTTTAGCTCTGAAAAAGGTCTTGAGTTTCTGGAGCTGACCTACTACAAAAGGAGTATGCGGGGGAAAACGAATAAAAGGGGAGGGGCGGGACCTACTAGTCCTGGGGGGATACAACGATATCTGGTGGGGGAGACAAGTACGATGGAAAACAGCCAGGAAACCCCCAGCCAGAAGACATTAAGAAAATCAGGCGCGGGCATCAGTAAAACTATGGAGACGGGAGAGGGGCGGGGAGCGGAAAAACCTAAGGACTTATGCCCAACTCGCACTAGGATGGGGGGGGTTAGCTCCCGAGAAGATGACAAGGTTAAAAGAAGGGAAGAATCGGGGAGAAAAGGAGAGGCCCCTCCCCAACCCGAAACTCAACCTGAAATTCAATCTGATATAGAAGGAGACCCAGTGCTGGCGGAGCCACAAGCGACCCTGGGCATGTTGAAAGAGATATTTACAGAGGCATTGACTAAAGTGGAAACTTCACTTAAATCCGATATAGCTGGGATAAGGGCGGACATTGGTCTAGTACTAGGTAGGGTGGAAGAAATGGAGGAAAGAATGAATGGGTATGAACAGAAACTGAGGGACCTAAGCGAACAAGTGAAATCAGCCCAAAAAATAAATAGAGCAATCCTATATAAAATCGAGGATCAGGAAAATCGCGGAAGAAGGAAAAATTTAAGGATAAAAGGTTTGGAAGAAAAATTTAAAAATGAAGAACTCCCTAAGGTGATGCGGGACCTGTTTAATCCCATTCTAGGAAGAGCGGAGGATGAAATACTAAAAATAGATAGAGTGCACCGAGTCTTGGGATATCGGCCCCAAGCCACAGAAAAACCAAGAGATGTAATAATCAGATTTCATTTCTACGAGGAAAAGGCGCTAGTACTGGAGAATATCCGAAGGAAGGACAAGATTATGTTTCAGGAATCGGAGATACAGATATTCTCAGATCTGGCGGGGGAAACATTGAGGAGAAGAAGGCTTCTTAAACCCCTGACAGATCTGATGAGGTCATTAAATGTTCCCTATCAATGGGGATTTCCAGCATGTCTTAGGGGAAGGAGAGACGGCCGCACTGCAGTATTAAGGTTCCCAGAGGACTTAACGGATTTCTGTAATAGGTTAGAAATCCCCCCACCATCAATTCCAGGATGGGAGGAGGGGGTGGGGAATAATGGAAGCAGTGGGGCTATGCAGTGGTCTAGGGTCGGGGACAGGGGGGGGAGGGACGGGGTATAATCACCATCACTGGGGAGCGGGGGGTGGGGGCGGGGGGCGGGGGGGGGGGGCGCGGGCGCTTCGATAGGCTGTGATTGAGGCGGCCCTCCCAAAGAAAGCTAGGCGGGCAAAAGGTGACCTGTGGGTCACCGGGACACCTATGCGAGGAACAAAAATGGAATTTGTTCACTCCTCTGAAGGGAGGAGGGGGGGAGGGGGGTGGGGGGTTGGGGAGGGAGGTAGCCGGGAAGGGGGAGGGAGGAAGGGGGGGTGGGATGGGGGGCAATCTCTCTCTCAAATAGGGGGCATGTACTCTCTCTCGCGCTCTCTCGTCTCCCCCTCCTCTCGCTCCCCGCGTCGACCCCCGGCGGGGGGGGAGCTTCCGCCCCCCCGGCGGGGGGCGGGGGGTGAGGGGAGGGGAGGAGGATGAGTGAGATATGACAAGGTTGAATTTGATAACATACAATGTGAGGGGTATAAGTACTCCCCAAAAAAAGTTTAGAGTAAACAAGGAGCTAGAACTATATGGGGCGAATGTGATCTGTCTGCAGGAAACGCATATGTCACACGAGGCTAGAGGGAGATTGACATCTTGGAAGTTCCCTACATGGTTCTATGGTGACTCTACTACACGCTACGCTAGGGGGGTAGCAATAGGATTCGAGAGAAGTGTCAGGTTCGAAGTTGAGAAACAAATGGCCGACCCGGAAGGGAGATTTTTGTTCATAAGGGGAAGAATCTCGGATGGAGTATACACTTTTGCGAACATATATGCCCCAAATAGGGACCCAGATAAATTCCTAAGGAAGGTCCTGGATTCATTGGCAGAGTTCAGAAAAGGTAAATTGATAGTGGCAGGGGACCTGAATATGTGCGTCGACCCTCGGGTGGACTCTTCAACGGGGTCCCCCCGATGGACGGGGCTCAGATATAAAAAGATAAAGGCTATGCTTTTAGAATTTCAGTTGGTCGACGCTTGGAGGATTAAACATCCAAATAGCAGAGACTATACTTTTTATTCATCGGTACATGGGACATTTACACGAATCGACTATGTACTGATTGAACATCAAATGCTCCCAGCACTCAAAGACATAGTAATAAAATCTATCTCCCTATCTGACCATGCCCCAGTTATGGTACAGCTGGAGCTAGCAACAGACCAGGCCAAAAGAGAGACATGGAGATTAAATGAAGCGCTAATTCAGGACCCAGAGACTAGAAGTAGGATCGAAACAGAGCTGGAAGAGTTCTTTATAAGAAATGACTCCCCAGAGGTTATGAGGGGTACGATATGGGAGACCCATAAAGCATTTATAAGAGGAATTTTAATAAGCATTGGGACAGGGAAAAAAAAGGAAACAGGGAAAAGGTTACAAGAGTTAAATAAAGAGATTTGGGAATTGGAGCAACGAACAAGACCAAAGGGGATCCCAGAGAGAGTAGAACTAAAAGATAAGAAGCTAGAATTAGAAGGACTTATGGAGAAGGAAAGGGTGCGAGTCAACCACTGGGTAGAGAGTATAAGATACCAGGAGGGGAATAAATCTGGGAAATGGTTAGCAAGAGTAGTGCGGGAGAGAAGAAATGTGTCCTTCATATCAAAAATAAAAAATGAAAAGGGGGAAATGAAGCACTCCACTCCTGAAATCGCAACGGTCTTTCATGGTTATTATAGCCAGCTATATAAGGTAGGACAGGGAAAGGAGAAAAGTAGGAATAAAAAAGATACTATCGAGTACCTAACAGGAATAGAGTTCCCTACAGTTCCAGAGGATGAGTTAGAGAGGTTAGACGCCCCGGTAACGATAGACGAGGTGGTGCGGGCAATAAGGGGGATGGCAACCGGGAAGAGTCCAGGCCCGGATGGGTTCCCAATCCTTTATTATAAAAAGTTTGAAAAAATACTGGCGCCCAAACTATGCGAGTATATGAACGCAGTCGCAGAAGGGGAAGAACTTAGGGAAGAAGCACTGATGGCTTACATAACTTTGATATTAAAGGAGGGGAAGGATCCAACAACCCCGGGGAGCTATAGACCGATCTCTCTTCTGAATACGGATGTGAAGATATTTTCAAAAGTGATAGCAGAAAGGCTAAAACCATTACTACCCCAATGGGTCCATAGCGACCAAACGGGGTTTGTCATGGGAAGGGAGGGTAGAGATAACTGCCTTAAAACCCTCATGTTGATTCATGGAGTGGAAAGCAGCGGATCCCCAGTCGCCCTGTTATCTGTGGATGCTGAAAAAGCATTTGACAGGGTCGACTGGGGCTTCATGTTTGAGACCTTAGGATACCTGGGATTAAAAGAAAAAACATTGCGATGGATAAAAGCATTTTACTCCCACCCGACGGCAAAAATAAAAATTAACGGTAACCTTTCCCCGGTAGTAAAATTATATAATGGAACCAGACAGGGGTGTCCTCTGTCCCCAATGTTGTTTGTTTTGGCCTTGGAACCCTTGTTGGTCTCGATCAGGAAAAATGAAGATATAAGGGGAGTGAGAATTGGTAGAGAAGAGTATAAGGTGTCTGCGTATGCAGATGACATATTATTTTATGCTTCAGAACCCAGGGTGACTCTCCCAAATATAATTAAGGAGATCCATAGATATGGGAGGTTGACAAATTTTAAGATCAACATGTCAAAAACTGAAATTCTGAACATAACAGTACCTAAAAAAGAACAAGAGGAACTCCAGAGCTCTTTTCCCTTTATTTGGTGTAGGGAGGAACTGAGTTATCTGGGGGTAAGAATTACGCCCACATTGTCATCTATATACGCGGCCAATTATACATATATATTAAATAAGGTCAAAGAATGTATTAAAAGTATGAGATATAAACCCTTGTCACTAATAGGGAGAGTAAATGCGTTAAAAATGTTCATTTTACCAAAATTGACATATATGTTCCAAATGATCCCAATAAAAGTTCCGCAGGAGTTCTTCACGAGACTTAAAACTCTAACTTTAAAATACATATGGGGACGTAGGAATCCCAGGATTTCTTATGCGACTCTGGAAAGGGGGAAAGCAGGAGGGGGATTAGCAGCCCCAAACTTTAGAAGATACTATCAGGCAGCAGTAATTTCACGAGTGGTGGATTGGGTGTATGACAAAGGGGATAAAGGGTGGGTAAATATAGAGAAAACACAAAGCGGAGTTAATCTAGGAAAAAGGATCTGGATACCACGGGATTTTCGCGATTTAGGGAGGAGCACTAACCCACTAACTACTAATTTGTTCAAAACATGGGATAAAGTGGGTGAATCAAATCACTGGCAGTACAACTCACCTTTAATTTCTTTATTAGACACAAGTTTTTTTAAACCAGGGAAGGAGGAATTTGTATATTTCACTAGATGGGCAAAAAAAGATGATATTTTACTGAAAGATGTGATGAACGGGGATAGATTTTGCACTTTAGGAGAAATAAGACAAAGATGGGGAAGTAGGAACTTAGATAGCTGGAGATATGCACAAATTAAACATTTTGTTCAGACTCTGCCTCGGCCACTCCGAGGGACAGGAGATCTCAGACCAATGGAGAGAATGCTCTCGGATTCGAGCTGCAAGAAAAAAAGTATGTCCAAAATTTATAAAATCCTACAGGAGGAAGAGGATCCAGGGGAACCACTATTCCTGAAAAAATGGGAAGAAGAGTTGGGCACCGTGGGGGATAAGGAACGTAGAAAGAAGATCTTAAGAATAGCAGGTACAATATCTAGGGACAATATGTCATTAGAGATGTCATTTAAATTAATGGCAAGATGGTATGTTGTCCCACAAAGAGCGCATAAGCGGAGAGCAGGTATACCAGCATTATGTTGGCGGGGCTGTGATAAGGTGGGAACCTTTGCACACATATGGTGGGAGTGTGGAAAGATTGGCCCATACTGGGAGAAAATTATAGAAAATATTCTCCGAATAACAGGGGAAGAGGTAAAGAAGGAACCATGGACATGTCTGTTTCATGATACTGACAAAACACTGGGGGAATACAAAAACTCATTGATTCCTCACTTATTGATTGCAGCAAAAAGCCTGATCCCAAAGAGATGGGGCACCCCCGAACCCCCATCTATGAGGGAATGGTTAGGCAAAATAGAGTGGGTAAGATCAATGGAGGAATCAATATCTAGAAGAGGGGACCAAGTGGAAACTTACTTCAGTAAGTGGGGAAAATGGCTGGAGTTCAAGAAAACAACGGAATATCTCAGAATGAGTGGATCCGAGGGGAAATGAGGGAGGGAGCGCGGGGGAGAGATGGAGAGAGAGAGAGGGGAGGGAGGGAGGGAGTGAGTTTTGGGTGGGGGGGGTTGGGGATAGATACGAAAATGGAATGGGTAGCATACCTTTTGTAATATACTTCTTCTCTGAAACTTTAACAAAATAAACAAAGAATTAAATAGAGGAAAATGTAAAAAAAAAGGTTTGCATGTGATGTGAAAATAGCACTGCCAACAGGCAAAATGGTGGCGATAAGAAGAAGGAACTAAAGTAACAAGGGCGCAAAGTTAGCCACAATTTGTTGAAGAGAGATTATGGCGTGCTGTATACTGATGCAAAAAAAAAAAAAAAAAAAAAAAAAAAAAAAGTATAGATCTGATCAGATCAGATATTGATCTGTTCAGATTCTATAGCACTACGGGAGGTGTATGCTTTGCGTGTGGGTGTTAGCGGTACTGGCACTAACCTAGCGCTGCCTGGGGCGACGCAGACCCTGACCCTAAAACCTAATTGATATCACCCGCCGGGTGATCAGGGGGTTAAACCTTTATTGGGTAATAAATGGTGGGTGCCCTGATGCTATAAAAAACAAACTAACCAGAGTCACCCGTAACACTTATACGGTGATCAGTGGTGAAAGGGGTTAACTAGGGGCAATCAGGGGGTTCAAATTTTTATTAGGTAGTATATGGGGGTCCCTGGCGCTATATAAAAACCTGACGGGGAACCTAAATAACTAACTGGCTAACCAGCGTCACCAGTGACACTTATACTGTGATCGCTGGTGAAAGGGGGTGAAAGGGTTAACTAGCAGCAATCAGGGGGTTAAAACCATTATTGGGTAGTATATCGGGGTACCTAGCGCTATAAAAACCTGGCGGTGAACCTAAAAAAATAACTAGCTACCTAGCGACACTAGCGACACTGATGCAGCGATCAGAAAAATGATCGCTTAGTGACACTGGCAAAAGGGGGTGAAGGGGTTAACTAGCGGAAATCAGGGGGTTAAAACCATTATTGGGTAGTATATCGGGGTACCTAGCGCTATAAAAACCTGGCGGTGAACCTAAAAAAATAACTAGCTACCTAGCGACTGTAGCGACACTAATGCAGCGATCAGAAAAACGATCGCTTAGTGACACTGGCAAAAGGGGTGAAAGGGTTAACTAGCGGAAATCAGGGGGTTAAAACCATTATTGGGTAGTATATCGGGGTACCTAGCGATATAAAAACCTGGCGGTGAACCTAAAAAAATAACTAGCTACCTAGCGACACTAGCGACACTGATGCAGGGATCAGAAAAATGATCGCTTAGTGACACTGGCAAAAGGGGGTGAAAGGGTTAACTAGCGGCAATCAGGGGGTTAAAACCATTATTGGGTAGTATATCGGGGTACCTAGCGCTATAAAAACCTGGCGGTGAACCTAAAAAAATAACTAGCTACTTAGCGACTGTAGCGACACTAATGCAGCGATCAGAAAAACGATCGCTTAGTGACACTGGCAAAAGGGGGTGAAAGGGTTAACTAGCGGCAATCAGGGGGTTAAAACCATTATTGGGTAGTATATCGGGGTACCTAGCGATCGGGGGGCGATCGGGGGGGGGGATCGGGGGGGGTTTGTGTGCCTGTGTGTACCTACATGTCAGTGTAGTGTTGGTGCACACTTACTATTAGTCTTCTCCTCGTAGTCCGGTCAAAAAGACCGCCCCGAGGAGAATGACATCACTTCCTCCTTCCTGTGTAAACAATACACAGTGGGAGGAAGCTTCTCATTGGCCAGGAGCGATCCAGAGGGGGTGGCCGAAAACCAACGGCCATCCCCTCATCACGGAGCGCTCCTGGAGCGAACCGGTCCGCCGTATCCAGCGGGAGGGGGTCCGATCGGACCCCCCACCCGCTGGAAGGCAGGCACGTACATCTACGTGATTGTGCCTGCCTGTGCCATTGTGTTGACATACATTGGCAATACGGCGGTCCTGAAGTGGTTAAATAAAAATACACTGGCCTCTTGTATTTAGACAATATTTTCTTGTCCTGGAGTTCGGCTTTAATATGTCAATACATTATGTAAGTTTCAAATATAATACGCGCATATACCAGATATATCATTATTATTATTATTATACAGGATTTATATAGCGCCGACAGTTTACGCAGCACTTAACAACATTAGGGTAGAAATTACAGTGCAATACAATTCAAGACAGGGTGAATCAGAGGGCTCTGCTCGTTAGAGCTTACAATCTAGGAGATATAGAGAAACAACACTGTAAAGGAGGATTTGAGATTGTAGGATACTATAGTTCAGGGATATGCAATTAGCAGACCTCCAGCTGTTGCAGAACTACAATTCCCATGAGACATAGCAAGACTCTGAGAGTCACAAGCATGACAGGCAGAGGCATGATGTGACTTGTAGTTTAGCAACAGCTGGAGGTCCACTAATTGCATATCCCTGCTATAGTTGCTAAACTCTACAAAGGTACAGCCTCCAACTAAAGCACCCCTTCCCTCAGCTCCTCAGTTTTTTAGTCTTAGCAAAAGCTGTTGCTTTTGTGAGCTTCACAAAGCTGGTATGGATAGCTACTTGCACGTAAGTCAAGTATGAAAAAAAAAATAAAAAAAAATAACCTGGCGTAAGGAGTTCAAAACTAAAAAAAAACAAGAATATGCATTTTCTTTATAAAGAGATGAAGTCAAAAGAGCATATTATAAGTTAGAGTGGCCCTAATAGCTAGACATTTTTAACTTTAATGCATTCCCTGCATTATTTTAAACAATGTCCAAATAACATCGCCCCCCAGCCCCAAAAAAATACTTACCAGAGTCCTCAAATGATCCAGCACTGTGCCTATTTGTAGCAGCTCTCTCCCCTCTCCCCACTCTCACAGGCTTTGCTGAGGCAGTGGGAGCCATTAGCTCTTGCTGCTGCCAAACTATTCACATGAGAAGAGCGCAGAGGAGGGGCCAAGCCCCGCTGTGTGTATCAATGGACGCACACAGTCCAGCTCAGAGTTGAGCATGCAGGTGCATCACCATTGAAGTGGCTTCCTATGTGGATGCACCAAGAAGAGGAGGGGCCTAAAACACCAGTTGGGGACCCCATAAGATACGATTTGGGGCTACTCTGTGCAATCATTGCACAGAGCAGGTACCGTATATTTCGCTCCATAAGACGCATCTAGATTTTAGAGGAGGAAAACCAGAAAAAAAAATATTCTGAACCAAATGGTGTACTTAAATATTTAATATTATACTACTACTAATATAGGTGGGTGGTAGACACACAGCAATACCTCCCCCCACTATCCAATAAGCTCAGCTACCCTATACCTGGGTGGTGGTCGTGGTGGTGGACACAGCAACCTCCCCCCTTCTCAGATTAGATCAGGGTGGCAGGACAGACTCAAACACCCCTTCAGCCTCTTCTCACACCAGAAGGTTTTACCCACTTCCCAACCAGGCCATTTTTTGTGATACGGCGCTGCGTTGCTTTAACTGACAATTGCGCGGTCGTGCACCGCTGTACCCAAAAAAAAATTATTTCCTTTTTTTCCCACAAATAGAGCTTTCTTTTGGTGGTATCTGATGACCTCTGCGGTTTTTATTTTTTGCTCTATAAACAAAAAGTGAGCGACAATTGACAAAACAATATTCCTTACTTTCTGCTTTAAAACATTCCCAATAAAAAATTTGTAAAAATGTAATTGCTTCATCAGTTTAGGTCAATATGCATTCTGCTACATATTTTTGGTAAAAAAAAATTCAATAAATGTTTATTGATTGGTTTGCACAAAATTTATCATATCTAAAATCTATGGGTTAGGTTTATGGCATTATTATTTTTATTTTATTTTTTTACTAGTAATGGCAGTGATCAGCAATTTTTAGCGGGTCTGTGACATTGTGGCGGACAAATCTGATCCTATGTAACACTTTTTCGGGACCAGTGACACCAATACAGTGATTAGTGCTAAAAAAAATACACTGATCCCTGTATAAATGACACTGGCAGGGAAGGGGTTAACACTAGGGGGTAATCAAGGGGTTAAGTGTGTCCTAGGGAGGTGGTTTATAACTGTTTGGGGAAGTGTTATACTGGAGGAAAACAGAGATCATGTTTCAGCTTAGCTGAAACATAGCTGAAACATTAGAGCTTTTCCTCACTGACAGATCAGCGGTGTGCCTTGTTTACATAGGCACACCGCTGCTCCGGGTCTCCTGTGAACAATCACCGGACATGCTGATTAGCTCCCACTGTGTCCAACCACAGCGGAAGTGGCTCGGTCGTGCCCCCAACACCGCGTGCACAAAATCACAAACAGGTATGTGATTTTGCGCAGCCAGGCCCCCCTGCTGCAGTATATGTATGGCGAGCAGTCCAGAAGCGGTTAAAGCAGAACTCCAGCCACAAATAAAAATGATTTGATCTTTAAAATAATAAATCCGGATTTTGCTGCAATATTCAATTTCAACATGGGTAGCACAGTGGCGTAGTACTTTCACCTAGCAGTATTAGTGTCAATTAGTGTGGTAACCATGCGGTCACCAGGTCAGATATGGCATATATTTAATTAATATTATATTAATGATATTACAATAATATTAACCACTTTCAGACCGGACCATTTTGCTGGTAAATGACCAGAGGTCTTTTTACACTTTGGCACTGCGCTGCTTTAACTGGTAATTGCGCGGTCATGCAATGTTGTACCCAAACGAAATTTGCGTCCTTTTCTTCCCACAAATAGAGCTTTCTTTTAAAGGTATTTGACTGACTCTGCGATTTTTATTTTTTGCGATATAAACGTAAAAAGACCGCAAATTTTGAAAAAAAATTATATTTTCTAATTTTTGTTATTAGAAAAATCCAATAAACTCAATTTTAGTCATACATTTAGGCCAAAATGTATTCAGCCACATGTCTTTGGTAAAAAAAAAGTCAATAACTGTATATTTATTGGTTTGCGCAAAAGTTGTCACATCTACAAACTAAGGTACGTTTTCTGGAATTTACGCAGCTTTTAGTTTACGACTGCCTATCTCATTTCTTGAGGTGTTAAAATGGCAGGGCAGTACAAACCCCCCCCCAAATGACCCCATTTTGGAAAGTAGACCCCCTAAGGAAATTGATAAGTGGCATGTTGAGCCCATTGAATATTTTATTTTTTTGCCTCAAGCGATTGAATAATGACAAAAAAACATTTTTTTTTTTTTTTTACACAAAGTTGTCACTAAATGATATATTGCTCACACATGCTATGGGCATATGTGAAATGGCACCCCAAAATAAATTCTGCTGCTTCTCCTGAGTACGGGGATACCACATATGTGGGACTTTTTGGGAGCCTAGCCGCGTACGGGGCCCCGAAAGCCAAGAACCGTCTTCAGGCTTTCTAAGGGCGTAAATTTTTGATTTCACTTCTCACTACCTATTACAGTTTTGAAGGCCATAAAATGCCAAGATGGCACAAAACCCCCACAAATGACCCCATTTTAGAAAGTAGACACCCCAAGCTATTTGCTGAGAGGCATGTTGAGTCCATGGAATATTTTATATTTTGCCACAAGTTGCGGGAAAATTACAAACTTTTATTTTTTTTTATTTTTTTTTCACAAAGTTGTCACTAAATGATATATTGCTCACGCATGCCATGGGCATATGTGAAATGACACCCCAAAATAAATTCTGCTGCTTCTCCTGAGTACGGGGATACCACATATGTGGGACTTTTTGGGAGCCTAGCCGCGTACGGGGCCCCGAAATCCAAGCACCGCCTTCAGGCTTTCTAAGGGCGTTACAGTTTTGAAGGCCATAAAATGCCAAGATGGCACAAACCCCCCCCAAATGACCCCATTTTGGAAAGTAGACACCCCTAAATTTAGGGGTACACTAGCGAGACTAGGTAATAAATGGCGGGTGCCCTGAAACTATAAAAAATTAACTAACCAACCAGCGTCACCTGTAACAGTTATATGGTGATCACTGGTGAAAGGGTTAACTAGGGGGCAATCAGGGGGCTTTATGCGGTAGTATATGGGGGTCCCTGGCGCTATAAAAAGCTGCGGCGAACCTAAATACCTACCTGCCTAACTAGCGTCACCTGTGACACTAATACAGCGATCAGAAAAACGATCGCTTATTAGGCTGGGTTCACACTGGAGCGATGCGGGAACGCCACGAATCCGCGGCGGGTTCCCGCATCGCATGCCTCCCGGCGGCAGTTCACACTGCCCTATGCGAACTGCTGGGAGTGTCAGTGAAATGTTAATGACACCCCCAGATCAGTTCGCATATCGCAGTGTGATCTGCAAACTCGGATCGCATGGTGTGAACACCCATGCGATCCGATTCTGCTGCGGACCAAAAAAAGGGTCCCGTGCGAGTTTGCGGCGGGTGCGGCGGGTGCAACGCGAATTCAGCCATACTATCTGTATGGCTGAACTCGAATCGCACAGAGATCGGATGTGATTTGCACTGAAGTGCGGTGCGAATCACATCCGTTCTCATAAACCGCTGCAATGTGAACCCAGCCTTAGTGACACTGGCGACGGGGGGTGATCACGGGGTTAAACCTTTATTGGGGGGGTTAGGGGGGTACCTTAGAACTAAAGGGGGCTAACCCTAACTGCCCTAACAGTTATTACAGTCACAAATGACACCCGCCGGGTGATCAGGGGGTTAAACCTTTATTATTAGGTAATAAATGGCGGGTGCCCTGAAACTATAAAAAAATAACTAACCAACCAGCGTCACCTGTAACAGTTATATGGTGATCACTGGTGAAAGGGTTAACTAGGGGGCAATCAGGGGGCTTTATGCGGTAGTATATGGGGGTCCCTGGCGCTATAAAAAGTTGCGGCGAACCTAAATACCTACCTGCCTAACTAGCGTCACCTGTGACACTAATACAGCGATCAGAAAAATTATCGCTTATTAGGCTGGGTTCACACTGGAGCGATGCGGGAACGCCACGAATCCGCGGTGGGTTCCCGCATCGCATGCCTCCCGGCGGCAGTTCACACTGCCCTATGCGAACTGCTGGGAGTGTCAGTGAAATGTTAATGACACCCCCAGATCAGTTCGCATATCGCAGTGCGATCTGCAAACTCGGATCGCATGGTGTGAACACCCATGCGATCCGATTCTGCTGCGGACCAAAAAAAGGGTCCCGTGCGAATTTGCGGCGGGTGCGGCGGGAATTCAGCCATACTATCTGTATGGCTGAACTCGAATCGCACAGAGATCGGATGTGATTTGCACTGCAGTGCGGTGCGAATCACATTCGTTCTCATAAACCGCTGCAATGTGAACCCAGCCTTAGTGACACTGGCGACGGGGGGTGATCACGGGGTTAAACCTTTATTGGGGGGGTTAGGGGGGCACATTAGAACTAAAGGGGGCTAACCCTAACTGCCCTAACAGTTATTACAGTCACAAATGACACCAATGCAAAAAAAAAATGCAATTGGTGTCACTGTGACTGGGGGGGGGGGGGGGCAGGGGTAATTGGGGGGGTGATCGGGGGTAAAGGGGGGGTGTGAGTGTGCCTGGCATGTTCTACTGTACGTGTGGTGTGTTGGTGCAACTCACCGATCCTCTCTCCTCGGTGCCGGAACGAAAAATACCGACACGGAGGAGAGATTACATCACTTCCTCTCCTGTGAGGAGAGGAAGTGATGTCGTGGAGCATTTCTATTCGTCGGGAGCGATCGCGAGGGGGTGGCCATGAATGAATGGCTGCCCCCTCATCCCGGATCGCTCCCGAACGAATGCCGACCGCCGCAGGCACCGGGGGGGGCCCGATCGGGCCCCCCACCCGCGGGAAGGCAGGGACTTATATATACGCCCTTATGCCTGCCCGTGCCATTCTGCCGACGTATATCGTCGTGCGGCGGCCGGCAAGTGGTTAATATTGATCTATTTTGACAAACAGCCCCTGTCGATTATTGATGATGTATGACTGCCACATAGAATCTTGAGATTCTTAAGGTAAATGGGTGGCAGTGAGAGGTCTGTAGGCAGCAAGGGGTTAATCACTGGCCACATCTTGATCCACCTGGGGTATAATTTTAACTTACCTGAGTTTAATCTGTGGTGGTGAAAGAGAAGGAGGGAGGCTGTGAGGGACCATGCCTGCAGGACTGAAGCAGACTCAGTGAAGTCTATTTATTATTCTGGAGGCTTACATTTTGTTTTGGTGGACTTTTGCTTTGAAGTAATGTTTTCTACCCCTGCATGGGAATCCTTGACTGTTGCTTTTTTGCTGACCAAATAAACATGGGCAGGAAGCCCTTAACCTTGCACATGGCTGGATCACCTCTCTGAGAATTCTCTTCTGGAAGCTAATTGCTCAGAACATATATATATATTGTTATGTATATGTTATATATGTTGCGAGCAATTACCTTCAAGAAGAGAACTGGAATGGCAGGGAGCTCATGTGGGAGCCCTGACCAATCCCCATCTGGTATTGGCAGGGGACTGGCCTCCTATATAAGCTGAGGTAACATGCCACTCCGGGGAAATGTCGGCTGAGTGAAGTGAGGAATGGAATACAAGGCAGCAGCAGGAGGGCACCCCCATTGGGGTGGGGGGTGTACCGATGGCAGGAGGTGGCCCAGGCAGAGCTGTGAAGGAACTTTGCCTCTATACAGTCATTGGCATTGTTTTTGTCATCACACGGTCAGTGATAAAGAACTCCTGGAGCAGAGGGGCAGGTGAAGCTGTCAGAACATATGGTCCGGTCAAGTTCCTCATCAAAGACTCATGGTAGTGAAAGGTCGGTGAGTGTTAAGTGGAGGGCTGGATGTGCCAGGAAGTCTGTGAGGGAACTTTGCTTCTACATGGTTATTAGCAAAGTCTTCATCATTTACACGGTGAATGATGGGGAGTCCTGGACCAGAGGAGAGACTGTGGGCAACTGTGTCAAATCGATGTGGCCTGAGGGCACAGGATTTGCAAGGTGGGCTGGCTGGGAACAGTAGTCCACCATCCATGAGAAAGCTTTTAAACTACTGGGCCTCCATGGAGAGGTACTGCAGGCCTCAGGCCTAGTAGCAGTGAGCAATCAGAGCCTGTTTAACCACTAGGGATCCGCGCTATAACCGAATGACGGCTACAGAGTGGACCTGCTTTGCCGGGACTACGTCTATTGACGTTGTCCTATGCACGAGCGGCCTGCGCGCCCCCTGAGGGGCACGTGCGGCGCGCTCTGTGATTAGCGAGTCTATGAGACTCGCCTGATCATGGATCGAAGCCAATGACAGCTGATCATGTGACACAACAGAGCCGGTAATCGGCTATTTTTCCTTGCGAAGAGAAAAAAAAAGCCGATCACCGGCGGCCATGATCGGGGCATCAGTCCCGATCACAGCCAGCTTATCAGTGCCCACCTGCCCCCTGCCAGTGCCACCTAAATAATAAAAAAGTGCCCCCCATCAGTGCCACCCATCAGTACCCACAGTGCCACCCATCAGTGCCCACAGTGCCACCCATCAGTACCCACAGTGCCACCCATCAGTACCCACAGTGCCACATATCAGTGCCCACAATCTGCCTCAACAACAGTGCTGCACCCCAGTGCCACATATCCGTGCCCATCAGTGTCATCTACCAGTGCCCATCAGTGCCCATCAATGCCGCCCATCAGTGCCCAGCAGTGCCACCTATCAGAGCCACCTATCAGTGTCCATCAGTCCCATCTATCAGTGGTCCCGATCACAGCCAGCTTATTAGTGCCCTCCTGCCCCCTGCCAGTGCCACCTAAATAATAAAAAAAGTGCCCCCCATCAGAGCCCATAGTGCCACACATCAGTGCCCACAGTGCCACCCATCAGTGCCCACAGTGCCACCCATCAGTACCCACAGTGCCACCCATCAGTACCCACAGTGCCACATATCAGTGCCCACAATCTGCCTCAACAACAGTGCTGCACCCCAGTGCCACATATCCGTGCCCATCAGTGTCATCTACCAGTGCCCATCAGTGCCCATCAATGCCGCCCATCAGTGCCCAGCAGTGCCACCTATCAGAGCCACCTATCAGTGTCCATCAGTCCCATCTATCAGTGGTACCGATCAGTGCCCATTAGTGCTACCCATCCGTGCCACCCATCAGTGCCATCTTATCTGTGCCCATCTTTGCCCATCAGTGCCGCCTTATCATTGCCGATTAGTACTGCCTTATCTGTGCCTATCGGTGCCACCTTATCTGTGCCTATTAGTGCCGCCTTAACTGTGCCTATCAGTGCCCACCAGTGCAGCCTATCAGTGCCCACCAGTGCAGCCTATCAGTGCCCACCAGTGCCGCCTCATCAGCGCATTTCAATGAAGGAGAAAAATGACCTGTTTGCAAAATTTTATAACAAACTATGAAACATGATTTTTTTTTTTTTGCATCTTTTTTTGTTTGTTTAGCAAAAAATAAAACTCCCAGCTGGAATTAAATACCACCAAAAGAAAGCTCTATTTGTGGGAAAAAAAATGATAAGAATTTCATTTGGGTACAGTGTTGTATGATTGCGCAATTGTCATTCAAAGTGCATCAGTGCTGAAAGCTGAAAATTGGTCTGGGCAGGAGGGGGGTTTAAGTGCCCAGTAAGCAAGTGGTTAAGGACTCATTCAGAGTGGGTCCTTCTTGCCCAAAGAAGATGTGATATTACTTTACCTCAGTATTAATAAGTTTGTGCAGGGGGAAATCAGTTTGTGCAGGAGGAATTAAGTTTGTGCAGGAGGAAAAGAAGTTCTGGGACCATCATTTTTACACGGTCAAGAGTGATGTCCTCATCCTTTACACGGTAATGGATGGGGAATTCTTGGAAGGACTAGTCTGTGGGAGTTAAGCAGAGGAGGAGCAACAGTCTGCATGGAGGTGCAGGGAGAGATCATACTCATAATATATGCACTTCACTTCTTCTGACTCTAACTATGTGCTGTTGTGCTTAATCTTTAAAATATGATGATAATTAAAAGATTCTATGGGCATCCCATATACCCTTTCCCCCATCCAAGTTGTACCCCCCCCCCCCCCCCCAATAAAACAACAAAAACAACAAAAACAAAACCAGCAAAAGAATGTTCATTGTCTCTTTAAGGCCCCTTTCACACAGGGCGGATCAGTAATGATCCGCCCCGTGATGATCCGCTCGCTCAGCAGGGATCGCTCCGTTGTCCCCGCTGAGCCGGCAGCAGACAGGGCGGTCTCCACACACTGTGCAGGGACCGCCCTGTCAGATCTCCGCTCTCCTCTATGGGGACCGTCTGTCCGTGTTCATCCGATCTGCTCTGCAGACGGATAGAAAAATAGGATTTTCCTCCGTCTGCAGAATCGGACAGTTGCGGAGGCGGACGATAGTGGGTGTCTGCGGATGTTTATCCGCAGACACCCGCTATCCCATAGGGATGCATGTATGCCCGTATTTCATCCGCAAACGGATGGATGAAATACGGACATACGGTCCACATGTGTGAAAGGGGCCTAAGTGATGTATGAAGTCTGGCAGCAGGGGGAGTTGGTGGATTGTCTGTTACTACACCGCTACACACACACACAAACATGATCTCACAAAAGTAAGTACATCCCTCACATTTTTGTAAATATTTTATTACATCTTTTCATGTGACAACACTGAAGAAATGACACTTGTATAACAGTGTAAAATTTCTGTCCCCTCAAAATAATTGAACACACAGCCATTAATGTCTAAACCACTGGCAACAAAAGTGAGTACACCCCTAAGTGAAAAATGTCCAAATTGGGCCCAATTAGCCATTTTCCCTCCCGGGTGTCATGTGACTAGTGTTACAAAGTCTCAGGTGTGAATGGGGAACAGGTGTGTTAAATTTGGTGTTATTGCTCTCACTCTTTCATACTGGTCACCGGAAGTTCAACATGGCACCTCATGACAAAGAACTCTCTGAGGATCTGAAAAAAGAATTGTTGCTCTACATGGAATCTGTTAATTAGTTTAAAATTTATTTTTGCATATATTTTCTTTAGAAAATGAATTTCATGAGTTTAACACCATGAAATATTGAAAATGTAGTATTTCATATATACTTCAATGAACCAGAAAGTTGAAAAATTCAGAACCAGGACACACAGGACCCCTGCTAGGAGCCGCATTGGCATTAGGTGTGAATCGAGCCTTAGAGTGACCTATAAACTGTACAACTCATAAAATAAAATAATATGGTTGCATAAGTATGCACACTCCTAAACTAATTTTGAACCCCCTCTGGCTGGGCCATTCCAAAACTTTAATATTCTTCTGGTGGAGCCATTCCTTTGTTGATTTGGATGTATGCTTTGGGTCGTTGTCATGCTGAAAGATGAAGTTCCTCCTCATGTTCAGCTTTCTAGCAGAAGCCTGAAGGCTTTGTGCCCATATTGACTGGTATTTGGAACTCTACTTTGACTAGGACCACCATTCTTCACTGTGAGTATGGCACCTCTTAGTAATTTAGTAGGCAAAGCACATTAAAATCACTCACATTTAAGTATCGTTAGTTAGGCACAGTAGAGTTCAGTTACACTAATCTCACATACAGCTTCCGGGTGGGGGTGGGGGGGGGGGGGGGTCACGTCCTGTGAGTCCATGTATGGCCGATGTCCTGACCAGCAGGAGGCTTTCGGTGTGCAAGCGGAGTTCAAAGTGAGGCTTGGAGGGCAGCTGGTGGATCACAAGGAAGCGCTGGAACACAGCATGTGGAAAAGCGTCGCCATTACATCCGTGGCATCACGGACGTAATGGCGACGCTTTTCCGAGCATGCGCTCTAAGGGAATGTCTTTAGAGCGCTCTCCCTTCTTAAGCTGAATTGAATAGGTTGTGATCAGCCTTTTTATGTGCCTTGGTGGTGCTGCCACCCAGTGGGGAAAGAAGCAATATCATGCTATTCATACAAATAGAGGCTTACATGATCTTAATTAGACGGAAGCCCATTATTAAGATATGTAAATATATATCCTTCTTTATGTTCACAATACAATATAAAAATATAAAACAATAGACATGGATCTTCAGTGCAAAAATCAATAGAACATCATATAAAATTATATATAAACACTTTAAAAACAAACATGAGGAACCATATTGCTCAAGATAAGATGTTAGATAAATGTTTGTTAATAGTATATCTTACTATAGGCAGGGTTATATAGGCAAAACAAGCTACCAGAGCGTACATACATGTTTAAAGCATATTTGTGATGTTTGTTAAGATTTGAAGGAAATAAATTAATCTCATTATTGGCACAATGACATTATTTTATGAAAATATTTTTTTTTAATCCAATATATATATATATATATATATATATATATATATATATATATATATATATATGCACATATACATATGTACACGCATATATACATACAAGTTATGTGGGAGATTAAAAAAACTTGAACGCCTCATGCACTCTGTTAATTCACAATGGTGGGACAAATATTTTTTAGAAAGGCATTTGGATAAACGAATCTCACAAGAGGTCTCCGAATTCTAAAAACGGCTCCTTTTAGGAATCTGAAGATGCCAAGGAGGGCAGTAGTCTGGCAGAATTCTGCACGGCCAAATGGATACATATTTTGGGGAAACACAGAACTTCAAAAATGTTAACAACTTAAGAAGTCAGTGCAAACCTTGTCTCAGGAGATAATCGATATGGGCCATAAAATTAACCTACCCTGGCTAGAAATCCTTAAAAGGAATACTAAAAAACAACAATGTGACCTTATCTATAACAAATTAGGAAAATTTAGGCGTGATATTAAGGATTACACCAATAATAAAGTCTTTACATGGATGCAAATCAAAAAGTTTTGGAGGTACTATAGGTATTTTAATTTGATATAGCCAACGTCCCAATGTTATAGAAAATATACCAACAAGAAAACCCCTCAAAATGGCAGGACTTTTTAGGCATAAACTGTGAGACTTGCAACACACGTTTAAAAAAGTTATACAATCATTTTATTATACCAAAAATCAACAAAAAAAGAAAAAATCCACGAAAAAATACAGAAATATAAAATGTTTCAACATCAAATGGAATAAATTCTTTCAATGTACAAATATGCCCCAATTACAACAGCATCATCTATACATATTCAATTATGCTAGTATTCTGCACATGATATATCCTACGCGTTACGGAGATTCTCTCCTTCTTCAGGGATCCATCATTTTTTGCAGCTCTTATTCAGAGATTTGATCTACAATGATAAACATAGATACATACGTACATGTGTAAAGGCAGAAAGAAAAGGGAAGAAAAAAAAAAAACCCTTAATACTCACACATAACATATATAGATTCAATGTAGTTCTACACCTCCAGGTACCTCTAGATATATCTACCGGGAGGGCTCCACGATAAGGCCCAACACGGGGGCAAAAAGAAGGACAATAGACGCCCCTCTTTTCAAAGTCGCAAAAGTCGCATCGAATGCTGTGTGGAACTGTGAGAAACGTGCGGGCTCCACCACAAAGATACAAATCGGGATCGCATGGACATTAGAGTCTACATATGGAGAGAAGAGGAAAACAGGAAGGCAGATGAGCATACCCAGAGAGGAGTTGGACCGTGTACCATAGTGCACGATCCCCCTTAATCCCAGTAAATGTGTATCTTACATAAATATGGGCATGTCTCCCTTTACCTTGTATTTGGAAGCCTGTCCATTCTGTATCAAAAGCAGAAGGAGTAATGCAGTATGTGAGCCCACCACAAGTTGGAAGCACCACCTCTGGAGATGCCCCTCTATTTGTCCCTAAAACAAAGAGCCAGAGATAGTGCTACTAATGGTGTAGACCCACCACACTTATAGCCTCATCGAAAAATGCCCTCACCTATCATGGGGGGCCATTAATTATTTAAATGTTCAAAAACAGCTTACCTCCAAAATCTTGCCATTCAGGCACACTGCTAAAAGGAGTGGATGGAATCAGGCAGAGAAGAGCCCTCCTACGTGCACTGTGCTTGGCTTTCACTCACTTGTCCTCTGTTTGTGCTGTTCAATGGCTCATTTAAATATCCCTCCTCTTCCTCATTATCCCTCCCAGCAGGTGAGAGCGATAATTGCCGCCCTCATCTGCTGACTCCAAACATGTCCAGAGGCGGTCCCCCGAGTGCGCGGCGCACCATGTCACCCCCTCATCCACACTCCAAATGGCCGTGCGGGGGGGGGAGTGACGCCATGCATCACGCTCCCACCGGCACGCGTACGCAGCATATGCGCTGGGATTCCCCGTTGACTTTGTGTATGGGGTGGGTCCTGTATCACAGGACTTCGATCCCCATAATGCCCTGCAATGATCCTGGGAGTGGGGCATTGGGTAAATACCGCAGTCACCCACTCCCGATGTGCGCTCACACGTACAGTACCCAGCCACGTCCCCGGCAGCAATCCCATCCCATACAGCCCACGAGTGCACCCCCGGTAGTGCCGAAGCACCTCCCATCACATGAGATCTATTACATGGAGTGCCATATTAGCTGCAAAATATATGGGGCCGGTATGGCAGAAAGCAAGCCCCGCGGGTAGACACTCCAGTGTCCCCCGCGCAGAATCCGCGTAATAACTGCCCCCCCGCGTGCCGGGATTGCATCAGGGTGGACCCCCCCTCCACACACATCTCTGTACGCAGAAGCACACCATCGACCTGTGGAGACTTCAACAAAAAAAAAAAAAAAAAAACCTTAATACTCACACATAACATATATAGATTCAATGTAGTTCTACACCTCCAGGTACCTGTAGATATATCTACCGGGAGGGCTCCACGATAAGGCCCAACATGGGGGCAAAAAGAAGGACAATAGACGCCCCTCTTCTCAAAGTCGCAAAAGTCGCATCAAACGCTGTGTGGAACTGTGAGAAACGTGCGTGGTCCCGGGGTCCCCCACAAAGATACGAACCGGGATCGCATGGACATTAGAGTCTACATATGGAGAGAAGAGGAAACAGGAAGGTAGATGAGCATACCCAGAGAGGAGTTGGACCGTGTACCATAGTGCACGATCCCCCTTAATCCCAGTAAATGTGTCTCTTACATAAATATGGGCATGTCTCCCTTTACCTTGTATTTGGAAGCCTGTCCATTCTGTATCAAAAGCAGAAGGAGTAATGCAGTATGTGAGCCCACCACAAGTTGGAAGTACCACCTCTGGAGACGCCCCTCTATTTGTCCCTGAAACAAAGAGCCAGAGATAGTGCTACTAATGGTGTAGACCCACCACACTTATAGCCTCACCGAAAAACGCCCTCACCTATCATGGGGGGCCATTAATTATTTAAATGTTCAAAAACAGCTTACCTCCAAAATCTTGCCATTCAGGCACACTGCTGAAAGGAGTGGATGGAATCAGGCAGAGAAGAGCCCTCCTACGTGCACTGTGCTTGGCTTTCACTCACTTGTCCTCTGTTTGTGCTGTTCAATGGCTCATTTAAATATCCCTCCTCTTCCTCATTATCCCTCCCAGCAGGTGAGAGCGATAATTGCCGCCCTCATCTGCTGACTCCAAACATGTCCAGAGGCGGTCCCCCGAGTGCGCGGCGCTCCACGTCACCCCCTCACCCACACTCCAAACGGCCGTGCGGGGGGGGGGGTGATGTCATGCGTCACGCTCCCACCGGCGCACGTGCGCAGCATATGCGCTGGGATTCCCCGTTGACTTTGTGTATGGGGTGGGTCCTGTATCACAGGACTTCAATCCCCATAATGCCCTGCAATGATCCTGGGAGTGGGGCATTAGGTAAATACCGCAGTCACCCACTCCCGATGTGCGCTCACACGTACAGTACCCGGCCACCTCCCCGGCAGCAATCCGATACCCATACACGAGTGCACCCCCGGTAGTGCCGAAGCACCCCCCATCACATGAGATCTATTACATGGAGCGCCATATTAGCTGCAAAATATATGGGGCCGGTATGGCAGAAAGCAAGCCCCGCAGGTGGACACTCCAGTGTCCCCCGCGCAGCATCCGCCTAATAACCGCCCCCCCCCCCCCCGCGTGCCGGGATCGCATCAGGGTGGACCCCCCCTCCACACACATCTCTGTATGCAGAAACACACCATTGACCTGTGGGACTTCAACAAAAAAAAGGGGGGGGGGAGGATTAATCAAATTATTTCTCGATTCCCCCAGATACAAAACCCTCCAAAAACGGTTTGTAATTAGTTGCTTCATTCAGGCCTGGGAAAACTGTGGCTTTTAATTGGAAAATCCATTTTAATTCTTTTTGCAAAAGGATCTTATTCCAATCTCCCCCTCTGTTACTTGGATGCATTTGGTCAAGAACCAGGCATTTGATTCTTGGAAAGATACTGTTATGTAATGACAGAACATGTCTGCCCAGTGGCAACTCAGGGACAGCTTTTTTCATGCTCCAAACATGTTTGGACAGACGGGATCTTAGTTCGACCCTCGTTTTCCCTACATAAAATGAGCCACAATCACATATCAACAGATATACTACACCTTTTGTTTTACAATTGGCAAAATTAGCTGCCTTAAATTTTTCCTGTCAGGCAACACACATGTGGGGCCCACATGCATATATTGACAAAACGTGCAGCCCCCACATGTGTATGTGCCTTTGGTTTTGCAGGGGTCGCCACGGTTTTCCCCCTTAAATTCACTTTGTACAATGCGATCTTTTATCGCTGTAGGTCGCTTAAAGGTGATCAGGGGTCTCTTTGGTACAAATCTGCTTAGACTCGGGTCCATAGACAAGAAATGCCAGTATTTTTGTATGATATTGCGGATTTTATTATGTTGGTTTGAATACGATATTATGATCCTAGTGTTATTATCATTTTGATTCTCAGTTTTTGGCCTAGGGCCATACAGTAATTCATGTCTTGTCTTTGTCAGTGCTTTTTTATAAGCCTTTTTCAATGATGACCTCGAGTATCCCCGTTCTAATAGTCTAAGCTGCAGTTTTTTAGCTTCCACTTGGAAGCTTTTGTCATCTGAGCAGTTCCTTCTTGTACGCAGATATTGACTAAAGGGTATCGACGCGATCAAAGGGCGAGGATGAAAACTTGTGGCATGAAGGATTGTGTTTCCCGCCGTAGACTTCCTATGCAAACAAGTCTGGACCTTGCTCCCCATGCCCCAAATGAATGAAACATCCAAGAATGTTATTTCATCCAAATGGTGGGACATTGTAAATGCAAGATTGAATGCATTTTTGTTCAATCTTACCAAGAAATCTGATAGCATCTCCACCGGCCCATCCCAGATTAAAAATACATCGTCGATGTACCTTGACCACATCCAAATGTGGTCAGTGTACATCGCCATTTGTTCGTCCGCCATCAAGGATCTTTCCCACTCCCCCAGGTACAGGTTGGCGTACGATGGGGCACAACAAGTCCCCATCGCCACCCCCGCCACCTGGACGTAGAGGGAACCATCAAAGGAAAATACATTGTGACTCAAAATAAATTCTAAAGCCTGTAAGATAAAGTCGCTATAAGGCCATTTCTCTTCGATTTGCTGTGATAAAATATGTCGTATTGCAGCCAAACCAAGAAAGTGTGGTATCGAACTATACAGTGCTTCCACATCTATAGTTTCCAATGTGGAATGTTCCGGGATGACCAAATCATCCAGTATTTTGAGAAAATGTATCGTGTCCTTTACGTAGGATGGCAGGCTGGTTACAAAGGGCCTAAGATGTTCATCGATTAGCCGATTCTCAGAGATTGAGCCCCTTCCCGAGATGATGGGGCGATCCTTTTCATTTTTATGGACTTTCGGGAGTGAGTAAAAAGTGGGAATTTTGGGATACTTGGTTCTTATATATTTCCATGTAGTTGCATTGATAATACCTCTCTGGCCAGCTGAATCTATAAGATCATAAAATTCCTTATTAAACTTCTCAATCATGTAGTTAGGGATTGGGCGGTACCAATTTCTATTTCTGAGGATCTTTTTACACATTGCCATATATTGGTTGTTGTCCATGACAACGGTGTTGCCACCCTTGTCAGAGGGCTTAATTACCAGGGCACTGTTCTGTGATAGATTCCTAAGGGCCTGTCTTTCCCCTGGTGTCATATTATCAATCTTTGTTACTGAGTTTGTTCACATCCCTCGATACTAATTTTAAAAAAGTTGCCGCGTTCGGGTTGGAGCTAGGTGCTGGGTACTGTTTTGATTTTTTCCGAAGTAGAGACTGAGCCCCTGGTTTGTCATCCGGCTCAGTTCCCACTTCGTTCAAAAGTTTTTCAATGTCAAAACTATCAATAACTTCAGACTGGTCATTCTCATCGAGGAGAGAGACGGTTAATGGCTGTCTCTTCTTCCTTACTCAAAAGAGTGTTCGGGTCTAGACTTTTACTGTGCATGTTTTTTAGAAGTAGCCTTCTCACAAAGAGATTCAAGTCCCTTATCAAATCGAACTTCTTAAAGTTTTCCTTGGGACAGAAGCCCAATCCCCTCATGAGAACATTCACCTCAAGATCGGATAATTTGTAACAGGATAGATTTATTATATTTTTTTGGTTATGGGGTACAAAAGTCGTATTTTTGCCTATGTCGTGGTTGGTACATGAGTTGTCTTGTTGCCTCTTGTCATGTTTGTGACAGGGCAGTTCTGAAAAGAAGAGAAGATAGGTGCAACGGGAGTAGATGTCTCTCTCTTATCTACAGGGTGTCTAGAAGTAGCATGATCATGCATGTCTTCGAAGGAAGAGATAAAGGATAGTTCCGTAGCCACACCCACTTGTGAGTTACTTGTTACCGAAAGGTGAAAGACACCCGAAATTTGTGAGCTCTGTCTAGGATGCACGTTTTGTCCTCTAAGCGATTTTTTCGCTGTTTCTTCCTGTGAGTCGTCATGGTGTCTTTGTCTCTTATTGCGTCCTGCTCCTTTATGTCTAGAAGTGGAAGAGAAATGCTGAGGAGGTAAGGTGTTAGAGACAGAATTAGTCACATTACTTCCATAGGTCTCTGAGAGATTAGAAATACCTCTATTTGTTGATTGGTAACTGTGCCATTTATAGGCTTTCCCTTCTCTAAAGGCATTTCTATTCCTCACTATTTTCTTTTCTTTTTTAATCAAAATTTCTTTGTTGAATTTTTCCAAGTGTTCCGTCATACTTTTCTCTCATTCACTATACGATGGTTGATTCTGTAAAGGATGTAATAGGCCAAACACTTGGTCCAATTCTTTATCCAAATCAATCATCTGTTTTTTGTAGGCTTCTATTAGTAATGACATAATTTCCTTTGAACATTTGTTTAATATTTTTTCCCATTGGACCTTGAAGTCCGTATCCTTGACCTCAAAAGTGGGAAAGATTTGTCCAAAAGGATTTATATCTTCTCCAATATACTTTTCAAAAGAGTCTATATGCCAGTACAATGATGACTTCTTTTCCAACAATTTCCCCAATCTAAAAAACAAAGTACTTAAGTCTGATTCCACACGCTCAGTTTGACCAAAGTTGGCTAAATATCCAGCCATTCGTGTTTCCCAGTCTTTGCCTTTGAAGTTTGCCATTTTTTAGAGAGAAAAAAAAAGGGAGAATGGGGGAAGCCTTCTACCTTTCTTCCAGTGCACCACAGCACTGAAACAACATGTACTATAGAAAATGTGTATTTCTACTATTTAATTTGGTATATATACCTATATGCCTCCTCTAGAACGGGGAAAAAAGATTCTGGCATCTACTGCCCACAATTGATAAAAATCTAAAAGTTTTGGAGGTACTATATGTATTTTAATTTGATATAGACAACGTCCCAATGTTATAGAAAATCTACCAACAAGAAAATCCCTCAAAATGGCAGGACTCTGGGTATGCGCATCTACCTTCCTGTTTTCCTCTTCTCTCCATATGTAGACTCTAATGTCCATGCGATCCCGGTTCGCATCTTTGTGGGGGACCCCGGGACCACGCACGTTTCTCACAGTTCCACACAGCGTTTGATGCGACTTTTGCGACTTTGAGAAGAGGGGCGTCTATTGTCCTTCTTTTTTCCCCCCGTGTTGGGCCTTATCGTGGAGCCCTCCCGGTAGATATATCTAGAGGTACCTGGAGGTGTAGAACTACATTAAATCTATATATGTTATGTGTGAGTATTAAGGTTTTTTTTTTCTCCCCTTTTCTTTCTGCCTTTACACATGTACATATGTATCTATGTTTATTATTGTAGATCAAATCTCTGAATAAGAGCTGCAAAAAATGATGGATCCCTGAAGAAGGAGAGAATCTCCGTAACGCGTAGGATATATCATGTGCAGAATACTAGCATAATTGAATATGTATAGATAATGCTGTTGTAATTTGAGCATATTTGTACATTGAAAGAATTTATTCCATTTGATGTTGGAACATTTTATATTTCTGTACTTTTTCATGCATTTTTTCTTATTTTGTTGATTTTTGGTATAATAAAATGATTGTATAACTTTTTTAAACGTGTGTTGCAAGTCTCACAGTTTATGCCTAAAAAGTCCTGCCATTTCGAGGGGTTTTCTTGTTGGTAGATTTTCTTTACATGGATGCAGAAACCTATATCTAACCCATTACCTGCTAATTACTCTCCATTCCCCTACCAGAGGTATCAAGTTGATGCCCCATTACCCTCTGTCTCTAATGCCCACCCCCCTACCCTCCACCTCTATTACTGAAAGGACAGATCATTCATGGCCATAACAATGTTCTACGACTCCATTCTCCTATGAGTCATACACATAGAAACAACATTCCTATTCAAAAACCACCACAGAATAAACTATTGACTGGCCTTAATCATTTTTACAATTGCCGTCCCGAGATCTCTACCAAGATTAAGAATAGTACATTGCTGCATGACACGAGTGACTCCAATGCAGATAACTGATGATCATTATCTCTTTATGACAATTGGACAGCCTTGTAATGATCTTCCCCTGCACATATCCCCAACTATTACTCACCCAACAAAAATGATAAATCCAGTTTATCCAGTTAAAACAGCACTCACTGCCTCTATCACCATGAGACCAGACTTCACCTCTATTACTAGTGGATCAGACATTACCTCTACCACTATGGGAGTAGACATTATATGTGAACTACATGTTACTGTAGCCGAGGACAACATTAGTACATTGGCCACTACCGCCTTGGGGGTCACTAATAGTGAACCCATCACTTTTGGATCTAATACCACCCTAGATGGTTCTTTTTTATTGTCCCACACCTCTCCAGCCGCTCAAATAAAAAGAAAGTTCACCGGCTGCAGAGGGGGGAGAGGTAGACACAGATGTCAACCCGTCCAAAAATCACAAACTGTTAAAATCTTCAGTCTGTTCCAACACACCCTATCCCCAGCAGAAACATCCTTGATAATTCGGGGTCTCAATTTTGCTCCATCTAGTAAGCCTGATCCCTTTGTATTATTCAAGAATTTGAATAGGTACATTAGAAACTTATGTTTAAAAAGATTTTAAAAGATTTTTTCAGATAAAAAATACAAAAAATGTTCTCAACATAGAAAATGTGGATAACATTGCTACAATTGAGCCTCCATTGGAGTCACATGAGTTTGATTTTGACACCGACGTGATTGAGATGTTAGAACAACTCTATCATGATGATTCTTATACAGGACTTGAACTATATACACACACACACACACCACATCTGCATACACCCCCACCAGTTATACATTCCAAACTAAAACTTAAATCTATATTCTATCTGTATCAATCTAAAGGCCCACATCTTACCACTTTTTATAATATGGTATTCTCAGATCTCAAAAAAATGTGTTCTTACACAACACCACAGACCACTTGATCGCCTCAACACTCAAGAACATACAGCTTTACAATCTTTAATTAAAAATGAATTGATTATCAAATGCGCCAACAAGGGCGGCGGAATTGTTATTCAAAATCGAATCGATTACATTAAGAAAGCCGACCGCCTACTCGTGGATCACCTGACTTATTGTAAATTAAGCACAAACCCGTTGCCCGAATATAAAATAGAAATCAACTCATTAATTGATCGAGCTATTCAACAAAAAATTATCAATAAAAGGTGAAAGTTCTCTTTTACGCAGAGATTGTTACTCCGTATTTTTATCACATTCCAATAAATACGTAAAAACCAGACCAACCCTCCATGTAGACCTATTATTGCTGCAATGGACAGTATTAGGTCCGGTCTATCCAAATATGTTGACCATCATCTATAACCTTTAGCCCAGGGCTTACAGTCCTATATCCATGATGGAACTCACCTGTTGGACTTACTCAAGCCATACAGGTGGGAAAGTGAGTATATTTGGATGTCATTGGATGTCAACTCACTCTGCACGTCTATCCCTCATGTTTTTGGACTGGCACTGGCAGCCCTTGACCATTTTCTTTCTGAAGATCCCTATATGAGTCACGGGCAGGCTGAGTTCATCTTAGATTGTACCAGATTTTGCCTGACTCATAACTATTTCCGTTTTGAGAACCAATAGTATTTACAAGTGCAAGGACAGCAATGGGCGCTAATTTTGCACCATCCTATGCAAACCTTGCCATGGGCCTATGGGAACATATTTGGCAAAACAACCCCCATTTAAAACACCTCATATTTAACGGGAGATACATCAATGACATCATCCTCATCTGGGATGGCGCTGGTGGTGTCATCGATGAATTTGTCTCTAACTTGCGTTCCTGGATCTTGACCTATACTACACAAATGAAGAGATACATGGAAAAAATTATTTTAAACCCACGGCTGGCAACTCTTTGCTTCACTACAAAAGTTGTCACTACCATACAGTAAATGGACCAGCAATATTCCTAAAGGACAATTCTGCCGATTAAGACACAATTGCACAAAAACATCTGATTACATGGAACAAAGTCTCATACTCAAAAACAAATTTAAAGACAAAGGCTATCTGGAGTCTTTAGTGGATCAAGCATATAAGCATTATCTACAATACGATTTCCCCATAACCAAAAAAGAAAGTTCCTATTAGTCTGCTCATATTATTACAAAATTCCATACAGACTTAAGAAAAATGGAAGAGATTCTAAAAAAACATTGGCAAATACTACTGGAAGATCCTCACCTCAAACCCCTCTTACCAGGTACCCCCAGGATAACCTATAGAAAGGCACCCAACCTAAAAAACAAATTTGCGTTTAGTAAATTAAAGCCACTTAAAAAAACTTGATCCACACATACCTGTTTGATTCCCTTTAAGGGTATGTTTTCAATGTAGAAAGCCTTTATGTAAAACATGTTCTTTCATTAAACATGGTAAAAAATAATAGGTGACTTTTATAATTGTGGTTCAGATTTTGTAGTTTATGGCCTTGTTTGTCCTCCTTGCCACTTACTATATGGGAGTCGTACTATACGAACACTTAGACAAACATTTTGCGAACACCAAAGGAAAATAGAGACAGGCAAGGACAAACACAGTGTCCCCTGTCATTTTGCTGAACATCATACCAGGTCCACAGAGGGCTTGGAAGTCTGGATCATAGAACAAATCCTGAAAAAATCTCCCTGAGGCTCAAAGATTCCATAGACCATGTGAGCCTGAGAAATACTGGATATAATCACTAGATAGTTTAAATCCTGGAAGAATTAACGAAGAATTAGAAATATCCACTATATTATAAAATGATGTCTAATCATACGTTCCCCCTTTTTTCAGGGGATGTTCTATATGTGATTTCACATACACATACATATCAGATCATGGGGGTGGTGGGCCACTTCATTTCATAGTAAGTATCCGCAAAAGAAAAAATGGATTATCTGGTTGTACTCTACCCAAACCCGTTTCCCCCCAGTGATATTTTTACTGTACCCATTATTTATTAATAATAATCTTTAAATTATTCCAGCGCTGTCACACTTTGAATGACAATTGCACGGTCATGCTACACTGTACCCAAACAATTTTTTTATCATTTTCTTCACACAAATAGAGCTTTCTTTTGGTGGTATTTAATCGCTGCTGGATTTTTTATTTTTTTACAAAAAAGACCAAAAATTTTGAAAAAAAAAGTTTTTTACTTTTTTTCTGTCAGTAAATTTTGTAACTAAGTACATTTTCACCTTCACTGATGTGCGCTGATGAGGCAGCACTGATGAGCACTGATAGGCTGAACTGGTGGGCATTGATGAGGTGGCACTTATGGGCACTAATTAGGTGGCACTGATGAGGAGGCACTAATATGCCACACTTATGGGCACTGATAGTTGGCACTGATATGTGGCACTGATGAGCACTGATGGGCACTGTTAGGTGGTACTGGTGGGCACTAATAGGTGGCAGTGGTGGGCACTGATAGGCTGCACTGGTAGACGGTACTGATGGGCACTGATGGGTGGTACTGGTGGGCACTAATAGGTGGCAGTGGTGGGCACTGATAGGCTGCACTGGTAGACGGTACTGATGGGCACTGATGGGTGGTTCTGATGGGCATTGATTGACAGCAGTGATGGGCATTGAAGGGCAGCACTGATAGGTGGCACTGATTGCCAGCACTGACTGGCATCGCTAATGGGCACTGATTGGTGGCACTTGTGGGCAGTGGTGGGCACTGATTGCTGCCACTGGTGGGCACTGATAGCTGGCATTGGTGGGCGGGCAATGATGGGCACTGATTGGTGACACTTTTTTTCTTTATTGTAATCAGGGCACTGATGATAAGTGCCCTGAATACTTTTCTACATATCCCCCTGTGAGGAGATGCCGCTGATCGGCTCTCCTCTCCTCACACTCTGTCAGTATGAGGTGTGGAGAGGCGATTATTGGTACTTCCTTGTTTACATGTGACTACTGTGATTGAACACAGCCGATCACATGGTTAAAGAGCCGCAGGGATTGGGGTCATGCCATGTCCTAGCAACACGGCATGGCCACGATCGCCGTGCTGCGCCCCCCGTCCGATCTGGGGCACCGTTATATGACATCGTCCCAGAACGAGAGCTGCACTGCTCCGCCATCATTTGGTGGTGAGCAGGCAGCAAGCAGTTAAACATGTAGGTATGCTCTGGTAGTTTGTTTTGCCTATATAACCCTGCCTATAGAAATATATATATATATATATATATATATATATATATATATATATATTATATATATATATATATATATATATATATATATATATATATATATATACCGGTATATACATATATATAAGGAATTTAATATTAAGCAATATGATTCCTCATGTTTGTTTTTAAAGTGTTTTATATATATATATATGATGTGACTATATGATGAAGCCTATGGCTTCTGCAGAGGGATGTTTCAGGATGGAGAACTCAGTTTACTATGCTTCAGTGTATGAATGAACAGGAAGACAGTGCAGAGCTCTTCCTGTTCATTCATTCTGTATAGCTGAGGCTGCATAGATGGAGATTGAGGTCTGTGTCTTCAATCACTTTCACTGTTTCAAAAGTGAGTCATCAGCGGCCTGTTTAGACCCCTGATATTCCATCAGAGGCCCCCCAACATGGCTGCTAAAAAAAAATGTAAAAATAAAATAGTAAACAAAAAAATGTGATTAAAATGAAAACTCACCCTGTCCACACACCATCCACTGCTCTACTGACACCATCCACAGCCGTACTGACACTATACACTGGCTGACACTGTCCACTGCTCTGTTGATACTGTCCACACACTGTTCATTCCCCACTGCTCTACTGACACCGTTCACTCCCCTACTGACACCATCCACTGCTCTACTGACACTGTCCACTGCTCTACTGACACTGTTCACTCCCCTACTGACACCATCCACTGCTCTACTGACACTGTTCACTCCCCTTCTGACACTGTCCACTTTTATGGTAGTCTAAGTTTATATTTTAACAGTGATATTTTGTTTTAGTATATTTTTTCCCTATTTTAGGCCTTGCTGTGTAATTTATAAAAACAAAAAAAGGCGCCAAACCCCGGTGATCTTTTTCATTTTGTTCAGATTGATCTGTTGCCTACCCCTGCTCCAGAGTAGTCAAAAGATTTTGGAGAAACTGTCCACATTTTGACATGTCCCTCCAAATTCTTTTGAATGATCCTCTCAATATGTAAATAAAGATCTGAAATGATTATTTAGCCACTTGGAGTATCTTGGCATGCGGTGGAAGTGGCAGGTGGTAGTAGGGGGGGCCAGGTCAACGTCTGCATTAACCTTTTGTTTAACATGTCCATTAAGCCCCTCCCACTGTTACATTTGACCACATCCACTTATGCTGTAGTGTGCGTAGCATGTGCACGTTGCATGCCGCTGGTTGCTTCCTCCCTCAAGTGTCCCTCATCCTGAAGTTCAAAAGTTGGAAGGTTTTTTCAAAATTATCGCTCTATTTTTGTTTATAGCGCAAAAAATAAAAACCGCAGGGGTAATCAAATACCACCAAAAGAAAGCTTTATTTGTGGGAAAAAAAGGACATCAATTTTGTTTGGGAGCCACGTTGCACAACCGCGCAATTGTCAGTTAAAGCGACGCAGTGCCGAATCGCAAAAAGTGGTCTGGTCTTTGACCAGCAAAATGGTCCGGTCTGTAAGTGGTTAATGGCTGTGTGTTATTTTGAGGGGATAGCAAATTTACACTGTTATACAAGCTATACACTCACTACTTTACATTGTAGCAAAGTTTAATTTCTTCAGTGTTGTCATACGAAAAGATATAATAAAATATTTACAAAAATGTGAGGGGTGTACTCACTTTTGTGAGATACTGTATATGTATGTTAAATATACATACTGTACATTTTTACATAATTTGTTAAATGTATACATCTTTTTAAATAAATACATTTAATAATTTATAAATAAGTTAAACAAAACTAAAACATGTAATATTTAAATAAATACATGTATGCATACATATGCATACTGTAAATGTACAGTCCCTTGAAAAAGTATATATACCCCTTGAAATGTTGTCATGTTACTAAATTGATAGACCAACACCAGGGCTGGACTGGGACAGAAATTTGGCCCTGGACTTCATCCAGACTGGCCCACTTATATTTGGAGTGTCCCATCAGCACTCCCTTACATCAGAGTGTCCCATCACCAGCCCACTTACAACAGAGCGTCTCATTACCAGCCCCCTTACATAAGAGTGTCCCATCAGCACCCCCTTACATCAGAGTGTCCCATCAGCAACCTCTTACATCAGAGTGTCCCATCAGCACCCCCTTACATCAGCGTGTCCCATTAGCAGACCCCTTACATCAGAGTGGCCCATCAGCAGCCCCCTTACATCAGAGGGTCCCATCAGCAGCCCCCTTACATCAGAGTGTCCCATCAGCAGCCCCCTTACATCAGAGGGTCCCATCAGCAGCCCCCTTACATCAGAGGGTCCCATCAGCAGCCCTCTTACATCAGAGTGTCCCATCAGCACCCCCTTACATCAGAGTGTCCCATCAGCAGCCCCCTTACATCAGAGTGGCCCACTGAGCCATCGGCCCACCGGGAAACTCCTGGTAGTCCCAATGACCAGTACATGCCTGACCAACACAAAGTGGCACATAATTGCAAAGTCAAAAGAAAATGATAAATGGTTTTTAACTTTTTTTACAAATAAATATCTGAAAAGTGTGGCGTGCATTTGCATTCAGCCCCCCTGAGTCAATACTTTGTAGCACCACCTTTCACTTGAATTACAGCTGCAAGTCTTTTTGGGGCTGTCTCTACCAGCTTTGCACATCTAGAGAGTGACATTTTTGTCCATTCTTCTTTGTAAAATAGCTCAAGCTCTGTCAGATTGGATAGATTCTCAAATGGATTTAGGTCTTGACTTTGACAGGGCCATTCTAACACATGCATATGCTTTGATCTAAACCATTCCATTGTAGCTCTGGCTGTATGTTTAGGGTTGCTCATCTGCTGAAATGGGAACCTCCGTCCCAGTCTCAAGTCTTTTGCAGACTCTAACGGGTTTTCTTCTAAGATTGCCCTGTATTTGGTTCCATCCATGTTCACAACCAAATCTGACCAGCTTCCCTGTCCCTGCTGAAGAAAATCATCCCCACAACATGTTGCTGCCATCACCATGTTTCATGATGGGGATGGTGTGTTCAGGGTGATATGTAGTGTTAGTTTTCTGCCACACATAGTGTTTTGCTTTATGCCAAAAAGTTCCATTTTGGTTTCATCTGACCAGAGCACCTTCTTCCACAAGTCTGCTGTGTCCCCCAGATGGGGCTTCTCACAAACTTCAAATGGAACTTCTTATTGCTTTCTTTCAACAATGGCTTTCTTCTTGCCTGTCAGGGTTTCTCCCGCACGGAACGGGCGGATGCGCGTACGCGATGTGCGTGGCGCGTGGCGTGCGTGTTAGCGCAGTTTGGCGCCAGTGGGCCTATAAAGGAGGCTGCTGCATCTACTCGGTGCTGTTTGTCTGCAGCTCTGTACCCGAACTACCTGCTATCTGCCTGCTGTTGTGATATCTGACCCAGCTACCGTCTGACCTCGCTGACCTCCCCTGCTCTGACCCTGGCCTGCCTGACCTTGCTTTGGACTGTACCTCTGTTGCCGAACCTCTGCTTGCCTGCACTACTCTCTGCCTGCTGTACTCACTTGTCTGCTTATCCATTGTGACCCGGCCCGCCTGACTACTCTTCTGCTGTTCAAGTGTGCTGCACCCGGTTCTTGCTGCCACTGCCTTGCCTGCTGATCGCTGCCTGCCTGTCTGCCAACTTCTCTGCAGTTCCAGCATCCAGAAGCCACCAGCCGCTGCTTCCAGTCAGACACTCCTACCCCGCTGCGCTCACGGGTCCACTGTCTCCATTCCAGTGGTCCCTGAACCAGAGCTGTAAGAGAAGTCTTCTTCCATCAAGTCAGGCTCATCACCAGGAACCTAACATTGCCACTCTTCCATAAAGGCCAGATTTGTGAAGTGCACGACTAATAGTTGTCCTGTGGACAGATTCTCCCATCTGAGCTGTGCATGTCTGCAGCTCCTCCAGAGTTACCATGGGCCTCTTGGCTGCTTCTCTGATAAATGCTCTCCTTACCTGGCCTGCTAGTTTAGGTGAATGGCCATGTCTTGGTAGGTTTTCAGTTGTGCCATACTCTTTCCATTTTTGGATGATGGATGGAAAAGTGTTACATGAGATGTTCAAAGTTTGGGCTATTTTTGTATAACCTAATCCTGCTTTAAACTTCTCCATAACTGTATCCCTGAACTGTCTGGTGTGTTCCTTGGCCTTCATGATGCTGTTTGTTTACTAAGGTTCTCTAACAAACCTCACAGAATAGCTGTATTTATACTGAGATTAAATTACGCACAGGTAGACTCTATTTACTAATTAGGTAACTTCTGAAGGCAATTGGTTCCACCAGATTTTAGTTAGGGGTGTCAGAGTAAGCCCTTGTACACACGGTCGGACATTCTGACAACCAAATCCGTTGGATTTTGTCCAACGGATTTTGTCCTACTGATTTAGTCCGAAACTGTTGCTTACACACGGTCGGACCAAGTTGTCAGAATTTGCAGTTGCCAAGAACGCGGTAACGTAAGCCGTGTACAGCGGGACTAGAAAAGGGAAGTTCAGCACCACGTCCGGCACCCTTTGGTCTCCTTCTGCTGATCTCGTGTTAGTAGAAGTTTGGTGAGAGACGGTTTGCGCTTTTCAGATTAGTGATTCAGATCGCTACAGCTCCTCGGTTTGTGCTTGTGTGTGCGTATCTGATAATCAGTGCATGCAGTCAGTAAGTATTTGTTTCTCATTGTGGACTATATCTTGGTATAGTACACTTTGAAAGGCATTTCTTATTGCCTGCTTGCTTCTGCTATTCAGGTCGTTCTTTCAGGCCTTACTGTTTATCGGTTGTCCGTTCTGACCAGCAGACCGTTTTCAAACCATGTTTCGTCTACGTACTTGTCGTAGAGTTTGTGCTGTGCACGGGCTTCGTTTTGGGGTTCTTACTTTGACACAAGCCCGGTCCATGAACAGGGAGGGGAGGCGTTTGTGGACCAAGAATTAGTTGCGCCAGCGTGACCAGTTCTGGCACATGCCTTTGCTCCGTGAGATCCTGGAGAATAATCCTGATCATTTCAGGAATTATCTCCGGATGACAGACCCCGTTTTTCACCGTCTGCTGGCTTTGCTGGCCCCTTATATCACCAGGCAGGATACCTGCATGCGGCAAGCCATCACTCCGGAGCAGAGGCTCATCGCCACGTTGCGCTACTTGGCGACTGGGAGAAGCCTTCAGGACCTCAAGTTCTCTACAGACATCTCCCCCCAGGCTCTGGGGATCATTATTCCAGAGACCTGTTCTGCCATCATTCAGGTCCTGCAGAAGGACTATATGAAGGTAAGTTTTCTCCTTAAACATCACATTCTATGTATTTCATGATTGCTAATGTCTTGCATTTCTTTCCTCATTCCCTAATTACCATCATTGCAATATGCTCTAATTCATATGCTCTGCCCCTTTGTCCTCATGCATATTTGCCTCACTAACTTCCCCACCATGCTCTTCTTGGCCCATCAAACTATAGTCTAGTCACTTACCAATGTCTTTTGTCAGCTCCATGGTATTGTTTTCCCCTAAACACCCCCTATAATGTCTACAAATGTGATGTGTGTGCTTCAATTCCTGCAGAGTGACATTTTTAAAAATTTTGGGGTTGTGCCAAACTCATTAGGAACCCCCCTCCCCCCAACTGCTAGCTCAGCTGATAGCAATCCTCTATCTGATGACTTTACCAAACCCAATACACACTATACCTACCTTTTTGATGAGCACATTTCTGGATTAATTCACTTAAGCATATTTTTTTTTAACCTATTAATTATCTTTATATGTAATAGCAGAATGTCAAAATGTGCTTCCATTTTGTTTTCTTTTTGGGATTATGACACTTATTACCTGTCCGGTGGGCTGCCAATAGTGTAAGTAAGGAGGGGCTTCACAAAGTATTACACATTATTTAGGCATTCAGATCTCAATCAAGTGGAGAGGGTTACCTGTCCTAAACATCCCCCCTCATTTTTTAGCAAGGGTCCATCAGATGGGGGGATGGGGGTGGGGGAGGGATGGGGGGTGATGACTCTCATAAGGGGACCTTATACTTTAGGCTTTAAATACTCAGTTCCCAAAATGTTATACTAATTTTGTCAAAAAATGTTGGTGTCTAATCTGCTTGCAATGTTGATTTGTCAAATTACTAATTTTTGTTCTTGTTTCACTACACAGTGTCCTTCAACGCCACAGGAATGGCAGACTGTGGCCTCCCACTTTGCCAGTTTTTTCAAGTTGTGCCTTTTTCACCAACAGTGCAAACCCAAGTTCAGAGCGAGATGAGGGGACAGTCTCTTCTTCAGATAATGTTATTATGTTGTGGGTCTGCTACACACACACCTTGTTTTTGTAACTAATGTATGTAGTGCATTACTGACCAAAATCGTGCTCATTTTCAGCACCATGGCAGGAAAATGGCATGATTGTCCAAATTTACACCTCACTGTGGGTGTTTTTTACTAAAGGCACATCCACTATGCACTACAAGTGCACTGCAAAAGTTCACCTGAAACTGCACTTGGAGTGCAAAGTGGAGTTGCCTTTAGTAAATCACACTACTTCTCAGCACAAACTAAAATTTTACTACAAATACATTTTTGGCGCAATGAAAAAGGAAGACATACATTGTTGATAATTAAACTTTTTAATACAAGCACATTCACATGTGCGTTTCAAAAAGGTTTTTACAACAAACCAAGAAATTGTGTGTATCAAAAACAGAGTTTAATCAAAATGTTGTTTACTTGTTGTTTTTGTGTAAACAGGCATGTATCAAACCATTAAATACAGAACACAGGAACTTACAAAGTTCAACTTTGAAAAGTGAAGACAATATCAGACATGAGTATGTACAAACTGGGCTGATATTGCCTTCATCACATGGGGTGTCACCCCTGAAAAATCCAAGTTTGGAAGATGCACACAGTGTGTCAACATGCACATCTCCCATCATGGGGGATCAATGTACATGCTTTGAGGCTGCAACCCCTTCATCTCAGACACTTTACACAAAACACATACATTGATCCCCCATTATGGGAGATAGCGCATGTTTACACACTCTGTGCATCTTCCAAATTTGTAATTTCGATAAATACAACATTTTTTGTTTAAAATAGCAAAAATAAAACCCTATCTAGTTTTTTGTGTTTCACACTCTACCCAAAACATCAATGATGTTCTTCATTTTATTTTTAACATCATTGATGTTTTGCTGTATATTTTCCAAATCCCGATTGCACCCCATTATCTCCCCAATCAGGATCTGGGCACTTTCACTGGTAAAACGGGAATCTTCTTCCACATCACCTACAAAACAAAGCAAAAAAACACACCATGTAATAAAAATATGGGGACATACATTGATGAGCTTACCGGAAGCTGTGTTCTCCGACACTCACCTGTTGTGGTGACAATTTGCCCAACCTCCACGATCTCTCCTTCCTCCTCCTCCTCCTGCTCCTCTGTTTCTGCTTTTGGAAGTTGCCCTTTTTTGGGAGGGATGTGGTCCCTGGTATCCTCATACTTGCCGAGTCTTCTCTCCCCTATGAGAATGTAAAAAAAGAATAATTAGCACACAGAGGGCGGAAATAGGAATATGAAAAATTGCTTGGAAGTGTTGTACAATTGTGTTTTTTTGGCTGAGTTCCAAGGTGAGAACATTATTGTGGACACTTTGTTAAGCTGGAATACTTCCCTGCAGAACGATGTTTCTTACGAACGAATGAAACCATGAACTTGAAAGTGGCCATTTTAACATGAAATCAAAGCACATTGGAGCAGTATGCAAGCAAGAATAATCATATGAACACACGACAACTACTTACTTTTTTTAAGAACATGCTTGATCCTTAGGTACTGCTCGTGCTCCCTCAGTTTCAGGTCTGACCAGCGTTTTCTCAGTTGATCCTTGGATCGTCATACCCCAAAATTCTTATGAAGACTCTTCACAACTTTAGACATGATCTTGGCCTTTCTGATATTTTGGTTTGGGTAAGGTCCATACTTACCATCATAGTCGGTCCTGTTCAATATGTCCACCATCTCCAACATCTCTCCAAAAGACATATTTGAGGCCTTAAATCTTCTCTTCCTGGATCGGAACGTTTCAGGCTCCGGGCATTCCTCACCCTCCTCCTCGTTAGTGGAACCATTATTAGTGCGCACCTGCGTTCTCTCCACCATGTGCTCTCCCCACTGCGCTGGAGGCGAAGGGGCAGGGAATAGTCTAGAAAGAACGTCAGTGGCGGGCGGAGTTTCACGCATGCACACTGTATATAAAACGCAACACGCGTGTATCGTCCGTACGATCTGTGAAGAGAGTGAGGCGCGGACACGACGATCGAGCAAACGAAGGTAAAAATTTTAACTTGGTGCATCACTAGACTAGACTGCTTCTATCGAGGCTGATGTTGGGACAAGATTAGGAGGGTTTTTAATGGCATTATTAGTATTTGAGGGTTTGTCTTGTGTTGTGTCTTGCAGACAATATGAATCCATTCAAAAACCCAAATTTTATGGGGCTATTCCTCAAACTCTACAAGGAGATGCCCTGCCTGTGGCAGTTCCACAATGAGTTTTACTACAACATAAGAAAGAGGAACGCAGCGCTGGAGAAACTTCTTTCTTCGGTGCGGATCATGGTCCCCGCGGCAGACATGGCCTATCTGAATAGGAAAATTGGGGCCATGAAGATTACATATCTCAGGGAGAGAAAGACGCACCTGGAGTTCTTGAGAGCAGGAGATCCAGATGCAATTTATTACCCCATGATGGGTTAGTTTGAGAGGCTGCATTTTATGGTAGACCAGGGGGTACCCAGGCCACCATTCAGGCCACCACTCTCCAGTCTTCCTTCAAGGCATCCTTCACCGCCAGCTGAGGCTTCCAAAGTCCAACCTGGGCCTTCCAGGCAGCAACATGTGGTGGGGCCCAGCTTGAGACAGCTATTGCATCGTTTGAACATATTTCTTGTGTTACATTTAATGATGTTAACTAGATGTTCTTATTGATCAGTAAGTTGTGTTTTAACAAAGTGGTTTACATATCAAGAGACAGCAGTGACCAAAAATGATTGGGACGGGAAAGAAAAATGCTGGGCTCAGAATGATAGTCTGTTCTATTTGGTAACATTCAATTTGCAAAAGCCAGGAGCACAAAATGGTGTGATTGTTGAGCAAAAAACTAAAACTATGTCCCCTTTTCATACACAGGAAGACCTCAGTCGGGGGAGGCTGTGGCAAGTGGCAGCCAGGAGGTTGACCAACGCCCTCCTCCTCCTGCCCCAACTACAGGAGCCCAGCCACAGCCTCGAAGGATGCCTGGTGGGAAGTGCCGAAGGAAGACGAGAGAGTGATGGCCTGGGTTCAGTCTGGTCTGCCAGAAGATGCAGCCTCATGAAGAACCACATCCTGTTCTCTAGGACTTTGGGACCAGACTTCTCTCCCTGAGATATGTACTCCCCAGGCCACCAATTTTTTATATTCTAATTTGTTCATGTCTGCCCTGGGGGCCAAAGGCTGCACCAAAGTAACAAGTTTCTCCAGCGCTGCGTTCCTCTTTTTATTTTATTGCGACCAAAATAAAGGTTTTTTGGTTTGATGAAATACTTGTGTATGTGTTTTCCTTCCAAAAGGCCAATTTATTTGTGAGCAGGCAGGTACATTTCAAAAATACAAAGTGAAATGAATAACAAGGGGTACCAACACTAAACAACCTCCTGTAGATTAAAAACGAAAAACCAAAGATAAAAAATAAAATAATGTTGTTGTGGTAAGTTTACACACAAAAAACACCCCCAAAAAAAGGGAAATGAGCAAACTGTCTTTAAAGGAGATTTTTAGGAATTAAAAAAAAAAACATCCAAAAAAGAATAAACAAAATCTAAAATTGTGTAGATGTGATGCAAAATAAAATTGTATTTCTGAAATGGTTAAAAAAGAGTAATGAAATACATTCGGGAGAAGTGTGTGTGTGACTATGAGCATCAAAAGAAGTTCCTTCTTGCAGCATTGTAAAGAACAAGAGAATGTGCTTCATGAAAGAATTTTTAACATTACAGCGTGACGAATGTGCTATATCGCTTACGAGCAGTAGTTTTACCTGAACGAGTGCTTCCGTGTCGGAATTTGAATGTGAGCATGCGTGGCACTTTGTCCGTCGGAGTAGGCTACACATGATCGGAGTATGTCCTATCGGACCAGTTTGTCTGAAAATATTTCCAGCAAGTTGGAAAATTTGGTCCGATGGATATTCCGACGGAAACAGTCCGATGCATACCACACACAGTCGGATTATCCGACAAAACGGTCCGATAGGACACATTCCGATGGATTCTCCGACCGTGTGTACAAGGGCTAAGAGGGTCTGAATACAAATGCACGCCACACTTTTCAGATATTTATTTGTAAAGAATTTTGAAAAACATTTATCATTTAACCATTTTCCTTCCAAGGCACAATTATGTTCCACTTTGTGTTGGTCTATCACATAAAATCCCAAGAAAATACATTTAAGTTTTTGGTTGTAACATGACAAAATGTGGAAAAATTCAAGGGGTGTGAATATTTTTCAAAGCTCTGTAGATGCATTCAGTCTGAAAAAGACTACGAATATTAAAATGTAAAATCAAATTATAGTTTGAAAAATTACAGAATACAGAGAAATCCTAATGGTATGAAATGCTGAACCCAAGAATGTGTAATATTAATTAGTGAAATGAGAAAAAAATAATTACAATGAGCAAAATTATTGCCTTTAAATAGCACATTTTGTGAGCACTGTCATTCTTAATTTGCACTTCTCATTTTAAAATGAAAATGTAAAATTGAAAAGTGAGCTAGTGCCATGCCTGTTTAGTCTCGCACGGACAGTGCACGTTAAAATGATGGATTATGGGGTCATAGGTTTATATTTAATGTAAATCTTGTTCTAAATCAATTAGAATGATGTTCACATTAGAAAAGTTAAACATATGCTATTTATGGTTAAGCAGTACATTCATAAATCCCATAATTTTTAACAGCAATTTGCTGTGTAATGTAGAAAAACCAGTGCCTTATAAGAAAATAAATGCATGCAGTATTACATTTTCACCACAAGATGCCCTGCAATTCCAGAGAAGAAACGCATATTGATATTGCTAAGAATAAAAAGATCCAATACAGAAATGCAAAATGCACCATAGATTCATTAAAGCAGACAAAGTCTGCGGGCTAATTTCTACCTGTGACTTGTAGCACAAGAAAAATCATGGCCATCTGAATAGTCATTGCTTTCATTAGAAGCTTGTCCCAACCAAGCTCTGCTGAAGAGTTGAAAAAAAGTTGAGTTTATCATTCAGCTGATTACTTCAAAAGAAGCAACACAACACCTATCAACAGGCATCAAACTAAATTATACACAGTTTAATGAGTCCACAACATTGCACAATATGAAGATAGATATGAAATAATTTGACTAGAGCACCTCTCCTAGGGTGTCCAGAGGCATCTAAAATAGGTCATTAAGCTTCCTTCCTCCTTATCTGTCCAAATGAGCAAAGGAAATTCAGGGAGTACCCCAGAAGGTAACTCAGTCCATCAAAGTAAATTCAGAACACCAGTTAAAAATGTAAACATCCGTTTTCAAAATTATAAAAGTAAAAGACATCTGCCATTTGTATGCTTAGGTATATATAACTATAACTGGGTTTCAGTAGCCAAGATGGATCCAACACTCTGCCAGATAAGTTCTGGGAAGGAGTAAGTGGGGTCACGTAACCTTAGATTGCCAAAGACCTCTACCTACTTATCGAAAACGTGAGCATTGCTCTTCTGGTTTGAGGGAAGCCGACAATTCTCGACAAGTCATACTGGGTTGTCATACAATCCAATGAGAGCACCAAACAAACATCCACGAGTCCAATTCATAGCAGGCAAAATCCAACATATATATATTTTTTTTTTTGGGGGGGGGGGGGGGGGAGACACTTGTCCGTCATTAGGCCTACAAAACAAGGAGTAAAAACAAAGATTATAAATGGTCATGTCATGAATATAAAAATTTATATACAAGTAAAATATAATGAATACAAAAGCCAAAGGGTATATATCCATTACATATACAATGTAATATCTGTTTCCAGTAAATTGCAGACTAAAAGATACTAATATCTTACATACAGACACCAGCAGTCACAAAACATCATTAGCAAACCTTGAAATCAATAGTACGATAGGCAACATCCCAATAAAAAAAAAGGACGATATTAAAGTCAACGTATATGGGAATTTCAATTCTAATGTCCACAGTTTAGGAGGTCTGAATCCCCCAACAAATGGGGCACTGGGTTTAGATTCTCTAAGGGCCTATGAATTTGTCACTGGGCACAGATACACACAAAAATGTCATGGTAAGTATACTCATTGTAAATGTGTACCAAATTGCAGTGGCACAATTACAGTAATTATATGTACCATAATAGTTTGTGTTCTGAGGTATGTCTGTGCTGAAGTTTTTAAGGAATACATTTGTTTGTTGTTCTAGACATAGGAATTGAATATCACTGACAAATTGTATGTAGTTGTCATTGACTGTAAAATTGTCCCGTTTTTATTGAGATGTTGCCTACTCTGTTCATTTCTTTGTTTGCTAATGAAGTACGTGATCTCTGGTGTCTGTATGTAAGACATTATCTTTGGGCCTGCTATTTAGTGAAATCAGATATTATATGCAAATTTGGACCACTTTCATAAAGGCATTAACAATAGGCATTTAGGATGCATTTTTTACAGCTCCCCAAATGCCTAGCAATGCATTTTATAATGTATAAATGGACAGCGGACAGAGTTGCTCACAATTAGAAATTGATTAACATTTGCATTGTTTTGAGTCTGGGAGGCAGTGAAGCTTGTCAATGTCAACCGCTTCCATTCCAAAGCTCTGTAAATGCACCTATAGTTGTTATGGATGATATGCTTCTTTAAATGCAACACTATGGTGCATCTCTGTTGTACTTCTTCCTGCGTGGTGTTTCTTGTTCCTGCTGGGTCATTCAGTAAACAGGGCTTCTGTACAGTTGGCTTGTGCTGTCTCTTTATATATATCACATCAAACATGATGTCAGAAGATTTCTGGATCCATGCTCTTTCTGCACAATTGTCGCTGAGAGCCTGCTAGCCTTGATGTGAGTGTTCTTGGAACTGATTGTGCCTCCTGACAATTGCAGTCCTGTCCTGGATGCTGAGTATTTGTAGCAAGGAAAACAGCAGCATGGCAGCCAACAGCATTCCACTGCCTGAAGCAATGAGGGTGAGTGGAGATGTCAGCAGCAACTGGGACCATTTCAGGGCTGAGTTTGAGGACTACTCCCTAGCCACAGAGTTAAATGAGAAGCCTGCAGCAGTGCAAGCACCCACACTGAGAAGGGTGATGGGCAGTGAATGCCTCCATGTTTTCAAGCATAATCTGAACCTCACAGAGGAGAAAAAGAGTGACATCAAAACCATTCTGGATGCATTAGAAGCTTTCTTCAGACCCTCTAAAAATTTCATATATGAAAGATATATATTTGGCTGCTGTAAGCTAGAAGATTGTGAATCAATAGACAGGTTTGTCACATGGCTAAGAGAAAAAACTGCAAGCTGTGAGTATGGCTCTCTGAGAGATGAACTTATTCATGATAAAATAGTTTTGGGTGTCACCAGTGAAAGCACACGCCGCCACCTATTGAGGAAACATGATTTAGATCTACAAACAGCAATTGGGATATGTCGCACTGCAGAACTTACTGACAAACATATGAAAGCTATGGAGCAGGATAAACTAATTGACAATATCAATGCAGCCTCTAACCAACAGCAAAGCTTCAAAAACCACCAGCATAAGTTCCAGCACAAGGGTCACCTACACAACTAACCTGGGAGGAAGCCTGCATCATGCAAGTATTGTAGCAATATGCGTGTACGAGAGAAAAGTGTCCTGCATATGGGAAAATCTGTACTGCATGTGATAAACCAAATCACTTTGCAAGAGTGCGTGTCTCCAGTAAAATGGAAGCAAGGAAGCTGCACACAATTGAGCAAATGTCAGCTCCGGAGGACGCACACCTGCGTAGCACTGATATGTTTTACTCCTCAGAATGCATCGCTGCTGTAAACACAAAGGGTTGTATTTGTGTTGCTGAAAACACAAATGGTTTGTAAACCTCAGATTAAACAATATAATCCAACCCTGCCAGCTGGACTCGGGTGCAACATGTAATATCACGAGTATAAAGGACAAAATGAAACCGGCACCCAGAGCACCCCTTCACCCTAGTAGCACCAAACTAAAATTTTAGTTCAAGTATTCAGAGGAACTAATGGAATCATTGGGGCTATTCCAAACAGAATGCAGCATACATGAGTGTTTAAACACCTATAGTTGTTATGGATGATAACAACTTTGGGATTGTTGATACCGATCAGAAACCAATATTATCGGGTTCAACACGTGAAGGCCTTGGACTGATGCTGTTCACCGTTCCTGCTGAGCTACATGATGTTGATAATCAGCCTGCAAAATCTCTGACTAGGCCACTGACAAAACAGCAAATTCTTCATACCTACAGTGATGTGTTTGAGGTCCCGATAGTCTTTGTTCCAGGAGAGGTTCATTTTGAACTTGGTCCTACCATTCAACCTGTACAATGTGCCCCAAACAATGTGCATATCGCCAATAAGCCACAGGTTTAAGCTCAACTAGATAAATATTATGAAGCTGAAGGACATTTAACTTCAGTATCAGAGCCTACAGATTGGATCAGTAACATGTTTTTTATCAGAAAGCCTGAAAAGCTCAGAATATGTATTGATCACAAGTTTCTGAATATGGCCCTGAAATGGTCACACTACTTAATGCCAACACTCGATGATATTTTGCACAAACTACCTAAAGCACGTGTCTTTACACTTGTTAATGCTAAAGATGCCTTTTTACAGTGCAAACTGTATGAAAAGAGTAGCTACATGACCACGTTCTGGACTCCTTGGGGCAGAAAGAGACGGCTCAAACTACCATTTGGAGTCTCTGTAGCACCTTAGGTATACCAGCAAAAGCAGCATGAACTATTAGGTGGTCTTCACGGAATTGAGCCAATAGCTGATGGCATTCTTATAGTTGGCTGCGGTAATACAGATTAGGAGGCTGCGCATGACGAAAAGTTAACAGCGCTACTTGATCGTTGTAGGCACGTGATGCTGGGGCTTAGTGTAAAGAAATTGCAGTTAAAGATGGAAAAAGTCAATTTCCATGGACATATCCTGTCTTCAGAAGGCTTAAAAGCTGACCGGGCTAAGATTAAAGCCATTGTTGATATGCAACAGCCTGCTGATGCCAAAGCGGTACAGAGATTTATTGGCTTTGTTACATACCTAGCAAAATTCCTGCCACACTTCCTGCTCACACACTTGAGGTGTGTGAGCCATTAAGGGGACTTTTGGACAAAGATGCAGTTTGGCACTGGCTTCCCAAGCATGTCCGGGCAGTAAAGGATATAAAATGCTTGGTCACCCCCGCCCCAGTGTTGAAATACTATGATGTCGCAAAGCCTGTTACGATACAAAGTGACTCCAGTAACAATGGTATAGGTTGTTGCCTTTTGCAGAAAGGTCAGCCAGTTGCATATGCGTCCAGAGCTCTTTCTTCAGCTGAGAAAAATTATACTCAAATTGAGAAGGAATGTTTAAGCATTGTATTTGCTTGCCAGCATTTCCATCATTATCTTTATGGACGGAATTCAATTACAGCTGAAACTGATCACAAACCTCTGATAGCTATATTCAAAAAGCCCCTTTTGTGTGCTCCCAAGCGTTTGAAGAGCATGAATGCTTACATTGCAGCATTACAACCTCAATGTTGTCTACAAGCCAGGATGTGAAATGTATATCAACGATACCCTGAGCAGAGCTACGTCAGATAATGTGGCACCTGGAGGTGAGCATGAGCAGCATACAATTTGTCTGCTGCAACAGGAACAAAATTTCTTTGCTGATATCAATCAAGCTGACTATCTTAATGTCACAGATCAGTGACTACATCAACTCATACAGCACACTGACAGTGATGCAACTTTGAAGTCTATTGTTTTGAGTGGGTGACCAGATAAAAAAGAGGTAGTGCCTGGAATTGTAAGGGAATAATGGTCCTTTAGAGATGAGATCAGCATACAAACAGTATCTTGTACAAAGGTCCAAGGGTCATCATGCCGAAGTCACTGAGAGCAGAGATGTTATTATGCATACACGCCAGCCATATTGGTGGTGAAGCATGCTACAGACAAGCTTGTGATACTCCAAAGATACTTTGTCAGTAACTGCCCCACCTGCAATGAATATGCCCATTTACAACAAAAAGAAACCATGATGTTACATGAGATATCTACACGTCCGTGGCAGATTATCAGTATGGACTTATTCAACTATGCAGTTGATCATTATTCAGACTTCTGGGAAATAGACCTTCTTCCCAACTTATCCACTGAAGCTACAATTAAGAGGTGCAAGGCTCAGTTTGCACTTCATGGCCAACCAGATACAGTGATCTCCGACAATGGCCCTCAGTTTGCAAGCCTACAATTCTGAAAATTTGCCACTGAAAGGAAGTTTGAGCATGTTACTTTCTCACCATGTCATCCACAGGTTAATGCCAAAGCTGAATCAGCTGTAAAGATTGTTAAAAATGTATGCAAGAAAGTACAATGTGATGGTAAAGACCCATGGAAGGCCATTTTACAAAGACCTCCTTACCGGTAGCAAATAGGCTGCTTGAACCCTCTGTCATAAAAGGTGTTACAGAAAAGTTAAGGATTAAGAGACAAATGTCAAAGGCACAATATTTGCCAGAATTGAATATTGGGGAACAAATCCATATGAAACCATTACCTAGAGATTGAACAGGCCGTTGGACAATAGGTACTTGTCTGCAAAAGGTTGCACCACGCTCCTATCTTGTGGACATTGAAGGAACTCTCTATCACCGCAATCGAGTGGATTTTAAAGTGGCAGAGCAGCCTGAATCTCAGTATCCTGTTGATAGATCAGACTCACTCAGTATCACAAGTACATATTCACCCATTGACAGTGAGGCGTGTACAGAGGCAATGCCTCATACCAACGGCAATGACTGTTCTGGGCAAGCAAGTATACCCGACAGCTGTCAAGTGAAGAGCATGCCAGTACGTGATGAGAGGAGCCTAGTAACTTCAGAGAGGGCTAAAGGAATCCTTGCACTAGGGCCAGTCTTCACCTGTAGTGGTAGATGTTCAAAACCACCTATGAGACTTATTCTATAGACTGCGTTATTGCTGTGCCTCTTTTGAATTTAATAATGTTCATTTATTAACACTAAAAGGGAGAGATGTTATGGATGATATGTTTCTTTAAATGCAACTCTATGGTGCATCTGTGTTGTACTTTTTCCTGTTCCTGCTGGGTCATTCAGTAAACATGGCTTACAATAGTGTTTATCCCTTTCATGACTAAGCCTATTTTTGACATTTGGTGTTTACAAGTTAAAATCCAAAGTTAAAATTTTTAGCAGAGACTCTAGAGAATAAAATGGCGATTGTTGCAATATTTTATGTCACACTGTATTTGTGCAGCGGTGTTTTAAACGCAACTTTTTGGCAAAAAGGGACACTTTCATTCATTTTAAAAAAACGAAACAGAGAAAGAAAGAAAAATTAGCCCAATTTTTTTTACATAATGTGAAAGATAATGTTACGCCGAGTAAACAGATACCAAACATGTGACACTTTATAATTCCATGCACTTGTGGAATGACGACAAACTACGGTACCTAAAATTCTCAATAGGCGACGCTTTACATTTTTTTCCCATTTACCAGGTTACAGTGTCACATGTGTAATTTGAACATTGTTTACATATGCGGGCGCGACTTCCGTGTGCGTTTTCTTTGTTGTGCGAGCTCGTGGTGACGGGGGCACTTTAAAAAAAAAATTCTTATTTATTTTAAAATTAATAAATTGTTTAAAAAAAAAAACATTTTTGATCACTTTTATTGCTGTCACAAGGAATGTAAACATCCCTTCTGACAGTAATAGATGGTGACAGGTACTCTTTATGGAGGGATCGGGCGTCTAAAAGACCCCCAATCCCTCCTTTACACTTCAAAGTATTCAGATCGCCATTTTCGGCGATTCTGAATACTGTATTTGTTTTTGTTTTTAAATCCGGCGCCATTGGCAGCCGAGTAAACGGGAAGTGACGTCATGATGTCGCTTCCCTGTGTACTATTAGGAGGCTAGAATGAAGCCTCTTACGGCTTCATTCTAGTCTGTCCCTAGCCACCAGAAGCGGCAGTTTGTTCATCGGGGCTAACGATTGAATGGGAGCCCCGGTAACAGCCGAGCAGCTTTTAGCTGCATTGGTTGTTATGGCTGGAAAGCCGATCACCAGCTCTGAAAAACGGTAATGGGATGATGCCTGCAGCTGCGGGCATCATCCCGTTATAACCCCCGGAAGCCGAGTACACACATCTGCATATGCTCGGCGGGAAGGGGTTATGGAGCATTTGATAGACATTTATAAAATGTCAGTATGATGCAAAAAACAATGCTGGAACAATCTAATCTACCAGAATGCTCTGTTAAATGATAGTGGTCAGCACACAGAAAGTGACTTTTATACAATCCATGATCTCCTCTAAGTATGGCTGACACAAATGTGGTTGTTCTTATCCAGGAGGTGGAAAATCACCCAGAGTTGTATGACCCCCACTGGAACAAGCTGTTATGATGTTTATAGGTCATGACTTGCACTTATTGGAGATTTACAGCTCTACCCAATGGGTTGTTTTTTAATGATCACACTATTGTTTTGAACTGAATACTATAGACAGGTAAATGTTTGTGTCCATCCTGTAGTACTTAACCCTATCTTATCCATCACTTGTGTATAAATGTTACTTGAGAATGCATTTATAAATGTTTTTCCCTTTCAGAGCCAGTAGCTAACACTTGTGCAGCCAGCTGCTCTTAAAGCAGTACTAAACCCAAAAGCAAACATTTATTAGATTGCAGCTCACCAATTCTTAGCCCACGTACACACGGTCGGAGATTTTGGCAACCAAATCCGTCGGATTTTGCCCGTCAGATTTAGTCCGACGGATTGTGTCCGAAACTGTTGCATACACACGGTCGGGCCAAGTTGTCTGATTTCGCGGTTGCCAAGAACGCGGTGACGTAAGCCGTGTACGGGGGGACTAGAAAAAGGAAGTTCAGCACCACGTCCAGCACCCTTTGGGCTCCTTCTGCTGATCTCGTGTTTTAGTAGAAGTTTGGTGAAAGACGATTCACGCTTTTCAGATTAGTGATTCAGATCGCTACTGCTCTTCAGTTTGTGCTTGTCTTTGCGTATCTGATAATCAGTGCGTGCAGTCGTTAAGTATTTGCTTCTCATTGTGGACTCTATCTTGGTATAATACGCTTTGAAAGGCATTTTTTATTGTCTGCTTGCTTCTGCTATTCAGGTCGTCCTTTCAGGTCTTGCTGTTTAGCGTTGCTTTCTGGTGTCCGTTCTGACCAGCCGACCGTTTTCCAAACATGTTTCATCTACGTACTCATCGTACAGTTTGTTTGGACGACCAAGAATTGGTTGCGCCAGCGTCACCAGTTCTCCCACATGCCTTTGCTCCGTGAGATCCGCGAGAATAATCCTGATCATTTCTGGATTATTCTCAGGATGACGGACCCCGTTTTTCACTGTCTGCTTGCTTTGCTGTCCCCTTATATCACCAGGCAGGATACCTGCATGCGGCAAGCCATCACTCCGGAGCAGAGGTTCATCGCCACGTTGCGCTACTTGGCGACAGGGAGAAGCCTTCAGGACCTCAAGTTCTCTACAGGCATCTCCCCCCAGGCTCTGGGGATCATTATTCCAGAGACCTGTTCTGCCATCATTCAGCTCCTGCAGAAGGACTATATTATGCTAAGTTTTATCCTTAAACATCACATTCTATGTATTTCATGATTGCTAATGTCTTGCATTTCTTTCCTCATTCCCTAATTACCATAATTGCAATATGCTCTAATTCATATGCTCTGCCCCTTTGTCCTCATGCAGATTTGCCTCACTAACTTCCCCACCATGCTCTTCTTGGCCCATAAAACTATAGTCTAGTCACTTGACAATGTCTTTTGTCAGCTCCATAGTATTGCTTTCCCCTAAACACCCCCTAAAATCTCTACAAATGTGATGTGTGTGCTTCAATTCATGCAAAGTGACCTTTTTAGTGTTTTTTGGAGTTGTGCCAAACTCATTAGGAACCCCCTCAGCTGATAGCAATCTTCTATCTGATGACTTGACCCAACCCAATACACACTCTAAATACCTTTTTCATGATAACATTTATGGACAAATTCACCAAAGCATGTAGTGTAAGGGCCTGCCTCAATACTTTCAAATGATATTTTGATTTTTCTTACACATTAATTTTCTTGCTATGTAATAGAAGAATGTCAAAATGTCCTTCGATTTTACTCTGACACTTCTTACCTGTCCGGTGGGCTGCCAATAGTGTAACTAAGGAGGGGCTTCACAAAGTATCACACATTATTTAGGCATTCAGCTCTCAATCAAGTAGAGAGGGTTACCTGTCCTAAACATCCCACCTAATTTTTTATCAAGGGCCCATCAGATGGGGGGGGGGGTTTAGGACTCTCATAGAGGGACCTTATACTTTAGGCTTTAAATACTCAGTTAAAAAAATGTTATACTAATTTTGTCAAAAAATATGGGTGTCTAATCTGCATGCAATGTTGATTTGTAAAATTACTAGTTTTTTTTCTTGTGTCACTACACAGTGTCCTTCAACGCAACAGGAATGGCAGACTGTGGCCTCCCACTTTGCCTTTTTTATTTAAGTTGTGGCTTTTTCACCAACAGTGCAAACCCAAGTTCAGAGTGAGATGAGGGGACAATCTCTTCTTCAGATAATCTTATTATGTTGTGGGTCTGCTACACACACACATCTTCTTTTTGTTAACTAATGTGTAGTGCATTACTGATCTAAATCATGCTCATTTTCAGCACCATGGCAGGAAAATGGCATGATTGTCCAAATTTACACCTCACTGTGGGTGCTTTTTACTAAAGGCACATCCACTATGCACTACAAGTGCACTGCAAAAGTACACCTGAAACTGCACTTGGAGTGCAAAGTGGAGTTGCCTTTAGTAAATCACACTCCTTCTCAGCACAAACTCAAATTTCACTACAAATACATTTTAAGCCCAATGAAAAAGGAAGCTACACATTGTTGAGAATTCAACTTTTTAATACAAGCACATTCATATGTGCGTTTAGTAAAGGTTTTTACAACAAACCAAGATATTTTGGGTATCCAAAACCGAGTTTAATCATATTTATTTTTTACTTGTTTTTTTGTGTAAACAGGCATGTATCAAAGCGTAAAATACAGAACACAGGAACTTACAAAGTTCAACTTGGAAAAGTGAAGACAATATCAGACATGAGTATGTACAAACTGGGCTGATATTGCCTTCATCACATGGGGTGTGACCCCTGAAAAATACAAATTTGGAAGATGCACACAGTGTGTCAACATGTGCTAACTCCCATCATGGGGGATCAATGTACATGCTTTGGGGCTGCAACCCCTTCATCTCAGACACTTTACACAAAACATGTACATTGATCCCCCATGATGGGAGATAGCGCATGTTTACACACTCTGTGCATCTTCCAAATTTGGAATTATGCAAAATACAACATTTTTTTTTTTTAAACCAAAAATAAAACCCTATCTAGTTTTTTCATTTTCACACTCTCCCCAAAACATCAATGATGTTCTTCATTTTATTTTTAACATCATTGATGTTTTGTTGTACAATTTCCAAATCCCTATTGCACACCATTATCTCCCCGATCAAGATCTGGGCACTTTCACTGGTAAAACGGGAATCTTCCTCCACATGACCTAGAAAAACAAACAAACAAACAAACACACCATGTAATCCAAATATGATGATATACATTGATGAGCTTACCTGAAGCTGTGTTCTCCGACACTCACCTGTTGTGGTGACAATTTGGCCAACCTCCACAATCTCTCCTTCTTCCTCCTCCTCCTCCTCCTCCTCCTCCTCCTGCTCCTGCTCCTCTGTTTCTTCTTTTGGAAGTTGCCCTTCTTTGAGAGGGGTGTGGTCCCTGGTGTCCTCATGGTCCCTGGTGTCCTCATACTTGCCGAGTCTTCTCTCCCCTATGAGAATGTAAACAAAGATTAATTAGCACACAGAGGGCAGAAATAGGCTGAGGCTTCTGATGTACAACCTGGGCCTTCCAGGCAGCACCATGTGGTGGGGCCCAGCTTAAGACAGGTATTGCATTGTTGAACATATTTCTTGTGTTACATTTAATGATGTTAACTAGATGTTCTTATTGATCAGTAAGTTGAGATTTCTCCAAGTGGTTTACATCTCAATAGACAGTAGTGACCAAAAATGATTGGGACGGGAAAGAAAAATGCTGGTGTCAGAATGATAGTCTGTTCTATTTGGTAACAGTCAAATAGCAAAAGCCAGGAGCACAAAATGTTGTGATTGATGATCAAAAAACTAAAACTATGTCCCCTTTTCATACACAGGAAGACCTCAGTCGGGGGGAGGCTGTGGCAAGTGGCAGCCAGGAGGTCCACCAACGCCCTCCTTCTCCTCCTGCCCCAGCTACAGGAGCCCAGCCACAGCCTGGGAGGATGCCTGGTGGGAAGTCACAAAGGAAGACCATAGAGTGATGGCCTGGGATGAGTCAGGTGTGCCAGAAGATGCAGCCTCTTGAAGATCACCATCCTGGGGACAGAAATGGCATCTGAATTTCCTGTTCTCTAGGACTTCAGGAGCAGACTTCTCTCCCTGAGATATCTACTCCTCAGGCCACCAATTTTTTTATATCTCATTTATTCATGTCTGCCCTGGGGGCCAAAGGCTGCACCAAAGTTAAGAAGTTTCTCCAGTGCTGCGTTCCTAGTTTTATTTTCGAGCAAACAAAATAAATTTTATTTTTGTTTGATGAAATACTTGTGTAATGTGTTTTCCTTCAAAAAGTACAGTTTGTTTGTGAGCAGGCAGGTACATTTCCAAAATACAAAGTGAACTAAAGAACAAAGGGTACCAACACTAAACAACCTCCTGTAGATTAAAAAAGAAAAAGAAAATCTAAAAAATACAATAATGTTGTTGTTGTAAGTTTACACCCAAAAATAAAAAGTAAAAAAAAAGGAGAAATGAGCAGTGTCTTTAAAGGAGATTTTTAGGGAATCCCCCCCCCCCCAAAAAACATCCCAAAAATAAAAAAAACATTGTGTAGATGTGACGCAAACTAAAATTGTATTGCTGAAATGGTTAAAAAAGAGTAATGAAATCCGTTCGGGAGAAGTGTGTGAGACTATGAGCATCAAAAGAAGTTGGTTCTTGCAGCATTGTAAAGAACAAGAGAATGCGCTTCATGAATGATTTTTTAACTTTGCAGCGTGACGTATGTGCTATATCGCTTACGAGCAGTAGTTTTACCTGAACGAGCACTTCCGTGTCGGAATTTGAATGTGAGCATGCGTGGCACTTGGTCCGATGAAAATGCTCTACACATGATCGGATTAGGTCCAACCGGCCCAGTTGGTCAGGAAATCTTTCCAACATGTTGGAAAATTGGGTCGGACGGAGATTCGGATGGAATCAGTCCGATGCATACCACACACAGTCGGATTATCTGACGACACGGTCCGATAAGACTCATTCCGACAGATTATCCGACCGCGTGTACAAGGGCTTAGATGTGCTGGCTGCATTTGTTTTCTTTTTTTTAGGCTCTTTTTTTAGCTTCACCTGATGATCCAGACAGTAAGCCTGTTGTTTTTCCCTCATTACAATGTTATTATTTCCAACTAGCAAAATGATCACTTACTGGAAAGATCCTTGTCCTTGTGTGATAGCTTTGTGAATATTGGCACCGGATCCTGTTATAGTGAATGTAATCAATGAATGAATGAATGAATGAAGGTTTGCTATAATGCAGATCCTTGTTACAGAGCAATTAGATGGATAAAATCTATTAATAAATTGGTGAATCAGATAAATAAAGCCTTCTGCTCAGTGAAGGAAGTTTGGTTAGTTACAAAGCTAATGTGCATTTTGTACAGGCATACCCCACTTTTAAGTACACAATGGGGTTTATTTACTAAAGCTGGAAAGTGCAAAATGAGGCTCACTTCTGCATAGAATCCAACGAGCTTCTAACCCCAGCTTGTTCAATTAAGCTTTTGTAACAAAACATGGAAGCTCATTGGTTTCTATGCAGAAGTCAGCCTGATTTTTGACTTTTCAGCTGTAGTAAATAAACCCCATTGTATACTTAAAAGTGGGGTATGCCTGTATTTGCTCAGAATCATGTCCCCAACTGATTTGGATTGCTTAGCCGCCAAAGGCTATATAACTCTAACTCAGGGCTAATTCACTAATATTTGATACTGCAATTGTTGGTAAATGGTGGAGGCACGAGTGAAGCTCCTGGTGTCACCAAGAAGGACATGAGTAGAACCCATTCTTTTCCCAGGAAGCATTAGAACCTAACAGAGGTTTGACCACAAGTATATGTTATTTCTATTGCACAGTGCAGGCCAGTGACTGGACCTGAGCCTGTAAGCTCTCCTACATCCAGGGCCAGCACCATCATAAGGCTGCACAGGCAGCCACCTCAGGGTGCCAGGATAGGAATGGGGGGAGGGGGCAGTAAAATTTGCTGGGAATTCAGATATTTACCTGTACTGCAGACATGTGTTTAACACACTTCCGGCTAGAAGTGTATGTTCTTTTGTATAGCCAACTGTAAGCTTTCAAAGTGGAAGTGATACAAGTGACTTTGAAGCCGCTGATCACTTACACAGCCGCCACAATGTACTGCTCCCTCATCATGTTTACTGTGCTCCGCTGTTCCACCTGCAGGCACCGGGCAGGTGTCGCTGGCAAGGGTGGCGGAAGCGCAATGGTCATCCGTCCACTGAGCCCCCTCCTGTGCACAGACCAGGAAGTGACATGTATGATGCGTCATCAGTGCTGTCATTCTCCAGGAACGGTGTCCAGGGAAGTGGTTGCTGGAACGCGATGTGTGTTCCATCACCTGCAGTAAAGTACAGAGGAGACATGCGGGGTCTAATAGACCCCAGATGTCTCATAGAGAGCATCTGTCACATAAATACTATCAGTCCTCTATGTGATTGCAAAAAAGTCACGTTAAAAAAAAAGTTACGACAAATAAAGTTAAGGTGACAAATAAAAAAAAATGTTGGACGCCACACACACCCAGACAAAAACACATGCATTGGGATGCCTACGTACGAAGACAGCAATTGCTCTTCACATGTCACAACAATGTTAGCACCAGAGCATAACTGCTTTGAAAGCATTGTCGATGATAAAATACAGGGTACTGAAATTATTTGCCAGTTTACAAGCACACACACAATTTTAAGGTTTGACATGTTGGGTATTAAGTTACTCGGTACAACCTCATTTTTTTTATTTACCAAAATATTGTGTAATAAAATACATTTATGTACAAAAATCTATTTTTTTTTTTACTGAATTTGTCTCCCTCAGGGTGCACCATGGACTGCCATTGTGGGTGGGAGATGGTGGGGGCAGCAAAATGCACCTTTACCGGTGTAGACAAAAATCAAATCTCTGCACAGGCCCCGTGCAGCCACCACATCTAAAGGACTGTTATTGTCATACTTACCTGCTCTGTACAATGGTATTGCACAGAGTAGCCCCAATCCTCCACTTCTGGCTCTTCACCCTTTCCAAGTGCCCTCATAGCAAGCCACTTGCTATAAGGGAACTTAAGCAGGCTTGACAGAGAGCTGGGCTCTGTGTGTCCATTGACACACACAGTGTGGCTCAGACCCACCCCCTGCTCTCTCCTATCAGGTTTTGACTGACAGCACCAGGAGCTGGAACCATGTCCAGTGAGGAAGGAGAGAGAGGAGAGAGATGCTGCTCTCATGCACAGCGCTAGATTGAGATTGGGGGTTTTCACCTTAATGCAGAGAATACATTAAGGTATAAAACCTTCTGCCTTTACATCCACTTTAGGTTGCAAAATATTAAACGTTTACTTCTATAATTTTCTATAGAAGCAGTGAAGTTGTCTAAAGCTGGGTTCAAATTTGTGGGAATTAATACAAAATCATGCGTGTTCCTGCAACGCACAAAAAACATTCCTTGTCTAGGCACACGGCAGTGTCATTAAATCTTATTTACACCCCAACACACCTTGCTAAGATACATGGTCACAATGCATGGCAACAAAGTCAAACTAATTCTATATGAAACTTTTTTATAAAAACAAAAAACAAAACAAATTTGTCATACTTTTGCACAGAGAAGCCCCGACCCTCCTCTTCTCGGGTACCCCGCTGGTGCTCTAGGTCCCTCCCCCTTTCCCCCATAGCAAGCCACTTGCTGTGGGGGCACTCGTGCCTGCTCTCTCCTGAGCTGGCTCTCTGTGTCCATAACACACAGAGAGCACGGCCCAGCCCCACCTTCGCCTCACTGGGGTGTAATTGACTGGGCTGCATCTCAGCCAATCAGGAGGGACAGACCCAGTAGAGCCTCGGGTCTTGTGCATATTGCTGGATCAAGATCGGGCTTCAGCAAGTATTGGGGCGAGAGGGCAGAGCTGCACACTAAAGTTTTTTTTTTTACTTTAATAAGAATGCATTAGTGATATTAAAGGCATTTAAAAAAATAAAAATAACAAACATGTTATATTTACCTGCGAGTGCAGTGGTTTTACACAGAGCAGCCCAGATCATCCTCTTTTTGGGCCCCCGCCAGCACTCCTGGCCCCTCCCTCCTGCTGAGCAAGCAGCTTGCAATAGAGGCACATAAGGAGACAAAGCCACAGCTCAGCTCCGCCCCCCTCTCTCCCCTCATTGGCTCACTGACTGTAATTGACAGCAGCGGGAGCCAATGGCTGGTGCTGTGTATGGGCACCACAGCAGGGGCTTCGATCACAGGTGAATATTACATAATGAGCTAGTATGCTATGCATACTAGTTCATTATGCCTTTGTCTTGCAGGTCTTTTTTTCTTTTTTCATGTGGGTTTACAACCACTTTAAAGTGGTGTTGCCACCAAAAAATAAAAAGTTGCTTAAAATTCGTTAAAAAAATTAAAAAACATTTTTACTCACCTCGAAATACCTGTTGCTAGGGGGTCCCTCGTAGTCTGCCTTCTTCTTTTCCCGGGTTGGTGACATCACTTCCCCTCGCGCCGCACATTCACCTGGGACCTGTCACGTATCCCAGGTGACTGTACGGCGTATCACGGCACAGTACGCATGACGGCGCCGCGAGTGGAGCGGGGAACAAGGGGGGGCTTCGTTCCCCCGCATCGCTGGACCCTGGGACAGGTAAGTGTCCGATTATTAAAAGTAAGCAGCTGCAGTATTTGTGACTTTTAATTATTTTTTTTAGGGGGTACCCCACTTTAAGATAATAAAAAAAAACACAGCTGTTTGTAGATTAACCACTAGAGGGAGCAAACATTAAATTTACAATCACTCTACTTTGCTTCTTATAGCCCAACTCCACCTTTAAAATACATAAATAATACCCAAAAATATATATATAAAGCATTAACACACTCTGATGACATTACAAACATCAAACTGATATTTTCTAATTGTTTGTTTTGCCTTCCTGTTGACTAAGGGCTCAAGTACCCCACCACCTAGGGCCATGGAATGGAATGTTTGGGTGTATTTCCCCACCAGGGAGCCATAGGTGCTGCATACAGCTGCATTGTATACACTGGTAACTGTGTGAACCTGCACATTCGTACAAACGTAAAACCCCAAATACTTACTGTGTTCTGAGTTTTACATCTGTACGCATGTGTGGGTTTAAGCAAGTTCCAGCACATACCCACCTACAGATGTGTACAGCCATTCATGTTTGTGCGCAGCTCTATGCAGCACCTGCAGCTTCTGGGCAGGGAATACAGCCAAAGTTTACATTCTGCAGCCCTGGACAGCTGTGTGCATGAGCCCTAAAACTGAGTTTTTAGGGACTGAATATTATTATTATTTAATATTTGTCTGTTTTTTAACCTATTTATCTATTTAAGTTTAACTATGTAGATCCAAAATTCATGGAAAAGACCATATGCTTCCTTAATTATTATGAATTAAAATGCCCACTAGATGGCACTAAGGGACAAAAGATAATGTTTTGTTTTATCACTCACAGCGACAAATACTGGACAAGTCTAGCATGGATAAACAATTGCCATACATTTGAATAATATCAGATTGCATGCACCAGCATAGCTCCCAATTGTCTCTCATTTGGAGGGACTGTCCCTTTTTCAGAGCCATGTCCCTCTCTTCCTCTTTCCTCTTCCTCTTCAGTTCTCCCTTTTTGGGGGGGGATATATACACCCCTATAAAAAAATATGTATTGTTTACCTTTTAAAAGTATTACTTTATAATAAATCGTATATCTAGTCTCTAAATTATTCATTATTTATATTGAAAGATAATATATTTGAAATTAGTGGGGGGAAAAAGCACTTGTTGGTTTAAAGGATAAGTTCACTGTTTAAAAAAAAAAAATAAGAATAAATGCAAATTTTTTGCAGGTAAAAACATGTGGATTTACAATTTTTTTTCTTAGTCGCCAGGAAAGCATTACAACCAAAATCAGCAGATCGCTGGTGCAGTGTCAGGCTCCTGCAGACTGTCAGTGTAGCTGTCTACTTGTACCCCAGATACAGGCAGGCATTTACTTTCAGTCCAGGAAGATTCAATGAACTATAAGGAAGCTCAAGAGCGCCCTTGCAGGTCATTGAGAACCATAAGCCATCAGCCACAATGGCTGTCAATACTTGTAGTCCATTCATTCACAGAACTCTGAATGAATGACATGGCTGTGTGGGCGCTCTTTTCAAATTGTGACAGAGGGTGGCAGTAGAAGATCCTGGCCCGCTGTCAGAGGGAGGGGCAGATTGGGTGGGGAGCTACGGGAAAGGGACCATATTACAAGTTCCACCCTAAAACCGGATGGAACATGTAACATGTACAAAATATTGTCCTTTTTTCTAAAATTTCACTCTCTTTTTGTTTATAGCGCAAAAAATAAAAAACGTAGAGAGGATCAAATACCAAAAGAAAGCTCTATTTTTGGGAAAAAAAGGACGTCAAGTTGGCAAGTATGATGTAATGCAAGATTATCATGAGGCCCCCCCATGTAAATGGGGCCAATGGGAACTACTCAGGGGTGCCCATGCATTAAGACAGCCCCGCCCACACTGTTTAAGGGCCTTGTGACAATACATCAAAATAATATGGATTAGATCTGGAAAGAAAATTACAATGAAACTTTCTTAAATTGTTTACAAAAGAAAGAAAAACGTTATTTTAACATTATTACAGGATTTTCCCTATAGATTGTTTAATGTAATATACCCAATAGCAACTTAAAGTACATAAACCATAGACATCAGGTTCACATTACAGTCTGTCTCTTAAAAGCTCATCTTCTTTCAGCTGTCAGTTTGTAAAACATTTTGGTGTAACAGTATGTGTAATGGACAGAAGTTCTCCATCTAGCGGTTGTGGAATTCTTCTGAACTAAGACTGTTATCGGAAGTTCTGTTGATTTATTACCTCCTTTGTGCAAAAAAATCTGTCTTGAGTTATTCAGTAAACGGTAATAGAATATAAACTCATTGAGTAGTTTGACTTATTACTTTAACCGCTTGCTGACCAGCCGCTGTCATTATACTGCGTCAGGTCGGCACGATGATCAACTGCCACCAAAAGAAAGCTCTACTTGTGGGAAAAAAAAATTTGTTTGGGTACAACATTGCATGACCGCACAGTTGTCAGTTAAAGCGACGCAGTGCCAGATCGCAAAAAATGGCCTGATCATTGAGCAGCCAATTCTTCTGGGGGTGCAGTGGTTAAGGTGGTGCAAAGATGTCTGAACGCAGAGTGTCAGGTGGGTTGGAATGTCCCCAGGGTCATAATGGTGCAGATGAGCAGGTGGATCCAAGCAGTCCCTAAGGGGGCAGTGCTACATACTATAAGTCAGTGGTCATCAACCCTGTCCTCAGGGCCCACTAACAGGCCAGGTTTGCAATATAACTGAAATATATCACCGGTGATATAATTTTCTGCTCAGTGATTGCTATATTCTAGTCTGCATCTCCCCAAGGTAATACATAAAACCTGGCCTGTTAGTGGGCCCTGAGGACAGGGTTGATGACCACTGCTATAAGTGATAAAGTGCCCTGCATCCCCATCTCTGAAAGTTTGGCAGTATGCACTAATGCAAAAGTCATAAATGCGCATGTCCTGTTTTTTTTTTTTGCACATCTAACCTGCTGAAGCGTCTAAGATAGCCACTTCTTCTGCCCACCCCTGTCCCCAGCCTATGCTGTATGCACATACTGTAGTAGTTGTTTTTTGGAACACACAAAGCTGCACTGAGATTAATACTTAGTTCCCAGCATGAGGGAGAAGATTTATAACCACAGCTTGTGTGAAGTAGGGAGATTCCCCTGATGGATCAAACTGCACTGTATGCAAAACAATAACAGTTGTAAGTCCAATACAAGACTAAATGACAGGCTGCTCTTTGGGCTCTGAAGTTTGTGAGATGTTATCCTTTCCTGCAAGTAGGGCTTTCCATCAAAATGCTGTATACCCAAGTCTAACATTTTACAATGTGTGTTGCTTACTTTACTACAGCTGCTTTGTGTCTGTGTCAGGGGTTGTTCAGATTTTTTAGAAAGTTTGATTTTTTTTTTTTTTTTAAGATTTAGGCTTCATATACACTGCTGCTGGCAGGGGCGTAACTATAGGGGGTGCAGCAGTCGTGACTGCAACTGGGCCCTGTGCTGCAGGGGGCCCATGTAGCCCCCTCTACATATGGCTGGCAGCAGCATAGGCAGCTAGGGGTACCAGTGCGCCATGCACACGGGTGGCTGGAGGTGGAGGGTGACTAGCAGAGCTCCATGCTCGACTATCGCACTGGCTGCTCTTTAGTTGTGCATTCCCCGCATGACGTGTGTCCTCGGCCGGCTCCTCAGAGTACACCTCTCCTGCTCCATGCATTGCCGCTCAGTCCGATGTCTGTTCTCCCCAGCCAGAGTCCCCCCCCCCCCGAGTCCGGCCCACACTGCACTGCATACTTCTCCTGGGTACACAAACTTTAAGCACACAGATGCAGTGCAGCCCTATGAGAGCTCCCCGGAGGACACTGCAGGCTTGTCTGCCAGCCCCCCTCCTCCCCCGTCATACACAGATGATGAAAGGTCTTTCTGGGAGATATGCCGATCACCCGTCCAGCACACTGGATGGAGCCCAGGCCAACATGGATGAGTGCCCGGCCTGCAGCTTGGTCATGGTGAGTGAGAGGACCCCATCCCCCACACACCATCACTTACCCCTTCCATCTCCCCCTGGGGACAGGGGCCCATTCTCACGTGGGGACAAGGACCCCCATCTCCCCTGGGCACAGGAACCCCTTCTCACCTGGGGGCAGTAACTTCCTCTGCCCTGGAGAAAAGGACGTCATCTCTTCTGGGGACCCCATCCTGCCTAGGGACAGTCCCCCAATGGGGCACCTAAAAATAAAAATAAAAATAATAAAAAAAAACACTGATGCCAGTGGTGAAACTACAGGGCTCACAAAGGTCATACCTGTGACCACGCTCTGGAGTTCCACCACCGGACTCAGGGGGAAGGGCCCTGGCTGGGGATCAGGGGGGCCCTTCATGGTTTCTTGCATCGGGGCCCTGAAGGTTCTAGTTATGCCACTGGCTGCTGGTAAATGGACGTTTAGGAGCAGTTGGCCGTTTTTTTTTCAGCTGCCCCTGAACTCATCTCTTATCAGTACATGTACACAGGATTCTCTATAGTTGTTTCTAGGCAGTTGAGTTTAGAAGCATTTTTTGGAAAGTAAAAAAATGCCTTCAGGACGGATGTTCAGAGGCATTTGAAAAGCCAAATGCCTGTAACAGCTTGTAAATGTGTGTAAACACGGCAACTCATGTTTAGACGCGTTTCATTTACAGGCAATTTTTAATGGAGATACATTTTTGACTATTAGAAAAAAATGCTTCTAAACGCAAAAGTGGCTTGTAAACGCGGCTTGTAAAAGTGGCATGTAAACGTGGCAAAGAGGACAGTTTTAAACATCGGTTACTATCTGTCAAGTTAAATTGTTCAGGAGAGGTTTCAAAATGTCTGTGTACATTAACTACTTGCCACCCGCGCTATAGCGAAAGACGGCTGCACTGCAGCCCTTAATTGTCCATGGACGTCCTCCCAAGCAAACATAGTCAGCACGACCTGCTCTGTGATCACCGAGTCTATGAGTCTGAAAGAGCCTTGGCCTGTGCAAACCCTCTATGGGAGATGCAAAAAACCTGTTGTCTTGAGTTACCCAGAGTTTGTGGCTTCTTTTAAAAGGGTATTTGACGTTCCTGGAAGCTCCGCTTCTGCTGCCAGGTGCCTCATGTCCATCAAACGAGTGAGTATGAGAGCTGTTGCAGATTACGCCATTGAATTCCGTACTCTGACAGCAAAGGTTGCTTGGAACAATAAGGTCCTCGTGGCTGCTTTTTCTCATGGTCTATCGTATACCATCAAGGATGAGATAGCAGCCCGGGATATACCCACTGAGCTTAGGAAGTTGATCACGTTTGCCATCCCCATTGACTCCAGATTCAGAGAAAGACTTCCTTTTAAGGAGCGCTTGCGGAAGCCTCCTGTACATTTGTCTCCAAACTTTGCAGTCTCACCCTTGCCTCATTCACCTCCCATGTCTCCTGGTACCAAATCGATCTGTGAAGATGAACCCATGCACTCGGGCTTGGATGATTGTGCCTTTATTGTGGCCAGGCAAATCACTTTTTGAAGTCTTTTCCTACCTGTCCTGGGAACGCCCGAACCTTGAGGTCCTGTCATGGACAGACCTTAGGTGGTGTAGTTTTGTTCCCAGTTATCCAAAAGGATAAGCCCCGATTTTGTTTTTCCCTTTCTTGGGCTAAGTCGTCCGTTGAGAAACAGACTCTAATCAACTCTGGGGCTGCAGGCCTGTTCATTGATGCTGCCTTTGCATCGAAGCACTCGATTCCGCTACAGCTACATGACACTCCTCTTTCCATTGAGGCTCGGAAGACCTCTACAGCCTGCCCATGTGACTCATGAGACCGTTCCATTGTCCATGGCCGTAGGGACTCTTCACCATGAGATAATCCAATTCCGAGTTATTTCCTCACCTAAGTTTCCGCTGGTTATTGTTATCCTTGGTAACAGAGGCACAACCCCTCTTTTTTTATTGGCTCCATGCTGAGGTTCTCTCCTGGCCACCACAATGCAGAAAGTCATTCTTCCAGAAGGTAGCCAAGGACCTGTGCATCTCTTCAATCTCCTGCTGGAGGAGTACCACAATTTTAGCAATGTCTTTGACAAAGGTCAAGCTGAAAGTTTGCCTCCACGCCAGGCGTATGACTGCACAATTGACCTTCAATCTGGTGCCATACCCCCTTGTGGCCGGGTTTACCCTTTGTCTGTCTTGGAGGATAGGACCATGGAGGAGTATGTTGCAGATGCACTTTCTCAAGGCTTCATCCGCAAATCCTCATCTCTTGCTGGTGCTGGTTTCTTCTTTGTGAAGAAGAAGAGTGGTGAACTGAGACCTTGTATTGATTATAGGGGTCTCAATTGTTTCAGGATTAAGAATGCTTATCAGATTCCATTGATTACAAAGTTATTTTACCACCTCAAGGGAGTAACGGTTTTCACAAAGCTTGATTTGAAAGGAGCACACAATCTCGTGAGGATTAAGGAAGGCAATCAGTGGAAAACTGCCTTTAATACCAGAACAGACCATTATGAGTACCTCGTAATGTCTTTTGGCCTTTGTAACACCCCAGCAGTTTTCCAGGAATTTATTAATAATGTCCTCTGAGATTTGTTGCAGTTATGTGTGGTGGTTTATCTTGACGATATCTTTATATTTTCCAAGTCCCTGGAGAGCCACCACACAGATGTCTGCCGTGTGCTTCAGAAACTAAGAGAGAACAACCTCTATTGTAAATTGAAGTGCGAATACCATCGTGAACAGGTTAAATTCTTGGGCTGTCATTTCCACTGCTGGTTTTTCTATGGACCCAGAGAAATTTTCTGCAGTTCTACAGTGGCCCCGACCCATGGGTTTATGTCCTCTGCAACGTTTTCTTGGCTTTGCCAACTATTATTGGAAATTAATTTGTAACTTCTCGTCTCTGGTAAAGCCCCTTACTGATATGACCAGAAAGGACGTTAATCCACAGAGCTGGCCTCCGGAGTCCATTAAGGCCTTTGAGAGTCACAAGGCTGCCTTTGTTTCTGCTCTTGTGTTGGAACATCCTGATCCTACATTACCTTTTATCCTTGAGGTTGATGCTTCTGAGACTGGAGTTGGCGCTCTTCGGTCTCAACTTCCCACCTCTGTGAGTGCTATGCATCCTTCTGGCTACTTTTCCAAGAAATTCTCACTTGCGGAGTGCAATTAAGAAATTGGTGACAGAGAGCTCTTGGTGATCATTTTAGCTCTGAAAGAATGGAGACATCTCCTTGAAGGTACCACTGTGCCGGTTTTCATTCTTACTGACCATAAGAATCTCACATTCTTGTCTGAGGCTAAATGCCTCTCTCCCAGAAGGGTATGATGGGCTCTTTCCTTGTCTAGTTTCAATTACATTGTCTCATTCTTACTAAGAATGTAAAGGGCTTAACGCTTTGTTGTGACAATTTTCCTCCACTTCCAAGATGGAGTCGGTTCCGGTTTCTGTGATTTCTCCTGATCATTATGGCTACGGTTCACACCAATCTCATGCTCCTCCTGAGAAACCTTGTGACCGCTGCTTTGTCCCAGAGAGTCTCCGTACTGCTGTGCTCCAGACTTACTATTCTCCCAAGGCTGCTGGCCACCCTGGGAAGAATCAACTCTTGTGGGCCATTTCTTACCAATTCTGGTGGCAAAGTCTACGTGCTGATGTAACCATCTTTATAGCTGCCTGTTCCTTGTGTGCTCAGAGTAAGACTCCACGACACCTTCCAATGAGCCTCCTACAACCCATACCCAATGGAGAGAGGCCCTAGACCCACCTGTCTATGGATTTCATTGGCGAGTTACCCAACTTCCAGGGCAACACAGTTATCCTTATGGTGGAAGTTGCCCACTTCTAAGGAACTGTCTTCCATTTTTGCTTGGGAGATCTTTTGCTTATATGGGCTACCCAAGGTGAATGTCTTGGACAGGGGTAGTCAGTTTGTGTCTCAGTTCTGGCGAGCTTTTTGTGCCCAGTTGGGAATTCAGCTTGCTTTCTCCTCTGTGTATCACCTGCAGTCTAATGGGGCCACAGAACGAGCCAATCAGTCCTTGGAGCAATTCCTATATTGCTATATTTCTGACCATTATAACAACTGGTCAGACCTTTTACTGTGGGCGGAGTTTTCTCACAATAGTGCCTTGAATTCTGCTTCCCGATTGTCCCCGTTTATGGTGAACTATGGTTTCCAACCTTCCATGTTGCCTGACTCGTTTGCTCCACAGAGTATTCCTGCATTAGAGGAGTATCTCTGTGGTCTTCATTCCACTTGGGCAAAAGTCCAGGAGGCTTTGCGACATGCTAATGATAGGTACAGACTCCATGCTGACCGCAGACGCCTGCCTGCGCCTTCCTACCAGGTTGGGACCGGGTCTGGCTGTCATCTCGCAACCTTCGACTTCGTGTTCTCTCTTTGAAGTTCACACCTCGGTTTATTGGGCCTTTCCGTATTCTTCACAGGATTAACTCAGTGATTTACACATTAGACCTTCCTTCTAATATGCGTATCTCATGTCTCCTAATTAAAACCTTTGGTCTGCAACCACTTTACCACCTTGGTGCCTCATCTTCACCCTGTACAAGTTGAGAACCATGAGGAGTATGAAGTACAGTCCATTGTTGACTCCCGTAGGTTTCTATGGCGCATACAGTACCTGGTGCATTGGAAAGGGTACGGTCTGGAGGAACGCTCTTGGGTCTTATCCTCGGATGTACATGCCCCTGTCAGTACACCTAAATCCGATTGTAGTAAGCAAACTTCCCTACCCCAGTTTCCAAACCATCAAAAGAAATTCGGTCCCAGCCATCCACATGCTCAGCGGCTGAATGCTAGTTTGGCTAAATTGCTAGCACTCCAACTGCTGCTTTTTCAGCTGGTAGACTCTGCCCCCTTTCGAGAATTTGTGGAATGTGCAGTACCTCAGTGGCAGGTTCCAAAACGCCATCTTTTTCTCGGAAGGCCATTCCAGCTCTCTACCGGCATGTAGAAGGCAATGTCTTCGCCTCGTTGGACAGGGCGGTCAGTGGTAAGGTGTATATTACCGCTGACTCATGGTCCAGCAGGCATGGACAGGGAAGTTGCATTTTTTTCACGGCGCACTGGGTAACCCTGCAGGCAGCTGGGAAGGATGCAGGACAGGGTGCAGTAATGTTGGAGCTTATTCCGCCACCACGCCTCCAAAATGCTGGTAGTGGTGATTCTCTCTCCTCCACCCCCTCCTCTTCTTCTTCCTCTATGGCCTCTTCCTGCGCAGATTTGCCCTCTGAACCAGCGGTGCTCCGTAGGCGTTCTAGGGGCTACGCAAGCACTCAGGCAAAAAGATGCTATGCAGTGCTTTAGTTGGTCTACTTAGGGGACAGGAGCCAGACTGGGGCAGAGATTTTGGCAGCTCTGCAGGGGCAGGTTCAGAGGTGGTTGACGCCATGTCAGCTTCAGCCAGGAATGGTGGTTTGCGACAATGGTACTATTTAGGTATGCAAATTATTTATAGCTATCTATAGCTATAGCAATATCTATCAAGTGGATTCCACCCTAACACTCCATGGAAACTGCTCTCCTAAAACTCACAAACGATCTGCTAACAGCTAAATCCAATGGACACTATTCTGTACTACTACTCCTACACCTCTCTGCTGCCTTTGACAAAGTATATCACCCCCTCCTCCTCAAAAAACCCCACGCCTTTGGTCTCTGTGACTGCTCTCTTTGCTGGTTCTCATCCTAAATATCCAACCACACCTTCAGTGTCACTTACAACTCTACTTCCTCCACTCCCTTTCTCTGTTGGAATCCCCCCAAGGTTCTGTTCTTGTATCTCTCTTATTCTCTATCTACAACTTCTTCCTGGGTCAAGTAATACGTTTCCATGGCTTTCAATACCATCTCTATGCTGATAGCATCCAAATCTATCTCTCTACCCCTCAGCTCACTACTTCAGTCTTCTTACGTATCACTAATTTACTAACAGACATATCAGCCTGGATGTCACACCACTTACTCAAACTCAATCTATCCAAAACTGAGCTCATGCTTTTTGCCTCTTCCCCTAATTTCTCTGTCAAGATCAATAGCAGTAATATCAGCCCCTCCCTGCATGCCAAGGTTGTAGGTGAAGCCCTGGACTCTGAACTATTCTTTCGGCCACACGTCCAAAAACTTTCCAAATCTTGCCACCTCAACCTCCGCAACATTTCCAAAATATGCCCCCTATTAACCAATGACATCACAAAGCTCCTAGTTCGCTCCCTGGTCATCTCCTACCTCAACTACTGCAACTCCCTCTTCACGGGACAATCTTTACATAGGCTAACCCCCCTTCAGTCCATCATGAATGCTGCTGCTAGGCTCATCCACCTTACCAACTGCTCCATGTCTGCTACCACTCTCTGTCAATCCCTCCACTGACTTCCAATCACCCAACAATTCTAAATTCTATAAACAACTTACAAAGCCCTCCACAACTCAGCCCCCAGCTCCATCACTAACCTAGTCTTAGAATACCAACCTATTTGTTCCCTTCGTTCCTCCCAAGGCCTCCTGCTCTCTAGTTCCCTCATCACCTCCTCCCATGCTTGCCTCCTTGACTTTTTCCAAGCCTCTCACCTCCAATGGAACTCCCTACCCAAATCTGTCCGACTATCTCCTGCTTGATTTTAGATGATCCCTGAAAACCCTTCTCTTCAGAGAAGCCTATTCTTCCTTCACGTAACAACTGTACTCTTACATTCTCCATCAGATCATCCCCCACAGTTAATACATTTTGTATCACTTGACCCCCCCCTCCTAGATTGTAAGCTCTAACGAGCAGGGCGCTCTGCTTATTTATGTATCGAATTGTATTGTAACTGTATTGTCTGCCCTCATGTTGTAAAGTGCTGTGCAAACTGTTGCTGCTATATAAATCCTGTATTCTAATAATAATATTAACTACACATGCTGTCACTGCAAAATTTTACCTGGGCATCTAGACATTAATAGCGACTGAACTAGAAAGGGTTAATGAGTTAACAGGAAAGGCCATAAGGTTTTCTCTAGGCATGATAAGGTCAGAAAATTTCAATGTGGTTTTCAGCTCATAAGCTTGGTGGCTTACAATGAAACCTGGCTGCTTGTTCTCAAAGGTAAAGAATGATCTAGTACATTTTTGAACAGGGAGACATCCAGATCAAAAGGCTTTCCCATTCATAATCCTTCTAAATTTATTTAGAAATACATCAATATCTATAAATGTAATCTGCACTCCCAAATGCTGTTGATGTGAAATACTTAGATTTATTTTGAAATGACAAATGACAGTTGAAATAATAGTGATGTGGGAATAAACCTTCTTTGACTTCCTAATACATTTATAACATATACATGCTCTGATGCTGCGTACACACGATCGGAAATTCGGCCAGCAAAAGACCGATGAGAGCTTTTGGTCAGAAAATGCGATCTTGTGTATGCTCCATTGGACTTTTGCTGGCCGAATTTCTGCCAGAAAAAAATTGAGAACAAAGTTCTTATCCAAAAATGCAATTCCGATGTGCAAAAACTCACACATGCTCAGATTTAACTACAAGATGGAAGCTATTGGCTACTGGCTATTGAACTTCCTTTTTCTAGTCCGTCGGGAAAACCATCAGAGCTTTTTCCGACCAAAATTCTGATTGTGTGTATGAGGCATTAGTCCATGAATAAATACTGGGCCAACAATGCAGCCACTGTTCATCTGTTAGAGGTGGGTTTCTGAGATGGGATGCATTTAAACTACACTTATGCCGTGTACACATGATCGGAAATGCCGCCAACAAAAGACCGATGTGATGTTTTGGTCAGAAAATGTGACCGTGTGTATGCTTCATCGGACTTTTGCTGGCAGAATTTCTGCCAGCAAAAGATTGAGAGCAGGTTCTCAATTTTTCAGTCGGAAAAAGTTTCTATCCAAAAATGAGTTTGTGTGTATGCAATTTGTATGCAAACTCACGCATGCTCAGTTTCAATTATCGCTCGGTCTGGTAAAACTGCCGTTCATAAGGGAGATGGCACATTTGTCCTGCTGAAATGTTTTAAATAGTTTAATGCAGCGCATTCTTTTCTTCTTTATAATGCTAGAAGAATGAAGTTGTTTTGCTGCTCATATTCACACAGAGTTCTCACAAACGTATTTCTTTATTATTTCTCGTGATCTCTTGAATAATCTTTTTTTTTTATAAGGCCAGATCTCCATAATAATGTTTAGAATTATTTTTTATTGTCATTTTTTTATCAATTTTAATCAATAATTTAAAAATAATCCAATTTTTTCGGGATTATTTTTAAATTATTTTCAAGTCATCTCCATAATTTTTTTGTGTGTCAAGTTTCCACAACAACATTATTATCTTGTATTTTTAAAGCCCAAGAAGGTTTGTATTGGTGACCCTTGTTAATTTGACCTTGTATTTTTGAAATGTACCTGTCTACTCACAAACAAACTGTCCTATTTGAAGAAAAACACATCGGCAAGTATTTTCATATAAAAAAAATCTCCATTTATTCTGGCTGACAAAATAAAGAGGAAGGCAACGCTGGAGAAACTGCTGGAGTTTGCAAAGCCTTTGTTCCTCAGGGCACACATCAACTATTTGGAAATAAAAATTGGTTGCTTGAGAAGTCCATATAATGGGGAGCACAATCTGGTCCAGGACTCCCAGAGATCAGGAACAGCAGCACATGACATATTTGTCCCCAGGCTGTGGTACTACAACAGCTTGCGTCTTCTGTCGGACCAGACTGAACCCAGGCCATCACTTTCTTGACTTCCCTGCAGCCTTCCCTCCACGCTTCCCTGCAACATTCCTTGCAACCTTCCTTGTAGGCTGTGTCTGTGGAGGTGGACTTGTGGCAGCAGGAGGAGGAGGATGGGCGAGCGCACATAAGTGCATGTTATCACTCATTTGGCCCCTCAACCCCTTCTAAATGGCCTCAAAAATACATTTCTCACACCTGCGGTGTTGGCCCTTCTCCATTTGCTGCAATTTTGCAGCTACATAGCAGCCATAGGTCTCTTCAGCATCAGGGGGGCTTTTCAGGGCCACATTAGCATCCTTAATAAGGCCCAGTGCTGCCTCCTCCACATTACCCCCCTTCCTGGGCCTTTTTGTTGTAAGGCGAAGGGGAGGCACCTGGGATTGGGTGAGGCTAACAACTCCAACTCCTGGCTGACACTTACCCCCGCCTCCTCCTGTCTGTCACATTCCAGAGCCTCATCCCGGCTGAGATCTTCCTGTGTATGAAAAAGGGACATATTTTTAGTTATTGGTTCATCAATCTCACACAATTTTCACTTTTTGTTAAATCATTCATTTGGTATCAGTAATAACATCTAGTTAACAACAATCATTTTCGGACAATAAATATGTTAAAAAATACTATACCTGGCTCCAGCTGGGCTCCTTAAGTTCTTCCAGGATGGAAGGCTCAGGTTGGCTCAGGTTGGTCCTCGGAAGCCTCAGCTGGGGTTGAGGGAAGTGCAGAAAGTGATTCCCTGCCTTCAATCTGGTCTTCCAGAAATCCTGCTGTAGTACTGCAGACTGGGTACATACACATCCTCTGCTGCTGTTCCTGTCTGTGTCGGGGACCTGCATCTTCACAAATTCCAGCAGTTTCTCCAGCAATGCCTTCCTAGCTGGTTTATTGCGATATAAGGGGTTTTTAACCTCCCACAAATTTTGCATATCCCTGTATTTGTCAATGAACTGGCCCATGAATTCAGGGTCTTTGAATTATTTCATATTTGCTGAAAGACAAAACACAAGCCCAAAACACTAATATCAGGCTAAACTCTCGTAATCGTATCCCGATATAGGCCTCAATCTCGAATCAGAATAGGCCACTGATGTCTCAAGTTAAAATGTTACCTTCGCTTCCTCCACAGATCGTACTTACGACACACGCGTGTTAGCTTTATATACACTGCGCTGCGTGAAACTCCACCCGCATCGCCCAACCCTGATGTTCTTTCTGGAATATTCCCCTTCTCTTTCGTCGCAGTGGGAGAGGAACATGGTGGAGACACAGCAGGTGCTTAATAGCAGTAACGAGGAGGAAAGCCCGGAGCAAGAAACGACCCGATCCCGGAGGATTAGATTCAAGGCCTCAAATATGTCCTTTGGTGAGATGGTGGAGATGGTGGACACCTTGAAGAGGGCCAACTATGATGGGAAATATGGACCGCACCTAAACCCAAATGTGAGAAAGGCCAAGATCATGACTACAGTTGTAAAGAGTCTATATTTTCTGGTCTTAAATATCTGTGTGCTAAGTATAATTTTTGTTTCATTCTCATAGGGGAGAAAAGACTCTGGATGTGTGAGGACACCAGGAACACCACAACTCAGGAAGAAGGGGAGCAGAGGACATCACATCCTCAGGATGTGGAGGATGGAGAGGTGGAAGAAGTGGTTGGAATTATCACGGATTATCTGGGACATAATGTGGTAGTCGGGATTTAGACATTATCAAGGAAAAAACCAAGGAGATTGAACAAAGAATGAATAACATGATTGATGTATTAGGGAAAATCTAAATCCAACAAAGATTACACTTTTTTTTTTTTTTTAAGAACATTTAACAAAAGTTTTAATACAGTTTAAAAGCTACATTTGGAAGATGGACACAGTGTGTCAACATGTGCTATCTGCCATCAGGGGATTTCAATGTACGCGTTTTGTGGGTGCAAACCCTTCCTTTCAACTCTAGTAGGTGAGAGGAAGTGGTCACACCCCCAAAACACGTCCATTGATACCCCATAATGGGAGATAGCACATGTTGACATTAGGCATGGGATTAGAAAGGAAATACCCATTTTGACTCACAATTTGTGTGTATCTTCTAAATTTGGCTTTTACAGGGGTGACATCACCCCATCTGATGAAGTCAATATCAACACATGTTTGACACTATAATATCTGATATTTCCTTCATTTTTTTTAATGTTGAACTTTGTAAATTCCAGAGTTGTGTATGTTATGTTTGGAAACATGCCTGTTTATGTACTTTTGAAACAATTTCAAGGTAAAACTTTGTAAAAACAAGATTTTTTTTTTTACCACAAAATGTTTTATAATGCACATGTGCACAGAGTAAAAGGCTTTCTACTCAATATGTGGCTTCTTCTTTCAATGCTCAATAACACTTTTTGTATTAAGTTGGTGTTTACAGTGACAATGGGTGTTATTTAAATAATGTTAAAACCAATTGGCACTACAAGTGCACTAGGAGATCCTAGGAGACAGATAAAAGAAACACAAGCAGTAAATCAAAATCAAGATTTTATCATATCAATTTTTTTATTTTATTTGGAAAATATTTAAAAATTAGCTGGCATAGCAATGGCCCCCTACCCATAAAATATTCCACATATTTTTGACGCACTTGACATGCGCTTTGGGGGGGCAAGCCAGGACGGCCAGCTTCCAGGGCCGTCATTGGATTCTCATGAAGTCCGGCCCCAGGCCCAACTGTGGCAGCATAACCAAGTGTATTTCGCTTTAAATAGTTGTGCAGTATGAAGCAGGATAAAACAATGTGGTTAAGTTTGTACTCCACCATATTAATTGCCGTAAGAAATAGGCGAAACTGGCTAGCAATTATCCCATATTCTCCATGACTCTCTGGGATCCTCTGGGGGAATGGCCTCATCATCTTATCACCCAGACCAAATGCTTCATCAGCGATAAAAACAAATGGGAGTCCTCCGACATTCTCTTCTGCAGGTGGCAATCCCAAGCCACCACTTTGGAGATGTCCATAGAACTCGGTCTGGGCAAAGACTCCACCAACCGACATCTGGCCATTCTTCCTTACATCCACATGGAGTAGCTCATATGTCACTGACACCACCGCCATTAACACAATACTATGAAACCCCTTATAGTTAAAGTATTATGACCCCGAGTGGGGTGGTGGGACGATGTGGATGTGCTTCCCATTGATTGCCCCTCCGCAGTTGGGAAAGTCCCAACGATGAGCAAAGTGGGAATTCCTGTGGCATTGACGGAAACTGTGGAGTCCAACAAGAAAAAAAAATTGTAATTTTGCACATAAACATTGCAAGCAGATTAGACACAAACATTCTTGGCCAAAATCAGTATAACATTTATTTTAAGGAGTATTCAAAGAAAAAAGTATAAGGTTCACTTATCAGATTGTGCTAAAGGGGGTGCTAAATGAGTTTGGGAGCCAAAAAAAAGCCTCTGGCACTCTGCCTGAATTTAAAGGATAACAATAACATTTGTACACACTTTAGGTGGTGTTTAGGGTAAAGCACTACAATGGAGCTGACAAAATACCTTTTTAAGTGACTAGGCTATAGGTGTGTATGGGCCCAGGATAGCATGCTGGGGAGCTTAGTGAAGGCAAATATGCATGCAGGCCAAAAAAGGAGCATTAAAAGATTACAGCATGCATGAGGACAAAGGGGACATTCACAGCATATTACAATCATGGTAATTAGGGAATGATGAAAGAAATACAATACATTAGCAAACAATACATAGAATGTGATGTTAAAGGATAAAACTTACCCTAATATAGTCCTTCTGCAGGACCTGAATGATGGTAGAACAGGTCTCTGGAATAGTGATCCCCAGAGCCCGGGGGGAAATGCCTGTCGAAAACTTGATATCCTGTAGACCTCACCCTGTTGTCAAGTACCGCAACGCGGCAACGAATCTCTGCTCCGTGATGATGGCTTGCCGCATGCAGGTGTCCTGCTTCATAATATAAGGGGTGAGCAAAGCCAACAGACGGTGAAAAACGGGGTCAGTCATCCGGAGATAATTCATGAAATCATCAGGGTTATTCTCCTGGATCTCACGCAGCAAAGGCATATGAGAGAATTGGTCACGATGGAGTAACCAATTCTTGGTCCATGAACTCCTCCTCACCCTGTTCATGGACTGGGCTTGAGTCAAAGCAAGAACCCCAACACCAAGCCCCCACACAGCACAAACTCTACGACAAGTACGTAACCGCAACATGGCTTCAAAATGGTCGGCTGGTGAGAACGAACTAACAGAATGCATTGAAGAACAGCAAGGCCTGTGAAGAGCGAACTGAAAATCAGTAACGAGCGGACAAGAACGAACAAGAGCGGACTGAAAAACAGATAGAAACTGACTACATGCACTGAATACCAGATACAAACCCACAAGCACAAACCGAACAGCAGTAAAACCATCTGAAAAACCACGAGTCTGAAAATCACGAATTGTCTCTCACCAAACTTCTACTAACACGAGATAAACACAAGATTAGCAGAAGGAGCCCAAAGGGTGGCACAGTGGCTATTGAACTTCCTTTTTCTAGTCCTGACGTACATGTTGTACGTCACCGCGTTCTTGCCAGTCGAAATTTGGTGTGACTGTGTATATGCAAGACAAGCTTGAGTGGAATCCCGTTGAAAAATCCATCTTAGCCTTTTCTCACCAAAATTCCGATTGTATGTACGTGGCATAAGAGGTTCTTTTATATATGCAGTAAGTAAAATAAATTATTTTCTTTACTTTCATTCTTTTAGTTTGAGGATGTGACACATTAATTGGAAAAAATTTATCTAAACTTCAAGTGCTTTCTTTATGATCTGAAGGCAACAAATTGAAACAGAACTTACTTAGGGGTTTTACAGTAAGGGATGTGAATATTTATGCAATCAGGTATTTTCAAATTGCTTTGCTTTGTTTTGTCATTTGTAAATACTTTAGAAAACTATTTTTATTTGTGTCAATTCTGACATTATGTATTTGTTTGGATGAGTACAATAACATTTCAATTTATTGTAGAAAAATCCAAAGGTGTTAATATTCTGCAAAACACTGCAGATGGAGTAACTGTCAACAGCTGTTAAATGAGAGACGTATAATTGCTATTGACAGCTCCCTCTAATCTACACATTTCTATATTTAATACAGTAGCAAAAATATACAAGTGCAAGCTTGTAAAAATTTAAATTTTGTATAGAAATTCCTTTGAGGTAAATACTGAAAAACAAAAAAAGACCTAAAAATATGTGGTTACTAAAAATATAGGATACTTACTTTTCACAAGGGCTGTGTTTTTACAGCAGATTGTTATTGTGTGTATATAATTAAATTAACCCCATTATGCCCCCTCCCAGTGGCCCATTATTAGGGCTTAACGCCAGGAGGTGGGAATAGACGTCCCGGCCATGTGAGCATGTGATTGGCTGTCACAGCGATCACATGATTGGTAGCCTGTCCTGCCAGCTCCTAATCGTAAACATAACCTGGGAGCTTGGTCACTGTGCTGGGGCCACCCAGTAAGCACGCTCCCAGAAGAGAAACCTTGAACCCCATGGATGCATAAAACCCACTATCCCTACTGCTACACATAAGTGTTAAATGGTCAACAATAGAAAAAAAAAACAGCAACAGTAAGCAGAGCAGATACCTTCCTAGAAGTTCTCATTTCAGCAGGTATGTGTCTTTATGCTGTACAGTCTGGACAGATGGAATGTAAACAAAACAATAGTCAGTAACAGCAGCTCTCTGAGTACAGAAGAATGAAAAGCTAGAGGTAGGAGGTCCTATTTACATTATGTTTTGGGGGCCCTGAATATTTATAAGGGTAATTTGTTGTAAAAATCACACTTACCCTGTAAATCAGTACATTTAGGACTTACTTCTTTTAAACCACAGCTAAAAATAAAGTGAATAATACACAACCCAGATGTAAAAGAGGGTTGTGACAAGATAAATGCCCAGTATATACATACAGTATGTGCATTTATTACATTCGTTTTTAATGTCTGCTCCACTGTAAAAACTCATGTAGCTGTTTAGATCTTAACAACAATTGCCCATTTTTTTTCTATTTAGGATTGCAGATTCAAAGCCTTTGTGATCATTTCTCCTTAGATCTGTTTCACCGGATGTCAACAAACTGCTGGAAACTTTGCAATCCAGCAGGAAGTTCTTGTAATTTAAAAAGAACAGTCTTGAAAAAAGACAAAACAATCTTTATCTAAACCTTTCTGCTAGAAAAGTTGGCTTAACGTGAAACTTAAGATAGCTAAAATTAGAAAAAAATTTGCTCAGGATGCATTGTCATACGTAAGGTTAATGAAGGAGACCTCAGACAATACTAATGCCGGAAGGTCTAGTTGCGTATTTTAGCTTCAAGAGGAAATAATGACTTGACTTTACCAAACTATCTTGCAGCTTGCTAACTTTCTAAAAAGGTTGGAGTTGACCTTCTTCACATGTTTTGCCCAGTACTTAACAGTATTTGCACATTTACTCCCTTATTTATGTATTCACTTTTCTTTTCCCCTTTTTATGGTCCATCAGTTTGCTAAGTCATTCTAGCCTCTCCCTCTTTTTTTATATTTTGCTGGCATGGCAACTATTACTCTAAACAATAGAGGGGTTGATTTACTAAAACTGGGAAGAGTTTTAGCAGCAGAGGCAGTGCTGCCATTCTAGAAAGCACAGAGTTAGATGTTGCCAGTGGCCAATTGACTAGCTACAGCAGTGGTTCTCAACTCCTGTCCTCAGGACCCACTAACAGGCCAGAGTTTAGGTATTAAGAGATGCAGACTAGAATATTGCAATCACTGAGCAGCAAATGATTTAATCTGTGATGTATTTCAGTTATTTTGCAAACCGGGCCTGTTAGTGTGTCCTGAAGACAGGAGTTGAGAACCATTGAGCTACAGGCTTGTAGATTGATTCAAAATTCCAATTGTACAAGCACTTGAGAATACTCATCCAAAGTGTAATGTGACTCAATATATGGGTTCCAATATAATACCACTGTACCACAAATTTTGTGAACCTATAAAACAGTTTATTGATGAGTCGGACAAACGGTCATAAAACAGTTTCAAGTGTGCATAATATCCCAGAGCAGTTGAAAAAAACATAGGTACAAAATTACATCCAAAAAGAAAGGCTTACATGGCCCCAGATTTAAGGTGATGGTATGCCGGTACTGCGGTATAGAGGAGAAACTACAACTGGTAATTTCAGGAAGAAACCTGAATAGTGTAGGGACTCGGGTGCAAACCTGTATTGTACATGGAATACTGTTGTAAACCAAAGGCTATGACCATCATTCAGTCGGTCTCCAAAGACAGTGTGCCAGATATGACGTCCTTGACCTGGAAGAGGAGCCACTGGCCAGAAGCCTTGTGGATTAGCAGTGACGATTCTGATAGCCATGCCCTGTATGAGGGTGAAAAGGCTGCTATGAATTCAGGAGCTGTGTAGAAGCTTTGTCACTCCAACACAGAAAAGCTGCATGAGGTGAGCTCCACTGGCAGGATCAATAGGCATTTATGAGGCTTTGCAGGGAGACAAAGAGACAATAAAATTAAGTAATTTTAAATAAAACATCAGAGCATCTGTCTCACTTACTATGGACAATACCTTACAATGAAATATGAGAATCTTAAAATTAATTTTGGGCAGCACAGTAGTTTAGTGGTTAGCACTGTCACCTAGCAGTAAGAAGGGTCGCTGGTTCGGATCCCAACCAAGACACTACCTGCCTGAAGTTTGCATGTTCTCCCTGTGCCTGCATGGGTTTCCTCTGGTTTCCTCCAACACTCCAAAGACATGCAGGTAGGGTAATTGGCTTCTGTCAAAAATTGGCCCTAGTATATGAATGGGGACCTTGGATCGTGGGCTCATTGAGGGTGGGGACTGACATGAGTGTGCAATGTACAGGGATGGGGACAATTGTAGACACTCACTCAGGATGAACTGGATGGACTGGTGTCTTTATTCAACCTAACTAACTATGAAACTATGAATCTACACCACATTAATATTGCTGGAATGCTGCAGCTTGATGAACTTCAGACATGTTTGTGCTCACAATCTGCTTTACAGGCACTCCTGAAGATGTCCTACACAGGCAAAAGAGTACTCCATTTCCCATATCCAGTTGCACTCTCTGCCAATCACATTCCAAAGTGGAACATCCAAACCACAACTAATGCCCATCAGGTTTATATCCCTAGTCAGAAGACCATTCCTCATCATAATTCTGTCTTGCATCTCCTGCCAGACACATATCCACAGAAACAAAGAAACAGGGAGGATATGGAAAATAAAGTGTTCTAAGGTTAAGATCGGGGTTTGGTTAAAGTGGGTTGATAAGGCTATAGTGTTTATTTTACTGCATGACACACTATTTTAGAGGGTTAATGCTAGAAAAGCTTAGATTTTGGTTATAATTAGGATGACATTAGTGTTAAAGGTTAGGGTTAGTGGGTTTGGGAAAGGGGTAATGCAGAGTACACACGAGCGGAATGTCCAACAGAAAAAGTCAGACAGAAGCTTTTCATCGTATATTCCAATCATGTGTATGCCTCATCTGACTTTTTTTTTTTATTCTAGAAAACCTAGAAATAGAACATGTTTTAAATATTTCCGACGGAACCAATTCCTATTGGGAAAACCGCTTCTCTGTATGCTGTTCCAACAGACCAAAAACGATGCATGCTCGGAAGCAAGTATGAGATGGAGGCTATTGGCTACTGGCTATTGAACTTCCTTTTTCTAGTCCCGTCATATGTGTTGTACGTCACCACGTTCTTGACGATCGGACTTTGGTGTGATCGTGTGTACGCAAGACAGTTTCAGCGGAACTCTGTTGGAACTCCATTGGAACTCCAAAAAACCTCCAGAGTTTATTCCGACGGGAAAACCGGTCATGTGTACGTGGCATAAGAGTTGGATATGTCTGTTCTCTGTTTCTTTTTGACAAACATCAGGAAGCAAAGATGGGTAATTCATTATAACTAGGGTTGCAGTCAGAGTTTACAGAACATTATACATAAACACCTAACAATGTTCAGGAAGAACTGTGTGAAAAATTATGCATAGAGGATTTGTAGTCACCATCTTCTGATGTCACAGACACATTGGGAGCACTGTCATTTTCCATTTTGGTTGGTTGATTAGGAACATCAAACCCATCTAAGAAAGAAACACATTGGCATGAGATTGTCTTTATATTCAGACATTGCTTGAAATAATGTAGTTTCTTCTACTTCGAAGCTGCAAGCATCTTGTGACCATTTGCGAACACTGTTGGAGGAATTCAGAAAGTACCAAGAAACAAAATTGGGAGTTTTGAGGTGAAAAAATCGAATCAAATTGATATTACAAATTTCATCATTTTATTTAAACAAGCAAGGTTAAAAAGAGAATAACATTTAAAACTAGAGTAGGGAAAGTCATGCGGTCACAATACAAAAGTTGGTTGCCTCTACATGTTTCATCTCAATTGTGGCTTCTTCTGGAGCTTTTGTAGGACCTTAATACAATGTCACTAAAAGAAAACAATAAATTTAGAATTTTAATAAATCCAAATAAAAGGAAAGAGGAAAAAAAGAGAAATAAAAAGGAAGAAGACACTAGTACACACAATGAATCTATCACATTTACAATTCATATATTTACATAATTACAATAATATATAGATTGACTGATGGATGCACTCTCACCCCAAAAGTGATCAAGGTTCCAAATGGTCCTCTGGACCCACCAAGAGGTCCAATGAGGTGTCAGTGTGCCATAAAATAATGGGGGACAATAGCCCTATGTTCACACCTGCAAAAGCATATAGTAGAATAAACTTAGTACACCACTCTTATTATCACTCAAGCCAATCATTTTAACGATATTATAGTTCAACTTTGACCTACCCTGTTGTGATAAGAAGTCAAGGAATTTACAGGTTGATAATTATATCACTCCCAAAACATATACTTATGATAAGCTTCAAGGGGACAGTGCTGTGCCATATAAAAAACACATGATTCATCACAGAGTTTTCTTATAAATCTAAGATTTTTCTAGATAGGTATAACAATGAATTTGGCAAGTTCCTCTTACCTAGACACGTCCTTCATTGAAGATAACCGTATTAATTTCCTTAGTATCAATATGATACCATTGAACCAGGGAAGATCAATGTTGATTAATCTATCCCAAGGGAGTATCCCCTATAGAGGAATGATAGGTTAGTGTCAAAGACCATGTCTATGTTCAACAATAAGCTGGAATCAGGTTGCCACAATCTTACACAAAATCTACATTGTGGCTGGCTGCCCACCCCCCCCAAACAAAAAACAAGAAACCCCCAGCCGCCACTGCTATCAAGCAAGTGCTAACCTGTTTAATTTGAAATTTGACAGCCAGAGAGACTTGCATTCAGGTCACTGTGTCTATCTGACCTGCTATCCCCACTCTCTCCCCTCTCATCTGTGATGCTGCAGTCTTTTCATCTCTTCTTGAAATCTCTTTGACAGTTTCTGGAGTTTAATCACTGATGGTTTACTTAGAAGACCCTGTCACCAAGTTAAAAAAAAACATTGCATGTAAAAGCACATAAAAGCATACTCACTTGCAACTTTTTTTAAATTTCCCTAAGCAACTTGTAACTTGTTAGCTAACTTGACTTGCAACTTGTTAGCAAATATGACTACTTCTGAAGATTCAGTTTCCTAGCATCAACCCCTCATTCCTTGTGATTCATAGCCCTCTCCTCTCCGGGGACTGTCTAATCACTCTCTGTACTGGCAGCTGCTCTGTCCCTGCTCTCACCTGCTTACAAATCTTTTATGGTGCAAACAGGGGAAGAGGGAATGTCACTTGAATGACAGCTTTGAGTCTGCTGAGGCTGATGATATCACATCCAGGAGGTTGGCACCCAACAGCAGTCTCAGGGCTATAGACATCTAATGCCGTATACACACGACTGGAATTCTGGCCAGAAAAAGACAGATGAGAGCTTTTCATCGGAAAATGCGACCGTGTGTATGCTCCATCGGAAATTTAGCTATCCGAATTTCCGTCAGCCAAAACATGATAGCATGTTCTCAATTTCCCAGACGGAAAAACTTTCTATCAGAAATTCCGATTGCGTGTATGCAATTGCGACAGCCAAAAATCACGCATCCTCAGATTCAACTACGAGACTGAAGCTATTGGCTACTGGCTATTGAACTTCCTTTTTCTAGTCCCGTCGTACGTGTTGTATGTCACCGCATTCTAAACGATCGGAATTTGGTGTGACCGTGTGTAGGCAAAACAGCTTGAGCGGAATTCCATCGGTAAAACCAACAGAGCTTTTTCCGACAAGAATTCCGATCGTGTGTATGTGGCAGAAAAAGGGAGGCTATTACAAGTAAATAACGTGTCCTGTCCTCTTATCCTGTGGCGCAATCACCTACTAAGCATAAAATGTATTTTTCTTAAAGTAAAAACCCAAATAAATACCTTTTCTCTTCTTCAAGCAAGCCTTCACATGACTGCTATGCTTCTATATATCAGTCTGCGAGCCAGGACTATAAGCGGGATGAAGCTGCAGCTGGATATCTGTAACATCACTGCGTATTTCTTTTGTACCCCCTCCTTTGCCTGAGACTTGAATCAGCTGAAAATCAGGCATGTGGAAGCAGGCTGGCCAGATTTTGAAGTACTAAACTGCCAATGGGACCTTGCAATCACAACATGCATCTACATAGTGTCCTGTAATTCCAATAAAGGAGTACACATGGTGTCATGACAGTGCTACCACACAATTAGAAAGCTGGGGTTAGCTTTGTCACCCTATTACCAGAAGTGAAATAGGACTGCTGAAATTGGTAGGATCATTAAGTATTTACTACAATATTACCAGCATTTGTTAATGCATTGGCAAGCGTATTGTAGATCTACAAAGTGAGCTGCCAAAAGAGTTGTAATATTTGGGTTTACTGACACAATATCAGTGTCCTGAAAGTGCACTCCCAAGCATTACAGGGAGCTACCTTAGACAGCACTTCCCTTATGAGAGACCAGGGTACAGATACAAAGCAAAAGTATAAGACCTAGGGGGAGTAGGTGGTGGTCATCTTGGCTCTCCCAGAATCCAAAATGTCAGCACTCATGACTGTAATAGCGTTGTATGGTATGAGAAGAAGAAAAAATATTTTGAACAGTTCTCTCAATGCAGTCAGGTAGGCAGTCAGTGGCCCTTGGGGGAACTCCACTGGGGTTTACCTTGGGCTGGAGTTCAGGAGGATGGCCTGGAAGGATCCCACAACTGGAGGGATTCAAGCCAGAGAGACAGCTGAGGGGCGGAGAGAGCAAGGAGGGACATTGAGTAGATCAGCACAGTATAGGGACAAGACAAGGGGAGAGACTGTCAGCTTTAGCAGTGCTCCCTTGAAGTCAGCTTTTTTCCAAGTCTTCATCAAACCTTGCCCTGGGGAATCTCCATGTGCATGTCATGAGGACTGGGAACAGGACAAAAGCCAGATGTGACTGGTGGCAGCCAGGAGGGCTGGCATTTTCTGCAAGCAGTGGAACTGTGATCAGTGGCCACAGGGAAGCAGTGATCTTATATGCTGCTCATTCACTTATGTATTACTTTGCCAAGGGACTGAGAGTTCCTACCTGTAATGAACTGACAATAGACTGTCAGTTCCCTCAGGAGTGAGCCAGCAGAAGCTGTGCAAAGAGGAACCAAGTTTGTGCATGTGGAAGGAAGAAAAGGAGCCTGTAAATAGGGAGGAAGTGTCCCCTGGATTGTTGTTGTTGTCACACTAGGCATCCCATAATCCCTTACCCCACCCAAGTTATCATCCCCTAATAAAACTACAAAACTAAGTCAAAGACTGATTTCTGTGTCCCGATGAAAGAAGGAAATACTGTGTGATTGGCCGTATAGCAGTGGGGAACCCTGACTTCATCAACTGGGGTAGTGCTATACATGTATATAGGATGTGACATACATTGCTTTTTGTCTTATTTAACCGCTTGCTGACCAGCCGCCGCAGTTATACTACGGCAGGTTGGCTTGGCTGCGTGAATTGCCATAGGTGTACGTCAAGCATGTACATGAAGATCTGTGTGTGCATGCCGATTGGCCAGCGGGGGAGGCAATCAGTGGGTCAGGTGGACTCGCAGAGACAGAACGGGGATCTGCAATAGTAAACAAGGCAGATCTCCGGTTTGACAGGGGATCACACAGAGATCCTGTCTTTCTGCTATCCAGGGAGATGGGTCTGTGTGGTGTCCCAGGCAGCCCACTTGATCGCCTCTGATGTTAACCCCTTCCCTGCAAGTGCCATCAGTACAATGTCAGTGCATATTTTTAGCTCTGATCACTGTAATAATGCCACTGGTTCCTAAAAAAGTGTCAAAAATGTCAGTTAGGTTTCCGATCTGTCTGCCGGCAATGTCGCAGTTCTGCTAAGAATCACTGATCACCGCCATTACTAGTAAAAGACAATGAAAAAAAATATATAAATGCCATAAATCTATCCCCTATTTTGTATATGCTATAACTTTTGCACAAACCAATCAATATACGTTTTTTTTGTGATTTTGTTTACCACAAATATGTAGAAGAATACAAATTTTGCCTAAATTAATGAAGAAATTAGATTTTTTTTATTGGGTGTGTTTTATAGCAGAAAATAAAAAAATTGTCTTTTTTTCAAAATTGTCTTTTTTGTTTATAGCGCAAAAAATAAAAACCGGTGATCAAAGGTGATCAAATACCACCAAGAGCAAGCCCTATTTGTGGGAAAAAGGGACATCAATTTTATTAGGGTACAGCATCGCATGACTGCGCAATTGTCAGCTAAATTAATGCAGTGCCATATCACAAAAAATGGCCTGGTCCTTAAAGGGCCAAATCCTTCAGGGGCTAAAGTGGTTAATATTACCAATGTACATGTCAAAAAGAAATTAAATAATAAAAAAAAGGTTTTAGCTCCAAACAAAGTTTTCTGTGCTAATACATAACTATGCCTACTTTTACCAGGATTAGAAACCAATAAGGTACCATTAGTTAACTTCTAGAAACTAGGATAAAAGTTTACTGAAAAAAACATAATTGCAAGTCTATGCAATCATGTTCTGATTTACCAGAATCATGTTTCTTTACCAGTTATACTGTGTACTAATTTCTACCTATTATACAATGTCTGTGGAACTGTTAAAACAACGATTGCATTTAAGAGTCAAAATAGGCTGTTTACTTTGCAAGGGTATTTTCCTCTAGCTTTGTGACTGTGAGAAAACTGTGTTGACTTCTGTAATCCAATCATGCGTATGCAAAATACTACTTTTTTGAGTATTCTTTACAAAGTGAATTTTTACCACATTCACTGAGCTAAAGGAAAATCCCCCGGCAAAGTATAAATTCCACTGAAGAGTGAACAGTCTATTTGCCTTCAGTCTCATAATATCCAAGGCATAAAGCATAGCATTGGCAATGGGACAATACTGCTAAAAAAAGATCTGATCATGATACACATCATCATCATACATTTTTTTTTTAAAAAGCAGGTTCAAAGTTACTGCCATTAAATATAGAGCTAGATAGACAGGTATGTGGTGTGGTGTTAGATGAGAATTGGAGATGGTGAGTCCAACGGGGATAATAAGGTTAGTTTCCCCTTTTAGTATAGTTAGTAAGGTTGAATAAAGACACCAGTCCATCCAGTGTGAGTGTCTACAATTGTCCCTATCCCTGTACATTGCACACTCACATCAGTCCCTACCCTCAAGGAGCCCACATTCCAAGGTCCCCATTCATATACTAGGGCAAATTTTGGACAGAAGCCAATTAACCTACCTGCGTGTCTTTGGAGTGTGAGAGGAAACCGGAGTACCCAGAGGAAACCCACACAGGCACAGGAAGAACATGCAAACTCCAGGCGGGTAGTGTCATAGTTGGGATTTGAACCAGCGACGTTTTTACTGCTAGGCAAGAGTGCTAACCACTATACCACTGTGCCACCCTTGGATTTAAAATATTGGCACAAATGATTCCAAGAATTATTATTTTACAACCAGTTTATTATTATTAGGAGCCATATCAATGGTAACTAGGGGATAACAATGCTTCTGCATAAGTATTGGTGCATTTCATACCACAGGACAACTGGATGCATTTAGAAAGATGACAAAATGATCCGGGGATCAGGACTATTGTGCCAGGACAAGCAAGACAGCATTACCAGGAACAAGGGCAAGGAAGCCCAGAAAGCTATATTTACTCTTTATATTAAAATAAAGTAAGCTTTTTTTTACCAGGAAAAGTCCCTGATGTTCTGAGCCACTGTAAATGACTTGTACAAATGTCCATAAATGTCCATGATTATAGGCAAAGACTCTCAATCTCCGAGGTTACTGTTTAATCAATAATCAATGAACTCTCATGAAAGTCATCTAACAGCAATTAGGACTAGATTACATTTTTCTTTCTACTTTGCTCTATTTTTAAGCACAGTAAAGTATGCAGTAAGTATGCTCTTGTATACCTCCTGATATAACAATGTTATTTTGGTTAATTTTTCTCTCAAACATATAGAAAGGTAATACAATGCTTGTTAACTGTGGGTCTTTCCTAGCCTTCATTCATTTTCTTGAAGGGAGTGAAGGTCATGACAGAGTACATTCCCCCATGACAATTTATTATTTTTTTATTTCAATTTAAGTAGATCTTTATACAACTGTTAAAATATTATATAAAATTTAATATGTCAATATAATTTCAGGTGGAGCGCACGCTGTACGAGCGGGGATTGAAGAAGTTTCTGTCTGAAAGTTTGCTTTTCTCCATTCATCCTGTAAGTAGCGCACAATATTGATTGAGCCTCACAGTGCTTCACCATACAATATTTTTACCGGTGGAAGATGGTATTTCCTCTGTGATCCAGTATGCACTCAGAGTCTCTATTTGAAACTTTTCATATCATCAGATCATTAATTGTTTCTGGACTGGAAAGTTTGCCTGCCTGGTGATTGCGGTCTCAGAAGGGGGATTTATTGTATGCACTTTATTCATGTTGGACTCAATTTAATCACTTTATTAACGCTGGACTCATTTTTAATTATTGTCAGATATTGTGTTTATTAGCATGAGTTGTCACTTATATTTACATGTATGTTTTTTCACATTTGCCAGCGCTGTTTGTTACAAGTTCACCATTCTCTGAAAGTTTTAGCACTTTATTTAGCAGCAGCTGCAACATTGCACATATATTTATTTTGTTTATTTTTATTTCACTATATCACTCCAGTGCCAGTTTCTTGTTTTAACCACTTGCTTACTGGGCACTTAAACCCCCCTCAGTCCCAGACCAATTTTCAGCTTTCAGCGCTGATGCACTTTGAATGACAATTGCGCGGGCATACAACACTGTACCCAAATGAAATTTGTATCATTTTTTTCCCACAAATAGAGCTTTCTTTTGGTGGTATTTAGTTACAGCTCGGAGTTTTATTTTTTGCTAAACAAACAAAAAAAGATGCAAAAAAAATAAAAATAAAAATCATGTTTTAATAGTTTGTTATAAAATTTTGCAAACGGGTCATTTTTCTCCTTCATTGAAGTGCGCTGATTAGGCGGCACTGATAGGCTGCATTGGTGGGCACTGATGGGCTGCATTGGTGGGCACTGATAGGCTGCATTGGTGGGCACTGATAGGCTGCACTGGTGGGCACTGATAGGCATAGTTAAGGCGGCACTAATAGGCACAGATAAGGCGGCACCAATGGGCACAGATAAGGTGGCACTGATGGGCAAAGATGGGCAAAGATAAGATGGCACGGATGGGTGGCACGGATAAGTGGTAAGGATGGGTGGCACGTATGGGCACTGATAGGTACCACTGATAGATGGGACTGATGGGCACTGATAGGTGGCACTGATAGGTGGCTCTGATAGGTGGCACTGCTGGGCACTGATGGGCGGCACTGCTGGGCACTGATGGGCGGCACTGCTGGGCACTGATGGGCGGCACTGGGGTGCAGCACATTTGAGGCAGATTGTGGGCACTGTGGGTGGCACTGTGGGTGGCACTGCTGGGTGGCACTGTGGGTGGCACTGCTGGGTGGCACTGTGGGTGGCACTGTGGGCACTATGGGCACTGCTGGGTGGCACTGATGGGGGGCACTTACTTTTATTCAGGATGGCACTGCAGGGGGCAGGTGGGCACTGGCAGGGGGCAGGTGGTCGCTTGTATTGCTGGCTGTGATCGGGACTGATGTCCCGATCACGGCCGCCGGTGATCGTCTTTTTTTTTTTTCTCCTTGCGCTGTTAGCGCGAGGAGGAATGCTAGCCGATTACCGGCTCCGTTATATCACATGATCAGCTGTCATTGGCTGACAGCTGATCACGTGATAAGGGGGTCGGGATCGACCCCTTGCACGGATCGGTGATCAGGCGAGTCTCATGGACTCAGGGGGCGCGCAGGCCGCTCGTACACGGGACTACGTCTATTGACGTCGTCCCGGAAAAGGAGATCCACGCTGTAGCCGTCATTTGGCTATAGCGCGGATCTCAAGTGGTTAAATATAATTGCAAAAGTTGCTTTTTTTAATAATGCTTTCATTAAAATAATACTCGGTGATCTCGCCAAGAAGGTCCATAGTCATGCACTTTTTAATATGGAGTGACAACCGTGCTCTGATTGTGCTGCTATATTGTTACATTGTAAGATGCATCCCTGATGGAGACTACAAACAGCACACACAAGAAACGCCATTATTATTTTTATCATTGCTAAATGAGAACTGGAGAATATTGTTGACTGATACTGTGACATCTGTAACATTTTTGGCACAGCTGGGAAGTGCGGTAGCTTCGAAATATGTAGAGATTTCATTGCCAAAGCGTATCCATAATAATAACAGCATGTGATCCAAATGTCTGCATAGCGTTGCATGCAATCGGAATGATTGTTTACTATATGTTTTGGAAAGGCTTTCCTTTTAGTGTTCATCTGTTTGAAATGTATGAAAATTATTACATAGAAATGTCAATGAAAAGAGTTTCAAGTTAAAAAAATACCTTTTTCAAATTAAATGAGGAATTCAGCATTTTTAAAAAAAAGTACTTTATGAAATTGGAGAAAGAGAAATTTGTAGTCATGTTTCATTAGCTGAAGTTGACCTAAGTCTGTTGTGTTTCTGAAGAAAGTGAATTGGCAATTATTGCAATTTATTTTTGTATTAAACACATTTAATTAATTAAATACCAATTTTGATAAAAAAAAAATACAAAAAATAATTAATGTACATACCTGATGCCATTGAAATAGAGAGACTTGTACTTTTAGTTTACTGAAAAATTTTCCTTTCACTTATGCTGGTATGTTAGCTGTTATACTGTTTTAATCTGAGCATTACAGAAACTGTGTTGACTTTGCTCTCCTGGTTAGTAAATTATGCCAAGAGCTTGTTTAAATTTGCCCTTTTTTATAATCAATGATAATCTATCAGTAAACAGGACTACATAGCTATAGGACACAGATGAGAAGTCTGAGGGTCCTAATATACTACAAGGCAAAATAAATGGTATATTAAATGTCTGTTCAATTATATTTGACACAGTTGGATGTTCGAAAGATTGGGATCAAACCTTAGAAGCCCATCTCAAAGCAGGGTAAACTTACACTTGTTAATACAAATGTGTGAAACAATCAGTGCCACTCTTAATCAAGTGTAAAGTTGTAGCCGCTATACACTTTAAGTAAAATCACTACACTTTGAAATATATATATGTGTGTGTGTGTGTGTGTGTGTGTGTGTGTGTGTGTGTGTGTACCAAAGGGCACACACATACACACAGTGCAGCACTACTACAGTGATAATTCAATGCTATACAGGCATACCCCACTTTTAAGTACACAATGGGGTTTATTTACTAAAGCTGGAAAGTGCAAAATCAGACTCACTTCTGCATAGAAACCAGTCAGCTTCTTACCTCAGCTTGTTCAATTAAGCTTTGGTAATAAAACCCGGAAGCTCATTGGTTTCTATGCAGAAGTGAGCCTGATTTTGCAATTTCCAGCTTTAGTAAATAAACCACATTGTGTACTTAAAAGTGGGGTATGCCTGTATCTAGTGCTATGTATACATGCAATAAAATTCAAATTCATAAAAAATTCATAATAAATGTCCCATAAATCAATATCATTCTTGATAGTAGTCCTCCGGTGTTATTATCATATCACCGTGCTTCTCAATAATTCTTATTGCTTGTGCACACCACCACCAGCTATTTAATCTGCTCACCTCAAGGGTGAGTCAAGAAGACTCAAATGAACTCTTTATTTTTCACTCCCCAAACATCTTTTCTTTCTCTCAGGAATCAGTTGTTCATTTTCTCCCTTTCATGATCTCCACTCCACCCAATGTGTCCCTCACAGATAGGGGGTTGATCTCCGAGATTATTCAGCTGTTCCTCCACTTCAAGGGACTCATGTATCATGTAATAAAAAACACAGCCGACATAGTGCTCTCTGCTATAAAACTTTTATTTTAAACCCCGCAAAAAGAGGACACTTACTAGATATAAAAATAAAATGTTCTTGTTACATGTATTGAGAGCATCCACTCATTCCCCACCATGGCTGTATGACGTCACAGGCTCAGATCCTCTCCTCTGCACATGTATTGACCTCTGAATGGTCTTCCTCAGCAGGATTTTAAATAAAAGTTTTATGGCAGAGAGCACTATGTCAGCTGTGTTTTTGATTACACATGTTAATGATTATGCTAACTGAAGCTATGGAGACCTGTGATAAATCTGCAGCTATTTGCAGGTCCCGAATGAATCAACATCTCACAGGTACAACTTGGACTGACTGCACTATCACACTGGTTTACTGCAGAGGCATGAACATTGTAGCTGGGTCCTCTGTATATCGACCGGGCCCTAGGCTCCTGCTTAGGTTGCCTTGTGGATAATCTGATTCTGGCTCACCCACTCACTTCTTTACTCTCTTCTCTATTAGATTTGCTCTGAGCTTTTTACCAAGAAAATGTGCATCCTAATAGAATGCTTTATGGGCTGTTATCTCTTGTGGATATTCCCAAACAATTGAGTTTATACAGTATACTAAAATTAAGCAAGTTGTGTTTGTTTCATTGTGTGCAGGATAAAATCCTATTTTTTCAAAGTTCTCATACACTTGATGAATTTTTAAATGCCATCATGGGGTTTGAAATTTAATTGGAATAAAAAGTGACTCTATGCATCAAAGTTCCAATTTTTTTTAAATTAAAAAAAACCAACACTTCCCTAAGCCTGTCTTCATGCTATACTTGCACAAATATGCTCTTATGGTTATTGCTACTGCTACAGCATGGCTAAGGAGTTTCAACGGGTGGGCATGTCACATATCAGGTGGTGTGCATGCAAATGGAATTCCCATTATATATCATCCAGTTGCACACTGGCTGGGTATGGCTGCCTACAGACTCTTCTGGCCTGCCTCAAAAGATCTTGCAAGCCAAAGTACATGGGTACCAAGGTCATACCACTGGGTTGAGGATGTGTGCTTGTTGAAGCATGGACAGCAGTTTGGTGCCATTGTCACAAACAACCTTTTTGGCACAAGATGGCATGGAGCTAATCAGCTTTAGACCTACCCCATGCAGAGCTGATGAAATCTCTGCCCCATGTGGCTACGCTCCCATAGGTATATATATCAATACATGGCATAATTTTGCCGGAACCATGTCCTAGAATATTTAACACTTGTAGGACCGCTAGCCTACTGTTGTCAGTGCATGACATGTCCTAGCTACCAACCACATCCTTGCGCTTCCACCATGCCTCAGCATTCAGAGGAGGAGAAAGTTCCTAATCCAAACCTATGCAATCCCAGTGCCCAGCCTTGCAGCTTCCACCTGTCCTGTATCTGACTGCTGCAATGAGAGGGAATGGATCAGGATGGAAGCTGGGGTCTTCACAATATCCCCTCTTCCTGTTCCACTACCCCAACTATTCTCTTAAACCTCTCCACTTTCCTTACCCCACTCTTCTCTTCCCTTATAACTTTGGGGACCCTTTTGAAAGGGAATGGGCTCTTGGGACCATGAGGTAGAGGGTTTTTTGAGGACCCTGATATAACGTCCTTTTAGGGATCTTGTTTTAAGGGGGCTTGAGGGAGCCTGATGTAAGATGATGTAAGGGGGCTCTGGGGACTCTGATGGAAGGGGTGCTCTGAGATTCCTGATGTAAGGAGGACTTTGGGGAGCCTAATGAAAGGGGTACTCTGATGTATGGGGAAACTCTGTGGTCCCTGATTTAAGGAGGGGGTACTCTGGGACCTTGATGTAAGGGGGCTCTGGGGATCCAGATTTAAGGAGGGGGGCTCTAGGGGGCCCTGATGTAAGGTTGGATTTAGATCCTATTGAAAGTAGGATTTCTAATCTAAGAGCGAACTCTGGGGACCTTGATTTAAGGAGAGGGGGATCTTGGGACCCTGATATAAGGGGGAGATGGCTCTGGAGACACTGATGAAAGGAGGGGGGCTCTGGGGACCCTAATGAAAGGGGTAAACTCTGATGTAAGAGGGTCAGGCCTGGGGGGCCCAGGCCTAAAGCTGCATAAGGGGACGCAAAATTTCTGATGGCTGCCCTGTTCCCCACATAGTGTGCCAAAATTCCCCGTAGTCTTAAGGTTTGAACTCATATTATATGGTTTTGGTAAATCTGAAGACAAAAATCAGCAGAAAATCCGATAGTGTGTATAGGGCTTTACTCTTCCCTTCTCTATACAAAACTTCAAATATATGGATTGGCTATAGATACACTTTATATTATCTATCAGAGAGCACAAAAATGCCCACCCTCTAGAAATATCACCCACATCCTGTATGATATGGCTTGCTATTATTCCACTTTTGTCGCTAGTCAGTTAAATAATTTACATTTCATAACTACAATACGTGTTATTTTCCAGAAGATTGAAAGGAACAATAAATAGACCTTATTACAAATTGAATTTTCTGTCAAGGGTGCGTCATTTAGGACAAACAATACCTGCACTTGAAAAGCCCTGTTTGATCACACTGACTAAAAGGATATGTGCATTTGTGTTTATGTATTGTTAAAAAAAATTATAATTATACCCTGTTTGCTGCATACTTCCTGCCTGGGCTACTACTCTAAGCTGAGCTGCAATTGTCAGACCTATTTATAGTTAAATTAAGAAGGAGAAAAAAACACAACTGGAAGCAGGAACATGAACTTAAGAAAGAATAGAAGGAAATGTGCCTGCTGCTCCGTCAAGTCATTCACAATCCTTACTGCAAAGACCTTCATACAGTCTCTTTTTATAGACCTACAGGGAGGGAGCAGGCACTATCCAAGACTGGAAAAAAATTAGCTAAATATGAAATTAAAAAAACTCTAACAAGGATTTCGGAAAATATGTGTAACCTGGTGTGAAGGAGGAAGAAGACTAAGTCTGGATTAAGGTCAGACATGTTTTTTTTTTATGGGTTTTTAAAGATAATGTTATGCATGTGTGCTCATGAACTAACACTTAGATCAGAAACTATGCCTTAAAATAAGCTGATTTCACGCCATGTGATTTGAAACAAACTTGTCAACCAGTTTTTCGCAGCCTATTTATATTGCTTTTTTTAAGTGGTGTTATTAACAGAAGAGCACGAGGTTGTCTAATGAAGGCAGATTAAGATAAAATAAAAAAAAGTGTCACAGCACCTCATATACAATAGGCAACCATATCCTCAATCTTATTAGGGCACTCTGGGAATTAACTCTTAAGCTCCATACACACTATCAGATTTTCTGATGATTTTTTCCTTCAGATTTACCAAAACCATATAATATGAGGTTAAACCTTAGGAGTTTCAATTTGTATGCAATCAGGCAGGCCCTTGCACTACATGGTTTTGGTAAATCCAGAGACAAAAATCAGCAGAAAAGCTGATAGTGTGTATGGGGCTATAGGATACATTTTTCATAGGTTTTGAATATTTTGCAGGCTAACGGGATCACATACTAGGCTATTTGTAATCTATTAATTTGAAAGAAAAATTTGGGTTAATACACACCAAGCTTGTGATGACAAAAAAAAGGCATAAGCAGAAGTTATAAATAGAAAACTGCATGTTAAGGCAATCAGTAAATTGAAAAATATAGGCAGTTGAAATTATATGCAAATATTGTTTTTTTTTTTGCTTGGTCTGGTTCTCACCTACCTTCTGAGCTTCTCTATTGGTCAATTGCCCATTGCATTAAGGACCAATAAGGTGGCTCAGAGATCAAGGTTAAACTCAAATTTAAAGAACAGTTAGATTTGCAAAAAAACGTCAAATGTTTACATAGTTGCACAAGTTCATCTACTTCAGTGATTGACCGGCAATGCTTGTATCTTTGGATCTATTTATTACTTTGACATGCGTTTTTTGATGATGAAATTATGGCAAAGAGTATGCTCAGTTTTATTTACCAATTAGAGTGTGATAGACAGCATAATATTCAGTTTTGGATTCTCTGCCCACATAAGAGGTTCAAATTACTTGAATGGACAACCAATATCTGCATAGATGATACCAGCTTATTTAAAATTAGACATTCAAGTGTCATGCCCTATAGCAGTGATGGCGAACCTTGGCACTCCAGATGTTTTCAAACTACATTTCCCATGATGCTCAACTACACTGCATAGTGCATGAGCATCATGGGAAATGTAGTTCCAAAACATCTGGGGTGCCAAGGTTCGCCATCACTGCCCTATAGCAACAAAGCAAAAAATTATGTTTAAGACAAAAAACCCATACCCTGTTTTTTTAATCGTTTTCAATTTGTCTGTTGATCACTGTAGACTGGTCTTCAAAAAATTGGGGAAGAAGTTACAAGAGCTTCATGAGGCTCTACGCAGCTCAGCATCTAACAGTCCTGTCTCTGTAAAATTCTGCCTAATAGATTGCATAGTACGTTGGAGCTCAGAAAATGTTTAAAGCCGACATTCAGCATCATACCTAATTTTAAATGTATATGGTAGCAGTCACATAGAGCCGATGCTTGAAGATATGGAATCACATACACCTAGGACAACATAAACTCTAAATACAGCACTGTGCATGGCCAAATTGGAAATCTGCTTATCATATTTAGTAGTAATTACAGGAAAGTTTAAATTATCTGCTTCTGTGTTAAGTGCTTCATTATACAACATGTGAAATACTTTGCTGAAATTGTTACCTTCTTCAATAAGCTTCTCCCACACATGACTGGGATTTGTTTTGGTAGTATAGATACTGGAATCAAAAAGTGCTGATTCTGCATCCCTGTGTTTTTTCCTATCTACATAAGGCGGCTGGTGACCCTGAGAACCTCGTCTTACGCCTCTTCTAGAGGACACTGCCTATAACAAGATTATTATCTTTCCTTATGATAGGAAAGTTAAGCATAATTAGGAATAATACAGGAGGTATCTGTCAGTAATTCACCCACCACTAACGTCATGTAGTTTATCATAGGCATTAGGGCTATTTGGTAACCACCATTAAAGAGAAGTTGAAGTGGTACATCCTTAATAATGCACATGACTGGAGTAATATGTGTTTTCCGTAAATCACTGAAATAACTTGTAGTTTGTCTGTAAACTCATTTAAAGAAGAAAATGTTCAAGAAGTGACAAACTGGCAAAATTAAAATCTTAAAGCTTAACTCCAGGATAAGAAAATGATGTCCAAGTGCAAGAGACGTGTGTTGTCCTACTTGAATTCTGATGTGCTTTGTGTATTTCTTCCTGATCTGTGCAGTTATCTAGTGTAAAACTGTAACTATAGACAGGAACTTCCTATAATAAAGACTAGTTACTGCTGCTCCCTCGTTGTGCAGGGTGACCCATCTTGTCCTCCAATCCCCCCCCCCCCCCCACCTTGTCATTGTCCGTAGTGGATGGGCCTGCTAATATCCGGTTTGCAAATTATCTGGTGCTTACAAAGTGGATTTATGTCCTTTGTGGCTATTGTGCAAAATATTTAAATATTTTAGGATTTATGCCTGGGGTTCAGTTTTAGTTAAATTCATGAACCATGTAAGCCTGTTACATAGTTAGTCTGGTAGAAAAAAAGCACAAGTTCATCTAGTTTAACCAATAAAAAAGGAAGAAATTTTCTTTTTTACAATCCTATATACACAATCCCATACCCACAGTTGATCCAGAGGAAGGCAAACAAAAAAACAGCAAAGCATGATCCAATCTTCTCCAGCAGGGGAAAATAAATCCTCCCCAATCCCCCAAGAGGCAATCAGATATTCCCTGGCTCAACTTTACCTATAAATATCAGTATCCAGTTATATTATGTACATTTAGGAAATAATCCATGCCTTATTTTTAAAGAAATCTACTGAGCTGGACAGAACCAGCTCTTGAGAGAGTCTATTTCACATGTTCACAGCTCTTACTGTGAAGAACCCTTTCCGTATTTGGAGATTAAATCTCTTTTCCTCCAGATGTATAGAGCACACCTTGTAAAAAATGCCCCTTTGTCCTCTGTGATGACCTTAACCACTTCAATACCGGGCACTTATACCCCCTTCCTGCCCAGACCAGCTTTCAGTGCTCTCACATTTTGAAAGCCAATTACTCAGGCATGCAACACTGTACCCAAACAAAATTATTATAATTTTTTCACACAAATAGATCTTTCTTTTGGTGGTATTTAATCACCAAATTACTGTTTATTTTTTATTTTTTGTGACATCATTGAAAAAAAGAGCGAAAATTTGGAAAACAAAAACACTTTTTTTGTTTCTATGATAACATTTTGCAAAAAAGTAATTTTTGTTTAAAAAACGGGCCAAAATTTATACTGCTTAATATCTTTGGTAAAAATAACTCAAATAAGTGTATATTATTTGGCCTGTGTGAAAGTTATAGCGTCTACAAGCTATGGTGCCAATCATTGAAAACTGATCACATCTGATGTACTGATGGGCTATCTCATTTCTTGAGGCCCTGAAATATCAGGAAAGTACAAATACCCCCAAAATGACCCCTATTTGAAAAGTAGACATGGGAGTGTCGAGTTTTTTGAAGTTGTAATTTTTTCCCACATTTCTTGGGAAAATTAAGAAATGTTTCTTTTATTTTTACACACAATTGTCATAATAACAAATTTGTTTTTTTCTCACACACAGCATATGCATACTTCCAATTCCACCCCAAAATACATTCTGATACTCCTCCTGAGTATGGCGATACCACATGTGTGTGACTTTTTCACAGCCTGGCCACATAGAGAGGGCCAACATACAGGGAGCAATGTCAGGCGTTCTAGGAGCATAAATTACACATCTAATTTCCTAATGACCTATTACACTTTTGAATGCCCTGGAGCACCAGGACAATGGAATTTCCCACAAAATGACCCCATTTTCGAAAGCAAACACCCCATTGTATATTCTTTGAGGCATTAAGAGTCTTTTGAAGGGTTCATTTTTTTCCACAAGTCTTTGGAACACATGGAAAGAAAATAGTTTTTTTTTTTTTTTACACAAGAAACAGACTAAAATTTAAAAAGCTGCACTAAAAAAAAGTCTCAATCAATGGGTCAAATGAAACTTTGCAAAACAACAAGAAAGTCAATATAGGCCACTTGAAATTCCTAATGTTGTAAAGCGCTGTATAAATCCTGTATAATAATAATCATAATAATAATAATATCACGGCAGTGTGCACACACAAACAAGAAAGTGCCCGACCACCCTAATTGTAGAATCTGCTTGCCAGATGGCAAGCATAAATGGCAGATAGATATAACCCAGCCTTGGCTTTTAGCTTGCAGATGACAACAGTGGTAGCGGTAAACCGGATCGTGCAGATCGCTCTCTCTATCCTCTATCCAACTAAGGTGTCTGTTTTAGCTCAAACAAATGCCTTAGAAGAGTGAAAATTAGCCATATATAGACTAAATAACAATTTATTTAAAACTAAGTAATGCACTTACCTTTGGGAAGAAATAAATATGCATATAAAAGAAATGCCGGCCGGCACAAACACACGGAACCCATCCTCCTACTCCAAACACGTGGTGATGCCACTACGTGCCTCCTCAAGACGCGTTTTGTCATCAGTCGACGTCGTCAATGGGGAATTTTTTTTACACAAAGTAGTACATTTATAAGATATTTCTAACACAAAGCATGTACATAGCAAACATTACCACCCAAAATACATTTCGCTACTTCTCTTGAGTATGGCGATACCACATGTGTGAGACTTTTACACAGTCTGTCCACATAGAGAGGGCCAACATTGAAGTAGTACCTTCAGGCATTCCAGGAATACAAATTACACATCTAACTTAATTCCTACCTATCACACTTTTGAAGGTTCTGGAGCACCAGGACAGTGGAATTATCCACAAAATTACCCAATTTTGGAAAGCAAACACCCCAGCGTATATTCTTTGAGGCATAGGCCGAAGATAGGTACTCGGGTACTCTGATGGGCTGGTGACAGGTACTTGATTACTCTGATGGGCTGGTGACAGGTACTCAGGTAGTCTGACATCATATGATGCCCGCTCAGGATGGGAGAGTGCTCCTGCTGGCGTCATTTTACTATGGCCTGGTATGTAAGTGCTTAAATTGAATAACTCAACACCAAGTTCACTATATGGACCACTTATGTATTTATGCATGTTGATCATATCTCCCCTTAATCTACTCTTCTCAAGAGAGAATAAATTCAGTTCCTCTAATCGTTCCTCATAGATGAGCTCCTCCATGCCTCTTATCAGTTTAGTTTCCCTTCTCTGCAATTTCTCCAGTTCGCCAATATCCCAAAACTGAACTGCATGTTCCAGATGAGGTCTTACTAATGATTTGTACAGGGGAAACTTAACTCTCTATCGCTCTCTCTCTGGAGGTCTATACCTCTTAATGCAAGAAAGGATTTTGCTTGCTTTGGAAACCGCTGTTTGGCATTGCATGCCATTATTAAACGTATGACCTACCAGTACACCCAGATCCTTCTACACCATTGATTCCCCCAGTTGTACAAATACTGCAGCTGTTGACTTTTATTTATTTTTTTATGAGCCTATGAGCCTCAGGAAAAAGGATATTTTTTTTAAAATGTAACTCTTCCATTACATAAGCCTTTTAACACAGAGACTATAGAAATAGAAGTAGCACTTTGCCTGAGTCTAGCTTAAAGAATAACAATAGGAAAAAAAAAACAATACTTTAGACAATGAATACTTTAGTCATAAATGTTTAATGTACTGCACAGCTTGCAGAGTTCAAAAGTCAGGACTATACAATCAGTCAGGGGAATGCACTATGTAGAGTGGTCAGTGTATTGTCCCCTTCTACTGTCGGTCAGTTTAGGGCCCTTTTTTTGGTGATCAGTGGCAAATGTGCCTCAGTTTGGTGGTCAGTGGTGGGTACCCCCTTTTACTAGTGGTCAGTTGTGAGCGCCAATTCCTTGGCAATCAGTGGTGTATGTCCCCTTTCAATAATGGTCAGTGGTGAGGGCTCCCCTTTGTTAGTGGTCAGGGCTATTGTTAGAAATCACAGGTCCCCATACAGCCAACCTGACAGGGCCCCCACCCAATTAAACGCGGTTTACTATGCTTCAGTTATGAATGAACACAGTGAGTGATCGGTACCAATCAGTCACTGTGTTCATTTAGGAAAGGAATAGGCTGGTAAATATGACATATTTATTGAACCCTCTCCCCACCATCCATCTTATTTAGTGCTTACAGCTTCCGGCAGGGAGGGGAAGAGGGAAGCCGGCAGAACTGTAGGGTTGGGGGCACAAAGGGGTCCTGGACAGCAAGGGGAAACATATGGTTCACAGGGAGGGTGATCATTGTGGCAGAGGAGGAAGTTACTGGAATAGATTCCCTGTATGGCTCTCTCTGCAGCAGCTGAAAGACGGTGGGAGGGAGAGGAGAAGAAGTTAACTTTCAGCTGCTGCAGAGAGAGCCATACAAGGGATCAGTTCCTGTAATTGCTTCCTCTACCGCAACAATCACCCTCCCTGTAAACCATATGTTTGCTGTGCAGATCACCCTCCCTGCCCAAATCTGATTCACCCTGCTGCATGGGCCCCTCTGCTGGGCCCCGTACAGAAGGACTGGTGGTATTCCCTTATCTATGGCCCTGTTAGTGGTGAACAATATGGGCCCCCATTTAGTGGTAATCAATAGTGAGCACTATTTTTCATTGTTGGTCAGTGGGAGCTCAATAAAATAGGTAATTTGTCCAGTACCCTCGGTTCCTGGCTCTGACTGTTAGCAATGTTGGCGCTGGCCTATGAAGTATGGTTAGGTTGCAGATCATTCTACCTGCATAGTTGGGTTACACCACCAGATGGTGTACTTGGAAAGAGACCTAGGACACATGGACTACATGTCACATGTCCTAGGTGCTTAAGTCTACCAAAGTCTATGTTATCATCTAACCAATTACTGTTTTTGGTTGATAGATGTGTTAAGCTGCTGTTTACAGGGGCTGTTAAACTGCTGATATGGGAGGTTTGTTAAGCTGCTGGCATGTGGAGGCTGTGGTTTTGCCTCTCTCACTATGCATACTGTAGAATTTTGTTAGTACACCCCTGTCACACACTAATTTTTCTCCTGGGCTTCATTTTTCATATTGCAGTGATGTAAACATATGTTCATCATGGTTTAATTGCACCCATTTAAATTATAACATCCAACTACTCATGACTATCATCTCCACATCCCATTGTCCCTCTTTTTCAACCTCTTAAGTAAGGGTGGGAGAGGGGGGCATGTTGTCACTTCATAATCTTTCAAGAAATAATTTGCTATGCATTCTACAGTATTTTGTATTTCTCAACCAAAATGCCTAATCCTTTCTAGGCTTTTTGCCCTCTGTAAGTGTGAGAGATTGAAAGAAGGAGGTGCCATAATGAAAAGAAAAATGTAAGCTAGGACTTGGATGAACTACATTTATCTATAAAGTTCCAGGTACTGTCATGATATACAAAGAGGAATTGGAAAGCCTATTATATCTGAGGGTTCTGGTACAGATCAAAGCAGAGGTCATCAGGATCCTTCCTGCTACTGTACCTGGACACCATTGGGGCACATATGCATGCAGGAACGGGTAAATTTTTGAATTTTTTCAAGTATTCATTAATGCAAATGTATTTCCTAGATGTTTTGCAATAGGTGCTTGGTGAGGCTACAGTCCTATTTTAAGGATAAAACTTAAATAAAAATTTAGCAGCGTTTGTTCATATGTCATAAAACTTTTATTATGTTGAAAGTTAAAGTTTATATGGTTTTTAGGGAATGTTATGTGCCAGCTCAACTATAGCTACCAGTTCCAAGCAAACATTGTAAAGTTCCTATAGGATATTTTAACCTGTTTTGACAAGCTTTTGCCCTCTAAGCTGTGTTTCAGGTGAAATCACCACAGCTGACAATGAATGTACAATGGGGGAAGAAAACTAAAGTCGATGGGGAAAGACATACCTTTCCAAGCAAACATAGTAAAAAAACAAATAAGCTTGCATTACTATGCAAATAGAAAAAAAAAACAATGACAACTTAAAATATACATTTTCTTATATATAAGGAAATGTAAAAATACATCCATTATTATGGGTGTGAGAGCCATTTTCTACTTCCTGTCCAAAAAATAAATTGAAGGATGCTGCAGTAGGCCTGAATCTGCCTAAAAGATCATTTGAAAGATAGGTTCTATTCATGTATATCAAACAGGCATGTAGTATTTTATGCAATATTTCTAAGTGCTCTCTAACCCAAGTATGAATACCAACCTGCCCACCTTCAATTCTGCCATGGATGATCCAACAACAGCTTTGGAAGAGACGGTTGATTCATAGTTACAGCATGTCTTGGCTGTGAACACTTTCATGAGACAAGCAATGGCAAGAGGAAAGCAGAGTCTGAATCCCCACCCCCATAGTCCTCTTGCCGTTGCCTGTCTCAAGAAAGTTTTTACTTAACCACTTCCCGACCAGCGCACGACGATGTACGTCGACAGAATGGCACGGGCAGGCATATTGGCGTACATGTACGTCCAATATTCTATGCCGCCGTGCCATCGGGAGCGCGCCGGCGGCAGCGCGCTCCCGCGCTGGTCGGGACCCCCGTGAGTCCGGTCGCGGGACCCGCGGACTCGATCGCCGCGGGCATCCCCGCGATCGTCTCACGGAGCTGCCGAATGGAGGAAATGCTGTGTAAACAAAATTTTTCCATTCTGCCTAGCAACTAGTGACGCTGATCTCTGCTCCATGTGATTGGAGCAGAGATCAGTGTACACTAAATGAAAGCCCAACCCCCCCACAGTTAGTAACACACCCCTAGGAACACTTAACCCCTACACTGCCACCCACTGGTTAACCCTTTCACTGCCAGTGTCATTTACACAGGAATCACTGCATTTATATAGCAGTGATTACTGTATAAATGACAATGGTCCCAAAAATGTGTCAAAAATGTGTCAAAAATGTGTCAAAAATGTGTCAAAAATGTCCGATGGGTCCCCGACAATGTCGCAGTCACAATAAAAATCGCAGATCGCCGCCATTACTAGTAAAAAAAAAATAATAAAAAATTATTAATAAAAATGCTATAAAACTATCCCTATTTTGTAAACGCTATAACTTTTGCGCAAACCAATCAATAGTCGCTTATTGCGATTTTTTTTACCAAAAATATGTAGAAGAATACGTATCGGCCTAAACTGAGGGAAAAAAATGTTTTTTTATATATTTTTATGGGAAATTTATTATTACAAAAAGTAAAAAATAATGCGTTTTTTTCAAAATGATCGCTCTATTTTTGTTTATAGCGCAAAAAATAAAAACCGCAGGGGTGATCAAATACAACCAAAAGAAAGCTCTATTTGTGGGAAAAAAAGGACATCAATTTTGTTTGGGAGCCACGTCGCACGACCGCGCAATTGTCAGTTAAAGCGACGCAGTGCCGAATCGCAAAAAGTGCTCTGGTCTTTGACCAGCAAATTGGTCCGGTCTGAAAGTGGTTAAGTACCTTATCTATATGGTAAAGTACTACATGTACTCTATCACATAGGGGACCGACCTGTCAAACAAGTCTCGGTATTGTTGCCCAGTCTTTAAGCACTAGCACTTTCACTTAGGAAGGGAGAGCATCACATGCTCCAGACTCTACTGTAGGGGAGAAAAATAAAGATGACCATTATCTAGTGGGACCACCATGAAAGAGAACCTGTTGCTTTGCCATATATTAGCATAGCTTATATTTACTTCAAGCATAGCAGAATGACCCATCACATGGTGTGATTGCTGCTCTGTCCTTACATTCCAGGAATTTCTGTGCTGGGTTAAATATTAGATAACTATATCAGTCTAAACGTTTCCTTCCGATTTCTATAATTACCTAATCACTGCGATGTTAAGAGGGATGAGCAAATGATTTGTGCTGAAACAATGCAAAAGACACCTGCAAATCAGACCACTTTTGAGACTTATTGAAGTGAAATTTGCCATTTTTTAATTATTTTTTACAACATATTGTATAATGACTTAATTGTCTATCTCCATCACTATAGTACAGTACCTGCTGTGGTACTGTACGGTACACTAAACACAACAGGCACAGTAAAAAAGTTTATAATAATGTAAACAATATTATTGTGGATATAGGGATCATTCATTAAAAATGTATTGCCAGGAAACAAAATAATAAACAGTACATTATGCTCTCTGTGCGACAACCTCTAGCCAGAGATTGCTCCACAACTACGGAAGTGGTCAACAATAGCGACCACCTTGTTTTGTTTTTTCTCATTGGAGTTTCTTTTTAGTCATCGCCTAAACTTATAAGATGATTTCCAGTGAACCTTGTACCATCAAGAACAAAAATGCACTATGATGCAATTTACCAGTCCTTAGATGTGGTGGCTGCCTTAGTTATCTCTTGACAGGCTAAGCACATTTTATGAAGAGAAATTCCTGATGATTTAGAATTCCAGTGTTCTTGTAATTTACTGCTCACAGCACTGGTATCTCAATGTTATGAAAAGGAAAAAAAGGAAATGTTTGTAATAACGCTGTTCCTCTAACTCCTCTAGTGTAACTGGGAAGATCAGTTGGTGAAAATGAAAATGAAGGAAAAAAAGCTAAAAAAAGAAAACCAACATAATGGCCACATTTATGAACTGATAAGTTGCAATATTTCTTGTTTTGTGTTTTGGTTTAGATATGATTAAAATAATTTGTTAATGGAATGTGTCTGTTAATTATTTTTAAATGGATGCAGTTACTGTATCAGGAAGAGCAGAAAACTACACTAAATTATAACTAGAATCAAATATGATTTAATTATTAAATGTAAAAAGTTTAGAATTTAAGTGATTCCATTTATTAGCTAACACAAGTTGTTAGAAGTGAAAGCTTCACTACCAATGAAACAGTATTAAACCCAAAATCAAAAATGTAATATATTGCAGCTTACCAATTCTTAGCCCTTGTACACACGATCGGAGATTCCGACAACCAAATCCTTCGGATTTTGTCCGTCAGATTTTGTCCGACGGATTTTGTCCGAAACTGTTGCATACACACGGTCGGACAAAGTTGTCAGAAAAAAAATATTGCAGGTTATCAGTTCATAGATGTGGCCATTATGTTGGTTTTCTTTTTTTTAAGCTTCCTTCATTTTCACCAACTGATCTTCCCAGGTACATACTTCCTGTCCTACAGTGACAACCCTGCATCACATTTTTGGAGGAGCAGCGTTATTACAAACATTTCCTTTTTTTCTTTTCATAACATTGAGATACCAGTGCTGTGAGCAGTGTGTTACAAGAACACTGAAATTCTAGATCATCAGGAATTTCTCTTCATAAAATGGGCTTAGCCTGTCGAGAGAGAACTAAGGCAGCCACCACATCTAAGGACTGGTAAATTGCATCATAGTGCATTTTTGTTCTTGATGGTACAAGGTTCATTGAAAATCATCTTATAAATTTAGGCCATGACTAAAAAGAAACTCCAATGAGAAAAAACAAAACAAGGTGGTCGCTATTGTTGACCACTTCCATAGTTGTGGGGCATTCTCTGGCTGGAGGTTGTCGCACAGAGAGCATAATGTACTGTTTATTATTTTGTTTCCTGGCAATACATTTTTAATGAATGATCACTACATCCACAATAATATTGTTTACATTATTATAAACTATTTTACTGTGCCTTGTGTTTAGTGTACCGTACAGTACCACAGCAGGCACTGGACTATAGTGATGGAGATAGACAATTAAGTCATTATACAATATGTTGTAAAAAATGTTTTAAAAATTGCAAATTTCACTCTCAATAGTGGTCTGATTTGCAGGTGTCTTTTTCATTGTTTCAGTACAAATCATTTGCTCATCCCTCTTAACATCGCAGTGATTAGGTAATTATAGGCATCTGGAGGAAACGTTTAGACCAGGGGTCTCCAACCCCCGGGCCGTAGCCTATTTGCAGCCGGGCCGCGAAGTGTGCACTGAGATGCAGATGCGGCGGCAGCGGTGAGCAGAGCGATCACCGCACTTCCGCCCACACAGCCCTGCCGCTACACTGCTGGGGGTGAAGCAGATGAGCAGAGAGATGACATCATCTGCCACCGCCCGCCCACATCACTGCTGTTCCGCCCACACAGCCCGGCCAGTATACTGTTGGAGGTGAAGCGGGGTAGCAGAGAGATTACATCATGTCTCACAGCCCGCCCCGCATCACCTCTGTTCTCTCTCACGTGGAACCCACCACTCCACTCCACTGCACTCCACTGCACTTAGTGACAATTTGCATTTAAGATGCTGCATCTAGTGGCATGTGTCTGTGGCAATCTGAATCTGGTGGCATGTGGCAAGTGACTGTGGCAAATCTGCATCTGGTGGCATGTGTCTGTGGCAATCTGCATCTGGTGGCATGTGTCTGTGGCAATCTGCATCTGGTGGCATGTGGCAAGTGACTGTGGCAATCTGCATCTGGTGGCATGTGTCTGTGGCAATCTGCATCTGGTGGCATGTGTCTGTGGCAATCTGAATCTGGGGGCATGTGGCAAGTGACTGTGGCAATCTGCATCTGGTGGCATGTGTCTGTGGCAATCTGCATCTGGTGGCATGTGGCAATCTGCATCTGGTGGCTGTGGCAAGTGACTGTGGCAATCTGCATCTGGTGACGTGGCAATCTGCATCTGGTGGCATGTGTCTGTGGCAATGCGCATCTGGTGGCATGTGGCAAGTGACTGTGGCAATCTGCATCTGGTGGCATGTGTCTGTGGCAATCTGCATCTGGTGGCATGTGTCTGTGGCAATCTGCATCTGGTGGCATGTGGCTGGTGACATGTGGCAATCTGCATCATGTGGCAAGTGACTGTGGCAATCTGCATCTGGTGGCATGTGGCAAGTGACTGTGGCAATCTGCATCTGGTGGCAAGTGACTGTGGCAATCTGCATCTGGTGGCATGTGCCAAGTGACTGGCAATCTGCATCTGGTGGCATGTGGCAAGTGACTGTGGCAATCTGCATCTGGTGGCATGTGGCAAGTGACTGTGGCAATCTGCATCTGGTGGCATGTGGCAAGTGACTGGCAATCTGCATCTGGTGGCATGTGGCAAGTGACTGTGGCAATCTGCATCTGGTGGCATGTGGCAAGTGACTGTGGCAATCTGCATCTGGTGGCATGTGGCAAGTGACTGTGGCAATCTGCATCTGGTGACATGTGGCTGTGGCAATCTGCATCTGGTGACGTGGCAATCTGGTGGCATTGAACCGTGGCAATCTGCATCTGGTGACATGTGACTGTGGCATGTGTCAATCTGCATCTGATGGCATGTGGCAATCTGCATCTGGTGGCATGTGGCAAGTGACTGTGGCAATCTGCATCTGGTGACGTGGCAATCTGGTGGCATTGAACCGTGGCAATCTGCATCTGGTGACATGTGACTGTGGCATGTGTCAATCTGCATCTGATGGCATGTGGCAGTCTGCATCTGGTGGCATGTGGAAATCTGGTGATAGGCAACGTGGCAAGCTGGTAGCAAGTGGCAAGCTGCATCTAGTGACAGATTCTGCATTATGGTGAGTTGAACTATTTCATTTTATATTACAATATAATAATAAAAATGATGCACTTCAATCATCCTGACACCACATTAACCATGGTGTTGTGATGACGTGCTAACACCAGCCATTTCCTGACAAATTGGCCACGAAAAGCTGCATCGTCCCCCATGCGCCCACCCCCCCGGGCCATGCCACAATTTTCATCCACAATTCTGGTCCCCGGTGCCAAAAAGGTTGGGGACCACTGGTTTAGACTGATATAGTTATCTAATATTTAACCCAGCACAGAAATTCCTGGAATGTAAGGACAGAGCAGCAATCACACCATGTGATAGGTCATTCTGCTATGCTTGAAGTAAATATAAGCTATGCTAATATATGGCAAAGCAACAGGTTTTCTTTCATGGTGGTCCCACTAGATAATGCTCATTTTTTTTTTTCTCTCCTACAGTAGAGTCTGGAGCATGTGATGCTCTCCCTTCCTAAGTGAAAGTGCTAGTGCTTAAAGACTGGGCAACAATACCAAGACTTGTTTGACAGGTCGGTCCCTTATGTGATAAAGTACATGTAGTACTTTACCACATAGGTAAGGTACTTAAGTAAAAACTTTCCTGAGACAGGCAACGGCAAGAGAACTATGGTGGTGTGGATTCAGACTCTGCTTTCCTCTTGCCATTGCTTGTCTCAGGAAAGTGTTCGCAGCCAAGACAAGCTGTAACTATGAATCAACCATCTCTTTCAAAGCTGTTTTTGGATCATCCATGGCAGGATTGAAGGGGGGCAGGTTGGTATTCATACTTGGGTTAGAGAGCACTTAGAAATATTGCATAAAATACTACATTAATTTCTTTGTCCCATAAAAGACAGAACTGTGTTTTGTTTTTGTTTTTTTGTGAGGTACCCCCTTAAAATACACATCAGACTGAAAGGGCCTTTTTTGATACATGTTGGGGGGGGCAATTTTTTATTCATTCTTGTTGTAGGGTGTGCTACAGAAAAAATGGCATTCACTAAGCAATAATAATAAAAATTGTTTCAATTGTAAGCGACATTGCAAGCCTAATTTCTATACGTGCAGGTATTTTTATTTTTGTGTGTTCTGAGCCACAAAAAAAAATGCTGGTAAGTGTAACCAGGCGCTAAGGATGTCCTATTTTGTACTCACTCAGTTCTGGTTAACAATGGTGTCACATACCTGACTGTGGAGCCTGAGATGATGAGGGTGGCCACTTGTGAAATTCCCATCGAAGCAACCTTGGTAGTGAAGACAGGGACTGCTAGGGCAGGGTACAGGTGCCAGGAAGCTGTTGTAGTGAGCTAAAGCTTGGAAACACAAGAGACCTTCCAGTGGTAGTATGGAGTCTGGTCCAAAAATGTGTCCAGCAGCAGCCCGGTGGACAAGTGCAGAGTCCGGATCAAGTTCAATGTCAGAAACCGTAAGTAACGTGCTGACAGCAAAGTACCAAGCCAGGAGGCGGAGACTTGGTCAGAAATCCAAGCCAAGATCGGTAACACAAGTGAGCAGCAGACATAATAGGCAGAAGTGATCCAAGAGAGGTGTCAGATGTAGCCGGGTCAGGGACAAGGTTAGCATTGTCAGGAACCATGAATCAGACTGAGACAGAAGTGCAGTAAAAATCACACTTTTTAATAAAATAGTAAAATGGTACAAACAAAGCAAATGTAGTCAAAGCATAGCCAGAGTTTAATAACCAGAGCAGGTAGTCGGAACCAGCCAGTGAAACAGGAATCCAGAGATCAGCGTAGTAGAGGCAGTAAACAGTATTGGGAACCAGAAGGGAAGTCAGCCAGGCAAAAGTCTTTAGCAGGAAAACACAGCAGAGAGTATCTGGATATGTTGACCAGGTGAAGGCACAGGAGATTTGATCCAGGCAGTTTAAATAGCCTGCAGGGCTAGCTGATGAGCAGGACATGAAGACCAGGTGAGTCACTGTGGAATGAAGAGTACTGGCAATTAATTGACAGCTGAGCACAGAGCTCTGAGAAGGAAGAGCTGAGCCTGGCCCTGACAGTACCCCCTCCTCAACGACCCCTCCCCTTCCCTCCCCCTCCCCTCAGAGGATCACCAGGTTTGAGGGGAAAACATCTATGGAAAGCACAGAGGAGGACAGGAGCATGTACGTTTGAGGATGAGACCCAAGAGCGTTCCTCCGGACCGTACCCTTTCTAATGAACCAGGTACTGTATGTGCCCACCAAAGACATAAAATACATTCGAAATACATTAGAAATATGCATATTAGAAGGAAGGTCTAAAGTGCAAGCCTCTGGGTTGATCCTATGGAGAATACGGAAAGGCCCAATAAACTGCGGTGCCAGTTTGAGTGAGGAAACACAGTCAGAGCTTGCAGGATGACAGCCAGACCCTGTCCCCAACTTGGTAGGAAGGCACAGGTAGGCATCCATGGTCAGTATGGAGTCTGTACCTAACACTGACATGTTGCAAGGACTCTTGGACCTGTACCCAAGTGAAATGAAGACAACAGAGATGCTCCTCCAATACAGAAATGCTCTGAGGAACAAATGAGTCAGGCAACATTCATGCTTGGAAGCCATAATTCGCCTTGAATGGAGACAATCGGGAAGCAGTATTGACAGTACTATTGTAAGCAAACTCCGTCCAAGGTAAGAGGTCTGACCATTTGTTATGGTGGTCAGAAATGTAGCAACATAAAAACTGCTCCAAGGACTAGTTGGCTCCCTCTACGGCTCCATTGGACTGCGGGTGATACGTAGAGGAGAAGGAAAGCTGAATTCCCAACTGTGCTCAAAAGGCTTGCCAAAATCTGGACACAAACTGGCTACCCCTGTCCGAGATGATGACCTTCAGTAGCCCATGTAAGCGAAAGATCTCCCGAGCGAAAATGGAAGCCAGTTCTTTGGATGTGGGAAACTTCTTAAGTGGAATACAATGAGACAACCACCATAAGGATAACTGTGTTGCCCTGAGAGTTGGGTAACTCCATATTTTAAAATCCATAGGAAGGTGGTCCCAAGGCCTCTCTCCATTGATTATGGGTTGTAGGAGACCCACTGGAAGGTGTCGTGGTGTCCTACTCTGAGCATCCATTGAACAAGCAGCTACGAAGGTGGTTACATCAGCGCGTAGACTAAGCCACCAGAATTGTTAGGAAATAGCCCAAATGAGTTGATTCTTCCCTGGATGGCCAGCAGCCTTGGGGAAATGGTAAGTCTGGAGCACGGCAGTGTGGAGACTCTCAGGGACAAAGCAGAAGCCACAAGGTTTCTCAGGAGGAGAATGGATCTTAGCATCAAGAATTCTATCACCCAAGGGAGAAGTGAGACTGGGATAAACAGTGGCCAGAATATGATCTGGAGGTATCACAGGAACCAACTCCATCTTGAAAGCAGAGGAAAACTGTCACAACAATGCATCAGCCCTTACATTCTTAGTACCAGGTAAGAATGAGACAATGTAATTGAAGCTTGACAAGAAAAGAACCCATTCCCGCCCTTCTTATGGTCAGTCAGAATAAGAACCGGCACAACAGTAACTTCAAGGAGATGCCTCCATTCTTTAAGGGCGAAAATGATGGTTAACAACTCTCTGTCCCCAACCTCATAATTGCATTCCTCAGGAGACAATTTCTTGTAAAAGTAGCCACAAGAATGCATAGCGCTCTCAGAGGTAGGATGTTGAGACAGTAGGGCACCAACTCCAGTCTCAGGTGCATAGGATCAATCAGGATGTACCAACACAGGAGCAGAAACAAAGGCAGCCTTGAGACTCTCAAAGGCATTAATGAATGCCTGATGAAGGAGCACACAAGATCCGAACGCATGCTCCTCCTCACTCTCTCACCATCTGGAAGTGACGTGTCCAGCCGACCCTGAGCCGAATATGGGAACCAGGAAGCGTTAGGAGCCACCAGCGCAGCCGGGAACATCAGCTGCCTTTCCACCTGCGAGTCGACCGCCTCCCCCCAGGAGTGGATTAACTTCCTATACAATTTCAACTGCACTGTAATCTCTGCAATCTTGTGAGTTTAAAATCGTCTGTCCTATATTAGATTGTGTTTATCATGCTGCACTTAGATGGCAATACTTTCTTCTTTGTTTATTAATGGAATCCAGAGACCAATTCTGTGGGTTACTGTCCTTTCTGGTTATATCAGTCAGGGGTTTGACCAGAGATGAGAAGTTATGAATAAACTTCAGATAACAATTGGCAAAGCCAAGAAACTGTAGAACTGCCAAAAGTTTCTCTGGTCAATCGAAAAACCAGCAGTGGAAATTATATAACCCAGAAATTTAACCTGTTCACAATGAAACTCACACTTCTCCAATTTACAATACAGGTTATTATCTCTCAGCCTCTGAAGCACAAAACAGAAATCTGTGTGGTGGCTCTCTAGGGACTTGGAAAATATGAGGATATCATTGAGATAAACCACCACACATGGCTGCAACAAATCTCGGAGGACATCATTGATAAATTCCTGGAAAACTGCCTGGGCACTGCAAAGACCAAACATCATTACAAGGTATTCGTAATGGCCTGTTCTGGTATTAAATGCAGTTTTCCATTTGTCGCCCTCCATGATCCTCATAAGTCTGTATGCCCCTCTCAAATCAAGCTTTGTGAAAGCCGTTGCTCCCTTGAGGCGGGTCAAACAACTCTGTAATTAATGGAATTGGATAAGCATTCTTAATCGGGAAGTGATTGAGACCTCTATTATCAATACACGGTCTCAGTTCACCACTCTTCTTTTTCACAAAGAAGAAACCAGCACCAGCAAGAAACAAAGATTTACGGATGAATCCTCCAGAAAGTGCATTGACAATGTACTCCTCCATGGCTTTGTCCTCCGAGACAAACAAAGGGTAAACCCAGTTATGAGGGGGTATAGCACCAGGTTGAAGGTCAATTGCACAATCATATGACTGGTGTGAAGGCAAACTACTAGCTTGACCTTTGTCAAAGACATCGCTAAAGTCGCGTTACTCCTCAGGCAGGGAGGAGAGTGAAGAGGTGTACAAGACCTTAGCCACTTTCTGAAAACATGTGACCAAGAAAGGACCTCGGCATGAAGCCAATCAAAATAGGGGTTGTCCCTCTGTAACCAAGGATAACCAATAACCAACCGGAAAATGAGGTGAGGAAATGATTGGAATTGGATTAACTCATGAAGAGCCCCTACGGCTATGGTCAATGGAGTAGTCTCATGAGTCACATGGGCAGGCTGTAGAGGTCTTCCATCAATAGCCTCATTGGCAAGTGGAGTGTCACGAAGCTGCAGCTTCGAGTGCTTAGACATAAAGGCACCATATATGAACAGGCCTGTAGCACCAGAGTCAATTAGAGCCTGTATCTTGATGGACGACTCAGACCAAGAAAGGGTAACTGGAACCAGTGGCTTATACTTCTGGATAACTGGAGATGTAACAATGCCACCTAAGGTCTGTCCCCTACAGGACCTCAGGTGCAAGCGTTTCCTGGACGGGTAGGACAAGACTTCAGGAAGTGACCTGCCTGGCCACAATAAAGGCACAATTTTTCCCTCCTTCTAAAGGCCCTCTCATCCACAAAGAGACATATGAAGCCCAACTGCATGGGTTCTACTTCACTGGCAGACTCGGTACCAGGAGGTATGGGAGGAGAGGGAGGCACGAGTGGGACTGCAAAGCTCTAAGCCAAACGTACAGGAGGCTTCCGCAAGCGCTCCTTAAAGTCTGGAGTCAATGAGAATGGCAAATGTGATCAACTTCTCAAGCTCAGTGGCTATATCTCAGGCTGCTAATTCTTCTTTGATTGTATCCGAGAGACCATCAGAAAAAGCAGATGCGAGGGCCTCATTGTCCAAGCCACCTCTGCTGCCAGCCTACAGAATTCAATGACGTAAACAGTTCTTGTATTTTGTTTGATTTACATAAGGCACTTGGCAGCAGAAGTGGAGCATGCGGGAACATCAAATACCCTTTTAAAGGAAGCTGCAAACTCTGGGTAACTGAGGACGACAGGGTTTTGCATCTCCCATAGGGGGTTTGCCTAGGCCAAGGCTCTCTCAGAAAGCAAAGAAATCACAAAGCCTACTTTGCTTCTATCCATGGAAAATGCCTAGGGCAGCATCTCAACGTAAATCCCAACCTGGTTGAGAAACCCCCTGCATTGAACTGGATCATCCCCAAATCGCTGGAGAAGCGGAGCAGAACCGGACATACTGCTTATAGAGGGAATATTCGAGGAGGGCGCAGCTGCAGGGACAGTCTGCAACACAGGTTGTACTGGAATAGCCTCAGTGGGATGATTCAGCTGAGCAGTGCGAATCAGGAGCATCCATACGACATGGCAAACTGAGCCATGCAGTGATCCTGCTAGTCAAACCATAGCTAGGGTTCGGTAACCAGAACGGGTAGTCAGAACAAGCCAGTGAAACAGGAATCCACAGATCAGCGAAGTAGAGACAGTAAACGGGATTGGGAACCAGAGGGAAGTCAGCCAGGCAAAAGTCTTTAACAGGAAAACACAGCAAAGAGTATCCAGATATGTTGACCAGGCTAAGGCACAGAAGATCTGATCCAGGCAGTTTAAATAGCCAGCAGGGCTAGCTGACAAGCAGGACATGAAGACAAGGTGAGTCACTGTGGAATGAAGAGTACTGGCAATTAACTGACAGCTGAGCACAGAGCTCTGAGAAGGAAGGACTGAGCCCAGCCCTGACAAGCATACTTTCAAGAACAAGGAACACAGGAACCAGAGCTGAAGACAATCCAGCACTGAGGCCAGTCAGATGCTTAGTTTAAATAGGCTGTTGGGTGCCACGATATGTGTATGTGCACATGCTCACATGCAATGCTTATGCGCGCGCACATTCTAGTTCTTGCACATAATTAATTAGGCATCTATGTTCACAATTGAGCCTCTGCCGTGCGAGATCTCTGACAACTGGGGACATGAGAGGGAGGTTTCACAAAAAAGACATTATGGCATTGATTTACTAAAACTGGAGTGTACAAAATCTGGTGCTGCTGTTCATGGTAACCAGGTTCTCATTTATGTTTGTTCAATTAAGCTTTGACAATAAAACCTGGAAGCTGATTTGTTTCAATACAGAGCTGCACCAAATTTTGCACAGCCCAATTTTAGTAAATCAGTGTGTATGAGATCAGTATGTGACAAAAGAGTACAGAACCTGCCTGAAGCATAATAAAATGAATGATACCTTTAGCTGCAATGGATTATATAAAACATATAGTAAAATAAAATTAAATAAGCTTGTAGACTTCTATACTGTATGTTGTTTTTGCTCCTGGATGGCCTTTGAAAATAATTGACAAATTTTATTTTTTGTCTGAAAGTGCTTGAATATATATATATGTGCTTGAATATATATATATATATATATATATATATATATATATATATATATATATATATATATATATATATATATATATATATATATATATATATATATATGTGCTTATGAATATATATATATATATATATATATATATATATATATATATATATACACACACACACATACGGTATATCAATTTATTCTATTAAAAATCTTGCTCTAAGTTGAGATGTTTAACTAAGTACTAAAAACATTTTGTTTTGAATAAATCTCACCATGCAATATCTAGCTGATTTTTTTCTTTTTTATATTTTAAAATGTATTCTCCAGACATCTCATATGCTGTACTTTCTCTGGGAATTGTGCACTTGGAGCATGTAAAGCAAATAATATATCACCAATTAGGTGTAATGGAAACAAATTAGGGACTTATGTGAAACCAAAAAAACTGCTTACCCAGATACTTCCAAGTCATGCTACTGTATGTCATGTGCTATATATATGCAGAGCTATATTTAAATCACTAGACTATAAGTATTACTGTTACAAGTTATTTATAAAGTGCACGGGACAAAAAAAATGTTACAAAGAATAACATTAAAAAAGCTCTGTTGTATATACAGTATGAAAGTATAAATAGGGTAATTTAAGAAAACTGGCAAAGGAATATAGAGGAGGACACTATGCACATGCAACAATACTGTTTTGAATGGCGTTATGCTCTAAATGTATCTAATGTGTGATATCATGCACAGAGTGCAGCAACCCATAAACACCCTCTAGATTTCACCTTTTATCATTTTAAAGCTGAATTCCTGACAGCTACTGTAAATACACAGATGAATTATATATATATCTATATATCAGTGTTGCCAACCGTCAGTATTTTTACTGGCAGCCAGTAAAAAACTGGCACATTGCTCCTGCCAGTAAATGCTAGTAAGAGGAAAACTTTGCCAGTAAAAAAATATGGCTGTGACGCTTGGCTATCAAAGTATCTGTTACAGTGTGTTTGGGCAGCAACGGTGGGGGGCTGGTCTGGCGGAGGCGGTGCCTGAGCATTTTGTGTGATGTCATGGTGCAAGGGAGCCTCAGCGGCCAGAGCCTTGTTTATTTGACAAGAAAATAGGAATATGCTAGCATGCTATAGAGAATTATACAGAGTATATGACAAAAGAACATCAAAGATACTTATCACAATGCTTTCCTTGTTATTGTTTCATCAGCTGGGCTCAGGATCACAAAATGGTAGAGAGATCCATGAGGCTTAGGCACAGGCCAAGAGCGAAAATGGGTAGAGAGAGAGCTCTCTGACTCATTCAGCCCTTTATACTTCAATCATACACCATCCAGACCTAACCCCATTGCCATCCCATCTAGACATTCGACGAATCACAGTACTTATGGGGCAGTCCTCCTCAATATATTATATTACTGTCCCTCCTGCTGTATTGGCCTCTAGGGGCAGCATTGTCCATGTGGCATGTCTATATATATATATATTCAATGCCTTTTGGTCCTTTGATCTTCTGTAGCAGGACATTCATCAATCATCTTGTCAGCTATGGTCCCTTTCAAGCTTGCTTGCATAGTGTTATATAACATCAGCCGGTCCGAAGTCAAGCTTGTTCAGCCTTGATGGAGGCCTGATCTCTTCTTTCAGATATGCTACAAAGCTTTGATGTGCAACCCGTTACATTCTAGACCGCCACCAAGAAAGTAAAGGCTTGGTTGTATCAACCAGAAAGAAACTCCTGAAATATGATATTAAATAATGTTGCCTTCCAACACTGTCCCTGAGCCGCTTACTTACTATATTAAAAATAAAATAATAAATATGCTTTTTACCTGAATAGCTACCTTAAATCACATATTATACTAATTTGTAGCCCAATACTGAAATTTGGACTTGAAACTGTAATCTTGTAACTTTTGGAAATGTCAGTAAAAACATGGCTGTGCCAGTAAATTTGGGGTGTCATGTCAGTAAATTTCAATCTGGTAGGTTGGCAACACTAATATATATATATGACAGCTATTTTACTTGGATTTGGATTTCTGTCCATCCAGCCTTGAGATTTATCACAGCTCTATTACACAGCAAAGCCATGTCTAGCAGGACTGAAGGCCTGTTTTTTTTCTCTTTTGTAGTTAGGTACCATTTTTTTAAGAGTTGGGGCTTATTCACCAGCACATTGCTGTAATGTGTGTATTACTGCAATGCACTGCAACTCACAATGTGCATTGGTGTGATGCGGTGCCATTCATTGTGAATGATACCCCAACACACCTTCTCAATTCAACTGCGCTGTAGTGCACCACAATGCAAGGAAACACAATACTGTTCTTTGTAGTGCATTGAGATATAAAAAATATTGCAGGTCTCTGTTTACGTCATCTTTTTTTTAGTGTTGCATTAATAGCTCATTCATTTGAAGTTAACATGCAATATTTAACTACTTAAGGACCACCTCCTGTACATATACATCGGTACTTTGAAGAGGGATATCTTGGTAACGGCAGCAGATGCTGCCACAACCGAGATATCCCTCTTTACAGGAGGCGGTCCTGTTTACGATAATGGTGGTCTCCGTAGCGGGTTCGCCACGAGATCACAGTTATCGGCGGCGGGATCGGGTCCTTCTTGTTGGTGGGTATGGAGACGAGTGAGGCTAAGACCCCCCCATTCGTCTCTATACCATAGGAGGGCGGAAGTGATGTCAAAACGTCACTTCCGCCCATAGCTCTTAAAGGAATATTTTTTCAATGTCATTTTTTCAAATAATATATATATTTTTTATTGCATTTAAGTCCAAATATGAGATCGGAGGACTTTCTGACCCCAGATCTCATATTTAAGAGTAGCTGTCATGCTTTTTCTATTACAAGGGATGTTTACATTCCTTGCAATAGGAATAAAAGTGATCCATTTTTTTTTTAAACAGTGTAAAAATAAATAAAATCAAGTAAAATAAATAAGAATTTTTTATTTTAAAACACCCTGTCCCGACAAGCTCATGCGCAGAAGCGAACACATATGTGAGTAGCGCCTGCATATGAAAACGATCGTCAAACCACACATGTGAAGTATTTCCGCGATCGATAGAGCGAGAATAATAATTCTAGCCATAGACCTCATCTGTAACGCAAAACATGCAACCTGTAGAATTTTTTAAATGTTGCTTATGGAGATTTTTGAGGGTAAAAGTTTGACGCCATTCCACGAGCGGGCACAATTTTGAAGTGTGACATGTTGGGTATCAATTTACTTGGTGTAACATTGTCTTTCACAATATAAAAAATTGGGCTAATTTTACTGTTGTCTTATTTTTTTATTCAAAAAAGTGATTTTTTTCCAAAAAAAGTGCTCTTGTAAGACCACTGCACAAATACGGTGTGACCCGACAGTTTCTTAGATAGGTATCTGCACCCCCCTCCCCCCTGAAAGGTGCCAACTGTGACACAGGAGGGGGGGAGGGTTCCGATGAGCAGAAGTTCCACTTTAGGGAGGAACCCCACTTTAAGTGGTTAAATAAAAGCAGCTGCCTAATGAAAAAAAATGCACAAAAAGGAGCATGTACCAGTTTTGGAAGTACATCGCAATGTGTCTTAGCAGTGTTTGATAATAAGATGCATCTGGGTTCTATTCAAAATAAATGGCACCACCAATGCAAGGGCATTTCTTCCTTCCAGTGACACCACAACTGTAGGACATCATTTCTTACTGCCAGAAACACTTTATAGGGGACATGAGTTACATAGTTACATAGTTACATAGTTAGTCAGGTTGAAAAAAGACACAAGTCCATCCAGTTCAACCAAAAAAAAAAAAAAAAAATATATATATATATATATATATATAATAAATATACCAGCCCATATACCCAATTCTATACCCACAGTTGATCCAGAGGAAGGCAAAAAACCCCAGCAGAGCATGATCCAATTTGCTAAAGCAGGGGAAAAAATTCCTTCCTGATCCCCCGAGAGGCAATCTGATTTTCCCCGGATCAACTTTACCTATAAATTTTAGTACCCAGTTATATTACGTACACTTAGGAAATAATTTAGGCCTTTCTTAAAGCAATCTACTGAGCTGGCCATAACCACCTCTGCAGGGAGTCTATTCCACATTTTTACAGCTCTTACTGTGAAGAAACCTTTCCGTATTTGGAGACGTAAAGAGTGCCCCCTTGTCCTCATTGTTGACTGTAAAGTGAATAACTCGACACCAAGTTCCCTATATGGACCCCTTATATATTTGTACATGTTTATCAAATCCCCCCTTAATCTCCTCTTATCAAGAGAGAATAAATTCAGTTCCTCTAATCTTTCCTCATAGCTGAGCTCCTCCATGCCTCTTATCAGTTTGGTTGCCCTTCTCTGCACTTTCTCCAGTTCCTCGATATCCTTTTTGAGAACTGGTGTCCAAAACTGAACGGCATATTCCAGATGAGGTCTTACTAATGATTTGAACAGGGGCAAAATTACATCTCTCTCTCTGGAGTACATACCTCTCTTAATACAGGAAAGGACTTTGCTCGCTTTGGAAACCACAGCTTGGCATTGCATGCTATTATTGAGCTTATGATCTACCAAAACCCCCAGATCCTTCTCCACTATGGATTCCCCCAGTTGTACTCCCCCTAGCGTGTATGATGCATGCATATTCTTAGCCCCCAAGTGCATAACCTTACATTTCTCAACATTAAACCTCATCTGCCACATAGTCGCCCAATTAGACAGAGCATCCAGGTCGGCTTGTAAATTGGTGACATCCTGTAAGGACGTTATTGCACTGCATAGCTTGGTGTCATCTGCAAAGATGGAAATGTTACTTTTGATCCTAGACCCAATATCATTTATAAAGATATTAAAAAGCAAGGGTCCCAGCACTGAACCTTGGGGTACACCACTCATAACCTTAGACCATTCAGAGTAAGAATCATTAACCACTACTCTCTGAATTAGGGAAGAGCCGAACACCCCCCGACTCGGTTCGCACCAGAACTTTCGAACGGACCCCACGTTCGTTACGAACGTTAGAACCCCATTGAAGTCTATAGGACTCGAACGTTCGAAATGGAAAGTGCTAATTTTAACGGCTAATATGCAAGATATTGTCCTAAAAAGGGTTTGGGGACCTGACTCCTGCCTCAGGGGACATGGGTCAATGCAAAAAAAAGTTTTAAAAACGGCCATTTTGGCGGGAGCACTGATTTTAATGACGATTAAAGTGAAAAAAAAAAGTGAAATATTCCTTTAAATATGGTGCCTGGGGGGTGTCTGTAGTATGCCTGTGAAGTGCCACGTGTTTCCCGTGTTTAGAACAGTCCCTGCACAAAATGACATTAAACGGAAATAACACCATTTAAAACTGCTTGCGGTTTTAATGTTATATCTGGTTCCTGCAATATGGTTGAAAATCATTCAGAAAAATGGCATGGGTAGCCCTCCCTGCCCATTACCAGCCTATTTGGGTCTTGTACGCATATTAAGGGGAACCCTGTACCCATATTAAAAAAAGGAAATGCGTGTGGCCCCCAGGCCCTATATACTCAGAACAGCAGTATACAGGCGGTGCAAACAAGACAGGGACTGTGTAGGTTTGTTGTGTTAAGTTGAATCTGTTTGTAATTTTCAACTGGTACATTTTTAAAGTGTAGCTCCAGTCAAAAAAACTATTTTTAAGCTTTTTGGAAAACATAGGGAAGGGTTATCACCCCTGTATAATTTGTTTTGTCGTACATCTTTTTTCATCTCACTTGCTGCTGTCTCCTTGCGTTTGCAAGTAGGAGATGTTTGTAAATTGGATGTTTGAAAGTAGGGGCCTGCCCTATATGCTCTGCAGAAATGGCGGAACAAGGTGTTGGTTTTGCCACAACATTGTAAGCCCTCAAAGTGACTCTTGGTGGGCGCTGGAGTGCCCTGCTGTGAACGATTATATCAAGAATTGTAATTACATGCCATTGTTGAACAGTGGTAGAAAAATTGACCTTTGGTGGTTGTGGTGCTGGTGCCACAACACTATAAGTCCTCACCGTTACTCTGGGTGGGCACAGGAAGGGGCCCTCCTGTGAAATATTATATCAAGAATTGTAATTACATGTCCCTGTTAAACAGGGGCAGAAAAAATTGGCCTTAGGCACTGCTGCTGGTGCCACCACACTGCAACCTCTTCCATATACTCTAGTTTTTTTGCTGGAATTAGCCCTGCTGCAAAGCATTGCATCAAAAATTGTACTTAAACGCCCCTGTTAAACAGGGGCAGAAAAATTGGGCCTTAGGCACTGGTGCTGGTGCCACCACACTGCAACCTCTGCCATATACTCTAGTTTTATTGCAGGAATTAGCCCTGTTTTATTGCAGGAATTTGCAGGAAATAACCCCAATTGGGCTCAAATAGAGAACAGCTATGTAGGTGGATTATAGCGGTATGTACTGGGTACAGAGCACGCAGACAGCACGCACTATCTCCTAACACTACTGACTGCAAGCTCTATTATTAAAGATAGATCACTAGCTATATAGGTGACGTGAATATTGCGGTGTATACTGCGGTCAGGGCACGCAGACAATAACCAGAAAACAGCAGAGATAAAGGGGTATATACAGATGTATACTGTGCTGTGCTGGAGGCACACACAACTTCCAATAACTCCTGCAGATGGCAATTGGGCTCAAATAGAGAACAGCTATGTAGGTGGATTATAGCGGTATGTACTGGGTACAGAGCACGCAGACAGCACGCACTATCTCCTAACACTACTGACTGCAAGCTCTATTATTAAAGATGGACCACTAGCTATATAGGTGAGGTGAATATCGCGGTGTATACTGCGGTCAGGGCACGCAGACAATAACCAGAAAACAGCAGAGATAAAGGGGTATTTACAGATGTATACTGTGCTGTGCTGGAGGCACACACAACTTCCAATAACTCCTGCAGATGGCAATTGGGCTCAAATAGAGAACAGCTATGTAGGTGGATTAAAGCGGTATGTACTGGGTACAGAGCACGCAGACAGCACGCACTATCTCCTAACACTACTGACTGCAAGCTCTATTATTAAAGATGGACCACTAGCTATATAGGTGAGGTGAATATAGTGGTGTATACTGCGGTCAGGGCACAAACAATAACCACTACACAACAGCAAGATAGAAAATCAGCCAAAAACGATCGGTGTGTACTGTGTTGAAGGTACACAGAACACCCACTGCTTCAGATGCCAACACACTACACGAGGCCGCCTCAAAGGCGGCCTTATATAGTTTGGGGCGTGCACTACACAGCCTGAGCTATGATTGGCCACAGGCAGGATGCCTGTGGCCAATCATGGCTCTCCTCACTGCTGGCGCTGCGATTGGCCAAGCATGCGGGGTCACAGTGCATGCTTGCCCAATCATGAGCCAGCAATGCACTGCGCCATCGCAGTGCATTGTGGGCCATGCGCGCCACACGAATTTTGACGCGAACGGACCAAGAGTTCGGATTTCGCCGAACGGACGAACAGCCAATGTTCGAGTCGAACGTACGTTCGACTCGAACACGAAGCTCATCCCTACTCTGAATTCTGTCATTAAGCCAGTTTTCTATCCATCTACAAACTGATGTTTCCAAACCTGTAGACTTTACCTTACACATGAGCCGTGTGTGCGGAACTGTATCGAACGCTTTTGCAAAATCCAAATATATCACGTCCACCGCCACCCCTCTGTCCAAGGTTTTACTTACCACCTCATAAAAAGAAATCAGGTTTGTCTGACAACTCCTGTCTTTCATGAATCCATGCTGTCTGTTGCTCAAAATATTTTTTTCCTGCAAGAACTCGTCTATGTGGTCTTTTATTAATCCCTTCCCAACTATAGAAGTTAAACTAACGGGTCTATAATTACTTGGTAAAGACTTTGTTCCCTTTTTAAATATAGGCACCACATTGGCCCTGCGCCAATCCAGTGGTACTATTCCTGTCATTAATGAGTCCCTAAAAATTAGATACAATGGCTTTGAAATTACAGAGCTCAATTCTTTTAGGATCCGTGGGTGGATGCCATCAGGTCCAGGTGCTTTATCCACCTTTATTCTGTCCATTGTGGATTTGGGGCTGCGTCAGTACCACCCCCATTGTGGACATGAGCTCCCCCATGCTCCTTTGTATACACAGAGCTGAAGAAAGTATTTAATAAGTTGGCCTTCTCTTTGTCCCCAGTCACCCACTCCAGATTATTTTGCAAAGGGCCTACATGCTCAGACTTAACCTTTTTACTATTAATATATTTGAAGAATTTTTTGGGGTTTGTCCTACTGTCTTTTGCAATCTGTCTTTCATTCAGAATTTTTGCATCCTTGATTTCCTTTTTACATATTCTGTTATATTCCTTGTAACATTTAAATGACACTAGCGTTCCTTCATTTTTATATTTTTTGAAAGCTCTTTTTTTATAGTTTATAGCTTTTTTAACTTTGGCCGTGAGCCACATCGGCTTTATTTTTAACCTTTTAAACTTATTGCCCATGGGAATATACTTTGCCGTGAGATCACAAACAAGCTTTTTGAAGAATTCCCATTTCTGTTCTGTGCCCATTGGTGCCAATATTCTCTCCCAGTCTAAGTCCTGGAGAGCGGCCCTCATCCTTGGAAAATTTGCTCTCTTGAAATTAAGTGTTTTTATCTTTCCCGTATGTGATTTTTGCTTACAGCTAACATCAAATGAAATCATGTTATGGTCACTGCTACCCAGATGTTCCTTTATCTGAACATTAGTAATACGTTCTGCATGGTTTGAGATTACCAGGTCCAACAGAGCATCATTCCTAGTTGGGGCCTCAATAAACTGTACCATAAAATTGTCCTGTAATAGGTTTACAAATTTTTGCCCTTTAACTGTCCCAGCAGTGTCATTACCCCAGTCAATTTCTGGGTAGTTAAAATCCCCCATTATTATCACTGTCCCAGCCCTTGCAGCCCTTTCTATCTGTGCAAGGAGCTGAGTCTCCACCTCCTCATTAACATTGGGTGGTCTATAACAAACTCCAATGATTAACTTTGAACTACGCGCATCTGTATGCAGTTCTACCCATAATGCCTCAGACTCATCACACTCTCCGTCCACCAGGTCCTCTTTCTCACTCGCTTTGAGATTATTTCTCACATACAGACAGACCCCTCCACCTTTCCTTTTTACTCTGTCTTTCCGAAAGAGTGCATAGCCAGGAATATTAATAGCCCAGTCATGTGAGGAATGAAGCCAAGTTTCAGCAATACCGATTACATCATAGCTCTCCTGATGCACCAGAGCTTCCAACTCACCTATTTTGTTTGGCAGACTTCTGGCATTGGCGAACAAACATTTTAATGTATTAATATATTTTGACCGGTTACATACTATCCTCTTGAGTGTTCCAAGATTACACCTAGGACTCGCTACTATATTTGCCTTGGGTTTATGTGCTTCGGTTACCCTACCACTAATGCCCCTAATATTACCCTCTGGAATATGCTCCACGCTGACTATCTCTATCTCTGAACCCACCCCCCCATCACCTAGTTTAAAAAACCCTCTAACTTTTTGGCCATCCTTAATCCCAGCTGATCTGCACCCTCCTCATTTAGGTGCAGTCCGTCCCTTCTATAGTACCGGTTATCGACTGAGAAGTCGTTCCAGTCCTCCAGGAACCCAAACCCATCCTTACTACACCAGCTTTTGAGCCACTTGTTTACTTCCCTAATCTCCCTCTTCCTTTCTGGTGTGGCTCGATGTACTGGTAGTATTCCTGAGAATACTACCTTGGAGGTCCTTTTCCTCAACTTAGCTCCCAATTCCCTAAAATCATTCTTTAGGACACTCCATCTGCCTCTGACTTTGTCATTGGTGCCAACGTGCACCATGACAGCTGGGTCTTCCCCAGCCCCTCCCAGTAATCTGTCCACCAGATCCGTGATGTGCCGAACCCGAGCGCCCGGCAGACAACATACAGTTCGGCACTTCAGGTTGTTGTTACAGATTGGCCTCTCTGTCCTCCTAAGAATTGAGTCCCCTACCACTAGAATCTGTCTTTCCTTTCCCTTCGCTCCCCCCCACTCTCACTGGAGAAGTTCTCCTGGCAGCTAGGAGAATCCCTCAGCTCCAGCAGTGCTGGTCCCTGACTGGGATCACCAATGTCACTCAATGGAGCGTACTTATTGGGATGCTCCAGCCCTGGATCGGCCTCCCTGGCACTTGCCCCTCTACCCTTCCTGACTGTCACCCATCTACTCTCTGCTACTGCCTGCACCTCCTTGTCTCCACCCACCTCTGTGCTGGTCCCTGCCGGCACCTGCCGTGTACGTTCCTGGTTCTCATTTAGGGTGGAGGGGCCTCTCAGTGCTGACAGTTGCTTCCCCAGATTCAGAACCTGGGCTTCCAGGGAAACAATGTGCTTACATTTTGCACAGCAGTATTCACCCTCGATCAGATGATCAAGGAACGCATACATGCCGCAAGATGTACACCGAGTCGCCTCTCCACACCCGCCAGTCATCGTACCTATTAATTTAATGAGGATTAGAGATTATACCCAGTCCAAATTACCTAACAACTAGCTTCCTGACACTGATACTCAACAAGACAGTACACAGGTACTCACAGATCAGCGTGCACCCACAATGCACAAGCACTTACGATATACACACACACACTACTCAGACAAACACTCAGGAAGTCTCACACTACACAGCTACTATGACCCCTGTTATAACCTCCTGTTTTCAACTCTGGTTTTTAACTCACCACTTTGACCAGTTCCACTTACACAGAGTTCTCACAGACTCAAGATGATTGTTTTGGTTTCTAATGGAAAATGCAATACCATTCAGAAAAGGAAAAACATTTGAACTAAGAATGATAATTCTATTTGAAACAAAAGACAATGGGCTCAGTGTCAGTCTTAGTTTTCTAAATCACTATGATCATTTTCATGTACTGTCTGTGACTCTATCAAACTCTTTATTGTAACAGGTTGAATCCCAGCTGATTACAAAAAGGATACAGACATTAGCAACTGACTGTCTTGGATTTGTCAGTTAGATTGGAGTCTTGAAGCAGGGCTTCAACGGAACAAGGTTGTACCTCCATACAGAAAGAACCAAAATTAAGTCATAAAGCAGTATGGCTTTTTCTGTGTCGAAGTATATGGAGGTGCAGCTGTGTGGAGGTGCATGTCTTAACAAAGGCACTTGAATGAGTCCTTGTGTGTTGCTGTATTGTCTTCTTTCAGTGTGCTAGAGGCAATAGAAGAATTGTGAGGGAAAAGATGCAAAATATATTTGACCCCTTTTCTGGCCTTCCGAACTGTGTCTGAATGGTCGTACGATTCGGGCTGAGTTGTACCAAACTGGCAATCTTGGAGAGATGAAGTCCTCAACACAGTCTGGCACTGTACCAAGCCATCATTGATATATCTATACTAGGTGGAATTTGTTTTTAAGTAGAGGACATGGTCCTGTTTCATAAATTTCCCAGCCCACAGTCACAGCCCCAACCACTATGAGTGAGTTAATGGCAATACAGATTAACTAGCTGGAAAATATAAAAATATATCCTAAATACTGTACCTATAGCAGTGCCTCAGGTCTTTTTTAAAAGAATACGTAAAATGTTTATATCTTTTATATGGAATGATAAAAACCCTAGAATAGCATATGATATCCTGCGTAGAAATAAGAAGGAAGGAGGAATAGGGCTCCCAGATGTCTTTATGCATTATAAAGCAATGTCTATGGTACCAATACTAAACTGGTGCCATGACTCCTCAAATAAGGCATGGGTTTCGGTAGAAGAAAGTAGTGATGGACGAACGTTTCGCCCGGCGGTCGTTTCGCGGCGAATTTCCGACATTCGCGGTCCGCACGTTCGAACGCCTTTTTCCGTCGTTCGCCGCGGCGGACTTACGTGTTTAATGTATACAAGAACTTTAACCTTTGGTGACACGTTTATCATGTGATACAGGACAGCCAATTGAGACATGACAGCACATGGACACTTGGACATTCCCCCTAACCTATAAATACACCCGATCCGGTGGCCATTTTACATTCTTTCTTCTGTTACGATAGGGACAGGTTCCTGTGTGGAGTAGGGAGAGATAAACCACTAGCTATTTGGTACACAAAAGTTCTTTTCAGGACTGGTATAGGTGTTAGGTGTTGATAGGTTTGCTGTGCTGCTGATTCTTGCAGCAGCCTGAGTGTCTTTTGTTAGTTTAGAGAAAGGGAAAGGACGGTGTATGCTACAGGGACAGCCAGATTAGTCTTTCATCATCATCATCATCATCATCATCATTAGCTGTTACTATCAAGGTCCACAAAAGAGCTGTTCCAGTAACCACTAATCGTTCTCTTTTTTTGCCAATTTGTATAGGGACAGGAAGGAAGCAGTGTTGTCAGGCAGTGAGGGTAATTTTAAAGACTTGCTGTTATTATTAGTTCCACAAAGGTTCTTTTCAGGACTGGTATCAGTGGTACAGTAATAGGCTTGTACATGTATAATATTCTTTCTTCCAAATATAGAAAGGATATTATACTTGACTGCTGCCCTTCTGCTGCAGTCTGCTAAACATTCACAACTCACTTGTTCCACAAAAGTTCTTATAAGGACTGGTAACTTGGTATAGGGTGCTACGGTACATAGGCTTGAGTGCGGTACAGTCTGCTGTTCTGTAAGGACCGCTATCGGTCCACAATAGATAGGGTTGACGTGCACCACTGCTGACCGCTGCCCTATACTGCAGCAGTCCTTCAGCGGTATAGGGACTGACGTACAGTCTGCTAATCACTAACACACAACCTGCTTGTTCCACAAAAGTTCTTATAAGGACTGGTAACTTGGTATAGGGTGCTACGGTACATAGGCTTGAGTGCGGTACAGTCTGCTGTTCTGTAAGGACCGCTATCGGTCCACAATAGATAGGGTTGACGTGCACCACTGCTGACCGCTGCCCTATACTGCAGCAGTCCTTCAGCGGTATAGGGACTGACGTACAGTCTGCTAATCACTAACACACAACCTGCTTGTTCCACAAAAGTTCTTATAAGGACTGGTAACTTGGTATAGGGTGCTACGGTACATAGGCTTGAGTGCGGTACAGTCTGCTGTTCTGTAAGGACCGCTATCGGTCCACAATAGATAGGGTTGACGTGCACCACTGCTGACCGCTGCCCTATACTGCAGCAGTCCTTCAGCGGTATAGGGACTGACGTACAGTCTGCTAAACACTAATACACAACCTGCTTGGTCCACAAAAGTTCTTATAAGGACTGGTAACTTGGTATAGGGTGCTACGGTACATAGGCTTGAGTGCGGTACAGTCTGCTGTTCTGTAAGGACCGCTATAGGTCCACAATAGATAGGGTTGACGTGCACCACTGCTGACCGCTCACCTATACTGCAGCAGTCCTTCAGCGGTATAGGGACTGACGTACAGTCTGCTAATCACTAACACACAACCTGCTTGTTCCACAAAAGTTCTTATAAGGACTGGTAACTTGGTATAGGGTGCTACGGTACATAGGCTTGAGTGCGGTACAGTCTGCTGTTCTGTAAGGACCGCTATCGGTCCACAATAGATAGGGTTGACGTGCACCACTGCTGACCGCTGCCCTATACTGCAGCAGTCCTTCAGCGGTATAGGGACTGACGTACAGTCTGCTAAACACTAATACACAACCTGCTTGGTCCACAAAAGTTCTTATAAGGACTGGTAACTTGGTATAGGGTGCTACGGTACATAGGCTTGAGTGCGGTACAGTCTGCTGTTCTGTAAGGACCGCTATCGGTCCACAATAGATAGGGTTGACGTGCACCACTGCTGACTGCTGCCCTATACTGCAGCAGTCCTTCATCGGTATAGGGACTAAGAGTTTTGTCACAGGGTCATTTAAAAAATGACAGGCAGAGGAAGAGGCAGGCCCTTCCGCAGGGGTGGTAGGGGTAGGGCAGGAGCAACAGGCTTGAGCCAAAGTGGGAAGTTGCAGAAGGTGCGTTCAATTACTTTAAAGGATGCACCAGACTTGGTTGAGTGGCTCGCTCAGCCTTACTCTTCTGCACCCTCCTCATCCTCTCGATCTGCACCCTCTTCTTCACTCTCTGCTATGTGCACCCCCAAAGACACTACCACCAACAACACGACCACCACCACCACCACCACATACCTTCCGCTTGAGTCACTGGAATTATTTTCCGATCCATATCAAGAGGACATTTCTGATGCGCAGCCACTCTTGGTATTGGATCAGGAAGAGGAGGTAGCAACAAGCGCTACTCAGCAGTCTGACGACAGTACCCAGATCAGCCCAAGGAGGAGGTTGGTCCCCGGTGTTGCTGCCTACTCCGAGATCTCTACTTATAGCGGTGGGGAAGGTGACGTTGATGATGACGTGTCTAGTGATGTCACGTGGGTGCCCACAAGAGAGGAAGAGGAGGGGAGTTCAGAGGGAGATATGGACCAGCAGATAGGGAGGAGAAGCAGGAATAACTTACATTGCACAGGAGGGACAAAGCAGACTGCAAATGTATCAGGAGCGAGTCATCGACCATGTACGGTCACATCTGGCGCTCCCAGGACACCGGCACATGGCTCCGCAGTGTGGGCTTTTTTTAACGTGTCCGCTGCTGACAATAGCGTTGCCATCTGCAATCTTTGCAGTCAACGCGTTAGTCGCGGTAAGCCCAATACTCACCTAGGGACGACCGCCTTAAGAAGGCACATGAGCAGCCATCACCGAGCCCAGTGGGAGCAACGGAACACACAAAGCCACACTGCAGGCTCTCACCGTCCAGCCTCGTCTTCTACTTCTCCTTCTCCTCTCTCCTCACAATTGTCCTCCACTCCACCTTCCATCACGCCAAGCTCACATTTTTCTGCAAAAAGGCAGGCTTCCGTGGGCCTAATGTTTGAGCGTAAAAAAATGATGACGCCGGATAACCCTCTTGCCCAACGGTTGGCGGCTGGCTTGTCAGAACTCATAGCCCGCCAACTACTGCCATATAAACTGGTGGACTCGGAGGCCTTTCGCAAATTTGTGGCCATTGGAACACCACAATGGAAGGTCCCAGGAAGGAAGTATTTCTCAGAGAAGGGCATCCCAGAGCTATATGGCCATGTTCAGCGGCAAGTGAATGTATCTCTGGCACACAGTGTCGGTGCCAAGATACATCTGACCACAGACACGTGGTCTAGCAAACACGGGCAGGGAAGGTATATCAGTTTTACTGCCCACTGGGTGAACCTTCTGACGGCCGTCAAGCATGTAACCCGTGGCACCCGTGTAGATTTGGTTTTACCGCCACGGATTGCATGCAGGCCTGACTCTTCTTCTCCTCCTCCTACTCCATCCTCCTCCCTCTCCTCCTCAGCTGCCTCCTCCTTTTCCGCTGCTAGCGTCTCTTCCGCTGCACCGCCCAAGCTCCCCAGAACCTATTCCACATGCCAGGTGAGACGTTGCCATGCCGTGCTGCGTCTGTTGTGCCTGGAAGCAAAGAGCCACACTGGCCCGGCACTCCTTTCAGCTTTGCGTTCACAGGCAGATGAGTGGCTAACACCGCTCAATTTGACAGTTGGTAAAGTGGTGTGTGACAACGGTGCCAATCTGCTTAGCGCATTGAAACAGGGCAAAATCACGCACGTGCCGTGCATGGCACACGTCTTAAACTTGGTCGTGCAGCGATTCCTTGTCAAATACCCTGGGGTCCAGGACATCTTGCGGCAGGCAAGGAAAATCTCGGCCCATTTCAGAAGATCTTACACGGCCATGGCTCGCCTTGCTGACATTCAGCGGCGACACCATCTGCCGGTCAGACGTCTTATTTGCGATTGCCCGACGCGATGGAACTCAACCTTCTATATGCTTGATAGGCTGCTCCAGCAGAAACGTGCAGTTAACGTCTACCTGTATGAACTCTGCGAAAGAAACGGTTCTGGGGAGCTGGGTTTTTTTTCACCGCGCCAGTGGCTGCTCATGCGCGACACATGCAGACTTCTGCGGCCATTTGAGGAGATCACCAAACTGGTCAGTCGCAGCCATGGCGCCATCAGTGACATGGTACCTTATGCCTTCTTTCTGGAGCGTGCATTGCGTCGTGTCATTGATCAGGCTGTGGAGGAGCAGGAGCGGGAAGATGAGGAAGTCGCAATGCTGGATGAATTCCCAGGGGGGGCTACTCTATCTGAGACAAGTCAACAACAGGAGTCTGATGAGGAGTCAGAGGAGGATGGTGCCGGGGCGGATGAGCAGGAGCAAGAAGAGCATGCTTTAAACCTTTCTGGGATCCCTGTTGTGCGAGGATGGGGAGAGGAGAATGAAGAGGACGACATTATCCTGGATGATGAGCAGGAGCCAGGCCACCACACCGCTTCCACTTTAGTGCAAATGGGGGCCTTCATGCTCCAGTGTTTTAATAGGGACCCCCGTATAAAAAGCATGAGGGTCAAGGACCAGTACTGGGTGGCAACGTACTTAGACCCCCGGTACAAACACAAAATGGCGGAAATGTTACCGCCGTCGCAGAGGGCTGTCAGAATGCAGCACTTCCAGGCCTTGCTTCGAGAAATGCTGCATTCTGCTTTTGCGTGCGCTGGCAGAGGAGCAATTCCCACTCCCAGAGAAGGATTTGCGGGTACCAATCCAACAGCGCCTGCAAGAAGAGGCCGGTTTGAAGATGTGTTGGTGACTTCGGATATGAGGTCATTCTTTCAGCCGACCCATCGACAGGTGTCATCCGGATCCAGCATCAGGGAACGCCTAGACCGTCAGGTGTCCGACTACATTGGGTTAACGGCCGATGTGGACGCTCTGAGGAGTGATGAACCCCTAGACTACTGGGTGGGCAGGCTTGACCTCTGGCCAGAGCTTGCCCAATTTGCAATCGAACTGTTGGCTTGCCCCTCATCCAGTGTCCTGTCCGAAAGGACGTTCAGCGCAGCAGGGGGGATTGTGACCGATAAGCGTACTCGCCTAGCTCACGACAGTGTTAACTACCTCACATTTCTAAAAATGAATGAGGCATGGATCTCGGAGGAATTCAACACATGTGACCAGTAGACCATGTATATGTCTATAAACTATTTTTTTAATCAAGCACACAGACCTTCTTAATTCATTTGGCTCACTTCCTTGACCCAAAAAAGCACACCGTACTATATGCCCCTACCCTCCTCTTTGAAGAGGTTGAGCGGTGTCATATTTCTACTGGGGCTGCTTATGATATCCCTGTGCTGTGCTGACTTCCTCCTGGGGGTTCTTATTATGAAGGGATCACACTATCCCTGTGCTGTGCTGACTTCCTCCTGGGGGTTCTTATTATGAGGGGATCACACCATCCCTGTGCTGTGCTGACTTCCTCCTGGGGCTGCTTACGGTGCTGCTGTCAGTGCTGTATGTCACGGTGCTGCTGTCAGTGCTGTATGTCACGGTGCTGCTGTCAGCGCTGTATGTCACGGTGCTGCTGTCAGCGCTGTATGTCACGGTGCTGCTGTCAGCGCTGTATGTCACGGTGCTGCTGTCAGCGCTGTATGTCACGGTGCTGCTGTCAGCGCTGTATGTCACGGTGCTGCTGTCAGCGCTGTATGTCACGGTGCTGCTGTCAGCGCTGTATGTCACGGTGCTGCTGTCAGCGCTGTATGTCACGGTGCTGCTGTCAGCGCTGTATGTCACGGTGCTGCTGTCAGTGCTCTGTATTACGGTGCTGCTGTCAGATGCCTCTATCACGGTGCATGTGTCATTCCGGTATGTCACGCTGCTGGTGATCATCTCCTGCACCCTCTTCTTTGCCTACCCTGGTCCCTGACCTTCCCTCTCCTCCATTGCCTTCATTAGCTCCATAGTCCTGAATTGTTAGAACAATTTCCCAAATAAAATAAAAATGCTTGTAGTTATCGATCCCAAATTCACCTCATACATGTATTATGTCATTGTCCAGATGGTGGGACTACGTTTTACCCCCTAATAATTACCACGTGGCCGCAAATTCGACATGAAGGTTTGCAAAGTTCGCCTCCCATTGAAGTCAATGGGGCCCGCGGCGAACGTTCGGTTTCGCGAACGTTTGAGTCCGTTCGCATTTCGCTTTCGCGAAACGTCCCGTCGGAAGTTCGTCCATCACTAGAAGAAAGTATGGCAGGCAGAAATTTAGCGGGGGCCCCGTGGATACAGGCCACAAATAGAGCTCTATCAAAGTGGACATCACCACTAACACGGAATACGTTAGAAGTATGGGACAGATTGAACAAAAACGAAAAATATGCCCCACGTACATCACCACTGGCCCCACTAGGAGGATATCCATGGTTTCCACCAGGGGAAGAAAAGGGAGCATTAGGCTCCTGGGGCGCAGGGGGGGATACAAGGTGTTTAAGATATGCTCCATTGGGAAGTTTACTCCCGCTGACAGAATTAATATTATTACAAGGAGATATACACATGTCGGGATGGAGATACTATCAAACGAGAGATTTCTTCAATAAATTAGAACCCCAAGTAAGACCACTGAGCTCCCTTACGACATATGAGAAGATGTGTATGAAAATAGAAAAACCAAGTAATTTACTATCCCAGATGTATAAATTAGTTCATAGCGAACAAAACAGTACAACCCCTTATTTTATAAGAGAGTGGGAGAAAGAACTAAGATGCACATTTAGACCAACACAAATAAAAAAACTTATGGAAATGACGCACGCGACATCAAAAAGCGCAGCAATACAAGAAATGTCATATAAGTTTATAGCCAGATGGTACCGAACCCCAGCCAGAATAGCAGAGATATACCCAACAGCGGATGGGCATTGCTGGAGAGGATGTAGGGAAAAGGGGGCATACCTTCATTTATGGTGGGACTGCCCAAAAATTAGGATTTTTTGGGAGGGAGTGGCTAAATGGATAGGGAAGACAACAGCAAAACCAATAGAAATGACACCCCTACAGTACCTGTTTCATGGGACAGAAGGATCCATTAAATCTTATAAAAAAGGAGTTATACCACATCTGCTGAATGCGGCCAAAATATTAATACCTAGATATTGGAAGCAGAAAGCATACCCCACCCTTCTGGAATGGAAGAGAGAGGTGGATAAAACAATGGAAGCTGAAAAATGGATATATGATATAAAAGAACAACAAGGAAAACATAAAAACATGTGGGCAGGCTGGAAGCACCACTCCAGAGAAATAGAGAGAGAGTAAGTCTTACCTGGATTAAAAATTTCGATTCCTTCCTGAGCCTCCCAGAGATCCCTGATAGGGAGAGGGAGGAAGGAAGGGAGAGGAAAAAAAAGAAAAAAAAAAAAAAGGGAAAGAAAAGGGAAGGAAAAGGGAACAAAGAGGAAAAGAAAGGAAAGGGAAAAGGAAAATAAAGAAACTGTTACGCAGACTCGTGTCCTCCAAAGTACACCGTAGAAAGGGTAAAGGGGAAATATGAATCCGAACCACAACCTTTAAATTTTGTTGTATGTAGTATGTTTGAAGGTATATGGGAAGTGACTAAATGTTGGAAATGTAATTAGGGGCTTGAGGGAGGGGGGCAGGAGGGGAGATAACCAATGGTGGAGACATAAAAATTAACAACACAATTTTTAGGAAATATATAGGAAGGCTGAGGACTTCCCTAAGCACAAAACATAAACAATACACCAAGGGGTCACAGATGGAATAAAAGCACGCAATAATGAAAAAATGAGCAAGGGCATCGGGGTTCTTTTTTTTTTTTTTTTTTATTAAAAGGAAACACAAGGGCACAGTAAAAACACATCAAGAAGGGCAACAACACAGGGGAGAAATTAAAATTTGCCCACTCTTTTTTTTTTTTCTTGTTTCTCACAGGTTAACTCTCCACCAAGTACCCCCTTCTCTCGGGCCACCACCCAACAATGTCATAGATATGTAATGGAAAGGATGTTAGTAAATGTGAAGACATTGGGGGATGTGTTTAAAACCTCAATGTGTTAGGACTGAATGTAATTGTTTGTAGAATCATTTCTCAAGAAAATAATAAAGATGATTTAAAAAAAAAAAAAACTAGCTGGAAAATCATAAAGCAATGGTAAAATTTCATATATCCAATGCCTCCCTCCATGTGTAGTGTTTGTAAGGCCAGTCTAGAAATAAGAGGTTGAGAAATGGACCATATTTATTAAGAAATAGTGGAATTTTGGTAAATATATCATTCTTATCAAAATTATTCTCCATAGGTTTAACAGCAAGCAATCCCATCCTCTTAATTTAGATTTAATTTGGATAATAATTAGAGATCCAATAGGCAAAGAGAAATGGTATGTTATTGTTAATTAGGGATTTAAAGTTATCAACCATTTCAAGTGTAGAGCATATAAAATAGGGGTATGATTGGGAAGGCAATAGATTTTCTCTAGCTCACCGTCAACCAAGATACTGCAGCAAGTGGGTCAACAATATCAAGGAATAAATGAAAGAACTCAGGTCTTCCATCCAAGTACACCAAGGCAGAGAGCCTTAATGGACACCCCAAGTAAATGACAACGCCTAAGGTTCTATCATTAAGATTAAACTACAATTGAAATGAGGCAGCCCTGGTGCTTACTGTTCTGGAGCGGGAAGACCTCAATGAAGCTCACATTGGCGAAAACCCTGCCCATATTACATAGTTACATAGTTATATAGTAGGTGAGGATGAAAAAAGATACAAGTCCATCAAATCCAACCTATGTGTGTGATTTTATGTCAGTATTACACTGTAAATCCCTGTATGTTGTGGTTGTTCAAGTGCTTATCTAATAGTTTTTTGAAACTATCGATGCTCCCCGCTGAGACCACCGCCTGTGGAAGGGAATTCCACATCCTTAACTTTCTTACAGTAAAGAACCCTCTATGTAGTTTAAGGTTAAACCTCTTTTCTTCTAATTTTAATGAATGGCCACGTGTCATGTTAAACTCCCTTCTGCAAAAAAGTTTTATCCCTATTGTGGGGTCACCAGTACGGTATTTATAAATTGAAATCATATCCCCTCTCAAGTGTCTATTCTCCAGAGAGAATAAGTTCAGTGCTCACAACCTTTCCTCATAATTAATATCCTCCAGACCCTTTATTAGCTTTGTTGCCCTTCTTTGTACTCGCTTAATTTCCAGTACATCCTTCCTGAAGACTGGTGCCCAGACCTGGACAGCATACTCTAAGCCCTTGTACACACGGTCGCAGATTCCGACAACCAAATCCGTCGGATTCTGTCCGTTGGATTTTGTCCGACGGATCTTGTCCGAAACTGTTGCATACACACGGTCGGACGAAGTTGTCAGAAAATCCAATCGCTCAGAAGGTGATGACGTTATTTTGTTACAACGGGACTATGTTCAGGATAGTAGCCAATAGCTTTGATGTAGGAATTTGATCTGAGCATGCGTGGCACTTTGTCCGATCGGAATTCTCTACACATGATCGGAGTATGTCCGATCAGAGCATTTTGTCGGAAAATATTTCCAGCAAGTTGGAAAATTTGGTCCGACAGATATTACGACGGAAACAGTCCGATGCAGACCACACACAGTCGGAATATCCGTCAAAACGGTCCGATCGGACACATTCCGTCGGAATCTCCGATCGTGTGTACAAGGGCTTAGTGTGGCCAGACCAGAGTCTTGTAGAGCGGGAGAATTATTGTTTTATCTCTGGAGGTTCTCCCCTCAGTGTATAGATTGCATTCATATTTTTGCCAACTACAGTAAATGCTTAATTTACATTTTTGTACATTAAACCTCATTTGCCATGTAGTTGTCCACCCCATTAATTTGTTCAGATCTTTTTTCTTGGTTTCCACATCCTGCTGAGAAGTTATTGCCCTGCTTAGCTCAGTATCGTCCGCAAATAGAGATTGAACTGTTTACCCCATCCTTCAGGTGATTTATGAACTAAATAAATAGGACTGGTCCCAGCACAAAACCCTGGGGGACCCCACTACCCACTCCTGACCATTCCGAGTACTCCCCATTTATCACTACCCTTTGAACTCACGCTTGTAGCCAGTTTTCAATCCATGTACTCACCCTATGGTCCATGCCAACGGACCTTATTTTGTACAGTAAACATTTATGGGCAACTGTGTCAAATGCTTTTGCAAAATCCAGATACACCAAGTCTATAGGCCTTTCTTTTTGTAGATGGCAACTCACCCCCCGCATAGAAGGTTAGTAGATTGGTTTGGCAAGAACGATTCTTAATGAATCCATGCTGATTACTGCTAATGATACCGCTCTCATTACTAAAATCTTGTATATAGTCCCATATCATCCCCTCCAAGAGCTTGCATACTATTGATGTTATTCTAACTGGTCAGCAATTCCCAGGGATGTATTTTGGGCCCTTTTTATATATTGGTGCTACATTGTCTTTTCTCCAATCAGCTGGTACCATTCCAGTCAATAGACTGTCAGTAAGAATTAGGAACAATGGCCTGGCAATTTCTTGACTGAGTACCCTCGGATGCAAGCCATCTGGTCCCGGTGATTTATTAATGTTAAGTTTCCCATGTGATGTGTCATAAGGATAAACACTTGCAGTTTTGGTTACTGAAGCCCCCCGATTCCCTCATGAAGACTAAGAAGAAGAATATATGCAATATCTTCACCATCTCCCCATCCTTTGTAACCAGATGTCCTTCCTCATTCTTAATGGGGCCAATATGATCTGTTCTCCCTTTATTACTGTTTACATACTTAAAGAATTTCTTCTGATTATTTTTTTGCTCTCCTCCGCTATGTGTCTTTCATGTTCTATCTTAGACGTCCTAATTGCACCCTTACATTTCTTGTTGCATTCTTTATAAAGTCTGAATCCTGACGATCCGTCATCCTTGTATTTTTTGAAGGCCTTCTCCTTTACATTTATATGCATTTTTACATTGAAGTTAAGCTATCCAGGACTTTTGTTTTCTCTTTTACATTTTTTACCCAATGAGATGCATTGGCTAATGCCCTTATTTAATATGCTCTTAAAGCAAACCCATCTCTCCTTCATGTTCTTTGTTCCTAAGATTTTATCCCAATTCATGCCTTCTAGCAAGGTTTGTAGTTTAGGGAAGTTGGCTCTTTTGAAATTCAGTCTTTGTATTCCCCTTATATTTCCTATTTGTGTGATTTATCCTGAAGCCAATTGACCTGTGATTGGTGTTTCCTAAATTGCCCCATATTTCCACATCCGTGATCAGGTCTGTATTGTTGGTAATCAGTATATCCAGGAATGCATTATTTCTAGTTGGTGCGTCTACCATCTCATATATCATATAGGAGGCATATCCCTCCCCTTTTTTTACCCTCTCTATCCCTGTGATAAAGGGTATATCCCTGAATGGTTACCAGATAATCATGAGAGCTGTTGAACCAGGTCCCTGAAATTCCCACAAATTCCAAATGCTCCTCCTTGTACAACGTTGTCTCTAGTTCAACCATCTTGTCCGCCAGGCTCCTGGCACTGGTGAACATTCCACGTAGTTTAGACCGGTCACATACTATCCTCTTATTGGGTGTTTCAAGATTGCAACTAGGACTTGTTACTATACTTACCTTGGGTTTATGAGCTTTAGTCAACCTACCACTATTGCCCCCAATACTACCCTCTGGAATTTGTTCCACACAGACTATCTCTACCTCTGGGCCCTCCCCCCCCCCCCCCTATTGCATAGTTTAAAAAGCCCTCTAACTTTTTGGCCATCTTTACTCCCAGCTGATTTGCACCCTCCTCATTTAGGTGCAGTATGCCCCTTCTCCATTCCATAGGTTTGTCATATTGCAGTTGAGTCAATTTTATATTGAAAATGTTCATGGTTGCCCATGTTTTGACCTTACCTAGTCACTGTAGCAGGATCTTAGCAAGGATTTTAGTACGCCTGTTTAGAAGAGAGATGGGTCTATACAACTCAAACTTGCCAACTTTGGGTAAATGATGCAAGATAACACAACCACCATGGCTAACCTGACACAGGACAACACAGCAACGCAGGACAACCTTACCCTCATCAGCCCCATGCCATACAGAGATGTAATAGTGCCATCCAAAACACAGTCCCATACTCTTTCCTTATACTTATATCCAGACCAGAAGTGGAATCCTCAATATTCTAAACTGTTCCTGGTCATATGCTAGTCTCTGCTGTTAACATGGGCTGCAAACATTCTCTCACCCTTCACACTATTTACTGCTTCCATGCATCCCCGCTCTCAATGATGGAATGTTCAGTTGGATAAATATGGTTTTATACTTAAGAAGTTGAACATATGTACAAGGTGAAAATAATGGTATTGTATGGAATATTCTCAGGAATAAGGCATTCTTGCTCAAGGTTTACATACCTATAGATGTATGTCTCTACATATACAGTATCAAGCAATTATGCCAACAGAAATATACAGCTCACCCTTGGACAAAGCCTCACAGTTTTCTCTAAGCTGCTCTCCTCATTTGTTCCACATTCACTAAACAGTTAAAGCTGAACTCCAAAGCTGCAATCCAAAATTATTCCTGCAGTAATTCAGTGTGAAACTTCTCCTCATTGCAGGAGCTTTCTTTAATATAGACCAATCACTTTCTTTGTGCAGGGTGATTGATCTTGTCTTCGCCCCCTCCTGTAGTTTTTTTTGCAGGCAGCCTGTAATTTCTCTGAACAGACTATGTACAGCACAATAATGATGTCACTACTGCTTTTACAATGTAAAATGCATTTGATGCACACAAAGTGGAAGTATATCTTTTGCGGCTATTGGGAAATACACAAGCGTTTTCTTGCCTGGAGTTCAACTTTAAACACAAAACAGGAGGCCCGCTCAAGAGAAACAATTGTTTTCTTTTACAACATAATTTTGGAGCTCTTCCTAATGCTTTGTGCTCCTATCCCACAATAACAACTCCACAGCCCAATTATATAGCCTAGACAGTGTTTGTCCGATAATCCCATTGTGTGTACCAGGCATTTTATAGTACTCTTAAAAGCACACTAATACAGTTGTAATCCACATACTTCTAAATTGATATCAGATACTTTTATAAGTATTCTCACATCTGTGACAGAACCCACTATCATTACATAGTCTCTTTAAATATACAGTAGTAAAGCTAGTGAATGCTGATGGGAAATAACTTTTGTTGTCGCATTCTACTGCATATACTGTATTTACTGCCAGAGTGAACAAGTCAAAATCCCCTTTTCAGATTAATTATTTTAATAATATTCAGACTGATGTTGTTTCCCCTTTTTTCCCAATAGTCCCTAGTGACCCACATGTGATTCCGGACAAAGATTCAATATACGACAGTGATGTAAAGCACAGTCAAATTTTCCTTCTGAATCAAAATAACATTGTTTATTCATGATCAGAATTTATTAGAGAGTAACATTTTTCTCATTCCATAGATGAACCTGATCTGCCCAGATGTCCAAACACACAAGGTCCTATGTTCAAGCCATTTTACATCTCTTTCCTTTTATTCTCCCTCTGTTTCTACAAAATATACATTAAGGTAGGATCATCAGAAGGATAACACAGTGACATTTAAATTGGGTATGGAGAAATTCAGGTCACATCTTCATTTACATTTTTCATTACCTTTTTAACCATGTTCTTGTCTGGTTTGGAGCCATGGATAATTTTTAACTATGCACTTGCCTTAACAATGCCTTTTCTTCAAGTTACACCTAAGTTTGTTAGGTCTATAACCTATGATAGCGCTTTACTTCAATATTAAATCTGTCAAAGTGTGCTACCTAGTGCCAAATTTATGCACTATGTTGGCACTATGTCAATAGCTGTCACCCTAAAGCCATATGTGGATCTCCCATGTGTTTGTAGGAAGTGACCAGTCAGTGATTTTTAAACATTTCAGGTGGCACATGAGATGTTAGACAGATGTTTCACATAAAGCTTAAGGCACAAAGTATTGCAAAGATAACCCCTTTGCTCTTACATTTGATATATCTACATCCTATAAAACATAAGGAATACCCTCTAAACCACTAAATAGGAGGGGGGCTATTATAGATTACCTTGAAATACACATGGATACAATAATATAACATTTATAAATTATTTATAATATAATAAGTATATAATTTATATATTGTATCCATGTATATTTCAGGGTAGCCTACAATAGTCCCCTTCCTATTTGGTGGTTTAGAGGGTATTCCTTATGTTTCAATATTTTGGGATGATGGCTACATCCTATTACCATTTGCACAATTTCATTATCTACATCCTATATGCCTTTCTTCCCCTTACATCCCCAATCTCCATTGCGGTTGTAATATATTGCTATATGGAGAAATTTCCACAAGGATAATCTTGGGTTACTTTACTAGAATAAACCCTTTAGATTCTGTACTATTTGTTAGGTGACCATGGTGGAGCTTATCCCTTAAATTGGTGGTTCTTCTAGCTGTGATACTGAAATGTTTTAAAGTTAGAAGCATGCCAGTGTTTTTCTATGCATGGCTATATCTGTGTCCAGTGTTTGTTATCAGAGATAATCCACTTACCATTTAATTGGTGTCTTTGGGTTTTGGTAATTATATTGTATTCATGATTAATAAAACTCAAGAAACATATTTTAACTATGCTCTCTCCTAAAAACAATGTAATAATTTTACAGAGTCTTTATAAAAAGTGGTGTCCTTCCTACAATTCTTGCACACTCTAAGGATTTGACCCACGGAGATGTTCTATTTCAGATGTGGTTGATAAAAACTATCAAAATGTAGTAGACTGGTAATAGCCTTTAGGTTGCAAGCTAATGCTGCCAATCTTTTTCCTGAGGAGGTTACTGTAAGCTTTAAATCCAAAAATGTTAAGTCCACAGAAGAAAATTGTGATTAAAAAAAAAGTGTTTTTATTAAAGGAGACAATGCAGTGTATAGGCATGAAGATGCATATGCAGAAGTACAATTGGTCACACTCCGTTAACACAATAAGCACATTTTGTAAGTTATTTGAGATATATTATTGATAACATAAAGTATGTAATGATGAAGAGCATGATATAACTCAAACAAGCAGAGGATCCCCGTTATGGGGAAGTAAAATACACAGAGAACTCCAGAATACCCTACTTGGAGTGGGTGATAACTGCCCTTATAACAAAAGAATAGTCACAGCAAAAAGTGAAAGTTCATTGAATAAATAGATAAAGGGAAGAAAGGAAGGAAAGTAAAAAAGAGAAAGGGGAGGATGAGTCATTACCAGGCCTGACTGTGCCTGTTGCTTCATCAGCCAGTGAAGATACACCAGCTTCACAAAAAACAACTAGTGTTCTAATAGCGACTGATCAAATTTGGACAGCAAATAATTATTAACACATGGCCAAGCCAGAACACCTTTAAATGGGGACCAATTAGTTATTAATGAAGTTAAGTGGGCTAGCATCTCTTGGTAATTTGTCTGGAATAAGGTTGAAGGGTGTAGAGTGAGCTTAAGGCGGCGTACACACGCGGGAACTGTCTGCCGAAACTAAGTTTGTCAAACAGTCCGCTCAAACTTTTGAATGAACGAACACGCCCACACACGGCACTTTTTGAGCGGACAAATACGGCAAACTTTGTTCGTCGTACTAAGTCCGCGCAACTTTTGAAATGAGCGGACTCGCCCACACACGAGGCAACAGTCCGCTCATTTCGAGCGCGTGTCAAGGTAGGCGGGGCCCGCGACGGAGACGTCGCGGGCTCCGCCGCCTGGAATGGACTTAAAGGGGAACCCCAACGCCGAAAAAAATCGGCGTGGGGGTCCTCCCCAAGTCCACAACAGACCCTTGTCTGAGCACGCTACCCGGCCGGCCAGGAAAGGGGGGCGAGCGAGTGCGCCCCCCCTCCTGAGCCGTACCAGGCCGCGTGCCCTCAACATGGGGGGTGCCTTGGGGAAGGGGGGGCCGCGCGGCCCCCCCACCCCAAAGCACCTTGTCCCCATGTTGATGAGGACAAGGGCCTCTTCCCGACAACCCTGGCCGTTGGTTGTCGGGGTCTGCGGGCGGGGGGCTTATCGGAATCCGGGAGCCCCCTTTAATAAGGGGGCCCCTGGATACCGGCCCCCCACCCTATGTGAATGAGTATGGGGTACAATGTACCCCTACCCATTCACCTGTAAAATAAAAGTACCCAAAAAAAAAAACACAACACACGAGATAAAATATTTTATTGCACAGCTCCGGGGGTCTTCCGTCTTCGGGGGTCTTCTCGCCGGACTCCTCCGCTATCTTCTTGTAGCTCTTTTGCTAGCGGAGGAGTCCGGCTTTCTTCCTCCCCGCCGCCGGCCTCTTCTCCCGACTTCGGGGGTCTTGTCCCCCTCTTCGGTTCTTCTGCCGGGCCACCGCGCCTTCTTATAGCTCTTTTGCAGGCGGTGGCCCGGTCTTCTGTCGCCGCTGTCGCCGCCGCCTTCCGTTCTTCTTCTTCTTCTTGTTCTTCTTGTTCTTCTCCAGGAGATGTTGACACGTCGCTCTCTCCGGCCGGAATGCCAGAGCCGCGCTGAGCGGCCACTTATATAGTGACAATGGGGCGGTGTCACATGGTATATGTCACATGGGTTGGTCACATGGTGACCCCGCCCCCTTACGATGTCATAGTCCCCATGTGACATCAACCCATGTGACCAACCCATGTGACATATACCATGTGACACCGCCCCATTGTCACTATATAAGTGGCCGCGCAGCGCGGCTCTGGCATTCCGGCCGGAGAGAGCGACGTGTCAACATCTCCTGGAGAAGAACAAGAAGAACAAGAAGAAAAAGAACGGAAGGCGGCGGCGACAGCGGCGACAGAAGACCGGGCCACCGCCTGCAAAAGAGCTATAAGAAGGCGCGGTGGCCCGGCAGAAGAACCGAAGAGGGGGACAAGACCCCCGAAGTCGGGAGAAGAGGCCGGCGGCGGGGAGGAAGAAAGCCGGACTCCTCCGCTAGCAAAAGAGCTACAAGAAGATAGCGGAGGAGTCCGGCGAGAAGACCCCCGAAGACGGAAGACCCCCGGAGCTGTGCAATAAAATATTTTATCTCGTGTGTTGTGTTTTTATTTTTGGGTACTTTTATTTTACAGGTGAATGGGTAGGGGTACATTGTACCCCATACTCATTCACATAGGGTGGGGGGCCGGTATCCGGGGGCCCCCTTATTAAAGGGGGCTCCCGGATACCGATAAGCCCCCCGCCCGCAGACCCCGACAACCAACGGCCAGGGTTGTCGGGAAGAGGCCCTTGTCCTCATCAACATGGGGACAAGGTGCTTTGGGGTGGGGGGGCCGCGCGGCCCCCCCTTCCCCAAGGCACCCCCCATGTTGAGGGCACGCTCGCTCGCTCCCCTTTCCTGGCCGGCCGGGTAGCGTGCTCGGACAAGGGTCTGTTGTGGACTTTGGGGGGACCCCACGCCGATTTTTTTCGGTGTTGGGGTTCCCCTTTAAGTCCATTCCAGGCGGCGGAGCCCGCGACGTATCCGTCGCGGGCCCCGCCTACCTGCACACGCGCTCGAAATGAGCAGACTTCCCTCCGAGCGGGAACAGTTTGCTCATTTCGAAAGTGGCCTACACACGGGCGGACTGTTCGCTCAAACCAAGTTTCAGCGGACAGTTTTTCGGAATTTCCAAAAAACTTTGTTCGTCAAACTGTCCGCTGAAACTGTCCGCTGAAGCCCCACACACGAGCGGACTGTCCGCTGAAACACTGTTCAGCGGACAAAGTTGAGCCAACAGTCCGCCCGTGTGTACGCGGCCTAACACCCAAGTATGAAAGGGAATGGGTAGCCCATTTAAAAGACAATACAGATAGAAAATGGGAGAGGATTGGGACAGGGAGGGTAAGATTCAAAGCCTGCGACTTCTGCTGATTCACTGCCAAGCCCGATACTAAAGTGAATTGCTCCAAAATGCAAAACAAGTTAGGCATCGTCATTAAATGGGCAGTAAGAAATAAAAGTATGCCTCGAATATCAGGGTTATCAGGGTTAGAGCAAATCAGCATTACTAGTGGCACTGCAAAAAGGAAAGGAGACAGGGGGCAACCCTGCTTTGTCCCACATGATAGGGTGAACCTGGCTGACTTATACCCCACATACTTGACGTAAGCCTGAGCGTGTGCATAGAGTAAAGAGATCCAAGGTAGAAAAATAGGGCCAATGCCCTATTACTCCAGGATGTAATGCAGATAGGACCAGGACAGTGTATCAAATGCTTTATGCACATCCAGAGATAGAAAAAAGGCAGGTATGCAGCAGCGATGGGCTACATATGCTTAAAGGGAGGCCTGATGATCACTATCTGCTGCCTGATGATGCGGAATAAACCCTACTTGTTCTTTTTTAACTAGCGATTCTATAATAGGGTTGAGCCAGAAAGTGAGAATCTTAGCCAAAATATCAATGTCTAAGTTAAGTAAGGATATCAGCCTGTAGTTCGACCAAGTAGTCAAGTCATGTTGGAATTTGGCTTAGTAATCATGTCTATGATAACCGTAAGAGGTCCGGCCAGAATGCTTGCTTTTTGAGTATTGTGTTAAATGAATTAGCCAAGGTTATTTTTTTTTAAATAAATACTTCACATAAGTCCAATTTCATAGGAAAAAACACACCAGGTAAGAATTTGTACCACCCTTGTAATATTTTGCTAATAAGAGCACTAATGAATCTATATGTATTCGTTCACAGCATTTTTCTATAAAATATTCACTATAGGGGATACAGATGATGATTCCTTTGACTGAAATTGTAGCCTTACTATAGGAATTTCAGATTTAGTTATGCCTGGTGCATGTTACATAATGACAATGCTAGCAAAATGTTTGGCTTGCTAAATTTGGCCAATGTTGGTTGAGATTGATTAAGCCTATGGTTCTTGTAACACAGTACAATACGTTAACATTACTAATTCTATTAATACTATTCCTGGAAAAAAACATCAATTTATATATATATGAACACTCCCTTTGTATTGCCTCCCCCTTATTTCTTTCACATAGTTGTTTCCTGGTCTCTTTCCTTGTACTGTATTTACATGAAAGAAACACCTGGTGTGGAATGACTTATCAGCAGTAAGAATGCAACAAGCAACGCTGAAATCCACATAAGAAGTACTGTCTATTACACTGCTGAAATCAATCAGAGGAAGCAGCACAGTGCACTGTAAGAAATGCTGCTGAGAAAGCATTGTAGCATTTCTGCAGTCCAAGATAAGCAGTGGGTCTATGAGATAAGTGCTTTAGTTAATTTTTTATTTTTTTTTACAATGGTTTTGCTACATTGTACTTACTACCCCTTTCACCCCAAAAAAAAACTGTATAGAAATGCCACCCAGTATGCTTCTCCATGCATGTTTTTAAACCACCCTCACTTTGATGCCACCAGCTGACACAAATGGGGGCATTTAAAAAAACAGTAGTATGGGAAATCCCAAATCCAAAATTTTAAATTGTCACCAGAACAGCAATAAAGGGAGTTTCTTTCAACAGGAACACTTGTTGCAGTGACAGCTGCCCAAGAAAGGATTTCCTCTGACTTCAAAGATATTTCCTTTACCTCCTCTTTTATCCCAAACAAAATAACACATTTTGGCTATACATGCACTCTGATAAAGTGATGACAATAATAAATTACTGCTAGTAACATGTTTTACTATCTTACTTAAAGGAAGCAAGTATACCCATACACAGGAGATGATAGTCCTGATCTGGCAATATTGGATCAGTACTCTCCTAAACTAGTTTGAGACAAACTTAAAAGTTATCGTAGCCTTCTGCAGTCATCGGATCAGGGCTTGCCTTAAGGCCAGAGCCCAATTATCAGCAAGGTGAACAAGGCACCTGCCTGGGGTTCGCCAGATTCAGGGGGGTTATGCCCATCTGCTTTTGGGTGGGTTCACATGCATCATCGAGTAACGTGTCCTGCTAGATTCAATGCACTCTGCATAGTGGTGGGCAGCATTTCGGCACCAGGCACTGCTCGATCAGGCATCATAGAGCAACGTTTTCCCTGATTCAGAGCAGACCTCATGGCAACATGGCTTCCTTCTCTCATTTCTGTGAAATTTAACTTCTCACAATGCATATGTTCTAGCAAGAAGTCTAATGTCAGTGGGGGAGGTAAGTAATCTGTTATGCAGTCAGTTGCGAGCGGTGTTTTTTCTTTTGGGAGGGCAGCAAACCTGCAGCTGCCCACCCCGGGTAAGGTTGGTTGGTCGGTGCACTTACTCCATCCATGGCAGGCATCATGGGCACCTCCCCTTGCTCTCCTCCACGGACAACACGGCGGCAGGCTTCACGGTGGTGGGCCTTACAAGCAGCTTCTCCTTCCCCTGCTCGATAGCTTCCATATTCTTCCTCCTCCTCAGCAGCCAATCATAACACTTCTCCTTTTGGCTAATCAGGAAATGGATCTCAGACCCACTTTCTGATTGGCAGAGAGGAGATTCAGTGGGAGAACAGTTAATATTCATTCACTATTCGCACGCACCTGGGTGGCTCAGTTTGCATTCTCTGCGCCCCAAGCCCACCCAATTTTGAAGCCTATTAGAGCCTCCGGCTCTAATTGGTGCTTCAAAAACACACTAACCCCGCATTGGAGTCCATGCATCCAGCATCCTGAAAGGGGCTGGATGCATGTATGGGAGAGGCATCACCTGCGCGCCATTAATGGACAGACCGCCCCCTGTATGCAGTGCTCCCTGCAAGTGACCCCCCACCCACAGTGCCTCCAGCCTCCCACAATGCCCCTCCAGCTTCCAACAGTTCCTTCAGGTCCTCACAGTAACTTCAGCCTTCCACAATGTTCCAACAGCCTTCTGGTGTTCTCAGCTCACGTATGCAAAAGCATAAGATTTTGCAAACCAGCCCATGGAGGTGGGGGAAATGCAGGAGGTCGTGGCTTCCTCCCAGCTATCCAGCAGTTCCTGTCTGATCACTTCCTGTCTGCTGTGACATCATTTCCAGTTAGCAGGTCGGTGGCTGGCCACTGCTCCATTTATTCATCTATATATCAGTGAGAACCCCCCACCACCCCTTGAAGCCCCCTGATGTTCTCCTGGGCATATCACATTTTGGATCATATACCATTTTACGGTAATTCTTTTATCCTACAAGGCTTATGATGCAGTTTTTGAATTGGAATAAATGTTTTATTTTGTCTTGAATGTATGCTTTATTTGTGAGAATTTTACCAAAGAGAACTGGTTTTTTTTTTAACTCCCCTGTTTTTGATGTGACAAAATTGCCTGAATTAAAACAAAAAAGTCATGAATTAAAACAAATATATAATAACAGCTAGGAAAAAAGGTAAAAAATTGCAGTGTCAATTTACGTTAGTGGTCAGTGAAAACATGCCCCTATACTTTGGTGGTTTGTACAAGAGTGCTTACTTACACTGGAAAGCACTAGAAAAGTTTCCTTTTGCATTGGTGGCCAGTAGGAGAGCGTTCACCTTATGTTTGTGGTCAGTGGAAAGAATGTCCCTTAGTGATCAGTGATCTCTGTCAAGTGATCTCAGTTCTAGAACTATGCAGGTGACTTCACTTGAGTGAAGTCTTGTGAAAAGTGCCTTTTTGTTCTCTCTACCTGTGCTGCACTGTCATCAGTTATATTGTTTTGAAGACCACAGGACCCCAAGCATCTATGTTATAATCAATAGGACAACGGGATGTTTCTAGCACTCCCTGTTTCTGTTGTTCTTATAGAGAAGGGTACTTGAGAATTGTCTTATTAGGACAAAAAGTCTGTTACTAGTAAAATCACCAGGTGAAACTAAAGTAGCCCCCCAAAAAAAATATAAGCCCCCGGTCACACTGAACATGACATTGAAATCATGCTACTTCACTTGAAGTAGTACAATTTCAAAGTAGTACTTCTTCAGGTGCTACTTGGAAGAAATCTGTGCTTTTATGCACAAAGGTCTATGCAAGTCATACTTGAACTTTCAAACAGTAGTGCAAGAACTACTTTCAAAATCCGATGGAGTTGGAATCGCACCAATTTGACGGCTTCCATTGTGGACCATAGGGTCCGACTTGTCATGCAATTTGAAACGATCAAATCACATGACAAGCCGCACCGTTGTGATGTCAATCTGTTGAATCGTTATATATTTCAACAACAAATTTCTACTCCAATCATCTTTGTAAATGTGCACAATACATTTTCTGGGATTGTACATGTAGTACTGACCCCCGAAGGAGCTGCTGGTTTGATTTGGGCTTACCGCTACCTCACCTGCTTGCTTCTCCGTCTTGGGGTTCCCGTGGTAGATGGCCCAAAGAATGTTGGAACTGACAATGAATCCTCTTTTGGGTTATTTATTTAGAACAAAACAAAGTCTCTCAATAGAGGATAGAGGGTTAGGAGTGAGTTCAGGCACTTAGATTGCAAGATGGAAGTCTTGAGAGAAAATCCAGAGAATAAAAACTGTTTCACAACCGGATTTAACAACCCTCAGATAGACCTCTCTCACTAGGCCTAGCAGCCGGTGGGGTGCTCGACAAAGTCTCTGAACAGACTTGTGAGATACACTTGAGCATTACTGAGGGATGTGGATGAATTTAAAGAACTGACATACGGTATCAGTTTCTCTCAGCCAATCCAGTGATACCATATGAGTGTTGATCCAGGTTGCATCCTTCAACTAAGCCACCAGGCTCCTTTAGAGAAACCAGCCTTGCGCGCAGTCTTCTCCTGAAAGAGTCCTCCCTTGGGGTTCTTCAGTTGCTGGGCCTCTCCCTTCAGATGAGACAGCACCTTACCATCCTTGGATCAGTAGGCCCAGAAATTCACTTGGGCCTGTCCCTGCAGTTGCATCGGCCTGGGCTAGCTGGCCCCAAGACTCAGGATGCATCGTTCTGACCCCCAGGCCAGGAGGGCCATGGGGCTGGGTCAGGAGGACCACCAGAACCAAACAGACAGAAGATAATCCCCCGCCAACATGGCGTTGGTACCTTAAATACCAACCCCCCAGGATGCACAGCAGGAAAACACTCCAACTGGGCTGGTTCCGAGAGATAAGTGGCATTCAATGCACCCAGCTAGATTGCGTTTCTACTCTTGCCAGCGGTGACAGCGACACCCACGGCCAAGGAGGACCCAGTGCAACCCAGCTGGACTGGTGCTGAAACCAGAAATTTAGAGAAATAGTCCCGAAGCCCAACTGTGGCTTCAGGCAACTTAAGTTTTCAAAAACAATACCGCCTGCTCGTCAGGAGCCAGCGCTACATACAATTTTGGTGTGGGCTGAGATCTTGCAAGGCAAGGCATAAGTAAATTGTGATTTAAACAGTACCAGTCATACAGTTCCATACATCAATGGCTATTTGATAGGTATGTTAGATTACAGACTAGTACAGGAGGTGAACCGTCCCCTGCTTTTAACCACTTCCAGACCAGCTGCCGCAGATCTACTGTGGTAGGTTGGCTCCCCTGTGTGAAATCACGTAACTGTATGTGGGCTTGCGGGGTCAGGATAGCAGGCACATGCACTCGCCGCCACACACAGCGGGGGTGCTGATGTTCGATGCTCATGATGACTGCCAGCCACGAGTGATCGGCGCTGGAGGCACAGAACAGGGACGAGTGTGTGTAAACACACACTTCCCTGTTCTGTTCTGACAGGAGTGACAGATCATGTGTTCCTATTAGCTAGGAACCGCAATCTTTCACTTCCTCTAGTCAGTCCCCTCCCCCTTCAGTTAGAATCATCTCCCAAGGAACACAGTTAAGCCCTTCACCGCCCCCTAGTGTTAACCTTTTCACTGCCAGTGAAATTTTTACAGTAATAAATGCATTTCTAATCGCACTGATCGCTGTATTAATGACAGTGGTTCCAAAATTGTGTCAAAATTGTCCGTTGTGTCCACCATAATGTCGCAGTCAAGATAAAAATCCGCCATTACTAGTAAAAAAAAATAATAATAATAAAAATGCTATAAATCTATCCCCTATTTTGTAGATGCTATAACTTTTGCACAAAACAATTAATATACACTTATTGCGATTTTGTTTTACCAAAAATATGCAGAAGAATACGTATCGGCCTAAAATTATGAAAAAACTTTTTTTATATATTTTTGGAGGATATTTATTATAGCAAAAAGTAAAAAATAATGCATTTTTTTAAAAATTGTTGCTATTTTTTTGTTTATAGCGCAAAAAATAAAAACCACAGAGGCGATCAAATACCACCAAAAGAAAGCTCTATTCGTGGGAAAAAAAGGATACCAGTTTTGTTTGGGTACAACGTTGCACGACCGCGCAATTGTAAGTTAAAATGACGCAGTGCCGAATCACAAAAAGTGCCTGGTCAGGAAGTGGGTAAATTCTCCCGGGGCTTAAGTGGTTAAAGAACTCCTACAAGAAATTAAGGGCTCCAGGGTATCCAGTGCACATAGTTAAACCTGTTAAACCTTAGGCTGTAGTTTAGAACTAAAAGGTTCCTATGGGAACCTGAGCAGCACTGAGTACACAGTCATCTCTTTATTTTGAAGCCCTCCTTGTGCCCCCCTTTGTTTTGTAGTCCTTCTTGCCATGCAGTTGTGTGCCTCCTCTACTCCCTTTGTACTATGTAAATACTGAGCTACAACTTGTGTTGTAAAAGCTGGTGGCTGGAAAGAAGCACTGTTTTCAATCTTTCACAAACACACAGGCCAACAACAACACAAGCCAGCAGCTACTACATTTGTTCAAGAGACTAGTGTAGTAGCTGCTGGCTGGTGTTGCTGTTGGCTTGTGTTTTTGTAAATGACAGCGCTCCTTCTCAGCCACCATCATCCACAACACAAGCCATCAACTACTCATATAGTAGTCTCCTTTGAAGCTGTTGGCTACATTTAACTCCACTAGCTTTCCAGGTCCTGGGCCAAGCTGCTGCCCTGCTGCATTGTAAACACAGGAGTTTGGCAGTTCGGCATGAGCCCCATTCAGAGAATGCTTTGCATTTTCTGAATGAATGCAAAGCATTCTCTGATTGGATGAGGTGGTGGAGAGCATGATGTCATTGCCCCACCTCTTCACCTTGTCCAATCAGAAAACATTTTGCATTTATTTATTATTATTCAGGCTCTTTCATGTGGCCCTCACGCCTCTCCTGGAGCTTCTCCAAACCCCTTTATTTCTGTCCCCATCTTGTCTCAGTAGTTGGCAGCAGAGAGGAGGACAGAACTTTTCCGCCAGATCCTGCACCTCTTTGTGCACCCACAGCAGCCCCTGGTCTCAGCATTCAGCAGACTCTGGCAGCTGACTCCAGCCCTCTTCTGGTCCTCCTCCAGACCTGACACCTTCTGCTTCCCAGCTCCACCACCAGCTTCTTCCTGGCAGCAGCACAGGGTAAGGGGGTACACTGTGATGTAAGGGAGGGTGGGGGACTCCTGATGGTGGAGGGGCTTTTGACATCTGATGTAAGGGGAGGGTGGTTGAGTGCTCTGGACAACTGATCTTACAGATACAACCAGGCCCATTGAGGGCAACTATAATGCTGATGCAGTCCCCAATAAAAATAAGTTTGACACCCCTGTTCTAGTGGGATCCCACAGGTATGGTGTATGCATAGCTATGATTAAGCACCAGTGAGAGCGGTGTGAAAAAGTGTTAGCAGTTTGCATTTTATCAAGTTTTTGTATGAACTGAATCTTCAATAAAGGATTTTTTTTGTAGTGTGGCTATCCAAATCCTAATTTGCTCATATGTATGCATATTCAACATTTGTCCAAGCTGGTTCAATGTATGCCATAACTGGAATTCATGTTTAAAGAGTTTTTAACTTCTGATGAGACTTTTTTGTAAGAGATATTTGAGTTTTTCTTATCATTTTTTGTCTGATTAACTATTATCCTTATCACATAAAATATGAAATAAATATGTTATTCTGGTATAGCTTTCAGGTGGCAGGACATAATTTTCTAACGTCAGCATTTCATTATGTTGTCTGCTGCAAACTTAAAGGCTATTTTCATCCAAAAATGAAATTGCAGTCTTAAGTAGTTTTTTGCCAATATTAGAACACATTCTAACTTTTTTTAGGCTGGGTTCACACTATTGTGAATTGGATGGGGGTTTCTCCACATCCAGATTGTGACCGGCTCCTTATAGGAGTCCTGTGTATCTTCTGGTCAGTTTCAGGTCCAAATGCAACAGAAAGTTCGGACTGAAATCGGACCTAAAACAGTGAACAAGGAAGCACCAGACCTCTGCTGGGAGCCGCTCCGTGCAGCAGTGTTCCAGTGGTGAGTTCTCAACTCCAGCTAAGTGCCATAGCTATTACAAAGCCATATTGCTATCCACCATAAATTGTGTGGAAGATAGACATCTGCTGATCAATAATTAGAGAAAGACTGATACTCATTACTAAAAATATTAAGAGCTACTGTATGTAATAGTATTAACGTCTAATCACCCCATGTGCCATTGGTGACCTAGGAAGCATGGGAATCTAATGTGGGCAGTAGAGGGGGTGATCAGTGCGGCAAGCGGAGTTAGGGGGGGTGATTATAAGAGCCAACCCTGTTGTGTATGTCTCAGTCCAGCAGCTGAAAGACAGCTCCTCCTACTCTCCTTCCAGATTTAAAAAAAATGTTTTATTCTTTTTATATAAATTTTCATAATAAAGTTACAAACATTAAAACAGAGTCAACAGTCAGCACTACAATACACCAGTGAACAATGCAGCTCTAGACCATAGCAGTCATCAGTTTCTTGTATAGAGGCATAGGTGTGCGCAGTGGGTGTGTCACTGGGTGTGTCTCCCTACTGCCTGGTCTTCCTCCTGTGTTGGGCCCTCCCCCTACCCTGCTGCTGGTTTCCCTCCTCTCCTCTACCCCCCCTCCCCCCCAGCTGTTGCAGGGAATGTTTCAGGATGGAAAGCAGGTGAAAGGGGCTAGTAAATATGTAATATACCGGCCCTTTCCTTTTCTAAATGAACACATTCACTCACTGTGTTTACTAGGCTTCTGCTTGTGAATGAACAGGAAAGCTGCTCAGCAAAGAGCAATTCCCATTCATTTGCTGCCCCATGCAGAGAAAGGTGTGTTTTCGTTTTGGTGTGCAAACCCTAATGCAATAGACTGCGCACATGTATGTATAAAGGTAAATAAAAAAAAAATAAAGCACACATTTGCAAGTCAAATCGCATTACTCCTGGGATATCAACAGGTATTGGGCCAGGTGCTCACCAAGGCCTGCATCTAGTTAGTATTTTGCTCACAGTATAAACTTTTAACCAGTAAGCAGTTAATCCGAAGAGGTAGAACTATCATTCATTCAACCGCCCCACACCTTTTCAAATTTAGTTATTACCCCTCTACTAAGATATGTAGCTTTGTACAGTGGTAAGATATTATTAACGCCTTCCAAGCCACAATGGTAGAGGCCACCAGTTTCTTCCTTGACAGAATGATTATTTTATGTGTATAATAAAAGTAGTGTACGGATTACCTTATTGGGTACCAACGGGCCCACCATTCCCAACAAACAGACTGGTAATTTCCCTCCTGCCAGTGTTCAGCTGGCGTGGGAAGAGACACCCAATCACCCCACCCCCCCAACACAAATATCACCCTCTGTGTCCAGGATTTCAATTCTCCTGCTACCTGGGCCCCCTGCCCCCCTGCAGCGCCCCCTCCACTCCTCCTCATATATATATATATATATATATATATATATACACACACACAGTATCTCACAAAAGTGAGTTTGTGATATATATATATATATATATATATATATATATATATATATATATATATTATAAAATGCTGTAAAAAAGTATTTGCTCCCTTTCTTTTTTTTTTTTTTTATTCTTTATTTAGTTTTTTTCTTACAAGTAGGATATAAAAAAAAAGAAGATACATTCAGTCACAAACTTAATCTTTTCTTAATATCTTTAACAACCAAACATACTTAACATTTCATATCCCTCCTCCAACCCCCCCCCCCCTTCCTTGCAGTAGGTTCAGAGTTGTATCCACCCTTGCCAACACTATGTATTTCTTTCCCAACTTTATTTTACAATTTCCTCTACATACCGTCATGAATTTTTTAATTCTATCCATGATACCCATTTGCCCATATACCCCTCTCTGGATACAAATTCTTCCCCCTCTTCCTCAGGACACTCCATGTTCTGTATTTCATTTACAAGGAGTATCCAGTCCCGTATTTTGGGGCTATCCGGCTCCCGCCATTTTTTTGGAATTAGACTTTTAGCGGCACTGAGCAGTATGGGAATTATAGAAGACTTATATTGCCTCACAGAACCTTCGGTCCCGTGAAACAAAACAGTCCAAGGATCCTCTGCTATGTGTTTATTTGTTACAACCTTTATTAAATCCAACACCTCCTTCCAATATTTTTTAATAATCGGGCAATCCCACCAGATGTGAGCCATAGTTCCTATTGTCTTACACCCCCGCCAACACTCTGGGGATTGTGCGATTACAAATCTACCCACTTTGTCTGGGGTCGCATACCACCTTGCGAGGCACTTATAATTCAACTCTATCATCTTATTGTCTACCATCGCACTATGAATTAATTTCATTATTTTCTCCATAGTCTGTGTGCTACATCGAATCCCAGCTCTCTTTCCCATTTTTTAATATAGGGTGGGCCCTCCAGTCCTTCCCCCTCTGATAGAATTTTATAAATTCGAGCTATATTATTTTTTGATTTATCTCTTAGACAGAGCCGCTCAAAAGGCCTATAATCTTCGTCACTTCGAATTGGATGGGGCAATTTTGTAATAAAGTGGCTTAACTGAAGGTACTGCCAGGCATCAATCCGCATAAGTTCCGTGTCCAACCTCAGTGCTTGAAACGTGTTTATTTTACCTCTGTAAATAATATCTTTTACTTGTGCATTACTTTTTATTATCCAATTACCCCCCACCTCCTGTTTCCCAGGTATAAAATAGTCATTGTCTTTTAAAAAAATCAAAAGTGAATTATAACTCCATTTATTATGTGCGTGTATTCGATCCCATAATTTAAGTGCGTTACGTGTTATTTCATGTGTGTTTAAGCCTACAGACCTATACTGAGGGGGATTCCAAATTATTCATCCTAACTGTGCTTGACTCATTGCCTTTTCCACACTTACCCACCTTTTATTATTTGCCTCTTTCCCCCATTCCACCACTCGTGTAAGTACCACCGCATTGTAATATTTTTTGAAATCCGGGACTGCAAGGCCCCCCCTTTTTTTTTTCCTGCTCAGTACCACATAAGCAATTCTTGGTTTTTTATGTTGCCAGATATACCTTGAGATTAGCCCTTTTAGTGTCCTGAAGAAAACTAGGGGGAGATAAATGGGCAACATTTGGAACTTATATATTATATTGCTCCCTTTCTGATTTTTTATTTTTTTTTGCATATTTGTCACACTTAAATGACTCACATCATCAAACTAATTTTATCATTACACAAAGATAACCTGAGTAAATACAAAATGCAGTTTTTAAGTGATGGTTTCATTTATTAAGGCAAAAAAAGCTGTCCAAACCTGCCTGGCTTTATGTGAAAAAGTAATTGGCCTCTAAACCTAATAACTGGTTGTGCCACCCTTGGCTGAAACAACTGCAATCAAGCATTTGCGATAACTGGTAATTGCTGTGGAGCAAATTTGGCCCACTCTTCTTTGCAGAATTGTTTTAATTCAGCCACAGTGGAGGGTTTTCCAGCATGAATGGCCTGTGTAAGGTCATGATACAGCATCTCAATTGGATTTAAGTCCAGGCTTTGACTAGGACACTCCAAAACCTATATTTTGCTTTGTTTGAACCATTTGGAGGTGGACTTGCTGTTGTGTTCATTGTTCTGCTGCATAACCCAAGTGCACTTGAACTTGAGGTCACAAACTGATGGCCGGACATTCTCCTTTATAATTTTCTGGTAGAGATCAGAATTCATTGTTCCATCAATTATGCTAAGTCATGGCTATGCAAATTATGGTTATGTAAATGATGGTATGCAAAGCAGCCCCAGACCATCACGCTACCACCACCATGTCTGACTGTTAGTATGATGCTCTTGCTATGAAATGTATTTGTTTTATGCCAGATGTAAAGGGACGCACACCTTCCAAAACGTTTTTCTCATCAGTCCACAGAATATTTGCCTAAACATCTTTGGGATAATCAAAATGTTTTTGGTAAATGTGAGATGAGCCTTTGTGTTCTTTTTGTTCAGCATTTTTTTTTTGACCTCCTGGATGAGTTGTCATGCTCTTCTTGGAGTAATTTTTGGAGGCCGGCCACTCCTGGGAAGGTTCACCACGGTTCCAAGTTATCTCCATTTGTGGATAATGGCTCTCATCTTGGTTCACTAACGTTCCAAAGCCTTAGAAATGGCTTTAAAACCCTCCCTAAACCAATACATGTACATTACTGGGCTGGGACAATGATAATAATGGGGGATTTTAACTACCCAGAAATTGACTGGGGTAATGGTACTGCTGGGACAGTTAAAGGGAAAAAATTTGTAAACCTATTACAGGACAATTTTATGGTCCAGTTTATTGAGGCCTCAACTAGGAATGATGCTCTGTTGGACCTGGTAATCTCAAACCATGCAGAACGTATTACTAATGTTCAGATAAAGGAACATCTGGGTAGCAGTGACCATAACATGATTTCATTTGATGTTAGCTGTAAGCAAAAATCACATACGGGAAAGATAAAAACACTTAATTTCAAGAGAGAACATTTTCCAAGGATGAGGGCTGCTCTCCAGGACTTAGACTGGGAGAGAATATTGGCACCAATGGGCACAGAACAGAAATGGGAATTCTTCAAAAAGACTGTTTGTGATCTCACGGCAAAAGTATATTCCCATGGGCAATACGTTTAAAAGGTTAAAAATAAAACCGATGTGGCTCACGTCCAAAGTTAAAAAAGCTATAAACTATAAAAAAAGAGCTTTTAAAAAATATAAAAATGAAGGAACGCTAGTGTCATTTAAATGTTACAAGGAATATAACAGAATATGTAAAAAGGAAATCAAGGATGCAAAAATTCAAAATGAAAGACAGATTGCAAAAGATAGTAGGACAAACGCCAAAAAATTCTTCAAATATATTAATAGTAAAAAGGTTAAGTCTGAGCATGTAGGCCCTTTGCAAAATAATCTGGAGTGGGTGACTGGGGACAAAGAGAAGGCTAACTTATTAAATACTTTCTTCAGCTCTGTGTATACAAAGGAGCATGGGGGAGCTCATGTCCATAATGGGGGTGGTACTGACACAGCCCCAAATCCACAATGGCTCAAAAGTGATATGGTCCAGAAATATTTGGACAGAATAAAGGTGGATAAAGCACCTGGACCTGATGGCATCCACCCACGGATCCTAAAAGAATTAAGCACTGTAATTTCAAAACCATTGTATCTAATTTTTAGGGACTTGTTAATGACAGGAATAGTACCACTGGATTGGTGCAGGGCCCATGTGGTGCCTATATTTAAAAAGGGAACAAAGTCTTTACCAAGTAATTATAGACCCGTTAGTTTAACTTCTATAGTTGGGAAGATACTGGAAGGATTAATAAAAGACCACATAGACGAGTTCTTGCAGGAAAAAAATATTTTGAGCAACAGACAGCATGGATTCATGAAAGACAGAAGTTGTCAGACAAACCTGATTTCTTTTTATGAGGTGGTAAGTAAAACCTTGGACAGAGGGGTGGACGTGATATATTTGGATTTTGCAAAAGCATTCGATACAGTTCCGCACACACGGCTCATGTGTAAGGTACAGTCTACAGGTTTGGAAATATCAGTTTGTAAATGGATAGAAAACTGGCTAAAAGACAGAATTCAGAGAGTAGTGGTTAATGATTCTTACTCTGAATGGTCTAAGGTTATCAGTGGTGTACCCCAAGGTTCAGTGTTGGGACCCTTACTTTTTAATACCTTTATAAATGATATTGGGTCTGGGATCAAAAGTAACAGTTTGCAGATGACACCAAGCTATGCAGTGGAATAACCTCCTTACAGGATGTCTCCAATTTACAAGCCGACCTCAATGCTCTGTCTAATTGGGCGACTATGTGGCAGATGATGTTTAATGTTGAGAAATGTAAAGTTATGCACTTGGGGGCTAAGAATATGCATGCATCATACATACTAGGGGGAGTACAACTGGGGGAATCCATAGTGGAGAAGGATCTGGGGGTTTTGGTAGATCATAAGCTCAATAATAGCATGCAATGCCAAGCTGCGGTTTCCAAAGCGAGCAAAGTCCTTTCTTGTATTAAGAGAGGTATGGACTCCAGACAGAGAGATATCATTTTGCCCCTGTTCACATCATTAGTAAGACCTCATCTAGAATATACAGTTCAGTTTTGGGCACCAGTTCTCAAAAAGGATATTGGTGAACTGGAGAAAGCGCAGAGAAGGGCAACCAAACTGATAAGAGGCATGGAGGAACTCAGCTATGAGGAAAGATTAGAGGAACTGAATTTATTCACTCTTGATAAGAGGAGATTAAGGGGGGATATGATCAACATGTACAAATATATAAGGGGTCCATATAGGGAACTTGGTGTCGAGTTATTCACTTTACAGTCAACAAAGAGGACAAAGGGGGCACTCTTTATGTCTAGAGGAAAAGAGATTTCATCTCCAAATATGGAAAGGTTTCTTCACAGTAAGAGCTGTGAAAATGTGGAATAGACTCCCTGCAGAGATGGTTATGGCCAGCTCAGTGGATTGCTTTAAGAAAGGCCTGGATTATTTCTTAAGTGTACATAATATAACTGGGTACTAACATTTATAGGTAAGGTTGATCCGGGGAAAATCCGATTGCCTCTCGGGGGATCAGGAAGGAATTTTTTCCCCTGCTTTAGCAAATTGGATCATGCTCTGCTGGGGTTTTTTGCCTTCCTCTGGATCAACTGTGGGTATAGAATTGGGTATATGGGCTGGTATGATATTTATTATATATATATATATATTTTTTTTTGTGGTTGAACTGGATGGACTTGTGTCTTTTTTCAACCTGACTAACTATGTAACTATGTAACTTTGTTTCTAATCTGTTCTTGAATTTATTTAGATTGTGGCACTTTGTGATCTGTTAGTGTGCTTCACTTTGTCAGACAGCTTCTATTTATGTGATTTCGTGCTTCAACAGTTCTGGCAGCAATCGGGCCTGGGTGTGGCAAGTGAAATTTAACTCAAAAAATTGTGGTTAATCACAGTTCATTCATGATTCAGCATGGGTGGGGGCATTACTTTTCACAGCATTGTGTGTGTAATATAAATATATGTTTGAGTTTTGGGGTGCCACCCTAATGCAGTAGGCTGTGCACACCTATGCTCCCAGCAGTTTAAAGCAGTAATAAACCAAACAACAATAATGTCTAATATTGCAGTGCACTTATCATTGAATGAGTTAAAGTAACTTTGTGGTTGAACTTGATGGACTTGTGTCTTTTTTTCAACCTGACTATCTATGTAACACATCTCCTATATTAGAGTGCATACACTCTGCATGAAGGGGCAACAGAGACACTTTTGGACAGCAGCAATGGCAGTCTGGGGGGGAAGGGGAGAGGGGTGTTAAATGCACTAGGAGATTTAGATACACTAACAAATTGAAGCCAAACTATAGTTCTCCCTTTATAAGCAGTTACAGCAAACTGCTTTTCCTTTTGGTATAAAGGCTTTACATATATAACTAAAGGTTTATTATTGTAAGCACCTTTGTCATTGGTAAATGGTTTGCCTCAACTTTGTAATGGCTACATTTGCAGGACAGGACAGCTTGTTCTGTTCAAAAACAACAGACGTATTGCCTAGATCACCAGGTGAAAAAATAAATATTAAAAATGCTTAAAAAAGAAAATAAATGCAGCCATTACATCGGTAAACCACAATATAATAGTTGTCTGCTTTTTGGTTTAACATCACTTTAACTTGGATATTTAAAGATTGCCTGTTATCTTAATTATCCATGTAGTTAAAAAAAAAAACAATAAAGGTGAGTGCTATATATATATATATATATATATATATATATATATATATATATATATATATATATATAAAATATATACTGTATATTGCATTATGTAAACCTTCTACTCATATGGGCATACGCAATACTTCCACTTCTCAAGGCTTTTGTGGTTTAATTTCTAACAGTGCCACAGATCAGACGTAGCTATCACATCTAAAAATAAAATAATCTTTGACGAAAAAAAAAAAAATCTGAAAATGTTGACCTCCTGGCAAAGTCTGCTGCTAGATTTATCAGAGGAGGGGCATGTGACTTGGTAAGACACAGCACAAGCTCAAAGGAAACAGCCGCTCGTTTCATGCATTAGCACTTGGCAAGTGAGCAAGGAGTGGGGATGTTTGTGGAATACCTCTGCACAGAGATGAACACAAAGTAAGTAACTCAGACATTTCCCATCCTTTTCACCTTCAATACTGCAATTTAGAGATCTCACCTTTCTGTTCAAATGAATTCACAGTGAATTGTGTGTGTGTTTATGAATTGGTTAATACAAGAGAGGATGCAATTCTTTAGCGTGTAACCGCATAGTATGTGCAGCTGAACTTGTTTCTAATTTTAGGCTTGGCACCGTGTCCAACTTCACTCGAAAAAAACTTTTTTATATGTCTTATCTATTATGTTGTTGGCTTCGGTTATAAACGTAGGCACTTATTGAAATTTTGTATTTGAAAAGCAGGAACTATGCGATTTGTAGGCTTAGACAGGCTCACAATACCTCTAGGCTGCTTACAACACTGTGTACATTCTTAACAAGTCATATGAGTGTTTGTGAGCTAATCATGTATCCAGGGCTTGCGGCTGTCTCATGATTGTGCTTACAAAAACATTGTCATAGCTTGCATTGTCCTCCGCTATAAACACTTCAGCAGCTCTCTCTAATTAATATCTTATGCATTTTTTCCCATTTATTCATTATATATATATATATATATACACACACACAGTATCTCACAAAAGTGAGTACACCCCTCACATTTCTGTAAATGTTTATTCTATCTTTTTATGTGACAACACTGAAGAAATTACACTTTGCTACAATGTAAAGTAATGAGTGTACAGCTTGTATAACGGTGTAAATTTGCTGTTCCCTCAAAATAACCGCAACACACAGCCATTATTGTCTAAACCGCTGGCAACAAAAGTGAGTACACCCCTAAGTAAAAATGTCCAAATTGGGCCCAAAGTGTCAATATTTTGTGTGGCCACCATTATTTTCTAGCACTGCCTTAACCATCTTGGGCGTGGAGTTCACCAGAGCTTCACAGGTTACCACTGAGTCCTCTTCCACTCCTCCATGATGACATCACGGAGCTGGTGGATATTAGAGACCTTGCGCTCCTCCACCTTTCGTTTGAGGGTGCCTCACAGATGCTCAATAGGGTTTAGGTCTGGAGACATGCTTGGCCAGTCCATCACCTTTACCCTCAGCTTCTTTAGCAAGGCAGTGGTCATCTTGGAGGTGTGTTTGGAGCTGTTATCATGTTGGAAAACTGCCCTGCGGCCCAGTCTCCGAAGAGGGGGGGGTTATGCTCTGCTTCAGTATATCACAGTACAGTGTCTGACTGAAAAACGGACAGGCGGAACCGTTTGGACTGATCATGTGAAAGGGACCTAAGGCTGCTTTTACAGTGATGCACTGTGGATTACCTGCACCTCAACTGACCTCAATCTCAACTTCTTCCTCAGGCTTCCTGCAGATATTGCTGGCTGCTGCTGTCCCCCATTTGGGTAGGCGGCTGATGCTGGCTGTTCTCCGGGGCTGTTACTGTTGGCGGGCACTGCTGGCGGGCACTGCTGGCGGGTACTGTTGGTGGGTACTGCTGGCGGGCACTGATGGCGGGTACTACTGGGTGGTACTGCTGGCGGGATACTGATGGTTGGTACTGCTGACAGGTACTGCTGGTGGATACTGTTGGTGGGTATTGCTCGCTGGTTCCCAACCCACCATCTCTCAGCATCAGTGTGACAAGAGCTGGTGCTGGAGAAGCATGCGGCTGCAGTAGAGAGCAGAGCTGATGTTCCTGTATCGCTGCTGTCACAGTTGGAGTACATATAGTTTTACTCCGCCTGTGACAGGAGCAGGCGCTATATGGGAAGCATTGGCTCTGCTTCCTCTAGCGCTGGCTCCGTTCTTCAGCAACCCATGATCTGGGCTTGCTGACCCACCATCCCAGGGCAGAAGGTGGCCAGCCACATAAGAGGGCTTAGCGGTTGGTCACCCCTGCTTTACATGCACATGAACTTTAATGGCATCCCTGTCTTAGTCCGTAGGGTTCAATATTGAGTTGGCCCACCCTTTTCAACTTTAACAGCTTTAATTCTTATTGGAAGGCTGTCCACAAGGTTTAGGAGTGTGTCTGTGGGAATGTTTGACCATGCTTCCATAAACGCATTTTGAGGTCAGGCACTGATGTGGACAAGAAGGCCTGGCTCACAGTCTCTGCTTAAATTCCTCCCAAAGGTGTTCTATCGGGTTGAGGTCAGGACTCTGTACAGGCCAGTCAACTTCCACCCCAAACTTTCTCATCCATGTCTTTATGAACCATGCTTTGTGCACTGGTGTGCAGTCGTGTTTGGAACAGAAAGGGGCCATCCCCAAACTGTTACCACAAAGTTGAGAGCATGAAATTGTCCAAAATGTCTTGGTATGCTGACTCCTTCAAGCCCCATACACACTATCAGATTTTATGCTGATTTTTTCCTTCAGATTTTCCAAAAGCATATAATATGAGGTCAAACCTTAGGAGTTTCAATTTGTATGCAATTAGGCAGGACCTTGCACTACATGGTTTTGGTAAATCTGAAGACAAAAATCATCAGAAAATCTGATAGTGTGTATGGGGCTTAAGAGTTCCCTTGACTGGAACTAGGGGACCAAGCCCGACTCCTGAAAAACAACCCCACACCAAAATCCCTTCTCCACCAAATGATTTGGACCAGTGCGCAAAGCAAGGTCCATAAAGACATGTACCACCCGAAAGTGTTTAATAGTCGCTGATCAGATTCACTTTTCAGGTGAGACAGCAGGACATAAAAGTGTATGGTGGCCTGGGTACTGCCATAGGGGACAAAAAGATCATTTTTACAGGAATAGTGATTTTATTCATGCTTAAAGTGAAACAATAAAAATTCCTTGAAATATAGTGCATGGGGGGGGGGGGGGGGTCCCCTTGGTCTGCCTATAAAGTGGCACATCTGTACCGTGTATAGAACCTGCTGCAGAAAAACTGAAATTTATAAAGAAAAAAAGTGGCATTTAAATTGCCGGCAATACAATGCCATTGGCGGCAATACAAAAATGTAAAAATAAAAAACGACGTGGCCCCCCAACCCCCAAATGCATACCAGACCCTTATCCGAGCATACAGCCCCGCAGGTCAGGAAAGGGGGGGCAAGTGAGCACCCACCCCCCGAACCACATGGGTCACATGACTCTGCCCCCCACCCCAAAGCACCCCTTGTCCCCATGTTGAAGTGGACAAAAAAATAAAACAGCTTAATTTACTGCTAACTGCTAACTTGCTATAAATCTTTCCGACTGACTCAAGTCTGGTCGAAAAATCCAGTCGTCCGTGTGCTAGTCTGACGGACTAAAACCGACGCTAGGGCAGCTATTGGCTACTGGCTATGAACTTCCTTATTCTATGTCATCACGTTGGAATCCGTCTGACTTTTGGAGTGATTGTGTGTGGCCAAGTCCGTTCGTTTGCAAAGTCCGATCGTGTGTACACGGCATTAGTGTAGCATTTAATGAAGGTAAAACATTTAGAAACTCACATGGTTGATGATTAAAACAGGCACGTCTAAGTATACAGGCATTCAGGGTTAAGCTGTCCACATAGACCTTCCTCCTCACCACCATCTACGTTGTCCCTTCCATGCTGTGCTCCGTGAGTGGTTCAAGCCTCGCTTTCATATTGCTCTACTGCAGGGTAGTCTTTCCGGCCACAATTGCAGACTGACAGCAGTGAGAGCCGACGGTGCGGGGGATGGTCTACGTGGACAACTTTATCCCGGATGCCTGCATACTTAGATGTGCCTCTTTTAGTCATCAACCATGTGAGTTGCTAAATGCTGTACCTTCATTAAATGTAACCATATTGCTACACTTAGAGGTGCCTCTCTTCTCTTTTATACTCTGTAGCTCCTGCTGGATTTTGCTTTTAATCCCCTTGTAGAGGCTGCCACGGACGGACATTTCATCACATTACTATAACCTTTTTATATGGATTATAAACTGAAGGATTTATGAATAAATGGTTGAGAACAAATCATCTGAGTTTCCATTATTTCTTATGGGGAAATTCGCTTTGATATACAAGTGCTTTGGATTACAAGCATGTTTCCGGAATGAATTATACTCACAATCCAAGGTTTTACTGTATTTTCTAAAAGCAGAGATTCTGAACAATAATGGCAGTAGATCTATTTCTTTTGTCATAGGATATTATTGCAACAGTTTATTAACCGCTTCCCACCCGCCCTATGGCCGAATGACGGCCTTAGAGCGGGCGGCTTCCTTCGCCTGGCCGTCCCTGGACGGCCTGGTGTTTACTTCCGCAATGCGCGCCGCCGGGGGCGCGCGTCGCGGAAGTATTGTATTTACCGTGTCTCCCGGAGACAGGCAAATACAGATCGCCGTGAACGGCCAATCAAAGCGGCCGTTCACAGCGCGATCGCAGCTGCCAATGGGAGATAATCTCATATGTAAACATATGAGATCATCTCCCATTGCCGTGTCTCTCCCTCCTCACACAGAGACAGCGTGTGAGGAGGGAGAGCGATCTAAGTGTCAGCCCCAGTGCAGCCCCAGTTCCAGTGTCAGCCCCAGTGCCAGTGTCAGCCCCAGTGCCAGTGTCAGCCCCAGTGCCTGTGTCAGCCCCAGTGCCAGTGTCAGCCCCAGTGCCTGTGTCAGCCCCAGTGCCATCTGTCAGCCCCAGTGCCATCTGTCAGCCCCAGTGCCATCTGTCAGCCCAGTGCCATCTGCCAGTAGTGCCAGTGCCACCTGCCAGCGCCTGCCGTCAGCCCCAGTGCCGTCAGCCCCAGTGCCGTCAGCCTCAGTGCCGTCAGCCCGTGCCGCCAGCGCCAGTGCCGCCTGCCAGCCCCAGTGCCGCCCGTCAGCCCCAGTGCCGCCCGTCAGCCCCAGTGCCGCCCGTCAGCCCCAGTGCCATCCGTCAGCCCCAGTGCCGTCAGCCCCAGTGCCGCCAGCCCCAGTGCCAGTGCCACGTGCCAGTGCCACCTGCCAGTGCCAGTGCCAGCGCCACCTGCCAGTGCCACCTGCCAGCGCCAGTGCCACCTGCCAGCGCCAGTGCCATCCATAAGCCCCAGTGCCATCTGTCAGCCCCAGTGCCGCCAGCCCCAGTGCCACCTGCCAGTGCCACCTGCCAGCGCCACCTGCCAGCGCCAGTGCCATCTGCCAGCCGCAGTGCCATCTGCCAGCCCCATTTGCCAGAGCAATTAGCCAGAGCAAATAGCCAGCACCATCTGCCAGTGCCATCTGCCAGTGCCAGCCCCAGCGACATCTGCCAGCCCCATCTGCCAGCCCCATCTGCCAGCCCCATCTGTCAGCCCCATCTGCCAGCCCCATCTGCCAGCCCCATCTGTCAGCCCCATCTGCCTCCAGTGCCATCTGCCTCCAGTGCCATCTGTCAGTGCCACGTGTCGTCAGTGCCACGTGGGGTCACTTTGTGGGCATTTCCATTGTCCTGGTGCTCCAGGGCCTTCAAAACTGTAATAGGTGGTTGAGAAATAAGATGTGTAATTTATGCTCCTAGAACGCCTGATGGTGCTATTTCAATATTGGGCCTCTGTATGTGGTCAGGCTGTGGAAAAGTCTCACACATTTGGTATCGTTATACTCAGGAGGAGTAGTAGTACGTATTTTGGGGTGTCATTTTTGCTATGTACATGCTATGTGTTGGAAATATCTTATAAATAGACAACTTTGCGTAAAAAAAAATGCGTTTTCATTTTTTTTCCACATTTTCCCCAAACTTCTGGAAAAAAAATGAACCATTCAAACGACTCATTATGCCTCATAGATTATACGTTGGGGTGTTAGCTTTCCAAAATGGGGTCACTTTGTGGGCATTTCCATTGTTCTGGTGCTCCAGGGCCTTCAAAAATGTAATAGGTGGTTGAGAAATGAAATGTGTAATTTATGCTCCTAGAACGCCTGATGGTGCTATTTCAATATTGGGCCTCTGTATGTGGCCAGGCTGTGTAAAAGTCTCACACATTTGGTATCGTAATACTCAGAAGGAGTAGCAGAACGTATTTTGGGGTGTCATTTGTGGTATACACATGCCATGTGAGAGAACTAACCTATTATATTGAAAATTTTGTGAGAAAAAAAAAAAAAATCTTCATTTTGAAAAGAATTGTGGGAAAAAGATGACAACATCAAAAACCTCACCATGCATCTTAGTAAATACCTTGGAATGTCTACTTTCAAAAAAGGGGTCATTTGGGGGGTAATTGTACTTTCCTGACTTGTTCGGGTCGCAAGAAATAAGATAGACCACCAGTACATCAGGTGTGATCAATTTTGTGCGATTCGCACCACAGATTGTAGACTCTCTAACTTTCACAAAGACCAAATAATATCCACTAATTTGGGTTATTTTTACCAAAGATATGTAGCAGTATAAATTGTGGGCAAAATTTATGAAAAAAAAATTATAATTTGCAAAATTTTATCACAGAAACAAAGAAATATGCATTTTTTTTCAAAATTTTTGTCTTTTTTCATTTATAGCGCAAAAAATAAAAACCCCAGAGGTGATCAAATACCACCAAAAGAAAGCTCTATTTGTGGGAAAAAAAGGACACAAAATTCATTTGGGTACAGTGTTGCATGACTGAGTAATTGTCATTCAAAGTGTAAGAGCATCAAAAGCTGAAAATTGGTCTGGTCAGGAAGGGTGTTTAAGTGCCCAGTAAGCAAGTGGTTAAAGTGATTGTAAAGGTTAGTTTTTTTGTTTTTAATAACAAACATATTATACTTACCTCCTTTGTGCAAGGGTTTTGCACAGAGTGGCCCTGATCCTCCTTTTCTCTTGGCTCCTCCCCACATCGAGTGCCCCCTCGGAGACCCACATTCCAAGGGGAGACCCTCGCGGGCTTGCTCCTGAGTCCTGCTGTTGCATCCATTGACACAGACACAGTACCCGCCCCCGGCTCCTGTGTCACTGAATTTGATTGACAGTAGCGGGAGCCAATGGCTGCTCTGCTATCAATCTATCCAATGAGGACCGGGGACAGCGGCTGGAACTCCTGTGCTCCTCCCTGTCGATGGAACAATCGGGTTCAGGTAAGTAAAAGGGTGACTCTGGAGGCTGCTGCACTAGAAAGGTTTTTCACCTTAATGAATAGAATGCATTAAGGTAAAAAAACTACAAGGGTTTACAACCCCTTTAGGCATACATTTTCAGTAAAAAAAAATATAGTATAGTGGATATAAATGCAATATATTAGGGTCCTCTGATCCGCCCCGTGGATATCCGCTTGCTCAGTAGGGATCGCTCTGTCGATCATCGCTGAGCAGGAAGATGACCGGTCCGTCTGTGCAAGGACGGATCCTGTCAGAGCGCCGCTCTCCCCTATGGGAGATCGGATGACGATAGACCGCATTCCCAACCTGCGTGTACATGGCGGGGGGGAGAGGCGCAAACATTATTGGTAGCTTTTTTTATGTGCTTGGTTATACCTTTATTTCTGTTACAATTTGTTTTTCCATTTAGCAATATTGCTATCATATAGAGGACCAACAGACTCCATTGTTACTGTGACAGCTTTTCTTTTATGAGACATCAGGGTTATATAAGACTCTATTAGCTTCTTCCCTAGCTATAGTGGTCGGGAAAGTAAAGAAAAACCAGAAGTGACAAAATCTTCTTTACTTCCAGTTTCTTACAAGTCAGGGGAGATCAGTGAACAGATGAGATTACTGACTGTATGTCAGTAAAAGTCATTGAGAAGCTGCAATATATTACATTTATTTTCTGTTTGGATTTTTCACCACTTTAATCATGTAATTGAGCAAATATACATTACAAAAAAGGGATAGTCTATGTAAACATTCCCAGCTAAAAAAAATAAATAAATATATATATATATATATATATATATATATATATATATATATATATATATATATATATATATATATAAACATATTTAACACCTATATCTTATGCTGTCATTCTTGTAAAATATCATAAATAAATAATAAGGACTTTGTTTGGAAGTAGCGTCATACACCATATTATTAAAGACTGTCATCAACTAGCTTACAGTTAGCATAAGTATTCTGTATATCCATCAAATAGCATGAGGATCCTGTATCATCACTGAAATTGTAATCCTAAAATCTATGTAATAGGAGTTATGTACGAAATAAAGGATAATAGGCCCGCTCTTGGTGTTCCATGGCCTGAATGAAAATCTTTAGGCTGCATCCTGGAGCTTTTGTATCCCGGACAGGAAGTTCCAACTCCTTTTCTGTTGTACGTCAAACAGTTACTATATTCTAAAATATTGAAGCTCAGCAGAATATCAGTGCACCCATGTGTGGTTATATACTTTACTGTTACAATGGTGTTAATAAACATTTGAAGCTGAATTCCATTCCAGGTATGTTTTTTCTTTTTTAGCATAGTTACATTTGTCCAGCTCAGACCAATGTTATGATGTATATTTCATATCTGTGGAATCCCTATGGAAGCGGAGAATCACTGTAGTAGTTTCTGCTACTACAGTGATTGCCGCTGTCTGCCAGTCCTGTGCTGAGCGGCTGTCCTGTTACAAGCGAGTACAGGGTTTTGTCTTCTCAGTTCTCCCTGTGCCTGCGTGAGTTTCCTCCGGGTACTCCCGTTTCCTCCCACACTCCAAAGACATACTGGTAGGTTAATTGGCTTCTGGATAAAAATTTTTTTACCTTAGTATATGAATGGGAGTTGGGGACCTTGGATTGTGGGCTCCGTGAGGGTAGGGACCGATGTGAGTGTGCAATATATGTGTGGAGTGTTGCGTAAATTGACAGCCCTATATAGATACGTTGAGACACAATGTACAGGGGTGGGGACAATTGTAGACACGCACCCACACTCACTCTGGTTGAACTGGATGGACTGGTGTCTTTATTCAACCTTACTAACTGTAAAGCCCCATACACACTATCAGTTTTTCTGCTGAGTTTTTCCTTCAGATTTACCAAAACCATGTAATAGAAGAGCCTGCCCGATTGCATACACATTGAAACTCCTAAGGTTTGACCTCATATTACATGGTTTTGGTAAATCTGAAGGAAAAACTCAGCAGAAAAACTGATAGTGTGTATGGGGCTTTACATGTAAACTCCATGCATAAAGCGTCTTGGTTTGGTATTGAACAAAAGACCCCGGTGCTAACCAATCAGCCACTGTCCTGCTGTTGGAACGGAGTTCAGCTGTGGCAGAAAACGGTTCTAACATATTCCATTTCGAAATAAAATGCTCTATAAAATTAACTCAACAAGTTGCCTATGTAGTGAAATCATAAAAACAATACAAAGGCTCCAATATATTTCCTCCCAGGTCATATATATATATATATATATATATATATATATATATATATATATATATATATTGATGTAATGTTCTGGATCTGCCTTTCCTGATTTGAATAAAAAATCTTTCACCGCAAACTCACTCATCCATGTCTTTATGGATCTTGCTTTGTGCACTGGTCCAAATAATTTGATGGAGGGCAGATTATGGTGCTTTAAATGCTGACAAGCACTGTATGAATGGAGGAGGGGGACCTTCCATGTTCTCCTCCTCAATTCATAGGGCACTTTCCACTGTTGGAGGTTAGGGTACAGCTTCTTTTGCTGATTAAAAAAATAAAAATAAAAAAATAAACTTAAGCTTTAACTTTCCTAATGATGTTACTAAGCACAAGATACTTATCTCTCCCTGTTAACATTATTTGGATACAATGCATCTGCCGCTGATGTCAGCCACATTCCTGATGTACAGCAGTGTTGACAAGTGCCAGCCCCTTGTCCCCTGTGGAATTCATTAATGACGTAGTTGCTTTTATGTACAGCAAGTCAAATTTCAATGTTACATTAAGGTAAAAAGTTAGATATGTCTCTCTAAAAAAATAATATATACAGTATCTCACAAACGTGAGTACACCCTTCTCACATTTTTGTAAATATTTTATTATATCTTTTCATGTGACAACACTGAAGAAATGACACTTTGCTACAATGTAAAGTAGTGAGTGTACAGCTTGTAAATTTACTGTCCCCTCAAAATAACTCCACATACATTAATGTCTAAACCGCTAGCAACAAAAGTGAGTACCCCCCTAAGTGAAAATGTCCAAATTGGGACAAAGTGTCAATATTTTGTGTGGCCACCATTATTTTCCAGCACTGTCTTAACCCTCTTTGGTATGGAGTTCACCAGAGCTTCACAGGTTGTCAATGGAGTCCTCTTCCACTCCTCCATGATGACATCACAGAGCTGCTGGACGATCCTAGGGTCACAGACGCCTGGGTGCAGACATATTTCTGATGCCCCCACACGGTCATCTTAGTAACTCCTCCCCTTTCCAAATGTTTATATGGCAATGACCTAAACACAAAGATGCTCCCCTAAGGAGTCTTCGTTATCCTGAGATCCTCCCATGATCTCTTAACAATAAACAAAATACAGGAAGAGCACACTAATTGGACCTGGGGGGGGGGGGGGGGTCTCTCTAATGGACACAGAGAGGGCTTCTGTTAGAGAGTCAGATAGTTAGTTAGAGCCCCCAGACATACTACAGGAGATAGTCAGAGACTGCAGATATGATACAGGAGATTGTCAGAGACTGCGAATATGATACAGGAGATGGTCAGAGACTGCAAATATGATACAGGAGATGGTCAGAGACTGCAAATATGATACAGGAGATGGTCAGAGACTGCAAATATGATACAGGAGATGGTCAGAGACTGCAAATATGATACAGGAGATGGTCAGAGACTACAAATATGATACAGGAGATGGTCAGAGACTGCAAGCATACTACAGGAGATGGTCAGAGACTGCAGACATGATACAATAGATGGTCAGAGCCTGCAGAAATGATACAAGAGATCAATGCAGCAAATGCAGCTTACCAGTGCCCATCAAATGCGGCCTCATCAGTGCCCACCAATTGCAGCCTATTATTTCCCACCAATTGCTGCCTACCAGTGTCCACCAATTGCAGCCTGCCAGTGCTCCTGCATCACACAGATTGGTGACGATCTCCTGCTGTCACAGAGCTTGGATTTGAATCTTCCAGGTGGACACTGTAACAAAGTCCTGCCTCTTATACCGGCTCTCGGCTCTTATGATACACGTCACACTGATTCAATTTCACTGCATTGTCTATCTCACAGGAGGTGGGACTTTGTTACAGCACTGCCGGGCATTTCAGACCAAAGCTTGTGCAGTGTGTGAGACACATACAAACAGTGGCATCATTAGGGTAGGTGTCATCTGGTGCGGTAAAACATGGTGTCACCCCCCCCTCCTATTTTTGGGCCAGTAGCCCAGCATTGGAGTTCATTGGCATGTGTTTCCCGGGGTCAATAAGGCCTAGAGGATAGCAGGTTAGGCCTTTTCCAATTGCTTAGACCCTAGGATCAGTAATGGATAATGGCCAACAGGCCCTCTTACCAGACCCAGCGAAACTGCAGCAGTGATCCTTCTGGCTGGACGTTCGCTCAGTCTGGGTTGTCCAGGGCGACTCTGGTCAGTAATGTAGCATGTCCGTACCCTGGCAGTGGCTCAGTCTTTCGCTCTGTGGTGGGGCTGGGCAGCAGCGTGGCCTTTTCTCTGGTGGCGCTGGAATCAGGTGTAAATATCCAAATAGTGATCAGAAAAATATGGATATTTACACTTGGGACATTTTATTTTTATTTTGTGGACATTATATTAATTAATTAATGAATTTTGTATGCACTTTATTATTTCATACACATTAGTTTATATGTAATTAATGTTTTTGCAATTCTTTTACAATTAATTCTTTTGCAATTTATTAGTGTATATATACATTAGTATATATATATAATTAATTATTTTTTGCATTTTTTCTGAGAATTTATTGCTGTTTTTCTACATGTAATTTTTACACAAGTTTTTTGCACAGTTTCACCTTATATGACAATGCACTTTTATATCTGATGCACTTTATTATCCTTATGCAATTTGCACTTGATTTGTAGTGTTGTTTAGATATACACATTTATATTTAGAGGTGTGGATAGGACATGTATACTTTTTAGTGTATACATAGCTCGCTTATTATTTTTTAGAACAGTGCCATCATCCCTTTGTAGATTTGTATACATTTTTTTCCTTCTCTTTGGTGTGGTTTTATAGGGAGGCTGCAGTTCATTCTCCTAAGCGTGGATATTTCAGATTATTTAGCATGGCTCTCTCTAGTGGTGCAGGTACAGCATGGCGCGCTCTCTGTATGATGGTGCGGGTACAGCGTAGCTCTCTCTGGTGGTGTGGGTACAGGATGCCACTTTCTCTCTGGTGGTGCAGGTACAGTGTAACACTCTCACTCAGATTAGTACAAGATGGTGGCGGATTATTCAATGATGGGCAGTGCTGCAAAACAAATATTTTTCTGCTATTCTTCCTGGCCGCTTGCAGGGCGTGTTTAGTCAACCGAAGGATGGAATTTTCTATCTGAAAAATATGTGTTTTGCAGCACTTGCCTTCATTTACAAATCCGCCCCATCATGTACTAATCCACCCTTCACCGACATGAACACGCCTCACCAGCGTCGGACACAATCTGACAGAAAAATGTCTTTCATCGGCTATTGTGTGCATGCGCCGTTTCGCCAACACAACAGCTGACTGGAAACGCAGAGGATGTGCTGTTCCATATGACACATGCACTGTACATCCCGGCACTTCTAGATAGCAGGCACTATCTGTTAGAACACCGGCAGGACTCATGCAGCCCCAGAAGATGACACTCCCACCACCATGCTTGACTGTAGGCAAGACACATTTGTCTTTGTACTCCTTACCTGGTTACACGCTTGACACCATCTGAAACAAGTTTATCTTGGCCTCATCGGACCACAGGACATGGTTCCAGTAATCCATGCTCTTAGTCTGCTTGCCTTCAGCAAACTATTTGCAGGCTTTTTTGTGCATCATATTTAGAAGAGGCTTCCTTCTGGGGTGACAGCCATACAGACCAATTTGATGCGGCGTGCAGCGTATTGTTTGAGCTCTGACAGGCTGACACCACCACCCCTTCAACCTCTGCAGCAATGCAGGCAGCATTCATATGTCTGTTTCCCAAAGACAATCTCTGGATATGATGCTGAGCACGTGCCCTCAACTTCTTTGGTCGACCATGGAGAGGCCTGTTCTGACTGGAACCTGTTATGTTAAACAGCTGTATGGTCTTGGCCACCATGGAGAAGCTCAGTTTCAGGGTCTTGGCAATCTTCTTATAGCCTAGACCTTCTTTATGTAGAGCAACAATTCTTTTTTTTGGATTCCTCTGAGAGTTCTTTGCCATGAGGTGCCATGTTGAACTTCCAGTGATCAGTATGAGAGAGTGAGAGCAATAACACCAAATTTAACATGCCTGCTCCCCATTCATACCTGAGACCTTGTAACACTAACGGGTCAAATGACACCGGGGATGGAAAATGGCTAAATGGGCACAATTTGGACATTTTCACTTAGGGGTGTACTCGCTTTTGTTTCCAGCGGTTTAGACATTAATGGATGTGTGTTGAGTTATTTTGAGGGGACAGCAAATTTACACTGTTATACAAGCTGTACACTCACTACTTTACATTGTAGCAAAGTGTCATTTCTTCAGTGTTGTTACATAAAAAGGTATAATAAAAAATGTACAAAAATGTGAGGGGTAAGGATGAGCTGAACACCCCACTGTTCGGTTCGCACCAGAACCTGCGAATAGACCTAAACTTCGTGTGAACTATAGAACCCTATAAGTCTATGGGACTCGAACATTCAAAATCTAAAGTGCTAATTTTAAAGGCTAATATGCAAGTTACTGTCCTAAAAAGTCTCTGGGGACCTGGGTCCTGCCCCAGGGGACATGGATCAATGCAAAAAGAAGTTTTAAAAACGGCCCTTTTTCGGGAGCAGTGATTTTAATAACGATTAAAGTGAAACAATAAAAGTGCAATATTCCTTTAAATTTCGTACCTGGGGGGTGTCTATAGTATGCATGTGAAGGGGCACATGTTTCCCGTGCTTAGAATGGTCCCTGCACAAAGTGTAATTTCTGCAGGAAAAAGTCTTTTAAAATCACTCGCGGCTATAATGAATTGTCGGCTACCGTAATACAGAGAACATTAATAAAAAATTTTTTAAAAAGCGTGGGGTTCCCCCAAATTCAATTACCAGGCCCTTAAGGTCTGGTATGGATATTAAGGGGAACCCTGCGTCAAATAAAAAAAAAATTGATGTGGTGTTCCCCCTAAATATCCAAACCAGACTCTTCAGGTCTGGTATGGATATTAAGGGGAACCCCACGTCAAGTAAAAAAAAAAACGTAACGGAAACCTGCATTACATCAGAGGGGGGTGGGGTCACCCATACGTCACTGGGGAAGCCCTGGCTTCCCTCACTAGCGTCAGAGGGGGTGGGGCCAGGTGACGGTTGTCCCCGCCCTCCTAATATAAGAAACGTCAGGCGCTGTGATCCCGCAGTGTCTCCGACAGTGGAGACAGAAGATGGATGCATGGATGGACTGCGCTGGACTAAAAATCACCCATCGCTGGATCAGATCAGCCATCGCTGGACCCTGGAGAGATGATTATCCGTCGCTGGATAGCAAGAGTGGATTACCACCGCTGGAATCTTTTTTTTATTTTTTTTATTTTTAATAAAGGAATTTTTCAAAAGTGTGTTTATCTTATTTAACTATTTTTTACACTTTCTTTGTGAAATGGTAGGGGTACTTTTGTACCCCCTTACCATTTCGAACAGGGGCGAGCCAGGATCTGGGGGTCCCCTTGTTAAAGGGGGCTTCCAGATTTTGATAAGCCCCCTGCCTGCAGACCCCCACAACCACTGGCCAGGGTTGTGGGGATGAGGCCCTTGTCCCCATCAACATGGCCCCCAAAGCATCCTCCCAATGTTGAGGGCATGTGGCCTGGTATGGTTCAGGAGGGGGGCGCTCTCTCGTCTCCCCCTCTTTTCCTGCGGCCTGCCAGGTTGTGTGCTCGGATAAAGGGTCTGGTATGGATATTTAGGGGGAACCCCACGTCAATTTTTTTTTAATTTGATCCGGGGTTCCCCTTAATATCCATACCAGACCTGAAGGGCCTGGTAATTGAATTGAACCCCACGCTTTTTTTTTTTTATCAATGACTTTCAATGAGTGTTCTCTGTATTACAGGAGCCGACAATTCATTATAGCTGCGAGTGATTTTAAAAGACTTTTTTTCCTGCAGAAATTACACTTTTTGCAGGGACAGTTCTAAGCACGGGGAACATGCGCCCCTTCACAGGCATACTATAGACACCCCCCAGGTACGAAATTTAAAGGAATATTACACTTTTATTGTTTCACTTTAATCATTATTAAAATCACTGCTCCCGAAAAAACAGCAGTTTTTAAAACTTTTTTTTGCATTTATCCATGTCCCCTGGGGCAGGACCCAGGTCCCCAAACACTTTTTAGGACAGTAACTTGCATATTAGCCTTTAAAATTAGCACTTTAGATTTTTCTCATAGACTTGTACAGGGTGTTCCCGGCTTTTTAAATTTGCCGCGAACAACCCAAATTGTTCACTGCTCGCCGAACACTCAGGCAATGTTCGAGTCAAACATGAGTTCGACACGAACTCGAAGATCATCCCTAGTGAAGGGTGTACTCACTTTTGTGAGATACTGTATATAAATACATATAGATACATATATAAAATATACAATAGTGCAGTTATCATGAAAAGATTATAGCATTTAAGTATTTAAATTGCTAGGTACAATACAATTTATGTAGAAAAACATAGCTTCCAAGTGACTGTGAGCTAACATTCAGGGAAAATCCATATTTAAGAAAAAATAAAACATTAATAAATAAACGTGGAACAATTTACAGGGGCAGTGACACTATAGTTATTCAGCAAACCAAACACAAATAAAGAAAAGTCATGATGGGTACAGCCTAAAAAAAGTTGCATGAAGCTGCCACTTTGTGCAAGATGGCGGGGGTGGGGGGTAGCCACTGATAAGTGCCCCAAAAACAGCCATATGTGTTGTATGGATAGTTGCCTTTTCTTTGGTGGGTTTTTTCTTGGAAATTTCATTGGTCAGTACATTTTTCTTCATGATTTGCATATCACCGAACATTTTAAATGATATGCTACATTTTTTGAAGGTAATATGCACTAATGTATTTTTTTGGTATGTGTACACGCTATCCCTTACTGTGTTAGAATTTGTTGGAGGGAAATAGTTTCCCTTATAAGGGAGCACTACTGTTTAAACAAAATTATATACATCTTCCTAACTTTTAGTTGTTTTTCATTTTTTTCTCTTGAGTACTGCCCACTGATTGCAACAGGGGAGATCATTTTTTCCGCATTATATATTTTTTTATTTATAAATAACAAACATATCATACTTACCTCCACTGTGCAGCTCGTTTTGCACACACTGTCCCCTAATCTCGTCTTCTGGGGTCCCCCGGCAGCTCTTGCGGTTCCTCCATACATCAGATAACCCCCTAGGGGAAGCTCTCTCATTCGGTGTCCATAGCCGTCGGCACCCATGTCATTGGATTTGATTGACAGCAGTGGGAGTCAATGGCTGCGCTGCTATCAATCTATTCAATCAGGACACGAGACACAGGCGGTGCTGGTGTGCTCCTTCCCATCACGCAAGTTTCGGGGCTCAGGTAAGTTTAAGGGGGGCTCGGGGGCGTTACTGCATTAAAAATGTTTTTCACCTTAATACATAGAATGCATTAAGGTACAAAACGGCAAGGGTTTACAACTCCTTTAACGCTTCTGGGGCCCTCAGGGATGGGGCGGAGCACCTTGACGTAGGGCGTGCTGGGAACTCCCCTGCATCCCGACCTGCTGGAAACCCCCCGGTCGAACGAGCCCTGCGGCAGGAGATAAGGAGATATGGAGAGAGAGGATAACCTCTAGATAAGACGCCGTAGGAGCTCAAGTCCGTGCCCCACTGCTTTGGATATGGAAGTGCAGGAGACGGCCATCAGCTCTGCAGCACACGCAGCCCTCCCCTCCCTCCCCCGTTCGCTGTGAGAGGAGCAGTGACAAATGTTGTTAAGTCTCTGGGAGCAGCGGAGACTGGAGAGACTGAAGCCGTTCGGTTTGGAGAAGCGCCACGCATCCTCGGGACGGCGGAGGAGGTAATAAGGAGCCTCTGTGAGGACGGCGGGGCCACACTTTTTTCTGGATAGCCGAGGCACGCTGGAAAGGAGCGGTGCTTCAACCCCTCAGGGAGAGGACAGAGGACCGAGTAGATTGGCTTCAGCAGAGTAGCACGGGGGAGAGAAAGAGGACGGGGAATCAGCACGTGTGCAGCACGGGAGTGGTGAGTGCTGTATACAAGAGACTGTATTGTAACCCCGTGTTAAGAGGCATTACATCTGCTCTGAGAGAAGGCTAGGCTGTATCTGATGGCGGGATCTCTGTTGAACTGATTTATAGTTTGGAATGCCACTTTCAAGTAGTTTCATAAACTTTCCCTCTGATGCTTATACGTCTTAAAATTGCCCAGTACGGACATTGGGAGATTATTGCAGAGATGGTAGTATTGTGACCTCCCCTGTTTTCTTGTTCGTGTTTTTTTTTTTTTTTTCCGACTTTTCCTGACTTAAAAGCAGTAACAGAAATATAAGGGTATAAGCTGGGCAAGAATCGTGTTTTTTTTTTTTTTTTTTTCTCTCTACCGTTACTATTAATTAAAAACCATTCCGGTGATCAGATACGGGATTAAAGACTGAATATCGCGCTGTGGAAGCGGAGGAGGTGCCCAAACTCCCAAGAAGAGAACTTAAGGACAACTTAAGAAGGGGTGGGGAGCACCCGAGAATCGACCCACTAAACTGGGAGCAATAGATATTAGAGATTATTACAAATATTAAGGACTTATTTTTACTATAAAGGTCTCTCATCTGGAAGTAGTGACGTGTCTATTTTGCCCTTTTCTCGTTTTTTTTTTTTTTTATTGGTAAAGAATAGAGTGACTTTGAGGTGTCAAGAATAATCTAAAGACATTGAGAGACATTTTTTTTTTTTTTTTCAGCTCTCAGTATTAACTATTTATTTATCTTGCTATTTTTTTTTTTTTTTTTGTCATTAAGGGATATGTCATGTTATGTTATGTCAAGAGATGCTAAGAGATAATGTGATCTGAACAGAAGGTGATTTTCGGGAGGGAGGAGTGGCTGATCTTTTTCAGGTGATTCTTGTCAGGCTAGGGGTAGAGAAGAGTTTGGCAAAAGAGACGTTTTTGTGTAGCTGTGGGGGGTTCTTTCTTTTTTTTTTCTTTCTTCCCTCCCACCCCACTCTTCGACTTATTGTTTAGAGGGGGGTTTAGTGAAGGTGGGTGATCCCTCCCTACGCTCCCTAGATTGAGGGTAGTACCTAAGCTAAAATAGTACGAGAGGGCCCAACATCATAAATAAGAAATAAGAAAAGATAGAGTATCTTCAGGAAAAGGGTCGCGTTTGTTCTCTGTTTTGTTCTTTTGTTCTTTGTATTAAGTGTTTTTTTGTATTAAGGTCTTACAGAGTATCAACTGTAGTTAGATAAAATGAGGGGGAAGACAGGTAAATCCGGTAAAAATATACCGCCGGCCTCCAGTCCAGGAGGAATCCAGCGGTATATGGCAAGTAACACCAGTGTAATAGAAGATGACCAGGGTAGCCCCAAATCAGGAGTACCCCGGAGATCAGGCGCAACTAGACAGAAGACCTTGGAAGATAGCAAAGGGGTGAAAGTAAATGGAGCCAAGACTGTAGGACCAAAAGACAGAGCTGGTAATTCACAAACGAGCCCTATTAAATTACAGCAGGGAAGGGAGGAGTTAAAGGGAGCAGAATCCCACCCCCAAGAAGAAGTTTCATCAATAAAGGAGATGCTGGTAGAGATGTTCTCAAAAATGGAAGCATCTTTAAAAGCAGAAATATCGGGGGTAAGGGCAGATATAGGGCTAGTCCTGGAAAGAGTAGAGGAGATTGAGGAAAGGTTAGATACCCAAGACAAAAGGTTAGATGAAGTAACGGAACAAATGATAAATCTGCAGAGAGCGAACAGAACCCTCCAATATAAATTGGAGGATCAAGAAAACCGAAGTAGGAGGAAAAATATACGTATTAAAGGCCTCCCGGATAAATATGGCAATGGGGAATTAAAGAACATAGTTCAACAGCTATTTAACCCGCTGTTAGGAAGAGAATCCAATGAAAACCTAAAGATAGACAGAGTGCACAGGATTACACGTCAGGGGACAAGGACAGAGAATCCAAGAGATGTGATCGTAAGGCTACACTATGCAGAAGAGAAAGTGCAAATAATGGGGAAGTTAAGGACGCTCGCAGGGGTGTCCCATGAAGGTGTAGAATTACAAGTGTACTCAGATCTAGCAACGGAGACTCTAGCAAGAAGGAGGTTATTAAAACCTCTCACTGAACGGATGGTAGCCTCAGGGATAGCATATCAGTGGGGTTTCCCAGCTTGTCTGAAAGGAAATAAAGATGGGCGTTCGGCGGTATTGCGCTTCCCTGAGGATTTGAGAGGCTTCTGCGAGCGTCTTGAAATCCCCCAACCCATATTGCCAGGGTGGGCAGAGGAGGAGAGAATCAGGCCCTTACAGAGAAGGTCAAGATGGAGGAGAGGGGGAGGAGTGGAAAATGGAGAGGGGGAATGAAAGGAGATGAGAGGGGTGGAGGAGGAAGAGGGAAGGAAGAGGGGGAGAGGAGAGGAAAGAAGAAAGGGAAAGAGAAAAAGTTTTAGAAGATAAGCAAAATATGGAGAGGAATTAGGGTGAAAAGCAGTGGGGGAATCGGGTGGGGGGGGGGGGGGGGCGGAGCGGGGAGGGGGGGAGGGTCTGCCCAGACGGCCGGAGGTGTGAGCCCCAGGGTAAGAATGGAGAGAAGACGACATCAAGCAGTTGTTTGTCTAGCCCATTCAGTCAACAAAGAAAAAGGGGGGACTCTGGCCAACCTTATTAGGTGTGTTGTTGCGGAGGGGGGAGGGGGTGGGGGGGTGTTTGTTTTTTTTTGTTTTTTTTTTTGTTTTTTCTGTTGTCCTCTCTCCTTCTCTCGCTCACTATATATTCGATGGTTAGTAGTCCTCTGGGTCAGTACATGCGGACCAGTGAGCTTCAGGTATAAAGATACATGGTTGCGATTAATGTGATCACGTATAATGTGCGGGGCTTAAATACAAAGGAAAAAAGATACAAAATTAGTAATGAACTCCAAACTTGGGGAGCAAATGTAGTATGTCTACAGGAAACATATATCACCCAAGCGTCAGGGATTAAACTAAATTCATTCCACTTTCCAACGTGGTTTTATGGGGGCACCCCATCAGCACACTCAAGGGGAGTGGCAATTGGCTTTAATAAGACATCTAGGTTCGAAGTAGAGGAACGCCTGGCTGACCCAGAGGGAAGGTTCTTGTTCATAAAAGGCAAATTGTTTGACATAAAGTACACAATAGTAAATATATATGCACCAAATAGGAAACCGGATAAGTTTCTAAAGAAAGTTCTAAAAAGACTAGAGGGTTTTAAAGACGGCAAATTGATCGTTGCAGGAGATTTGAACTGGTCCTTTGACTCCGGATTAGACACCTCTGGGGGAGAAATACGGGTGTCTGATCGGAGACAAAGAGCAGTTAAAAGAGCCCTGTCCAGCTGGCAGTTACAAGATACATGGAGGATAAGTCACTTAAAAGAACGGGATTATACCCATTTCTCTGCCACCCATGACTCTTTTGCCAGATTGGACTATGTATTAATAGAGCATCAATTAGTGACAAACCTCAAAAAGGCAGAAATCAGGCCTATAACCCTGTCAGACCATGCCCCAGTGGAAATACAGCTAGAGGTACAAGGGGATAAGGAGACTGGGAGAATGTGGAAGTTGAATGACTCGCTCATTCAAGATCAGGAAGTGTGTAGTAAGATAGAGCAGGAGCTGAAGGTTTTTTTTGATTTAAATGATAAGCCAGAAATCCCCAGATCCATACTCTGGGAAACACACAAAGTAGTCATAAGGGGGAACCTGATCGGGATCGGAGCGGGGAAAAAGAAGGAGAGGGGGAAAAAGAAAGCTCAGCTCTATAGGGAGATTCAGGAATTAGAGCAAAAAACTAGACCTAAGGGGCTCAGGGAAAGACAGGAGTTGATAGGAAAAAAAAGAGAGCTAGAGGAATGCCTAGAACAAGAAATGAAGTCAGCATTTCATAAAATAAATAAGGATAGATATCAGTGGGGTAATAAGCCAGGCAAATGGATGGCAAGAAGAGTGAAGGAATATAAAAATAGGACTTACATCCCGAAGATAAGAGATAAAGGGGGGGGAGATGCGATTTGCCACCCCGGAAATCGCAGAAAGCTTTCATGCATATTATAGCACCCTCTATAACATAATCCCCAGAGGTGGAGACATAGTAAAAAAGAGAGAAATAATAGGGAGGTACCTTCGGAAAATGGACTTCCCCAGGGGGGAAAAGGAGGATATGGAGGCATTGGAAGCCCCCATATCTACAGAAGAAGTTATAAGAGTAATCAAGAGTATAGCCCTTGGGGGAAGTCCGGGTCCCGATGGATACTCTATTCTGTACTATAAAAAGTTTCAGGAGTATCTAGCCCCTAAGCTCTGCGAATATTTTAATGCAGTGGGAATCGGGGAGAGCTTCCGTGAGGAGGCTCTTCTCGCCCATATTACTTTATTATCGAAAGAGGGTAAGGATCCAGCAGCTCAGGAAAGCTACCGCCCTATTTCGTTATTAAACACCGATATAAAGATCTTTGCAAAAATCTTAGCAGATAGACTGAAATTACTCCTACCGAAATGGCTACATACAGATCAGGTTGGGTTTGTCCAAGGACGGGAGGGGAGAGACAATGCCCTGAAGTCTATATTCCTGATCCAGGAAGCCACCAGGACGGGTATCCCGACAGTGCTCATGTCGGTAGACGCCGAAAAGGCTTTTGATAGAGTGGATTGGGAGTTTATATATGAGACATTGAAGCATTTGGGGTTAGGGGAGAAGATAATGGGAAGGATCAGGTCATTATATACCCACCCGACGGCAAGAATTAGAGTAAATGGCTCCCTGTCTCGCCCCGTGGAATTATTCAACGGGACGAGGCAGGGATGCCCACTCTCTCCACTCCTGTTTGTAATCACTTTGGAACCCCTCCTGGTGGCAAATCAGGAGGAATCCGGACATTCAGGGCATTCGGGTGGGAGAGAGAGATTACAAAGCATCTGCATACGCAGATGATGTATTACTGTATATAACCCACCCAAGAACAACTATCCCGACTCTCCTCAAGGAATTGGAGCAGTATGGGAGATTGTCGAATTTTAAAATAAATATGTCAAAGTCAGAGATCTTGAATCTGAATTTAACAGAAGTAGAACAGAGAGCCATCACAGCCCATCTGCCGCTAAAGTGGTGTAAGAGTGAGCTGAGTTATTTGGGCATAAAATTGACAGCCCAAATGACCAACCTGTACAAAGCTAATTATATGCCTCTTCTCAATAAAATTAAAGACAAGCTGAACAGTATGCAATATAAAACACTTACGTGGTTGGGCAAGATAAATGCAATTAAAATGTTTATATTGCCAATGGCAATCTATACATTTCAGATGGTACCAGTACCCCTCCCCTCGAGTTATTTTAGTAAACTAAAATCTGTGGTGATGAGGTTCATTTGGGGGCGTAAAAACGCACGTATTGCATATAGCACTTTGGTGAAAGATAAAGATAGAGGAGGAGTAGCACTGCCAGAAATTAAAAAATACTATGAAGCAATAGTAATCTCTAGATTAACGGACTGGCTTCATAATAAGAAAGAGAAGAGTTGGGTGGAGTTAGAAATCACATTGAGTAGGACAGACACAGGTAAGATGATATGGATACCACCTCAGTTTCGAGACTTAGGAGTGAGCACGAACACCTTAACAATAAATACTTTCAAAATTTGGGATAGAATAAATAAGAGACATGCGTGGAGCTACAACTCGCCACTAATGTCTCTTTTAGATACAAATTATTTTTCACCGGGGAAGGAAGAGCGCTTATATTTCAGTAGATGGGCAAAAAGAGAGGAAATAACACTGCAGGATGTGATGAAGGGAAATAGTATATGCACGTATAGGGAGATTTCACAGGAATGGGGGCATAAACCACTAGATAGATGGAGACACACGCAAATCTTACATTTTACACAAGGGTTACCAAAGCCACTACGAGGCACAACACAGCTTAGACCATTAGAGAAATTGCTAAAATCACCACAGTGCTTAGAGAGGAGAATATCCAAAATATATAAAGTATTAAGACGGGAGGCGGACTATGGGTACCCGATTTATCTTGAGAAATGGGAAAGGGAGTTAGGCCCAATAAGAAACGACGACCATAGGGACAAAATAATCAAAATGACATACCTATTACCAAAAGATGTACAAACAATAGAAATGTCTTACAAGGTATTAGCAAGGTGGTACATGACTCCCCAAAGGGTACAGAAAATCAGAGGAGAAAGCCCGGCCAACTGCTGGAGGGGTTGCACGGCATTAGGGACTTTCAAACATCTGTGGTGGGACTGCCCTAAAATAACTACTTATTGGGATAAAATTATAGAAATAATATTTGTGATAACTGGGGATAGGTTGGAAAAACTCCCATGGACGTGCCTGTTCCACGATACAGAGAAGGGGGTGGCACAATATAAACTATCACTAACTCCATACTTGCTAAATGCAGCAAAAGCCTTGATCCCCTGCCACTGGAAAACCCAACAGGTTCCAACAATAAAGGAATGGGTCAGGAGGATTGATCGGATAAGAGTAATAGAAGAGTCAATACACACGATGGAGGAAACGAGGGGAAAATATCTGAAGACATGGCAGCAATGGTTTACATTTGTGAAAATGGAGAGATATTGTTTGATGTTAGAGGGTAATGAGTATTGAGAAGGTGTGGAGCGAGAGAAGGGGAGATGGGGGGTGTGTGGTTTTTTTTTTTTTTTTTTTTTTTTGGGGGAGGGGGGTTAGGGGGGGTAATGTTAAGTCATAGATAAATGGAATGGTAAATATGGCAGATTAAGTTATATATGCCTTAAAAGATTGATATTTTGTATAAGTATTTATGAAATGTATTGTATTAAACTTTAAAATAAAAGATATATAAAAAAAAAAAACAACTCCTTTAACCTTTTTCCCGAGTGTGGCTTGGGGTGAGATTTCAGGACCATTAGCAGTAACCCTGAGACACAGGATTGCATCGCTGGATCCTGGAAGAGGTTACTTATCTTGTAGCCGGGATCCCGCGATGTACTCCCGCTGTGTACGGTGGCTGGATCCTCCACCCAATCCTCTGTGTGTTCCGGCTTCCCTTCCCTGCAAGCGTCACAACACAGAGGGTGTGGAACCGGCAGCAGATTCAAAAAGTGTAAAACACACCACAATCAATATATTGTAATCTTATTGAATCACATTACTGTATCAAATAAATTGACCTCAGTTTGCCCCCCAGTGCCGTGTCCAGTGCCTTTGCCTGCAGTTTTTTACTGAACTTTCTGCTAGGAAACGTATCATTTACTGGAGCACTTGGTATCAAAGTGGGTGATGAAGATGACAACCCCTTGGCATACCTCCAACTATTTTTGACCAATAAGGGGAGCTATTGAAAAAATAGTTACGGTGACAACCCGGTACCAGGAGCAACAAATTGCTACGAATCTGAGGTTTTCAAGAAGCAGAAAGTGGGAACCAGTTACCAAAGAGGACCTTTGGAAATTTCTGGGCCTAATAATTCTTCAGGGGGTGGTGAGGAAACCCCTGCAGTAGTGGTATTGGACAACCAATAAATTACTAGCCACTCCATTCTTTGGCACGGTCATGTCGGAGTACAAATTTTCCCTGATAATGAAGTATTTGCACTTTGAAAATAATGAAGCATTTGATGAAACTACCCATCCAGCACCCAAACTCAAGAAGATTTGGGAGGTATCAGATGATTATGAAAAATTTCAAACAGAGCTCTGTGCCAGATAGAGACATCAGCATAGATGAAAGTCTAATGACCTACAAGGAAAGCTGGATACAATATATAGCTATGTGAATCGAGCACTGGTTACATTTGGAATTCTGTCCTATATACCGGGAAAGGAACCAAATTCAACCAAAAATACAGTTATTATGGAATGGCAACATCTTCAGTTCTTTCATTGATTGAGCCATTGCTAAAACAGGGCTATTGTGTAACTACAGACAATTTTTACACATCTCCTGAGTTCCTTCTACAGAACAAAACGGATGCCTATGGAACCGTTAGGGCTAACCGGCATGACATGCCGCCAATCTTTGGCAATAAGAAGCTCAAGACTGGAGAAATGGTTGTCTGGCAGAAAGGCAAAATGATGGCACTGCGATGGCGTGACAAAAAAGATGTGTGCCTAATGAGTACAATCCATAACACCTCCGCTGTCATGGTACACACAAAAGGTGGGACACATCATGAAACCACAAGTGGTTCTGGACTACAACAACACCATGGGAGGTGTTGACAGAGCCGATCAGGCAATGACATTTTATCCAGCCATGAGAAAACAACAAAAAAAGTATTACAAGAAGATCTTCAGGCATCTTCTTGAGCAATGCCTATGGAATGACTTCATTGTACTAAAAAAAACTGTGACAAGCCTGTGGTTCATTCTGACTTTGTTTGGAAAGTTGCAGAATGTATCTTTCTGAACCACCAAACACCAACGGCTGTAAACAGAGCTGGACATCGTGCTGTTGGTGTTGTCAACACAGAACGCCTGATTGGTCGTCACTTCACGGACCACATTTCACCAACTAAAAAAAGCCAGCAACCACAAGGATGTGCATAGTTTGTTGCTCAAAGTGTGATGACACAAAGAAAAACCTGAAAGGAAACCAGGTTCTATTGTCCTGATTGTGACATCAGACTTTGTGCAGTCCCATGTTTCAAAATGTAGCATGCCGGATGTTTACTGAAGCAATATGACTAGTAATATTGCACCCTTGTTTGGCCCAAAAAAATTTCAGTGTTTTTGATTTAATTGAATAAAATGTATTACTATAAAATAGTTGTTATTATTTATAGTTATTTATTATATTATAATTTATGATTTTGTGTTTCAAACTTTATCATACCCGGGTTGTCTACTAGACTCTGGTTTAGTGAGTTATTCCTAATAATTACAGGCCTACAATATAAAACACCAAATTTCCATGCAAAATATTTGTACCGCTTTCAGCACCAAAGATCTGACATAATCATACTGCCAGGGAGGTTAACCGCTTCTCAACCACCTCACGCATATATACTGCGGCAGAAGGGCGTGTACAGGCAGATTACCAAACCTGTATGTTGTCCTTTAAGAGGCGGCTTGCGGGCGCATGCCTGCCAGGAGCTCCATGGGCGTGATCGCGTGTCCCGCGGACTTGATTTCTGCGGGAACACCCGCAATTTTCTCATGGAGAGGAAGAACGGAGAAATACTAATGTAAACAAGCATTATCCTGTTCTGCCTAATGACACTGAACACAGCTCCCTGTGATCGGGAACGGTGATCAGTGTCCTGTCACACACAGCCCCCCCCCCACAGTTAGAATCACTCGCTAGGACACACTTAACCCCTACAGTGCCACCTAGTGGTTAACCCCTTCACTGCCAGTCCAATTACACAGTAATCAATGCATTTTTAATTGCATTGATCACTGTATAAATGTGAATGGTCCCAAAATCACACCAAAAGTATCCGATGTGTCCGCCATAATATAGCAGTCTCGATAAAAATCGCTGATCGCCACCATTACTAGTAAAAAAATAATAATAAAAATGCCATAAAACTATCCCCTATTTTGTAGACGCTATAACTTTTGCGCAAACCAATCAATAAACGCTTATTGTGATTTTTTTTTAACCAAAAATATGTAGAAGAATATGTATCGGCCTAAACTGAGGAAAACATTTTTTTTAAATATATTTTTTGGGGATATTTATTATAGCAAAAAATAAAGCTTTTTTTTTCAAAATGTAAGCTTTTTTTGTTTATAGCGAAAAAAATAAAAAACGCAGAGGTGATCAAATACCACCAAAGAAAGCTCTATTTGTGGGGGAAAAAGGACGTCAATTTTGTTTGGGAGCCACTTCGCACGACTGCGCAATTATCAGTTAAATTGATGCAGTGCCGCATCGCAAAAAGTGCTCTGGCCTTTGGCCAGCCAAATGGTCCGGGGCTTAAGTGGTTAAAGTGTATGAAGACTCTAACAATGAACTTCTATTATTGGCTGCCTTTTGGTCTCCTAGTTTTGATTCTTGGGACCACAGAATGATTAGTCCCTATGTTGTGGAGAATAGTAAAGGAGGTGGTTTGAGTAGTTTAGCAAAAGAAAACTGGGCATTGCCAACTCCGCTCAGTCTACAAGAATACTTTATGCCAGGGTTGTCAAACTCAATTTAATTGCAGGCCGCATAAGCAACCTCCCCTTACATCAGATGCCAAGAGCCCTCCCCCCACCATTAGAAGTCAAGAGTCCTCCACTCTCCCATACATCACAGTGCACCTCCCTTACTTTGTGCTGCTGCCAGGAAAAAGCTGGGGCAGAGCTGCAAAACAGAAAGTGCAGAGTCTGGAGGAGTACTAAAGGAGGGCTGAAATCTGCTGAATGCTGAGACCAGGGGAGGTGGAGAGGAGGGGGTGCTTCAGCTTCACAGAGAGGCGCAGGATCTATAGGAGGCTCTCTGTCCTCCTCTCTGCTACCGACCGCTGAGATGGGGAAGGGGATGGGGGCAAATGTAAGCCTCTCTGTGGCTGCATGGAGAAGGATCTGGTGGAGCAGTTCTGTCCTCCTCTCTGCTGCTGACTGCTGAGACAAGGTGGGGGGGCAACAATGAGTGGTGTTGCTGCAGGAGAGGTGCGAGGGCCACATGAAATGGGCTGGAGGGCCAGCTTTGGCCCCCGGGCCTTGTGTTTGACACCTGTGCTCTATGCTATCAGCCTTCAACATGGCTTAAAGTATAACTAAAAGCAAAACTTTTTTTCGTTTTGGATAGAGTGGAGAGGGATTAGAATATTGCTGTCTGTGCCCTCATTAAGGAGATTCACCCTCTCTATTTGTCCTGTTTACATTATGAATGAAATTGAAAGTAAAAGAAAATCACAAATTGTGGGTTGTCCCCAGAAAAGTAATAGAGGGAAAATATTCCACTGGGGTCACTAGTTCTGGTGAGCTGGGGGTCCCAGAAGGAATTCCGTTAATTTGTGGGGATTTCCTCTCACGTCCTGTTTTGGCTATGGGACGGAAGTAAAAGAAAGTCTCTGCAATGGGGCACAGATGGCAAAAAAAAGAATGACAGAAGTGGAATACATCTGTTGAGTCTGCAAATTTGGGAAGATTTCCTATGCCTGAAATTCTCCAGGAATGGAGGGAAGAATTAGTGGGGGCCTATACACCATGGTAAATTTTATTTAACTTTAAAGTTTATTCAGTGCAAATTCAAGGTCTTAGGAAAACATGGGTATCTTAAAGCATATCTTTTTTTGTATTGCATCCCCATTGGCATATTTTCCCTTTATTACTGTTTTCAGTGACATGGAATTTAGATTGGCGATTGATTAAATTTTGCGCATTCGAAAATTGTTGGTTTTTGTTATGTCTAGGATGAAGGTGCGTTTGAGGACTTTGCAATTGTTGATAGGTTTACTGGCCTTTGCTTCCAGCATTATGCCGATTGGTCGGGTTTTCTCAAAACATCTTTATCGTGCGATTTCCAGTTGTTCTTCTCCCTCTCATTTTGTGCATGTTACTTCTGACAGTGTTGCAGATTTACGGGTTTGGCAAGAGTTTATACGTACGTACAATGGTTGTTCCATGTGGCAATTTTCTTTTTGTTCAGCATCTGCTTTACATTTGCATACTGATGCTGCTGGATTATGTGGATATGGTGCATTTTGGAATGGCCATTGGTCGGCTTCAGTTTGGCCTGATACATGGAAATCTAAGGGTTTGACAAATAATATTGTATTATTGGAACTGTTTCCAGTTTTAGTGGCTCTAGATCTTTGGGGTTCTCAGTTGGTTACTAGGCGGACATTAAATCATTCGGATAATGAGGGCATCATTTTTGCTATAAACTATTTATCGTCAAAATCATTACTTGTTATTTCTATACTACGACAGATTGTATTTAGATGTTTGATGTTTAATATTTGGTTAAAAGCTAAATTTATACCTGGTGTTGAGAATATTATAGCGGATTCTTTGTCCCGTTCACAGATTCAAGAATTTCAGAGGTTGGTACTGGATGCGGATCAAGTGGGTATGGATTGTCCTCTGCACTTATGGGCAGGGGTGTGACCTCAGTTGCTTCCGCAATTAAAAGTTCCATTGCACCTTCTACCTGGTCATCCTTTTGTTCAGCTTTGAATTTATGGCATTCTTTTTAAGCCTCTTCCAATTTAGCTTGTGAATCTTTCTCTGAGAATTTGGTATTGTCATTTTTGGATTATTTGATGTCAGCTTCTTGCATGCAATTTTTTGCTGTCAAATGTGCTTTAAAGGGATATCGAAAAAGAATTCAAGATTACCAATATCAACTGATTTATTGTTTAGGATTGGCGATTCTACCAGAAATGTCTGTTTCTCTCCCTTTGAAGCTTTGCTGTTTAAGTTGGCATTTTACTTGTGTTTTTTCTGAGCTTTTCATATTTCTGAGCTATTACCTATGAGAATTGGGGATGGCTACTGTATTTTGAGCCAGGATGTTTATTTAGAGTTTGACTCTCTTTCTATCCTGTTGAGAAAGAGCAGAACTGATTCCATCAGGAAAGGACGTTGGATCAAGTTACAAAAAAGGTAGGATCTAATATTTGTGTTCTAGATTTAGTTCATAAATATTTGCAGTTATGTCCGCCTACTTCCTCTTCCTCTCTACTGCATGAGAATGGGAATATTTTTACTTTTTATCAGTTTAAGGCTGTATTGAAGAAATGTCTGTTGCACTTGAAGTTAGGTCATCTACATATCACTTCTCACTCATTCCGCATAGGAGCAGCCACCGAAGCAGCTAAACTAGGTTTAAATGATGAGATAATTAAACGTATTGGTAGATGGAAATCGAACTGCTTTCGTTCCTATATTAGACTTAATGTTTCTTTTTAATTTGAGGTTGAGTTGTTAATATCTGGATAATCGGACATTCTTTTATATTTTGGGCCAAGCATAGAGCTCACCATAGGAACTTGAGTATGGCATTTAATTAATATAAAGTTCATCGGTTTGGAAGAAAAGAAATACAATGGAAAATGCTTTGCGATACCATGTCTCGCTTACATGAGAGGTGGCTGGTCCCTATGTATTTATTTTACATTTATCAGGCAATGATATCGGTAGATGTAATACGTTGGAGTTGATTGTCAAAATTTAATTGGATTTACAAAGCATACATGCTGTTTTACCTAATTCAACTTTAGTTGTTTCCAAAATATTGCCTCGTTTGGCTTGGATTTCTTCAGATTTTCGTTACTTCGATAAAATTTGCAAGCGTGTAAATAGAGCAATGGCTAAATTCATGCCTTCTGTAGCTGGTTTCTCTTTCCGGCATGTTAAATTGGAAGGAGGATTGTCAGGCTTCTACAGATATGATGATGTCCATTTCAACCTTCATATGCAGACTTGTGTTGAATCGGCTGTAGCCCGGGGGGGGTGCCAGGCTCTTTAATTATGCCTGGCATATGGGATGATGTTTTATTGAGTTATATAATAGCTCAAGCTTATATATAGCTGAGCTATATTTAGTATTTTATAGTTAAGTTGTACTTAATATATTTAAGTCAATTAAATATTTGATGTAAAAATGTTGATAATAATTTTAAATATATTATAACTATAATAAAGGGCCACGGCCTATTACACCACAGGTGCTGCAGTAATGTGTTTCATTAGTAAGAATGTTCTGTCTATGATCCCATAAAGGTGAAAGGTGGGATAGAATGTCTCCATCCCAACACCTATGGGATCATGTTCAGACAAATAATAAGTTAAATTAAAGTTTAATAAAAAAATAATAATAATAATACTTACCTTATTGGCAGTTGATTATAAAGTAGTAAAGTTTATAAAGGAAAGAGATGTGTCAATAGCAGTAGGCAGACAGAGAGAAGAAGACAGAAGATACCTTGTCCCACCCTACCCCTCCCCCTCCCCCTTTGTTGTGGCCCTAGTTATGTGGTTCTGTCCCTTTCTCTGAAAGGGGATGTTCATTTGAAATTTGCTGCTGGTGTGTTGAAGGATGTTGTTTTATTGAGTATATAATAGCTTGAGATTATATATAGCTAAGCTATATTTAGTAATATATAAGAGGGCCAGTATGGTGGCCCGTAATTATGGGAGGAGCCCGGAGGGTATATAATCAGACCACCCACAACGGTCTGTGTCGGTTCCAGTGCAAGGTACTGCACATCAAGGGGCCGACTCTTCTCAGCTACCTCACGGTCGACTATCTGTGCGTCCAATCGCAGGTGCACTTCGGCTTCTTCATTCGTGGTCTTCGTCGGCGGTTCCCGCTCATGGTCGCAGATAAGTAGTATCCAAATCTTTTCATATCATGTGCAAACTTGCGGCTTATCATGCTTACTATCCTGCACCCCTTTCGCAAAACCTACCTCTGAGTTCTTGACACTCATGTCCCGACATCTTTCGGCACAGGCATAGTACGTTCGTAAATTCCTTCTACCAAACATACGATTCATTCATAGATCCAAGCCTCCGAGTCGCTGTCAGTCGTTCTCCAATATCACTCGCCATAGGCTTCACTAGTTATAAGATTCACTGTTCTCATCCTTTTTTGAGATAAACAGGTATTGTTTGTGTGGGTTTCTGTGGCTGATTGAGGTGTAATTAAACCCACCTGATGTCTTTCCTGCACTTGACTAGCCTGGGGGGATGGGTGGTTGATAGGTGTTTGGTTTCACAGTAAGGAATGGCATACACTCTACAACCAATTCGTATCAGATACTCCTTACTGCCAATTTATATCAGATTCATCTCATACATTTTTTAAGCTGATTCATGTCAAATGCATTGCACAGGCTGACTGCCAACTCACTGCGTGTCCACGTAGTTGTACCTTTGAGATCGGTCGTATACCTTCATCGATTGTCCCACGCTCGGACCGCTACACACTCGCTGTTGCAGGTAGGACTTTGTTGTTACCGCTCCTCTAAACTCTAGTAGTTACGTTATCATGTTCGTTATCATGTTCGTTTTGCAAAAAGTCGCACTTACGCCACCGTAAGTCTTTCTATGTCATCTTTCATGTATTTCATGCTTTTTACCCAACGCGGGTTTACTCGAGCCGTTCACTTCACGGTGATGCGGTCAAATCAGACACTCAAGCCCCTTACTCACCTCGCGTCTACGGCTGATTCGAATCTAGTCGCAACTTCGCTTCTATGTTTCGGATCCTTGGCAATCACAAAGCCCCTTCAACCGCCATCACCATTTAGTTGATTCTAACCCAGCCATATCATCGGCAATACGGTCAGATCTGTCATACGAGCCCCGTAGTCACCTCACATCTATGGCCGATTCTAATCTAGTCGCAACTTCGCTTCTATGTTTCGGATCCTCGGCAATCACAATCCCCTTCAAACCACCATCATCATTTAGTCAATTCAAACCCAGCCATATCATCGGCAATATGGGCAGATCTGTCATACGAGCCCTGTAGTCACCTCGCATCTACGGCGGATTCGAATCTAGTCGCAACTTTGCTTCTATGTTTCGGATCATTGGCAATCACCAGCCCCTTCAACCACCATCACAATTCAATCAATCCGAACCCGGCAATATCCTTAGCGATACGGTCGGATCCCATATATGAGCCTCTCAGTCGCATCTACGGAGGATTCGAGTTTAGTCGCAGCATCGGCGCAACGATTCCAGTCCTTGCCAAATGCAACTCTAACAACCAAGCCGAATCCTGTTGCATCTCCGACTCAAATGAGTCAAATCTTTCGCAGACTATTCCATAGCTATAACCCAGTTCAAACTAGTGACATTGACTGTACGAATTCAGCAGTACTTACGTTTGACTTTCTCAGTCTATCCATACATGATCATACACAATTCTCTCCACCAATTTGCTCAGTGTTTGCGCACGGTCATTCCTACATAATCACATTTCCTCTATAAACCTTTTCTTTCGCCTTTCAACAAAGCTCCTTGCAATAGCTGCAAGCATCAATGCAATGGCTCAAATACCCCCACTCATCTCCAGTAGCAACACGGCTGCTCTCCTCATTCCTACACACTTATAATTTAATTTATAGATTCAAATAAAGCTGCTTTCTTGCAATCGCTGCAAGCATCTCTGCAATAGCTTAATATGGCCACTCATCTCCAGTAGCAACACAGCCGCTCACCTCATTCATCCATTCATTCATTCTCACCTCATAATTCAAATAAAGCCGCTTCCTTGCAATTGCTGCAAGCATTTCAGCAAGTGGCTCAAACTGCCACTCATCGTCTCCAGTAGCAACACGGCTGCTCATCATTTTCTCTGTCGCTTTCCCCTTTTTAGGCCAGTTAGAACACCAGTCAGTCCACCCTGCACCAGGTTTGGACAGTATCTCCCAAAAAAAAAAAAAAAACCTTGTCGAGGGCTTGCATCTTCACCAGGGGGCCAGCTTTGCCCCAAAGAGCTCTTTGCAATCCCCCTTGTCAAAACCAGTCGACTTCACAACTAGTGCATAAAGTCAGGTGTTTAGTTCAATGGGATTCCCCCTTTTTCTTAAACACTCTTTCACTACATATTTTTACTTCACATACAGAATTTGACCTGCTCCTGAGGCGTTAGCAACTGTCACATACTTCTGTGCACTTCACTCTGTTTTTGAAGCACAAGCCTTCAATACGCAGACAAGGTCGCCTAATCTCCATACTTGCTGGCAGTGCAAGCATTAGTAGACCGAACCTACGTCAATTAACTACAGATCGCAACATTCCTACTTAGTATACCAGACTTCAGCTACCCACCCCAGTCTGCCCTGGGGCGCTCTGGTTCATTAGTCTGTGCCGAGCACAGACTGACACCCGAGCTATCGGTTACCTAGCCAGTCACCTCCTGGCTCACCTCGGTTGTCACGCATTCTTTTGAGTTTTCTAAAGTCACACTCAACAGCGCTCGAGCGCAAACCAACTGTCACTATGGCTGTCGTTCCTTGTCCTATTCTTCTTGTTTCCTTCTGCCTTTCATCTTATCTACCCAACTATCCCCTCCTACCTTTGCAACCAGGGGCGGACTGACAACTGATGGGGCCCCCGGGCAATAGAAGATCATGGGGCCCCCTGCGTCCCAAGCCACACCTGCGCAGGGTGACATGGGGGGCGGGAGCACAGCACAGAGGGGGACACTGTGGGTGGGAGAGCACACAATGGGACACTGGGGAGGGGGAAAGCACACAGGGGGACACTGGGGGGAGCACACAGGGGGACACTGTGGCGGATGGGGAGCACACAGGAAGACACTGTGGCGGGTGGGGAGCACACAGGAAGACACTGTGGTGGGTGGGGAGCACACAGGAAGACACTGTGGGGGGTGTGGAGCACAAAGGGGGACACTGTGGTGGGTGAGGGCGGAAAGCACACAGGGGGACACTGGGGGGGGCACACAGGGAGACCCTGGGAGGGGGAAGCACACAGGGGGACACTGTGGCGGGTGTGGAGCACACAGGGGGACACTGTGGGGGGTGTGGAGCACACAGGGGGACACTGTGGAGGGGGGTGGAGCACACAGGGGGACACTGTGCGGGGGTGGAGCACACAGGGGGACACTGGGGGGAGCACACAGGAAGACACTGTGGGGGTGGGGAGCACACAGGGCGACACTGTGGGGAGTGGAGAGCACACAGGGGGGGACACTGTGGGGGGTGGGGAGCACACAGGGGGACACTGTGGGGGGTGGGGAGCACACAGGGGGACACTGTGGGGGGGTAGGGAGCACACAAGGAGACCCTGGGAGGGAGGGAGGGCACAGGGGGGCACTGGGGAAGGGAGAAACACACAGGGGGACACTGGGGGGGAACACACAGGAGAACACTGTGGGGGGGACACAGGGGAATACTGGGGGACACACATGGGTACACGGGGGGGACACACAGGGGTACACTGGGGGGGAGCACACAGAGGGACACTGTGGGGGGATGGGAGCACACAGGGGAACACTGGGGGGAAGAACACAGTGAGACACTGTGGGGGGAGGGGAGAGCAGACAGGGGGATGGAGCACACAGGGGGACACTGGAGGGGGGCACGGGGGGGAGAGCACACAGGGGAACACGCAGGGGAACACGCAGGGGGGAACACTGGGGGGGAGCACACAGGGGAACACACAGGGGAGCACACAGGGGAACACACAGGGGAACACTGGGGGGGAGCACACAGGGGAACACACAGGGGAACACGGGGGGGGGGAACACAGTGAGACACACGGGGGGGAAGAGCACACAGGGGGGCACACAGGGGAACACTGGGGGGACACCCACAGGGGAATGCTGAGGAGGGGACACACAGGGGGGGCACACAGGGGGACACTGGGGAGGGGACACACAGGGGGACGCACAGGGGAACACTGGGGGGGACACACAGGGGAACACGGGGGGGACACACAGGGGAACACTGGGGGGACACACAGGGGAACCCTGGGGGGGACACACAGGGGAACACACAGGCAGGGGAACACTGGGGGACACACACACTGGGGGGGCACACAGGGGAACACTGGGAGAGCAAACAGGGGAAGTAGTGTGGGGAGGGGGGAGAGCTCACTGAAGTCTGGCCCAGGCCCCATTGCAGTGCCCCCTCCCTCCGATGGCGGCCCTCCAGTAAAAAAAATTAAGTTTCACTAACCATGGTCACCCGATGCCTGTAAGAATGCCGCTAACGGCGCGCTGCTCCTCGCCGGCCCCTCCTCTCTTCTCGTCTGTCCTAGGTGATGTAGTGTACAGAGCATGTACCTGCGACGGACGGGAGGGAAGGAGGGGCCGGCGGGAAGCAGCGCGCTGTTAGCGGTATTATTACAGACGCTTTAAGGGGCCTCTCGTTGGGCCAGCCGGGCCCTCGGACGGCGACCGAATGACCGATGGGTCAGTCCGCCCCTGTTTGCAACTTACCTCAAACATACGCACCCCCCCCCCCTTGCTTTTAGTTGATGCCATGTCGCAGGCAGACAGTGAGGACTTTGCCTCAGCCCTGCCATCACCCTTTACAGTCTCACAAGAGCTTGGACCAATAAAAAAAAAAAAAAAAAAAAAAGATAAATAAAAAAAAAAATACAATAAAAAAAAACAAATAAAAAATAAACTCATAGCAGAACGGTGTCGCAGGAGTAAATCCTACCCTGCTGCAGCCAGGAAACCAAGCCTTTAGGCTACTGTTTCCACCGCCAGTGGCAGCCCTTCCAGGCACCACTTCAGTCTATCTTCTTTGCGACTACTCAGCTGCACTCCTGGGTAACCACACTGTCAACAGCAGTCGCCGAAGTCCAAGCAGAGTGACAGCCCTGGAGGTACGCCCAGCCGTGCCCCTACCAGCTCCAGTCACCACCGTCATTCCCGTACCTTCACTTACAGATACACCCAACTTCTGCACCATCGTCTTCCCTGCACACCTTGTCCTAGCAGGGCATCTAGGAGGACATCTTGGATGACAACGACGTTAACTTAGCATCCCTCCTCATAGCAGTACACAACTTGGCCTAGAACAAATCATATTCGCGGGGAGATGTCTCCATCATCCTGAAGGCCAGAGACCCTTTACTTAATCGCAAGCTCACTGTCACAGAGTTTGTGCTGGCCTTGGGGACAGTCAGAGACATGCTAGGCAGAGCAACCCCAACAGGAGGGTAGAATTGGACCCGTATCTGCATGCAGCAGGTCACAAGTACGCAGGGTGCCCATCCTTTGACTATCACTGCTCATTTTCAGCCAAGGCAGCAGCCAGACTCAAGGGGATCTTTTACCTCCCATCTTTTAGTGTTTCTCGTCCAGGCAAAGACCCTGACTAAATCCTTAAAATAAGATGTGCCAGCTATAGCAGATCTGCCCATGGGAGTCGAATTTCTCACAAATTGGAATGGCATGCCAATGTGTATTCCCTCAGCATCTCTCTTCATCTCAGGTAGTCATGGTCACCACAGCCTCCACAGGTCCTCGCCTCAATTTTGGCCAAATTGGGTTTATAGGGCCATGGCTGTCAGAAATCCTCTTGATTCCTGGGTTCAGTTAGTCCTCCTCTTTTTTCGACCTCTACCCCATTGTCGCAGCAGCTCAAGTCTGGTGCAACAACTGGGCAGGACAAACAGTGACGTTCGCCACAGACAACCAAGCCACAGCCAGCATTAGGAAATAAAGGAAATCCTAGTAGCCTGCCATCGTGGCCTTCCTGCGCAGGCTGGTGCCACTATCCCCACAGCACCAATCTAACGTCCTATGCGTCCACATCCCAGACAAACGCAATAATCTGGCCGACGCACTACCCGTTAACTTTGCTTCGTTATTTTTTGCAGGAACCTGGAACCGACCCGACCATGTCTCTTATCCCACACTGGTCGTAGCTAACCTCGGATTCAAACAACACTTTCACGACGCTACCTGCCTTATTAATCTTTCACTATCTCACAACACCCTGAAGGCCTACCGGGCAGCCTAGAGGTTCTATGTCAGGTTACTAGCCTCAAACCCCAGAGCAATACCAAGAGTTCTCCATCACATCCTGGTCTTCATATTATGCCACCGCACACAGTTGGCATTGTCACACAATACCTTAGACCCCACTCAGCTGACATCCAGTATTTCATCCCCTTATGAGATCCTAACAAACCGTCTTGTTCGCCGCCCATACGGTCAAGACCATGTTGTGTGGTATTCACAGGCAATGACCCCAAATCAGTATCAAACGGCTACCCGTCACCAGCGCCATATTCCGAGACGTGTCTGTCATCCTGTCACATTCCCCTTTTGGCTAAATTCAGCCTGGTCATTCAAGCAGCCATCTACCTGGCTTTCTACAGCTTCTTACGCCCCAGTGAATACTGTCACCATCCCAGTTGTAAAGTGTTACGTAGACGCCACCTCACACGCCATCAGACTTCATCTTGCTCCTCAGCGTGTCCAAAACACAATAGTCCGGTCCAGGGGTTGACATAAAACCTTTCCAAACTCTCAAAGCCTTGTGCCCCGTTTCCATCCTAGATCAATTTTTGGCCCATATGTTTGATCCCTCGCAGGACAGCCCATTACTACCGTTCCCGATTAGTACCCCAGGCAGCAACTAGTTCATTAGTCACGTCAGTTTCCTTTTGAGCAAATTAGGCCAGGACCTTGGTCATTTTCTTGGACATTCTTTCGCATAGGAGCAGCATCAGCAGCCTCACGAAACGGGGTCCCAGTCCACGCGATCAAAGATGGGCAGGCGGGAATCCACCTGCTTTACTCGATACATCTCCAATCCACAAGTGGAAATGTCCTGAGCCTTCAGCAACTTTGCCCTGTAGTGTCTTGTTGTACATAAATTAATAATTACCTCCCTACACCAAATCTTTTGCGGCCTTCTCTTGGCATATCGCCCAGCAGAGCAGGGCTCACCGCCCAGCTCACCAGGGCTTACCTTACAGCAGACCAAGGGCACAATTCAGGTCTATTTTATGTTGTTAGTCTTGTAACGTGTTTATGTGTTCTTTCATATCTCTTAGAGCGGAGGGCTCCGACCATAAATAAGAGGGCCAGTATGGTGGCCCGTAATTGTGGGAGGAGCCCGGAGGGTATATAATCAGACCACCCACAACGGTCTGTGTCGGTTCCAGTGCAAGGTACCCACCCACCCATTTCCCTTCTCAGAGTACTTCACTTAAAACACGTTTCTCTACAGAAACATCCATTTACTTTCTTAAGGTATGCGGGCTTCTCTTGGCATATCGCCCAGCAGAGCAGGGCTCACCGCCCAGCTCACCAGGGCTTACCTTACAGCAGGCCAAGGGCACAATTCAGGTCTATTTTATGTTGTTAGTCTTGTGACGTGTTTATGTGTTCTTTCATATCTCTTAGAGCGGAGGGCTCCGACCATAAATATATATATATATATATATATATATATATTAGATATATTAGATATATTTTAAGTTGTACTTAATATATTTAAGTAAATTAAACATTTGATGTAAAGATTGTTGATAATAATTTTAAATATATCATACCTATAATAAAAGGCCACGGCCTATTACACCACAGGTGCTGCAGTAATGTGTTTCATTAGTAGAAATGTTCTGTCTATGATCCCATTACCCTGACCAGGCCATTTTTTACAATATGGCATTGCATTATTTTAACTGACAATTGTGCAGCCATGCAACGGAGTACTCAAATAGAGCTTTCTTTTGGTGGTATTTGATCACCTCTGCGGTTTTTATTTTATAAAGAAAAAAAGGCCGACAATTTTGAAAAGAAATAAAAAAAACAATAAAAAAAATAACAATATGTTTTCCTTTCTGCTATAAAACATATCCAATAAAAAAATGTTTAAAAATCAAATTTCTTCATCAGTTTAGGCCAATATGTATTCTGCTTTGTAAGAATACAGGATCCATGCCTTCTCTACTGACAGAATGGCGGTTTGCCTTGCTTACTTGCTGGATGATCGGTCCGAGGTACCTGCAGATCAGCTTCTGCTGTCCATAATCACAATGGTAGCAGGCTGGCGGTGGCACGCATGTGCGCTCCCAACCTGGAAGTATCAGATAACGCACAGAGTATGTGATCCGGCGCAGCATTGCCACCTTGCCGCCGTATGTTTATGTTATACAGTTGGCAAGTGGTTAAAGGAGAAGTACAGCCAAATCTCATTTGGCTGTACTTCACCTGTGGATCATAGGAGTGCAATTTTTGTTTGTTTTCATCAGGCAGGCTTGGCAAAGACCTCAACCAAATGGTCAGGATCTGCTCACATGCCTGGACCGGCACCCAGTTCAACCTCTCAGCGAGCTGCTGATAGCCTGAGCCGGCCACTCCCACCCCCTCCACAGCCCAGCGCTCTAGTGAGCGCATGGGGAGGGGGGCAGAGCAGAGAGCTGGTGACTGACAGTCACCAGCCCTCTACTCAGGGAGCTCACACAACGGGCAAACAGTGGTGTTTGACCGATCGGTTCTCAGCCTAAGCCCTTGTACACACGGTCGGAGATTCCGTCGGAATGTGTCCGATCGGATCGGTTTGTCGGATATTCCGACTGTGTGTGGTATGCATTGGACTGTTTCTGTCGGAATATCCGTCGGACCAAATTTTCCAACTTGCTGGAAATATTTTCTGACAAATTGCTCCGATCGGACATACTCCGATCATGTGTAGAGAATTCCGATCGGACAAAGTGCCACGCATGCTCAGATCAAATTCCTACATCAAAGCTATTGGCTACTAGCCTGAACGTAGTCCCATCGTAACGAAATTACGTCATCACATTCTGAAAGATCAGATTTTCCGACAACTTTGTCCGACCGTGTGTATGCAACAGTTTCGGACAAGATCCGTCGGACAAAATCTGACAGACAAAATCCGACGGATTTGGTTGTCGGAATCTCCGACAGTGTGTACAAGGGCTTAGAGCTGGCAGGGGACAGATGCAGCATGGGACTGCTGCTGCAACGACCTAGGTAAGTATGATTAAAAATAGATAAAACATCCCATACTATCAGCCATTATCCCTGCCCCTTTGTTTATATTCACCTGCCAGTCAGGAATCCCAGGCTGGTAGCTGAATGGGCCAAGTGGGAATCCATCTATAGCTGCTAGGAAGCCAGCCTGAGACCCGGAAGCTGTCACATTTAGCAGCAGTAGTAATACTAATGCTAAATATATCACTTCTCGCTACAGGAGGCCACCACTCGATTTAGTTCACTTGCTCGATCAGTGCGAACAAAATTAGAATTGATGTCTAGTTCTAGTTTTAAATCCAAAGCTCACCCGTACCTGGTATATAGTGATTTTCCTATATTAACAAGTAATTTTCTAAATTCAAATCCCATTTTAGATATACAGTGGTGTGAAAAAGTGTTTGCCCCCTTCCTCATTTCCTGTTCCTTTGCATGTTTGTCACACTTAAGTGTTTCGGAACATCAAACCAATTTAAACAATAGTCAAGGACAACACAAGTAAACACAAAATGCAATTTGTAAATGAAGGTGTTTATTATTAAAGGTGAAAAAAAATCCAAACCATCATGGCCCTGTGTGAAAAAGTGATTGCCCCCTAAACCTAATAAGTGGTTGGGCCACCCTTAGCAGCAACAACTGCAACCAAGCGTTTGCGATAACGTGCAATGAGGCTTTTACAGCGTCCTGGAGGAATTTTGGCCCACTCATCTTTGCAGAATTGTCCTAATTCAGTTACATTAGAGGGTTTTCGAGCATGAACGGCCTTTTTAAGGTCATACCACAACATCTCAATAGGATTCAGGTCAGGACTTTGGCTAGGCCACTCCAAAGTCTTCATTTTGTTTTTCTTCAGCCATTCGGTGGTGGACTTGCTGGTGTGTTTAGGATCATTGTCCTGATGCAGAACACAAGTTCGTTTCAGCTTGAGTACACGAACAGATGGTCGGACATTCTCCTTCAGGATCTCTTGGTAGACAGCAGAATTCATAGTTCCTTTTATCACGGCAAGTCTTCCAGGTCCTAAAGCAGCAAAACAGCCCCAGACCATTACACTACCACCACCATATTTTACTGTTGGTATAATGTTCTTTTTATGAAATGCAGTGTTCCTTCTACGCCAGATATACTTGGACACACACCTTCCAAAGAGTTCCACTTTTGTCTCATCGGTCCACAGAATGTTGTCCCAAAAGTCTTGGGGATCATCAAGATGTGTTGTGGAGAAATTGAGATGAGCTTTGATGTTCTTTTTGCTCAGCAGTGGTTTTCTCCTTGGAACTCTGCCATGCAGGCCATTTTTGCCCAGTCTTTTCCTGATGGTGGAGGCATGAACGCTGACCTTAACTGAGGCAAGTGAGGCCTGCAGTTCCTTGGACGTTGTTGTGGGGTCTTTTGTGACCTCTTGGATGAGTCGTCGCTGCGCTCTTGGGGTAATTTTGGGCGGCCGGCCACTCCTGGGAAGGTTCACCACTGTTCCATGTCTTCGCCATTTGTGGATAATGGCTCTCACTGTGGTTCGCTGGATTCCCAAAGCTTTGGAAATGGCTTTATAACCCTTTCCAGACTGATAGATCTCAATTACTTTCTTTCTCAATTGTTCCTGAATTTCTTTGGGTCTCGGCATGATGTGTAGCTTTTAAGGATCTTCTGGTGGACCTTACTGTGTCAAGCAGCTCCTATTTAAGTGATGCCTTGATTGTGAACAGGTGTGGCAATAATCAGGCCTGGGTGTGGCTAGAGAAATTGAACTCAGGTGTGGACAACCACAGTTATAGTATGTTTTAACAAGGGGGCAATCACTTTTTCACACAGGGCCATGATGGTTTGGATTTTTTTTCACCTTTAATAATAAACACCTTCATTTACAAATTGCATTTTGTGTTTACTTGTGTTGTCCTTGACTATTGTTTAAATTGGTTTGATGTTCCGAAACTTTTAAGTGTGACAAACATGCAAAGGAACAGGAAATGAGGAAGGGGGCAAACACTTTTTCACACCACTGTATAAAGGATAAGAGCATTGTTGTGATAATCAAAATCTTTTTGGGGAATATTTATAAACATGACATTCATCCTACATTCAATGCAGGTGAATCTTCAAGTTGCATGTGTTTGACTAATTTGCCATCAGTGATGTTTGGTGAAAGCCACATTAACTACTTTAGAAATATCCCCCTAGGTTTCTTGTTCATTACTTATATTGGGTGAATTCTACACAGCACTTGCCCTGTGACCATCATCAGGAAAACCAACAGCCATCTTTCATTTCTGCAGTCCAGAAATAAACCTGAAATCTAGATTCTCACTGATTACCATGAAGAGCAAGAAATGTTCCTGTTAGTATACTTTTCATACATAAACCTCTATATAGACATGGCTAAACACTTTGGGTCCAAAATGTAGCAAACACAACTGAGAATCAATAAGAAGAGAGGCAAAAGCCATTGCATTTGTTAATAAACATTATTAATAATGTAGAACTTTAACTAGCAGTAAGTAATATTAAAGTGTTTCTAAACACATGAACACAAATGCAGAATTTTTTTTTTCTTTTGTCTCCCGGAGATCCTGCCTGTAACCCACTTCCTGTTCTACATTGACAATGCTCACTCATTCTACTGTATTTATGGATTAACAACTTTGTCACCATAGGTTGCTCATGCCTGATTTGGACTACAGAACACCTCCCTGTCTTCATCTTCATAACATAGGGGAGAAATTCTGTAGTTTACAGAGGTGAACTAGGAAAGGCTGACAACAATGACTGAGATGTCAATGCAGCAGAGACAGAAAGCATAGGAAGTTTGCCAATTTATGGATTTCCGGTGGGATCAACAGCTATTTATTTTGACAATACTAAACATATATAATAATATATTTACATTTATTTTTTGGTAAATATGAAAGACCAAAAGGGAGCAAATAAGAGGTTAATTGTTAGGGTTTTTATACACTTTAAGTAAATTCAGCATCGCCGATAGTATTCCGGACAGCACAAGGGTTTCCTTTCCAAGTTTCTAAACGACCTCAAATTGTTAGGGGCAAACCTGTACTTTCAGTGGTGCGTACCTCAAAATGAATAGATATTTGAGAAATTTCAAGCTGGCATAATGCTTGTTAAAAATACACTTAATCTACATAATGCTTAAAAAAAACAGGAAATTACTAATTTAGGAGCACTTTTAGCTAGGAGGAAAACAAAAACAGCACTGCAGTATATGTAGAACCTAGGCAACCAGCCAAATCCTATCTAATGACATAGAGGCTTTCAGAGATGGGCAAAACTAGGAATAACTACTTTAGCTCAGCTATATCTGAATGGTATACTTAAATCCTTTGAAGATCTGAGGGGAGAATTCTCTGTAGAATCCAACTGGTTTTACCAATTCCTTCGATTAAGACATGCTCTTCATGCCCAGTTTTCTTCTGCTTATGATCCCATACACACTATCAGATTTTCTACAGATTTTTTCCTTCAGGTTTACCAAAACCATGTAGTGCAAGGGCCTGCCTGATTGCATACAAATTGAAACTCCTAAGGTTTGACCTCATATTATTTGGTTTTGGTAAATCTGAAGGAAAAACTGATAGTGTGTATGGGGCTTAAGATATTTTACCCCTCTATCCCTGTCTTAGATAAAATAGTATGGGCAGGGTCAACAAAGGGTCTTACCTCGGTTACTTATAGGGTACTGATGGGTTTCTATTGAACTTCCACATCCGTTCTCGGGTCGGCTGGGAGAAAGATATTGGTCCCATCTCTGAGGAGATTTGGGACAATGTCCTCCAGTCCCCGTGTCCAGGGTGTCTCTTTCTCCATCACACAGGCTGACCCAGATTTTTATTCTCCATAGGGTCTATACAACTCTGCAGTTCCTCTGTGCAATTGGACAGAAATCTGAGCCAGCCTGTGGTAGATGCGGTAACACAAGTATATTAATACATCTTTTGTTGTTATGTCCAAAACTTCAAAGATACTGGGTGGAGGTGATTGGTACCTTAAATAGGGTATTGGATATTAATATTCCGGTTGAACCACTTATATGTGTATTGGGTTACTGTAACACCTCTAACTACACCTCCCCTACTGGTAATACTATAAGGCGCGCACTTTTTGGTGCCCGTAGACAGATTGCTCTTAAGTGGACCTTTGCACATCCACTGACCGTTCCCAATTGGATTGTAGATCTCAATAGGATTATTCTTTTTGAAGCATACATATTCCCTAAGGAACTCCCTGAATAAGTCTGAAGTTATCTGGTCTAGATGGCTTCAATCTATGACTTAGGTATCATATCAACCAATGTGCACTGTGTACTTTGTAAGGCTGGATATTGTTATTCCTTTTTTTTGTGTCATATATACTCTGAGTGGGGGGGGGGGGGGGGTGCTTGGCGGGGCTTGTTGAAGCGAAATGTTTTTTTTTTTCTGGGGGGTTTTGGTTTGGTGTGATTTCTATTCTTGTGGTTTTGTCTATATTGTGTCAATGTCGTTTTCATATAAAATAATAAAAAGTATTTGATTAAAAAAAAATAATTCATGAGCCATGGTGCTTGGCGGGGCTTGTTGAAGGGAGATGTTTGTTTTTTTTTTTTTTTCTGGGGGGTTTTGGTTTGGTGTGATTTCTATTTTTGTGGTTTTGTCTATATTGTGTCAATGTCGTTTTCATATAAAATAATAAAAAGTATTTGATTAAAAAATAATAATTCACGAGCCAAATATTTTAAACATAAAGTGCTTGTATTGTTTTTGAAAAGTAGAATTCCTTTTAAGTGACCTGGCACTATGAAACTGTTAATTAATGCTTTATATTATAAACCATTTAAAGGGAAAATTTAAGTGATATTGCAATGTTAGTATTCTTATTGACTTTTGATTTATTAATTGATTTGTTTGGGGAAATGAAAAATTGCTTGGAAATACAACACTACCTTAAAAGAGGAACTTGCATCAAATCTTGTTTAATTTTATTTTATAGCTATGCTGAAAAAAACATCAGTAAAATCCAGAATTTCCCATAACTTAGAGCCTTGGCTATGTACTATACCAGGGCTCAAAATTTCAAGTCTTGAGCTACTAGCCAGGCCTCAAGGTTTACTTGCCACCAGTTGCCCGCCCCTAATTCCACCCCGAAACACGCCCTCATAAATGCTCATGAAATTACACTTAAATATTTTATGCAGAATTAAGATATAAAAATAAATATTAACAACAACTTTATCCGTGCCCATCAATGCAGGCTGCCTGTGCCCACCAATGCAGCCTGCGTCCACCAATGCAGTCTTGTGCTCACCAATGCAGCCATGTGCCCACTATGCAGCCTTGTGTCCACCCATGCAGCTGTGCGTCCACCATGCAGCTGTGCGTCCACCATGCAGCTGTGCGTCCACCAATGCAGCCTTGTGCCCACCAATGCAGCCTTGTGCCCACCGTGCAGCCGTTTGTCCACCATGCAGCCGTGTGTCCACCATGCAACCATGTGTCCTCCAGTGCAGCCGTGTGTCCACCACTTTTAGATAGGAGGAAAACAAAAACAGCACCGCTGTATACGTAGGAGTTATTGCATACGGAAAGCCCTAGGCAACCAGCCAAATCCTGTCTAATGACATAAGCCATATATTTTAAACATAAAGTGCTTGTATTGTTTGTGAAAAGTAGAACTCCTTTTAAGTGACCTGGCACTATGAAACTGTTAATTAATGCTTTATATTATAAACCATTTAAAGGGAAAATTTAAGTGATATTGCAATGTTAGTATTCTTATTGACTTTTGATTTATTAATTGATTTGTTTGGGGAAATGAAAAATTGCTTGGAAACACAACACTACCTTAAAAGAGGAACTTGCATCAAATCTTGTTTAATTTTATTTTATAGCTATGCTGAAAAAAACATCAGTGAAATCCAGAATTTCCCATAACTTACAGCCTTGGCTATGTACTATACCAGGGCTCAAAATGTCAAGTCCTGAGCTACTAGCCAGGCCTCAAGGTTTACTTGCCACCAGTTGCCCCGCCCCTAATTCCACCCCGAAACACGCCCTCATAAATGCTCATGAAATTACACTTAAATATTTTATGCAGAATTAAGTTATAAAAATAAATATTAACAACAACAACTTTATCCGTGCCCATCAATGCAGGCTGCCTGTGCCCACCAATGCAGTCTTGTGCTCACCAATGCAGCCATGTGCCCACTATGCAGCCTTGTGTCCCCCCATGCAGCTGTGCGTCCACCATGCAGTTGTGTGCCCACCAATGCAGCCTTGTGCCCACCAATGCAGCCTTGTGCCCACCGTGCAGCCGTTTGTCCACCATGCAGCTGTGTGTCCACCATGCAACCATGTGTCCTCCAGTGCAGCCGTGTCTACCACTTTTAGATAGGAGGAAAACAAAAACAGCACTGCTGTATACGTAGGAGTTATTGCATACGGAAAGCCCTAGGCAACCAGCCAAATCCTGTCTAATGATATAAGCTATATATTTTAAACATAAAGTGGTTGTATTGTTTGTGAAAAGTAGAACTCCTTTTAAGTGACCTGGCACAGTGGCACTATGAAACTGTTAATTAATGTTTTATATCATAAACCATTTAAAGGGAAAACTGAAGTGATATTGCAGTGTTAATATTCTTATTGACTTTTGATTTATTGATTTGTTTGAGGAAATGAAAAATTGCTTGGAAACACAACACTACCTTAAAAGAGGAACTTGCATCAAATCTTGTTTATTTTTATTTTATAGCTGTGCTGAAAAAAACCCATCAGTGAAATCCAGAATTTCCATGGCTATGTACTATACCAAGGCTCAAAATTTCAAGTCCTGAGCTACTAGCCAGGTCTCAACTTTTCCTTGCCACCAGTTGCCCCAGCCCGCCCCATCCCTAATTCCACCCCGAAACACACCCTCATAAATTCTCATGAAATGACACTTAAATGTTTTATGCAGAATTGTTATAAAAATAAATGAAAAATGAAAGTGGATTGTGGGACTTTAAATGAGGCATGGATATGTATTTGAAATGGTCTAGGATACCTGAAATGTTATTCATTGTCACTGTCCCTGTGGGAAAATCTGTATACCCATAAAGAATTGCTAATCAATCCAATAAATTAAATACAGATACTGAATAGTAGGTATATATAATGTATCATAATATATAATACATGGATCATGCAACAAGAAGCAAAATTAATTATAGTAATAATCATATTGACATATTTAATGTATATAATGGATAAACATACTGTAATTGGTACAAGCAATCACAATTAAAAAATTGAATGGACATACAGAGCAGGTGAACATGATTATCCTAATAAATATAACAATAAATTAATAAAAGAAATTCATGATTGTAGCAAACTTGACTTGGCATCCCTGAGTATGGACTCTACGCGCTTCATGGCGATTTCAGCCAATCATCAGGAGTGGGATGCATCAAAAAATCGCTAAATAAAGAGATGAAATAAATGAGTAAATTGGTCGGTCACAGTCTCAAATGAAAAATCATTGCTTACAAAAAGAGAACAGGTGTTGAATGTAAATGCATTACCTTTGGCCACGTTCAGATAAGTAACCCAACAGACCTAAAAAGGGTATAGGATGGTGGCACTGAATGAACCGTCTACCCCGGGGTTGTGGCGGGGACACATCCCCCTCACCCTAAGCCATAGCTCTCCAAGAAACCTGGAGGAATGGAGAAGGGGCAGTGGGAAACAGCGGCCAACGGGAGAAGCGAACAGCCACACCACAATGCCAGAGTATGAGGTATGCACATATGGGCCACAGATCAGAATCTAAAAGAGTAAATAAATAAAATGAATTGAAAAAATAAATGTAGTGAAATAAAATAAAATAAAAATTGGATAATAAAAGCTATGATGAACAATGACGTTTTAAAATGGAGGAAAAAAAAAAAACGTGTTATAAAATGTGTGTGAAGTAAGGGGGATTGCAAAAAAACAACACTGTCCACCTAGGGTGAGGGGGATGTGTCCCTGCCTCAACCCCGGGGTAGACGGTTCATTCAGTGCCACCATCCTATACCCTTTTTGGGTCTGTTGGGTTACTTATCTGAACGTGGCCAAAGGTAATGCATTTACATTCAACACCTGCTCTCTTTTTGAAAGCAATGATTTTTCATTTGAGACTGTGACCGACCAATTTACTCATTTATTTCATCTCTTTATTTAGCGATTTTTTGATGCATCCCACTCCTGATGATTGGCTGAAATCGCCATGAAACGCGTAGAGTCCATACTCAGGGATGCCAAGTCAAGTTTGCTACAATCATGAATTTCTTTTATTAATTTATTGTTATATTTATTAGGATAACCATGTTCACCTGCTCTGTATGTCCATTCAATTTTTTAATTGTGATTGCTTGTACCAATTATGTCTATCCATTATATACATTAAATATGTCAATATGATTATTACTACAATTAATTATGCTTCTTGTTGCATGATCCATGTATTATATATTATGATACATTATATATACCTACTATTCAGTATCTGTATTTAATTTATTGGATTGATTAGCAATTCTTTATGGGTATACAGATTTTCCCACAGGTACAGTGACAATGAATACCATTTCAGGTATCCTAGACCATTTCAAATACATATCCATGCCTCATTTAAAGTCCCACAATCCACTTTCATTTTTCTTTTATCAATATAGGGATGGAGGCATGCTTATGTTGCATTGGGGTCCAAACAGGTCACGTGCTTTTTAGTTTATAAAAATAAATATTAACAACAACAATAAATGTATCCGTGACCACCAATGCAGGCTGCCTGTGCCCACCAATGCAGCCTTGTGCCCACCAATAAAGCCATGTGCCTACTATGCATTCTTGTGTCCACCAATGAGGCTGTGTGCCCTCCATGCCGCCATGTGCCCACCAATGCAGCCTTGTGTCCACAAATGCAGCCTTGTGCCCACCATGCAGTTGTGTACCCACCAGTGAAGCCTTGTGTCTACCAGTGCAGGCTTGTGCCTGCCATACAGCCGTGTGTCCATCATACAGCCGTGTGTCCACCAATGCAGCCTTGTGTCCACCAATGCAGCCTTGTGTCCGCCATGCAGCCGTGTGTCCACCAATGCAGCCGTGTGTCCACCAATGCAGCCGTGTGTCCACCAATGCAGCCATGTGTCCACCCTGCAGTCATGGCCCACCAATGCAGCCATGTGCCCACCATGCATCCTTGTGCCCACCATTCAGCCTGTATCCACTATGCAGCCTACCTGGGCAGGGGAGGAGAGGAACAGGAGAGTCGCCCAGGTGATCAGAGTGCAGTGCAGGGAACACAGCAATAACAGCTTTCATTTCAATTGCCATGTTCCCGCCACTCAACATTATATACAGCTCTGCCCCCTGGCCAGGGAACTTTGACAGATCACCCATCACCGGGATTGGACAGGTGATCTGTCTATCAAAGTTCCGGGACCAGGAGGAGGGGCTGTATTTGACAGCGAGCGGTGGGGAACACGGCAAATTAAATTAAAACTGTTATCGCTGTGTTCCCTGCGCTGCCCTCCGATCACCTGGGCATCTCTCTCTCTCTCTCTTCCCCTCCGCAATTGCTGGGAGAAGGACTCCCATTCCACCCAGGCTGCTGGCGGTGCTTGCCCCTCGCTTCCAGGCAGCCATATAGCTCGCCAGCCCAAAAAAAACACTTGCAAAATGTGAGCAGGCGAGTGGATTTTTTGAGGGCTGTACTATACTACGTATTTACAACACAAGCATATGTTCATAACAGTATACATGTGTATTCAAGAGAGTTGTATGGCCCTAATTTGGCCCTTCTTCTCTTTGTAGACTTTGTAGACTGAAGGTAACTGATGCACAGTTGTCAGGAACCATGAAACAGACTGAGACAGAAGTACAATCAAATCACACTTGTTTATTAATAATAAAAATAAAAAAGTAAATAGAAAAAAGCATAGTCAAGCATAGCCAGAGTCCAGTAGCCAGATCGGGTAGTCAGCCAGTCCAAAGTTCATAAACCAGATCGGGTAATCAGCCAGTCCAGAAGTCAGGGATCCAAGGAGAGCAACTGCAAGCAGGATAAGAAGCCAGGAGGGATGTCAGCAAGCCAGTCTTAAAACAAACAGCAGGATATAAACGTGAAAAAGTCCTGCGCAAATATGCCAAAAAAATAGTCCTGGAACTGCTAAGTGCAAAAAAACGTTTAAATGAGTCAATATATATATATAAATTAAAAGTCTGTATAATCACAAGCACCAATGATGAAAATAAGTTGATGAAAAACGGTGATATAAAATCCAAAAATAAAGGCTCTCAGAACTCTCACCTCAGAAAGGAGAAAACCAAGCACATCACAAAAAGGGGGGTATCCCACTCCAATCCTCGTATCCAGCCACCAGAGGGATCCTTTACTTTGCCAGATTACAGATGATGGTTTCCATATTAGGCCACTAGAGGGCCATTAGTAGCACATGTACTTATTGCAATAACCTGAAGGATATTTTCCGTAGTGAACGGCTCAAATAAAAGAAGGGGGGAGAGAAGGGAAGCTCCAATGGTGTAGTATTTAGAGTAAAATAATATTTTTAATAATATAAAAGCAAATCAGACTCTCACATTTAAGAAAGACAATAACAGCACAAGAAGTAAAAAAATGGTGGCGTGGCGTTTTCCCCCAGTCCTACTTCACTTCCGGTACGTCCCACAGCCAGAAGTGAAGTAGGACTGGCGGAAGACACCACGCCACCATTTTTTTACTTCTTGTGCTGTTATTGTCTTTCTTAAATGTGAGAGTCCGATTTGCTTTTATATTATTAAAAAGATTATTTTACTCTAAATACTACACCATTGGAGCTTCCCTTCTCTCCCCCTTCTTTTATTTGAGCCGTTCACTACGGAAAATATCCTTCAGGTTATTGCAATAAGTACATGTGCTACTAATGGCCCTCTAGTGGTCTAATATGGAAATCATCATCTGTAATCTGGCACAGTAAAGGATCCCTCTGGTGGCTGGATACGAGGAGTGGAGTGGGATACCCCCCCTTTTTGTGATGTGCTTGGTTTTCTCCTTTCTGAGGTGAGAGTTCTGAGAGCCTTTATTTCTGGATTTTATATCACCAATTCATCAACTTTTTCATCATTGGTGCTTGTGATTATACAGACTTTTAATTTATATATATATATTGACTCATTTACACTTTTTTTGCACTTAGCAGTTCCAGGACTATTTTTTTGGCATATTTGCGCAGGACTTTTTCACATTTATCACTTTATTGGGTAGTTTGTGTTTACTATCTCGTCTTGCTGCATTTTTTGCACCTTATATTTGCACGTGCACTTTGAGATTATTTATGCATATTTTTTATATATATTTATTTATATTGAGTAGTTGAAGAGGTATTTTTAACCCTATTTGTATTTAATTAGATAGATTTTCACTTAGTAGCGCGAAGGCCCCCTCCCCTTTTTATTAAACAGCGGGATATGGTTCCTTGTGATGTGACCAACGTGAAGGCAATGGAGAAATGAGCTGGAAGGCTTTAAATAGGCAGGTCAGACGAGCATCATCGGGAACAGCTGGTAACTGTGGAGAGCTGGCAATTAGCCGACAGCTGAGTGGCCAGCCCAGAGGAGGGAGGGCTAAGCCAGCCCTGACAGTAGCCCCCCTCAATGACCCCGCTCCCTCGGAGGGCCCTCGGAGGGCCACCAGGCTTGAGGGGAAACCGTCTATGGAACTTGCGGAGGAGGACAGGGGCATGTACGTCAGAGGATGAAACCCAGGAGCGTTCCTCCGGACCGTACCCCTTCCAATGCACCAGGTACTGTATGCGCCCACGGAACCTACGGGATTTAACAATGGATTGTACCTCATACTCCTCATGGTTCTCCTCCTGAATAGGGTGAGGACGTGGCACCGAGGTGGTAAATTGGTTACAGACCAACGGTTTCAATAAGGAGACATGAAACACATTTGAGCTGCGCATACTAGAAGGAAGTTCCAACGCGTAAGCTACTGGGCTAATCCTGCGAAGGATACGGAAAGGCCCAACAAACCGAGGTGCTCAGTGAGGTTGTGAGATGACAGCCAGACCCTGTCCCCAACCTGGTAGGAAGGCGCAGGCAGGCGTCTGCGGTCAGCACGGAGTCTGTACCTATCATTAGCATGACGCAAAGCCTCCTGGACTTGTACCCAAGTGGAACGAAGACCACGGAGATGCTCCTCTAATGCAGGAATACTCTGCGGAACAAACAAGTCAGGCAACATGGAAGGTTGGAAACCATAATTTGCCATAAATGGAGACAATCGGGAGGCAGAATTCAAGGCACTGTTCTGAGCAAACTCTGCCCAAGGTAATAGGTCAGACCAGTTGTTATGATGTTCAGAAATATAGCAAAGTAGGAATTGCTCCAAGGACTGATTGGCTCGTTCTGCGGCCCCATTAGACTGCAGGTGATACGCAGAAGAGAACGCAAGCTGGATTCCCAACTGTACACAAAAGGCTCGCCAGAACCGGGAGACAAACTGACTGCCCCTGTCCGAGACAATCACCTTGGGTAGCCCATGTAAGCGAAAGATCTCCCGAGCAAAAATGAAAGCGAGTTCCTTAGAGGTGGGCAACTTCTTAAGTGGAATACAATGACACATCTTTGAGAACCGGTCAACCACCATAAGGATAACAGTGTTGCCTTGGGAGTTGGGAAATTCCACAATGAAATCCATAGACAGGTGAGTCCAGGGCCTCTCTCCATTGGGTATGGGTTGTAGGAGGCCCACTGGAAGGTGTCGTGGAGTCTTACTCTGAGCACACACGGGACAGGCAACTACGAAAGCAGTAACATCAGCCCGTAGACTAGGCCACCAGAATTGTTGGGAGATGGCTCAAATGAGTTGATTCTTCCCAGGATGGACAGCTGCCTTGGGAGAATGATAAGTCTGGAGCACTGCAGTATGGAGACTCTCTGGGACAAAGCAGCGGTCACAAAGTTTATCAGGAGGAGCATGGACCTGAGCAGCAAGAATTTTGTCACCCAAAGGAGAAGTAAGACTGGTGCGAACCGTAGCTAAGATACGATCAGGAGGAATCATAGGAACCGGAACCGACTCCGACTTGGAAGTGGAGGAAAATTGTCCTGACAAGGCATCAGCCCTTACATTCTTAGTACTGGGTAAGAATGAGCCAATGTAATTAAACCTCGACAAGAAAAGGGCCTATGGCGCCCTTCTGGGAGAGAGTCGCTTAGCCTCAGACAAGAATGTAAGATTCTTATGGTCAGTAATAATAAGAACGGGCTCAGTGGTACCTTCAAGGAGATGTCTCCATTCTTTCAGGACTAAAATGATCGGCAACAGCTCTCTATCACCAATCTCATAATTGCACTCAGCAGGTGACAATTTCTTGGAAAAGTTACTACACGGATGCATAGCGCTCTCAGAGTTAGGACATTGAGACAGAAGGGCGCCAACTCCAGTCTCAGAAGCATCAACTTCTAGGATAAAAGGCAACGTAGGATCAGGATGTTCCAACACAGGAGCAGAAACAAAGGCAGCCTTGAGAGTCTCAAAGGCCTTAATGGACTCCGGAGACCAACTCTGTGGATACCGTCCTTTCTGGTCATATCAGTCAGAGGCTTGACCAGAGACGAGAAGTTACGAATAAACTTCCGATAGTAGTTGGCAAAGCCCAGGAAACGCTGCAGAAGACGTAAACCCACGGGTCGAGGCCACTGTAGGACTGCTGAAAGTTTCTCTGGGTCCATTGAAAAACCAGCAGTGGAAATGACATCCCAGGAATGTAACCTGTTCACGATGGAACTCGCACTTCTCCAGTTTACAATAGAGATTGTTCTCTCTTAGTTTCTGAAGTACACGACAGACATCTGTGTGGTGGTTCTCCAGGGACTTGGAAAATATGAGGATATCATCGAGATAAACCACCACACACAACTACAACAAATCTCGGAGGACATCGATAATAAATTCCTGGAAAACTGCCGGGGCATTACAAAGGCCAAAAGGCATTACCAGGTATTCATAATGGCCTGTTCTGATAATAAACGCAGTCTTCCACTCGTCGCCCTCCTTAATGTGTACGAGATTGTATGCCCCTCTCAGGTCAAGCTTCGTGAAAACCGTTGCTCCTTTGAGGCGGTCAAATAACTCAGTAATCAATGGAATCGGGTAGGCATTCTTAATCATGACACAATTGAGACCCCTATAATCTATACAAGGTCTCAGTTCACCGCTCTTCTTTTTCACAAAGAAGAAACCAGCAACAGCAGGAGACAAGGATTTTCGGATGAAACCTTGAGAAAGTGCGTCAGCAACACACTCCTCCATGGCTTTATCCTCCAAGACCGACAAAGGGTAAACCCGGCCACAAGGAGGTATGGCACCAGGTTGAAGGTCAATTGCGCAATCATAAGGCCGGTGTGGAGGCAAACTACGGGCTTGACTTTTATCAAAGACATCACCAAAATCACGGTACTCCTACGGCAGGGAGGGGAGTGAAGCGGTGCACAGGACCTTGGATACCTTCAGGAAGCATGTCTCACTGCATTGTGGTGACCAGGAGAAAAAATCAGCATGGAGCCAATCAAAAGAGGGGTTGTGCCTCTGTAACCAAGGATAACCAATAACCAGCGGAAATCTGGGTGAGGAAATAAATTGGAATTGGATTATCTCATGGAGAAGAGCCCCTACGGCCATGGAAATGGAACCGTCTCATGAGTCACATGGGCAGGCTGTAAAGGTCTCCCGTCAAGAGCCTCAATGGCAAGTGGAGTGTCACGCAGCTGCAGCGGAATAGAGTGCAGCGAAACAAATGCAGCATCACTTAACAGGCCTGCAGCCCCAGAGTCGATTAGAGCCTGTATCTCGATGGACGACTCAGCCCAAGAAAGGGTGACCAAAACCAGGGGCTTATCCTTCTGGATAACTGGGGACAAAACAACGCCACCTAATGTCTGTCCATGACAGGACCTCAAGGTTCGGGTGTTCCCTGGACGGGTAGGACAAGATTTCAAAATGTGACCTGCCTGGCCACAATAAAGGCACAATTTCTCCCTCCTCCTAAAGGCTCTCTCATCCACAGAGAGACAAGTGAAGCCCAGGTGCATGGGTTCATTTTCACTGACCAACTCGGTACCAGGAGGCATGGGAGGTGAGGGAGGCATGGGTGGGACTACAAAGCTTGGAGGCAAATGTACAGGAGGCTTCCGCAAGCGCTCCTTAAGAGAGTCGTTCTCTGAGTCTGGAGTCAATGAGGATGGCAAACGAGATCAAGCTCTCCAGCTCAGTGGGTATATCTCTGGCTTCTATCTCATCCTTGATGGAATCCGAGAGACCATGAGAAAAAGCAGCCACGAGGGCCTCATTGCTCCAAGCAACCTCTGCTGCCAGAGTACGGAATTCAATGGTGTAGTCGGCAACAGTTCTCGTACTCTGTTTGATGGACATGAGGCACTTGGCAGCAGAAGCAAAGCGTGCGGGAACGTCAAAAACCCTTTTAAAGTGGAAGTAAACTCCCCTATCGTTTTCAGCCAAGGAAGCTACCATCTTTGCCTCTGTTTAATCTTCAACTGCTATGGTGCTGCACATGTGATTCGTTATGACACCAGCCATTGGATGGTTTGATAGTTTGGCTGAGAGCACAGCCAATGTGCAGTTAGCATTCCTGGCATGCCTTTTTTTTAACTGTTTAAATCCATGGGTTTACTTCCACTTTAAAGGAGGCCACGAACTGAGGGTAACTCAAGACAACAGGTTTTTGCGTCTCCCATAGAGGGTTAGCCCAGGCCAAGGCTCTCTCAGAAAGCAAAGATATCATGAAACCTACTTTGCTTCTGTCCGTGGGAAACGCCTGGGGCAGCATTTTGAAGTATATCTCAACCTGATTGAGAAACCCTCTGCATTGAACTGGATTGTCCTCAAATCGCTGGGGAAGCAGAGCAGAACCAGACATACCTCTTATAGAGGGAATACTCGAGATGGGTGCCTGCACAGAGATTGGCGCAGCAGCAGGGACAGCCTGTGACTCAGGTTGTACCGGAGCAGCCACTGTGGGGGATTCCAGGTGAGCCGTGTGATTCAGGAGCATTTGTAACGTCAAGGCAAACTGATCCATGCGGTGATCTTGCTCATCCAATCTGGAAAAAATATTACCAACAAGTGGATTGACTGAATCTTCTGAATTCATGGCCTTCACGTACTGTCAGGAACCATGAAACAGACTGAGACAGAAGTACAATCAAATCACACTTGTTTATTAACCACTTAACAACCGCCCATAGCCGATTAACGGCGTCAGGGCGGTTGTTTAACTCTGAGAGGCCATTAATTAACTGCCTCCCAGAATTCTGCTCTCGCACGCCCCCTGGGGCGCGCACACGAGAGCATCCATGACCGCCGGGTCCACTGGACCCGGCGCATCACGGATCACCGTCAAATGACGGAGTGATCACTTGTAAACAAACCGGCATCATGTTATGACGCCAGTTCCTCCCTCCACCTCTCTGTACCGATCGGTACAGCGGAGGAGAAAGAAATCGGTGTCAGCAGCACTGGCAATACTCTGTAATACCCCCCAATACTCTGCAATACCCCCCCCAATACTCTGCAATACCCCCCCAATACTCTTCAATACTCTCCAATACACGCCAATACTCTGAAACACCCCCAATACTCTGCAATACCCGCCAATACTCTGCAATACCTGCTAATACTCTCCAATACCCGCCAATACTCTGCAATACCAGCCAATACTCTGCAATACCCGCCAATACTCTGCAATACCCCTCCAATACTTTGCAATACCCCGCCAATACTCTGCAATACCCTGCCATAAATTGCCATACCCAGCCATACTTGGAGATACCCTGCAATACCCAGCCATACACGGAGATACCCAGCCATACTCAGAGATACCCAGCCATACTCGGTGATACCCTGCAATACCCAGCCATAGACGCCCCCCCCCCTCACTGCCCTCCGGTGCTTCTACCAACTCGCCAATACGATCAAAGCCAGAATCTTTTTATTTATTTTTTTATTTTTATTTCAGGCTTCCCAGCCTAGAGGTGAGATGTGGGGTCTTATTGACCCCCAGATCTCACTGTAAAGAGGACCTGTCATCTCATATTCCTATTACAAGGAATGTTTACATTCCTTGTAATAGGAATAAAAGTGATCAAAAATTTATTTTTGGGGAAAAAAATGTCAAACTAAAATAAATAAAGTAAAATGAACAATAAAAAAAATAAATAATTTAAAGCGCCCATGTCCCCATGTGCTCGCATGCAGAAGCGAACGCATACGTAAGCCCCGCCCACATATGAAAACGGTGTTCAAACCACACATGTGAGGTATCACCGTGAACGTTAGAGCGAGAGCAATATTTCTAGCCCTAGACCTCCTCTGTAACTCAAAACATGTAACCAGTAAAAAAAATTTAAAGCGTCGCCTATGGGGATTGTTCGATATCTATTTACTCAGCATAACTTCATCTTTCACTTTATGCAAAAATTGGGCTAACTTTACTGTTTTTTTTTTTAAGCACAAAACAGTTTTTTCCCCCCAAAAATGTGTTCGAAAAATTGCTGCGCAAATACCGTGTGAGATAAAAATTTGCAATGACCACCATTGTATTCTCTAGGGTCTTTGCTAAAAAAAAATATATAATGTTTTGGGGTTCTATGTAATTTTCTAGCAAATAAATGATGATTTTTACATGTATGAGAGAAATGTCAGAATTGTCCTGGGTGCTCCAGAACGCCTGATGGCGTTCCATGCATTTTGTGCCTCTGTATGTGGCCACGCTGTGTAAAAATCTCACACATGTGGTATCGCCGTACTCGGGAGTAATAGCAGAATGTGTTTTGGGGTGTAATTTGTGGTATGCATATGCTGTGTGTGAGAAATAAACTGATAATATGACAATTTTGTGGAAAAAAAAAAGGAAAAAAAATCTTGATTTTGCAAAGAATTGTGGGAAAAAAATACAACTTCAAAAAACTCATCATGCCTCTTACTAAATACCTTGGAATGTCTTCTTTCCAAAAAGGGGTCATTTGGGGGGGTATTTTTAATTTTATGGCATGTTAGGGTCTCAAGAATTGAAATAGGCCATCAGTACTTCAGGTGTGATCAATTTTCAGATATTAGCACCATAGATTGTGGACTCTATAACTTTCACAAAGACCAAATAATATCCACCAATTTGTACTTATTTTTTACCAAAGATATGTAGTAGTATACATTTTGGCCAAAATTTATGAAGAAAAATTACTAATCTGCTAAATTTTATAACAGAAACGAAGAAAAATTCTTTTTTTGACAGAATTTTCGGTCTTTTTTCTTTTATAGCACAAAAAATAAAAAACCTAGAGGTGATTAAATACCACCAAAAGAAAGCTCTATTTGTGTGAAAAAAGGACAAAAATTGCATATGGGTACAGTGTTGCATGACTGAGTAATTGTAATTCAAAATGTGAGAGCACCAAAAGCTGAAAATTGGTCTGGTTATTAAGGGTGTTTAAGTGCCCAGTGGTCAAGTGGTTAATAATAAAAATAAAAAGGTAAATAGAAAAAAGCGTAGTCAAGCATAGCCAGAGTCCAGTAGCCAGATAGGGTAGTCAGCCAGTCCAAAGTTCATAAACCAGATCAGGTAATCAGCCAGTCCAGAAGTCAGGGATCCAAGGAGAGCAGCTGCAAGCAGGATAAGAAGCCAGGAGGGATGTCAGCAAGCCAGTCTTGAAACAAACAGCAGGATATGGTTCCTTGTGATGTGACCAACGTGAAGGCAATGGAGAAATGAGCTGGAAGGCTTTAAATAGGCAGGTCAGATGAGCATCATCGGGAACAGCTGGGAACTGTGGAGAGAGAAGAGAGCTGGCAATTAGCTGACAGCTGAGCGGTCAGCCCAGAGGAGGAAGGGCTAAGCCAGCCCTGACAACAATCCACTATTTAGATTTCATAATTTTGTTGGGCTTTAACTGCTTAAAGGATAATAGGAGCCCTATTATGCTGGGTGGAGGTCATATAAATTCCCCCCAGGATCACACCTCGCACACACCCTATGGGCCATGCTTCAGGGCGGTCTGTAACCTGCTGTGTCCACAGGAGTTTCCTCACATATCACTGATTTACTAACAGACATATCAGACTGGAAGTCACACCACTTCCTCCCCAAACCAAGCTCATAATATCTCCTCCCCCAAGTGCCTCTTCCCCTGACATTTTTGTCAAGATTCAAAGGCACAACTATCAGTCCGTCCCTGTATGCCCGGGTGCTAGGGGTAACCCTAGACTATAAACTGTGCTTTCAAGCCCACATTCAATCCCTGTCCAAATCATGCCACTTCAACCTCCGCAACATCTCCAGAACATGCCCCTTTTTAACCATTGATACCACAAAGCTTCTAATTCACTCCCTGGTTATCTCTCGCCTCCTGCAACTCCCTCGTCATTGGATTACCTTTCCACAGGCTATCCCCCCTGCAGTCCATCATGAATGTTTTTACCAGACTCATCCACCTTACTAACTGTTCAGTGTCTATTAGCCCTCTCTGCCAATCCCTCCACTGGCATTTGCTCACCCAACAAATAAAATTCAAAGTACTGACAACAACATACAAAGCCATCGACAACTTTGCCCCCAGCTACATTACTAACCTGATCTCAAAATATCATCCAAACCACTCTCTTTGGTCCTCTGAAGACCTCCTGCTCTCTAGTTCCCTTGTCACCTCCTCCCATGCTTGCCTCCAGGACATCCCCTGAGCTTCTCTCATCCTTTCAAACTCCCTACCCCAATCTTTCCGACTGTGTCTTAATCTATCTATCTTTAGACGATCCCTGAAAACTCTTCTCTTTAAAGAAGCCTATACTGCTTCTAACTGATACACTGTATACCTTTTGTATCACTTGACCCTCCCTCTTGGATTGTAAGCTGTAATGAGCAGGGCCTTCTGATTCCTCTTGTACCAAATTGTATTGTAACTGTACTGTCTGCCTTTGTTTTGTAAAGCACTGAGAAAACTGTTGGCAGTATATAAATCCTGTATAATAATAATTTATGTACACTTCTTTTATCTTTTTGGGACTTTGGAGGCAAGGTCTCTGCACCTATAGAAAGGAAAACGCAATAAGGGAGCCCCCGAAGCGGCATAACCCAAAAGTATACAAAAAACAGGAAGTTTCCCCAGGTTTTTTTTTAGCAGCAGATAATTTGTATAAAAATGGTTGATGTAAAAAATCATTTATTTAACAGACCATATTAATTTCAAATGAACAATGATGAATCATCCATATAGGTCGTGCGACACAAAAACAAACATGGAACATCATTCATAGCAAAAAACAAAGGTCTCTCCACCTAAGATTCCAGGTACTCAAAGTTTCTAGACCTAAAGTGTAAGTTCACCTTTTTCAGAAAAATGAAAAAAGGTGAACTAACACCTACACCCCCTCCCCCCATCGGCCCCCACTTTTCTTATCTCTGTGGTTGATGAGCTGTCAGTGCTCACAGAGCCAATGTAGCAGTCCAGGGATTTGAACCACGCTCTTCCTCTTCATTCTGCAGGGCTTCTGGGACAGATCAGAATGATTTTGATTGATCGGCAATTGCTCTGATCTGCCTTGGAAATGCCGCAGAAAGAACAGGTAGAAGAGCGGGGATTTCATATCTGAAGACTGCTACAATGGATGAATTGGCACTGATAGCTCATCACCTAAGTACAGTGTTGCTTAGGGATGTGGGGAGGGTGTACAGTGTTACTTCACATTTTCAGTTTAATTCAGAGTTTCTGTATAAATCTAAATGAGACATCATTTTGGAGGTGAAACAGAGCCAGCAAAAAGAGCCAGACTGAAGTACCAGGGAGGTGTATGAAGGCAGTGTCTATCCAAAATTTGTGTAATTCTTTAACCACTTAAAGTCCGGGCCATAGCCGACTGACAGCTACAGTGTGGACATCAATTTCCGGGAGGCCATCCTAGGACGTCCTCCCCTGTGCATGCTCCCTGTGTGTGCCCTGCACTGAGACTGATCATTGATCCGATTAAGGGGCCGGTCCTGGCTCCTTACCATGTGATCAGCTGATCACATAATGTAAACAAAAGCTTGGTAATCTTTTTTTTTTTCTCCTCACACTGACAGCGTGAGGAGAAAAAAAAGCCGATCACCAGCTTATGTTAAAGGGACATCGGCCCCAAAGAGGAAGGATCACAGGCACCTCATCTGTGTCAATCAGTACTCCCTGCCAGTGCCACCTGTTATTGCCACCTGCCAGTGCCCACCTGTGCCACCTATCAGTGCCCACAAGTGCCACCTATCAATACGCACAAGTGCCACCTATCAATGCTCACCAGTGGTGCCAATCAGTGCCACCTGTCAGTGTAAGCGATCAGTGCCCATTATTGCCACCCATCAGTGTCCATCACTGCCACCTATCAGTGCCCATCACTGCCGCCTCATCAGCGTACATCAATGAAGGAGAAAAATTACCTGTTTGCAAAATTTTATGACAACATTTAAAAAAATATATATATTTTTTTAAATTCTGGCTTTTTCAATTTTTTTTAACAAAAAATAAAAACCACAGAGGTGATCAAATACCACCAAAAGAAAGCTCTATTTGTAGGGAAAAAAATTATAAAAATTTAATTTGGGTACAGTATGACCGTGCAATTGTCATTCAAAGTGCGTTGTACATTGCCCTGTTAGAGGAGGGGCGCGCTCGCGCAAAGCTCCGTGAGTCCGGTTGCAGGTCCCGCGGACTCGATCACCGCTGGAATACCCGTGATCGCCTCACGGAGAGGAAGTATGGGGAGATGCTAAAGTAAACAAGCATCTCCCTGTTCTGCCTAGCAACAGTGACACTGATCTCTGCTCCCTGTGATTGGAGCAGAGATCAGTGATCTGTAAAACACAGCCACGCCCCCCACAGTTAGCAACACGCCCCTAGGACACACTTAACCCCTACACTGCCACCTAGTGGTTAACCCCTTCACTGCCAGTGTCATTTACACAGGAATCAGTGCATTTTTATAGCACTGATTGCTGTTTAAATGACAATGGTCCCAAAATGTGTCAAAAATGTCTGATGTGTCCACCATAATGTCGCATTCATGATAAAATTTGTGATTTTTTTTTTATTAATAAAAATATGTAGAAGAACGTATTGGCCTAAACTGAGGAAATAAAATGTTTTTTTATATGTAGCACTAACCCCCGAAGGAGCTGCTGGTTAGATTTGGGCTTACCGTTACCTTCTTTTCTCCTCACTTCACGTCTAGGGGTGTCCCATGGTAGATGGCCCAGTAACTCGAGAGACTGACAACAGATCCACTTGAATGGATTTTATTTGCAAAACGTAGACAATGAACAGTCTCTTAAATTGGGATCAGGGGGTTGGAATGGAAGTTTAGGTACTCTTAGTGTCAAAGTCAAATATTGAAGAACTTGTTTACTTTGACTGCATCCAGAGAATAGCCATTCACAACTGGATGTTCACACAAGTTGGACAGTCCCTCTCTCACAAGGCCTAGCAGCCAACAAGGTGCTTAACTCTAGAACAAATCTCTGCCACAGACGTTCTTGTAGAATGCAAGCTTGAAGAACACTCGTGGGATACCTGGATCTTTCAGCCAGCTTGGCGATATCCACGAGACCAGATTCTCTTGGGTACTCCAGCTCCTCCAGGCTCTTACTAAGAAACCAACCCGTACGTGTCCTTCTTCTGAAGAGTCCTCTCCTGGATAGTGTGAAGTCACTGGGTCTCTCCCAAAACGGAGACACCACCCAAACACCTCAAAATCCTCCTTTAGTTTCCTTGCCTGGGGCTAGCCAGCCCCGAGACATCAAGATCGGGTGGATCCGCACCCCAGGCCATAGCCTTCCTGGGGGCTGGTCAAGAGGACCAGGACCATGAAGTCAGTACATCCTTCTGGACCTGAACCCCAAACCACGTGATGTCCGCATCTTAAATACCTTCTCACAAAAAGCACAGCAAGAGCGCCACTCCCACTGAGCAGACTCCGAGAGAGAGTGACTTAAGCACCCAACCAGACCATAGTTCTATACCTGCCAGAAGAGACAGTGCCCCCTGTGGCCAGGCGGAACATCTCATAGTCCAGTCAGACTGATGCTGAAGTCCAAATTTAGACAATTGTACCCAAACCAAACTGCAGTTTAGGTATAACCTTAACTTTGAAAAACAAATAGGGCGTGCTCTTCAGGAGCCGCCACTACATATATATTTTTGGGGGATATTTATTATAGCAAAAAGTAAAAAATAATGCGTTTTTTTCAAAATTGTCGCTCTTTTTTTGTTTATAGCGCAAAAATTAAAAACTGCAGGGGTGATCAAATACCACCAAAAGAAAGCTCTATTTATGGGAAAAAAAGGACGTCAATTTTATTTGGGAGCCACGTCGCATGACCACGCAATTGTCAGTCAAAGCGACGCAGTGCCGAATCGCAAAAAGTGCTCTGGTCAGGTAGGGGGTAGATTTTTCCAGGGCTGAAGTGGTTAAAAGAATAATTACATTTAAATATTTAAAGCACAATCTAAAATTAATTACTTACTTGTGTAAACATTTCATAGGGATTGAAAAAAAACTTGCTAATCCAAACTGCTTTGGGCCCCAATGAAAAACACTCCTTGCAAAAGGCTCAGGGAAATCCATCCTATACTAAGAAAGCAGAGCTCACTAAGCATTATTGGTTTGGTATAATAACCACTTTAAAAATCTGGGAATGTACAGAAATATAGCCTAATATTTGGAGCTTTACATTGTTAGATCACAGCCCTAGCTTCAGAGAATACATACATTTATCATTTAGGATTACATGCCTTTTAGTACCTAGAAAAGTATTTCAGACCTAATAAATGAAGTCATGCAAGTTTCTAACACTGCATATTAGATGCTGCGTGATGTGGTTTTATAGTTTTGACTTTCATCTGTGCAAGAGTATTAATGTGTGACAAATGAAGCATGAAGTACTTTACTTAGGTATAAATATTATAAATGTAATGTAAGCTTTTTGTTAGAACATTTTTGTCACGAAAGACAGGGCTTCCATCTTCACCTGGTCTCCCTTTCTGACACCTTCCATTTGAATGACCAAGCCGCGATGGCGCATGTGAGCCACAATTGCGGCACATCGCTCTGAAGGGATGGCATACTCAGAGCACAGGCCACATGCCCTTAACATTGGGAGGGTGCTTTGGGGTCTGACCCCAAAGCACCTTGTCCCCATGTTGATGAGGACAAGGGCCTCATTCCCACAACCCTTGCCCGGTGGTTGGGGGGGTCTGCGGGGGGCTTATCGAAATCTGGAAGCCCCCTGTGTGAAATGGTAATGGGGTACAAAAGTACCCCTACCATTTCACAAAAAAGTGTCAAAAATGTTAAAAATGACAAGAGACAGTTTTTGATTCCTTTATTTAAAATTGTCTTCTTTCCATCTTCTTCGGGTCTTCTTCCTTCTTCCTTCCTTCGGTTTCTTCCTCCATCTTCTTCTTCCTCTTCTTCTTCCTCCGATCTTTTGCTTCTTGCTCCGGTGTTCTCATCCGGCATCTTCCTCCACGGCGTCTTCTTCCCCAATTCATTCTTGGGCCGCTCTGCATCCCTGGGAGGCTCCTGCTGTGTGACACTTCTCTTCTTCTGACACTTCTTATATAATGGAGGACGGGGCAACAGGGTGACCCCGCCCCCTCTGTCACACGGTTCCGTTATAGAAGTGTCAGAAGAAGAGAAGCGTCACACAGCAGGAGTGCATAAATTAATCTCACACAGTTCTAAGTGTACTTGCAGACGCAGCAGGCTTGTTCAGAAAAAGTTACTTTCTCATTCTATTTTGGGCATATTTGTTACTTGGGTAGTTATTACTATGCTTTCTCACATCACCCACATCACCCCCATAATATTGGCACTTCCACCTTCTTTAAATTTTGAGTTGAAGATGCCGTGCACCATGTCTATAGTGGTGCACCCATCTCCTCCTCCCGTGCGCTGAGAATACTATAAGAAATGGGGAATTGCGCTGTGTTACAGTCGCAAATGTTTTGTGAATATGAAAAAGGCCATTGTGCATCGGCAGGCGCCGCAACTCATGGCACAAACCATTCATAAATCATCCCCATAGTGTTTTATACATTGATTCACATTAAGCATCCTTTTCTTCATAGGCAGATATTTTACCAATTTGGTAAAAAAAAAAAATACCGAATTAAGGTTATGATTACATAAAACTGGCTTAATTATAGTGCAGCTGTATTATAAAACAAAAATGCTACTTCACTGCAAATAACCAGATTAATGGTATGAAATAGCAATTCTTTCAATATAAGCTGCCTTAAAAAAACTATTATTTGTAAAAGTGAAGGCATATGCATAAATGCTGAAAGTAGTTAAAAAAAAGATTATATATACAGTATCTCACAAAAGTGAGTACACCCCTCACAGTTTTCTAGATATTTTATTATAACTTTTCATGTGACAGCACCAAAGAAATTACACTTTGCTACAATGTAAATAACTGAGTGTACAGCTTGTATAACAGTGTACATTTGTTGTCCCCTCAAAATTACTCAACACACAGCCAATACACCCCTAAGTGCAAATGTCCAACTCCTCCGGGAACCCCAGCCTAGGAGCAGGCCTGAATGGAAGTACTCCTATAGCCTCTTCCATCTGGAGTCCCGCCTCTATCTCCCCAATCACCACCATCACCACCACCATCACCAGGGCTATGCCAGCACAGGACTACCATTCAATTCCTCTGACTGCCTGAACTACAAAGACCAGACAGCCGCCTCCTCCTGGAAACTTAACTTTAACTCCACTGACTGCCTGTACTACAAAGATCAGGCATCCTGGAGGTTACAGGTCTTGTGAGATGAGGGCCAAGCACACCAGTCATGGAAACCCTACAGCATGTACAGGGGAAGGAGTGCCCCTAGAGGTGTCGGATGGCATCGATAAAGAACTGGAGGCAATGGTTGAAGTCTGTTGGAGGGACAGACCCCTTAGTGTCATTTAACTTGTCCCTGGACACTCATAAAGTGATTTATTTATTCGCTGAACTTGGGATGTGGACTGTGGTTTCTACAGACAGTATTGGAATAAGTCCTTCCATGGACCACTTCTACATTTTACTTTTAACCCAAAGCTCCACCATCACACCTGAGTGTATATAGATGGAAGGAACCCCAACCAACCCATCTGCATCAGAACCTGTACACAGTGCTTTGCCTCCCAAGGTACCTTCTATGGGACTTGTATCCTCCTTGGCAGCTGGAATGTGTAAATATTAGGTCAGTTTCTAGGACCCACTTTATTTTTAGTTAATTATGTTGTTTCAAATTAATATCACCAAACCCAAGCCCCTCCCCCTTTTTTCTGGAGAAACCAAATTCATGATATGAGACTTGGGGGTTTGCAGAACAAGCCACTGCACCCTTCCCACCACAAAGATCTATTACAAAGAAAATTACACTAGAGACTTCCTGCAAAATGGATGAATATGTTGCATTAAATCTTTTTTCATTTTTAAAAAATGTCCAAATTAGGCCCAATTAGCCATTTTCCTCCCCGGTGTCATGTGACTCATTGGTGTTACAAGGTCTCAGATGTGAATGGGGAGCAGGTGTGTTAAATTTAGTTTTCTCGCTCTCACTCTCTCATACTGGTCACTGGAAGTGCAAAATGTCACCTCATGGAAAAGAACTCTCTGGGGATCTGAAAAAAAGAATTGTTGCTCTATATAAACATGTCCTACACTATAAGAAGATTGCCAAGACCCTGAAACTGAGCTGTAGCACGGTGGCCAAGACCATGCAGCTGTTTTAACAAGATAGGTTCCACTCAGAACAGTCCTTACCATGGTCACCCAAAGAAATTGAGTGCACGTGCTCAGCCTTATATCCAGAGGTTGTCTTTGGGAAATAGGCATATGAGTGCTGCCAGCATTGCTGCAGAGGTTGAAGGGGTGGGGGGGGGGGGGGGGGGCAGCCTGCCAGTTCTCAGACAATACGCCGCACACTGAATCAAATTCGTCTGCATTGCTGTTATCGCAGAAGGAAGCCTCTTCTAAAGATGATGCATAAGAAAGCCCGCAAACAATTTGCTGAAGACAAGCAGTCTAAGGACATGGATTACTGGAACCATGTCCTCTGGTCTGATGAGTCCAAGATAAACTTATTTGGTTCAGATGGTGTCAAGCTTGTGGGGCGCCAACCAGGAGAAGAGTACAAAGACTAGTGTGTCTTGCCTACAGTCAAGCATTGTGGTGGGTGTGTCATGGTCTGAGTGCTGCCGGCACTGGGGAGCTATAATTCATTGAGGGAACCATGAATGCCAACATGTACTTTGACATACTGAATGAGAACATGATCCCCTCCCTTTGGAGACTGGGCAGCAGTGCAGTATTCCAACATAATGACCCCAAACACACCTCCAAGACAACCACTGACTTGCAAAAGAACCTGAGGGTAAAGGTGATGGACTGGCCAATGATGTCTCCAGATCTAAACCCTATTGAGCATCTGTGGGACATCCTCAAACAAAAGGTGGAGGAGCGCAAGGTCTCTAACATCCACCGGCTCTGTGATGTTGTCATGGAGGAGTGGAAGAGGACTCCAGTGGCAACCTGTGAAGCTCGTGAACTCCATGCCCAAGAGGGTTAAGGCAGTGCTGGAAAATAATGGTGGCCACACAAAATATTGACACTTTGGGCCCAATTTGGACATTTTCACTTAGGGGTGTACTCACTTTTGTTGCCAGCGGTTTAGACATTATTGGCTGTTTGTTGAGTTATTTTGAGGGGACAGCAAATTTAGACTGTTATACAAGCTGCATACCCACTACTTTACATTGTAGCAAAGTGTCATTTCTTCAGTTTTGTCACATGAAAAGTTATAATAAAATATTTACAAAAATGTGAGGGGTCTACTCACTTTTGTGATCGATATAGATACACACACACACACACACACACACAGTATACTACCGTGTACACGTGTACAGTATAATATATATATTAAAACAAAGGAAGTTTAATGTAATATTTTTTACAACGTAATGTAGATCTAGTGCATTATGTTTGCACCTGTAGTGGAATATATATATGTTTTAGTGACTTGACATTTACACACCTCTGGTACACTGTGCAATCAGGCAGGTGACACAATTATTTCCATTTTCAGCAGTGCTATTTCCAAGATTAGAACTGCAACTTCCAATGTCACATCTCTGCCTCCAGTCTCCTTTTTGGACAGTAAATCAAGATTACAAATATGGCTAGGTAAAAACGATTTTTTTTTTGCTATAGCCAGTACATATACACCTACACAGGGCTTTTTTGGGCCGAACGCAACGGAACAGCGACACCTCTGGCAAAGATAGTAAGAGAGAACTTTCTTTTTCTCATTTACTTTACTAGGTCGCCAGCCTCGGAGTAAGCAGTCATTAAGAAAAAAATAAATGACAAGGCCTTGCGAAGGGGTCGCAGTAACTGAACACTACGGTTGAATTTAATTAAATTTTATTTAGGAAAAATACACCATATCAAATATGACAAAATACCAAAAATAGCGGTCTGAGTATAACCTTCCAAAATATTAAAAAAGACAACGTTGTCATTTAAAAAGAGGGATGCAGCTGCACATACATCCACAAAATCAGACATACACACAGCTCAAGGGATGGGAGTTGATTGAAGTATTGTTGATCAATATATTGCATACTCTATCATCCTCCTTCCTAATTAAGCAGTGGTTTGTAGTCATCCCAAACAGGATATATAGATATAATTTTTTTTTAAATCAAATAAGTTTTTATTGCAAAACATACATGGTACAAGCCAAACATAGACAGGTAGAGCAGTCGTAGTCGTACAGCAGTGTTGATTTATGCGGATATAAAAATACTGGTAGTACAAAGTATAAAATAAATCCGGCTTGTAAACCGCTGAGACATAGGAAGTGCAATTAAAACTAAAAAGAGACAGAACAGAAGAAAAAAAAAAAAAAAGGGAAATAAAACAAGAACATGAACAAAAATGGCGTTCCCTCTGAGACCACATTGCATTTTGTAACAGCTATACAAGTACAGTATTATGCACAACGTCCAGCATCCAATTACCTAGTCCTGCTGGCCCCTACTCTTTCCCCTCATAAATGCTGGGAGAGAGAGAAACATAGGAGTAGCCCCATTAAGTGTTTATTATTGTCTATGTGCCTCCATGCACATGATCCTGGACCCACATTCAGCCCTGTAAAAGTCTGTCCTGTATAAGTTGGTGAGGGGCTAGCCCCGGAACCTCGAGCCACCCCTGCCACATAGCATTAAATTTGTGCGGTGCGTTTCTGTGTTGGTAAGTTATTTTCTCCCTGATCAGCATCTGGTTCACTTGGTCCGTCCATTGCTGCCTGGTAGGAACCCTGTGTGTTATCCACAATCGTGCTATTAATTTCCTGGCTACATATAATAACCGAATAATGGCTGTATGAGCCGATGGCATTAGCGATTCTTCGTCTAGGGCTCCCAACAGGCAGATCAACGGACACCTCGGGATACTAACCAAGAATACAGAAGAGATAGTGTCGAGGATCTCATCCCAATACCTTTTTAGTTTTGGGCACCTCCAGAACATATGCAGGAGATCACCATGGTCCCGCATACATTTTGGGCAAAGGGGGGATTCCCTAACACCCCAGCTGTGCAGTTTAACTGGCGTTCTATAAACCCTATGCAGTAGATATAAATGGGAGAGTTTATGGGAGGCCGAGACCGACACCAAGGCAGCGGAGGACAAGCAAAGGTTCTAGGTCTCCGCGTCCATCATCCCCAGGTCTGCCTCCCACCCTCTAGATATCATACCTTTTCGTTCAGTTTGCATTAAAATCCCATGTACTACAGCATGGTCCGTCAGGCAAAGCGGCACACAGCGGGATTGCGCCTGTAGCGCATGTCGTAGCTTTAAGTATTTAAAAAAGTCCCTACGTGGTATGCCAAACTCAGTCTGTAGTTCCATGAAGGACTTCAGCACCTGTCCACTATACAGCTGTGAGAGGTACCGGAGGCCACTCCTTCTCCAATTGCCAAATCCCCTCAGCTTAAAGAGCTCGCCATAGTTAGCATTCCGCCAAATAGGGGTGAGACCAAGAAAACCATGTATTTGTAGCAGTCGTTTAACATGGGACCATAAAGTATTCAGCAAGATAATAGTTGGGGAACTCCTGTCCATATGAGGGAAGCCTATATAGCTATAATTTGATTGAGTTGCAGATGCGCATGAACAAACAAGTGGTTATATCATGAGCCGTCCTAGGTCATTATTACACAGATTCAACTGTGGCACCTAGGATTAGGGGCTCTCATTTGTCTGTTAGATGCACAGGTGGCTTAATTGCAAATGTTGCAGTGTCCAGTAAGCAAGGCTGCGGGGGTAAAACTTCTTACGTGTAATACTCATTTAAAAGTTCACTGATCAATCACAAGTAGGGAGGAACACAGCAGATTAAATTGGTGTTGTCAGTCCACAGCTAATAAGCAAGTTCAACTGAATAGTAGCAATGTAAAATACTCTCACCCCCGTCTGTGTCTCCTCATACCCCCACCTATCCTTTCTGAGCCGAGCTCTACTCCTGAAGTCACCGGATTATCCTCTTGGGAAGTTGGTCTAGGTGTTGGATCAAGTGTCATCCCTGCCTGCAGCAAGCTCCCAGCTGTTCCATTGCCACTGCCTCAATACAGTCTGCATTAGTGCTACGACCCCTCTGTCATCACGAACGCGCTGACATCATGCGGAGTAAGTTGTCAGCTGCATAAGCCAAAAAACAGCTTCTGTAGTGCCGGTGTTCTGTCCAAAAGAGTCCACCTATCGAATAGTGTCCGCTGTGTACTGCGCATGTGCAGTGCTTGTGCAGTACGGAGCACAAGGAGATTCGAAAAATCTCCAAAGATGAATGGCGCCTGCGCTGTGAGTCCAGGTGCAAGCCCCACCATCCAAGTGGACATAGGGCTGCACATATTAGAGGGCCCCTCACGGGCTCGCTTCGCTCGTCACACTTCGGGCACGGCTCACTTCGCTCAGCTCTTTTTATTCTAACTCTATGTCCACTTGGATGGTGGGGCTTGAACATGGACTGACGGCGCAGGCGCCGTTCATCTTCGGATATTTTCGGAATCTACTTGTCCTGTGTACTGCGCATGCGCAGTACTCAGCGGACACTATCCGACGGGGGACACTATTTGACATGACACCAGATGCAGCCCTTACAAGAGTTGAGGGCGGAGTGATATCAACTGCACTCCACCTCTCTCTGCAGACCAGATTGCTTGCTCCTTTTTGGCACCAATCACAGCTGTCAGGAAGAGCTGCAGTATGATGTGCTAGCCTGGTAAGGTAATTATTCAGTGTTGCTGGATGGAGGCTGCCTATAACACTGCTTGTATATGGTGGCTGCCTGGATGTCTCTTTTCTGTATAATGAATGTCTCTTGCTGCATATGGGCTGTCTATTGCTGGATAAGGAATGCCTCTTGCTACACATGGGCTGTCTATTTCTGATTAAGAAATGTCTCACTGCATATGGGCTGTCTATTGCTGGATAAGGAATGTATCTTGCTGTACATGGGCTGTCTATTGCTGGATATGTGCTGTCTATTGCTGGATATGGGCTGCCTATTGCTGGATATGGGCTGTCTCTTGCTGGATAATTGCTGTCTCTTGCTGGATATGGGCTGTCTATTGCTGGACAAGGGCTGTCTCTTGCTGGACAAAAGCTATCTCTTGCTGGATATGGGCTGTCTATTGCTGGATATGGGCTGTCTATTGCTTGATAAGGGCTGTCTCTTGCTGGATATGGGATGTCTCTTGCTGGATATGGGATGTCTCTTGGTGAATATGGGCTGTCTCTTGTTGGATATGGGCTGTATCTTGCTGGATAAGGGATGTCTCTTTCTGGCTAAGGGATGTCTCTTTCTGGATAAGGGATTTCATTTTCTGAATAAGGGATTTCACTTTCCGAATAAGGGATGTCTCTTGCTGGAAATGAATTGTGTCTTTTGCTGCATATGAGTCTGTCTCTTTGCTGCATATGGGTCTGTTGAAATTGTCTGCACGTGCCTCTGTGCTTACTTTGGTAATTGCTGGATATTTCCAATGTTTTGTACATTTTACTACGTTGCTTTTGTATTAACAAATTCCATACAAATTACTTGTATAGCTCCCCCCCCCCCAATTATACTTGGTTCCCTGTTCTCTAAAGGGGGCTGTGCTAGATGTATAGGGGGGGGGGAGAAAAGGGGTGGTCTTAGGGCAGTGGTGGCGAAGGTTGGCACCCCAGATGTGTTGGAACTACATTTCACATGATGCTCATGCACTCTGCAGTGTATTTGAGCATCATGAGAAATGTAGTTCCAAAATATCTGGGGTGCCAAGGTTCGCCATCACTGTCCTAGGGAGTGGGTAGGGTGGAGATAGTCGTGACCTAGGGGAGAAAAGTGTGTTGCTGCACATACACATGTGTGTTAGGCTGTTTTCTTTTAATTATTTTTTTTTTTTCATTTCACTTTAACATAAGTACAACATGTCATGCCTTATGCAAAGTAAAATTTATAAAGCCACCTAACATAGTCAATTCAGCAGTAATACTTGTTTGAATTGTTTATTTCAAGGGCGCTTGTTACCTTTCCCTCCCAGGCATGAAACCCCTGCCACTGCAGAATATCCAGTGCTTTATGGGAGACCATATGACCTCCTTCAATGATGCAGGGCTTGGGTCTGGGGGGCCAGTTGCTAGGCCCAAGCACTGTTACATGATGGAGAGGGTGTCCTCCATCCTCCCCCCAAACTCTGATATCAGCCTCATGGGGTATCTTGAGGTGGCAGAAGGAGCATCAGGGAATAAGGTAGTTGGAGTTAGGCTTCAAACAGATTTTCTCCTAAATGAGCATGGTGACAGAGCCTTTTTAACAAAAGATTTTCATATTTTATCTAACAAGAACAATTGACTACTGTCTATGATATTTTTTTTATTTGCACTAAGGGACACATTTCCGAAAGCTTGTCCTCTAAATGTGGATGTTCGTGCAAATAAAAAAAGTATCACAAACAGTACGCAATTGTTCTTGTTGCAAGTGCACTAATACAGCTAATCACCTCAAGCATGTTTTATCCAAGCCTTCCAAACCTCCTAAATCTCCTGATATTTATCATTTCTTGTGTAAAGTGGCAGTCTGATTTCAAAGATGATCATGTGTAATTTGTATACCTACAGATACGGTACACAATTAATTTATTTCTTTTTTCATTTTTTGTATTGACAGGTTTTCCAATCAGGATTAAAAAGGGTGCAAATTAGGTACAGCCCACCTGAAATATGGTTTACTTGAGAACAATGAATTATTGATGACTTGGTCAACATGGGATCCACTACATACCGAAAGGCAGCTACACTGGATGAACTTTTGTATACATGCATTGATATGTTTGGTATGTTTGATAAAATTATATCTATGATCACGTATTATACTTGATTATACACTGTTCTTTGAATACATTGTTCCAATAAGGTGACAAGGTCATCTCCTGATATTTGTATAATCTGAACTTGAACTTAAGATGCAAGTGCAGCCACCTTTTTTGTTTTGTACAGTTTAGAAGGGCTAAAAACTAAGGTTTTCTTAGCTGTCTGTGTCCTTCTTAGGGAGCTTTTTTTCTCATTTCCTATCCAGGAAACATGGCAGGAAGTGAGAAGAATATCCCTACTTTTGACAGATGTTCCCACTGACAGATATGCCCTCAATTCCTGTGACAGTGTCAACTGTCATCTTTTCAACTTTCACAAGGACTACAAAGACACAAGTAAGTAAAGGTGAATTTCCCCTTTCCAGCTATAAAAATTGTCAGAGACTCAAACCCTTTCCAGTCCCTCAAAAACTAAATGGAAAGAGTTTTGGTTTTAAGGCTTATTGAGATTAATATAAAGCTTATCACATCCTGCATTATTATTGTAAGGGGCTATGTTTGGGCACTTTTTTAGGCTTCATGCACACTGTGCTCCTTTGGTAAACTTTTCTCCTTACAGGAGAAAAACTGCTTAAAAAATGCAGTAAAGGGCACGTTTTTCACAAGTGTTTCTGTTTGTCGGCATTTATGAACGTTCCTACTTTTATCGTTAATGCATTCTATTAGCCAGAAAATTAATTTATTCTGGCCTTTAGAATGCATTAGCATCCAAACACACATAAACAACTGTTTAAACACGTTTATTCGAGTTTGCATGTTTTTTCTGCCAAATTGTTCCTCTCTGAATGTGCACGTGATGGGTTTTTTATTCTGATTCTACACACTCCCGTCTGTAAACACCAATTTGTGCATGAACATTTAGGCTAACATGGAGGGGCGTTTAGAGACAGAAAAAATCAAAAACTTTAAAAGTCCATAAAACAGGCATTTTTAGATGCATTGTAAACAAGACCTTATAGTGAGCAACATAAGGCAACATTTGGATTTCCAAATGTGGAAAATCCTGCTGTTCTATTGGATGACGCTAGGCTTTTGGCATTTTTCATATATTTGAACCCAACTTTTTTTTTTATTAATTGCTCTTTTTTTTAAATACTTTTCTCAAATTTTACTGCTGTCCTTAATCCTGTTAGAAAGATCTCACTTTCCCTGTGACAGCAGGTCAAGCAGTGAACAGAAGAGATTGTCTCCGAACAGGAAGACACAGACAGTAAAAATATCCAAGCTTCCAAACCTTCCCCATTTTATTAAATAAAATGTTGCATTGAAGCCTATGTCTCAACTGGAGAGATTTCCCATCACTTTCTGTCCAGGCAGGAAATGTGAGGCCGCGTACACACGGGCGGACTGTTCGCCCAACTTTGTCCGCTGAACAGTGTTTGGGCGGACAGTCCGCTCGTGTGTGGGCTTTCAGCGGACAGTTTCAGCGGACAGTTGGACGGACAAGGTTTTTCGGAAATTCCGAAAAACTGTCCGCTGAAACCTTGTTTGAGCGAACAGTCCGCCCGTGTGTAGGCTTGTTCGTCAAACAAAGTTGCGCGCATGCTCAGAAAGGATTTTCACGCCGAAAGCTATAATGCAGTGTATAGGACGTCGTATTTTTCGTCCCGTCGTACGTGCCGTTCACGTCATCGCGCACGGTTTCAGCAAACTGTTTGTTCGTCGTGTGTGGGCATGTCCGTCCATGCTAAGTTTGAGCGGACTGTTTGCCGAAACTGTTGGACGGACAAAGTTGGGCGAACAGTCCGCGCGTGTGTACGCGGCCTGACCGCTGTAAAAGCCTGGAAGGTGCATGGAGCATATAAGTGTCACAGCAAAGGTATAGGGGTCCGAGTATATCTTTTTAACAAAGAAATTCAAGGAAAACAAAGATATCAAGCCAGCCTATGCATTTTAGGGGTTATTCAGCCCTCCCCTTCATCAGAAGGTTTAGCTGGAACCTTAGTGGTTAATAAGGGTTAAATCAAGTCTGGAATAAACTGTAACTTTAACAGTTTTGCTGCTAGTTTGCTTTCTAGTTTTATGTTTAAAGCATATAAGTTGCTTTAAACATGCTTTTGGATTAAAGGAACACATACAGAATACTGTTTGTGTTTGTGTGTATATACGGTATATATATATATATATATATATATATATATATATATATATATATAAAATATAGTATATTAGCAATACTGTACTAGTCCAAGAATGACATTTTATTGTAATATTCCAAAGTGAATATGGAGGAGAGGAGAATGGAGGGTATGATGGGGAGAAATATGAGCAGTAGAGAAGCGCAGAGGGTATGACAGCAGGTTGTAAGTTGAACTGTGCGGTTGATATATTAGTGAGCAGTATCTGAAGGAGAAGGACTTTGGAGGGCATGACCATGGCCAGTTCATGCAGAAAAAGAGTGCAGTAGGCATTATTTGCAGAAAAGGTGGCAGAGTATAGCAGCAGGCAGTAAGTGCAGGAGGGCAGTTTGGAAGGCTTGATAGTGAGCATATGTGCGGGAGAGGAGTTTGGTAGGTGGACTTTTTTAAAGTAGTTTTTATTGGAAACATAAAAGATTCTTTGTGTTGATGTGTTAAAGAAAGCTGATTGAAGAGATTTTTTATTTGATGGGTGCATACTATTTTATATTTATATTTCAAAGTATCGCATCCTTTATAAAACCTTTTTAGCATAAATAACATGTAGATATTTATAAATATATAGAAATTGTTGAGACCATACCATCCAATTGCTACAGTGGTGCAGCACAAAGGTGCGCCTTCTGTAAAAAAGTGATAATGACCTTCTGCGCTACTCAAAAGCCTATATAATAAGTGGCTGCTGCTGTGACAATGCCTAATTATTCAAATTAAAGCGCAAAAATAAAATACACTGCTACCAGAATAAATAAATGAGCCGTGTCAAACACTGCGTGCAAGATAATATATATAAATTTGTATAAGTAAATCACAAACCATATGCCCATCAAGTGTGCAAATCACATAGTAACACCATACCATAACTGCAGAAAACATATTGCAAAAATATATTACAAAAATTTGTAGTGTGTAGCCACCCTGGCGTATGATTATGTCAGATTTTTGCAATGTCAAAGTGGTACAATTGTTTTGCATAGAGATTTGGTGTTTTATATTGTAGGCCTGTAATTCTTAGTAATAACACACTTAAATCTGTCCAAACAAGAGTCTAGTAGACATCCCAGGTATGATAAAGTTTGAAACATAAAATCCTAAATTATAATCTAATAAATAACTATAAATAATTATAAAAAAATAATAATATAATAAAATGTATTTACCCACAATTCACTATTGCTCAATTCTGCAAGTGTTCCAATTTACTATCGCTGTTTTCTAGCTGGTCTAAAACCATTTTTGACGTAAAGGGACACTTTTTGGTTGCTATGGACAATCTCAAGTTTCAGGCAGAAAGAACAGTATATATAATATAAAACTGCATGCAGGGTACTGGACAAAGCACTAGGGACAAAATGGATGTGAAATGATTTCATACAGTAATGTAATCTGTAAGATTACAGTGTACTGTACGTGTTATGAATTTTCTATTTTTTGAATTTGCTGCCGGGCTCCGCCCCATGCGTTGCGATGCTCGCAGGGAACGGAGCACAGCACAGAGGCATCGGGCGGAGGACACAGCCTGTGGACACAGCGGGGGGACATCACAGGATCCTGGGGACAAGGTGAGTAACCTGCACCAGGATCCTGAAATGCAATCCCGAGTAGGGATGAGCTTGGTGTTCGTGTCGAACGCATGTTTCGACTCGAACACCGGATGTTCGCCTGTTCGTCGAAGCCAGAACTCTGTGGGCCATTCGCGACAAATTCGTGTGACGCTCACGGCCCACAATGCACTGCGCCATCACAGTGCATTGCTGGCTCATGATTGGCCAAGCATGCACCGTGACCCCGCATGCTTGGCCAATCACAGCGCCGGCAGAGAAGAGAGCCATGATTGGCCTCAGGCAGGATGCCTGTGGCCAATCATAGCTCAGGCTGTGTAGTACACGCCCCACACTATATAAGGCCGTGGCGGTCTTGTGTAGTGTGTTGGCGTCTGCAGGAGTTAGTGGGTGTTGTCTGTGTACCTCCAGCGCAGTATACACCTGTATCTACATATTTAGCGTTATTGCTCTTCTGTAATTGAGCTATCAGCCATCTGCAGGAGTTTCTAGGTGTTGTCTGTGTGCCCTGAGTGCAGTATACACCTGTATCCACCTATTTAGCGTTATTGCTCTTCTGTAATTGAGCTATCAGCCATCTGCAGGAGTTTCTGGGCGTTGTCTGTGTGTCCTGAGCGCAGTATACACCTGTATCTACCTATTTTGCTCTTCTCTAATTGAGCCATCTGCAGGAGTTAGTTGGTGTGGTGTGCCTCCAGCATAGCACAGTATACACCGGTATATACCCTTTAATTCCTGTTGTTCTATAATAAACGCATCTGCAGAAGTTAGTGGGTGTTGTGTGCCTCCAGCACAGCACAATATACACCTGTATCTACCCTTTATTGCTGGTGTTCTATAATAAAGGCATCTGCAGAAGTTAGTGGGTGTTGTGTGCCTCCAGCACAATATACACTACCCAATTTCTGGTTTTCCCATCTCCCTTCAGGCCATTACCATGTCTGGAAGGCCAACAAGAAGAGGCAGACAGGCACACGCCGATAAAAGAGGGCAAGCAGGCTCTGTGTCTAGAGACAACAGTGCTGGACGTGGACGCGGTACATCTTCAGCAGCACGTGGCCATGGGACACGCTTGTCCTTATTTTCGGCAGCTGGACGTGTTGAGCCGCATCATGCCGAAGACTTGGTAGAGTGGATAACCAAGCCCTGTTCATCCTCCTCATCCTCTCTCACTCAGGCTCAGGGTACTAGCCAAGCAGCTTCCAACGCATCCTTTTCCCTCGTTTCAATGTCATCATCAGTGACTCCTTCCCTAGACCCACCACGTCCTCCTGAGGAGTCCCCTGAACTCTTTGAGCACAGTGTTGGGTACATGCTCCAGGAGGATGCCCAGTGTTTTGTAGGCTCTGATGATGATACTCAGCTAGAGGAAGGCAGTAGCGTGAGCGCAGAGAGAGGGGATGCTCAAGAAGGACAGCAATCTAGCAGTCATGTTCCACAAGCTGCAGCATACTGCCAGGTTTGCTCCAGTGACGAAGAGGTAGGGGATGATGAGGGCCCTGACTCCACATGGGTGCCTGGTAGGAGAGAGGAGGAGGAAGAGGAGGAGGAGGCACATCTCCAACGAGGCAGATGCCCTCCGGGGGCCAGCTTAGGGGCAGCACACCGACTGAATCACACTGCAGAGCTCCACTTGTGCAGGACGCTGCCTCTGCGAGTTATTCCAAAAGTTCTTTGGTGTGGGCCTTTTTTGAGACAAGTGCATCAGATTGCACCGCTGCTATTTGCAACATATGTCTCAAGCGTATCTTGCGTGTCCAAAGCATCAGCCGCTTGGGCACCACATGCTTAACCAGACATATGTTGACCTGCCATGCAGCTCGTTGGCAAGCGTACCTCAAAGACCCACACCAAAGAACAAAGCGGACCTCTCCTTGCTCCTCATCAGCTGGGATCTCCAACCCCACTAGACCTTCAGTCCTCTCTGAAACCTGCTCTGAGAGGAATGAAGGTGTAGAATTAGGTGCTCTTCCAGTGCTCTGTCCTCGGAACCAGCGGTGCTCCGTAGGCGTTCAAGGGGCTACGCAAGTACGCAGGCAAAACAATGCCATGCCATGCTTGCCATGGTTTGTTTGGGGGACAGGAACCATACTGGGGCAGATATTTTGTCAGCTCTGCAGGGGCAGGCCGAGAGGTGGTTGACGCCATGCCAGCTTAAGCCAGGATTGGTGGTTTGCAACAATGGCACCAACCTCCTCTCCGCTCTCCGACAGGGACAACTGACCCATGTGCCCTGTGTGGCTCACGTCTTTAACCTGGTGGCGCAGCGTTTCTTGGGCAGATACCCGGGCTTACAGGATGTCCTGAAGCAGGCCAGGAAAGTCTGTGTGCATTTCTGCTGATCATTTAATGCCTGTGCTCGGCTGACAGAGCTCCAAAAGGAGTTGAACCTGCCCAAGAACCGCCTTATATGTGACATGCCCACCAGGTGGAACTCAACGTTGGCCATGCTGCAGCGGCTGCACACGCAGCAGAGGGCCATCAATGAGTACCTGTGCAACTACGGCACCAGGACAGGGTCAGGGGAGCTCGGTTTTTTCTCACCACGCCAGTGGGGCACGATCAGGGATGCATGCACTGTCCTGTCACCGTTTGAGGAGGCCACAAAGATGGTGAGCAGTGACAGTGCATGCATCAGTGACACTGTACCTCTTGTTCACCTGTTGGAGCATACGCTGTGTGGAATAATGGACAGGGCACTTGAGGCAGAACAGAGGCAGGAAGAGGAGGACTTCCTTGCCTCTCAAGGCCCCCTTTATCCAGACAGTGTTCCTGCTGTCCCACCCATCTGTCACGGTCCCTACCGTGTCTTTTAGAGGGCCCGGCATGGTCGCTCCGCAAGTGGCTCTAGGTGGTATTGAACTAATGACTGTTCTTGCTCCTGTTTCTTTACCTCTGAGCCACACCTCAGTTGTATTCTGCCTGCTTTCCAGCCATGCCTAGTTTTGCATAAAGTACTGTGGGCAATTCTGTTTGTACCTGTCACTCTTGGATCAGCTGTGGCAGGTTACCTAATTAGCTGGGTATAAAACCCTGTCTCACTCTGAGGGCTGGGTCAGTTCATTGTCTCTTGTCACCAAAGGTACCTGTGTTCAAAGTTACAGTGTTCCAAGACTGACCTCGACTTCTGACCCTGGCTTGTATTTCGTTTATGCTGACTTCTGGAATCCTGGACAACGGCTTTACTTTGACGATCCCTTGGCTATTCCTGTCAAGCCCCCGTGCACAGATTCACAGCCCAGGTAGCTTATCTCTTTGTTACTGTGGGCGGTGTGTATTTGCAAGGGTGAGCGTACATCTCTGCACCATGCACTCACATAATGAACTGACCACCATGGAGTCCGCAGAGATGTACAGGATGCTCTCCCCCCTTGCTCTGCAAGTCTCCAGCCTTGGCCAGACCTTTGCTGAGCTGTAGCAAGAAGTCCGCTTGTTTAGAGACACAATACACCCAACCCTGAAACCTGCATGTCCGGAACCGTTTGTTTTGATGCCTGAGAAGTTTGATGGTAATCGTGCATCCTTCTTTTGTTGTAAGATGGATTGTGAGCTGTTGTTTGCCCTTAAGCCTAGGACCTATGCCACCGACTTTATTAAGATTCATGCTTCCATCAACCTGCTCACTGGACAATGCAAAACATGGGCTCATCAGCTTTTACAGGAGAGGAGTCCAGTCTTGGATAGCTGGGAGGCATTCATGTTTGCTCTGGACTCTTACATTCCTGTTTCTAAGAAAACCAGAGTTCCCAAGTCTGCTCTTTTCTCACGTGGCCTGCGGGCATCCAGGGACAGGAGTACCCGGTACAGATACGACTCCATGCCATCACAGTATGTTCCAAGCCATAAAGCTGAAGTCCTTACCCCACAAAGCCTAGACGCTCCTAAGGTCACACGCACACCTTCCCTGGGAGACATGGAACCCATGGAGATCGGGGCCATCCGGCCCAAGCTATCTCAAGGTGAAAAAGAGGGGAGGAGAGACTGTGGTCTTTGTTTTTACTGTGGGGGGAGAGGGCATCTTATCTCTCTCTGTCCAATTCGCCCACCTCGGCCAAAGGTTCTCCAAGTGGGTACTTCTAGGATCCTTCCTGCTGCCCCTGAATCTCTGCCTGCTATCCAGCTTGAAGTTCCGGTGCCTGTGTCCCCAGTTCCTGTGCCGGTGTCCCCAATTGCAGTTCCTGTGCCGGTGTCCCCGCTTGAAGTTCCTGTGACGGTGTCCCCGCTTGAAGTTCCTGTGCCGGTGTCCCCGCTTGAAGTTCCTGTGCCGGTGTCTCCGCTACCTCCTGGCTGTACGTATGCCTCAAATGGCACCATAGTCCATAAGCAGGACCTGAAGACTTTTGAAAAATAGCCTTGCGAAGCGAGTCTCCACAGCTGGAACTTCTAAAACAAAGAAAGCCCAAAGGAAATAGACTGTTCCATGCTCTGAGGGCATTCCTAAGGGGAGGGAACTGTCACGTTCCCTACCGTGTCTTTTAGATGGCCCGGCGTGGTCGCTCCCCAAGTGGCTATAGGTGGTATTGAACTAATGACTGTTCTTGCTCCTGTTTCTTTACCTCTGATCCACACCTCAGTTGTATTCTGCCTGCTTTCCAGCCATGCCTAGTTTTGCATAAAGTACTGTGGGCAATTCTGTTTGTACCTGTCACTCTTGGATCAGCTGTGGCAGGTTACCTAATTAGCTGGGTATTAAACCATGTCTCACTACAAGGGCTGGGTCAGTTCATTGTCTCTTGTCACCAAAGGTACCTGTGTGCCTGTGTTCAAAGTTACAGTGTTCCAAGACTGACCCCGGCTTCTGACCCTGGCTTGTATTTCGTTTATGCTGACTTCTGGAATCCTGGACAGCGGCTTTACTTTGACGATCCCTTGGCTATTCCTGTCAAGCCCCCGTGCACAGATTCACAGCCCAGGTAGCTTATCTCTTTGTTACCGTGGGCTGTGTGTATTTGCAAGGGTGAGCGTACATCTCTGCACCATGGACTCCAACCTAGGTAAGCCCTCACACCATCACACAGGAAGAGGAGGAGGAGGAGGATGATTGTGTCAACATGGAGGTGGAGGCTGGCACTCAGCATCAGCAGCAGCAGTCTTGTAGGGATGATTTACAGTCCCAAGAAACCCGTGGACTTGTACGTGGCTGGGAGGAGGTAGCTGCGGATCATGTTGTCCTTAGTGACCCAGAGGACTCCGGACCGATTGCCTCAGCTAACCTACGCTGCATAGCCTCCATGATCCTGCAAAGCCTGCGGAAGGATCCTCGTATTCTTCGGTTCACGGAGAGGGACTATTACTGGCTGGCCACTCTCCTTGATCCACGGTACAAGGGTAAGGTTGCCGACCTTATCTTGCCGTCGCAGAGGGAACAGAGGATGAGACATCTCCAGAAGGCCTTGCAGAAAGGTCTGTGCAACGCGTTCCCAGAGACTGGGAGATTACAAACTCCTGGTCCTGGACAACGTGTTGCTGAGGCATCGGTCAGAAGGAGCGGTGGAGAAGGTGGCCGTCTGATCGATGCGTTCAGACAATTTTTTAGTCCGCAGCCCCAAGGTATGATCGGTTCCAGCAACCATCGCCAGCGTCTGATTTACATGCAGGAATACCTAGGGGCAAGGTCAGACTTGGACACCTTTCCCACCGAAAATCCTCTGGCTTACTGAGTCTTGAGGATGGATCACTGGCCAGAGCTTGCACAGTATGCAATTGAGCTACTGGCCTGTCCTGCATCCAGCGTTCTTTCGGAACGCACCTTCAGTGCTGCTGGTGGCTTTGTTACCGATCACAGGGTGCGCCTGTCCACCGACTCGGTTGATCAGATGACCTTCATAAAGATGAATTAGTCTTGGATCACCCACAGCTACCAAGCACCTGAAGCTGATGTAAGCGAATATTTTTTTTTAAATATCACATCCCTTTAAGACTGCCTATGCTGATGCTGAGTGACTGTCCTGTTATATTGACTGTCTATCCTCTTCCTCCTCTGCTGATATCTTGGAAGAACATTTTTGGTTCTGGGTGATGCCACCAGCCCAATTTTTCAGCTCCTGTTTAACAGGGGCATGTAATTACAATTTGTGATGCAATGCTTTGCAGCAGGGCTCATTCCTGCACTACAACTGGAGTATATGGGAGAGGTTGCAGTGTATAGGCCCAATTGTTCAGCCCCTGTTTAACAGGGGCATGTAATACAATTTTTGATGCAATGCTTTGCAGCAGGGCTCATTCCTAGACTCCAAATAGAGTATATAAGAGAGGTTTCAGTGTCATGGCACCAACACCAGTGCCTAATGCCCAATTTTTCAGCTCCTGTTTAACAGGGGCATGTAATAAAAAATTTTGATGCAATGCTTTGCAGCAGGGCTCATTCCTGCAGTGCCTAAGGCCCACTTTTTCAGCCCCTGTTTAACAGGGGCATGTAATTACAATTCTTGATATAATCGTTCACAGCAGGGCGCTCCAGTGCCCACCAAGAGTCACTTTGAGGGCTTACAATGTTGGCAACACCAACACCTTGTTCCGCCATTTCTGCAGAGCATATAGGGCAGGCCCCTACTTTCAAACATCCAACTTACAAACGTCTCCTACTTGCAAACGGAAGGAGACAACAGGAAGTGAGATGAAAAAAGACGGACAGCAAAACAAATTATACAGGGGTGATAACCCTTCCCTATGTTTTCCAAAAAGCTTAAAACATTTTTGACTGGAGCTACACTTTAAAAATGTACCAGTTCAAAATTACAAACAGATTCTACTTAACACAACAAACCTACACAGTCCCTTTCTTGTTTGCACCGCCTGTATACTGCTGTTCTGAGTATATAGGGCCTGGGGGCCCCACGTCTTTCCTTTTTTTAATATGGGTACGGGGTTCCCCTTAATATCCATACAAGACCCAAAGGGGCCGGTGATGGGCAGGGGGGCTACCCATGCCATTTTTCTTAATGATTGTCATCCATATTGCCGGAACCAGATATTACATTAAAACTGCAAGCAGTTTTAAATGACTTTTTTTCCGTTAAATGTAATTTTGTGCAGGGACTGTTCTAAACACGGGAAACACGTGGCACTTCACAGGCATACTATAGACACCCACCAGGGACGATATTTAAAGGAATATTTCACCTTTTTTTCACTTTAATCGTCATTAAAATCAGTGCTCCCGAAAAAACTGCCATTTTTAAAAACATTTTAGGCATTGACCCATGTCCCCTGGGGCAGGAGCCAGGTCCTCAAACCCTTTTTAGGACAATATCTTGCATATTAGCCATTAAAATTAGCACTTTTTATTTCAAACGTTCGAGTCCCATAGACTTCAATGGGGTTCTAAAGTTCGCACTAATTTTCGGTCCGTTTGAAAGTTCTGGTGCGAACCGAACTGGGGGGGGGGGGGGTGTTGGGCTCATCCCTAATCCCAAGTGTGGCTCAGGGTTACCACTAATGGTACTCGGGAAAACCACCAGGGAGGTTAACGAAGTCCACCTAAACGTGCTCTGTTCTGTGTACAAGACAAATCCAAACCAGAAATAGTACAATCTTTTTCAAAACACAATCTTTAAATTGCACTGCACATCCGTGAGCTTTGTGCACTCCCTGGGTGTCCCCCAACTTCTGCCCACACTCACCAGATTTAAATGACCCTTTGTGCTAACAGGTGAGTCAAACCATACTTAATAAATCTCCTGGGGAACGTATTCCTGGTACTTGGTACATCTGTCCACCATGTCTACATTCTATAGGATTAAGTTCTGTACAAGCCCAACAATTTCTCCTCTTCCCAGGTGGAAATCACTTAGATGCAGGTAGACCATTGCCTACAGTAGGGAGAGCCCTAGAACTTATGTACTTGTTAAATATGTATGCAAAAACTGAGGTGTTTCCCTGATGAAGATTGGGCTTGAGAGGAGGCTTCTCCTGCACCTCTTGTCCAACACCACAGGTAGTGGTGACAGGAGATGTGAGGTCATAGAGTGGCAAGAGGGCCAATGTAGCAGGCGGCAGTAGCTGTTTGTTGCAGGATACAGATGACTATGGATCACCAGACGCTAACCATGGAATACAGTAACACTCTGATCAGCTGATAAGTTGCAAGCCAAAAGGACATCAATAGCCAGGCAGCAGGAGGCAGAGTCAGGAGTCGGAGCCAGGGTCAGTTCACAGCCAGGCAGCGAGGTATAGGAGCATAAGGCAGCAGCAGAGTCAGAGTATGAGCTGAGGTCACAACAGGTAGCCAGGAATCCGAAGAAAGGTCAGAGGCAAGCCAGCTTGTGCACAGAAAGGCAAATATAGCAGGTCTGGGCACAGGTAAAGTAGGAACTAAATGAAGACTATTCGGGAATATGTGTGTGTCACAATCCAGTTTACATAGGCCATTTGGCGCCAATGCCAGTGTCGAACTTGGCTCTGTCCAAAAGCCTTCTTGTACTGATACGTACTGGGCTTTTCTTACTGCCACATTCTGTAATCAGCTTGTTATTGTTTCTGCATTGTGTGTAGAATCAGTTTTTATTTTTGGTATCTGTGATTCATTTGCAAATCCAGTGTTTCTATTACGTAGTTGTCACTTAGGCTGTAGTTTTATTCTGTTCCACCTGAAAGTGGTGATGTGTGCATTTTGATTTGCTGTCTTCTGTTTCATTTATGCACTCCATTATCTTTAGTTTATACCTAGTACCTATACCTTAAGCTTGTAATTTTGAAGTTACAAAGCTTGGTGGTTATTTTCCTTAAGGTCTTCAAATAACCAGATGGGGCTTAGTCATGGATTTACTTCCATGAATAAGTCCTGTGGTTGGGGCAAAACATGTCGGGGGACATGGCCTAGGTGGAGTGGCTGAGGCTGCTATTACTTATTACAAGCTGGGTTTTTATGGTGTGCAGTGACTGAGATTTGTATCTATTTGTTCTGCAAAAAATAAGGGAGTTGCTATTACTGATTTGTTTTTATAAGTATGTGTTTTAAGGCTGTCATCCTGGCTTCTAGGAAGTAAGTGGTTTCTGAATTACAATCTTGCAAATCAGTTTGCATTCAAAGACATATAAGATAGTAAACCCATAATAAAAATTACAAGTTAGGAGCCTGCATATTCAAAAGCAAGCCAGCAATGGAGCTCCCAGATTTGCAACCTTCACAGGTTCCTTTAAGGTGTTTTTCTCTCATTTTTTAGTTCAAGTGACAATGTCACTTTAAATGTGGGTGCTAATGATACAGATTACGTTCTAGTTTACCTTTTAACAGATAAGGACTACAAGACGTGTAAGCATGTCAATGTCAGAGGCCTAAGTTTTATTTCTATGCAACTAGCCATTTTTGCCAATAATGCCCTTTACTGTGATGCTATAAAACTAGGTTATACTCACCAACAAGGTGCTGCTGTGATGCCTCATCATGAGCACTGCATGCGACACATTGTCTCTCTATACTGACAGTCTTATATTATTTTTAGAACTATTTCTTCCTTATTTGGAACTGAAATGCCTGTATCACTGTGGAAGCTACTAAAAAAAGCAAAAAAAAAAAAAGCATCTTTACCATTGCTAGGATATCCTGATAAATATTTGTTTTCAGACCAGCTGGATTAGACAGTGAAACTATAATTGCCGAGGTTGTATTCCTTCAGACTGTCAGCTGCTCTGGCATTTTCTGTTTCTGGTCATGAATTTTGATTCTAATGCCACGTACACATGACCAGACTTTCCGGCAGACTAGGTCCGATGGAATGAGTCCGTCTGACAATTCAATAATGTGTGGGCTAATCCAATCGTTTTTCATTAAAAAAATCAGACGGATTTAGAAATAGAACATGTTTCAAATCTGGCCGATGCACTCAATTCATATCAGGAAAACCATTCGTCTGTCTGCTGGTCCGACGGACCAAATACGGTGCAAGGGAAGCTATTGGCTACTGGCTATTGAACTTTCCTTTTTAGTCCTGTCTTATGTCATCACGTTCAAAACGAACGGACTTTCGAGCAAACTCAGTCCGTTTGTGTGTGGCCAAGTCTGTTAGTTCGGAAAGTCCATCGGAACTCCGTTGAAAGTCCGTTGGGAAGACCGTCAGACCTAGTCTGCTGGAAAGTCTGGTCGTGTGTACGTGGCATAAGAAGAATGAGAGTTTTTTGGAATAGACTGAGTCCTAAGGCACACAATCAAATTCTTATGTTACATTATTCAATAAGTTCCAGGGCACTCTGCTCTGTTAGTTGCTCTAAATTGCCTATTGACTGAGTATTCTGTAGTTGTATTTTTTTTATCTGCTGTTGTATGCTAGAAACATAAACTCATCTTTGTCCCCACCAGAGTGGCGGGTTCTGTATGCAGGTTGTGCAAAAACATCAGGCACTGCTTACTTACTATCTTTATTCTGGAGAGGGTAGAAACAAGCATAGACACTGACACAAATGCAAAACAAAACTGAAGAGATAATATGTCAATGCCATATAGAATAACAGGATTTAGGAAATACAGCTTCCTTTTGTGATAGGGTCATGTGTTCACCTTTAACTCTTCTAATTTGGTATATGTTTCCCTGTCATGGTTGTTTTATCAGTTTGTTTATATCTGTATTTCTTCTGTGCTGTGTTTGGGAATATTGCCCTCACCAGCCAGTGCTGTTGCATCTGTACTGACTTTCATACATCAGAGTCTGTCTCTTCCTGCATTTTGGCTAGGCTCCTCTGTCTTGTTTTTTTTCAATCTGAATTGTATTGGCTTTGGTTTATTATGCTGTTCTGATCTATTTTGGTCACAACTTCTGATCCAATTGATTGATTTACATTTTGCTGTCTTTATGTAATAAATGTCACATCTACCTCAATGCAGATGGCCAGCTTCTATAGCTAGCGACTGTGTGCTTAACCTATAACAGCCCCTTTCCCTTAAGGCAGGCATGCCTACCGATACTTGGTTGCCCCCAGGACTTATACAAAATGCTATAGTGTCTGGCCACCACACCAGGGCAATCGCGAACAGAGCAAACAACAGACTGCTTGCACTATAGTAGACAGATAGCGTGGTTCTAAAAGAGTCCAGGTAATAAGGCAGGCTGAGTTCAGGGAATAGTCCAATATCTGATCTGGGTTAGTGATGGCCGAACGGTTCGCCCGGCGGTCGTTTCGCGGCGAATTTCCGACTTTCGCCGTCCGCGGGTTCGAACGCCTTTTTCCGTCGTTCGCCCCGGCGGACTTACGTGTTTAATGTATACAAGAACTTTAACCTTTCGTGACACGTTTATCATGTGTTACAGGACAACCAATTGAGACATGACAGCTCATGGACACTTGGACATTCCCCCTAACCTATAAATACACCCGATCCGGTGGCCATTTTACATTCTTTCTTCTGTCACTGTAGGGAAAGGATCCTGTGTGGAGTAGGGACAGAGAAAACGCTAGCTATTTGGTACACAAAAGTTCTTTTCAGGACTGGTATAGGTGTTAGGTCAGCAGCCTGAGTTTCTTTTGTCAGTTTAGATAAAGGGACAGAGCGCTGTATGCTGCTATTTTAGGGACAGCTCAGCCAGATTAGTCTTTCTTCATCATCATCATCATCATCATCATTAGCTGTTACTATCAGGTCCACAAAAGAGCTGTTCCAGCTAATCGTTCCAGCCTACTCTTTTTTGCCAATTTGTATAGGGACAGGCAGGAAGCAGTGTGTCAGGCAGTGAGGATAATTTTAAAGACTTGCTGTTACTATTAGTTCCACAAAGGTTCTTTTCAGGACTGGTATCAGTGGTACGGTAATAGGCTTGTACACGTATAATATTCTTTCTTCCAAATATAGAAAGAATATTATACTTGACTGCTGCCCTTCTGCTGCAGTCTGCTAATCATTCACAACTCACTTGTTCCACAAAGCTCTTTATCAGGACTGGTAACTTGGTCTGTCTAGGGTGCTACGGTACATAGGCTTGGGTGCGGTACAGTCTGCTGTTCTGTAAGGACCGCTATCGGTCCACAATACATAGGGTTGCCGTGCACTACTGCTGACCGCTGCCCTATACTGCAGCAGTCCTTCAGCGGTATAGGGACTGACGCACAGTCTGCTAAACACTAATACACAACCTGCTTGGTCCACAAAAGTTCTTATAAGGACTGGTAACTTGGTATAGGGTGCTACGGTACATAGGCCTGAGTGCAGTACAGTCTGCTGTTCTGTAAGGACCGCTATCGGTCCACAATACATAGGGTTGCCGTGCACTACTGCTGACCGCTGCCCTATACTGCAGCAGTCCTTCATTGGTATAGGGACTGACGTACAGTCTGCTAATCACTAACACACAACCTGCTTGGTCCACAAAAGTTCTTATAAGGACTGGTAACTTGGTATAGGGTGCTACGGTACATAGGCCTGAGTGCGTTACAGTCTGCTGTTCTGTAAGGACCGCTATCGGTCCACAATACATAGGGTTGCCGTGCACTACTGCTGACCGCTGCCCTATACTGCAGCAGTCCTTCATTGGTATAGGGACTGACGTACAGTCTGCTAATCACTAACACACAACCTGCTTGGTCCACAAAAGTTCTTATAAGGACTGGTAACTTGGTATAGGGTGCTACGGTACATAGGCCTGAGTGCGTTACAGTCTGCTGTTCTGTAAGGACCGCTATCGGTCCACAATACATAGGGTTGCCGTGCACTACTGCTGACCGCTGCCCTATACTGCAGCAGTCCTTCATTGGTATAGGGACTGACGTACAGTCTGCTAATCACTAACACACAACCTGCTTGGTCCACAAAAGTTCTTATAAGGACTGGTAACTTGGTATAGGGTGCTACGGTACATAGGCCTGAGTGCGTTACAGTCTGCTGTTCTGTAAGGACCGCTATCGGTCCACAATACATAGGGTTGCCGTGCACTACTGCTGACCGCTGCCCTATACTGCAGCAGTCCTTCATTGGTATAGGGACTGACGTACAGTCTGCTAATCACTAACACACAACCTGCTTGGTCCACAAAAGTTCTTATAAGGACTGGTAACTTGGTATAGGGTGCTACGGTACATAGGCCTGAGTGCGTTACAGTCTGCTGTTCTGTAAGGACCGCTATCGGTCCACAATACATAGGGTTGCCGTGCACTACTGCTGACCGCTGCCCTATACTGCAGCAGTCCTTCAGCGGTATAGGGACTGACGTACAGTCTGCTAAACACTAATACACAACCTGCTTGGTCCACAAAAGTTCTTATAAGGACTGGTAACTTGGTATAGGGTGCTACGGTACATAGGCTTGAGTGCGGTACAGTCTGCTGTTCTGTAAGGACCGCTATCGGTCCACAATAGATAGGGTTGACGTGCACTACTGCTGACCGCTCACCTATACTGCAGCAGTCCTTCAGCGGTATAGGGACTGACGTACAGTCTGCTAATCACTAACACACAACCTGCTTGTTCCACAAAAGTTCTTATAAGGACTGGTAACTTGGTATAGGGTGCTACGGTACATAGGCCTGAGTGCGTTACAGTCTGCTGTTCTGTAAGGACCGCTATCGGTCCACAATACATAGGGTTGCCGTGCACTACTGCTGACCGCTGCCCTATACTGCAGCAGTCCTTCAGCGGTATAGGGACTGACGTACAGTCTGCTAAACACTAATACACAACCTGCTTGGTCCACAAAAGTTCTTATAAGGACTGGTAACTTGGTATAGGGTGCTACGGTACATAGGCTTGAGTGCGGTACAGTCTGCTGTTCTGTAAGGACCGCTATCGGTCCACAATAGATAGGGTTGACGTGCACCACTGCTGACCGCTCACCTATACTGCAGCAGTCCTTCAGCGGTATAGGGACTGACGTACAGTCTGCTAATCACTAACACACAACCTGCTTGTTCCACAAAAGTTCTTATAAGGACTGGTAACTTGGTATAGGGTGCTACGGTACATAGGCTTGAGTGCGGTACAGTCTGCTGTTCTGTAAGGACCGCTATAGGTCCACAATAGATAGGGTTGACGTGCACCACTGCTGACCGCTCACCTATACTGCAGCAGTCCTTCAGCGGTATAGGGACTAAGAGTTTTGTCACAGGGTCATTTAAAAAATGACATGCAGAGGAAGAGGCAGGCCCTTCCGCAGGGGTGGTAGGGGTAGGGCAGGAGCAACAGGCTTGAGCCAAAGTGGGAAGTTGCAGAAGGTGCGTTCAATTACTTTAAAGGATGCACCAGACTTGGTTGAGTGGCTCGCTCAGCCTTACTCTTCTGCACCCTCCTCATCCTCTCGATCTGCACCCTCTTCTTCACTCTCTGCTATGTGCACCCCCAAAGACACTACCACCAACAACACGACCACCACCACCACCACCACATACCTTCCGCTTGAGTCACTGGAATTATTTTCCGATCCATATCAAGAGGACATTTCTGATGCGCAGCCACTCTTGGTATTGGATCAGGAAGAGGAGGTAGCAACAAGCGCTACTCAGCAGTCTGACGCCAGTACCCAGATCAGCCCAAGGAGGAGGTTGGTCCCCGGTGTTGCTGCCTACTCTACTTATAGCGGTGGGGAAGGTGACGTTGATGATGACGTGTCTAGTGATGTCACGTGGGTGCCCACAAGAGAGGAAGAGGAGGGGAGTTCAGAGGGAGATATGGACCAGCAGATAGGGAGGAGAAGCAGCAATGACTTACATTGCACAGCAGGGACAAAGCAGACTGCAAATGTATCAGGAGCGAGTCATCGACCATGTACGGTCACATCTGGCGCTCCCAGGACACCGGCACATGGCTCCGCAGTGTGGGCTTTTTTTAACGTGTCCGCTGCTGACAATAGCGTTGCCATCTGCAATCTTTGCAGTCAACGCGTTAGTCGCGGTAAGCCCAATACTCACCTAGGGACGACCGCCTTAAGAAGGCACATGAGCAGCCATCACCGAGCCCAGTGGGAGCAACGGAACACACAAAGCCACACTGCAGGCTCTCACCGTCCAGCCTCGTCTTCTACTTCTCCTTCTCCTCTCTCCTCACAATTGTCCTCCACTCCACCTTCCATCACGCCAAGCTCACATTTTTCTGCAAAAAGGCAGGCTTCCGTGGGCCTAATGTTTGAGCGTAAAAAAATGATGACGCCGGATAACCCTCTTGCCCAACGGTTGGCGGCTGGCTTGTCAGAACTCATAGCCCGCCAACTACTGCCATATAAACTGGTGGACTCGGAGGCCTTTCGCAAATTTGTGGCCATTGGAACACCACAATGGAAGGTCCCAGGAAGGAAGTATTTCTCAGAGAAGGGCATCCCAGAGCTATATGGCCATGTTCAGCGGCAAGTGAATGTATCTCTGGCACACAGTGTCGGTGCCAAGATACATCTGACCACAGACACGTGGTCTAGCAAACACGGGCAGGGAAGGTATATCAGTTTTACTGCCCACTGGGTGAACCTTCTGACGGCCGTCAAGCATGTAACCCGTGGCACCCGTGTAGATTTGGTTTTACCGCCACGGATTGCATGCAGGCCTGACTCTTCTTCTCCTCCTCCTACTCCATCCTCCTCCCTCTCCTCCTCAGCTGCCTCCTCCTTTTCCGCTGCTAGCGTCTCTTCCACTGCACCGCCCAAGCTCCCCAGAACCTATTCCACATGCCAGGTGAGACGTTGCCATGCCGTGCTGCGTCTGTTGTGCCTGGAAGCAAAGAGCCACACTGGCCCGGCACTCCTTTCAGCTTTGCGTTCACAGGCAGATGAGTGGCTAACACCGCTCAATTTGACAGTTGGTAAAGTGGTGTGTGACAACGGTGCCAATCTGCTTAGCGCATTGAAACAGGGCAAAATCACGCACGTGCCGTGCATGGCACACGTCTTAAACTTGGTCGTGCAGCGATTCCTTGTCAAATACCCTGGGGTCCAGGACATCTTGCGGCAGGCAAGGAAAATCTCGGCCCATTTCAGAAGATCTTACACGGCCATGGCTCGCCTTGCTGACATTCAGCGGCGACACCATCTGCCGGTCAGACGTCTTATTTGCGATTGCCCGACGCGATGGAACTCAACCTTCTATATGCTTGATAGGCTGCTCCAGCAGAAACGTGCAGTTAACGTCTACCTGTATGAACTCTGCGAAAGAAACGGTTCTGGGGAGCTGGGTTTTTTTTCACCGCGCCAGTGGCTGCTCATGCGCGACACATGCAGACTTCTGCGGCCATTTGAGGAGATCACCAAACTGGTCAGTCGCAGCCATGGCGCCATCAGTGACATGGTACCTTATGCCTTCTTTCTGGAGCGTGCATTGCGTCGTGTCATTGATCAGGCTGTGGAGGAGCAGGAGCGGGAAGATGAGGAAGTCGCAATGCTGGATGAATTCCCAGGGGGGGCTACTCTATCTGAGACAAGTCAACAACAGGAGTCTGATGAGGAGTCAGAGGAGGATGGTGCCGGGGCGGATGAGCAGGAGCAAGAAGAGCATGCTTTAAACCTTTCTGGGATCCCTGTTGTGCGAGGATGGGGAGAGGAGAATGAAGAGGACGACATTATCCTGGATGATGAGCAGGAGCCAGGCCACCACACCGCTTCCACTTTAGTGCAAATGGGGGCCTTCATGCTCCAGTGTTTTAATAGGGACCCCCGTATAAAAAGCATGAGGGTCAAGGACCAGTACTGGGTGGCAACGTACTTAGACCCCCGGTACAAACACAAAATGGCGGAAATGTTACCGCCGTCGCAGAGGGCTGTCAGAATGCAGCACTTCCAGGCCTTGCTTCGAGAAATGCTGCATTCTGCTTTTGCGTGCGCTGGCAGAGGAGCAATTCCCACTCCCAGAGAAGGATTTGCGGGTACCAATCCAACAGCGCCTGCAAGAAGAGGCCGGTTTGAAGATGTGTTGGTGACTTCGGATATGAGGTCATTCTTTCAGCCGACCCATCGACAGGTGTCATCCGGATCCAGCATCAGGGAACGCCTAGACCGTCAGGTGTCCGACTACATTGGGTTAACGGCCGATGTGGACGCTCTGAGGAGTGATGAACCCCTAGACTACTGGGTGGGCAGGCTTGACCTCTGGCCAGAGCTTGCCCAATTTGCAATCGAACTGTTGGCTTGCCCCTCATCCAGTGTCCTGTCCGAAAGGACGTTCAGCGCAGCAGGGGGGATTGTGACCGATAAGCGTACTCGCCTAGCTCACCACAGTGTTAACTACCTCACATTTCTAAAAATGAATGAGGCATGGATCTCGGAGGAATTCAACACATGTGATCAGTAGACCATGTATATGTCTATAAACAATTTTTGGAATCAAGCACACAGACCTTCTTAATTCATTTGGCTCACTTCCCTGACCCAAAAAAGCACACCGTACTATATGCCCCTACCCTCCTCTTTGAAGAGGTTGAGCGGTGTCATATTTCTACTGGGGCTGCTTATTATGAGGGGTTCCCACCATCCCTGTGCTGTGCTGACTTCCTCCTGGGTGTTCTTATTATGAGGGGCTCCCACCATCCCTGTGCTGTGCTGACTTCCTCCTGGGGGTTCTTATTATGAGGGGATCACACCATCCCTGTGCTGTGCTGACTTCCTCCTGGGGCTGCTTACGGTGCTGCTGTCAGCGCTGTATGTCACGGAGCTGCTGTCAGCGCTGTATGTCACGGAGCTGCTGTCAGCGCTGTATGTCACGGAGCTGCTGTCAGCGCTGTATGTCACGGAGCTGCTGTCAGCGCTGTATGTCACGGAGCTGCTGTCAGCGCTGTATGTCACGGAGCTGCTGTCAGCGCTGTATGTCACGGAGCTGCTGTCAGCGCTGTATGTCACGGAGCTGCTGTCAGCGCTGTATGTCACGGAGCTGCTGTCAGCGCTGTATGTCACGGAGCTGCTGTCAGCGCTGTATGTCACGGAGCTGCTGTCAGCGCTGTATGTCACGGAGCTGCTGTCAGCGCTGTATGTCACGGAGCTGCTGTCAGCGCTGTATGTCACGGTGCTGCTGTCAGCGCTGTATGTCACGGAGCTGCTGTCAGCGCTGTATGTCACGGAGCTGCTGTCAGTGCTGTATGTCACGGAGCTGCTGTCAGCGCTGTATGTCACGGAGCTGCTGTCAGCGCTGTATGTCACGGAGCTGCTGTCAGCGCTGTATGTCACGGTGCTGCTGTCAGCGCTGTATGTCACGGAGCTGCTGTCAGCGCTGTATGTCACGGAGCTGCTGTCAGCGCTGTATGTCACGGAGCTGCTGTCAGCGCTGTATGTCACGGAGCTGCTGTCAGCGCTGTATGTCACGGAGCTGCTGTCAGCGCTGTATGTCACGGTGCTGATGTCAGTGCTCTGTATTACGGTGCTGCTGTCAGTGCTCTGTATCTCCTGCACCCTCTTGTTTGCCTACCCTGGTCCCTGACCTTCCCTCTCCTCCATTGCCTTCATTAGCTCCATAGTCCTGAATTGTCAGAACAATTTCCCAAATAAAAAAAAAATGCTTGTAGTTATCGATCCCAAATTCACCTCATACATGTATTATGCTATTGTCCAGGTGGTGGGACTACGTGCTACCCCCTAATAATTACCCCGTGGCCGCAAATTCGACCTAAAGGTTTGCGAAATTCGCCTCCCATTGAAGTCAATGGAGCCCGCGGCGAACGGTCGTTTTCGCGAACGTTTGTGTCCGTTCGCGTTTCGCGTTCGCGAAACGTCCCGTCGGAAGTTCGTCCATCACTAATCTGGGTTATACACAGGAAAATCCAACAGCAAAGCAAGGCAGACAAATGGGAGGCTTGATGAGAAACAATGCAGGTAACTGTCTCTATCACAAGCAAGGGATAGAGTGTTCGGTTTTCTTATATCAGGTGACTGATCAGATCATTCACCTTGCAGGTGAACATAGACAGGGGAAAAGCAACAGTCAACACCTGGGTGCTGGAATGAGGAACAGGGGCATTAAGTGATCATGACACTCTACTGCCAGTCAATGTCTGTTCCTGTTTGTCTTCTGTGTACTGGCGCTTCATCTGTCATTACTGTCTGTGGTTGTCCAGCTAGGGAATTGCATGCCAGGAGTTATCCTGCTGCCCAAGTCCATTTGTACCTTCAATAGCTCTGATAAAGAGTAGGTGCTCATAGACTTTCTACCTTAGAGAAAACCCTTCACCATCAACTAGAAACCTAGTATACACCTAACAACCCCATAACCCTGTACTCACTCTCCTATGTGTCTGCATTCTGTTTGGGTGTCTGTTCCTGCTCTGCCACGGCTTTCTACTTTGCTTCTAAAGATCCAAATCCCAAGGTCCCTGCTACAATTTACAGAATCTTAACAGCTTCTTTACTTATTGCCACTGGCATTCCCTTTGGATGGGTGCATATGCTGTCAGCACATATGTAACCTATGTAAAAAACATTCTAGCAGCTTAAGGATGTACATTAAATATTATATTCTATATAGGATAAGCAGCCATTCTCTTTCCTTCATATCCTTTGTAATTCTTCTAACTTTTGAGACAGGCATTTAAAAATTTAAAACATTGAGCATATTAAAAAAAAAAGCACCTCAATGTCATGCCAGGTCTATATCAGGTAGTAGAGATGTATCTATAAAACAGCATGGTACAATACAATAGGACACTCAATGAGAGCAGAGCACTCAGTGCTTGTACAATAATGGAATCATAACCTAATTCTAATTAGGGCCTACTTTTCTCACTTCATAGCCAAATACAGAAATACATCATGTCTTTGCCTTTTCACATAATTATTTTAATAATTGAGGTCTTGTCTTTCTGGTGCTGTGGTTTTATCTTCCTTTGTAAATAACCTAAATAAATACACAGTTGATGGTACAAAGTTGACATACAATTCCCTATAGGGTCTATAAAGTTCATCCATGTCTTTATGGACCTTGCTTTGTGCACTGGTGCGCAGCCAGTTGGAACAGGAAGGAGCCATCCCCAATATGTTCCCACAAAGTTGGGAGCATGAAATTGTCCAAAATGTCTGAAGCCATAATTCCTCCCTCCACCAAATGATTTGGACCAGTGCACAAAGCAAGGTCCATAAAGACATGGATGAGCGAGTTTGGGGTGGAAGAACTTGACTGGCCTGCACAGAGTCCTGACTTCAACCCGATAGAACATCTTTGGGATGAATTAGAGTGGAGACTGTGAGCCAGGCCTTCTCGTCCAACAACAGTGCCTGACTTCACAAATGCGCTTCTGGAAGAATGGTCAAACATTCCCATAGACACACTCCTAAACCTTGCGGACAGCCTTCCCAGAAGCGTTGAAGCTATTATAGCTACAAAGGGTGGGCCAACTCAATATTGAAACCAATGGACTGAGACTGGGATGCCATTAAATTTCATGTGCGTGTAAAGTCAGGCGTCCAAATACTTTTGGCAATATAGCGTAATACACAGGTAATGCATAATGCATATACTTATTATTCATGTAACTACCTTTTTTTTTTTTTTTACAGATGAGAGGGGTAATCTGCATCACAACAATTTGTTGCCAAGAATCGTTTTGTTAATGCATCGTTGGTATTTGTCTTCTACTGAACTTACTGGAAAACTTCTCTCAATATATCCTTTTGTTAAAGTGCACTGCACAAATTGCAGCAGAACATTCCTGGTTTAGTACCAGCTTTCCAAATGTGTCTGTGCTGTAAACCATAATTGACAGCACAGTTAATCTGCTGATTTCATGCTTGGACACAAAGTCAAGTGGTGACCCATTCTAAACAACCAATTTGTGCTGTCACCCAGTTCAGATCCTGGCCTATAATTCAAGAAACACTGCCTTAATGATTTCTAAAACTGTTAAAAAGTAGCAAGTTTAAATGTGATTTAGGAGACAACTTTGAAAGAAACAGTAGCCAATAAAATGCTCCTAACTACAGTATTATACTATAAAACTTGTGGTTTAATGATTGATAATTCATATTATGGAAAAATTATAGATTCTTTCTCATTTCTCGCTCATTGAGAAACACAGAAAGTGAGAGACTGACAGGTTATATTGCTGCCAATGGAAGAATTGGACGAAGAAGTGTCCTAGGAAGATAGATGTCTATTCTCCACTCTGCTATGAAAAGTCTAACCATTTTGCTAGCTACCATCTTTTTCTTTATTCAAGATTTCTACTTCTATATGCAGCTATCTGGATCGCATTTCCCCAGCCTAGACTGCATGTTGAAGAGCTAACCTGGATTGTAACCTTTGGACATTGGACCTGCATTGAAGGGCCTTCCAGGCCTGCATGTACAGTACTTGTGAGAGTTAACTGTGGAGTTCTTTCTGGGTTCATTGCTTAAAGTGGTTGTATACTCAAATTTTTAACTTTTACCTACAGGAAAGCCTATAATTTGCGGGTTTACTACCGCTTTAAGCAGAACCTTGTCACCGAAAGACTCCTTTTGTGAGTAGACCATAAGGGCCGAGCAGTGGGAGCTACTATGTTACTAACTGTGCTGAGGAATGCTACATTTTAGGTCTTACCACAGAAAGGATTAGTGCAGGGGGATTGAGCGGAGAGAGTGTCACACGCTTCCTCCATGCTCTTTACCATTATTTAGCTTGCTTCCACTGCAAGAGACACATGAAACTCTCCTTTATTTATCCCTGCTGTCCACCTAGAGTGACCTGGCCACCTTGGGCCACCTGACCCTACATCAGCCTTCCAACAGTTGGTATGTTTTAGAGGCCTTGTCTCATACCCTGAGCACATTGCCTACTTGTGGTGCAACATATTTGGTTACAGACACTAACTGCCTTACTCCCTCCTGAGGCATCTGACACTTAGAGTCCATAATTGTGCCCTCCACTAGAGTTTATGCCATCTTTGAAGTCTTCTTTAGGGCTGTGGCGCATGGTTGCTTCCTCCACTCTATCCAGGGAGGATTTCACTGCAGTCATGCTGAATTTTATGGGCCAAATAGCACTACTGATTTTTGACCCTTACGGCCTGAGGTCAGAGTCTTTCTTTATGGAGATTAGAAAAATCCTGGCATACTTTATCTCAACCAAACAGTTAGTGCAGGGTTGCGAACAACATTGCCTTGATCATACAGATCTTGCAGAGTTTTGGATGGGTCCAGAACCTTCAGAAGTCAGCTCTGGAACCGATTCATCACTTGAAATATCTGGGTCCAATCCTAGATATTTATCAAGATTTTCCAGGCAAATGTTCAGGTCTTATCTGATGCCATCTTTAGGTGTAAGGTCCTTCAAGCAGCTCTTTGAGCTGCAAATAGTTACCCGTTCTGTTGTTTTTTGTGGGCCTGTTAATGTTTATTCGTTTTTTTCCTGCTGCTTTTGGACATTCCAACAGTCTTTGAATTCCAGTGTCTCTTAATGAATGAGAAAGAAAAAGAGATGTTCGTGGTTACCATGCAATCCGATTCTTTAAGTCTACTGAGGGACACAGGTCTCACTCTTTTGGATTATGTTCTTGTTATTTCTTTCCCACAGAATTCAGGGGTGCTAGGAGTAGGCAAGGTTATATTGGGCTGGCCCACATTTTTTTGTTTGACAGTGTCCAATCTTCATGTAGGAGGCAGTATAACAGATAGTGTCACGTACCTGGTGGAGGGAGCCCGGAATGCAGGGAGCGGCCTCTCGTAAGCCTCTGGCTCGAGATTCCCTGGAAGTGGGGACAGGGATTCTAGAGTTCAGAGGGCACAAGTGCCGAGCAGGTGAAGAGTAGAACTGGCCCTGGAGCTGACGGCAGACAACGGCAGGCACAGGTGGTCAGTCTGGAACGGCTGGTAAGCAGACAGCGGCTGGCAGCGGGTACAGATGGTCACACTGAAACAGCTGGTAGGTAGGCAGCAGACAGCAGCAGGCACAGATGGACAGACTGGAACAGCTGGCAGGCAGGCAGCAGATAGCAGCAGGCACGGGTGGTCAGACTGGAACAGCTGGCAGAACTAGCGAGGTCAAGGTACAAGCCGGGTCGGTAACTGGCGGGCAGCAGCGGTACACAGGAGAAGGCAGAAGCGTGGTCAAACAGTCCGAGGGTCAAAGGCTGGCAGCAGGCAGGGATCGTCAGGAACAGGCCGGGTAGAACGGAACAGGAACAATCAGGTAAGCAGGAGGCAGAGTAACCGGAACGCTGTAGACTGGACAGCACCGAGGCACTGAAACGGATTCCTTAAGAAGCCCTCTGGGCGCCAAGAACGGTCGCACGGCGTGCCTGCGTGCGCCCGCGTGAAACTGTGCAGCTGTTCGTGACCCCGCGCACCCGCGTGCGCCTATTCGTATCATCGTGCACCCGCGTGCGCTCGTTCGCAACATCGCGCACCCGTGTGCGCCCGTTCGTACCCACTCGCACCCGCGTGCGTCCGTTCGCGCCAACGCGCGCCCATGGATACCTATTAACACTCAACGAGGGGATTCCGTGGGTAGGCCTTCCATGAGCCACTGGATTCCGGAGACGACCATGACATTGCACCCCCCCAAGGGGCAGCCTCCGGATGCCCAACTGTGCCATCTTACCCAGATGGGCCCTCTCAAAGGCAAGTATCAGTCTTCTGGACTCAGGCTCCCAAGAATTTTCTTCAGGCCCGTACCCCTTCCATTTCACCAAAAATTGGATTTGATTGCATCTTCGCCTACAGTCCAGGATGGATTCCACCTCATATTCGACTTCACGGTCGATGATCACGGGTTCAGGTGGAGCAACCTTCCGGCTGTCAAAGGGATCTGGAACGGCTGGCTTGAGCAAAGCTACGTGGAAGACAGGGTGAATCCGGAACGATTCTGGCAATTTTAGCTCATACGCCACATCATTCACCTTTTTCACAACTGGGAAGGGACCCACGAATCTTGGACCCAACTTTTTAGATGGACAGGCCATCTTCAGGTTCAGAGTGGATAGCCAAACTTGATCCCCGACCTTGAGATTAAGTTCTCCCCTTCTCTTCTTGTCAAACACCTCTTTATTATACCTCTGGGTTCTTGTCATGGTCTCCTGCAGAAGCCTGTTGTTGGATCTGAAGAAGTCAATACTTTTCTGAACCGCTGGTACCGGACATTCTGGAAGATCGTTGGACAGAAATAAAGGATGGAAACCGTAGTTTGCGAAGAACGGGGACTGTTTCGTGGCTGAATGAATGGAGTTATTGTATGAAAATTCGGCTAGTGGAAGCAAGGGAGCCCAGTCATCCTGAGAGAATGACGAGAAACAGCGCAGGTACTGTTCCAACGTCTGGTTCGTTCGTTCAGTTTGCCCATTGGTTTGAGGGTGGTAGGCAGAAGAGAAACAGAGATCGATTTTCAGGGCCCCACAAAGTGCCCTCCAGAACTTGGACGTGAATTGTACTCCCCGATCCGATGTGATATTCGCAGGAATGCCATGCAGTCTCACAATTTCTTTAATGAATATCTTGGCTGTTTCCGCGGCGGAGGGAGTACCCTTCATTGGTAAGAAGTGGGCCATCTTAGATAACCTATCCACTACCACAAAGATCGTGGAACAGCCTTCTGAAGGTGGTAGCTCGACAATGAAGTCCATTGAGATCATCCGCCAGGGCCTCTCTGGGACAGGTAGTGGTTTCAACAGACCCCAGGCCCTGGACTAACTGCCTTTGTTCTGGATGCAGGTGACACATGCCTCCACATATTTCTTACAGTCCGACTTTAACTGCGGCCACCAGAATGTTCGCTGAACCAGTTCGGGTTCTTAAGGACTCCAAAATGGCCAGCCAGCAAATGGTCATGACAGCACTCGAATTTCCTGAGGAACAAAAATCTTGTCTTTGTACCAGAAGAGTTCGTCCTTGGCCAGAAGAGTGACGTCAGGTGGGAGAACAGCACTAACGGAAGCCTGCTTGATCTGAGACAGCAGATTTCCTTGGAGCAGGAGGAAATTCCCTGAGGGCAGAATGGTGTCCGGATGCGAGGAGGTTTCGGGTTCATTAAACATTCGAGACAGAGCGTCCGGCTTAGTATTCTTTGACCCAGGACGATAAGTTATGTGGAAGGAGAATCTGGAGAAGAAAAGTGCCCATCTGGCCTGACGTGGTCTCAATCTCTTGGCAGACTTCAAGTACTCCAGATTCTTATGGTCCGTGTAAATGAGGATTGGATGCGCTGCTCCTTCCAGCAGATAACGCCACTCTTCGAGAGCCACCTTGATGGCTAATAGTTCCCGGTCTCCGACGTCATAATTGCCTTCTGCCTCGGATAGCTTGCGGGAAAAGAACGCAACTGGGTGCAGAAGAGATCTTGGTCCATGCCTTTGAGAAAGTACCGCCCCAACCGCTATCTCAGAGGCATCGACCTCCAGAATGTATGGCAGAGTTGGGTCAGGGTGCTTAAGAATAGAGGCCGACACGAACAAATCCTTCAGAGTGGTGAAGGCCTTTTGAGCCTCGGGGGACCATTGGAACCTCAGGCCCTGTTTAGTTAGTCTCGTGATGGTAGAAATTATGGTGGAAAATCCCCTAATAAATTTTCTATAAAAGTTTGTGAATCCGATGAACCGCTGGACCCCTTTCCTGTCCGTGGGAGCGGGCCAATCTCGAATGGCAGAAATCTTCTGAGGGTCCATTTCGATGCCATCTACGGAAATGATCAGCCCCAGAAACTGAATACTTCGCTGTTCGAAAGTACATTTTTCCGGCTTGGCGTATAGTCCGTGAAATCGGAGTCGGGATAACACGTTCCTGACGTGTTCCCGATGTTCAGCCAGGGAAGAAGAAAAGATCAGGATGTCGTCTAGATAGGTGATAACGAATAGATCTAGATAGTCTCTAAAAATGTCGTTTATGAAATGCTGAAACGTGGCAGGGGCATTACATAAACCAAAAGGCATGACCAAGTACTCAAAATACCCAAAGCGAGTGCGGAAGGCGGTCTTCCACTCATCTCCATTTCGGATGCGAACAAGATTATAGGCACCCCGAAGATCCAGTTTCGAAAACACTGCTGCGGACCCCAGTCTTTGAAATAGTTCAGGCACAAGTGGCAAAGGATAACGGTTCTTTATAGTTATTTTGTTGAGTGCCCGATAGTCCCCACGGGGGCGTAAGGTTTGGTCCTTCTTTTCCACGAAGAAGATTCCCGCGCCTGCCGGGGAAGTAGAGGGACGTATGAATCCCTTTCTTAAATTGTCATCCAGATAGGCTTTCAGGGCTACCAACTCAGTTTCTGATAGTGGGAAGATTCTCCCAAAGGGAATTTCTGCACCTGGAAGCAGTTCTATTGGACAATCGTATGGTCTGTGAAGGGGTAAAGTCTCTGCACCCTTCTTGCTAAAAACGTCCAGGAAGTCGTGGTAGACAGGAGGTACAGCCTGACGGGTTTCTGCGTTAACTTCCAGGCAGAGCAAGGAGGAGGAGGCTTGGTCGGTTCCCGACAAGCAGTGTTGGAGACAATAAGGTGAAAGGAATTTCAACTTTCCAGTGGACCAGTCAATCTGGGGGTTGTGTGCCTTCAGCCAGGGCATGCCTAATATGATAGGGAAAAGAGGGGATGTGATGACATCCAAACACAGCAACTCCTGGTGGATCCCGGCAATGGTAGTAAACAAGGGCTGAGTCTCCTGGGTTACAGGACCAGACTTGAGAGTTGAACCGTCGGCCAGATGTACGGAAAGTCCCTTTGCCCTGGGCCGAAGGGGAATGTTATATTTTGAGGCAAAAGATAAGTCTATAAAGCCACTGCAAGCTCCTGAGTCAATAATGGTGTTGGTCCGGATGTTCCCTCCTGGGAGCTGCAAGAAAATGGGTTACAGTCAGATGGGAAGTAATACTTGGTAAGTCAGAAGTAAGGGCAGGAGACATGGAGAGGCACTTACGGAGCTTGGCAGGGCAAGTGCGCACGAAATGTCCTGGTTCTCCACAGTACAAACAGAGGTTTCCTACCCGACGGCGCTGGCGTTCTTCAGGCGTCAAGGAAGGTCTAAGTAGGCCCAGCTGCATGGGTTCAGGTGGGTCCTGGTTCACCGTGATGGGAGTAGAAGAGGCTGGATGGGAGGAGTTAGATACCCGAGGTAGCATCCACACTGGACGAGGGGTTGTCGTGGACCGCTCCGAACGACGTTCTCTTAAGCGTCTGTCTATTTGGATAGACAAATCCACTAAAGCTTCTAAAGTCTCAGGAATGCCCACTCGAGCTAGCTCATCTTTCAGGGGTTCCGAAAGACCCATACGGAACTGGTAACGTAGTGCCGCGTTGTTCCAATCTGTGTCAGAACTCCAGCGTCGGAACTCCGACACATAGTCTTCCACGGGTCGACGGCCTTGCTGTAGTGTGTGCAAAGCCGCTTCAGCGGTGGCAGTTAATTGTGGATCTTCATATAACCGTGACATGGCCTGAAAGAAAATGTCTAGGGTTTCGAGAGAAGGATCCTTCTTTTCCAGTAGGCGATGAGCCCAGGACTGGGGTTCGCCTGTCAACAGGGAGATGACATATCCCACTTTGGTGGCTTCAAGGGAGAAGGTCCTAGGTTGAAGAGCAAAGAAAAGCTCACAGGAATTGCGAAAAGCACGGAATCTTCCCCAGTGGCCAGAGAATCTTTCGGGTGTGGGCACCCTAGGTTCAGGGGGCAACATCACCACAGAAGGTGCAACAGAAGTCCCGGAAACAGCTGGTGTGGAAGTAGACAAGGCCTGAACCCGTTCCTCCAACTGACTATAGCCCTCCTGTAGGTTCTTCACCGCTTGAGTAAGTCCTGCAAGATGGCGGCAGAGCTCATCCATAGGAGAGGCTCCCTGCGTGGGCTCGGACATGGCTGTCCAGTACTATCACGTACCTGGTGGAGGGAGCCCGGAATGCAGGGAGCGGCCTCTCGTAAGCCTCTGGCTCGAGATTCCCTGGAAGTGGGGACAGGGATTCTAGAGTTCAGAGGGCACAAGTGCCGAGCAGGTGAAGAGTAGAACTGGCCCTGGAGCTGACGGCAGACAACGGCAGGCACAGGTGGTCAGTCTGGAACGGCTGGTAAGCAGACAGCGGCTGGCAGCGGGTACAGATGGTCACACTGAAACAGCTGGTAGGTAGGCAGCAGACAGCAGCAGGCACAGATGGACAGACTGGAACAGCTGGCAGGCAGGCAGCAGATAGCAGCAGGCACGGGTGGTCAGACTGGAACAGCTGGCAGAACTAGCGAGGTCAAGGTACAAGCCGGGTCGGTAACTGGCGGGCAGCAGCGGTACACAGGAGAAGGCAGAAGCGTGGTCAAACAGTCCGAGGGTCAAAGGCTGGCAGCAGGCAGGGATCGTCAGGAACAGGCCGGGTAGAACGGAACAGGAACAATCAGGTAAGCAGGAGGCAGAGTAACCGGAACGCTGTAGACTGGACAGCACCGAGGCACTGAAACGGATTCCTTAAGAAGCCCTCTGGGCGCCAAGAACGGTCGCACGGCGTGTGCCCGTGTGAAACCGTGCAGCCGTTCGTGACCCCGCGCACCCGCGTGCGCCTGTTCGTATCATCGCGCACCCGCGTGCGCTCGTTCGCAACATCGCGCACCCGCGTGCGCCCGTTCATACCCACTCGCACCCGCGTGCGTCCGTTCGCGCCAACGCGCGCCCATGGATACCTATTAACACTCAACGAGGGGATTCCGTGGGTAGGCCTTCCATGAGCCACTGGATTCCGGAGACGACCATGACAGATAGTCTCTGAATTCCTGTGTTCTTTAATGGGGCTCTATTTTTGTAAATTTTAGAATTTAATGAATCTGCACACTCAAAGATGAACATGCCTTATGGCAATTATGTAGGTTGAAAGTGTTAGCTCTGTTATTGTCATTAGATATTCCTTGCAGCTAACCAGTGTGGAAAAACCACGAGCAAGGAAAATTATGTTAATTTGCCCTTTGCAAAACAATTTTCCGCAAGACACCTCCATGTTGGTACACTCATAGCTCTAGCAATGCTCTTGCAAAGTGTTCTTTTATAAAATGTAGCGTTCCATAGTAAAATGGTAAAAATGAATCAGAAATGGCAGTTGTACCTTAGCTCAATGGATGGAATCAGACTTTGTCTTGGTATGGCTTGAATGTCCAGTCATCTATATATGAAATAATAATTTCCCATATTTTTTTTGCCATTACTAAGGTTCTTTTATTGGGGGGGAGGGGCAGAGCTCAAGTAAAGCAATCAGCTATTTTTTTTAACTCTTTATTTTCAGTGACAAAATTTATAATACACCAGACAAAACAAACCCTAGTTGCTGCTCCAACACAGCTTAACATAAGTTAGATTACATCAGGTCAAACATAGGAATGATAAGCAATCAACTATCTTGAATGTAAAATTAAACTTTATTATACAAAAACATAGAAAAGTTGATAGCAGTCATATATGGTTGTGCAAGATGTTCTTAAAACATACATTTAAGAGCATACTTATATACAAAGTATATCCAAGTTCCACTAAAACCATAAATCATATTTAAGCTAGAGAAACACTGGAGCATGGCAGATTTGTTGCTATATGACAGAAACCACTTATAGCTCTTTGTGGTAGTGTGCTGTCTCTGTTTCCATTGGACTCATCTGCATGTTGCTCCCATTCAGGAGGCTAATGATGGGCATGAACATAGACATGAATAGTTATACAGTATCTCACAAAATTGAGTAAACCCTTCACATTTTTGTAAATATTTTATTATAACTTTTTATGTGACAACACTGAAGAAATTACACTTTGCTACAATGTAAAGTAGTGAGTGTACAGCTTGTATAACAGTGTAAATTTGCTGTCTCTCCAAAATAACTCAACACACAGCCATTAATGTCTAAACCACTGGCAACAAAAGTGAGTGCACGCCAATCCAATGAGCGTGGCCGAGTCTGGCATTCGTGTCTGTGGACGCAAGTGCTGGACTTTGGAGCGAGCCCGCAAGGTAACCCCCTCAGGAGAGAGCTTCTCCTAGGGGATTTTCTGATGCTCGCAGGAGCCACCGGGGGGACCCCAGAAGAGGATGTTCGGGGCCGCTCTGTGCAAAACGAGCTGCACAGTGGGGTAAGTATGACATGTTTGTTATTTAAAAAAACAAAACAATCCTTTACAATCACGTTAAGATGTACTGTAAGAGAAAGCAAAGAGATTTTCTAGGTTTTAACATTATAATACTGCAAGTTTCTGACTTTATTATTGTATAATTATATACTAATTGAAGGGAATGATCTCTATAGGAATGTATTGAGGGCTATGAAGAGAGTATGTATAGGGTCTGTTAGTATTGGTGAGTTGGCACTGGTGAACAGACACTGCCTTAAAATACGCTGACAGTGATTAGTCAGCGAATGAAGCACTAATTGATGCACTTTAAGCCCTTGTACACACGGTCGGACATTCTGCCAACAAAATCCGTTGGATTTTGTCCGACGGATTTTGTCCGACGGATTGTGTCCGAAACTGTTGCATACACACGGTCGGACCAAGTTGTCGGAAAATCCGATCGTTCAGAACGTGATGACGTTATTTCGTTACGACGGGACTACGTTCACGCTAGTAGCCAATAGCTTTGGTGTAGGAATATGATCTGAGCATGCGTGGCACTTTGTCCGATCGGAATTCTCTACACATGATCGGACAAGGTCCGATCGGATCAGTTTGTCGGAAAATATTTCCAACAAGTTGGAAAATTGGGTCCGACGGATATTCCGATGGAAACAGTCTGATGCATACCACACACAGTCGGATTATCCGACAAAACGGTCCGATAGGACACATTCCGTCTGAATCTCCGACCGTGTGTACAAGGGCTTACAGTTTATACTGTAAATCTTAAGATTTTATTGGAACTCTGCGCCTGCTTTTTTTTTTTTTACAATTGTTTAAGCTTAATTGCTTCAAATTTTTTCTATAATTGAATTAACCAAATAGATTGACTTTATTTTCAGGACTTTTCCTTCATGCTATTTTCTTAATATTTTCTTTAATCTTTTACATATCAAAATGCTACTGGTGAAAACTGTGATATATTGCGACTGAAGACATGTCACTTTATGAGGTAAGATTATATAAAAGGAAAATTGAATATGGTTTTTAGAAATGTAGACTCAAAGACAAGTGCACCTCTGCAACTCTCCAAGAACTCTCCTCATACAGTGGAATGAGGTGCTGGCTTGGAGTCCTTCATTTTGTCACACATGGCTCATTATAATCCAAGAGAAAAGCTGCACACCACAATGACATCACAGACAAAACTTCATCTCGTAATCCTCCAAGACCATCCCACTGAAATGTTTGACCCTATGGGCCCAATCCTCTATGATTAAGCCTACTGGGTGAACCATGTCAGAGCAGGGATCCTGTGGGAGGGACCATGTTCTGCAGCTTGTTGGCTGTGAAGTTTTGTCATCGGTGTGTGGCTTTTCTTTTAGATTACACTGAGCCATGGTTTCAGAAAACTTTAAATGATCAGTTTCTTGTATTTGCTTTCTTGTTTTTAGGCCAATAGGCTACAAACTTTTCAATAGAGAACGTTTAAAAAAAAGACTTTATGTAAGGACTTTTACTTTCTTTATCCACAGTACTATTTATAAGTTGCGATTTTCAAAATGTTAGGATGTTGTGTAACTGCATATATTAGGAAACTCTGGATGTCTTTGTTTGTATGACGTCTGTATAATTTGAGATAATGTGTAATACACATACTGATACAGAAGGTTATAAGTGTGAACAGTCACCTTTCTTAATGGAGGTCCAATCATAAGTACAAATACTACATATACTGTACAAACTGTATAACTGGAGACAAAATGCATTAACAAAATCTAAAGCAAATGTATAAATATATTTTTAGGAAGTAGAATGCACTTGGCTACTTCATTCCTTAAGGCCAGGTTCACACTGGTACGACATGGAAGTCGAACAACTTCCGCTCTGACTTTGCCCTACGACTTCATATCCGACTGTCATGAACGAGATCCGGCTTTGGTCCAACAATACCAGGCCCTTTGAGTCTGCTATGAATCTTGAGGGAGGACCCAACACCAAAATGTAAAAAAATGGTGTGGGGACCCTCCAAAATCTATACCAGACCCATATCCGAGCATGCAGTCTGGCAGGTCAGGACAGGAGTGGAGAAGAGTAAGTGCCCCCCCCCCTCCAGGTCACATGGGGGGGTGATGGGGACAAGGGCCTCTTCCCAACAACCCTGAGCTGTGGTTGTCGGGGTCTGTGGGTGGGAACTTATCAGAATCTGGAAGCCCCCTTTAACCCTATGTGAATAAGTATGGAGGTACAATGTACCCCTACCCATTCACCCAAAAAAAGTGTCAAAAAATAGAATTTTTATAACAGCTTACCTGTAAAATCCTTTTCTTGGAGTACATCACGGGACACAGAGCCACAGTAATTACTGTATGTCTTCTTTCTTCCAGTTATTCTCGCTGTGCTAATGTATTCTTTCTCTAGTTCTTCTCACTGCGCTGATGTCTTCTTCCTCTGGTTCTCCCTCTAGTTCTTCTCACTGCACTGATGATTTCTTCCTCTGCCGGTTCTTCCTCTGTCACCGCCCCATCATGCGTGGGGGTCCCCCCAATGTAGAGAGCATGTGGCCCAGTATGGTCCATGATAGGGTCATTTCCTGACCTGGCAGCCTGCGTGCTTGGATAAGGGTCTGGTATGGATTTTAGGGGGACCCATGTCCTTTTTTTCTCTTTATTTTGACATGGGGTTCCCCTTTAAAATACATACTAGACCAATGGCTCTGGTATAGTCTTGGGGGGCACCTCACTCAGTTTTTTTTTAAATGTTGGCATGGGGTCTCCCCTCAAGATCCATACCAGACCCAAAGGGCCTGGTATGGAGTTGGGGGTGAACCCCACGCTGTTTTTTTTTAAATTTTGTTGTGAGGTTCCAAGTTGCATGCCAAGGTTGGATCAGTTAAGATGATGATCCAACTTTGATCCAACTTGGTTTGAAGTTGGACCAAAGTAGTGCAGGAACCTTTTTCTAAGTTGGATCAACTTGTGTCAGACCAGTTAAGTTGGCTCTCATAGGGAACCATTGATTTATACAGTACCTCACAAAAGTGAGTACACCCCTCACATTTTTGTAAATATTTTATTATATCTTTTCATGTGACAACACTGAAGAAATTACAGTAGTGAGTGTACAGCTTGTATTACAGTGTAAATTAGCTGTCCCCTCAAAATACCGGTAACTCAACACACAGCCATTAATGTCTAAATCGCTGGCAACAAAAGTGAGTACACCCCTATGTTAAAATGTCCAAATTGGGCCTCAATATTTTGTGTGGCAACCATTATTTTCTGCCTTAACCCTCTTGGGCATGGAATTGACCAGAGCTTCACAGGTTGCTACTGGAGTCCTCTTCCACTCCTCCATGACATCCACCTTCCCTTTGAGGATGCCCCACAGATGCTCAATAGGGTTTAGGTCTAGAGACATGCTTGGTCAGTCCATCACCTATACCCTAAGATTCTTTAGCAAGGCAGTGGTCATCTTGGAGGTGTGTTTTGGGCTGTTATGCTGGAATACTGCCCTGCAGCCCAGTTTCCAAAGGGAGGGGATCATGCTCTGCTTCAATATGTCACAGTACATGTTGGCATTTATGGTTACCTCAATGAACTGTAGCTCCCCAGTGTTGGCAGCACTCATGCAATCCATGTCCTTAGTCTGCTTGTCCTCAGCAAACTGTTTTATGGGCTTTCTTGTGCATCATCATTCAAAGAGGCTTCCTTCTGGGATGACAGCCACGCAGACCAATTTGATGCAGCGTGTGGGGTATGGTCTGAGTTTATATAAAGGCTGCTGGTCATTTGCTGGACATCATCCATCCACTGTGTTCTATTTTTCTTTTTCTTTACGTTGTTCTCTCCCACAAACTTGCATATGGCTTGTCTAGCTGAGTTTCCTGCAATATGGTGAATAAATTGGCATTTTCTTTTTAATATTCCTTCCAGCAGATGTGTTTTTGTATCACTGACTCGTTGGTGGCCTGATGCACACTGGATGTTTTGCTAAGAAACATGTGTAACATTGTTAGACGCATTTAAGTGTGTCAAATGCTTGGGCATTCATTTCATTGGCCAGAATAATAATTTATTCTGGCCACTGGAATTAATTGGCACTCAAGTACAAAATGCGCCTAGTGTTAGCATGCATTTAGGCATGTTTACACATGCAAATCAATTTTTTGGCCAAAACGCCCCTGCTCCTGGATGCACTGGCTGTGCTTTTTTTCTGCCTCTACACTCCTCTAAACACCTATGTATACATGGACACATAGGCTAACATAGAGAGGTGTTGAGAGGCAGAAAAACTGGCAGAGAAAACGTCCAGTGTGCATGAGGCCTTAACCACTTGCTTACTGGGCACTTAAACCCCCCTCCTGCCCAGACCAATTTTCAGCTTTCAGCGCTGATGCACTTTGAATGACAATTGCGCGGCCATACAACACTGTACCCAAATGAAATTTTTATCATTTTTTTCCCACAAATAGAGCTTTCTTTTGGTGGTATTTAATTACAGCTGGGAGTTTTATTTTTTGCTAAACAAACAAAAAAAAGATGCAAAAAAAATCAAAAATAAAAATCATGTTTAATAGTTTGTTATAAAATTTTGCAAACAGGTCATTTTTCTCCTTCATTGAAGTGCGCTGATGAGGCGGCACTGATAGGCTGCACTGGTGGGCACTGATAGGCTGCACTGGTGGGCACTGATAGGCACAGATAAGGCGGCACCGATGGGCACAGATAAGGCGGCACTGATGGGCACAGATAAGATGGCACGGATGGGTGGCATGGATGGGTGGCACTAAGGGGCACTGATAGGTACCACTGATAGATGGGACTGATGGGCACTGATAGGTGGCACTGATAGGTGGCTCTGATAGGTGGCACTGCTGGGCACTGATGGGCGGCACTGATGGGCACTGATGGGCACTGGTAGATGGCACTGATGGGCACGGATCTCAAGTGGTTAAAGACAAAGCGAGGGAAAATGCTTCTGCGTCATACCTGAGAACAGATCAAAATTATATTTGTAGCAATTATTTCTATATGTTTAGAGGGACATTTTTTTTTCATTGGCTCTGTGTGTCTCCAAACTTTGGTTTTGGCAATTCAAGCTCTGATGTCAACATTGTTCTTCAGGTTTTCTTTAGTATGTATTTAAAGATAATAGACTATGGTTACTTGTAATATTCTTTCATTTTTGAAGCAATATTCTAGATTCTGGTCAAGTGGCAAAATCTGTTCTATTCACTACAGCAATTTAATTTGTCTGGCTGTAACGCAATTGAAGTGCACCGATCCTTTCTTTACATACATAATAATTGTACTTCTATGGTCTTTTGGAGTTTGCGTCTAGATTATTTACAAGATCTGGAGTATTATTGGGAGAGATTGTTTCCCTACTTTATGTGCAACTTTATGAGTTTTATGTGGACACTGGCTTGCATTTTTTTCACAGGCTCTTAACTGAGTTGTAATCTCTGATTGCGCATTATCCATATATGACCATGTTACTTACAAGAGTGTAACAAAAAGAAAGAAAAAGAACTTCCATTTATGGCCTACAATGCATCATTAACCCCCCTTCCTCCACAAAAAGGTATATCCCAAGTTAGAAATTAATATATTCGCAGATGTGCTTCCATTTTGATATTTTATAGTAACAAAACATATTAAAACACCTTGGTATGTCCCATTTGTTAAAACAGAATATCACACTCCATGTATCTCTCCCCAGAACCCGACATGTATTTCAAAATTCTTCCTATATAAATGCCTGAATACTTGGTTTCACCATGGCCAAGGATTACTACACACAAATATTATCAGCTATCAAATATATTACATATAATGTTTCCTAAATGGTCAAGAATAGTTTATAAACTGTGGGTTATATAAGTCCCTCTATCCCCCCATAGATGCCCTCAATATGACAACATATGGCGCATAGAACGCACACTGGATAAAGATCACATTAGTGACTAAATGTGTCTCTATGTAAATAAACATGGGTCTTATGAGAAAATGAGAGGGATCAGTTTGTTGTCTATAGAAACGTAAGGAAACAATATGTGGGTTTTCAAGAATCAGCTTGAAAAATTCCAAACTTGGCGTATATACTTGAGTGTATACTTTTAAATATCACCTACAAGAATGACAACACTTTGTACACAACAACTTTAATTTCTGAATAACATGATCAAGTACTCTGGAATGAGGCCAGTGTTCCTGTTTTCTTAATTTGTCTTTCCTCCTGAATAATGGCAACAGCCTAAGGGTCCTTTCACACGGGGCGGATCAGTTCTGATCCGCCCCGTGGATATCCGTTTGCTCAGCGGGGATCACTCCGTCGATCCCCGCTGAGCAGGGAGATGACAGGTCTGTCTCTGCACACTGCACAGGGACGGACCTGTCACAGCGCCGCTCTCCCCTATGGGAGATCGGATGACGACGGACCGCAGTGCCCGTCGTCACCCGATCCGATCCGCAGACGGATGGAAAAATAGCTTTTTCCTCCGTTACACTTTTTCGGATCGGAGCGGGTCGGATGTCAGCTGACTTGTCACCGCTGACATCCGACGCTCCATAGAGCTCTATGGAGCACCCGTTCAGGTCCGCCTGAAAAACTGACAGGCGGGCCTGAACGGGACGTCAGTGTGAAAGGGGCCTAACTCTGCTTTGCAAACATCTTAATAGAGTTTCTATTGCCACTCCACCTATCAGTCTGTCTCTTAATTCAGATTACAAACTGCAGCCAAATTTACAATCTACTAACAGCCTCTGCATTATATTCAGAGTACCTCTCTTCAGAAATACTATTATTTGACTGTTGATTCCTTCTGTTCAATTTTACATTTTTGAGATTTTTTTGAGAGTTTTTTGAGTTGCAATTGTTTCCTCAAAAAGGTTAAGATTCTTCAGTGAAGGACTCCTTATTAAAAATAAAAAAAAAACTGGTGACATACTGTACTACTCATATATTGAAGGAGAGCAAAGCCCACCCTGTTTTTTCAGCACCCATCAAGCATATAGAAGTCAGTCTATCCTAAGGTGTGCAATTGGGAAAGTGCATAATGATTTGCTCTGCGTGCATCTGTGCAGTGAGACAACATGGTTGTGAGATAATATTCTGATCCTCAATAGATATATTTTTGGCATTAAGATCCTTATAAGACTGCCAGAGTAGTACTAATGAAATGAATAATGAGTGTGTTACAAAGGTAGTACTCAATTATTTTGAATATTGAAGTGGGACATTTGCGATGATTGTTGATTTAGTAAGTCAGGTTGGGACTTTGTGTACAATGTACCATCCAAGCTAATTCCTGAGATTGTGTAAATCAGGATAATGGCAATATTATTATTATATGTGTTAGTGTTTTTATTGTTACCCAAAGAAGGACAGCATAACTTTACCGATAATATTGTATCCGCAAGTGCGAGATACTGCTAACCCCACATATTCATTATTGATTGAAAGAACAGGCCTTTTGCTTCAGATATAGAACAACAAGGATCCTGTTATCTGATGGCAATTCCCAAAGCTAGCAGACAACCTAAAGGTACCCTTTGGCAATCAGAAAACAAGAGAACCTTAGTATCATTATATCAATGTAATTGCAAATTATTTTGATCATCCAACTAGGATGGTTTCAATGTTTGCTGGTGTAGACTTCTTTACATTGTGTGAAATCAGGTTAATTACATCATTATTTTCTTTGATCCCATTTTAACACACCAAAAGAGAGAGCCCAACTGTTCTAATCATACAATGTCTGTAAGTGGGACATACTTCTAACCCTACAATTCCAATGTTGATTGAACCATAAATGGAGATGACAGAATCTTCTGGACATACACAAGAGAAGAGCAGCACTGGCCTATATATCACTGAAGGAACAAAGAGTTTCTTGTACCCTTCTATATCTTTTAAAAGCTTGTTATGTGGTGGAATTTAGTGCCCCCACTGACTTTTAATACTTTTAATAAATGTATACTTAGTACTCAAATTCTTACAAGAGGACCAACGTATCATTAAAAATTGGCAGATAAAAGTGGTACCGATGTATCACTCAGTTACTCTAATACTTATCACATTGGTACACTTATGCCACGTACACATGATCAGACTATCCGGCAGACTTAGTCTGGCGAACAAACTGCCGTAAAATCCACCGGACTGTCCTAACGAGTGGACCTGCTCACACACAGGACTTTTCCAGCGGACTAGGTCTGGCGGACCTAGTCCGCCGGACTATACGACGTACTTTTGAAATGAATGGACTTGCCCACACACAGAGGAAAGTCTGTTCATTTTGAGTGCGGCTCCAGTTAGCCGGGACTAGCTAGGGAGGTCAATGTTGCCACCCTCCGGCGGCGAGATCGACACGTCACTGGCCCCATCACCTGGTATGGACGTAAAGGGGAGGCCCTACGCTGAAAAAATTACGTGCCCCCCCAGGTCCATATCAGACCCTTATCTGAGCACGCAGCCCGGCCAGTCAGGAAAGGGGGTGGGGGCGAGCGCGCCCCCCCCCTCCTGAGCTATACCAGGCTGCGTGCCCTCAACATGGGGGGGTGCTTTGGGGAAGGGGGGCCCTGCGGCCCCTCCGCTATCTTCTGCTCTTTTGCTAGCTCTTTAACTAGCGGAGGAGCCTGGCTTTGTTCTTTGCCGCCGCCCGGGGGCTTCTTCCGACATCAGGGGTCTTGTCCCCCTCTTCGGGGGTCTTGCCCCCCTCTTCCGTTCTTCTTGCTGGGCCTCTGCCTTCTTCCAGCTCTTTTACAAGCGGTGGCCTGGTCTTCTATCGCTGCTGCCTTCTGTTCTTCTTGTTCTTCTTCCTTGAGATGTTGACTCGTCGCTGTCTCTGGCCGCAATGACAGGGACTCGGCATACGGCGACTTATATAGGGACATCGCCGGGTGATGTCCCTGCCCATTATGATGTGCTGGGACTGTGACATCAGCTGCAAGGCCCCCCCTTCCCCAAAGCACCCCCCCATGTTGAGGGCACACGGCCTGGTACGGCTCAGGAGGGGGGGGCGCTCGCTCATCCCCACCCCCTTTCCTGACCGGCCAGGTAGCGTGCTCGGATAAGGGTCTGATATGGACCTAGGGGGGACCCCCACGCAGTTTTTTCAGCATAGGGCCTCCCCTTTAAATCCATACCAGGTGACGGGGCCAGTGATGTGTCAATCTGTCAACATTGACTTCCTTCACTAGTTCCGGCTACCCGGAGCCGCGCTCAAAATGAACGTGCGGGAAAAGTCCGTTCATTTCAAAAGTACGGCAGATTAGCACACACACAGCCGTATTGTACGGCAGGCTGCGAGTCCGGCGGACAATTTTTGAGTCAAAACTACTTTCTAAGTCCGCCTGACTTTTGGGTAAAAAAAATCCGCCGGAAGCCCACACATGGGCGGATTGTCCGGTGGATAGTTTGATCGTGTGTATGCGGCATAAGAATGTTTGCGGACTTGTCAAGTTATATGGAGATACCCCAAGACTCCAATAACAGCGTACAATTCTAATGCTAATTCTATCTCTCAACCTATGTAAAACCTAGAAGATTCAGTGGATGTTTTTTGGATGAAATATGTTGTTTTCTTTACATGAAAAATCCTAGAAGACCTATGATCTATGGCCAACCAAAATAGATAAAAGTTTGGACCCTTTAAAAGAATAGAAGGAACTGTTTATTTCCCCTGAGTCAGCATTATCACCACTTCTTAAACTTTAACTTTAAAAGAAAAAAAAAAGCAATTGCAATACAGACAAATGTGTATATTGGCCATGTATAGCTCTGCTACAAAAGCCTCTATGAAAAAGGAAAGAAATATATGCTTCAAATTCACAAAAGAACAGATTATAGTTTCATCATCTGAAAAGGTAATGTATAAAATCTTATTTTTTTCTTGATCTTGTAGATTATTTTACCTTTGTGTTACATGTGATAATCTACTTTATACATTCAGATAACTGACCTAAATTACCCCTGGGTGGAGGTGGACAGAGTCTATGGACTACCAAGGCTCTGGTGGTTTTTGTAATGAACAGATGTTGTAGAATATAGAAACAAAGAGTCCCTGTGTTTTTTTTGTTTTTTCTTGCCAAATCTGCTAGGAGCCCATAGGAGTGTTAAGCGGCACTTACATTTGATTATCACTATTGCCTTAATGAACAAGATGAACACTATAGCCTTAATGGACACAGCCCAAAAACAGCACACACATATGGTGGCTTGTTTAATAAAGTTTTCTTTATAAAAAATTAAGGTGTGCTAGTAATATATACAGCTTATATGCTACAGAATGGTGCCATTACTCTGTCACTTCAGCACACATAAAGCCTTCAGTGTCTGTCTACTGTAAGGTGTGCAATTTGTGCAAAAAGGCACAAGATAGTGGCTGTGGAGTTAGGCAAAATCCAAAATGCATGGATAGGTGGGTGTCAGTCTGGAGGAGTGGGTGTTCCTAGGCAGACTCTATTTGGCTGCAGATCACCCTAGGTAATGCCCACGTGTGATGCAGAGTCTGCACAATTAAAATAATTGATTTCCAATTAAAGTGGAAGTAAACTCCCCTATCGTTTTCAGCCAAGGAAGCTGCCATCTTTGCCTCTGTTTAATCTTCAACTGCTATGGTGCTGCACATGTGATTCGTTATGACACCAGCCATTGGATGGTTTGATAGTTTGGCTGAGAGCACAGCCAATGTGCAGTTAGCATTCCCGGCATGCCTTTTTTTTTAACTGTTTAAATCGATGGGTTTACTTCCACTTTAATGAAATAGGGCTACTGGACAATACAAAATACGAATCACACAGTAAGTAGTGAAATCCAAGTGTAAACATTCAGCACATGAGAGGAACTTTTACAACTGTGCAAGACAGAAGGTAAGGCTGGAGTTTGGCTTTCTTTTTTTTTACCTGAAATGAAATCATTTCTCTTTATATTCCTTTTTCTACCATTTTTCACTAGTAAAATGTATTTATACCTGTGTATGTATTTACCTTATGTCACAGTTACAAAGAAAAAAGCATGAACAACTTAACTGCAATAATTTGGATATGTTTTGCTGTCATTTCTAAGTCTTCTACATCATATACAAAATTCCTTTTTTTTTTTTTTTTTTACATAAAAATAAGTCAACCAAGATATGTGTTTTGTGGAGACAGATAGACTTATTACTCTTATTTCTGTTCTAGATACTGGATTTTAGAATTTCCTGCAGAGTTTAATTTGGATCTGGGATTGATAAGGTTGACTGAAGAATTTAGAGAACAGGCAAGCCAGCTGGGACATGAAGAACACATTAATCTTATAGATATCTCTAGCATGTGAGTCCATTGGTTATGAATTTATTTTTCTTGCATTAGCAAAAAATTATCTCTGTATGAAAAAGGAGCCCTTCTGTGGTTTCAGTTGGGTAATTTGTAAGATAAGTTGGTTTACATTACATCTTAAACTACGTTCTTTCATGTTGACAGAAGAAATAAGGTATCATTTGTTATAACGAGTAATGGAGATTATGATCAGGGATAGCATGATTTTGGTCTCCATCATATGACCCACAGTTTTACTTACAGTACATGGCCAAAATATATTTGGAGCTTAGACATATAGGGGTTGATTTACTAAAGACCAATAAGCTGTTCATTTTGTAGGAGAGGTTGTATTTTCCAGAGGAATTTGCTTAGTGAATGAGTTGAATTTTCATACTGCAAAGTAGATTCAATAATGTGCATCGAAAAAACAAACAAAAAAACAGCATTTTGATTGCACGTGATTCGATGATGGAATTCAAGAGTGCTTCACCTCATTCACTGAGCTCTGGGGAAAATTCCCACACAGAGTGCAACTTCCAATGCAAAGTGAACAATCTGCCTTTAGTAAATGCTATTAAAGTTAACTGAATTTGCATGAAAATATGGTTTTATTCAAATATATTTGAATAAATAATGTATTTTAATGCAGAGCTTATACACTCATTATAGTCCATGTGAGTGGAGAATAAAACATCTCATATTGGGGTCCAATAAGTGCAGGTCCACACAAAGGGTGCTGAGAAGAATCCGTCACCAATTACAGAAGTTCACACTGACCCTTAGCCTACATTGTGGACTACTTAATCAAAAGTAGTCAAATGCACTTGAAAACAATCAACTCCAGCTCTCCATACATGTATGATGATATATTCCATATTCCTTAAGCACTGACACGATACAGCACTGACAAGGTCTCACAACATAAGCATATGGGAATAGCCAAGGAGAGACTTCTTCATTGTGCAGTATTACTGGTAAAATTATTTATTTAAAAAGAAGCCAAAATACTCCTAAGCATAATAGTTAAAATCACGTGTAAATCCTCCTATCACTAGGAATAATTCCAATCGGTAAGATGTCTGACTATCAAGCGTAGCGACGTCACGTGACCAGACTTCTCCCACATGTGACACAGACATTATCAGGGGCACCCACATTCAAGGTATTAAAAATACAACATTTACAAAATCTTCATTTTTGTTTGGTTTGTAATGCATTTCCGACTGCAGAACATAACTGTAGATGGAGGCTTCAGAGAAGGACATTGTTCGCTGTGTGAAAGCAGTGGTTATCTGCAGCAATCCAACCCCCCACCCGGCTGAGTCAGAGCTAAAGGACCATGGCTCTCTGTGTGAAAATAGTGCTCTACCTACAGCGATTTAATCCCCCAATGAGTTAGGGCTTCAAAACCATTCCCTTTTGTGTGAAATCTGCAGTCTATCTACAGTGATCCAACACTCCCCACCACAGACTAATGATGAAGGAACATGTGGTTTGGTGTACGCATGTGCTAAAGTGTGGCGTGTTCCTCTGCGGGTCAGGAACATGCGCAATTTAGCCTGCATTCTCCAGCTGCAGAGATGGTAAAGCCTAGGAGGAGAGGGAGCTGTGATGTGAAGGTTCTGAGTCATAACACAAACATGCTATTCGAACCTCTGCTGGAAGAAGATTTTACTAACTAGACCTCCATGAATTCTAACTCAGTACCCCTGCAATAGAGAAAGCTTCCTCTAGTAGTAATAAAGTATGACAACCTGATAAAATTGAAAACCAAACCCTTCTTGTGGTCATAAATAATCTTGCACTGACCTCTAGAACATTACCAAGAGGTTTTAAATAAAAAAATATATATATATACGGTATATAAAATTGGCGCCCTCTTGTAGCTTAACTTAGTGAAAAAGGTGAAGCTGTGCTGACTTCAATTATCCAATTATGTGCTAGCAAAAATGTATTAATTTTGTTGTATACACTGGGGTAGTGGGCAGCACTTTTGTGGATAAATGCTTCAAAGATTTCTAGGCAGTGCTTCTCTGTTTTGAAACACATTTTGCTGTTTTTGGCAGCTAAAAAAGCCCGGTAGTCCTCAAGTACGTCTGGCTCTTTTATGCAAAGGCAAAGAGATTCAGGATGTAGAAGGATGGGAGACAGGTGAACTGCTGTTCACTGTTCTCTGCTCTACTGAATGCACATGGAAGTGCTCAACTCTGAGTACTTCCATGTTGAAAATTTCAGAATTCCAGCCCAAAGGGCCCCTTTACATCTTTGTATGTGTATGTTAACACATGTGTTTCCATGCATTGAGTTGCATTGGAAAAGCAGCACATCCCCATGCATATTTATGCATTCCACATCAGCAGTATCCATAGAGCATGACAACATTATTGAATATATCACATACACTGGTTTGTAGTGTATTTAACGCCTAGTGAGTACTTATATTTTTTTAATCATTTGTTTGGTCTCACTGGGCACTTTTGTTGTGTTTTGTACACATTGAAACAATTTTTGATGTTTTTTTTGCCAATAATATACAATCATTTTGCAGTAATTCTTTATGGTCACTGTATTGGGTCGGAGTAGTGCTGCATTGCCTTTATTTTTGTTAATTCATTTGATGTGGAGACATGTGTGTGCTGGCAGTCACTCATTTGATATCGCACTAGAGAGGTCTGCACGGTGGTTGTTTATTTATATTTGGTAATCAGCAGTGCTGCTCACATGCCTTGTAATAGGAATATGGCATGATCGGACCTATTTACAGCGAGATATGGGGTCAATAAGACCCCACATCTCACCTCTAGACTTGGAAGCCTAAAATAAAAAAATAAAAATGATCACGGCTTCCCAGCCAAGGTGGTGCCGTTATTTTGAATGCAGAGGCCTCCGAACGATCATAGAGACTCCGGGGACCATCTGGTCCACCGGAAATCTCTATGATACCATCTGGGGGTCGGCAGATCCTGAGAACGACTCGGCGATGGAATCGGTGAGTCGGTAGGAGCACCGGAGGGTGGTGGGAGGGGGGAACATCCATTATGATCATTCTTATGGTGCAGGGAATTGCCGACTGAAAATGCCGATATGTGAATGATGTCTGTAGCCTCAGGCTTCATTCAGATATTACACCACAAAGCCCACAACGTCATATGACATAGCTTGGGCGCCAAGTGGTTAAGATGGTATCCCCAGAGCAGAGCCCGCCAGTCCACTTGTGCCATGTCTTGTTCTACTATGGTTGACTGTTTGGTCGGGGGGCATGGGAACTATTCCAGGAGCCTGGAGATTATGGCAGAGTCATGGTATATTTAAATTATATTTGTGGGAGCATAGGACCTTGTGTTTTAATCTGGGGGGGTGGTGGTGCCAAATGAATTTAATTGTAAGGGATCGTAATGTGTGGTAGAAGGAAGTTGGGAGTGTGATAGGGAGGGCCTGGAACAGGTACAATAGTTTGGGGAGGATATCCATCTTAAGTACATTTATACGTCCAAGCCATGGTGCCACGAGTCTAGGGAGCGTCGTATTTTAGCCAGTATAGGCCTGAAGTTTAGGGGGTAGATATATTTGAAATTGCTAGGAATCTCCCCAGATATTTGATTGATTTCGTTTGCCAAAGGAAGTTTTGTTGAATAAGTGAAAGGGTGTGGGTGGGTAAGGATATTGTCAGGTCACCTTGAGGCGAGGTGACAGATGCACCCCGTACTTAAACGCCCCTGTTAAACAGGGGCAGAAAAATTGGGCTGATGGCATCACCCAGAACCAGAAATGTTCTTCCAACATATCAGCGGAGGAGGAAGAGGATAGACAATCAACATAACAGGACAGTCACTCAGCATCAGCATAGGCAGTCTTGAAGGGATGTGATATTTCAAAAAAAATTATTCGGTTACATCGGCTTCAGGTGCTTGGTAGCTGTGGGTGATCCAAGACTGATTCATCTTGATGAAGGTCAGTCGATCAACTGATTCGGTGGACAGGCGCACCCTGTGATCGGTAACAAAGCCACCAGCAGCACTGAAGGTGCGTTCCGAAAGAACGCTGGATGCAGGACAGGCCAGTAGCTCAATTGCATACTGTGCAAGCTCTGGCCAGTGATCCATCCTCAAGACCCAGTAAGCCAGAGGATTTTCGGTGGGAAAGGTGTCCAAGTCTGACCTTGCCCCTAGGTATTCCTGCACCATGTAAATCAGACGCTGGCGATGGTTGCTGGAACCAATCATACCTTGGGGCTGCGGACTAAAAAATTGTCTGAAAGCATCAGTCAGACGGCCACCTTCTACACCGCTCCTTCTGACCGATGCCTCAGCAACACGTTGTCCAGGACCAGGAGTTTGTAACCTCCCAGTCTCTGGGAACGCGTTGCACAGACCTTTCTGCAAGGCCTCCCGGAGATGTCTCATCCTCTGCTCCCTCTGCGATGGCAAGATAAGGTCGGCAAACTTACCCTTGTACCGTGGATCAAGGAGAGTGGCCAGCCAGTAATGGTCCCTCTCCTTGATCCAAAGAATACGAGGATCCTTCCGCAGGCTTTGCAGGATCAGGCAGGCCATGCAGCGTAGGTTAGCTGAGGCATTCGGTCCGGAGTCCTCTGGGTCACTAAGGGCAACATGATCCGCAGCTACCTCCTCCCAGCCACGTACAAGTCCACGTGTTTCTTGGGACTGTAAATCATCCCTACAAGACTGCTGCTGCTGATGCTGAGTGCAAGCCTCCACCTCCATGCTGACACAATCATCCTCCTCCTCCTCCTCCTCTTCCTCTTCCTCCTCCTCATCCTCTTCCTGTGTGATGGGTGGCACAGCAGGAACACTGTCTGGATAAAGGGGGCCTTGAGAGGCAAGGAAGTCCTCCTCTTCCTGCCTCTGTTCTGCCTCAAGTGCCCTGTCCATTATTCCACGCAGCATATGCTCCAAGAGGTGGACAAGAGGTACAGTGTCACTGATGCATGCACTGTCACTGCTCACCATCCTTGTGGCCTCCTCAAACGGTGACAGGACAGTGCATGCATCCCTGATCATGCCCCACTGGCGTGGTGAGAAAAAGCCGAGCTCCCCTGACCCTGTCCTGGTGCCGTAGTCGCACAGGTACTCATTGATGGCCCTCTGCTGCATGTGCAGCCGCTGCAGCATGGCCAACGTTGAGTTCCACCTGGTGGGCATGTCACATATAAGGCGGTTCTTGGGCAGGTTCAACTCCTTTTGGAGCTCAGCCAGCCGAGCACAGGCATTAAATGATCGGCGGAAATGCACACAGACTTTCCTGGCCTGCTTCAGTACATCCTGTAAGCCGGGGTACCTGCCCAAGAACCGCTGCACCACCAGGTTAAGGACGTGAACTACACAGGGCACATGGGTCAGTTGTCCCTGTCGGAGGGCGGAGAGGAGGTTGGTGCCATTGTCACAAACCACCATTCCTGGCTTAAGCTGGCTGGCGTCAACCACCTCTCGGCCTGCCCCTGCAGAGCTGACAAAACATCCGCCCCAGTGTGGCTCCTGTCCCCCAAACAAACCAGCGCAAGCACGGCATGGCATCGTTTTGCCTGCGTACTTGCGTAGCCCCTGGAACGCCTACGGAGCACCGCTGATTCTGAGGACAGAGCACTGGAAGAGGCCATGGAGGAAGAAGAAGAGGAGGGGGTGGAGGAGAGAGGTGTGTCACAACCAATAGTAGCATTTTGGAGGCGTGGCGGTGGAACAACCTCCAACACTACTGCACCTTGTCCTGCATCCTTCCCAGCTGCCAGAAGAGTGACCCAATGGGCCGTGAAAGACAGGTAACGTCCCTGTCCATGCCTGCTGGACCATGAGTCAGCGGTAATATGCACCTTACCGCTGACCGCCCTGTCCAGCGAGGCAAGGACATTGCCTTCCACATGCCGGTAGAGAGCCGGAATCGCCTTCGGTGAGAAAAAGTGGCGTTTGGGGACCTGCCACTGAGGAACCGCACATTGTACAAACTCACGGAAGGGGGCCGAGTCTACCAACTGAAAAGGCAGCAGTTGAAGTGCTAGCAATTTAGCCAAGCTAGCATTCAACCGCTGGGCATGTGGATGGCTGGGAGTGAACTTCTTTCGCCGGTCCAGCAGCTGGGGCAGGGACATTTGCCTGCTATAATCGGACGTGGGTGTACCGCTAGCAGAGTTCCCGGAAGCACTTGGCTGTGACACACCTAATTCTACACCTTCATTCCTCTCAGAGCAGGTTTCAGAGAGGACTGAAGGTCTAGTGGGGTTGGAGATGCCAGCTGATGAGGAGCAAGGAGAGGTCCGCTTTGTTCTTTGGTGTGGGTCTTTGAGGTACGCTTGCCAACGAGCTGCATGGCAGGTCAACATATGTCTGGTCAAGCATGTGGTGCCCAAGCGGCTGATGTTTTGGCCACACGATATACGCTTGAGACATATGTTGCAAATAGCAGCGGTGCGATCTGATGCACTCGTCTCAAAAAAGGCCCACACCAAAGAACTTTTAGAATAACGCGCAGAGGCAGCGCCCTGCACAGGCGGAGCTCTGCGGTGTGATTCAGTCGGTGTGCTGCCCCTAAGCTGGCCCCCGGAGGGCATCCTGCCTTGTTGGACATGGGCCTCCTCCTCCTCCTCCTCTCTCCTACCAGGCACCCACGTGGAGTCAGTGCCCTCATCATCCCCTCCCTCTTCATCGCTGTAGCAAACCTGGCAGTATGCTGCAGCTTGTGGAACATGACTGCCAGATTGCTGTCCTTCTTGAGCATCCCCTCTCTCTGCGCTCACGCTACTGCCTTCCTCTAGCTGAGTGTCATCATCAGAGCCCACAAAACACTGGGCATCCTCCTGGAGCATGTACCCAATACTGTGCTCAAAAAGTTCAGGAGACTCCTCAGGAGGACGTGGTGGGTCTAGGGAAGGAGTCACTGATGATGACATTGAGAGGAGGGAAGACGATGCGTTGGCAGCTGCTTTGCTAGTACCCTGAGACTGGGTGAGAGAGGATGAGGAGGATGAAGAGGGCTTGGTCATCCACTCTACCAAGTCGTTGGCATGTTGCGGTTCAACATGTCCAGCTGCCGAAAAGAAGGACAAGCGTGTCCCATGGCCACGTGCTGATGACAATGCACCGCGTCCATGACCAGCACTGTTGTCTCTAGACACAGAGCCTGCTTGCCCTCTTTTATCGGCTCACGCCTGTCTGCCTCTCCTTGCTGGCCTTCCAGACATGGTAATGGACTGAAGGGAGTTGGGTAAAACAGCAGTGCAATGGAGTCACACAACACCCACTAAGCCCTGCAGGTGGCTCTATTAGAGAACAGCAATAAACGGAAGATACAGGTGTATATTGTGCTGGAGTCACACAACACCCACTAACTCCTGCAGATGCCTTTATTATAGAACACCAGAGATAAAGGGGTATACTGTAATTGAGTCACACAACACCCACTAAGCCCTGCAGATGCCTCTATTAGAGAACAGCAATAAAGGGTAGATACAGGTGTATATTGTGCTGGAGGCACAAAAAACCCACTAACTCCTGCAGATGCCTTTATTATAGAACACCAGAGATAAAGGGGTATATACAGATGTATACTGTGCTGTGCTGGAGGTACACACAACTTCCAATAACTCCTGCAGATGGCAAGTGGGCTCAAATAGAGAAGAGCTATGTAGGTGGATATAGCGGTGTGTACTGGGTACAGAGCACGCAGACAGCACGCACAAGCTCCTAACACTACTGACTGCAAGCTCTATTATAAAAGATAGATCACTAGCTATATAGGTGAGGTGAATATAGCGGTGTATACTGCGGTCAGGGCACACAGACAACAACCACTACAGAAGAGCAAGATCAAAAATTGGCCGATAACGATCGGTGTGTACTGTGTTGAAGGTACACAGAACACCCACTAACTGCTTCAGACGCCAACACACTACACTAGGCCGCCGCGCTGGCGGCCTTATATAGTGTTGGGCGTGTACTACACAGCCTGAGCTATGATTGGCCACAGGCATCCTGCCTGTGGCCAATCATGGCTCTCCTCGCTGCTGGCGCTGTGATTGGCCAAGCATGCGGGGTCACAGTGCATGTGTCAGGAAAGGCTGGCTGGGGACAGTGGTCCATCACCTGTCTGTGCGCGCCTGCGGGTGCCTGGTGCGTGTGTTTGCGGTCGCCGGGGTGCGCGCGTTCGCGTGCGCGCACGGTTACCGGCACCAGGCGGGCTATTTAAACCCAGTTCTCCCTTCTGATCTTGCTGCTTGATCTACAGCGTTCCTGAGACTATTACCTGAATCTGATCTGTTTGTGTATTGACCCGGCCTGACCTGCGACCTTCCCTGCCTTCTGCCCGCCTCTGACCTCCGGCTTGTCTACGACTCTGCACCTGTCTCATCCTCTGGTCCATCCGTGCTCATCCGTTATCGACCCGGCTTGTTCCACCTTCCTGCCTCTGCCTGCTGCATCTGTTCCTGTACTGACTGTCTGGTTTGACCCGGCTTGCCTGACTCTTCTGTGTGCCTGCCCCTTAGTGATCCACCTGTTCCTGTTGGTCTCCTGCTGTCTACTGGTTCCTGTCTGCTGTCACTGGGGCCTGCTTGTCCAGCTACAGTTCCTGAAGTCAGCCAGATCCATCCACCGGCTGTTGATCCTGCCAGGCACTCGTGCTACCTCTGACTCCCGTGCCTCCTGTCACCATCATCAGGGGCCGTGAGTCGGGGACGCAAGAGAGGTCTCCTTCTGCATTCTGGGCTCACCACTAGGTACGTGACAGTATCAAGCAGCCATGACCGAGCCCACACAGGGAGCCTCTCCTTTGGATGAACTGTGTTTGCATCTGGCGGGTTTGACCCAGGCAGTTAAAGGCCTTCAAGAAAGCTATTCCCGTTTGGAGGAACGTGTTCAAGCCCTCTCCCCGCCAGCTACTACCCAGGGGTCACCATCCGCCAGCATGCCTGCTCCACCAGCAGTGGTGATGTTACCCCCTGAACCTCGAGTGCCCACGCCTGAAAGATTTTCTGGTGAACGCAGCAAATTCAGGGCCTTTCGCAACTCCTGCGAGTTATACTTTGCTCTTCAGCCACGGACTTTTTCTTTGGAAGCCACCAAAGTGGGCTTTGTGATTTCCCTGCTCCAGAACGAACCCCAGACATGGGCACATCGCCTTCTTGAACAAAAGGCTGACGAACTTTCCAACCTGACCACCTTTTTTGACGCGATGGCCCGAATTTATGAGGACCCTCAGCTCTCAGCAACAGCCGAAGCCGCTCTCCATGCATTACAGCAGGGTCGCAGGGCCGCAGAGGACTATGTTGCAGAATTCAGGCGTTGGAGTGCAGACACCAATTGGAACGATGCTGCTCTCCGCTACCAGTTCCGGTTGGGTCTGTCTGATCCCCTGAAAGATGAACTCGCCCGTGTAGGGGTTCCTCAGACTCTAGATGAATTAATCAAGCTATCCATACAGATTGACAGGCGCCTACGTGAACGCAGGTCAGAGAGAGCCGCAGGTCCGTCACGTCCCACCTGGATGTTGCCAAGAGTGCCCAGTTACTCAAGTACTATGCCACCAGCTCAGTCTACACCTACTACTGATGTGCCGGAGCCTATGCAGCTGGGTTTGCTACGACCAACGCTCACAGCTGAAGAACGTCAGCGTCGCCGCATGAATGATCTGTGCATGTATTGTGGGGAGCCTGGGCACTACGTGAGGTCCTGCCCAACCAAGATCCGTAAGTGGCTTCCTCCTTCTGCTGATCAAGTCCTTGCAATCACCAATGCTTCCCCTCATCTTGCTCTTTCCGTTTTGTTGCAGCTCCCCGGAAAGAACATCCAGGTTCCCGCTATCGTTGACTCGGGAGCATGCAGCTGCTTTATGGACTCTGTTTTTGCAGCAAAACATCACATACCACTACGCTCCAAGACCCAAGGACTACTGATACATCTTGCTGATGGATCCGCCATCCGGTCTGGTCCTGTCACCCAGGAAACCATCCCCATCTCTGCCAGCATATCCAATCTTCACCATGAACTTTTATGCCTTGACATCATCACCTCACCCTTGTTTCTTGTTATCCTGGGAATGCCCTGGCTCCAGGCCCACAACCCTCGCATTGACTGGACTACCAGAGATGTTACCTTTCCTTCACCCTATTGCTTCCAACATTGTCTACCAAGGACTTCCAACCAGCCCACAGCTCTGATGTGCCTGGATACGGAAGCTCGCCAATTAGTTCCAGAGGCATACCACGATTTCATGGATGTCTTCAGTAAGAAAGGTGCAGAGACTCTTCCCCCTCACCGGGTCTATGACTGTCCTATCGAGCTCCTCCCTGGGGCTGAAGTACCATTTGGAAGAATTTTTCCTTTAACTGAACTGGAACTGGCAGCACTCAAGGACTATATTGATGAAAATCTTAAGAAAGGATTCATCCGCTCCTCCACATCCCCTGCAGGAGCTGGCATTTTCTTTGTGGGAAAAAAGGACCATACCCTTCGGCCATGTGTCGATTATCGGGAACTAAACAAGGTGACCATTAAAAACCGATACCCTCTTCCTTTGGTGTCAGAACTTTTCCAGAGACTGGGGGCAGCAGTCATTTTTACTAAATTAGACCTACGGGGGGCCTATAATCTGGTCCGCATAAGAGAGGGTGACGAATGTAAGACAGCTTTTCGCACCCGATTCGGACATTTCGAATATCTAGTTATGCCGTTTGGGCTCTGCAACGCCCCCGCCACCTTCCAGCATTTTATAAATGACATCTTCAGAGACTTCCTGGACCTATTCGTCATCATCTACCTGGATGACATTTTGATCTTCTCTGCCTCCATCAGTAGCCATCGTCAACATGTCAAGTGTGTGTTAGAGCGACTCCGTCAGCATGGCCTTTATGCAAAACCTGAGAAGTGTGAATTTGAACAACAGAGTATACAGTTTCTGGGACTAATCATTTCTGTTGAGGGCATTAAAATGGACCCTCAAAAAATTTCCGCTATCCTTGAGTGGCCTGCTCCTGTGGATAAAAAGGGTGTTCAGCGGTTTGTGGGCTTCTTTGAACTTTTATCGGAAATTTATTAAAGGATTCTCAGCCATCATCTCACCTATTACCCAGCTGACTAAGCAGGGAGTTTGATTTCATTGGACTTCCGAAGCTCAAACTGCTTTTGACACCCTTAAGAGACTTTTTACCTTCGCTTCCATACTGAAACACCCTGACCCGGCTCTCCCGTTTGTTCTGGAGGTTGATGCATCCGAAGTCGCCGTTGGGGCAGTACTCTCACAACGACAAGGCCCCAAGTCTCTTCTGTTCCCTGTTGGCTTCTTTTCACGCAAGCTTTCTGCTCCTGAAAGAAATTATGATGTGGGAGACAGAGAACTATTAGCAATAAAAGCGGCTTTGGAGGAGTGGCGGTACCTTCTGGAAGGAGCAGCTCACCCGATCCTGATCTATACGGATCACAAAAACCTGGAGTACCTGAAATTGGCTAGAAGGTTGAAGCCGCGTCAAGCCAGGTGGGCGCTGTTCTTTTCCAGGTTTGCCTTCCATGTCACCTACAGACCGGGTTCAAAAAATACCAAACCGGACGCATTGTCCCGCATGTTCAATGATCCCAAAGTACCTACCTCTCTGGATACTATTCTGTCGGCGGAAAACTTTCTCCTTCTTCAGGAAGATCTGTTAAGCCGGATTAAGCAAGCTTCCAGTGAAGACCCCCCTCCTGCAGGAGCAAGGCTGCTTGCGAAAGACGGTCTGTTCTGGCTTGAGGACAAAATCTTAATTCCAGAAAATCTTCGGGCCACCATACTCGGGCTCTGCCATGACCATGTACTAGCCGGCCACTTCGGTGTCTCCAAGACGTCTGACCTCGTGCAACGCACATTCTGGTGGCCGCAAGTTGCAAAGGACTGCAAAAGATATGTGGAGTCTTGTTCCATCTGTAATCGCAGCAAGGGTAATAAGGCCAGGGCTTGGGGCCTGCTCAAACCTCTACCTGCTCCAGAGAGACCCTGGAAGTTAATCTCCATGGACTTTATTGTTGAACTTCCCCCTTCAGAAGGCCATACGGCCATCTTTGTGGTAGTGGATCGGCTGTCCAAGATGGCACACTTCATCCCCTTGAAGGGAACACCATCAGCACCGGAAACTGCACAAGTTTTTATCAGGGAAGTCATCAGGCTTCATGGAGTTCCAGCCAACATCATATCAGATAGGGGGGTGCAGTTTACCTCTCGTTTCTGGAGAGCAATATGCAATTCCCTTGGCATCGAGCTATCTTTTTCTTCTGCATACCACCCTCAGACAAATGGGCAGACAGAGAGAACTAACCAGACTCTTGAGCAGTATCTACGCTGCTTTTCCTCCTTTTCCCAGGACGACTGGTTCTCTCTGTTGCCACTGGCCGAGTTCGCTTATAATAATTCCATCCATTCTACCATCAAGCAGACCGCGTTTTTTGTCAATTATGGTTTCCACCCATCATTTCTACCTAACTCTGCTCCTGAATGTTCTGTGTCAGCCGTTCTCAAGACTGTGGATTTTTTCAGTATCAACAATAAACTGTTGCAGGAAACCATGACCAGAGCACAAGCGCTAAACAAAGAGACTTTTGATAAAAACAGACGGGGGGAACTGATTCTGAAACCTGGAGACCAGGTTTGGCTGTCTACAGTTAATCTCCGACTCACTTGCCCTTCAAAGAAATTGGGTCCTAAGTTTTTGGGTCCCTTCACAGTCAAGAGGAGAATCAATGAGGTGGCCTACGAACTGGAACTGCCAGAAACACTTCGGGTACACCCCGTTTTTCATGTTCCTGCCTCTGCCTGCTGCATCTGTTCCTGTACTGACTGTCTGGTTTGACCCGGCTTGCCTGACTCTTCTGTGTGCCTGCCCCTGAGTGATCCACCTGTTCCTGTTGGTCTGCTGCTGTCTACTGGTTCCTGTCTGCTGTCACTGGGGCCTGCTTGTCCAGCTACAGTTTCTGAAGTCAGCCAGATCCATCCACCGGCTGTTGATCCTGCCAGGCACTCGTGCTACCTCTGACTCCCGTGCCTCCTGTCACCATCATCAGGGGCCGTGAGTCGGGGACGCAAGAGAGGTCTCCTTCTGCATTGCGGGCTCACCACTAGGTACGTGACAGCATGCTTGGCCAATCATGAGCCAGCAATGCACTGCGATGACAAATTTGGCGCGAACGGTCCATAACGTTTGGAATTCGCCGAACGGGCGAACAGCCGATGTTCGACTCGAACACGAAGCTCATCCCTATTGTCAGGTGTAGCGACCATCTCAATCGCATCACAGGGCATAGCAACTGTGGAACTTGCAGACAAGTTAGCCTGGCTGACCGTCCAAGGGAGATTAGGGACAGACAAAGGTAAATGGTTATGTGAACTGGAGTGAATGGTCGACTCAGGTTCATAGGTCGACCCCTCATCCAGAGTACCACATGACCTAGAGAGTACATCAGACCGACTATTGCAGGATGCATCCCAGAGATCGCTATATACAGCGGGAAGAGCAGAAGATACTGGGATGATGGTAACAGGAAGTCTCTCCTTTGGGGTACCCTTGAGTAGGCAGGAATAGGAACAGGAGGAACCCCAAGCCAGGATCTGTTCAGCAGACCAGTCAACGTGTGGAGAATGGAGCCGTAACCAAGGAAGACCTAATATGATAGGAGATGAAGCCTTAGGTAAGACAAGGAAGGATATCCACTCCTGGTGGAGTTTCCCTACTGACATCTTAACAGGAAGAGTCTGAAAGCGGATAGGGCCCCCTGGGAGAACCGTGCCATCAATCGCCAAGACCACCAATGGCGTTGCAAAGGGCAAAAGGGTAAATCTCATGGAGGATGCAGTTTCCCAATCCATGAAATTGGCAGCGGCTCCGGAATCCAGATGTGCTGAGATTGAACGAGAGGAAGCACCGACATGAAGCAACACAGAAAGGAGAAGACGAGAAGGTGAAGGTGATATTTCAGGGTCTAATACTCCACCTTCCAGATGTATTAGCCCTGAGCGTTTTTCTGGACGAAGAGAACAAGTGTCAAGGAAATGACCTTTGGCCCCACAATAGAGGCATAGGCCCAGAGTTCTGCGCCTAGCACATTCTGCGGGAGATAATTTAGTCCAGCCCAACTGCATAGGTTCCTCAGTAGGCAGGGGGTGTTCCTCGGATCGCAGAGAAGGGACTGGGGGCTCAGGCTGCCTAAAGAATGGGGAGTGCTGGCGTCTTTTTTCCAGGGCCCTCTCCTGAAAGCGAATATCGATCTGGTTACACAAGGTGATGACACTGTCCAGATCAGCAGGAAGGGATCTTCCTGCTAATTCATCCTTCACTCTATCAGAGAGGTCATGTAAAAAGGTTGCAACTAGGGCCTCATTATTCCAGCTCAATTCAGCTGTGAGGATACGGAACTGAAGAGCATACTGTCCCACAGACGCAGACTCTTGATGGAGACGTAAAAGATCGCTAGCGGCTGATGAGACACGGCCCGGTTCCTCGAAGATATTCCGAAAAAGTTTCAAGAAATCAGACAGGCTAGAAACCACTGGATCATTCAGTTCCCACAGAGGGGCGGCCCAAGCTAACGCCTCGCCGGACAGGAGGGATATGATATATGCGACTTTTGCCCGATCAGACAGGAATTTTTTGGGCTGAAGTTCAAAATGAATTGTGCACTGGCTAAGGAACCCCCTGCAAGCCTTGGAATCCCCACAGAAACGAACAGGAGCTGGTAGTTGTAATGAATGTGTGGCTGCGACTGATGCGATAGGTGCAGCGGCAGATAGCGGTTGAGGTTGTTGAACCGGGGGTCCTAATGAGGCCTGAACCTGTTCAACACGGGATGCCAAATCCTGAAGGAATCGCATCACCTGGGTCTGATGCGATTCTTGGGTCTCAAGTCTGCGAACTAAGCTCTGCAATGGATCATCTGCAGGAAGCGGCACGTCAGCCGGGTCCATGGCTGATCAAACTGTCAGGTCACCTTGAGGCGAGGTGACAGATGCACCCCGTAGGGATCAGGAGTGCACCGCAAGGTTGTGGACAATACAGCTGACTGTTGCAGACGGGGGACAGATCCCACTGGGGTTAGAGCGTAAGATTCCCTGGGGCGCGGAGTCTAAGAGCCAGCAGGTGTTCACTAGAGCCTCGAGTGGTGAGGATGGACTTGGCTGCAATTGGCTCCAGGTCACCCAGCTCACACCCACAGTAGGCAACAGGAGGATAGGGATGGTAAGGGACAAAGCCAAGGTCGGGGCCACAAGCAGACAAGAATAGTCGGGGACACGCCAAAAGGTCAGGATCACAGGCAAACAGGGATAGTCAAAGACACGCCAAAGTCGGTAACGGAAAACAGTAGAAGAGCACACGGCAGGTAACAGGAAGCTAACACACAAAGGAATACACAATGGTTGATCAGCACTGATGGCCTGCAGTGCACAGGTTAATATAGGGCTCCCTGATAGGGCCTGGGGTGGAGCCATGCTTAGAGGAGAGGTTATAAAAACCACCAGGTGGAAGTGGCTGGCCTCTAGTCTGAACACATGAGGGAAGGTAAGCAAACACAGGAAGATCACTGCATAACCATGACAGATATGTTTAGGGCTTCTGTTTTACTCATGTTCAATTTAAAATTAGTGTGGGAGCCGAAGCGAGCTAGTTCAAGGAGAAAGGAGGGGATGCTATTGTGCGGTTGTGTTACATAGAGCAATAAGTTGACGGTGTACAGGGAAAGCTTACAGTGGGCTGAGGGTGTGTGGATACCATTTATGGATTCGTTACTACATATTGGCTGGACTAAGCCCTTGTACACACGGTCGAAGAATCCGTCGGAATGTGTCCTATCGGACCGTGTTGTCGGATAATCCGACTGTGTGTGGTATGCATCGGACTGATTCCTTCGGAATATCCGTCGGACCCAATTTTCCAACTTGTTGGAAATATTTCCTGACCAACTGGGCCGATCGGACATACTCCGATCATGTGTAGAGAATTTTGATCGGACCAAGTGCCACGCATGCTCAGATCAAATTCCTACATCAAAGCTATTGGCTACTAGCCTGAATGTAGTCCCATCGTAACGAAATTACGTCATCACGTTCTGAAAGATCGGATTTTTCGACAACTTTGTCCGACCGTGTGTATGCAACAGTTTCGGACAAGATCCGACGGACAAAATCCGATGGATTTGGTTGTCGAAATCTCCAACCGTGCGTACAGGGGCTAAGTGTTCTTTGGTGATGGCGAAGAGGAGGGGGGACAGTGGGCAGCCTTGTCTGGTTCCGTTGTTGATCGGGAATGTCGCTGAGTGTTCACCGTTCGCTGTGACTTTCGCTGATGGGTTGGAATAGAGGGACATCATTTTTGCTAGAAGTCTGGGACCTAACCCTATCTGCTGAAGCGTTAGTTTGAGAAATGGCCAGTTGACCCTGTCAAATGCTTTTTCCGCCTCACATGCTAACAGGCATCATTTAGATGTCCTAAGTGGGCTGCTTGATAATACTTATACAGAGCTGGTACAGCCAGTCCACCATATTGTTTGGGGAGGGTCAACAGAGACCTGTTAATCTTTGGGTTGTTTATGTGCCCAAATAAACTCAGCAAATAGTGCATGTAACCACTTGAAGCACTGTATAGATATATTAATGGATAGGGCCTGGAACAGGTACAGAAACTTTGGAAAAATATTAATTTTAATAATATTACACCTCCCAAACCAGGAATGAAACAATTTGTGCCATTTCTCCAGAAGTGTCCGCACCTTACATAAGAGTGATGGAGAGGTAAATTCAAATGTGCATGAAAGGTCTACTGGAATCATAGTCCCCAGATACTTTAGGGCTTCTTCCGTCCATTTAAATTTATAGCTAGTTTTTTATTTTATTTTTTTTTTTTTTGTGTCATTATTCTTTTTTTTTAAACAAGTTTTATTGAAGATTATATATCAGTACAAACAGGTAGAACAGCTTATACACAACCGCAATTGGTTCGGTTTACATGAAATGCATGACATCTGCGGACGCAGCCTCTGCTGAAAAATTAGTTATTTCAGAGTACCATAAGAATAAAAAGAAAAAGCAGGAAATACAACTGAGGAAGATAAAAGACAAAGGCCGAACGGCCATGTAGAGTAAGCTGAATCAAATTACATCTTATTTTGACATTACACAATGCGATTCCCAACATCGGTGTGTGGGCTTCCTCTCCTCCCATATGTTAGTTAGTAGCCCATCTCAGTTCAGTTTCCATATGTGCGTGGGTATGACTATCAATATAAGTATAGCTATAAATGCCCGTATGTCTTTAAAACGTAGTTTTCAATGCCATCAAAGTATTGGGGACAGCTATTCCCATGGCCTCCAACTCCAAAAAATGTATCTTAAAATATGATAAATATCCATATGTCTCTGTTTGCTGAAAAAGATTAGGGAGGGATATCATTGGGTTTGTTAGTGAAAAAAGCATATCATCTGCACGCTGAGATCTTATATTGAAATCTGTCTACCTTCACCTCCTGAATATCTGGATTTACCTGAATCTTACAAAGAAAAGGTTCTAAAGAGAGCGCAAAGAGAATAGGTAACATGGGACACCCCTGCCTGGTCCCATTAGTAACCATAAAAGGGGGAGATAAGATTCCATTTACTTTTACCTGTGCTGCTGTGCGGTTGGTTGTATATACTCAAAATCCATTGTAACATATTATCTCCCAGTCCTACATATCATAATACAGAGAATATGAACTTCCAGTTCACTCTATCAAAAGCTTTCTCTGCATCCGTTCCTAGAAACAACGCATTGATGTATTAGCCAGGTGAATTCAATTTAGGGCCTTTATTGTGTTGTCCTGTACCTCCCTCCCCAGGGCAAACCTAACCTGATCCAAATGTATCAAGGAGGGCAGTAGTTGTTGCATGCGTGTCACAATAATCTTGGTAAAAAGTCTGCATTTAAAAGAGAAATTGGTCTATAACTCCCCCATTGCATGGGGTCCTTACCTTCTTTCGGTATTCATGTAATATAGGCTTTCAGAGTTTCTGTATAAAAGGAAGTTGAATTGCCTAATCCATTAAACATTTTTACAAGGTAAGGCCCCATAAATAGGCATTAATTGTTTATAATAATACACAGTGAAGCCATCTGGGCCAGGTGCTTTACCTGACTTTGATGAGTTCAGTGCTATCTGTAATTCCTCTAAGGTAACTGGTGTCTCCAATTCTTGCTGCATTGTACCTGTTAAACCAGGCATACCGGAGGATGCTAGTTATTCATCTATTGTCAACTGATCAGGTGAATCCAGATGCAGGTTATAGAGTGAAGAATAGAAGTTCTGGGCTATTTATTTGGTCAGGGTAAGTTTTCTTCCATCCGCCCCATAATCAATGGAACATAGGCCATTGATTGTTGCTCCCGTAGTGCTCGAGCCAATAGTTTACCGCATTTATTACCAGACTCGTAGGAATATTTAAGACCTATCAGTATTGTATTTTGAGCTTTATAAAGCAGTAAGTCAGTAACCCGTCTACCTGCCATCAAAAGGTCTCTTTTCACACCCAAAGAACGAGTATGTTTATGGATTGTTTCTAACTGATGTATGTCCGTTAATAGAATTGTTAGCTTTGCCTCTCTTTTTTATATTTAAGCCTAGCCCCATGTTTAATCAGGACTACTGCTTTATGAGCCTCCCTTATCACCCCAGGGGCACATTCTGGTGTAGTTTTGGTCTGAAAAAAACATGGCACCTTCCTAATAGCATCCTCCATAACACCCTGATCCTGTAAGAGGCTTTTGTTAAGTTTCCATGTCATCTGACTACGGTGGCTAGAGTCAAAGATATTGTATTTCATGAATATTGGCACATGGTCTGGCCAAGTAATTGATCCAATTGTGGTTTCGATTACTGAATGTAATTGATTTTGGCAGATAAAAAAAAAAACAATGCGGGAGTATAACTTATGTAGTGGGGAGAAGAAAGAATAATCCCTCTCCCCAGGATGAAAAAGGCACCACATATCTACTGACCTTGTTTCATGGAGTGATTGAAGAATCCGTTTCCATGGACCTGGGAGCACTGATGATGAGCCTATTGAAGTGTCTTCCCTGGGAACCAGAGGAACATTGAGATCTCCTCCCATAATCAATTGGCCCTCCGAGAATTCCATAAGTTTGTTTAGAATATTTCTAAAAAATTAATCTTGTGTGTTCAGGGCGTAAAAGTGTTACTCTAATACCCCCCAATCGTACCTTTGACAAATACATATCGGCCCCCTGCATCTATATGGATTCTTTACATGCCCATGGTACTTTGCTTGAAGTTAGAATAGATACCCCCTTAGACTTGGCGACAGGGTTAGTGGCGTGTTAGACCACTGGGAAAAGCCTGCTTCCAAGAATAGGGAGACCGTTTCCTCTGAAATGTGTTTCTTGGAGGAATGCGATATTAATCCACAATAGTTCCAGCTAAGGGAGACATATTCATCTCTTTTCAGGAGTGTTTAGTCCCCTAGTCTTACGGGACATTTTAGAAAGGTCATCCATTCCTTTTCTCCTACCCTCGGGTCCTCTACACTAGGACTGGATCAAGGGGCAGAGGGTGAGGACACGAGCTATGAGGGAGGAGGAGAGGGAGGCTAACTCTACCGTAGCCCCTAGGTTCACTTAAGCAAATTTGCTTTAAGCACCTTGCCTACTGACTCTAGGCTATATGAATGCTAACTTGCTGGGGGGAGGGGGGAGTAGCCCAAGCATGATGGTCCTGAGGAGAGCTCCCGGGAATCTCCGCCGGCTCCCATACATAGCAACAGAAAATATAGAAAAAAATAAAATAAAATAATTTCACTATGCATTGTTATGCACTATAGCATAGGTGTGGTTAGGTATACTGTACATGTGTTGGGGTGCCATTCATGTATAGCAACACATAGGTGTGAAGCCAACTTAAAGAACCCCCTTGTATGCACATACATAGACACTGTTAGGATGAGAAGTAAACACCTGACGCACAACACATATTAGGTATCGCCTTGCATGCATGAAGCAGAAAAACAACCTTAGGAGAATCAAATATATTAAAGTGTTATAAGTGCTATAAGGGCTTATTCACACCTAAATGAGGGGTAGGAAACCGTGTTCCGTGCACATTTCTCACACTGCGTTCAAAACATACTGGGAGTGTGATCTGCTCTTGGTGTTAATAGATTGTGATCTGCATTTGAGGTGTTGTTAGTAAACACAATGCATTTGCCTGCACCAGATAGAATGATAGTACCATGCGATTTGGTGCAGTGCATGCACTACTTTTTTGTATGATCCAGTGTGATTTCAGGCAATTCAAATGAATGAACTGAAAATCACACCACACTGAATCGTATAAGAATGTGGACCATGATTCATATGTGAACCGGCCCTAAAGGTTTTTAATATGTTGCCTACTTACAGTTTTGATTCTAGTCAGTTTTTGCTGTTTCACAGTTTTTATTGAGGCTGGATATATCTGACACTTTAACTCCGCACAGTCTAGTTTTTAAAATTTGATGAACCAACCATTATATTGTTTGTAGATTTAAAAAACAATTAGCAATTATTAATATTATATAGGATTTCTTTTTAGAGCCAACAATTCGGGCAGGGAGACAGTTCAGTTACAATAAAATGTAATACAAGAGGGATCCTGCTCCTGTAAGCTTACACTCTAAAAGATTAGCAATTAGATAGTAATTCATTTTATAAATAGCCTATAATAGTCCGGTAATCTAATGCCTTTTAAACTAAATTTAACATCAAGCATGCAATAAATAGCACCATAAAAGACCTAAGGCATATTTATAAAAGTGAATGTGACAATCACAAAAACATTCACTGCAGGTAAATCAATGAATACAAATGAAAACCCATGCACCAGGAAGATACACCCATGGGGAATGTTTGGCGAGTCACAATCAGTGCTTTATACACTGTAAAATGTATGTAAACTCCAGGCCGCTAAAACAATCTTCAATTTACTGAATGGTCACTCAATTCATAACTCCAAGGCTAAAGGGTTTTTCACTTCAAAAGAAGACATTAGCACATGATCACATTCATAAAATGGATATAAAATTATTTTGTAGCATTTTTCTTTTTTATTTAATGTAGAACTGAGCACAGTAAGGTGTTGAGAACAGAGCCACACTTGTATATGGAGGCATCACAAACACTGAGTGCACTGTTAATTGTTTATTGATTGTTGCATTTTGCGGTGACAGCGTACATTGTCGCTTTTGTTTGCAGCCCATCTTATGACTGGATGCGAAGAGTCACACAGAGGAAAAAAACATCAAAGAAGGGAAAGGTTTGCCTTCTGTTTGACCATCTGGAGCCTGTGGAGCTGGCAGAACACCTAACATTTCTAGAGTATAAAGCTTTCCGAAGAATATCTGTAAGCAAAATTTTCTGATAAGCTCATCATTTTTATATTTAGAGGGTCACAAATTAATATTTCAAAATAATACCTTTTATCGCAGATTAAAAGACAATGGTGCTGTTCATTAAACCATGCACTTATTTTAATTAACTCATTGCAAAAAGAACAACAACCTTAGGCACAGTGAAAATATTCATCAGGGCTCCATCTGCCTTAGGGAGCCCAGGCCATGTGCTGCATGTTTCATAATAATCGGAGCAGTTTTGATTTTTTTATGCTATTTGGTGTGGGCTGTATCATGCTGTCTTATGAGATTATAAATGTATATTCATGTATTAACCACTTCAGCCTCGGAAGATTTTACCCCCTTCCTGGCCAGAGCACTTTTTACAATTTGGCACTGCGTCGCTTTAACTGACAATTGCGTGGTCATGCAACGATGTACCCAAAACAAAAGGTTCGTCCTTTTTCCCCCACAAATACAGCTTTCTTTTGGTGGTATTTGATCACCTCTACGGTTTTTTTTTTGTGCTATAAACAAAAGAAGAGCGACAGTTTTGAAAAAAAAAAAATTTTTTTACTTTTTGCTATAATAAATATCCCCCAATTTAAAAAACAAAACAAAACAAAAACAAATTTCTTTATCAGTTTAGGCCAATATATATTCTTCTACATATTTTTGTTAAAAAAAAATTGCAATAAGCATATATTGATTTGTTTGCATGAAAGTTATAGCAGCTACAAACTATGGGAAAGATTTATGGCATTTTTATTTATTTTCTTTTCTTTAATAGTAATGGCAGTGATCTGCAATTTTTTGCGGTATTGTGACATTGCGGCAGACAGATTAGACACTTTAGACACATTTTTGGGACCATTGACATTTATTCAGCAATCAGTGCTAGAAAAATGCACTGATTACTGTGTAAATGTCACTGGCAGTGAAGGGGTTAACCACTAGGGGGCACTGTAAGGGTTAAGTACTAGGGGGTGATCAAGGGGTTAAATGTGTGTTCCCTCAGCGTGTTCTAACTGTATGGGGATGTCACTTACTAGGTGAGGAGACATATCCCTGTTCCTACTTAGTAGAAACAAACAACATGTCTCCTCTGCCCTGGCAGCACAGGGATTTGTGTTTACACACACAAATATCCATTCTGACACTCGTGCACACAATTGTACGTGGCTGGCAGTGATTGTGCTCATTGGCCACACGCATTGGGTCCCCCACCGTGCAGCGTGCACCTTCTGGCAGCCACTAAGGGGAAGGACGGGCCCCTACGGATTTCACCCAGGATAACCATTATGGCATAGTATATCTGCGTGAGCCGCTCGGAAACCGCTTAAAAAGCCAAAAATAAAAAAATATATACCTGGGGTTATTTACATTAGGAAGTGCAAGTTCTAGTATTTTTTTCGTGTTTGTTTCGTTCGTTTTTTCGTGCTTGTCCGTTTACAATTTGCAGTTTGAACAACCCCTCCCCCCCCCCCCAGTTGGTTAACCGCTGGTTGGTTTTTTCTGCTAAAATAAAACATAGTATGCTTTTGAGAGTCTGCACACACAGATACATTAGTTGCCATTTTAGAGAAAATCATGGTTTACTATAATATCCTTAGTTACAGTAACAAAAAAAAAACGCAATAATCAAGAAAAAAATGCAATGCTTTACCCAGTAAAATTTACTGGCCATTTTAAGTTTAGTAATCCACCCGACTAAATTATTTATTGCCACTTATAGATAGATAATTGTCAGCAATTAAAGGACAACTTCTCCCAAAATAAATAATTCAGTATTTATTAGATAGTAGAAGGTACAATCACCCACCAGCTTTTGTTATCTTACAAAGATTTTAGTGAGGTGCTCTTAGCTGTAGCCCTTTCAAAGCCATCTACACGTGTAACAGATTTTATGGATAATTTGTAAGTGCACATACATAGCATAGGAAATCTAGCTGCGATAGAATGACACCTCCCTAATAGCATTGTGAGAATGTATGTAAAACGACACAGGGAGTTAAACTAGTGGACACTTAGAGGGATAGAAGAAGCCAGAAAATTGTTATTTTTACATCAGGTGGATCCAAGGAAACTTGAAATACAGTAGACAACATATCTGTGCAATAAAGCGTGGGCAACATGATAGACACAAGTTATCCTTAAAGCGGAACTTCCTCAGTGTAAGACTTTGGTTTGCAATAGACCATCACAACCTGCTCATACTCCTCTTCAAGATATCATGAGAGGAAGATCCCACCCTGCGCCCCACAGGAAATAGGGATGGATTGCTATCCTATCATCAACATATCTGGAAAATTACCATGCGCAAACTAAATGCTCTGACGCCTCACTCACATACTCCCTCTTTATGGTACAATGGCCAATTCTGCAAATTATTAATGATTTCAGATCCTATTATATGAGTTGTACATGGTATAGTATATTTATATCAGGTTCTAATTCCTACCGGTCCTAAGACAGTCCAAATGTTGAATGACAAATATTCCCTCCCACATCATTCATTGTTCAGATAACTTTGTCAAGCCTTGTGCACCCAGTTAACTTCTTCTTATCCCTCACTGTCCACACCAGCAGTTTTAGATGTCATACTCGGACCATACCCCACTAAACTGACTTACACTCTTTATACCATTATTCGTCTCCCCAGTGCCACAAAACTAGCATATGAAGCTAAAATGAGATGGGAAGATAATCTTGGCATTATTGAGGAGACAGATTAGGACAAGATATTAGACAATTCTAAAACAGTTTCTCCTAGACCGGTGTTTCTCAACTCCAGTCCTCAAGGCATCCCAACAGGTCATGTTTTCAGGATTTCCTTCATATGGAATGGCTGTGGTCATTACCAAGGCAGTGAAACTGATCAAATCACCTGTGCAAAATAATGGAAATCCTTAAAACATGACCTGTTGGGGCGCCTTGAGGACTGGAGTTGAAAAACACTGTCCTACACTATCAGTCCGGTAACACAATTATATATCATTCATCAAGAATATCTTACTCCTCAACAGATTGCCCAATATCAACCTAATACTATGTGTCCACTATGTGCTTCAGCCCCTGTCACTTTTTACCACTTGCTGTGGACATGCCCAATTATTCAGACATATTGGATTCAAGTGAGTCACTTCATTTGTAATGACATGGGCTCACTGATCACCCTTGACCATAAACAATGTCTACTCAGCTTACTTTCAGACCCAGACACTGATAAATTCCTTAATATATTGACACATGAGACACTTTTCATGGCCAGGAAAACAGTGGCACAGAATTTGATGCAAGTAATACCCCCCTCGCTCCAGGCCTGGATGAGGAATATTAATGCCACACTCCCAAAAAATTATATATGAACATAGGGCTTGCCCGAACAAATTTGGAAAACTCTGGGATAGATGGCTGTCACATTCTGGGATATGTACATGATTGTGATTTCCTGTTGATTTTGTCAATATTGATGGTTGTTATTTACCTATATGACTTTCTCTACTTTACTATTTGCTATACTTACTGTGACCGTACATATTAATGACAGACTATTGTTTTTTGTTTTGTTTTTATCTTGATTTATGGTGGCATATTATGTATCATATCTTCACTGCTTTCTCCCTTGAGGCCTGTACCATGTACATTTTCTCAAAGTTGTTTTCTGATGGAAAAAAAAAATGATTGGAGAGGAAAAGCAACCATTTTCTCAGAAAAGCAATAGGCATCATCTTCATTTGGCTTTAGATCATTATGCAAACCTATTGAACTGATGCATATATATTTTTGTTTTCAGTTTACAGATTATCAAAGTTACGTAATTCATGGCTCTTTAGTGGACAACCCAACTTTGGAGCGCTCCATAGCTCTATTCAATGGAATCTCAAAATGGGTACAACTTATGGTTCTGAGCAAGCCAACCCCACAGCAAAGAGCGGAGGTTATTACCAAGTATATTAATGTTGCCGAGGTAAAAGGCCAATGTGCCTTCATTTAATAAACTAAACATGCATTTTGAAAACATTTTGTTAAGGATCATGAAACAGCAATATTCATAAACACTCAGCTGATGATCACAGATTAAAAAGAGACAGTCTAAACAGAGTATGTCTCATTCTGAATCATCTTCCAGGACACACACTGCCCTCCCCCCCCCCTCCAGTCATTTACAATCCACAGGAACACCCCCCTGTGGAAAAGACAGAGCTCTTTCCAAGTGTTTAGGCTACACACACACCCATGAGTCAACCAGGTATCAAATTAAAGATAGCAAAAGCTTTTCTAAAACAGTGAAATTACTTCAACATCACTTCACAAACCCCTTCCAAAAATATTAAAGCGGTAGTAAACTCAGATAATGTTACCCCAAATCAGCAATATGCAGTTACATGTTGCTGTTTAGTAGCTATTCGCCACATACATTATTCAAATAGAACGTTCTTTCTTGAAAAAATGTACTTTTTATGATCGCTTCTGCTTGAACTCAGCTGCTTCCATTATAACTCCTGTCTTCCTGGTCTCAGTTGTATTTTATTTCCACCCTCACTCTTCTTCTGTGCCCATAATCCTGCACGTGCGTATTAGTTCCTGAAGCCAAGCCTCGTTTTCATTTCAGACAGACAGGCTCTGTCCTCGGCGCTGCGCTCCAACCCCTGTGACGTAGGAAGTCTCAGCTTCTCAGCGGGGGAGTGTCGCGGGATCCCGGGGCTGACGTCAGCCAAAGGAAATGACGCAGCCCCGGCATGTACACAGCAATTTTCCGGCAAGAAGAAGAGCCTGCCGGAAAAACGGGACTAACTGCACATGTGCCGATTACGTCATTGATTAGAAAAGGACAGATTACACAAAGGGGATAAGGTAGGATGCGTTTTACACAGAGCAACTCGTTCATGAGGTAGGAAAGCTTGATATGGTGTAAAAAGCACAGGATGGGTTTACTACCACTTTAACTCAGAAGTAACCTACAATGCCCTCATCATGTCCCAGAAAATCTGCTGCTAAACTTTCTATCATCCCTACCCAGCTTAATTTCGCCCCATGTTCATAGTCCAAATGTTCTTTTGTATTATGTATACTGTACCTCCAGCAAGGTCAATTAAAATCCCTGGGTCTCTTTGAACAGCATTAGGTCTAATAAAACAAGGCTCCACAATTGTTAGAAAGGCTTCACTGTTCCTAAAATCTACCACCTTTCTCCCATTAATCCATACATGTTGCAGGTGATATTTATGTAGTTTAGAGTGGCCATATACAACAGGTATATACTCCATATACTAATGGCCTTCATACTGGATTGGGTGCAGAATAATGTCCAACTGATGATGTAGGAAGCTCTTTACGTTTTGTGAACATGGGCTCCCTAATACTATTGGTTGACTGATGAGTGGACAAACTCAAACCCCAGAAGTAATGTATACTGAGCTGGGCTATGCTAGAGGCCTGGGCAGTGTGAGTGAAAGTCTTTCTTCTGTGAGTGCGTTTACCCACCTATGTTGTATTTTTCTGCTGTTGCAGTGAACTGCATTACGTTGTTCAAACTGACATCCAGTAGTAGTTAAACACCACTACAACTTGTTTATCTTCTGTAGTTGGTTTCTCCCTCTATTCTCCCTCCTATTTATTGCTAGCCAATTCAGTCCTAGCTAGACCTTCTGTACTTCCTCTATGTTCCCTCAGGCAGCGTTGGTTACCACAGGGATGGTGTATTGAACTTGCCTATGGAACTACATGAACTGCTGCTATTAAATTATCCCTGCTGCTGGAATTGCTGTGCTGCAATAGACTGTTTGATACACAAACACTCGGTTTTCTGCATAAACTGATACTGCACACACATACAACAACATGTCTCAAGAATCTGTACATACACTGAAGTTAGAGAGAAACCTTATTTTCCTCATGGTGATGCTCATTTGCAAAAGGTAAAAAATATCTGTGAGACCGAAAGAATCCATAAATCCTTCTTTGAAGCTTAAAAATAATTTGAAACAAGCAGGGTAGAAATTTCTGAACAGTAGAGATACAAAAAACAGTCACTTCCAGCGCTAATAGGTCTTCCAAGGTGAGGAGTAACAGATATCAGATATGGTGTGAAAGGTATATAATGGTATCCAAAACTGGGTGGATGCTGCCTTCCTCAGATGGGGTAATTGGAAAGGAACTACAAGAAAAAACTGAAATGGAAGGCTCGCACACCTAGTGCATTACCAAAGATGCATGTCAATGTAAATGTTTTTATGGCCTTTTGTCAGTTGCATTTTGTGAGTACTCTTATATAAAACATTTTTATTATTAAATTATCTTTGGTAATGCACTTGGTGTTCGCGCCTTCCATTTCTGTTTTTTCTTGTAGAAATTTCTGGAGATTTTTCTGATCTGTGGAAGGGAACTATGCAATGTATAACTGTTGTTGATGAAACATACAGTAGTGTAAAGCAACTAAGTATTGCACTTGCAAAGTTAAAAGAACTTATGAAGGCTGTGACCATTTGAAAAATATTCCTCTCTTCCATAAAGTGATAATACAGAGAAATCTATTTAAGAGAACTTAACTACTACTAACAAACAGACATATTTCATCCATGAAGGCCATGAACAGAAGATATCACAATTACATTAAACTACATTCTGCTACTTTGCTTCTTTCATGCTCCTCTAAAGAGATTCTCTACATCCATAAGGTCCCACTCACAGCAATCATCACTCATACAGTGTATACTCCTCATAGTAATCGTCACTGAATAGTCAACTCATAAAAGCCTATGTTGGAGTAGAAGAAGCAAAACTGGAAGCTTATGGTATTAAGGAGGAAAGCAGCCATCAAAGCACAAGTCTCCCAAGCTCAAGGAAGCAACAACCTTAGCCAAGCTCAGAGCATTGGAACAAGCTGCTGAAGAAGAAAAAGATCATTGTCCCATTCTGATAACCTCTAATGACCCCACAAGATGAACCTTGTCATTTTTGTCCAAAGCCAGAAAATGTTTGCTATTTACCATTTTCATGATTATTCTTTATTAATTTAATATGATGGTACTACAATCAATGTAAGAGTTAAGCAAAATCAGTGTAATATACGTCTTATATTATAAGGTATTATTAATATCTTGTAATATGCACATATATAGTGGAGTAGTAAAATGGAATATATGTCTTTTAGAATGCTGTATTTCTCTGAATATTTTTATAAAAAGTAATATATAGGTGGTGCATTAAAAATCCTTGTAAATAATATATATATATATATATATATATATATATATATATATATATATATATATATATATATTGCTTAAGCCAGAACAATGTCAACTTTATTTCACAGGATGCATTCACTTCTATACACCAGCATTCAATGCATTCGCCAGCAAACATAGCTGCAGCAGTTAATCCCACAGTTTACCCTGGCACATTGGACACTTCTCTATCTCCCGAGATATTGCCATCCTATGCAGCAGCTTAAGTGTTATTTTAGACCAACCTGAATCTATTTTATCACTTAAAACCTCCTGAGACCTCTGGATCCCAAGCCTTCAACTGGACTGAACCTATCTGCTACTCCATTACTTCCTCCAACACCTAAACATCACGTATCAGATACCGAAGGCTAAAAAAATGGTAAAGGAGTACTTCTCTTACCAAAGCTTAGAAGAACTGATAGATCAGACATTGCTAAGTACATAACTCACCGAGAATTCATTAATACAGGCCTTATGAAAGCCATCGATCGCCCAGAGAACTACAGATGTATGCGCAGTGAACTACAGAAGCTGAAGATCCACATTTAACTCAGTAGTCCAGAACCTTAGCATCCCAACTTTACAAGAACTTGACTTCCTGATCAGCTAGTTAGGACCTCAAGTGTTAAGATACTTAAATCTGGTCACATTCATGAACCAGACATGGGCCTTAATCTCACATGGGGGAAATTAGAGAAAACTTAAGGCAGCCTGAAGTTTTTGAGCTTGCCTTATTTAAAAGATTACAGGACTTCCCAAGATTGTCCAACAAGCAGGAGTTCTAGGAACAAAACCATCATCTTCTCAAACTAGAAACCAGTAGGGAAGACCCACATTTACCAGTTCTTAGCTACACTACTTAGACGCTGCACAAAGCTGTTTAGGAATTTAGGATACGGACTGACTAGCTATTAGGAACTCACGATCTGTCTCTCTGCACAGAACAGGTATTTGTGTTTTTACACACACATGTCCCTGTTCTGCCTCGCTGGCCGGCAGTCATCGCGAGCATTGGCACCCCCACAGTGCAGCCTTACATGTAAACCCTTACATATGTCCAGTGAAGTGACTGGCCTCAGGTGATACACGGAGATTAAACAAATCCTTCTACATAAGTTGTACCTGTCTATCTGCAGTCTTCTCTTCTATACATCTGTTCAAATTCCAGGATTTATAAAGCTTGTCAGAGTTCAGAAAAAAGGGGGCAGAGAGCTGAAGACATTCTGCAGAGCTCAGCAAGGAGAGCTATGAGATCTGATTACAGGGAAAAGATACACCCTCCCTTCACACAGCTCACAGGAGCAGAGCTGAGGCTGTCCATCTGCTGGAGGTCCCTCCCGTCACTATTTTTCTCTTGGTGTCAGGAAAACTTGTCAGAAGGGACTCATTCTTGCGAATGACACTCTTTTGACCCTTACTAACCCAATTGTTTCCTTGCCCAATCTACAATCTTTTTTGGCCCGCTTTGCTACAATCTCCGGGCTCCGAATGAACCCACACAAAACCACCACGCTTAATATTTCTCTTCCAGAATTCCTAGTTTCGCACCTCAAATCTACCTTCCCATATCACTGGGCCAGCTCCGCTTTAGACTACTTGGGTATTAAGCTCCCTCCTACGCTTCTCTTTTTTCCGACAACTTCTATTCTTTGTTACGCTCCATCACAGCACTCATGACATCTTGGCGGTTTCCCACCTTATCTTGGATTGACCACATTAACGACATCAAGATGAAGGTCCTTCCGAATATCTTATACTTCTTCCGGACCCTAACGGCTCGGGTCCCCACGTTCCTTCTCCAGAAAAGGCTTTTCTCCTTTATTTGGGCTTACAAGCGCCATGGTCTCCCGCCTTACTTTATATGCCCACAGGTTGAGAGTTGAGCTTGGAGTCCCCAACAAAATAATATTATCAGGCTGCACAAATTTCCCATCTCACTATGCTCCGGGCTACCTCTGACATTCCACTCTGGGTTCTTTTGGAAATCCCCAACTGTGCGCCGGTCCCCATCTCTGCCCTCCTATGGCTCCCTCTTAAACTGCTTCCCCCATCAGTCAGACCTCTAATGGCCCATAGCCTGAAGCTTTGAGACTCTATTTGGTACTCCGGTAGGCTCGTGTCCCCATCTCTTATGCTCCTCCCCTCTTGAATAATCCCATGTATCCTCCCGGCTTAGAACAACCACACATTTCCTCATGGTGGTCTGCCCATGGGTACTCTCAGGTTTGACACCTTCTTAGATCTCACACCTTCCCCTTGTGGGCTCCACTACAAGAGACCCACGGAGCTCCCTCTGTGGAATTCTTCTGCTATCTTCAATTGCGACACTGAATATCCTCTCTCATTATGACACTTTCCCGTACCAGAAAACAGCCTTCGAGCATACTTGTCTACACTCTACGGGAACCCTTGGTACCATATCCTTAATTTACTCCTCCCTCAGCTCTAGCAGTATGCTAGCCTCCTTATCCTCTGTCCCCAAGTGGGAACAAGACTTATGCCCCATTGGTTTGGCGGATTGGAGCAAAGCCTGGTCTAGTATTGCAAAATGCTTCTTCAATGCGGCTACCCTGGAGGCAGCCTATAAGGTACTCCTCCACTGGTATTGGGTCCCAACCCGTATTGCCAAATCAAACCCATCATTCAGTGATACATGCTGCCGAGGCTGTGGTCAGCGTAGAAATGAACTTCATATCTGGTGGTCCTACCCCCACCTAGTTGGCCTTACTTCACTGTCCTATCCCTCTTCTCCTATTAGCATAAATTGGCCACCTATTTATCGCCACCAAGTGTGTGAAAAACAAGCAAGGGCCTGAAAAAAGCCTGCTGTCTGTTTTGCGGATGTGAAGGGCATCTTAATGTCTCTCATGATTAACAAGAAGATGACTAGTATCCGCCACAACTCCCACACTAAATTCCTCAAAGTGTGGGGCCGTGATGGTCTTGCGCTCTTCCAACTTTGCACCCACCCGCCTGGGTCTCTCTAACTGACCTCCTCTGCCCCTATTCTGTAATTATTTTTCCTCTTCCTATTCTGTATTCTCCCCACACCTCTCACTTCCCTCTTTGCCATTTGGCCCTGTCCCCAAACCCCCCCCCCCCCCCACACTTTTTTTTCTTTTCCCCTTCCTTTTTGTTCTTATGAGTTTGGTTCGAGTTTCCTTTTTTTCCAAATATCGTGGACTGCTCTACACCCCAGCCCCTGAGCCATTTAGCTCAGACACCCTGTGTTGACCCCCGGCTCTGGACAGAGGGTTATTGTTGTTCGACAGTTAATTCCACAAAACATGTTCTAAATGTGTATTTTGCATTATTTATTTTATGCTTACTGCTCATATCTCCTGCACGGGATTATTAAAGATATATATTTTTTCTTATATTTTAATTAAAAAAAATTGTACCAGAAAAAACTCATTCTGATAGCAGAGGAATGGGGCAGCAGACAGAAATAACACTTAGTGCTCTTAAATGAGACAAGTGTACACTATTGAAGGATATGCTTTGTTCGTATTTTATGTCTGAGGTTTACAATCACTTTAAATGAATTTTGTATTTTTAATGCTGTTCCCTGCCAAACATAATTTAAAAAAGTTATTTTTTGCTTTGGTACATGTTCTCTAGAGAAGTGCCCAGCCCCCCATGCTATTTGCTTGATAACCCATTGCCTATTAGCCTACTGTTTTTTAACATTCAGATCCCATTGACTTCAATGTGGTTTGTGTAGTGTAGCCAAGCAACTAAGAAACACAACAAACCCCAAAATGAACACAGTCACAACTAGACAAAGCATAGTCAAACTTTAGCATAAGCAATGCCAGTGTAGGTTCACACAGTTACACAGTAAGTCAATAGATCAATAAAACATAAGTATATGATATGCAAAACTCATGTTCAACATCATAAAAAAGAAATAGGACTACCCCTTTGGATTTATTTGTGTCATGAGTTTGATGCCTTCAAAAGAGAAAACAACACATTTGGGCTTATTTGGTAAAGGAGTTGAAAATTTTAACTCAAATCACTATTTACATTTTTACTTTAATTATCCAATCATGTGAAAAGCATGTGCACGTGATTTCTTGTTCAAAGTAAACAGGCATTTGCTTTTCACATAATTTGTTAATTGAAGTGACTGTTTACACAATTTTTTCAGTAAAGATTCTCAACTCCATTAGTAAATCATCCACCGTATTATACACCGATCAGCCTTAACATTATGACCACCCACTATAACCTGTTGAGGCATGGACTCCACTAGACCTCTAAAGGTATGCTGTGGTATCTGGCACCAAGCCATCAGTAACAAAGTTGCAAGCTGGTGCCTCCATGGATTGGACTTTTTCAGCACATCCTACAGATGTTCAATTTGATTAAGATCTTGAGATTTTGAAAGCCAAGTCAACACTTTAAACTTGTGTTGGTAAAATCATTCTTGAATTCATCAGACCAAGCTACTCTTTTCCATTTCTTTATGGTCCAGATCTGATGCTCACATTCCTATTGTAGGTGTTTTCAGCTGTGGGCATGGGTCAGCATGGGTACCCTGACTGGTCTTCAGCTACGCAGCAAACTGAGATGCGTATGCATATTCAGATACTTTTCTATAGGAACCAGAATACATTTTTTCAGAAGTTTGAGCTACAGTAGCTCTTACATTGAATTAAACTACATGAGCCAGCCTTTGCTCCCCAGGTGCATTAATGAGCCTTGGCTGCTCATGACCCTGTCACCGGTTTGTCGGTTTTCCATCTTTGGACAACTTTTGAGAGGTCCTGACCACTGCAGACCAGGAACATCGCACAACAGATGTAGTTTTGGAGATGCTCTAATCAAGGTGTCTAGCCATTACAACTTGGCTCTTGGTAAAGTCTCTCAAATCCTTATGCCTGACCATTTTTTCTGCTTTTAACACATTAACTTCAGGGACAACATGTTCACTTGCTGACTTGTATAACCCATGAACTTACAGGTTCTATTGTAACTGTATAATTCCATCAACTTTCAGGTTCTGCTGTATTGGGATGATCCCATTAACTTTCATGTTCCTTTGTAACGGGATAATCGCGGTTATTCACTTTACCTGTCAGTGATCATAAAGATCATAATGTTATGGCTGATTGATGTATACCACAGCTTAGGCTTGTAGCCAAAGTTCAATGTGGATTATAGAGGCCCAATGTAATTAGGAAGTTGCCTGCAAATCTGTTGTCAGATATTGCATATTTTTGATTCTGTATAATTTATTTCTCTGCAGAAATTATTGGATCTTCAAAACTTTAACACTCTGATGGCAGTTGTTGGTGGACTAAGCCATAGCTCCATATCTCGTCTTAAAGATACTCATGCACATCTCACCTCTGATGTTACAAAGGTATGCAAAATGTTGACAAGAAACAACATATTTGTGTTTGTCTTTTTTTTTTTTTATATATGAGCAAACACAGTAGACCTATTGCATATGCTATATATAATAAATTTTAGTTCAGAGATGATCATAAATGTGATTAATAGGTAATAACTGAGGCAGAGAAGCCACAAATACCTCCTGTTTTTCTTTTTCAAAGTAAAAATCATGTGACCAATCATTTCTATAAGGAACACAGGTGCACACAATAAACATAAAATACGAAGGCACACCACTTTACTTTTACATCATATTATGGGTAACCTTTTTTTGCAGTGCTCACCAGGACCTTTTTTCAGCGGGAACATGGGGGAACACAGTTCTGGCACCTCCAGCACTAGGGGTCTATTGTTGCTGAGGAGGTCTACTGTTTCTGGTGGGGAATCTATTGATGCTTGGGGGGGGTCTTATATGGCTGGAGGTCAGTTGTCGCTTCGAGAGATCTACTGTTGAGGGAGGGGTCTACTGTTGTTGACTGCCATAAAGTCTATTGATGCTGGCTGTGAGAGATCTGTTGTTGATGCCAAGAGCCTATTGTTGCTTGGGGTGAATTTTGTTGCGGGTGGTCCATTGTTGATGGGGGAATCTATTGTTGCTTGGTCATAAAGGGGGAAAATCTTCTGGAGCTGAAGTGATTTAAATGGTTGTTTAGCCACTTTGTAAAGTACACTCAATCCCCACTGTTTGAAAAAGTCAAATGCTCTCGCAGGAGGGGCTGAGAATCTCCTGCTGATGTCAGTCGGGAGGAGGAGGGAAGGAGAGGAGAAGAGTGCTGAGCGGTGCTGTAAAATAAGGTAGAAATCGCCAAATTTTTTACAAAGCTTCTACACTGGTGCATAAGAAGTTTTCTAACAGACAGATTGCATGTACTTTACACAGTAATTTCAGCAACAGGAGGGAAAGGGGAGAGGAGGACAGAGGAGAGACATCAGATGATGGAGGCACGTAAACTGACCACGGGGTCAAGGCTCAGCAGCCACGATAAACTGTGGTCAGTTTACAGGGGGAGGGCAGAACCAGTAATCAACCAGGTATTTCAGGTGATACAGGGGGTAAAATACACAGCACAAGCACTGTGCTGCATAAAATGCTTTAAAGTAACAGGATCCAATTTTTTTTTAGGGTTACAAATGCTTTAAGCAGTCACTGAGTGCTATTTGTAAACAAAAATATGTGATTGCTATGGCTGGATCAGTAACCATGTTGACTGGTTCCCAACTGCTGTATCCGACAAAGCACCTGTCACGGAGCTATGTTAATTTTTCTCTATATGTACATTGGAGAGTATATCAGAATGAATGACAGGGCATAAGATGCATAGATGTGAATCTACCATTATATCTACCTTGAGTTCAGTTTTGTGCTCTATATATACATTAACATTACAGCATTATACAGTATTTTTTTTTCACACATGGAATGTTGAGTTTTGGAAACTAAGTTAGGGATATGTTATCTTTCCTGACAGACTCCATGGCAGCCTACGTGTGGGTTAATCCCGCCCCCTCATACCTCATAGGAGCCCTCTCCCATAAATCTTTGCTCTGGGCCAGAGCCTGTGTTTCTTTTTTGTCCTCCTCCTAGGACCAAGATGAAGTCTTACTTTTATGATGTTTTCCGTAATCCAGGCCTGGCGGTGTGCACGGCGATACTGTGGTTGCTAACGGTGATCCTCTCTGAAGTCCAGCAATCCTAGCTATTAGCAGGTGGACATGGGCGATAATATGCAATCCCTTGAACAGCTTACTAACCTGGCCATTGGCAGGCAAGTGGCAATATGGCCAAACGTCCCAGCCATTAACGGGAGGCCTTGTAAAACACCTTGGTCATATGGTGGGTTGAGCCGCAGCTCCTAGTCCCTGGTCTGGATTGTGCCGCGGTGGTCGTAATGTACAAAAATATTCATTATTAATGGCAGCTGTATCTCTGTATTTGTGTGTCTCCTCGTTGCTCTCAGGCTCTGGTGACTGTGGCCATGAGGGCTGGAATGCATCTGCGCTCCAGCTCAGAGCTTCCGGAAGTCCCTGGGACCCATCTGCGCATCTGCAAGTAAAACCGAGGCTTGGTTCATGCATGCGCGGTTCCATCAAGATGGAGGCGGTCATGCACGCTCAGGGCCACTGCTGGGCGGTGACGTTCCTGGTGCAGGTGCGCTGTGGGGCGTGGTGATGTCATCAGCAGCGACTAATTGAAAAAGCTATCAGAAGTGTATTCCTCAGGTTATACTGGGGGCTTGTTGGCCCCAGGAACCTTACTGCTGAGTGAGTACCCTTTTTGCAGTTCTAATTGCTGTTAATTTGTGGCTGTTTTTTTCAGTGGGCTCATCCATTCTGATAATGTCTTTCTAATTGCTTTGTTTCTGTCTTGCTCTGCTATGGACGTGTCATCACCCCCCTGTGACCAACCCTCACACTGCAAGTAGGATTGAGTTCTATTCTTCCTGTGATGTTTGGCTTCACTCATTTAGGATCTCTTAACTCTCTCTTTTTCCCTCAGCCCATCTAGGTCTGAACACCAAAACGCGGCACGCAAAGATAAAGACCGTCCTCCAGACGTCATAGATCGTCTTCCAGATCTAGGCACCACAGAGAGGAGTATAAAACCATTTCTGGTCGACACTCTCACTGCCACTCCAGTAGCTCTGAGAGGAAAGCCTGCTGGGGATGTGGGGCCCAGGTCCCCGAAGGCAAGTCGCTCTGTGAGCAATGCTTTTCTAGAGCAGTAAGAGAAAGAAAGGGTAGAGATCAACAAGTGGAAGCACTGGTCAGAAAAGTGATCCCTGAGTCCTTGAGTAAAGTGGATTTAGACCATACCCACAACCCTGCTGGCGACAGTGTCAGTCCCTACTGGGGATGATCTTGAGGCTACAGGCAGAGGTAGATGACCCTGGCATGGGTTTTGAATTTGCCTTAGTACCACAGCTAGTCAAAGCAGTCAAATAAGCTTTGAGTTGGAAAAAAGCCAGTGGAGGCACCCTCCAAACAGAGGAAATATTTTAAACACCTCAAAAAAGAATACCCTAATTTCCCCTTCTTGGGTGAACTCTGAAAAATAATTACTGATGAATGGGGTAATGTCGAAAGGAAGAATTCCCTGCCAACAAAGGTATCAAAGATGTATCCGTTTAAAAGTGAGGATGTGAAACATCTGCAATCAGCTCCACTCATTTCCTCTCACGCTGCCTTAATGAGATTGATGAGGCACGTCACACTCCCACTGGAGGATATGTATCCTTTAGGGATGCCCTGGAGAGGAAAATTGATACCGACGTCAATCGGATCTACATTACAGCAGGTATGACCTGCAAACCACCTCTGGCTCTCGCAGCCCTATTCAAAGCGATGGAGGCCTGGACAGACAACGTAGATACATCCCTGTGGAGCATCTTGGAAAGAATGGCCAGGAATTCACCTATACATGAACTAAGGTTGGCGGTGGCTTTTCTGGGGGAGGCTTCCCTAGACATATATCGCCTGGTGGCTCGGATCATGCTGTCTGTCACAGCTAAGCATGCCTTGTGGCTGTGCCCATGGGTAGCCGACCCAGCCTCCAAGCAGGCATAGTGCAGGATTCCCTTTGAGGGTTCGCCCCTCTTTGGGAACAAATTGGACAGTGTCAGGTGGCAAGTCGGTATTCCTTCCCCAGGATCGTCGCCTGCTAAACCAGAAGAGAACACAGCCCAGACAAGGATCGGATTGGGCAAGGGACGCTCACTTCTATAGACCTGGCCATGAGTTCAGGAAGATAAAACAACCTTCAGGCCAGAAGTTCTTAAAAGGGACATCTTCCAGTGGACAGGAAGCCTCTAAGTCTTTCTGATACTGCGCCTGCCTAGACAGAGCGAGTCGGGGCCCGCATACTTCGCTTTCAGCATGTCTGGGCAGCCTCAATCAAAGATTATTGGGTCGTCAAAATGGTCTTTTTAGGCCATGCCTAGACATTCAGCAGACCTTGGAAAAAGCAAATTCTCCTGTCCTCTGCAGACTTTCTAGTGGCTCAGGTCACTGCAACACCAGTTCCAGGTGACAAAAGGTTTCAAGGGGTCTACTGTCCCTAGACAACGAGTAAGCTCTCCACCCCAAAGTATTCAAGTGGGTCCTGTCTCTGGGAGTCATTCCAGAAGTAGACTTGTTTGCCTCCCTGTGCAACTTCAGACTAGAGAGATACTACATGACGTATCGTCCCCAGGTTTTTGGGGTAGCTGGTCTGACAGACCAATGAAGATTCCATAGGGCCTATGCCTTTCCCCCGCTTCCTGTCATTCACCGGTTTCTGTCGAGGCTCAGGATGGAAGAAGTAGAGATAGTGGCAATAGTCCCGTACTGGCCAAACAGGCCATGGTTCCTCTGCTGATGCAACTCAGTTTCCGGGACCCAGTTCCTCTGACCTGCAGACCAGATCTCCTATCGCAAGGGGCAACTCTACATCCATGCCTGGCCCATCTGCACCTGATGGTTTGGTTTTTGAGAGGTGAAGGCTGGAGGATCTAGGCTGTCAATGTAAGGCCATCTCCACATTGAATGCCAAAAGAACAGGCACCAACAGGGTCTACCAGAGGATTTGGAAAAAAATTTGCAGACTACACCTCCACTGCAGGGTTTTTGCAATAATCCAAAGATACCTGATATCCTGGGCTTCCTACCACCGGGCTTGGATCTCTCCTTGTCAGCCAGCTTGTTGCGGGTTCAAGTCTCTGCAATTTCTGCCATTACAGGCGTTTCCTGGGCTAGACACCCTCTTACTTGGCAGTTCTTCATAGGAGCAATAAGGCTCAGACCTCAGAAAAAGCCATGATTTTCTAAGTGGGATCTTCCCCTTGTCTTGTATTTCTTCTCAGGAAGAGAGATGGAACACACAGATCAGTTCTCTATTAAGGAATTTTCTCTAAAATTTGCCTTCCTGGTGGCTATAACATCGGTCTCGGATGCATGTAGCCATTTCTAACCTTTTTTCCTGATCGGGTAGTTTTGATTCCTATGCTGGGTTTAAACCCCAAAGTATTATCTGTTTTTCATGATAATCAGGAGATTGCTCTTGCAACATTTTGATCAACCGAAGATTCCAGTGTTCATCCCCTAGATGTCGGGAAAGCTCTTGTACACACGGTCGGAGATTCCGTCGGAATGTGTCCGATTGGAGCGCTTTGTCGGATATTCCGACTGTGTGTGGTATGCATCGGACTGTTTCCGTCGGACCAAATTTTCCAACTTGCCGGAAATATTTTCCGACAAACTGCTCCGATCTGACATACTCCGATCATGTGTAGAGAATTCTGATCGGACAAAGTGCCACGCATGCTCAGATCAAATTCCTACATCAAAGCTATTGGCTACTAGCCTGAACGTAGTCCCATCGTAATGAAATTACGTCATCACGTTGTGAAAGATCGGATTTTCTGACAACTTTGTCCGACCGTGTGTATGCAACAGTTTCGGACAAAATCCGACGGATTTGGTTGTCAGAATGTCCGACCGTGTATACAAGGGTTAAGACAGTATCTAGAAGCTACAGGTCCATTCCGTCAGTCCGACTACCTGTTTGTTCTTTTTCATGGAAAGAATAAGGGATTGTGTGCCTCTTCCAGATCTATTGCAGCATGGATTGTTCAGGCCTTTCAGTGGACTTACAAAGCTAAGGGATTAGCACCTCCAGGAGCAGTGACCGGTCACTCAACCAGAAGCGTGTCTACATCATGGGCGGCTTCATGTCATGTGGCTCCAGAAGTAATTTGCAAATCGACCTTGTGATGTTCAATTAACACGTTCATGGCGTACTACTGCGTAGAGCCAGCCTCTTTCTCTTCTGTTAATTTTGTTTTACATATCTTGTCTGTTGAGGGTGCCAATTAAACCTTTTTTTTTTTTGTCCAGCACTTTGCCCACCCGGGTGTGTATGGCTAGTTATTTTCCACATGTAGGCTGACATGGAGTGTCAGGAAAACTGAAAATTTCTATCAAATACTTACATAAATTGTCCTTTCCTGATGGACTCCATGGCAGCAGGAGTTCCCTCCCAGTGGCTGGAGTAGGCTAAATTATGGAACACGGCCTCTGGCCCAGAGCAACGATTTATGGGAAAAGGGTCCTATGAGTTATGAGGGAGCGGGATTAACTCACACGTAGGCTGCAATGGAGTCCATCGGGAAAGGAAAATTACAGTAAGTATTTGATAGAAATGTTCAGTTTCATTCTCAATAATGCTAAGCTATTTTTTTAAAGAACACAAAAGGTGTATTTTAGAACAGGAAAAACACTTTTGAAGGTGGATTATGCTTAACACCAGCTAATGTGTATGGCCAAGGAGAGAAGTTAAAGGTAAACTTTGGCCTCCCATTAAATATATGTGCTGTGGCAGTTAATCATAAGTGCATTTGCACTTACAGTTTTATCTTAACCCCCCCCCCCCCCTGCACAGTCCTACAAATACCCTTTAAGCCTGTCTGTGAATTTCACCTAATGCAGTTTCCTGTGATGGTGTGGCAATGATACTGTCTTGCTCCTGAATTAGGAGCAGTGTTGCTACTCTCATATAGTCTGTGCCTTTACTGTGATATAAAGAAAAACTTGCAGTGGGTAGTATGTCTAGCAGAATTTTTTGCTTTTTTGGATTGGCAGTCCTGCTAAAATCCTCCCACCTTGAGCTGCAATGCTTGGGAGAGGGAGCATGTGAGACAAAGAATGATTTGTTTTAGTAAGGTATGGTAAAGGAAACTTTTGATTACTTTTTAAGGCTTGTGAATTATAAAGTAACTGGATTTGTTACTTGTTTAGACTTTTATACTTGAACCTTAAATTGTACTTTAATACAGATTCAAAGGTAAAAATATAAAAGTACTATTCGCAGTCTCACAGAGTAGTCGTTTCTGTTAATGTGGCCTAGTTAGATGCTTTACTAGATGTGGGTAGGAAGGCACTATACCTAGGGAGAAGGTGGGGTGAAAAGAGAACTGGAAGAATTTAGTCTGCCAGTGTAGTGTGCATGAGTGCCAGGAAGTAATGGGCACATCAGAAATATGAATATAAATAATATTTTTTGTCTTTAGAGTTATTACCTGATAAATGTTTTTCTTCTGTTCTTTTCAGGTGTGGAATGAAATGACTGAGCTGGTCTCGTCTAATGGAAACTACTGTAGTTATCGCAAAGCGTTTTCTGAGTGTGTAGGGTTTAAAATCCCTATTCTTGGTGTTCACTTGAAAGACTTAATAGCTGTACATGTTGTTTTTCCTGACTGGGTGGATGACAATAAAGTAAACACTGTTAAAATGCAACAGTTATATGTTACTCTCAATGAGCTGGTTTCACTACAGAGTGCTTCACCTCACTTAGAAACAAGTATGGATTTAATTAACCTCTTAACGGTATGTATGTATTTTATTTACCCCAAAATAATGGCAGACTGCTTGTTCTTGATGTGAAATAAAAAAAAAATGTCAAAACTAGCTTTGGGCTCAAGAGAAAACCATCACAGAATCTAGACCAATGGACCAGGATAGGTAGTGGGCATGTAGAATCTGATGCCATCCTAAACATTATCTACAAGTTTGAGGATGAATAATATGGAAAATGTGTGCAACATGGATAGGGTGGTATGGGGTTCATGGTTGGTTTTAGATTTGTCTATGCAATATACAGAATCTTACAAAAGTGAGTACACCCCTCACATTTTTGTAAATATTTTATTATATCTTTTCATGTGACACTTTGCTACAATGTAAATTAGTGAGTGTACAGCTTGTATAACAGTGTAAATTTGCTGACCCCTCAAAATAACTCAACACACAGCCATTAATGTCTAAACTGCTGGCAACAAAAGTGAGTACACTCCTAAGTGAAAACTTCCAAATTGAGCCCAATTAGCTATTTTCCCTCCCCAGTGTCATGTGACTCGTTAGTGGTCTCAGGTGTGAATAGGGATCAGGTGTATTAAGCATGGTGTTATTGCTCTCACGCTCTCATACTGGTCACTGGAAATTCAACATGGTACCTCATGGTAAAGAACTCTCTGAGGATCTGAAAATAAGAATTGTTGCTGTACATAAAGACGGCCTGGGCTATAAGATTGCCAAGAACCTGAAACTGAACTGCAGCGGTTTAACAGGACAGGATCCACTCAGAACAGGCCTTGCCATGGTCAACCAAAGAAGTTGAGTGCACATGATCAGCTTCATATCCACAGGTTGTCTTTGGGAAATAGACATATGAGTTCTGTCAGCATTGCTGCAGAGGTTGAAAGGTTGGGGGGTCAGCCTGTCAGTGCTCAGACCATACGACGCACGCTGCATCAAATTGGTCTGCATGGCTGTCATCCCATAGGGAAGCCTCTTCTAAAGATGATGCACAAGAAAGCCCACAAACAGTTTGAAGACGAGCAGACTAAGGACATGGATTACTGGAATCATGTCCTGTTGTCTGATGAAACCAAGATAAAATGATTTAAGCGGAGGTCCACCCTAAAATGGACCTTCCGCTCATCGGATTCCTCCCCCCCTCCGGCGCCACAATTGGCACCTTTCAGGGGGGAGGGGGGTGCAGTTACCTGGATAATCCAGGTAACTGCACCCACTTCCGGGGTAGCTCTGTGCGGAAAGGGGCGTACATTACGCCCCTTTCCGCAAGTGCCCGCCCCCTTCCGCAAGTGCCCCGCTGCCTGCTGGGAAACACACAGATCCCAGAGGCAGCAGGGACCGTCCTCATTGCGCAGCGCGGCCCGAAAGGCTCCATTTCCTGATTCCCATACCCAAGATGGCGGCGGCAGCACTCGAGTGTCGATCTAGAGATCGGCTTCGGGTGCCGACATCGCGGGCGCGCTGGACAGGTAAGTGTCACTATTTTAAAAGTCAGCAGCTGCAGTATTTGTAGCTGCTGACTTAAAAAAAAAAAAAACGCGGAGTCCCGGCGGACTCCCGCTTTAGTTCAGATGGTGTCAAGCGTGTTTGGCAGCAACTAGGTCAGAAATACAAAGACAAGTATGTCTTGCCTACAGTCAAGAATGGTGGTGGGCGTGTCATGGTCTGGGGATACATGAGTGCTGCCGACACTGGGGAGCTACAGTTCATTGGGGGAACCATGAATGCCAACATTTACTGTGACATACTGCAGAGCATGATCCCCTTCCTTCAGGGACTGGGCTGCAGGGCAGTATTCTAATATGATAAGGACCCCAAACACACCTCCAAGATGACCACTGCTTTGCTAAAGAAGCTGAGGGTAAAGGTGATGGATGGCCAAGCATGTGTCCAGACCTAAATACACAAGTAAAGGCACAGAGAACTAGAGCAGCAAGTATCCCACAGTATTAGGTAATATGCTGTATAGGCATATTAATATATGCACAGTAAAGATAACATAGTAAAAGTCCACAGTCTTATGATTATTTAAAAGGTCCACGGACCATATAGGGTGATGATGGGGGGGGGGGGTCCCACACTCAGGGCTGCCATCAGGGGGGAGAACAGAAACCATGTTCCAATGCACTGAAAAGACACAAAGGGAGAGGCACCTCTGGGTGGAGATATAGGACTAGTTTAATGTAGATAAAAATACACAGGCAACTCACATTTTTGTAGTCATAATAAGCATTGATCCCAGCATAGGGGTATCATCAGTGTAGTCAGTCCATTCCTGCTTTGTGGGCACTCTTGGCCTGCTACAAACACCGCTGGATGGTCATCGTCCGGCCGCAGAGGAGGTTTACTCAGAATGAGACTTGAGGCGCAGATGGTTTGCAGGCAATGAAGGATGACGTCACTGGAAAGCGACGTTTCCTGAGCATACAGGCTGCAAGTGATGTGGCATCCTTCTTCACGCCACTTACAGCCTGTATGCTCAGGAAACGTGCCGCTTTTCAGTGACGTCATCCTTCCTCACCTGCAAACCATCTGCTCCCTCAAGTCTCGTTCTGAGTAAAGCTCCATTGCGGCAAGACGATGACCATCCAGTGATATTTGTAGCGAGCCAAGAGCACCCACAAATCAGGAATGGACTGACTACACTGATGATACGATACCCCTTATGCTGGGATCAATGCTTATTATGACTACACAAATGTGAGTTGAGTGTGTATTTTTATCTACATTAACTTGTCCTATATCTATACCCAGAGGCGCCTCTCCCCTTGTGTCTTTTCTCCAGACTTAAACACTATTGAGCATCTGTGAGGCATCCTCAAACGTAAGGTGGAGGTGCGACTGGGTCTCTAACATCCACCAGCTCTGTGATGTCATCATGGAGGAGTGGAAGAGGACTCCAATGGCAACCTGTAAAGCTCTGGTGAACTCCATGCCCAAGAGGGTTAAGGCAGTGCTGGAATATAATGGTGGCCACACAAAATATTGAAACTTTGCCCCCAATTGGCACATTTTCACTTAGGTGTGTACTCACTTTTGTTGCCAGCGGTTTAGACATTGATGGCTGTGGGTTGAGTTATTTTGGGGGGACAGCACATTTACACTGTTATACAAGCTGTACACTCTACTTTACATTGTAGCAAAGTGTAATTTCTTCAGTGTTGTCAGGTGTTTTTTTATGATGCATTGGTGTAGATTTTTAGGATTATTTATAGAGACCCAGTGCTATGATGGCTTGGTCTTAAGCCCAAAACTAGTAATTCCTTTTCTTTTTTTTTTACTTCTCATAATTATTTGCTAGAGGATCCCAACCTTGCTAGATTTATATGAGAGCCCATTTTTTTTGGAGCCTAGTGATTTTGGGACCAGGAGGGAGGTTTGTAAGTTTTGAGTGTATTGTTCTTTATGTATCATAAACAAAAAGTAGCAAAAGAGAACCTTTTCCTAATATGTATCAGTCCTTCTTTCGCAAGCGCACCCTGAAGTGTTACTAAACAATGTCCTTTTTCTCCAAAAACCAGACACATCCAATACCCAATGGGCCTATAATTTATTTTTCATGAAATAGTTTTACTATATTTTCTGCATTCTTGTAACATAGGCTACTGAATCTTTCCTTCCCCCCTCACTTCACTTTGTTTGAAACAAAGACTGCATGTTAGTTACATGTGCACTACTCTATACATGTTACAAATCCCATAATAGTTGACTGCAATAGAAGAGGCAGCATAGTCATTAATCTTAAACAGCACTAAATTTGATACTTTTGGGACTTTCTCATACCTGTGCCATCCACCGTGCACTTTAATTCCATCCTCCAGCCTCTATGACAGTGGTCGAGTCATTGTGAGTATTATATTGATGTACCAGTTGGGGGAAGGAACCAGAGCATGCAGCATGGGACACAGGCATCTGACATTTGCATAAATGTTGAATGATTAAACTGACCAAGGCTGTAGCTCTGGAACAAGGAAAGTATAAGACATGGCCACTGGAGAGTTGAGTATACTATCTATTCAAATGCAGGGAGCTGACATTTTGATTTTAGAGACCTGATATGGACTTGCATTTGTCCTGAAAAAAATGATCAATTAGAGTAGTTTTTCAGACTAAAGTACTAGAACATTTTCCAACAACAAAATCTGATCGGACTTTGTCTGATCATTTTTAGAGAATTCCGATCAGATAAAGTGCCCCGCATGCTCAGATCAAATTACGAGACCAAAGCTAATGGCTACTAGCCTGAACGTAGTCCTGTCGTAACAAACAAACGTCATCCCGTTCTGAACGCTCAGATTTTCTGACAACTTTGTCTGACCGTGTGTATGCAACACCAGTTTCAGAAAAAATCTGCTGATTCCCTCATCCACCTGGAAAGTGTAGATGGGGAATTGGAACATTCTGTGATCAATGTATGGGCTGCCTAAGTGCTAAGACCAGCCATAGACAGTTTAAATCTCAGCTGGTTCAGCAGGAACCGGCTGAGATTTAGACCATTAATGGCAGGCTGAATGTACCAAGTTGATTGTTCAAATTGGGTACAACCAGCCTGCCGGATACTGTGGTCGCTATATCTGCTAGCGACAATCAGTTTGTTGGGAGAATACAATTGCTCAGTGGAAGGGATTCCCCTATCACCACTGTCTGTGTTCATGGGGGAATCATGCAAGTTTCTTTCCTGCAAGCTGTGGAACTGAAAGTTTGTAAAAGGTCTTGAAAGAACAGGAGTGGGAGGGAGACAGATGGGGGAGAGAAGGGAGGGGGATAGGAACAGTGCAGTGTACACTCACTCACGGGTCCAGGCTGGGAGCTCAGGAATCAATGACAAACAGAGGAATCTGCAGTTGCTGGTTTTCATATTTCCCACCCACACATTCTCTCTCTTCAGATACAGCTTCACACTGGGGATAGTGTGGATGGGGCGGGAAGACAAGAGGAGGAGCAGAGGTGGGAGAAGGAGGAGCTGTATTTTTCTCTGATCTCCCATCAGTGAGGAGGGGTGGGTGTGTTCGCTGGGCTGTGCAAGAATGTCACAGACACTCTTACAGAGCTGCAGCCACCAGTTTCAGAATTTACAGGCTGATTCTCCTGTCCTATGGACGGAGAAATCAGTCTCTTTTTTCACTGTCACTTAGATAATGGGAGGCTTGCCCCCCCTGCTGGTGGAGTCCTTCCTGAAGTCGCTATCATCCCTGCCAATGAGGATGCAGAGGGAAGGAGCAGATCGGGCAGCCGTGGCTATGCGAGTGGCTCTCGTATAATGCATGGTACAGTGTCAGTGAGCAGAGGGAGGGGGATAAATCCCCTGCAGGAGCTGTCAGGATGCTCTGCCTCTCTGAAGAGTCTGTGTCCACTCGGCGGTGACCCAAGCAAGATGCAGGACGCCCGCTACATATTGAAAGAAAAATGTGTTTTAATTGGAGGGCACAGCATAATGTTGGGGGGGTCAGGGCCCCCTCTGGCCCCCCCTTAGTGATGCCATTGGGGCTAATCAACAATCTTTAAGACCTTGCCCACTATTGCCAAATGATAAACCATGATGACATGTAAATACTTTACCTTCTGTTTTAAAGGAAACCTGATCTGGTAGGAATTAGCCAGATTGCCATTGCCGACCTGCTTAAAAATTATATTTGACTGGCAGTTACCAGTCAAGGTGATCCTTTGATTACAATACTTTCTGAATCATTGATGGAAAAAAAATGTGCAGCCAGTGAAATTGTAACTTATTTGCATATGTTTATCAGCCCGGCAACCAATTTAAATATTTTTGCAACTGTCTTTTCAGTTATCGCTTGATTTATACCATACTGAAGATGATATTTATAAACTTTCACTTGTACTTGAGCCTAGGAATCCAAAATCGGTAGGTAATGGTATTAGTCATTGGTCTTTTATTATATTTATTGGATCAGTTTTCAGTGGTGGTATATACTTAAAGAGTTTGGTATGTGATCTATATTATATTTAGACCCCTTTCACACTGGATTGTTTTGCAGGCGCTATAGCATTAAAAATAGTGCCTGCAAAATGCCCTAAAACAGCTGCTCCATTCACTCCAGTGTGAAAGTCCAAGGACTTTCACACTGGAGTGGTGCGCTGGCAGGGCGTCAGAAAAAGTCCTGCCAGCAGCTTCTTTGGACCGGTGAAGGAGCGGTGAACTCCTCCACCGCTGCTCCCCGTTGAAATCAATGGGGCAGCGCTGCGTTACCGGTGGCGTTTGCAGGTGGATTTAACCTCTTTTCAGCCGCTACCGGGGGGCTAAAACGGCCCCACTAACAGCCGAATAGTGCTGCTAAAACGATAGCGAAGCGGCGCTAAAAATAGTGCAGCTTTACCGCTGAAGGCTCAGTGTGAAAGGGGTCTTATGTATTCTGATTTCATAATTTTTTTGATGAATTTCTGAAACAATAACCAATTCAAACTGTGCAAATTTCAATAACCAATATAAAAAAAAAAAAAAACAATCACCACTATCTTTACTTCCCAAACTAATTCATGGCAAGTTTTCACTTGGCTGCAAAGCCACAACAGGGTACACTCAATGCTTTAGATCAGGGGTCTCCAAACTACAGCCCTCCAGTTATTCAGTAACTACAATTCCCATCATGCCTAGTCAAGTCTTTGAATGTCAACGTTTTACAATGCCTCATGGGACCTGTTCCGCAAAAGCTGGAGGGCTGTTTGGAAATCTGTGCTTTGGATGTAAAATTTGTGTATTGCTCTTCCATGCATGCAGTTAAATAAATCAGTGGTGGTGGTGGGATTGTTTTTAAAGCTCATTTACTGCATGTTAAGAATATTAAGAATATGTAAATACTTGAACATCCATAGCCTGGTGACTACGATCACTTTAAAGTCAAAGCGCATGTTCAACCAAAAAGTGCACTTGCTCACTATTCCCAGTCCTTCTCAGCTAAACTGTAGTAGAAACAACCACCTTAGCTACATACCTACCTACAGGAATAAAGCTGCACCCTAGTTTGGGAGGCTGTCAAAATTTTTTGGACAAAATCTTCATTAGGGCTGGATATAGCTCCAAAATAGGCCCTTACAGACTTGTATTGGTTTTCTCCTGAACATCATCAGTCTCATGAGATTGTCTCATACAAGAAGGGACAGCACCTTTATTCCTATATGCACTGGTGTCTTTGTATTGTATTTATTGTATTTTAACCTCTTTGATGTAAAAAGCCAGAGCCTGCCATTTGAAAACAGTACTGCATCTACAGTATTTTGGTGAAAAAAGATATATAGTTAACAAATTTAACCAACCTATTTGTCAGGATCCGACTCTGAACCTGGTACCTCTGTGGTGTCTGACAGTGTTCCTTTTTACTGTGCCACCTAAGATCCTGGATAGCTCCTTGTCTGATTCCTTGGACAGCCTTGCTTTGTGTCTTGTTTATGATGAACCTTAAACCCATTGCTCCTCCCATGAACGTCCTGATTTATTGTGCTCCTCTCCAACCAATATCTTGCTCCTTACACTCTTGATGCTTTAAATATCTTCACAACCATTTGTAATTTAGCTTTGGTTTGTTTTTCAACTAGGCTTTTGCTGGATCACAACCGGCAACCATTTGTTACCAACCTTTGGCTTGTTTACCAACTATGCTTGCCTATGCTTGGGGTGATCCTGAGAGCCTGTCAGGGCTGGGCTCAGCCCTTCATTCTCTGAGCTGGCCACTGGCCACCAATTGCCAGCTCCCATCTCTTTTCACTGTTACTCAGCTGTCGTTGATATCCTGCTTGTCTGTCCTGTCTACTTAAGCCGTCCAGTCAAGAGGAGCTCTGCTTCGCCTTGGTCAACATTCACAAGAAACATCTCCTGCATTCCTGTTTAAAGACTGGCTTTGCTGATATCCCTTCTGTCTGCAGATCCTGCTTGCTGTTCCATTACTTTGACCCCTGACTTTTGGCTTGTCTGACTATCCGTTCTGGTTACTGAACGTTGGCTATGTTTTGACTACTTTGTTCTTTTTACTTTTATTATTAAACAAGTATGATTTAACTGTACTTCTGTCTCGGTCTGATTTCATGGTTTCTGACAATAGATGAAGGCCATGAATTCAGAAGATACAGTCAATCCACTTGTTGGTAATATTTTTTCCAGATTGGATGAACTGGATAACTGCATGGATCAGTTCCTCATGGCGTTACAAAGGCTCCTGAGACACACAGCTCACCTGGAATCTCTCACTGCCCTGATACAACCTATGTTGCAGGCCGACCCTGCTGCTGCGCCAGTCTTGGTGCAGGCACCTGCCTCAAGTATTACCTCTATAAGAGAGATGGCAAAGGTATTGAATTCATTCTTCTCCTCAGTCTTCACGAGGGAATCGAGGGTCTTCAGTAACCAAAACTGCAGTGTTTATCCTCATGACACATCACAGGAAGCACATCCATGGTTAACAGAGGACAGAATTAAAATTAGACTTGGGAAACTTAAGATTAATAAATCACCGAGACAAGATGGCTTGTACCCGAGGGTACTTAGGGAACTCGGTCAAGTAATTGCCAGACCATTGTTCCTAATTTTTACTGAAAGTCTACTGACTGGAATGGTACCAGCTGATTGGAGAAAAGTCAATGTAGCACCAATATTTAAAAAGGGCCCAAAATACATCCCTGAGAATTATAGACCAGTTAGCCGAACGTCAATAGTATGTAAACTCTTGGAGGGGATGATAAGGGACTATATACAAGATTTTAGTAACAAGAACGGTATCATTAGCAGTAATCCGCATGGATTCATGAAGAATCGTTCTTGCCTTCTATGAGGGGGTGAGTTGCCAGCTAGATAAAGAAAGGCCCATAGATGTGGAGTAGCTAGATTTTGCAAAAGCATTTGACACAGTTCCCCATAAAAGTTTACTGTACAAAATAAGGTCCGTTGGCATGGACCATAGGGCGAGTACATGGATTTAAAACTGGCTACAAGGGCGAGTTCAGAGGGTGGTGATAAATGGGGTGTACTCAGAATGGTCAGGGGTGGGTAGTGGGGTCTCCCAGGGTTCTGTGCTGGATCTGAACAAATCAATGGGGTGGGCAACTACATGTCAAATGAGTTTCAATGTAGAAAAATTTAAAATAATGCATTTGGGTGGCAAAAATATGAATGCAATCTATACACTGGGGGAAGAACCTCTGGGGGAATCTAGGATGGAAAAGGACCTGGGGGTCCTAGTAGATAGGTTCAGTAATGGCATACAATGCCAAGCTGCTGCTAACAAAGTAAACAGAATATTGGCATGCATTAAAAAGGTGATCAACTCCAGAAATAAAATGATAAATCTCCCGTTCTACAAGACTCTGGTCTGGCCGCACCTGTAGTATGCTCTCCAGTTCTGGGCACCAGTCCTCAGGAGGGATGTACTAGAAATGGAGAGAGTACAAAGAAGGGCAACATAGCTAATAAAGGGTCTTGAGGATATTAGTTATGAGTAAAGGTTGCGAGCACTGAACTTATTCTCTCTAGAGAAGAGACGCTTGAGAGGGGATATGATTTCAATATACAAATACCATACTAATGACCCCACAATAGGGATAAAACTTTTTTGCAAAAGCGAGTTTAACAAGACTCATGGCCACTCACTAAAATTATAGGAAAATAGGTTTAACCTTAAACTATGTAGAGGGTTCTCTACTGTAAGCCCTTGTACACACGGTCGGAGATTCCGACAATCAAATCCGTCGGATTTTGTCCGACGGATTTTGTCCGACGGATTTTGTCCGACGGATTTTGTCCGAAACTGTTGCATACACACGGTCGGACAAAGTTGTCGGAAAATCCGGCGTGATGACCTTATTTCATTACGACGGGACTACGTTCACGCTAGTAGCCAATAGCTTTGGTGTAGGAACTTGATCTGAGCATGCGTGGCACTTTGTCCGATCGGAATTCTCTACACATGATTGGAGCATTTTGTCAGAAAATGTTACCAACAAGTTGGAAAACTTGGTCCGTCGGATACTCCGACGGAAACAGTCCGTTGTAGACCACACACAGTCGGAATATCCGACAAAACGGTCCGATGGGACACATTCCGTCGGAATCTCCGACCATGTGTACAAGGGCTAAGAGTGGCAAGGATGTGGAATTCCCTTCCACAGGCAGTTTCAGCAGAGGCATTGATAGTTTAAAGAACGACCGCAACATACAGGGATATACAATGTAATACTGACATATAATCACACACATAGGCTGGACTTGATGGACCTATGTCTTTTATCTCACCTACTATGTAACTATATGTCTGGTTCCATGTGTGCTCAGAGAAAGACTCCACAACACCTTCCAGTGGGCCTCCTACAACCCATACCCAAGGGAGAGAGGCCCTGGACCCAGGACCCACCTGCCTATGGATTTCATTGTGGAGTTACCCAACTGGTTGACCGGTTCTCAAAGATGTGTCATTGTATTCCACTTAAGAAGTTGCCTACTTCTAAGGAACTGGCTTCCATTTTTGCTAGGGAGATCTTTTGCTTACATGGGCTACTCAAGTTGATCGCCTCGGACAGGGGTAGTCAGTTTGTGTCCTGGTTCTTGCGAGCCTTTTGTGCACAGTTGGCAATTCAGCTTGCTTTTTCCTCTGCGTATCACCTGCAGTCTAATGGAGCTGCAGAACGAGTAAATCAGTCCTTGGAGCAATTCCTACGTTGCTATATTTCTGACCATCATAACAACTGGTCAGACTTACCATGGGCAGAGTTTGCTCACAACAATGCCTTCTACTTCCTGATTGTCCCCATTTATGGCGAATTATGGTTTCCAACCTTCCATGTTGCCAGACTCGTTTGTTCTGCAGTATTCCTGCATTAGAAAAGCATATCCGTGGTCTTCGTTTCACTTGGGCACAAGTCCAGGAGGCTTTGCGTCATGCTAATGATAGGTACAGACTCCATGCTGACTGCAGATGCCTGCCTGCGCCTTCCTACTAGGTTAGGGACAGGGTCTGACTGTCATCTCGCAACCTCCAACTTCGTGTTCCCTCACTGAAATTTGCACCTCGGTTTAGTGGGCCTTTCCGTATTCTTTACAGGGTTAACTCAGTGGCTTATGCATTAGACCTTGCTTTTAATATGCGCATTTTGAATGTATTTTACGTCTCCTTATTAAAAACTTTTGTCTGCAACCGCTTTACCACCTTGGTGCCACGTCCTCACCCTGTAGAGGTTGAGAACCATGAGGAGTATGAAGTACAGTCAGTTGACTCCCGTAGGTTCTGTGGGCACATACAGTACCTGGTGCATTGAAAAGGGTACGGTCCGAAGGAACGCTCTTGGGTGTCCTCCTCGGAAGTACATGCTCCTGTCCTCCTCCATGATTTCCATAGATGTTTTCCCCACAAGCCTGGTAGTCCTCTGAGGGGAAGGGGTCCTTGAGGAGGTATTTCTGTCAGGTCTGGGCTCAGCCCTTCCTTCTCTGAGCTGGCCACTCCGCTGTCTGTTAATTTCCAGCTCCTATGTCTCTCCACAGTTACTCAGCTGTTGATATCCTGCTTGTCTGTCCTGCCTACTTAAGCTGTCCAGTCGAGCTCTGCCTTCACCTTGGTCAACATCACAAGAAACATCTCCTGCATTCCTGTTTATAGACTGGCTTTACTGACATCCCTTCTGGCTCTGAAACCAGTTCCACTGTTCCACTACTTTGATCCCTGACTTCTGGCTTGGCTGACTATCCTTTCTGGTTAATGAACTTTGGCTATGTTTTGACTATGTTTGTCTTTTTACTTTTATTATTAAACAAGTGTGATTTAACTGTACATCTGTCTTGGTCCGATTTCATGTTTTCTGACAGAACCGCGACCTGGCACTAGCATACAGCAAAACCCATCTACTTATGTTATCCAGCTGGTTGATGTGAACCTCTCTACTGCTATAGTTACTGGTCTCCAAGTCTGACCCCTGAGCTATGACATGAATTAAGAACTTTTGGGAATTCATTGCCCACTTTTTTTATAGGGGCTTCTGATGATTTCTAAATAGGAATTTTGTTATGTTTGACATAAATGTTAAACCATATTATGCTCAGCTTTAAAAGCACTGGTGAAATTGCATGAAATGTTATTAACAACAAAAATCTTCTCTATAGCAGCTAAAATTATGGTTTCCATTGTGTAATACAGCAATACTAATAAGAAAAAAAAGATCACAATTTAACCACTTAAGCCCCAGACCATTTAGCTGGCCAAAGACCAGAGCACATTTTTCGATTTGGCACTGCTTCATTTTAACTGACAACTGTACGGTCATGCAACGTTGCTCCCAAACAAAACTGATGTCCTTTTTTCCCCACAAATAGAGCCTTCTTTTGGTGGTATTTGATCACCTCTGCAGTTTTTATTTTTTGCAATATAAACAAAAAAATTTAAATAATTTTGAAAACACATTATTTTTTACTTTTTGCTATAATAAATATCCCCAAAAAATATATAAAAAAATGTTTTCCTCTGTTTAGGCCATTACCTATTCTTCTACATATTTGTGGCAACAAAAAAAAAATCACAATAAGCGACTGATTGGTTTGAGCAAAAGTTATAGCGTCTACAAAATAGGGGATCGTTTTATGGAATTTTTATTATTATTATTATTATTTTTTTTTACTAGTATTGGTGGTGATCTGAAATTTTTATCGGGCCTGCAACATTATGGCGGACACATCAGACACTTTTGGTGCGATTTTGGGACCATTCACATTTATACAGCTATCAGTGCAATTAAAAACTGTGTAAATGTGACTGGCAGTGAAGGTGTTAAACACTAGGTGGCACTGTAGAGGTTAAGTGTGTCCTAGGGAGTGTTTCTAACTGGGGGCGGGGGGAGGGGCTGTGTGTGACACTTATCACTGCTCCCGATCACAGGGAGCTGTGATCAGTATCAGTATCATTAGGCAGAACGTGGAAATGCTTGTTTACATTAGCATTTCCCCATTCTTTTCTTAGGCCGCGTACACAAGAGAGGATTGTCCGTCCAACTTAGTCCGCTGAAACGTGTTTCAGCGGACAGTCCGCTCGTGTGTGGGCTTCAGCGGACTTTTTCAGCGGACAGTCTGGCGGACTAAGTCTTTCGGAATTTCCGTAATACAGTCCGTCCAACTTTGGTTTCAGCGGACAGTCCGCTCGTGAGTAGGCTAGTTGGACGGACTAAGTATGGCGCATGCTCAGAAAGGATTTACACGGCCGAAGGTTGCATTGCAGTGTATTGGATGTCGTATTTCTAGTCCCGTCGTACGTGCTGTACACGTCATCGCGCAAGCTTTCAGCGGACTGTCTGTTCATCGTGTGTGGTCAAGTCCGTTCATTCAAAAGTAGGATGGACTGTCTGTCGGATTGTCTGAAGGACTTAGTTGGACGGACAATCCTCTCGTGTGTACACGGCCTTACTCTCCGTGAGACGAATGTGGGTATCCCTGTGGATAGAGTTCACATGATCAACCCACGATCACGCTCATGGAGATCCCACCAGCGCCCCGCCCACAAGCTGCCTCTTAAAGGGCAATGTACAGGTACGTTAATCTGCCTGTACGTGCCCTTCTGCCGCAGTATATCTGCGTGAGGCGGTTGGGAAGCGGTTAAAGAACACATCCAGGCATTACCTTACCTAAATTTAGCCACAAATCTCCCTCTTCCCATCTAGAGCATGTCCAAGCATTATTTTTTTTCTTTTACTTTGTTCCTTTTTATTACATCATGTGTCATAATCAATAGGCTTGTAAAATTCTCAAAGGATAAGTTCACCTTTTAGAAAAAAAAATAATAAAGAGAACTACAAGCCGACAATCGCAAAGGAGCTGATTTTAAAAGGTGACAGCTAGTATGGGAAACTTCTTTCCGTACTACTGCCACAGGGAGGGGGGGGGGGGGGCAGTGGGCAGCAGCTACAGCATTGAGAACATGTAACATGTTTCCAAAGATGAACTTATCCTTTAATGGCAAATTTTGGGAGTGCACTACCTAGACAAGCGTACCTCCAGAACCACATCTTCCAAGAGCCCTTTCCCTACATAGTATGTGGACAGGCTTCTGGGAGTCATATCAGCACTATTGTCTTGCTGGAGCAGAAATAAGTGTGTGGTGTGGGACAGAAAGAGGTGGGGATTGGCACACTTATATAGCCCAGCAGGCAGGGCATGGTATTGACAGGTGGAGCACATTGGATTTCTGTCAGATCATCATATAGTGTGCATTTTTTTTTAAGGCATAAATATTGAGAAGTACTATCTAGATATATATGTATCCATCTTCATACCAAAAATAAATCTTAATTTCAGGTCAGCTATAGGCTGATTCGCATCAAAACATACACTTAAGATAATGCTCCTACTCAAGATGAAAGAAACCTTTTCTAACGTCATTGCTTTTGACACAACTCTTGTAATATAGGCCTAAGGAATGCCTAATTCAGTCAGACTGTTAAACTTTTTTCATGGATATATAGTTAAGAATTTAATCCCTGCATTATAATATTAATATCTACTTCAATGTAAAAATGTTTGCAGCAAGAAGTAATAGACCTATATTATTTTTGTGCTAAAAATATCCTATGGTCCTAAATAATAAAGGCCAAGAATGTTGGTGACATCTTATAAGGAATTAGGCAAAAATTATTTTGCTTAAAAAAAATAACATATTAAACATATTATTTCTAAAACTGTTTGATGATTGTTTCTTCTTCACTGTTAATTTGCATTGCTTTTTATGCTTGCATTTACTTACAGCCAACTTCCCCTACAACTCCCACTAAGCCTGATGTACCCCTTGATTGGGCCTCTGCAGTGACCACAAAGCCTGACCCTACCATTATTAATAAGCATATACGGAAATTAGTTGAGGTAAGGTGACAATTCTCTCTTTTTGTAGTACAAATTTTCTGAGCATGTCTGTTTACGTCTCCAGAATCTTAGGTAATAAAGTTAAACATTCTTGTTTGCTCAATGAAATGGAGGTTCTACCAGGAAAAATGTGCAGGCTCACAACATCAAAATCAGAATCAGAATTGGTCTCTGATGATATATGGGAATAGTGTAGGAACTTTACCATTATGGAGACAACTTTTTCTACTGTCAGTAGAAAGAATAAGTTATAAACTATGTGGCAGTGATGCTAAAATAACACATTCTACTAGTGTCCAAATCCTCGGCTTCAGAACAGCAAGGTGGTCAGAATAGGAGTAGTAAGCCTATAGGTCACCAGGCAAGTCCTATCACCAGTAGATATGTGCATACCCTGCTATTGCAGATAGTTTTGTTTTTGGATTCAAATTCCCTCTCTTCTTTTATTCCAGCTGGACTCCTCTAATCCTTTTTTTCTACTGCTTCCAATGTTCTCCAAACCATATGTTTGCTTTTCCTTAGGTGTTCGAATATTGTTGCTTTTTGCTCAATATATAATTTTGTTAAATGAAAACAATATGATTGTGATTAGTTTTTTATATTTTTTTCAAAGAATTGTATCTTTTTCTGTTTCTTATTCCTGTACATTTGTAACATTATTAGCAGAGCATTATAGGCTAAGGAGAGCACAACCTTACATTTTTTGATTGGGATATTCTCTCTCTCTTACTGGACTAAACAAAGATGTGTTTATTTTTTTTTTATAAATATGAATAATACATCAAGAAAATATGGATAAAACAATATATATTATCCACCAACCCAGCAATACCTGTCACCTCAATCCCAGTGACATGTCCACAGTTGCTAGTGGATATAGGAAGTGGACCTCACTTTGTAGCTATGTGCCTTGTCTCTGTCTCTATTTCTCTCGATGGCCCCTCTACATCTCTCCTGTGACTCCTAGACTAGGTTCCTAGGTATACTGTGCCACAGGGTTCAGTCCCCAAAATGTGGTAAACCGACTGCTAGTGAAGGGGACAAGCACAACACCCCTTCACTACCAGAGAAACAGTCACCCTATGCCAGTCACCCATTCCCTGGGTGGTTGTCTGCTTTAAGCTAATGACACAAATATGGTTGCCCCTAGCAATGGCAATATAGCCTACACTAGAGAGCAAACTGCACGCTGGACTAAAGTTTATTTTATCTACTCATGGGGGAAAGGGAATATTTGGGACTTTATATGAGGCATAGGACCCATAGGTAAAATGCCTCCATCCCTGTGACAATTCATTAAAGAAAAAGGTTTGGAACTATGTATTAAGCATGTATGGAATACATTTTATTCTATTATACTCTTTATGTGCATTGTATTGAAATTTAGTAATTACAGTTATAAAACAAACTGGTCAGACATAATTTGCATCATGGTCACCCCCCAGCTGTATGCTTCATACAAAATCCCAAACCTCTTTCTTTAATGAATTGTATTTACACTAAACTACAGTCATCATGCGACAAGCTCTGTTCTTTGTACTCCATGCAATACACCATTTGAAAAGAGACTTCAGACCAGGCATTAAACAGTTAATGATAACTTTACTGAAGAAAGGCATCACACAACAGTTCTTATCAGGCAGATTTCACATGAATTCCCATACAAGGTTCTTTAGTGCTCATAGGGTAAAGGGTAATCATACCTGAATAACAGCAGAGGGTCCTTAGTTTTTATTAAAGGCAGAGTTCATGATTAAATAATAATAAACAATAATCTACAAGAGGTAGCACTGGGTCCAAACATTCCATGTTTGGCAAAGATCCTTAAAGGTAATAAGTCTGATATTTTTAGTTAAGAGTCCTCAGACTCCCGCTCCCTCGGGGAGTCCTAAATGCACTGAAGAGCTCCTTTTTATGGGCATCTCCAGAAAATTGGTGGGGAAAAACTAGCCAATTCCCCAGATCCACTACACATCAACATTGTAACAGTTTCACAGGAAAGACAGCAGACTTGACCCAAATAACTGCAGAACATGAGTCTGCATTTAAAAATCATTAATCCTTCTGTCCTGCCTACAACTAAATCATACAGTGTTTATTTAAATGGCAAATGCAGCTCTACTAACATATTTGGGACAGATTGAGAACATTTTTAACCTATGACTCACTGCTGAGTTGGATACACAATGTATGGTAATCTGAAAATGTCAACATTGTAAAGAATTTCAAATTCATTATTCTTCATTGTAGAGTAGGAAAAGTATATATGATTATGTGGGATATGTTCTGATCTTTTCCTGATATTACAATAAAAAAATTACTTAAAAAGTGGAATGATAATAATAAAACAATAACTAGTGCACTAAATAAAAGGTATTTCATCAAAAGTTAAGAACATGAAAAACATATGGAAACCGGTAATCTACTTTTTTAACATACCACACCTTTCCCTCCAAAAAACAATCCTACAAGTAACTCTTACTGCTATTTTTTTCTTTCAATTATATTAATTTTTTCTAATAGATACAGTTAGGTCGATATATATTTGGACACAGGCATAATTTTCATACTTTTGGCTCTGTATGCCACCAGAATAAAATTAAAATGATACAATCCAAATAAATTTGAAGTGCAGACTTTCACCTTTAATTCAAGGGGTTGAACATAAATATCAAGTACAAATTTTTGGAACCATTTTTATACACAGTCCCCCATTTTCAGGGGCTCAAATGTAATTGGACAAATGAATATAACCATAAATAAAAATGTTCATTTTTAATATTTTGTTGAGAATCCTTTACTGGCAATGACACATTTCACACTATCAAACAGTGCTTAACCATGAACACGTGCCTGTATAACATGTGCACTGGTGTGCATTGTGCATATGCAAATGTCCGATCGGACCGTGTTGTCGATAATCCGTCCGTGTGTGGGCTCCATCGGACTGTTTCTGTCGGAATATCCGACCAACAAAGTTTTAAAACAGGGCTATAAAATTTTCCAATCGTTTGTAGAGAATTCCGATCGGACAAAGTGCCACTCATGCTCAGATCAAATTCCAAGACCAAAGCTATTGGCTACTAGCCTGAACGTAGTCCCATCGTAACGAAATAACGTCACCACGTTCCGAACGATCGGATTTTCTGACAACTTTGTCCGACCGTGTGTATGCAACAGTCTCGGACAAGATCCGTCGGACAAGATCCGTTGGACAAAATCCGTCGGACAAAATCCAATGGATCTGGTTGTCAGAATGTCTGACCGTGTGTACAAGGGCTTAGAATAAGTTGCTTTTTTTTTACAGTTTTGTGTACCTTTCACTGTTTCCCAAAAAGGCACAGTTTAAAATTTACAAATACTTGTTATATATTAGCGCAATACAGTTCTATCTTTTAAATTTAGTAGGAATTTTATGTTGTGTTTTTGTGCATTTCATTTCAAAAATATAATTTTGATAAATATTTGTGTAACTATCACGAAACCTACAAAATCAGTAGCACAATCTTTTTATTTTATCAGTTGTGTGTCTTTAGAAAAGATATGGTTTGAGGCGTCTTTTACAAACTCTGGAAGATGTAAATGAAAATGAATAAAAAAAAGTTGCTAAGATGGTCTGGATACATGAGGTTAAAAGTAAAGCATAGTCCATGAGAGCAAAAGGGTTAAGGCATCCTCCAAGCATATTATTTAAATTGTGTATTTTTAATGTTGCCCTTTAGGGCATTAGCACATGTACTTCATGGTAGTATCCAGATAATTATGCCCCTTTTTACCAAAATAAACAAAAATGACAAGTTTTGGTTCCCATAGACTTCAATAGGGTTTGAGTGTTATGTTCAGAGATCTTTCATTTGTTTGGTGAATGTGCAGGAAACCAACCTGCTCGGTTTGCTCATCACTAGTTAGCAATAGTGGCCATTGTATAGTAGCTCTATAACTTTACTGACAGTCCCTATCTTCAAATACATGTAGCTTAAAGAGGAAGTAAACCCTGATGGGTTTACTTCCTCTTTTTTTCCCTGCAAAGGTAAAGCATAATGGACTACTATGCATCGCATAGTAGCTCATTATGTGTCACTTACCTGACACAGGAGCCAGCGAAGTCGCCGCTGATCCCTGTAGTCCGCCGCGTCCATCTTGCTGGTGGCGTCTCGCAGCTCCGACCAATGACAGCGGCGCAACCGCGATGACGTCACTCCCGCGCATGCGCACGGGAGTCGCGCCTCGCAGCTCCGTTGCTGTCATACGGCGAAGCCGCGATGACGTCACTCCCGCGCATGCGCACGGGAGTCGACAAATTTGGCAAATCCATTCTTGGATTTGCCGCATTTAGTGCGCCTGCGCGCCGCTGTCTACGGCGCATGCGCCGTAGACAGCGGTGCCCATTTTCGGGCAAATATCTCCTAAACCATATAGGTTTAGGAGATATTGCTTGGACCTACAGGTAAGCCTTAATCTAGGCTTACCTATAGGTCCAAGTTGTTTGGAAGGGTTTACTTCCCTTTTAAAAGGGTTTGGTAAAAATAAAGCTTTTACAAAAAAAAAAATGAAATTAATCTACGGCTATCCCCTTTACTCTCCTATAAGTAATTAATGAATGAAGAGTGTTGCTGACACCCAGATTGGAAGGTACCATCAGTAATACAAATATTTTTAGCAGTTCTAACCTCCCTTGTTATGCTTTTGGCTGTGATTTCACTTGGTTATGTAAAACAAAAAAAAATTGCTGGAGTTTGAATTTTTAAATTCCAGTACATCTGTGTGTAAATGTACAGTTTGCTTTCCTTTGCAGTGTCATTTTGAATATCCCATGGTCTCCAGAAAATTGAATTGAATTAATATTTACCTAAAACATCCAAAAAAGTATAACAATATACAAATGTAAATGATAGTGACGGAAATGTTGATAAGTGTAATCCTAACCTCAATTAACATCCAGTATATATATTAAAGTCTGTTTTTAGAAACTATGATCATGATCATGATGGATATATTTCTCAAGAGGACTTCGAAAGTATTGCTGCTAACTTCCCATTTCTAGACTCCTTCTGTGTTCTAGACAAGGATCAGTAAGTTTACCAATGCATTATTCAAATATTGACATGTTACTATTATATATTACTGTTCAAGACATAATAAATACTAAAGCACAAAATCAATACTGACCAGGAGTATTTATGGTCTATTTTAACCACTTCAGCCCCGGAAGGATTTACCCCCTTAATGACCAGGACATTTTTTGCAATATGGCACCGTGTCGCTTTAACTGAGAATTGTGTGGTCGTGCAACGTTTACCAAAATAAAATGTATATTCTTTGTTCCTACAAAAAGAGATTTCTTTTGGTGGTTTTTGTTTATTTTTTGTGCTATAAACCAAAAAAGACAAACAATTAAAAAAAATATATATATTTTTTTCTTTCTACTATAAAACATATTAAAAATATATATATATATATAAAAAAACAAATGTATTCATCAGTTTAGGCCAATATGTATTCTGCTACATATTTTTGGTAAAAAAAAAACAAAACGCAATAAGTGTATATTGATTGGTTTGCGTAAAAGTTATCTACAAAACAGGGGAAAGATTTAGGGACTTTTTATTTATTGTTTTTACTAAAGTAATGGCACGGATCAGAGATTTTTTAGCAGGACTGCAACATTGTGACGGACAAATCTGACCCCAAGTGACACTTTTTGGTGATCAGTGCTATAAAAATGCACTGATCACTGTACAAATGCCACTGGCAGGGAGGGGGTTAACACTAGGGCACGATCAAGGGGTCAAGTGTTCACTAGGGAGGTTTTTATAACTGTCAGGGGGATAGACTGACTGGCAGTAGAGAGAGATCGATATTCCTGATCACTAGGAACAGCTGCTCTCTCTCCTCCTGTCAGAACGGGGTTCTGGATTGTTAACATAGGCAGATCCCGGTTCTGCCTCTCTTCACCGCAATCGTGAGTGGCTGACAGTCCACCGGACCCACAGGCGAGCTCCTGCAGCACACATCTGCAGTACCACATGCACAGACTGACTTACAGGTATGTCGGTTTGCGCAGCCGAGTCACCCTGCCTCATTATATAATGGAAGGCAGTCAGCAAGTGGCTAATAGATGTCAATAATGCAAACAAAAATCTCTAGACAATAACGCCCTTAACATATAACACACTGTAATTCTAATAGCTTAACTGTTGTTATCTACAGGACACCAAAATAGTTTACAGTAAATGAGACTAGGATAAAGCTGGCCATACATAGTACATGATAACTATACATTAGAAAAAAAATGACTGGATGATCTGTGTGCTTGGCCTTACTTTATTTGGCACAAAGGAGTTCTTTGAGAGAACTGCATTGTGACTGAAAGGATTTATGCACTGGCTATTTTGAAGCTAGCTACGCAAACTTATGACTCTATAGAAATCTCTAAATATTTTCTTAGTTTTTACTAAAGGCTGTCTTTGTCTAAATTCAAAAAACCAGATACCCAGCTTTTGTGTCAGAACTTTGGAATTGAGCTTGTTAGATATAGCCCCAATGGAAAGTGCACTACATTTTTCTGCATGAAGTTAACAAGGTGGCTACTTCTAGAGATTAAAGTTACACATTAAAGTGTTTGTTAACCACAAAAAAAAGAGATAAAGATCCTGTTTCTTTAAAGCATGTTATACAGCACAGTGCTTGTGCTGTGTATTTTGGCCCCCTGTATCACCTGAAATACCTTACTGATCCTGACAGTTTCTACCCTCCCCTCTGTATGCTGACTGCGATATATCAGGGCGTCTGAGCCCTGACACCATTGTCAGCATACATGCCTCCATCATACGCTGCTATCTGCAGCTCTCCTGTGTCTCTTCTGTCCTCCCCTCCCTGCCTGTCATCTCTCACTATCGCTGATCTGTGCCTCTCCCTGCTGCTTCAAAACTAGCTGTATATCCTCCCCTCTGTCAGATTAAAAGTTGTGTCCTAGTGCCTATGTTTTATAAAAAAAAAAACATTTCTACCTGTTTTAACAGTGTCTTTCAAGGATCACATGACTCCAGGCTCTCAGCTCCTCTCCTACCTGGCTGATGTCAGCAAGGGAATCTCGGCCCCGCCCACTGGAGATATCACAAGGGGAGAGCTGATAGCCTTGAGTCATCTTATCACTGGGAGACGGTGTTAAAACAGGTAGAAATATTTTTTTTTAAATAAAGAACAAGCACTAGGATGTAGCTTTTTATCTGACAGAAGGGATGATATAAAGAGGAGATAGTGGCTTAACAACCACTTTAACCTTTTTGGTCCTTTACAAGGGATATTAACTGTGGAAGCTGTACCCAAAATGGCAAGAAGAGGGAAATTAACAAGTTACCAGCATTGCCTGTAGGCATTGCAGCAGATTAGCTATCAGAAAACACAGATCCACAGAATAGAAGTAGTAGAAGCGGGGATATCTTTGTACTGCAGGTTCCACTGCAGTATAGAGAATGGCAAGCAATGCAGTAGTGACATACCGAATCTCATACCAAATCTCTTGACACTGGCATTCAGAGGCACAATGTTAAGGTGCCCATAGATGGATTGAATTTCGATCCATGTGTGGCCACAGCAGTTGAGCAATAGTCAATCTACCAATCGATTTCTGATCAACCGTTCTGTCGGATAAAAGCTGTGAGAATACAATAGTACTGCAGGATGTGTGGATAGGGGAATCAGTTCAATTTTTAAACAATATCATACAATACCATGTATTGCCAGCTTTAGATGATCAGTGCTAATATATACATTTACAAGGCTCATGGCACTGGAGTGCTAAGACACATGAAGTGTTCTGCTATTTTTCAGGTGAAATTCAGGACATAAGGTAGGCTTTTCAGAGTACTGCTTAGGCACAATTAACCATGCTATATGTTGCCTAAAAAATAGCAGCTCTTTTTTTATTTTTTTAAGTCCACTTTAATTCTTGAAACAGTTTAACCACCAATTTACTTAGCAATCTTTTTTACAGCTCTGAGTCTTGGGTTTGAGCCCACATACATGGGCTTTTTTCTAACAGTAGGTCGGAAGGTAAATACATACCTCAGTAATTAGTTGTCAGTTTATTGCAAAATCTTCTTCCATTCCAGCAGGTGTCTGAATATTTTTTCATAGATATTCTATCTTACACTATGGCGCGTTTGATTAAAACTGCAGAAAAGAAAGTAAAGTTGCCAGTATCAATCAGGTTTCACTTTTTATTTTTTGGAAAAATTGAACAAAACCTCTAATTGGACTATGGCCAAAAACTTTTTTCACTGGTTTTAATTATTTGACTCATGGCATGGATACTGTCTTCTTTAGTAATTGGAGAAAAAGGGAGAACTGTAGAGAAGTCACCTGTACTTTTAAAATCTCAACAGCCAGCCATGTAGAGTGTATCAAGATCAATTGTGTATTGCAGAGTGTGTGACCTTCCAACTATCTATGTGTCCTTTCACTATTGTTTAACAGGCGATAGTGTTATCTGATCAGTCATTCTGTTGTTTAGAGCTCTGAGGAAAGCCAACACCAGTAATAGCCACAACGGGGCGGTAATACTTGCATTCTCTGTGTTCCCTTGCTGCTGAAGTCAGAAAATACTATTTTAGTTTTTAACAACAAATTAACCATCTAACTACTATCTAAAAATATTTTAAAAGGAACTTCAAAGCAGAGGTGTCAAGATGAATAAACGCCTGTCCATTTGGCTTATTCAAAGGAACCAATGTATCGGTAGAATATGTGGAATGCCATTGATGGTCTCAAAAAAAGATTGGAGTTCATGTTATTATTTGTCTTCAATACTTTCTATGTCCCTGACCCAGAGAAAACATATAGACCATTAGTTCTGACTTTACATGTTGCAAAGGTATCCTGGGTCAATGACCAGTAAATGTGTTGTAACCAGAGGGTCAGCATACTGATCAGACAGCTGGTATTTCTGGAAAGAGCTCAGCAATGGTAGATTAATATATTATTATTTTTTTAAAGAACAATGTTTTTGTTAGAAGAATGAATTCATGACTTTTGAAGGTGTTTATCAAGTTTTCAATCATTTGGCATATAATATCCATAAAACAAAATTGGAGACATTCATTCACTGACTTATCCATACTTGTCCCATCCTCACCATGCCTTAAACATAGTTATTTAGTCCAAACCTTAGATTAGTGTTACAGAATGTTAACCATTGTTATGTATATATTAGAACCCATATATTTGCTCAAGGCAGTAAACATTTGTTCCAGCTATGGGTTCCAAATTTTATTAAACTTGATTGGGCAATCACTCTCCATATAAATCAGCTGGTCAATAGATGGTAGGCTAGGATCCCTCCAGCAGAACAGAATCATTTCCCAGGTATACAAACAAAGAAGACAAAACATAGTCCAAAGAGGATTTTGGAGTATATCTTCATTCAATAATTTAGTAAGAACACTACAGGGGATTTAGGGGCAGTGAATCCAAAATGAGTGGTCAGCAGGTTGTCCAAATTTAAGCAATTCTGAAGTATTCTTAGGAAAGTCAAAAACAGGTGGATTACCGTAGGTCCACCTGATCATTGACACGACTTGAGAAAGGATCCCGTTTTGTATTTTGGATAAAGTAGGATGAGAACCTCAGGTTATCATAGCTGCCTGTTCTGTTCTGACAGAAATCCTTCCCCAGATTTTACTAAAAAGTAATAAAAAGGTTTTTTTTTCATTTCCTGTCCAGGTGATAATGTTGACACTTTGAAAAACATTTAACTTCCCTGGCCGTTTTCCGGAGTGTGGCTCTGGGTTAAATTTCAATACCATTAGTGGTAACCTCGAGCCACACTCGGGATTGCATTGCAGGATCCTGGAGCAGTATACTTGCCTTGTCCACAGGATCCTGCAATGTCCCCTCGCTGTGTCTGTGGGCTCTGTCCTCCGCCTGATGCCTCTGTGTGCTGGGCTCTTTTCCCTGTGAGCGTCGCAACGCACAGGGGCGGAGCCCGGCAACAAATTCAAAAAATTTAAAATATATAACACATACAGTACACTGTAATCTTACAGATTACATTACTGTATGAAATAATTTCACATCCCATTTTTGCCCTGCATGCAGTTTTATATTATATATACTGTTCTTTCTGCCTGGAAACTGGAGATTGTCCATGGCAACCAAAAAGTGTTCCTTTACGTCAAATGTGGTTTGAGACCAGCTAGAAAACAGTGATAGTAAATTAGAATACTTGCGGAATTGAGCGATAGTGAATCATGGGGTAATTAATTGTATTATATTATTATTTTTTATAATTATTTATAGTTATTTATTATATTATAATTTATGATTTTGTGTTTCATACTCGGGATATCTACTAGACTCTTCTTTGGACAGATTTAAGTGTGTTATTGCTAAGAATTACAGGCCTACAATATAAAACCTCAAATTTCTAGGCAAAACAATTGTAGCGCTTTGAAATTCAAAAATTCGGACATAATCATACCGCCAGGGAGGCTACGGGAAATCCACTCAATAGGGACACTAGAACAATAAAAACCTGTGGTGAAAAAAGATTTGTGGGTCCTTGTAGACCACCGACTTATCAATAGCATGCATAGCAGGTAAAAAGCAAGCAGAATACTATCATGCATTAAAATTACTTTTGCCTTTTACAAATAATTGCTTGGCCTCATCTTGAATACAGAGTACAATTCTGGTGACCAATCAACAAAAAGATGTTCTAGAATTAGAGAGAGTTCAACAATGGGAAACAAAGTCAACAAGAGGATGGAGGACTTCAGTTACAAGGAATGACTGAGTAAATTATACCTATTCACCTTAGAGAAGAGATTTTAAAGAGGAGATCATTCTGAATGCCATCTCCATATTAATCAATAGTGACTGTAGCAATAGTAACAAACGGTTTAATATAAAGTCCCTGACAAGTATACGCAGCAAGAAATAGACATTGGAGAATCTAAAACTATGCAGGGGGTTCTTTGCTGTTAGAGAAGTTCAAGTGTGGAACTCCCTTCCCCAGGGAAGTTTCAAAACCTTTTAAATATGTCAATGGGCATAATATACAGGGGGTATGTATATTCCTAGCAGGCTCAAAATGACACACTCACAATCACATAGCTGGTACTGAATGGAGTCATGTCATTTTCCAACCTGATCTACTTTGTAATATATTTACCGTATATACTCGAGTATAGGCCGACCCGAATATAAGCCGAGGCCCCCAATTTACCCCCAAAAAAACTGGCAAACTTATTGACTCGTGTATAAGCCGAGGGTAAGACATGCCTGTCCATCCCTGTGTGTGTGTCCGTCCATCCCTGTGTGTCCGTCCATCCCTGTGTGTCCGTCCATCCCTGTGTGTCCGTCCATCCATCCCTGTGTGTGTGTGTGTGTCCATCCATCCATCCATCCCTGTGTGTGTGTGTCTCCATCCATCCATCCATCCCTGTGTGTGTGTGTATCCGTGTGTGTGTGTGTGTGTGTGTGTGTGTGTGTGTGTGTGTGTGTGTGTGTGTGTGTGTGTGTGTGTCCAGCCTACCTGTGTCCTGAGCCTTTGTCCCGAGCCTCCGTCCCGTGCCGAGCCTCCTTGCCTCCGTGCCTCGCCGCCGTGCCTCGCCGCCATGCCTTGCCTCCGGTCCCGTCCCGTCCCGTCCCGTGCCGTGCCGTCCTGTGCCTTGCCTCCGTCCCGTGCCCTCTTCGTTCGTCGGCGCCTCGGCGGCCATTGTAAAATTCAAAAGCTGCGCCGCCGCCTTCGCCTGTGATAGGCGGAACACTGAATTTCCCAGCAGCCTGTGTTCCGCCTATCACGTACATCGTATCATCCTCGTCCGTAGTACGAGGATGATACGAAGTCCGTGATAGGCGGAACACAGGCTGCTGGGAAATTCAGTGTTCCGCCTATCACAGGCGAAGGGGGAGCCGGAGGCGCGGCTTTTGAATCAGAATGGCCGCTGTCTGTCTGCTCGACACGCTGATCGAGCGGGCAGACAGCGATGACTCGAGTATAAGCCGAGGGGGGCACTTTCAGCCTCAAAAAAGAGGCTGAAAATCTCGGCTTATACTCGAGTATATACGGTAATTTACAGCATATACTGTATAGGGTAAAATATAAGCACCTGCAAGAATACAATATACATAGGATTGCTAGGCTTTGATCCAAAAATGCTCTTCTATAGTATAGCCTCATCCATTTCGGGGATGAACAAGCCTTGAAAAACGGGAGAAAACAAAATAATAACAATATTACATCCATGTGTTTTATACAAAATATTTTTATTTGCTATATAAACAGTAAAATTAGTAATTAGTTACTTTAATAAAGCTGTTTTTTCTCTTTACAGAGATGGCCTTATCAGCAAGGATGAAATGATGGCCTACTTTCTTAGGGCTAAGTCTCAGTTTCATTGCAAAATGGGTCCTGGCTTTGTTCACAATTTCCAAGAGATGACATATTTAAAGCCAACTTTCTGCGAGCACTGTGCAGGATTTGTACGTATATTTTATTGGGCTGTAAATAAGCTTTACATTCAGGTCTGGTGCAGCTGATTGCAATTCTCTGTATGAAGTTATCATACATAGGAAAAACCATAAAACATTTTAAGGATTACTGTAAGAGATGTAGGAAGAATATTAGCCATAAATAGGAAACACTACAGCTGTGTTCATAAGTTTACATACCCTGGAAGAATTTATCATTTCTCTGCCATTTTTCAGAGAATATGAATGATAACACAAAAACTTTTCTTTCACTCATAGTGTTTGGATGAAGCCATTTATTATAAATTAATTGTGTTTACTCTTTTTAAATCCTAATGACAACAAAAACTACCCAAATGACCCCGATCAAAAGTTTACATACCCCAGTTCTTAATACTGTGTATTGCCCCCTTTAACATCAATGACAGCTTGAAGTCTTTTGTAGTATTTGGGGATGGGGCTCTGTATCTTCTCAGATGGTAAAGCTGCCCATTCCTCTTGGCAAAAAGCCTCCAGTTCCTGTAAATTCTTGGGCTGTCTTGCATGAACTGCATGTTTGAGATCTCCCCAGAGTGGCTCAATGATAGGGGTCAGGAGATGGCCACTCTGGAACCTTTGCTTTATTCTGCTGTAGCCAATGATAGGTTGACTTGGCTTGTGTTTTGGATCATTGTCATGTTGGAATGTCCCATGCGCAATTTCCTGGCTGATGAATGCAAATGTTCCAGTATTTTTTTATAACATACTCCATTCATCTTGCCAACAATTTTGACCAAATTTCCTGTGCCTTTGTAGCTCACACATCCCTGAAACATCAGCGATCCACTTCTGCACCTTTCAACATAGGCCTTGTTGACTCCTCTCCAAATTTAGAGTTTATGGTTGTGGCCAAAAAGCAAAATTTTAGTCTCATCACTCCAAATGACTTTGTGCCAGGAGGTTTGAGGCTTGTCTCTGTGCTGTTTGGCGTATTGTAAGCGGGATACTTTGTGGAATTTGCATAGTAATGGCTTTCTTCTGGCGACTCGACCATGCAGCCCATCTTTCTTCAAGTGTCTCTTTATTGTGCATCTTGAAACAGCCACACCACATGTTTTCAGAGAGTCCTATATTTCACATGAAGTTATTTGTGGGTTTTTCTTTGAATTCCGAACAATTTTCCTGGTAGTTGTGGCTGACATTTTAGTTGGTCTACCTGACCGTGGTTTGGTTTCAACAGAACCCAATTTTCCATTTCTTGATTAGAGTTTGAACACTGCTGATTGGCATGCTCAATTCCTTGGATATCGTTTTATATCCCTTTCCTGTTTTATACAGTTCAACTACCTTTCCTGCAGATCCTTTGACAATTCTTTTGCTTTCCCCATGACTCAGAATCCAGAAAAGTGCAGCACCGGATGTAAGATGCAAGGGTCTCTCAGGAGTCAGGAAATTCATTGAGCTATTACACACACACACACACACACTAAATTACAAGCAAACAGATCACAGGTGAGAATGGTTACCTTTAATAGCTATTCAAACCCCTTTGTGCCAACTTGTGTGCATGCTATCACGCCAAAATCACCAGGGTATGTAAACTTTTGAGCAGGGTCATTTGGGTAGTTTCTGTTGTCATTATGATTTAAAAAGAGTAAACATAGTTGATTGATAATAAATGGCTTCAGCCAAACACTATCTATGAGTGAAAGAAATGTCTTTGTGTTATCATTCATATTCTCTGAAAAATGGTCAAGAAATCATAAATTCTGCCAGGGTATGTAAAGTTATAAGCATAACTGTATGCCATGTTTTTCAAAACCATTCTCACTGCATCTTAATGAAAAATACATTAATTTATAAATAATAGGAGAAAAACAAACCTGGTAAAATGCAAAGGTAGGATAAAATAACAACATAAATGTCTATTGCTTGACAGTTACCAGAACTCTTGAAAGACTTAAAGAGGAAGTAAACCCTGATGAGTTTACTTCCTCTTTCATTCCCTGCAAAGGCAAAGCATAATGGACTACTATTCATCTGTATTTGGGCAAATATCTCCTAAACCGTATAGGTTTAGGAGATATTTCTTGGACCTACAGGTAAGCCTTAATCTAGGCTTACCTGTAGGTCAAAGTGTGTTGTAAGGGTTTACAACCATTTTAAAGTTAACTTAGTAAAATCTTCTGCCATACTGACATACAATATATGCTGGGAGTACGGCTCCATGAGTCAGAGAGTGACTATAAGAGACTAAATCAATAAGCGGCACATTACATATTGGAGGAATGAATAAGCATATTGTTGAAAATGTTAAATCTGTCACTCAAGCTCTCTGTAGACTCACTGTGCTTCATTACTAAACAGGAAGTACAATATTTTATTTAGTGATCCAACTTGGCTGTTCCCATGCACATACATTGTAACATTAAATTAAAGTGGTTGATAACCCATGTATACAACTTTATATAAGCGCCTCTGTGTCCTAATACCAAGTACTCCTGTCTGTGTGCTTTATTTAAAAATGCCTCCTTTACCATATTTCACAGCAGTTCCTTGCAATCATGTCACCAGCTGGCTCTCTCCTCTGCCCGGCTGACAGATACAGTGACCGGGGCTGAGATTTCCCCGCTGATGTCTGCCAGGACACAAGGAGGAGAGGAGAGAGCTGGCCAGTCATGTGATTGCGGGGAACTGCTGTAAAGGAGGCATATTTTTTTAGTAACGCACAAAGACGGGAGCACTTGTTATTAGGACACAGAGTGGCTTATATAAAGTTTTAACAGTTATGAGAGCAGCAGGAGCCTCCTAGGAGGGGAGGAGGGACGGAAACAGGAGCACGTAGGACAGGAGGGCTGTGGATGACAGATGCATGTAAACTGACCACGGTTTCAGGGCTCAGCAGCCATGATGAACCATGGTCAGTTTAAATAGGGGAGGGTAGAAATTGTCAGGATCAGCCAGGTATTACAGGGGGCAAAATGACACAGCACAAACACTGTGCTATATAAAATGCTTTAAAGGGACAGAATCCATTTTTTTTTGGACTAACAAACACTAACTTATTTATACATTTCAATAGTCATTGATCTGTCTGAGCCACCCAGATTTAGTAAAATAAGACACTGGTTGTTCTTTAAGATGACCATCAGGAAACACATTAAAAAAGAGTATTTTTAAGGAAAGTGGCTGTGAAGTGCACCTACAATACTGTAGCACTAAAAACAACCAGACAGTGAAGAAAAATAGAAATTATATTGTAGTCTGCATGCAATGGAATATGTTTCTGCTGTATAAAGTAAAGCAGAGGTTCACTTTTTGAACATGTTACACCTATATTTAGGCTGTAACTTATTCAAACCAACACCCTTCTCCACCTTAGCCCCCCCTTCCCTGTGACAGTGGGTGGGGCTTCCTCTCCCCTGCAGCCACTGTCACATTTGAAATCAGCATGACTGTGTGGGGCTCTGCCTACACAGCATGTCTTTTGTTCACAGGGATCTGTGAATGAAAAGACAACAAGTCCCATCTTCCACCATGACAGAAACACTTGTAGTGTACTCATAGTCCATTCCTACTTCCTACGGCTCTGAAACTGACAGCCCATATGGAGCTTTGGGCATCGAGCTGTAGGAAGAGTCTGCAGGAGACTGGCATTGCATCAGCAATCTACCGATTGCAGGTGCAATGCTCTGCAGGTCCTGTGAAAAAAATTATAAATGCACATTTTTTTTCCTGCAAAAATATGTGCATTTATTATTTTTTATAGAGTTGAATATATCCCATCATAAAAGTGTATAAAGAAAGTATACAGCTGTAAAAAAATAAAATAAATAACAATGTGTAAGTAACAAAGATGGGCACGATAATAGACAAAAATGGCAAGGACCTGACAGAAACAGAAGATATAAAGAAGAGATGGCAAGAATACAGAAGAGCTATGCAAGAAAGATCTGACTGTCCCATATAACCACGTTGATGCAGTCACTGACCTTTACCTGGATATCCAGGATAGTTAAGTCAAGTGGGCCTTAACAAAGCTTTGTTAATAACAAAGCTAGCGGAAGTGATGGTGTTCCAGCTAAGTTATTTAAAATTCTAAAAGATGATGCTGTTAGTGCTGCACTCAATATGCCAACAAATTTGGAAAACTCAACAATAACCACAGGACTGGAAGAAGTTTGTTTACATTCCGATACCAAAGAAGGGCAGCGCCAAAGAATGTTCAAACTACTGTTTGATCCCACTCCTCTCTCGCGCTAGCAAGGTTATGCTGAAAATTAACAAGCTAGGCTTCAGCAGCATGTCAACCAAGAGCTACCACACGTGCAAGCTGGATTTCGAAGAGGCAGAGAAACCAGAGATTAAATTTCCATTATCTGCTGGATCATGGAGAAAGCAAGGGAGTTCCAGAAGAATGTCTACTTTTGCTTTATTGAATAGAGTAAAACCTTTGATTGTGTGGATCACAACAAGATGTGGCAACAAAATTGAGAAAGGAGTGCGGCAAGGATGTTTGGTTCCTGGTGAGGAAAGCAATGGCGAACTAAGACAACATCATAAAAAGCAGAGATCACCCTGTCGACAAAGTGCCATATAGTCAAAGCCATATAATTTAAATTATGTAGTTTTACTCTTTATGTTTTATTTTTTGGGTCTATTATCGTTGATTACACACCCCTGAAATATATTCGGTGAGCGCTACTTGTTAAATATAGGTGGGATTCCCATGTGTTCTCTATTTTTTGTATACAGTCAAAGCTATTGTATTCCCAGTAGTAATCTATGGCTGTGAAAGTTGGACCATAAGGAAGCCTGAACAATGAAGAATTGATGCTTTTGAACTATGGTGTTGGAGAAGACTCTTGAAAATCCCTTGGACAGCTAGAAGATTAAACCAGTCAATCTTGAATGAAATCAACGCTAAATATTCACTAGAAGGACAGATCCTGAAGCTGAAACTCAAATACTTTGGCCACCTAATGCGTAGAGATGACTCAACAGAAAAGATCCAAATGCTGGGAAACATGGAAGGAAGAAGAAGAGGACAACAGAAAATAAGATGGGTAGATAGCATCAGTGAAACAATGAACATGAAGTTAAAGTAACAACCAACTTCGACCTTCAGGTAAGCCTAGATTAAGGCTTACCTGTAGGTCCAAGAAATATCTCCTAAACCTACATGGTTTAGGAGATATTTGCCGAAAGACAGGCACCGCTGGGGCACGCAGGCGCACTGAGCGCGCCGTGGTCAACGGCGATATGCCGCAAGTGGCGGCTCCCATGCGCGGGAGTGATGTCATCGCGGCTTCGCCTAATGACAGTGGCGGAGCAGCGAGACCCACCGAGAAGATGGATGCGCCGGACTACAGGGGACAGTGGTGACTTCGTTGGCTCCTGTGTCAGGTAAGAGACACATAATGGACTACTATGCAATGCATAGTAGTCCATTATGCTTTACCTTTGCAGGGAATGAAAGAGGAAGTAAACTCATCAGGGTTTACTTCCTCTTTAAGCAAGCTCCGGGAGGCAGTGGAGGACAGAAAGGGCTGGTGTGCTATGGTCCATGAGGTCACAAAGAGTCAGACCAGACACGACTGAACAACACGTAACAAAGACATTGTGTTTTATAGGTATGCAATCTACAAGTAATAATATTTATACTATATCAGAGTATAAAACGACTGATTAATGCTGTGTCATTAGGGAGATATGTCTTCAGTTATTCTCATTGTGCTCAGATACAGTACTTACATTATTTAGTATTTGAAGATATGCCCTTAGTTTGCGAAGACTGTTAAAACATTTTCTTAGTGAGAAGTCTGGAAAGACTTCCATGAAAATCCACACACGCGAGAGATGTTGATGACAGGAAGGGTGTTGGTGTATCCTGCTTATATTAGCATAGCAATTTCTTCTTACATCTGTATGACATGGTCTTCTTCTTTTTTCTGTTGCTGCATTGACTAATTGAGCTGTCTTTCATTTCAGCTGTGGGGAATCATCAAGCAAGGATACAAGTGCAAAGGTACATTTCTATCTGTGTACATTATTGAGAATAATATTTAGGGGAGTCAATAAAGGCAAATAGGAAAGCTCACTTTGCAAGGGAATTCTCTCCAAAGCTTAGTGAATGTGGTGAAGCTCTGCTGACTTTCATCATCCAATCATGTACATCTAATCAAGTGAAAAACAGGATTTTTAAAAACAGCCTACCTGTAAAATCCTTTTCTTTGAAGTACATCAGGTGACACAGAGCCATAGTAGTTACTATGTGGGTTATATGCCACCTTCAGGTGATGGACACTGGCACGCCCTAAGACAAAAAGTGCACTCCCTATATAACCCCTCCCACTACTGGGAGTACCTCAGTTTTGTAGCCAAGCAATACACATGTATACCAAAGAAGGGAGGGACCTCTGTGTCCCCTGATGTACTTCAAAGTAAAAGATTTTACAGATAAGCTGTTTTTAAAAACCCTGTTTTCTTTTCATACATCAGGGGATACAGAGCCATAGTAGTTACTATGTGGGATGTCCCATAGCAATGGCAACTGAAGGGAGGGAGACAACAAAAAAAGTAGGGCATTAAGAGACTAGAGGACTGCAGCACACTGCGCCCAAAGGCAATATCCTCATGACCTTTTACATTGATTTGATAGAATCTGGTAAATATATGGACTGAAGACCAAGATATCTTGGTAATGGCGGCAGCTGCTGCCACAACCAAGATATCCATTTCTTGAATAGAGCTTTATTTTGGTGGTATTTATTCACTATTCACATTTATTTTTTGCAATATAAGCGAAAAAAAAGAGTGTAAATTTGGAAAAAAAAACAATACTTTCTTCTTTCTATTTTAAAAGAAATCCAATAAAATCGAATTTTGTCCTAAATTTAAGCCAAAATGTATTCTGCTACATGTTTTTGTTAAAAAAAATTTCCATTAAGTGTATAATAATTGGTTTGTGTGATCACGGACATATGTACGCAAATGATCATGTACAGATGTGTGCAGTTGATCACGGACATATGTGTGCAGATCATCATTGGGACATGTGATTTTAGTGGGACATATGTGGGAGGACATGTGTTTTTATTATTTGGGGACATGTGTTTTGGGTACGTGTTTTGGGGACATTGTGTGGGGATGTGTATTTACACTGTATGTTTTACACTAGGTTGGTGATCAGTAAGTAAAAAGCTGTAAAAAAACAGCTCATACTCACTGATCACCAGCCAGCTGCAGCAATCTGCTCTCCTCTCCTCACTGACAACTTCCATGTGAGGAGAGGAGAGCTGATTGCCTAGTAACCGGCTCTGTGTTTACATCACATGACAGCTGTGATTAGACACTGCCATCATGTAATCAGGAGGGCCAATCACAGAGCTCTCCTGTCGATCGGAGATGCGCCCTGTCCGGGTGACACAAGCGCAGAGGTCGCGATCCCCCTCCTTCTGAAGGACGTTCCTGAATGTCCACTCAGAAGGAGAAAGCACCCCCTGCCATATATGTACATTGGCCGGGTGGGTTAAAGGAGGCATTCATAAGAAAATTCAAAAAGATTTCTTAGAAAACTCCACTTACCTTTCCCGCCGCAGGGTTTTCTGTGGTAAACCAACAGACCCAATCTTCACCCTTCACAGTGGGTTCCATTAAACCTTCAGGGGCAGGGGATCCTTGAGGAAACCCACAATCCTGGACCTGCAACAGCACCCTACCAGTAAAACCTTTATGGCCTTGGTAACAAAAAGTACTGGATCCCAGGGTCCAGCTCTCTAAAAAGAGAAGCATTCATGGGCAAAACCTTGTTTATTCAGATTCAAAGCCTGGGTACCATTCAATCTGGCCAAAAAAATACACTTTGAATGGATCCGGTCAGCTAGTCCCAGCAAGGATTTCTCCAGTGGAGCTCATGCACAGCAGATCTTTACTCGTGACCAACATCATAGACACTGGCGAAAAAACTGAGGTAATCCCAGTAGTGGGAGGCGTTATATAGGGAATGCACTTTTTGTCTTAGGGCGTGCCAGTGTCCATCACCTGAAGGTGGCCTATAACCCACATAGTAACTACTATGGCTCTATGTCCCCTGATGTATTAAAATAAATGTTGTTTTTATTTTTCATTGAGTATGATACAGTATTCTTTGCAAAGTAAAATTTTACTACATTCACCATGCCCTGGGGAAATCACCCTTGCAAAGCGAAAAGTCTATTTTAGCCTTTAGTAATTTAACACCAATGGTTTTTGCATCTGACTTAGGGGCCGCTGGTGCCCAATTAAAGGTGAGGTCTCCAAGTATGCTGGCTTGAGCAAAACACTGCTGGACAGATGGATGGAATTGTGTTGCATGTTATGCACCATGGCAGGGAAAGACATAGTTATTACAGTATTTGAAGAATAAACTTCAATAATGAACCAGCTGACATTGCCACATGGACTCACTGATGTATACTTGTTCACATAGTGTGCTGCCTTTAGTTATGCTACATTATGCACTAAATTACCTAGCTTGTACAATGATTTAAAGTAAATGAAGAAAGCAGAAACACATTAAATGTAATAACTGAGATAAGGTTGTGGTTATTTAACAAATAATTTGACCATGGAAGTATTCTTTGTACTCCTTACACAAATACAATAAATACTTCTGACTTGGCTTCACTGAGTTTGTTTAGACTTCTAACACTAGTTATTGGTTCTAAGTATGTTGTGTACATGTATTTAAAGTCATTCTGAAGGCTGAGTTTTTTTTTACCTCCATGCATGGGGGGGGGCAGAGCACTGGCAAGGGACCTGTGAAGAGGAGGATCAGGCTGCTCTTTGCAAAACCATTGTGCAGAGCAGGTAAGTATAACATGTTTATTATTTACAAAAAGATTTTAGATTTGTTTGGAGCAGGGAAGGGTTAGACCAGGTAATCCTATGGATGACATCCATTGCTCCGGCATTACCAGCTGTTGTCGAGTTCTTCCCTTCTCCCCTTTATCCAGCGCAGGCTGATACGGGGAAGATCACACGACTGGACTGGAGTGGGCTGAGAATAGGTAAGTATATCATTTTTTTTTTTACACAGGTTAGACAGTATAAGTGGGGAAAGGAGCATTTTTAAGCATAGTAAAAGCCTAACATTCTAATTTAATAATGTCCATGACCAAGATTTAACCTCACGTTAGTGACTAATGGTAAATGCAATACCCATTTGTAAAACATCAACATGTTCTCTAATAACTTGTGAAAGCTTTATTTCTCTTTCAGATTGTGGTGCCAATTGTCATAAACAATGCAAGGACCTCCTTGTGCTGGCCTGCAGAAAACTCTCTAGAGGAACATCTATTGGAAGTAGCCATGGGTCCCTTCCAAGCAGTCCATCTCTGGCTCCAGGTATTGTATGAAACATTAAATATGTGATTAAATAACTCACTGATGGTAATCGTGTGGAACTAACAGTAACTTCCTCCCAGGCCAGTGGCCAAGTTTGCAAACAGACCTCCTATCAAAACCTTGTTGTTATGGAGGGGGGAGGGGGGGGGGGGGGGTTGTAGCCCAAATTAGGAGAAAAGCCTAGGGTAACATTCCTGTTCCTTCATATCTGATAGAGTTAGTGAGCATCGCACCCTTAGAACAGGTGTTACAGGCAGAATCACTGGGTGAACATAAAAGAAAAGAAAATATGAAAAAAAAAAAGAAAACCAATGTAGCCTTCACACCTAAGGATTGGTAAGTTGCAATATATACAATTGTTAGGCTCCATGCACACTGAAGCTAAAAAAAGCTTTTTCTGGACGCCAGATTGCTGGCAGAAAACGCTGGTTGAAAAAACTGCTTTTAACAGCGTTTTGTACTAGCGTTTATGAGCGTTTATAAGCGTTAGCATTTATGGGCGTGTTTAATAAAAATACACACTCCAAAAATCCCACAGTGCATTCCAAACTCCCACAATGCATTGATGAACACTAATTAACGTGTGTTTATGAGCGTTTATCGTTTTTTGGCGGTGAAAAACGGCACTTTGAACGCAAATTTCTAGCGTTCATAAAAAAGCCCATAAACTCCACTGCTCATTAAAGTTAAAAAAAACGTCCATGTGTGCATGGACACATAGGCTAAAAAGAGTGGAGTTTATGGGCTTTTAAAAAAACGCCCAAACTCCAATAAACTGCAGTTTATGAGCTCCAGTGTGCATGGAGCCTTATTGGGTTTAGCTACACTATAACTGGCAGGATGAGATTGCAGCAGTGCACCAGGGGTAATTTTTTGGAAACCTTTCAGCACGATTCCTGATCTGTATCCCCCAGATGTGGGATATACATACTATATACAGTATACATCATATAGCCATAACATTATGAGCACTAACGGGTAAAGGGAATATCTAGTTACAATGGCAACTGAAAATTGGTGGGATATATTAGGCAGTAAGTGAACATGTTGTCCATGAAGTTGATGTGGTGAATGAAGAAAAAAGAAAATGGGCATCGCAGTTTGTTGTGTATGGGGCTGTGAAGCTCATGGATTACCCATGTCCATGAACATCAGAACTGAACTACGGAGCAATGGAATAAGGTGGCCTGGTCTGATTGATCACGATTTCTTTTACATCATGTGGATGGCCAGGTGTGTATTCAAAGTTCCTAACAATTTATGATGTCTGTACAATGACTAGTGGTATAACTTGTACAGTATTTGGAACATTTGGATTTGTATGATATGGTATATAATGTACATTGTGGCAAGTAATAGTGAAATAAGTATCATTTTATTTGAATGATAAGATAATTGCACTCACCATCAGGGATGAGCTTTATGTTCAAGTCAAATTCATGTACGACTCGAACATTCGCCAGTTTGCTGAACAGCGAACAATTTTGGATGTTCACGGCAAATTCGAAAGCCGCGCAACACCCTTTAAAAGTCTATGGGAGAAATCTAAAGTGCTAATTTTAAAGGCTTATATGCATGGTATTGTCATACAAAGTGTTTGGGGACCTGGATCCTGCCCCAGGGGACATGTATCAATTCAAAAAAAGTTTTAAAAATTGCAGTTTTTTCGGGAGCAGTGATTTTAATAATGCTTAAAGTGAAACAATAAAAGTGTAATAATCCTTTAAACTTCATACCTGGGGGTGTCTATAGTATGCCTGTAAAGTGGTGCATGTTTCCCGTGTTTAGAACAGTCTGACAGCAAAATGACATTTCTAAAGGAAAAAAAAAGGTCATTTAAAACTACTTGCGGCTACAATAAATTGTAGGTCCGCAATACACATGAAAGTTCATTGATAATAGGGGATTTCCCCACAGAGGAACCCCAAACCAAAATGAAAAAAAAATGCGTGGGGGTCCCCCTAAATTCCATATCAGGCCATTCAGGTCTGGTATGGATATTAAGGGGAACCCCGTGCCAATTTTTTTTTTTAAATGGCGTAGGGGTCCCCCTCAAAATCCATACCAGACCCTTCAGCTCTGGTATGGATTTTAAGGGGAACGTGGTGTAGCAGATGTACAGGGAGGTACATTGATGGGGCAGATGAGCAGGCGGGTTACAGTGGTGGGACAAAACAGCAAGGAGGTACAGTGGTAGGAGAGATGGGAAGGAAGTTCAGCAGTGGGACAGAAAAGCAGAGGGGGTATAGTGATGGGCAGATGAGCAGGGGGTTACATTGGTGGGGCAGAGTAGCAGGGGGTACAGAGGTGGGGCGGATGAGCAGAGGAGAAAGGAGGTTCATTGGTGGAACACATGAGCAGAGTGTTACAGTGGTGGGGCAGAAGAGCATGGGGAACAGAGGTGGGACAGATGTGCAGGAGGTACAGTTGTTGGGCAGATGAGCAGATAAGTTCAGTGTTAGGACAGATGAGAAGATGGTTCAGTGTTGGAGCAGATGTGCATGAAGGTACAGTGGTGGGGCAGATGAGCAGAGGGTTACAGTGGTGGGACAGATGAGCAGGGTACTACAGTTATGGGGGTTACAGTGGTGGGGCAGATGAGAAAGGTGGTAAATTGATTGGGCAGATGAGAAAGGTGGTACAGTTGTGGAGGGGGTTACAGTGGTGGGGCATATGTGCAGGGGGTTACAGGGGTGGGGCAGATGAGAAAAGAGATACATTGGTGGGGCAGATTAGAAAGGGGTTACAATGGTGGGGCAGATGAGCAGGGGGGTACAGTGGTGGGGCAGATGAGCAGGGGTACAGTGGTGGGGCAGATGAGTAGGGGAGTACAGTGGTGAAACAGATTTGCAGGGGGACAGTGATCGGAAGTGTGGAGTTGCAGGAATTGGGATGATCTGAGGCATGAGTGCAGGATGTTAAGTTCTCACTACTAAAGCAGTTTACAGCATTTACTTTATAAAAAATCCTTTTAGTGATTGAGTGTGAAGTTGACATTTTTTTGTTATAAAATTGGCACGCTGAATTTCTTTGAAAACATTTTTCGAGAACACTGTGCTCAAAAGGTTGCTTACCCCTGCACTAGTCTCACATTGTTGTAGGGAGAAACAAGTTTATGTTACAAGATCACTTATTATGGCATTAAAAAACTGTATGTGGGAATTTTTTTTTAATGAGTGCTAACAAATATTTCTTCTGATGTTAGATATCCTGATTTTACATATGAAGTTGCTACAATGAGTTTAATGACACTAACTGCTTGCCGACCAGCCACACAGTTTTACTGTGGCAGAATGGCAGGGCGGGGCGAAACTACGCTACCTTACGCAGATTTTCCTTTTGGGTACTAGGGGCGCGTGCGCCCACAGCATGTGCCCAGAGCCGATGTGAGTGCCCGGCGGGTGACCAATGACTGCCAGGCTCCCGTGAAAACTCGTGACAGAACGAGAACCAGGATCTGTGTGTGTAAACACTCAGATCACGGTTCTTTCAGGTGAGAGTAGACAGATTGTGTGTCCATACTATGTATTAACACCGATCTCTCTCTCCTCCTAGACAGTCCCATCCCCCCTACAGTTAGAACAAAACTAGGGAACACAGATAATCCCTTCATCGTCCTAGTGTTAACCCCTTCCCTGCCAGTGACATTTATACAGTAATCAGTGCATTTTTATAGCACTGATTGGTGTATAATTGTCAATGGTCCCAAAATGTGTCAAAAGTGTCCGATGTGTCCGCCATTATATCGCCGTCCCGATAAAAATCTTATATCGCCGCCATTACTAGTAACAAAAATAATAATAATTTACCAAAAATATGTAGAAGAATACATATCGGCTAAACTTGATAAAAAATGTTGGTATATTAATTATAGCAAAAAGTAAACGATATTGTGTTTTTTAAAAAATTGTCGCTCTTCTTTTGTTTAAAGCGCAAAAAATAAAAACCGCAGAGGCAATAAAATACCACCAAAAGAAAGCTCTATTTGTGGGAAAAAAAGGACATCAATTTTGTTTGGGTACAGCATTGCACGACCGCCCAATTGTCAGTTAAAGCGGCGAAGTGCTGTATTGCAAAAAATTGCCTGGTCATTGAGCAGCCAAATCTTTCGGGGCTGAAGTGGTTAATGTATGCAATGTATGGATGTAGTACAATTAAGTGGCTAGTTGCGTGTACATCACATTAATCTTTACACATTCAATGGTACTGCCACATATTGCCACAAATCAAATAAGAACTCATAATCTGAATACTTGCTCTGTGCTTAGAGAATACCCCCTTTAGAGCACCTCTGGCACCTTTGAAGAAGAAAAAAAAAACGTTATATGTACCTAAAGGATGGTTCAGATGACATTACAGGTGCTCTTCATCCTCTTCTCCTCCAATGGTGGGTGGATCTTGCAACAGTTCTTCTGTAAGTGTGTAGATCATTCAACCTAGAAGAGTGTCACTGTATCAGTGACCAGTTCAGGCTGCAGGGAGATTTTCAGCTACTGCCGGAGTATCCACTTTTAAGTTACCTGCCCAAACTGGAGTTGGGCTTTAGATTAATGGTAGCCTCTGTATTTTTATCAGCACAGGTTAAAGAGGAAGTAAACCCTGATGGGTTTTCTTCCTCTTTCATTCCCTGCAAAGGTAAAGCATAATGGACTACTATGTATCGCATAGTAGCCCATTATGTGTCACTTACCTGACACAGGAGACAGCGAAGTCACTGCTGTCCCCTGTAGTCCGGCGCATCCATCTTCTCGTGGGTCTCGCTGCTCCGCCGCTATCATTCGGCGAAGCCGCGATGACATCACTCCCGCGCATGTGCACGGGAGCCGCCACTCGCTCACTCAGTGCACCTGCGCGCCGCTGTCTACGGCGCATGCGCCGTAGACAGCGGTGCCTGTCTTTCGGCTAATATCTCCTAAACCGTGTAGGTTTAGGAGATATTTCTTGGACCTACAGGTAAGCCTTAATCTAGGCTTACCTGTAGGTCAAAGTTGGTTGTAAGGGTTTACAACCACTTTAACATTGCTGATCAAGAAAAATAAAAGTTAAAAGGTTTTACTTTGTGCTAATTTTCCACCAACAGACAACAACATTCCTAATATTAAAATAAGTGACATATTGAAAGTAATATACTTCTGATTTTTTTGTAGCACAAGATGATGTTTTTGACTTTCCCTCCCCTGGAAGAGATAATCATGATCTAGACGGACGAGCAATAACTCTAGTCACTGGCTCTTCTAGGAAGATCTCGGTGCGATTACAACGTTCAACAACCAGCCAGGCAACACAAACAGATCCTGTGTGGTCTGATTCTGGCTGGAGTGATACTGGTCCTCATACATTTCCTAAGATGAAAACGAAATTCTATGGCAAGTCAGTAAAGAATAAGGGTTTTGCTAAATGGGAGAATGAAAAGCCAAACCCTCACCCCAACATGGACATTATGGAAGTACAGGCTCTGGAACAACTTGAAGATCACAATGGGATAGAAACAAGGAATGAACGGAGCAGTACTGAGGTAATACACAGTTGTATTAATACATTTAAAATACTTGTGTTAATACTATGTCAAAAAACAAAACAAAAAAACACAGCACAGTTCTGGATTCATAAGCACTTGGTGTCAGCCCTGTCGATTTAATGTATTATTGCAAACACCACAGACACAACCCCCATGTTGCAATAACCCTTACTTTGCACAGGCAGAAGCAGTTATCAGCTCACAAGATTTCTGCAGAATCAACAGGTATTTTATGCAATTATCTAACAGATGTAGCAAAACATTTCATAAGCAAGAAGTTCTTTGTTGGGGTTTTACGTGAGCTTTAATGCTTGGGAGGCAGTGCGGCTTCTGTATCATATGACTCTTGTATTTAGCTCTCACAGAAGTCACATGATTGGGAGCCCATCCCACTAGCATATATGTGTAGCGCCCCTTGTCCCCCGGCATCAGGGAGGGCTGACATTTCACTGCATGGTTCTGGTTTTTAGGCATGGTAGGTGTGTACAGTTGCATAAAAGATGGGTGCCAGTCATCGAGTTTATTGCACACAACAGAAAAAGGAGAGGGTTAGGGCACGGGACAAACTAGGACAGTAGGCAGACAAATCAGCAGTCTCTGAAAACAAAAAGGGTAGACAGCAATAGAGAACAAGGGCCTTAGACCTGCACCCAATGTTCTATATCTCCATAACAACTGTCTCCTATACCAACCAAAAAAACCTCACAAAACCATGCAGGGTTTCCTTGGATGAGTGCCCCTTGATGCTTTCCCAGCCTCTTCACAGTCCCCGACTCATGAAGAGTAACCTCTGGTATTTAATCACACTGGTATTTAATCTCAGAACTCCATCCTTCTCCACGCTGAATCTCTCTCTCTCTAGCAGAGCCTCTCCCATGCCACCAGGCAGAAGACAGGCTCTCCCTGGCAGAGCTTTGAGCATATGGGCAGGCCTTAGCCTTCAGGCCTCACCCAAGGTAGCTGTAGCTCACACATCCACACCAGACCAAGGTCTGGACCTCAATCACCTGGCTTCCTCCAAATATATACTGTCTCCCAGCATGCTCAGTGGCCTGAAACTTCTACTGAGACGTGCATGTTTCATAACTCAGTCTCAATGAAGGTCATCATACTAATGTCAAAAGCAACAGTGCAATCACAAAGACTATATAAATCAACCAGATTGGTTATCACCTAGCACAGCTACAGTTGTGCTCATAAGTTTACATACCCTGGCAGAATTTATGATTTCTTGGCCATTTTTCAGAGAATATAAATGGATAACACAAACTTTTTTTCACTCATGGTTAGTGTTTGACTGAAGCCATTTATTATCAATCAACTGTGTTTACTCTTTTTAAATCATAATTACAACAGAAACTACCCAAATGACCCTGATGAAAAGTTTACATACACCAGTTCTTAATACCGTGTATTGCCCACTTTAACATCAAAGACAGCTTGAAGTCTTTTGTGATATTTGTGAATGAGGCTCTTTATCTTCTCAGATGGTAAAGCTGCCCATTCCTTTTGGCAAAAAGCCTCCAGTTCCTGTAAATTCTTGGGCTGTTTTGCATGAACTGCACGTCTGAGATCTCCCCAGAGTGGCTCAATGATATTGAGTTCAGGAGACTGAGATGGCCACTCCAGAACCTTCACTTTATTCTGCTGTAGCCAATGACGGCAACTTGGCCTTTTGTTTTGAATTATTGTCATGTTGGAATGTCCAAGTAGGTCCCATGCGCAGCTTCCTGACTGATGAATGCAAATGTTCAGCCAATATTTTTTGATAACATACTGCATTCATCTTGTCATCTATGAGCACAGCTGTATATTTACCAGTAGCCCTTTTAAGAAAAGGGTGCTGCTTATGCTTTACGTAGTTGGCAAGATATTAAGCTTTAATATAAGAGAGCAACGGAAGTTATCAGCTCACAAGGTTTCTGGCAAAAATCAACAGTTATTTTTTTTGCAGCAGCAGTATCTCACAAGTTTGAGTACACCTCTCACATATTTGTAAATATTTTATTATACCCTTTTCATGTGACAACACTGAAGAAATGACACTTTTCTACAATGTAGTGAGTGTACAGCTTGTATAACATTGTAAATTTGCTGTCCCCTCAAAATAACTCACTGCCACAGGTTGACTCCCCTGGGCGAATTGCCGTCATGGTACATCGGCCACTTTAAAAGCTCCAGGGGAGCAAGCACGCCACCAGAGCCGATTTATCATGACCGCCGGCCACCCGTGATAGTTTCTGACAGAGACAGAATGGAGATCTGTCAATGTAAACAGACATGTCTCAGTTCTGTCAGGGATGGAGAGACAGATCTGCTGATTCTAAAGATTAGGAACACAATTGGTCTCCTTCTCCAGGCAGTCCCACCCCCCCAGTTAGAACACACATGATTGAACACATTTAACCCCTCGATCGCCCCCTAGTGTTAACCCCTTCCCTGCCAGTGACATTTATACAGTAATCAGTGGCTATTTTTTTTAGCTCTGATTGCTGTATAATTATCAGTGGTACCAAAAAGTATCAAAGGTGACCGATCTGTCTACTGCAATGTTGCAGTTGTGCTAAAAATCGCCGTCATTACTAGTTAAAAAAAAAAAAAGTATGATAATGCCATAAATCTATCCCCTATTTTGTAGACACTACTATAAAATGTTTTAATCAAAAATAAATATGTAGAAGAATATATATCCACCTAAACTGATGAATACATTTGTTTTTGTTTTTTTATATTTGGATACTTATTATAGCAAAAACTAAAAAATATTTTATTTTTTCAAAATTGGCCCTATTTTTTTTTGTTTAAAGAGCAAGAAAACAAAACAAAAAAAACAGAGAGGTGATCAAATACCACCAAAAATATGTAAAAGAATACATATTGGCCTAAACTGAGGAAAACTTTTATTTTTTGATAAAAAATGTGGAATATTTATTATAGGAAAAAGTAAATGAAATTGTGTCTTTTTTCGCTCTTCTTTTGTTTAAATAAAATAAAAACCGCAGAGGCGATCAATTGCTACCATAAGAAAGCTCTATTTGTGGGAAAAAAATCTCGTGCAATTGTCAGTTAAAGCGACACAGTGCCGTATTGAAAAAACTGCCTGGTCATTAAGGGGGAAAATCCTTTGGGTCCTTAAGTGGTTAATGTCTGAACCGTCAGCAACAAAAGTGAGAACACCCCTAAGTGAAAATGTCCAAATTGGGCCCATTAGCCATTTTCCCTCCCTGGTGTCATGTGACTGGTTACAAGGTCTCAGGTGTGTTAAAATTTGGTGTTATCGCTCTCACTCTCTCATACTGGTCACTGGAAGTTCAACATGGCACCTCATGGCAAAGAACTCCCTGAGGATTTGAAAAAAATAATTGTTGCTTTACATAAAGATGGCCTAGGCTATAAGAAGATTGCCAAGACCCCGAAACTGAGCTGCAGCATGGTGTCCAAGACCATACAGTGGTTTAACAGGACAGGTTCCACTCAGAACAGGCCTCACCATGGCCAACTAACAGAGTTGAGTGCACATGCTCAGCGTCATATACAGAGTTTGTATTTGGGAAATAGACGTATGAGTGCTGCAAGCATTGCTGCAGAGGTTGAAGGGGTGGGGGGGGGGGTCAGTACTCAGACCATATGCCACACACTGCATCAAATTGGTCTGCATGGCTGTCGTCCTATAAGTAAGCCACTTCTAAAGATGATGCACAAGAAAGCCTGCCTGTCCTGTGGTCTGATGAGATCAAGATAAACTTATTTGGTTCAGATGGTGTGGCGGCAACCAGGTGAGGAGTACAAAGAAGACTGTGTCTTACCTACAGTCAAGCATTGTGGTGGGAGTGCCGTGGTCTGGGGCTGCATTAGTGCTGCCAGAACTGGGGAGCTACTGTTCATTAAGGGAATCCATTGCCAACATGTAATGTGACATAGGCTGCAGGGCAGTATTCCAACATAACAACCCCCAAACACACCTCCAAGATGGTGACTGCTTTGCTAAAGAACCTGAGGGAAAGGTGATGGACTGGCCAAGCATGTCCAAAGACCTAAACCCTATTGAGCATCTGTGGAGCATCTTCAAACGGAAGATAGAGGAGCGTAAGGTCTTAAACATCCACCAGCTCCATGATGTAATCATGGAGGAGTGGAAAAGGAATCCAGTGGCAACCTGTGAAGCTCTGGTGAACTCCATGCCCTAGAGGGTTTAAGTCAGTGCTGGGAAATAATGGTGGCCACATAAAATATTGACACTTGGGTCCAATTTTTACATTTTCACTTTTGTTGCCAGTGGTTTGGACATTAATGACTGCATGTTGAGTTATTTTGAGGGGAGAGCAAATTTACATGGTTATACAAAGCTGTACACTCACTATGTTACATTGTAGCAAAGTGCCATTTCTTCAGTGTTGTCACATACAAAGATATAATAAAATATTTACAAAAATGTGAGGGTGTACTTACTTTTGTGAGATACTCTATATATGCTTAGGTGCAGCGATCACATAGCTGTTAAAAAAAACAAACAGCTGGAACTCTTTAATGGTGGGCCAAAAAGAACAAATCGTGGGACACTGCCACTACAGGTGCAGGATGATGCTTTCCCGCAACCTCTACAGCAAAGATCTGTGACAGAGGATATATTCATGACAAGACTGTAGGTACACAATACCAACGCTTTAGCAAATTGTACTGTGTCTCCTGAGTCTTGGAGTCAATGGAGATAGAACACGTTAATTGATAGAGATTTGCAAGTTGTTCAGCTGCAAACTCTGTCCCAAGGTCATGCTCCCATTCTTGAATAATGGTAGGTTTTGTGACAATGAATGGGGACTGAACATTTGTAAAGTTCTGAAACTAGGTGGGGCAAGGGCTTTTTCTATAAACAACCACTCAATTGGGCTCAGGGAAGACAGAACGTCCATGGGTGGAATTGCTTGTAACGCCATCCATGGGGAAACTTACAAATCTCTCTGTAAGGATCTCCATAGAGAATAGCTTACCATCTTTTAAGAATTTACCACAGCTAGGGTTACCAATCGGCAGCCCAGGGTGCAAAAAATGCCATGCACGTCAAGGAGTCCCACGTAGGGTAGAAGCTAGCTTCAGGCAGTGTTATAGGTAAAACTTCGGACTTAGCATAGTTAATCTTGGATATCCTGCCAAAGAGCTGGAGTTCACGCATAAGATTAGGCAATGAGACAAGGGGGTCCATTAGGTGAAATAGGATGTCATCAGCTGATCACTTATATTCCATTGTAGTCGTCCTACATTTTGACCTGCGTCATCTGCTTTTGTGTTCAAACATGGGGTTCTAGAGAAAACAAAACCTTATTGACAATTGTCCTTAAATAAATCTTCTTTTCAGGCTACCTACACAGGCAGTTTAAATATTTGGTTTGTATGTTCATTAAAAAAACAAAAACTAACAGCGGCACCCCTTGCCCCTATGCAATGTCCAGAGCCAATAGTCTGCAGTGGACATCTCAGGGGCAGGTTTTTCTATTTTTCAAAGATACAGTGGTGTTCTTTTCATATTCTTTTATATTGTGTTTATTCAGTCACAACTGCATTTCACATACATAATATGCTGAACAAAGCACCTATTTAATGCCCACGGAGAAAATGAATAATTAGCTTGCTCCTAGCAGCCAGTATTGATTTGTTTCATATCCTAGTTGTATGGGTTCTACACAACACTGCTTGTGTGAAGCTCCATCCAGCTGTGAAGACAGAAAACGGTTGCCTGTATTAAGAAAGCTTTTCTAATTATTACCAGAATAATTACAACTAGATTTTGATACTATGGTCAAAGCAAATTCTTGATTTTTTTCCCAAGGTGGTTAAAGCAGATGCTTCATTCAGCTGATTTTTTGATAAATTAAACTTATGCCGCGTAAACACGATCAGACTATCCTGTGGACAAACCGCCGAATCTTGCACCGGACTATGGCGGGCCGGACTTTTGAAATGAACGACCCAGCAACCAACGGCCAGGGTTGTCTGGAAGAGTCCCTTGTCCTCATCAACATGGGGACAAGGTGCCGCAGGGCCCCCCTTCCCCAAAGCACCCCCCATGTTGAGGGCATGTGGCCTGGTATGGCTCAGGAGGGGGGGGGGGGCGCTCGCTCGTCCCCACCCCCTTTCCTGACCGCCCAGGCTACGTGCTCGGATAAGGGTCTGATATGGACTTGGGGGGGACCCCCACGCTGTTTTTTCAGCATAGGGCTTCCCCTTTAAGTCCATACCAGGTGACAGGGCTCGCAAGGTGCCAATCTCGTCGATGGAGGCGGCGACATTGACTTCCTTTACTAGTCCCATCTACCTGGACCCGCTTTTAAAGTGAACAGACTTTTTTCCGTGTGTGGGCAAGTCCGTTCATTTCAAAAGTCCGGCGGACTAGCACACAGACGGGCGGATTGTCCGCCGGACTCATCAACATGAGTCAAAACTTCTTTCTATGTCTGCCGGACTTTTGGAAAGAAAAAGTCCACCGGAGACCACACACAGATGGATTGTAGTCCGCTGGATAGTCTGATCATGTTTACGCGGCATTAGAATCACAGTTCACATTCAGTACAAATATTGGTTCAGCTTATACTTAAAAATATCACAACAGACACATAACCTGTAATACAGGGACAGAAATACCAATTGTGCAAATTGTGTATCTGCACATGGACCCACGAGGGGCAAGAGGCCAATTTATACTAGATGTGGGTCAGATGGGTGCCGAGTCTCCCTCTGTCAGGTAGAATTGGTCACTAATTATTTTCTTCTAGCAATTAATCAATACACGGTGAATATATATATTTTTTTCTTGACAAGTCCTTGAATGGAGGGCCTGTCTTGCACAGAAGCCCACTGGTTTCTTTTCTTTTTTTGCCACTGCTGACATTATAAAGTCCATTCCTAGGCAGTTCTAGTGTTGGATGGCGTGGGGAGAATCTACTCTGTGTCAAGTTGTTATTATTGTCTGTATCTCCATTGGGGAGATTCAACAGTGATGACTATTGTCACCAAAACTCAAATTTTACAGTTTACCCCAGAACAAAAGGTGAGGGGAAATATTCCAATGGGGACCACTGTTCTGGGGACAATTCTCTAAGGCTATGTACACATGATAGGATTTTCCGACAACAAAACCGATTTTTTTTCCAAAGGATGTTGACTCAAACTTGTCTTGCATACACACGGTCACACAAATGTTTTCAGAAATTCCGAACGTCAAGAACACGGTGACGTACAACACGTACGACGAGCTGAGAAAAATTAAGTTCAATAGCCAATGTGGCTCTTCTGCTTAATTTCGAGCATGCGTGGACTTTTGTGCGTCAGAATTGTGTACACATGCTCGGAATTTCGGACAGCAAGTCTTGTTGTCAGAAAATTTGAGAAGCTGCTCTCAAACATTTGACTTTCCGACAACAAGCTCACATCCAACATTTGTTGTCTGAAAATTCTATCGTGAGTACTGCCCATTAGGGTTTGTTCACACTTGTGACAAGAAGGCAATAAAAATAGGCAGTTAAGCCATGGTTTTACAACCCCCCTCTACCGACCAGTGGCTGGAAGGGCTTGTACACTGATTTATGTTGGTACTTCGGCTGTAGCAAAGATTGCAACCCCTGTCACATTCAGCAGTATTGCCATTAAATGCAACCCATTCAATGTGTATCAGGATCCATTCAACAATAAATCAATTTCAGAAGGACGGCTAGGACTACTGCAAATGTAAATGAGCCTTAAGAAGGAAAATTACATTCACTTTAAGAGATTTCCTCTAACTTCCTGTTGTATCTCTGGAACAGAAAGTCAAGAAAATTTTCCCCAATGGTACATTAACTGAAAAAAAATCTGGCAAGGGTTTTTACCTTTCATTACTACAGTGCCTTGAAAAAGTATTCATACCCCTTGACATTTTCCAAATTTTTTCATGCTACAACCAAAAACATAAATGTATTTTATTGGGATTTTATGTGATAGACCAACACAAAGTTACCTCATTAGTAAATAGAGTACATCTGTGTGTAATTTAATGTCAGTATGAATGCAGCTGTTCTGTGAAGCCCTCAGAGGTTTGTTAGAGAACCTTAGTGAACAAACGGCATCATGAAGGTCAAGGAACACAACAGACAGGTCAGGGATAATGCTGTGAAGTTTAAAGCAGGGTTAGGTTATATAAAAAAAATATCCCAAGCTTTGAACATCTCACAGAGCACTGTTCAATCCATCACCTGAAAATGGAAAGAGTAGAGCACAACTGCAAACCTACCAAGACATAGCCATTCACCTAAACTGACAGGCCGGGCAAGGGGAGCATTAATCAGAGAAGCAGCCATGGTAACTCTGGAGGAGCTGCAGAGATCCATAGCTCAGGTGGGAGAGTCTGTCCACAGGACAACTATTAGTCATGTACTCCACAAATCTGGCCTTTATGGAAGAGTGGCAAGAGAAAAGCCATTGTTGAAAGAAAGCCATAAGAAGTCCCGTTTGCAGTTTGTGAGAAGCCATGTGGGGGACACAACAAACACTTGGAAAAAGGTGCTCTGGTCATTTAAATTAAAATTTTTGGCCTAAAAGCAAAATGCTGTGTGGCGGAAAACTAACACTGCACATCACCCTGAACACACCATCCCCATCGTGAAACATGGTGGTGGCAACATCATGTTGTAGGGATGCTTGTCTTTAGCAGGGACAGGGAAGCTGGTCATAGTTAATGAGCAGATGGATGGAGCCAAAATACAGGTCAATCTTAGAAGAAAACCGGTTAGAGTCTGAAAAAGACTTGAGACGGGGCAGAGGTTCAGCTTCCAGCAGGACAACCCTAAACATACAGCCAGAGCTACAATGGAATGGTTTAGATCAAAGCATATTCATGTGTTGGAATGTCCGAGTCAAAGTAAAGACCTAGATCCAATTGAGAATCTGTGGCAAGACTTGAAAATTGCTGTTCACAGATGCTCTCCATCCAATCTGACAGAGCTTGAGCTGTTTTGCAAAGAAGAATGGGCAAAAATGTCACTCTCTAGATGTGCACAGCTGGTAGAGACATACTCAAAAATAGTTACATAGTTAGTAAGGTTGAATAAAGACACCGGTCCATCCAGTTCAACCTGAGTGTCTACAATTGTCCCTATCTCTGTATATTGCACACCCACATCAGTCCCTACCCCCAAGGAGCCCACAATCCAAGGTCCCCATTCATATACTAGGGCAAATTTTGGACAAAAGCCAATTAACCTACCTGCATGTCTTGCAGCGTTAATTGCAGTGAAAGGTGGGTCTACAAAGTATAGCATTTGTGTAAAAATGCATGCCACACTTTTAACATATTTATTTGTAAAAAAAAATTGAAAACCATTTATCATTTTCCTTCCACTTCACAATTATGTGCCACTTTTTGTTGGTCTATCACATAAAATACATTTATGTTTTTGGTTGTAACATGACAAAATGTGGAAAATTTCAAGGGTTATGAATACTTCTTCAAGGTACTGTATATCCAAAGCTTTTGGCAATACATACTCTACACTAAGTCTTCTGAGTCTTTATCCTGACTGAAGTATTAAATAAAGATATGTATAGATGACGTGCTGCATTACTTTTCTAAAATAATGTTTTCACTATTTGTAGGACAGCTGATTCTTTGATTTTCAGCAATAAGGAGCAAACCAGAAGCAGTATAACACTAAAAATACCTAAAATGATCAGTGGATGATAGAAAATGGCATTGCACTGATGAAGAGCTATCCAGGCTACAGATCATAGATGACTGTCAGAATGTACTGTATGTCCTTTGCTCACTGAAGAATACTTTTTCTACCGCATGGGACAAGTATGGAAGGAAGACAATAAATCCATTACAAACTTACACACCAAGAGATCTCTATCACTACATTCCTACATAAGTGTTGTATATAGATACATGATCCTATTTGTTTATTGTGATCTTGTATAAAGATATTATTACTATTTATTTAAGAAAGAGCAAGAAAACAGAGAACTATTTAATCATCAGAATTCTAAATTCATCATCTCCCAAAAATATCATGTACTATGGTGGTATGATACAAACACTTGAGATACTCCTTTAGAAGCCAACTTAGAGGACAGGAGCAGCAACATTGGCTTTTTATGAAGCCAGCTAGAACTAAGAAGAAAACAAGCATCTTTCAGGCTCTCATATGGCAGTTGCAAGGAGTGAACTGGTAAAGCATGAACGTGGACGAAGCCCTGTTTCCTCCTTAACTGCCTGTACTGTTCATCAGTGTTCATAGTATGCACAATATATTGTTTTATTAATGTCCTTACCCCATATAAAACAATAATTCCACTGAAATTAAAAAATATAAAAAGCTATGAACGAGTACAAACATCTGCAGAAGGAACCATCAAGACTACCTACATTTGTGCTCCAATTTTCCACAGACTTATGATTCTTCTCATATGTCAGATGAGTCCATCCCTGACATTATAGCAAGTTTACTGGACACCTTACATGAACAAAAAGTAAAGGCACAAGAAGTGAGGCACAACTTCAGTGTGTGTTCAAACCCAAAGCAGCTTCAAGACATGTTCATGAATGTTCAACTACTACCTTATATTAATTTACAGAATTCCCCGAATCACTAGATGTCAATTGTTCATTATGTTGGTTCTTTAATGATATTAAACAAAATGGTGTAAATTATTTTCACTGCCTTTCCACATTGTCTAGTACAGTAGAAAAGTCCATGGTTGGTAAATGATTGCTGTTCAGTGAAAGGAAGTGATCAGCATAGATCAGAAGCTCATCAAGCCCTCGGTATAGATAATGTGGGCTGCACAGATGAATTGCATAACAGTTTTTTTTTTTTAATAAATGCACAATGCAAATCAAATCTGTAGCTGTCTACCACAGATTGTGAAACAAGGGTGGCAAAGCATATATTTAAGTTTTATGAAGTTATATCCTTTTTTCAGGATTTAAAATAAAGAAAAAATGTTCTAGTCTGAATCCAAAATATTCCTTTCTTTAAAGGAGCTCGTTTGGCTGGACTTTTATGGATCACAGCAGTGCGGTCCGTTTTGTACTCCTGTGACCCATTTTCATCAGAGAGCGAGCTGAAGTCCACTCTCTGCTGACATCACAGAAGTCAGTCCAGACACTGCATCATCATGACAATAAAGTCTGGACACACCAAACTAACATCCGGCTCAGCCTCTCAGCGAGCCGCTAAGAGGCGGCCAACCTGCCCCCTCCACAGCCCAGCAGTGGCAGTCTACAGCTCTATGCTCCAGGAGCTCTGAAACCCGGGCAATCGGCAGTGTTCGATCACTCGGTTCTCAGGGAAGAGGCGCCGGGTGATAGATGCAGCATTGGACTGATGCATCGCATCTTAGCACATTAGGTGAAACTTACCTCAAAACCATGCCTTCCAGCAATATGATGTCATCCCTGGAGTTGGCATCCATCTTCACCCGTTCTTCCTTCCGGGTTCACGGACTCCGGCTCTGTGACTGGCTGTAGACACGATGATGTCACTCTGGCGCATGCGCGCGGGAGCCACCGGTCACGACACAGGGCTCTTAAGAAATGGCATGGGTGGCCATTCTTTCAGAGCGCATGTGCCAGTGATGTCACTGGCTGCATGTAATATAAATATCTACCAAACAGTGTACATTTAGGAGAGATTTACACTACCTATAGGTAATCCTTATTGTAGACTTTACTTCCTCTTTAAAGTGCTCTGTATCTTACTCTATAATCTTTACCTTAAGTAGAAGTGATATATGGGTGACTTCAGAGTGTAAAAGGAAAGGTTACCATTGGTTAAGGCAGCCCCTGTGCTCTAGTGCACTTCTGCTGGTTTGGTAGAAGTTATGATTAGAAGTCCATCTATGGCCCACCTCGCATGACAGTTTAAACCAATAAAACCATAAGGGCCAGTTGCTGGTACTCTTATTTCAGACATCTTTTGGCCTAATGTGTCTACAGGCCAAGGATCCTGCTTATTATGAAAGCACTGGGAGAAATGCTCTGTTAACAAACAGTATGTTTCAACTAGCATGAAATGTAATAAATAGTAATGAAGGACAAAGTTGTACAGTGGCATCAATACAAAAATAGAGGTTAACACAGAAAAATGTGTGACAAAGAGAATACTAGAACAGCTCTATTATCCTTTAGTAATACCCCTGTTGAATATGTATACATAATTTACGCTATGCCATTGCAATACTGGGAACCTTATTTACTCGCAGCTAATGTTTTCTAAATCACAGCACAATTATGATGTTTAGTAATATCATTGCCGATTTGCCATAGTACAGGGTCAGATTTTCTATTTTATTAGTACAAGATTAGGTGAGGTACATTGAAAACACTATGAGCTCTTATTGCTCTTCAAGAACCTCTAAACACACCAGCCTTCTAGTTAAATACTAGAGTAGTTAGATAGCTAGTCCAGGTGATTCCTGAGACAAATCTATGCACTGTATTCTCATGTATAATACTGTATACCAGCTCACAATCATCAAGTGAAATATGTACTACATATACCACTATTAGTCTTTATGCAATGCATAATTAATTAGTGTACACAGAAGAGTAGAGTAAATGTGTAATACAAATTGAATGTACAATGTAAGATGTAGCACAATGTACAGTTCTGTGTCTTGCATATATGCCAGTTTTTTCCTTACCTTTGTTTTTAAAAGGGTCATTATTTTAAGGCACTGAGTGACACAATGGGGGTTATTTACAAAAGGCAAATCCACTTTGCACTGCAAGTGCACTTAAAGTGCACTTGGAAGTGTAGTCACTCTAAATCTAATGCCGCGTACACACGATCAGACTATCCGGCGGACTTGGTCTGGCGGACTAGAGTCCGCCGTACAATCCGCCCGTGTGTGGGCGTGTGTGGACTTAGAAAGTAGTTTTGACTCAAAAATTGTCCGCCGGACTATTGAAATGAACGGACTTTCCCGCACATGGAGAAAAGTCTGTTAATTTTGAACGTGGCTCCAGGTAGGCGGGAGTAGCGAAGGAGGTCAATGTCACCGCCTTTGGCGGAGAGATTGACACGTCACTGGCCCCGTCACCTGGTATGGACTTAAAGGGGAAGCCCTATGCCGAAAAACTTTTACTAGCGGTGGCCCGGTCTTCTGTCGCCTTCTCTTCTTCTTCCTTGAGATGTTGAATCGACGCTCTCTCTGGCCGCAATGACAGGGACTTGTTGCGCTGCGACTTATATAGGGACAATGGGCGGGGTCACGTGTGATGACCCCACCCATTATGATGTCACAGTCTCAGCATCCTCTGGGACTGTGACATCCAGCCAGAATTGTCGGGAAGAGGCCCTTGTCCTCATCAACATGGGGACAAGGTGCTTTGGGGTGGGGGGCCCTAGGGCCCCCCTCCCCCAAAGCATGCACCCCCCATGTTGAGGGCACGCAGCCTGGTACGGCTCAGGAGGAGGGGAACTCGCTCGTCCCCACCCCCTTTCCTGACCGGCCGGGCTGCGTGCTCGGATAAGGGTCTGATATGGACTTTGGGGGGGACCCCACACCGTTTTTTCGGCATAGGGCTTCCCCTTTAAGTCCATACCAGGTGATGGGGCCAGTGACGTGTCAATCTGGCTGCCGAAGGCGGTGACATTGACTTCCTTTGCTAGTCCCGTCTACCTGGAGCCACGCTCAAAATAACAAGACTTTCCTCCGTGTGTGGGCAAGTTCGTTCATTTCAAAAGTCCAGCGGACTCCCGCCATAGTCTGGCAGTTTGTCCGCAGCACCTAATCCACCGGAAAAGTCCGGTCGTGTGTGGACAGGTCTGCTCGTTTGGCAGGCCCGCGCCAAAGTCCGGCAGACCTCCACTTCAAAGTCCGGAGGTTTGTCCACCGGATAGTCCATTCATGTGTACCCGGCTTAAGGGGTAAATCTTTTCCTTGCATGTTCCCCTCGGATCTACAGTGACTTTACTTCCAAGTGCACTTGCAGTGCACTTTCAAGTGTACTTGCAGTGCAAAGTGGATTTGCCTTTAGTAAATTACCCCCAATAACGAATTTCTCAGATTTTTGTGAAACATTTCCACCCCTGTACCTAAAATGTTTCTCTTATTTCTTGGAATAGTTTTGAAATAATGGCTGGTATTTTCTTCACATTAAAACTTTGCTTTCCTGTCTTGACCTTGAAGCACAGGGTTAGAGATGAAAACTTGGTACAACTTTTAGTATTTCTTGTTCAATTGCACCTGCATTGAGAGAACTGGTTTTCAGAACAAATCTCAACATTATTTCCAATAGCCAGTTATTAGAATACAGTGAAAAAAGTTCTGCTTGGTTTTGTCAATAGAATACAAGGACTGCACTTAAAATAGTTAGACATTTCCTCTAGAAATTGTTTCCTGAAAGTTTTAATTGGCTTCACTACAGTAGAATGACATTCTTATATCCTTACATGGAATGGAGTATGCGTAATTGTAAAAGCCAAATATCTGGACTTCCGCAAATGTCAATAATTATTAAGCTAGCTTTGGTATACAATCACCAGTTCACCATGCTTCAAGATGGCCACGGGATGACATCACAAGCTGTCCCTCTGGACATGAGGTTGTTAAACTGTCCCAGATTTGGATACAACCAAAATATGCGGGAGTCATACTGCATACAGCCTGCCTTGCCATGGAGCTGGTTGAAGATTCAAAGTGTAAGTGTTAGATTGGACTTACACTTTAATATATCGAAGTTTTTTTTCCACCCCTTCCAAAAACCCATCTTTGCAACATATGTCGAACACAACCAGGGTTCACTATGGGGATAGTAGTATTGCTGGCTTTCAACTACACATAGCTCTTTGCTTAGGGGCCATAACATTTAGACAGGTTCACACTGTAACCTGCTGCAGATCACACAGGAGCGCTGTGCGTCCCTGTTCTGCGTTTCAGGGACGAATCAGGGTCAATTCTATGCCTGAATTCAGCCCTGAAACGGACCCAAAGAAACACATTTCTGTGCAGTGCGCTCCGCAGCTGCAATGGAGATATGTGAACCGGCTGCATAGAGAGCCAGTCACATTCTCCTGCTATGCGAACTGGATGTGGGAAAAGCCGCATCTAATTCACATAGGTGTGAATCCGGCCTCAATTTTGGTTTCATCGCCACAGAGAATCCTTTACCACATTGTCTTGTAGCAAACTTTCATACTTTTGTTTAACGGCTATCTTTTTGTCATATTTTCTTTTACAAAAGATTTTATTAATATTTAACAAAAAATATAATGATACGTCATGCAGCAAGGAAAACCTTTAAGATGTACAGTACGTATCCAAGAAAATGGAACAAGACACAATGGTTGGAGAAGGGTCCATGTACAGCCTGAAGCACACAAACATCAATAACCTGCTTAAGATATGTATGGGGAAAGCTCTGCAGACGAGGGGATGTCTTAACAATGCAAAGCATTCAACAGGTCAGGGCATAACTGACTACCCCTATTCGACTATCTGAACACAGTTGGTCAATGTGGATGTCAGTTTTTGATGGACCATGATGTCATGCATACAGTGTTTCATGATTCAAAGCTGAGTACAGGAGATTTCCATGCTCTGGCAATGGTAAGCTTTGTTGTTGTGAAAACATGAGCAGTGAGTTGTCGTTCAGCACGAAAGGAAACATCTATGGGCTTAAAAAGAAGTGCTTCATAAAGGTTTCTCTTGAGACAGTCTACAGTCTACACACTCTTGAACAAAACCACCATATATGTGCCATTGTTCCTGGTTGGGCACATCCATGGAAGTTGAAAAATAGTTAGGAACGATTCAAGCTAAGCAAGCCAGCGTATAGTACCAGTGGTACAACAATTTGTAAAAATTCTCAAGTGTGACTTTTTTTGTTGTCATATTTTCATAAATCCTAGCATCTAGGTTATAGCTGTACTATTGAAGCATTTCTCTCTACCAAAGCTGTAGATCCCGGCAACTCTGTAGATGTGCCTTCATGTTTGCTTCTTTAATCCCCAAGTTAACTGCCACAAAATTTTGGTTATTCTATTACCGTATTTTTCGGACTATAAGGCGCACGTAAAAGCCTAAATTTTCTCCCAAAAACGACCGTGCGCCTTATAGTCCGGTGCGCCTTATATATGACCTGTTGACATCGCTGGAGTTCTTTGTTAACAGTATCTGTCATCTTGACGTAAACCTTCGGACTATAAGGCGCACGTAAAAGCCTAAATTTTCTCCCAAAATCGACCGTGCGCCTTATAGTCCGATGCGCTTTATATATATGGAAATATCCATTTTATCAGCCGGTCGTTGCTAGTGCGCCTTATAATCCGGTGCGCCTTATAGTCCGATGCGCCTTATATATGGAAATATCCATTTTATCAGCCGGTCGTTGCTAGTGCGCCTTATAATCCGGTGCGCCTTATAGTCCGAAAAATACGGTACTCGTTTACTTTTTATTTTATATTCAGTGAGATGTCGATATTATTATTAATTTTTTTTGGGGTTGAACTTGATGGACATGTGTCTTTTTTCAACCTGACTAACTATGTAACTATGTCTGTTTGTTTATTGCAGTCTGTGCCACCACAGGGGATTATCACTCACCTATTTTTCACCGGGCAATCCAGCCTTTGTCCAGTCTAGCCACAAGTGTAGAAAGTTGGCTGGAGATAAAATGTAAGGGGCAATGCTTTTATTAAAAAACAGTTAATAGACCTGTAAACTTAAATCAAACAGGTTTGCTTTAAAGCCAAAATCCAGGGTAATTAGCTTTTTTTCTTCTTAGAGCATCTGGGAGGAAAAAAAAAGGTTTGGCACTGCCCTCCACTTCTGAGTTGAATGACACCCAGCTTCATTCGAACACTTCCAGTAAGCCCAGGCTGTCAATGACTCCCTTGGACTAGTATCACACAGCCTGGGCCCTACAGTAAAATGTTGCATATAATGGTACATAGATATCACAATGGAAGCTCCATTTATTGCAGCAGTGAATACATGCCACATAAGGCAAACATTGGATCTAGAAAATCATGTAACTATGTGGAAGACAGACAAATTTAAGGTGTGCATGCTTTGTATTTTTTTTAAAACTAGGTTAGGTAGGATTGTAGGTGGGCTTTAATCTCTCTGTTCTTAGTAGTATGTGCTCATTTTTTCTTTGCTCCCCTGCCAATCTATTCAATGCCATAAGCAGAAGAAAGCGTGAAAGGAGAAGCATGTGACAATGCTAGGCCAATCAGCACTGTCAAAGAGGATTCCATAGCCTGATATAATATTATATATATATATATTATTTCCTTCATTCGCTGCAGCTAAAGGAAATATCAGAGAGCGAAAGGAAGGTAAGTATATACATCTTTGGAAGTCTACATCAAAGTGAACCTATTGCTTTAGCCTGTACACCACTATCCAGCTAGATTCACTTTAAACTAAAAACCTACAAAGGAGCTAGTCATCAAAGCATGAAAGAAATGTAAATTATAACATCCATGTTGAATTTTTAAGCTTTGATGAAAGTCATTAAAATTACTATACTTTATATTGTACCAAACATAAATAATTACAAAGCTGAAATTAAAGAACATTTTAATTTATTCAGTGAAATAACCTTTAGATTTATTAACTACTATATAATGCTCACAGATTTGCGTAGAAAAAAAAATGTGTGTGTGTGTATATATATATATATATATATATATATATATATACATACACATATATATATATATATATATATACACACACACACACACACACAAACACAAACACACACACACTTTTAATGCATTCCCTAGCTAAAAATCTATGGCTAGTTTGTCTCACTGATGCCATTAAAAGTTAAATATTCCCCAAACGGTTTTAAGATTTACAAATGCTTTTTATTTCCTACATGTAGTCCATGAAACTGTGAAAGTGCCTTGGATGTCAGCATCAGTAATCATAAAATCATTCAGATACTTGCCATTTGATGTGCAAGGTGACCTGCTTTTTTTGTTTATAGGTCAGAAATTCAGATACAGTAACACACAAAGCCTAAGTGCATTTTCACTACCAATTTACATTGGTCTCTGGCACTTTTGAAAAAAAAGTGACAACATAATAGGTTATGTAGTCTAGGGATACTATTTCTGCTGTTCTCAGCCACCACTAGAAAGCCCTGTTTGGAGATTGGACATTCTCAGCAATTAAGGCTTATGCACACTAGGCACTGAAGCCATTGTGCCTGAGATTGCGGCTAGATGCTGTACAGAGTGGTGCCTAGGGATGAGTGGTTGGAACTCAAGAAGTCTATGTTTGTGCTCCAGTGGGCATGAGGCCATTAGATGATTACCCTATCACACATAAAATGGTTGTATCACAACTGAGCAGAATACAAAACTCTGGGAGAGTTTTTACTACTATGTACTAAAAGGTAAACAAGTCTTTTAAATCTTAGGCCGCGTACACACGCGGGGACTGTTCGCCCAACTTTGTCCGCTGAACAGTGTTTCGGCGGACAGTCCGCCCGTGTGTGGGCTTTCAGCGGACAGTTTCAGCGAACAGTCTGCTGAACAAAGTTTTTCGGAAATTCCGAAAAACTGTCCGCTGAAACTTGGTTTCAGCGAACAGTCCCCTCGTGTGTAGGCTTGTTCGTCAAACTAAGTTCCGCGCATGCTCAGAAAGGATTTACACGCCGAAAGTTGTAATGCAGTGTATAGGACGTCGTATTTTCCGTCCCGTCGTACGTGCCGTTCACGTCATCGCGCACGGTTTCAGCAAACTGTTCGTTCGTCGTGTGTGGGCAAGTCCGTCCATGCTAATTTTGAGCGGACTGTTTGCTGAAACTGTTTGACGGACAAAGTTGAGCGAACAGTCCCCGCGTGTGTACGCGGCCTTACACTAATCTTAAATGTGTCTTTCAGCTGTTGCTAATTAATTATATGTTGTACCATAAGGTTGTAGTAGATTTAGTATGAATTATCATTCATATGTAAGTGTAGAAAACAAACTATTTAACCATAACAAAATATGAGCCTTTTTTCTACTTGATCATTGTGGGACCTTTTGCTATATAAATAAAAAAAGACAAAATGTAGAAAAAAATATATATTTTCTACCCCGTTATAAAACATATCCAATAAACTCAAACTTCTTCATATATTTAGGCCAAATGTATTCTAATTTCAATAGTTTTTTTTAAATTGAAGTATAAAAAGTAGGGATGAGCCGAACACCCTCCTGTAGAACGCACGATGAATAATCAAAAGTGCTTATTTTAAAGGTTTATATGCAAGTGATTGTCATAAAAAGTGTTTGGGGACCTGGGTCCTGCCCCAGGGGACATGTATCAATGCAATTTTTTTTTTAAACTGACGCTTTTTAGGGAGCAGTGATTTTTACAATGCTTAAAGTGAAACAATAAAAATTAAATATTCCTTTAAATATCGTGCCTGGGGGTGTCTATAGTATGCCAGTAAATTGACACAGTTTTCCCGTGTTTAGAACAATACCACAGCAAAATGACATTTCTAAAGGAAAAATTGTCATTTAAAACTGATCGCCGCTGTAATGAGTCGGGAATCGGCAATATAGCTAAAACTAATTGAAAAAAAAGAGCATGGGATCCCCCGAGGCCATTACCAGGCCCTCTGGGTCTGGTATAAATATTAAGGGGAACCCAGAACCAAAAAAAAAACAAAATTGTGTGGGGGTCCCCCTAAAATCCATACCAGCCCCTTCAGGTCTAATATGGAAATTAAGTGGAACCATGTGCCAAATTAAAAAAAAAATGGCGTAGGGGTACCCATAAAATCCATACCAGACCCTTATCTGAGCACGTAACCTGGCAGGCCGCAAGAAAAGAGGGGGAACAAGAGAGGGCCTCCCCCCTGAACCATACTAGGCCATATGCCCTCAACATGGGGAGGGTGCTTTGGGGTAGCCCCCAAAGCACCTTGTCCCCATATTGATGGGGACAAGGGCCTCATCCCCACAACCCTTGCCTGGTGGTTGTGGGGGTCTGTGGGTGGGGGCTGATCAGAATCTGGAAGCCAACTTTAACAAGGGTACCCTCAGATCCCGGCCTACCCCCTGTGTGAAATGGTAACGGGGTACAAATGTACTCTACCATTTCACAAAAAAAGTGTCAAAATGTTACAAACCACTAAACACAGCTTGGGACAAGTCCTTTCTTAAAAAATAAAAATGTCCCATGATGTCCATTCATCTTCTTCTATCACGCTGCCCGGACTGGAAAAAGAAAAAAAATCCGCCACCGATCTGCCTCCGTGGAAGGCTACCGCTGTCTGATGCTTCCTGGATTGCGACAGCTCTTATATGACTGAGGGAGGGGACACCTGACCTCATCCCCCTCTGATGCCATGGGACTTGCCCATGGTGTCAGCAGGGGGGCGGGGTCACCAGTTTACATAACTGGTTGCCCCCGGCCCCTCTGACACACGGGACTCAGGGTCAACCGTTTAACCACTTGACCACTGGGCACTTAAACCCCTTAATAACCAGACCAATTTTCAGCTTTTAGTGCTCTCACATTTTGAATGACAATTATTCATACAACACTGTACCCATATGAAATTTTTATTTTTAATTTCTTAATTTCTGTTATAAGATTTAGCAAATTAGTAATTTTTCTTGATAAATGTTGGCAAAAATTTATACCGCTACATATATTTGGTAAAAATAAGTACAAATTGGTGTATTTTATCTTTGTGAAAGTTAGAGTCCATAAGCTATGGTGCCAATATCTGAAAATTGATCACACCTGAAGTACTGATGGCCTATCTCATTTCTTGACACCCTAACATGCCAGAAAAGTATAAATACCCCCCAAATGACTCCTTTTTGGAAATAAGACATCCCACGTTTTTTTAAGTTGTAATTTTTGTTCCCCACAATTCTTGGAAAAATCAAAATTTTTTTGTTCACACATACCACATGTGGAGACTTTTACACAGCGTGGCCACATACAGAGGCCCAACATGCAGGAAGCACCTTCAGGCGTTCTGGAGCACCCAGGCCAATTCTGACATTTCTCTCCTACATTTAAATATCATCATTTATTTGCTAGAAAATTACACAGAACCCCAAAACATTATGTATGTTTTTTTTTTAGCAAAGACCTTAGAGAATACAATGGCAGTCATTGCAACTTTTTATCTCGCATGGGACTTGCACAGCAATTTTTCAAACCCTTTTTTTTGTCAAAAAAAAACTGTCTTTACAAAAAACAAAACAATAAAGGTAGCCCAATGTTTTTGCATAATGTGAAAGATGAAGTTATGCCGAGTAAATAGATACCCAACATCTCACTTTTCAAAATTGCACACGCTCGTGGAATGGCGCCAAACTTCGCTACTTAATAATCCCCATAGGCGATGCTTTAAAATTTGTTACTGGTTACGTGTTTTGAGTTACAGAGGAGGTCTAGGGCCAAAATTATTGCTCTCACTCTAATGTTTGCAGCGATACCTCACATGTGTGGTTTGAACACCGTTTTCATATGTGGGCGGGACTTAAGTATGTGTTCGCTTATGCATGCAAGCACACGGGGACAGGGGCGCTTTAAAAAAAAAAATTATTGTTCATTTTACTTTATTTTAGTTTGACACTTTTTTCCCAAAAATGATTTTTTTGATCACTTTTATTTCTATTATAAGGAATGTAAACATCCCTTGTAATAGGAATATGGCATGGCAGGTCCTCTTTACAGTGAGATATGGGGTCAATAAGATCCCACATCTCCTCTCTAGGCTGGAAAGCCTGAAATAAAAAATAAAAACATGATCCTGGCTTCGATCGTAGCGGTGAGTCGGTAGAAGCACCGGAGGGTGGTGGGACGTCCCCTGTCGCTTCCCGTAAGATTGATCAAGCATCAGAACAGCCATTATGATCATTCTTATGGTGTAGGGAATCGCTGGCTGAAAAAGCTGATATCTGAATGATGCCTGTAGCTGCAGGCATCATTCAGATATCCCTGCACAAAGTCAAGGATGACATATGACGGCCGGCAGGCAGGAAGTGGTTAAAACACATTTTTTATTTTTTTTAACACAAAGTTGTCCATTTATACAATATTTCTAATACATAGCATGTACATACCAAAAATGATACCCCAAAATAGATTATTCTACTCCTCCTGAGTACAGTAATACCACATGTATAAGACTTCCACAGCCTGGCCACATACAGAGGCAGAGTACAGTCGAGCATGGCTGAGCATGGCCATGTATTGCCGAGTATGGCAGGGTATTGCAGAGTATTTCAGGGTATTGTAGAGTATGGCAGGGTATTGCAGAGTATGCACACTGGAGTGGTTGCTAAGTGGTTAAGTCACCGGGTGGCAGCGTCCTCAGTTATATAAGTGCTGTCACGAGCCAAGAACAATCAGATGGCGGGAGCCTCCCATTGAGGCGGATTTTTTTCGGTCCAGGCGGCGTGATAGAAGAAGATGAATGGACATCGTGGGACATTTTACCTTTTTTAATAAAGGACTTGTCCCAAGCTGTGTTTTGTCGTTTGTAACAGCCTGAAGGGTCTGGTATGGATTTTTTTTGGGGGGGGGACTCCAATGGCATTTTTTTATTATTTGGCGCAGGGTTACCCCTTAATGTCCACATCAGAACCAAAGGGCCTGGTGTGGATTTTAGTGGGACCCCCACGAAATTTTGGTTCGAGGTTCCCCAGACTCAAAGGGCCTGGTAATGGATTGGGTGGGGGGGTCCCTTTTTTTCAATGAGTTTTATCTATATTGCCGAGACCCGACAATTCATTACAGCTGCGATCAGCTTTAAATTACTTTTTTCCTTTAGAAATGTCATTTTGCTGTGGTACTGTTCTAAACACAGGAAAATGTGCCACTTCACAGGCATACTATAGACACCCCCTAGGCACAATATTTAAAGGAATATTTCATTTTTATTGTTTCACTTTAAGAATAAAAAAAATAATCACTGCTCCCGAAAAAACAGCAGTTTAAAAAAAAAAAAAATTTGCATTGTTACATGTCCCCTGGGGCAGGACCCAGGTCCCCAAACACTTTTTATGACAATAAATTGCATAAGCCTTTAAAATTATTTAGATTTTTCATGTTAGTGTCCCATAGACTTTAATGGTGTTTCAGCAGCTTTCGAATTTGTCCCCAACACCGCATATTGTTGGGTTTTCGCAGAACATCCAAGCAACCAAAGTTTGGCCCGAACTTATGCTTGGGTCGAACCGTTCGCCCATCCCTAATAAGAAGTACAGTTAACATCTTAAAGCATCAGTAATTTTTGGATAGGTAAATATAAGACAGAAATTTTATTTTTATTTTTTATTATATTTTCCCAATTTAGTCTTGAGAAGTAACTGATTGTATATGTGTAAGAATATAAAGTAAAGAAGCGAGCAATGTAAACAAAATAGAAGAGAACTGAAAATATAAAAGGAACTAACAAGAAATAAAATAAAATAAAATAAAATCGTACATGAACACAGTCCAGCAAGGAGTCATATGATGTGATCTCCATATATATAATTAACATAACCAGTCTATTCTCTTACAAGAAAGTTAGGTGGTTTCAAGACAATCCTAAATTATGATTGGTAGTCATCACTTCTTAATTTGTACCAGTCCACAGTTTCCATCTAGAGCTCATTACTTGGTAGTTACCTTGAGCTTCAGCGAACATTAACTCATATGTGGCGTGTGTGTTACATAGTAGGTAAGGTCCAACCTATGTGTGTGATTATATGTCAGCATTACATTGTATATCCCTGTATGTTGCGGTCGTTCAAGTGCTTATCTAATAGTTTCTTGAAACTATTGATGCCCCCCACTGAGACCACCAACTGTGGAAGGGAATTCCACATTCTTACAGTAAAGAACCCTCTATGTGAGCCTTTCTCAACCTTTTCAACACAGAGGAACCCTTCAAATAGTTTTCCAGTCTCGGGGAACCCCTGCTAAAAATTTGAAATCTACAACTCATGATATAACATTGTAATGGTCAGTGGTAAGACTGGTCCTTGCACTTGTGTTCATTGGGAAGAATTACCTCCTTACACATAGCTAAAAAGATCAATGGTGTCAGTGGGACCTTATCTGAGAGGCAGAAATTGCCCAATGCTGAAGGAACCCTTAGCAACCTTTGGAGGAACCCTAGGGTTCCACAGAACCCTGGTTGAGAATCACTGTCTACGTAGTTTAAGGTTAAAGGGGTTGTAAAGCTTCATTTTTTATTTTCTAAATAGGTTCCATTAAGCTAGTGCATTGTTGGTTCACTTACCTTTTCCTTCGATTTCCCTTCTAAATGTTTTTTTTTTCTTTGTCTGGATTTATCACTTCCTGTTTCTCCTCAGTAAACTTCACACCATCATCTGAGCGGTGTTTAGTCAGCCAGAACAGCTTACAGAACAGCTTAGTGAGGAGGAACAGGAAGTGAGAAATTTAGACAAATGAAAAAAACATTTAGAAGGGAAATCGAAGGAAAAGGTAAGTGAACCAACAATGCACTAGCTTAAAGGAACCTATTTAGAAAATAAAAAACTATCCTTTACAATGCCTTTAAAACTATTTTCTTCTAATTTTAATGAGTGGCCACGAGTCTTGTTAAACTCCCTTCTGCAAAAAAGTTTTATTCCTATTGTGAGGTCACCGGTATGGTATTTGTATATTGAAATCATATCCCCTCTCAAGCGTCTCTTCTCCAGAAAGACTTAGTTTAGTGCTCGCAACCTTTCCTCATAACGAATATCCTCCAGACTCTTTATTAGCTTTGTTGCCCTTCTTTGTACTTGCTTCATTTCCAGTACATTCTTCCTGAGGACTGGTGCCTGGACAGCATACTCTAGGTGCGGCAGGACCAGTGTATAGATTGCATTCATATTTTTGCCACCCAAATGCATTATTTTACATTTTTCTACATTGAACCTCATTTGCCATGTAGTTGCCCACCCCATTAATTTGTTCAGATCTTTTTGCAAGATTTCCACATCCTGCGGGGGAAGTTATTGCCCTGCTTAGCTTAGTATAGTCAGCAAATACAGATATTGAACTGTTTACCCCATCCTCCAGGTTGTTTATGAACAAATTAAACAGGACTGCTCCCACCACAGAACCCTGGGGGACCCAACTACCCAACCCTGATCATTCAGAGTACTCCCCATTTATCACCACTCTCTGAACTTGCCCTTGTAGCCAGTTTTTAATCCATATACTCACGTTATAGTCCATGCCAACAGACTTTATTTTGTACAGTAAACGTTTTTGGGGAACTGTGTCAAATGCTTTTGCAAAATCCAGATACACATCTACGGGCCTTACTTTATCTAGATGGCAACTCACCTCATCATAGAAGGTTAATAGATTGGTTTGGCAAGAACGATTCTTCATCAATCCATGCTGATTACTGCTAATGACACCGTTCTCATTACTAAAATCTTGTATATAATCCCTTATCATCCCCACCAAGAGTTTACATACTATTGATGTTAGGCTAACTGGTCTGTAACTCCCAGGGATGTATTTTGGGTCCTTTGTAAATATTGGTGCTACATTGGCTTTTCTCCAATCAGCTGGTACCATTCCAGTCAGAAGACTGTCAGTAAAAATTAGGAACAATGGTCTGGCAATTACTTGACTGAGTTCCCAAAGTACCCTCGGGTGCAAACCATCTGGTCCCGGTGATTTATTAATGTTAAGTTTCCCAAGTTTAATTTTAATTCTGTCCTCCGTTAACCATAGGCAGCTCTAACCCCTTATTAGTTTCCTTATCCACAGCTCATTTATTTATTCATTCTTTGGTCACAGATTAAGAAAATAGTCCGTAGCGTGACTTTATCCATCTAATTTACGTAAGGAGTCAACATGAATTTAAAGGTTTTGTAATATTCTCCAATAAAGCCGTCTGGACCAGGAAATTTGTTTGCTGGGAGGGAAACTTTATGCACTTCAGATGAGTTGAAGGGTAAGTTTAATGACATTAGTTGTTCTTGAGATAAGTGCGGAAGAGACAATTTCTGTAGGAATCTATTGATCAGGTCAGTGTTAGGTTGGCAATTCCTTGTGTCATCTTTTAAATTGTATAAAGTGCCATAATAATGACTTAAGGTGTCTGCTATATCCTGGGGGTAACACAATTTGTTATTAGTTTGGGGATGTAATATATAAAGGTATCTTAGTTTTATACCCTTGGCCACATAACTTTTGTGCTAAAAATTTTCATGGCCTGTTTCCATTAGTGTAATATGTCAGTCAGGCCCATTTGGCAAAAAAAAAAAAAAAAAAAAAAAAAAGACATTTGAGTTCCAAGGGTCATAGAGACCCAACCAATGGTCAAAATGTGGGGACCTATGGTTCTGGAGATAAGGAGCTCCTTGTGCAGCTTGTCAGAAGCTACATACAGCGCAGCCAGTTTAAACACAAGCTGGCACACTCTGATTGCAGAAGACAGAGGATGAGCTCACAGTGCCTCTCATCACTTTGTGTCAGAGACACTGAGCTCAATGGACAATTTGGAGCCTTGGACCAATGGTAAAGCACCATTGGCCCCAGCTGTCCAATAAAAATGCTGCAGTGGAAGCTGTCCTCTCACTGCAGTGTCATAGAAGGGGCATGTGTCTAAAATACATACCCCCTTCCAGCCCTCTTAATTAGAATGAAAAAACATGGGTTCATAGGTTTACTCACAATCTATAATAATTTTTCTCACAGTTAAGAGGGAGAATGAGAATTTTCTGCTGCTGAAAAGGTACAAGCTAAATCATATATTATTATGCTTTATGTTATAACATAATAATGTATTATTTATCTATTTACTGTGAAATTACTGGTTTGAAGTTATAACTTCAATAATTTGTCCATTCGCTTGAGTACAGTTTTTGAAAATATAGTATATTACCCTAAAAACAATATATAATTATTTGTATATTAATTACTTATAGTAATTAACCCCTTGCCACCCAGGCCAATTCTGACACTTCTCTCCGACATGTAAAAATCATCATTTTTTTCTATAAAATTACTCAGAACCCCCCAACATTATATATACTGTTTTAGCAGACACCCTAGGGAATAAACTGACGGTTGTTGCAACTTTTTATGTTACATGGTATTTGCGCAGGAATTTTTCAAACTTTTTTTTGTAAAGAAACTGTTAAATAAACAAAAAACACTAAATTTAGCCCATTTTTTGTATACTATGAAAGATGATGTTACGTCGAGTAAATAGATACCAACATGTCACGCTTTAAAACTGCGCACACTTGTGGAAAGGCGCCAAACTTCAGTACTTAAAAATCTCCATAGGCAACTCTTTAAATTGTTTTACAGGTTACATGTTTAGAGTTACAGAGGAGGTCTAGTGCTAGAATTATTGTTCTCGCTCCAACGTTCGCAGTGTATGTAACCTTTGTGTTTCTGGCTCTGATACGAGAAAGTGTCTTACCAGCCACTGACCTCACCACACGTCCCTGACCCAAATCTTAAAAATAAATTTGGACAAGGCAAATGTAGGAATGCCATAGCTGTAATGCTTTACTTCACAGCTGTGCCTTTTTTTGTCATTTCTTTAGCTGTAACTCACCGCCTGTCAAACTCGCCTACTGATTTCAATGGGACTACTCTGCAACTGCAAGTCAAACTCACTCGCAGTAGCAGCATAGTCCAACAATGTAAAAATACCATTAAGCAATGTAAAAAATAAAATAAAATCAAGGAGGTGGCAGTAGAACCTCATGGCCGCCTGTCAGCTGCTGCTATGCCACTCGTTAATTAAATAAAACAGGTTGGGCTAATCTACAAGAATATTCAGTGCAGTACAAAAGCAAGTGTATAAAAATAAAAAAAATTGATAAAATGACTCAAAGTGCAAAATATACGATTCAGTTCATGTGCATGAAAAAACAGGATTTTTAAAAACAGCTTACTTGTGAAATCCTTTTCTTTAACCACTTAAGGACCGCTGCATGGCAATGTACGTCGCCGCAATGGCACCGACAGGCACAAGCACGTACATGTACGTGCTCGCCTTCCAGCGGGTGGGGGGTCTGATCGGACCCCCTCCCGCTGGATGCGGCGGTCCGTTTCGCTGCAGGAGCGATCCGGGATGAGGGGATGGCCGTTGGTTTCTGGCCATCCCCTCTCGATCGCTCCTGGCGAATGAGAAGCTTCCCCCGCTGTGTATAGTAAACACAGGCAGGGAGGAAGTGATGCCATTCTCCTCAGGGCAGTCTTTTTGACTGGACTGCGAGGAGAACAGAGAAAGTAAGTGTGCACCAACACTACACTGACATGTAGGTACACATAGGCACACAAATCCCCCCCCCCCCCCGATCGCCCCCTGACCCCCCCGCCCCCCTCCCAGTCACAGTGTCACTGTCAGGGCAGTTAGTGTTAGGTCCAGGGTAGCCCCCTACCTCCCCCCAATAAAGGTTTAACCCCCTGATTGCCCCTAGAGTTAACCCTTTCACCCCCTTTTGCCAGTGTCACTAAGCGATCGTTTTTCTGATCGCTGCATTAGTGTCACTGGTGCCGCTAAGTAGCTAGTTTTTTTTTAGGTTCACCGCCAGGTTTTTATAGCGCTAGGTACTCCGATATACTACCCAATAATGGTTTTAACCCCCTGATTGCCCCTAGTTAGCCCTTTCACCCCCTTTTGCCAGTGTCACTAAGCGATCGTTTTTCTAATCGCTGCATTAGTGTCACTGGTGCCGCTAAGTAGCTAGTTGTTTTTTAGGTTCACCGCCAGGTTTTTATAGCGCTAGGTACCCCGATATACTACCTAATAACGGTTTTAACCCCCTGATAGCCCCTAGTTAACCCTTTCACCCCCTTTTGCCAGTGTCACTAAGCAATCGTTTTTCTGATCGCTGCATTAGTGTCACTGGTGCCGCTAGGTAGCTAGTTATTTTTTTAGGTTCACCGCCAGGTTTTTATAGTGCTAGGTACCCCCATATACTACCCAATAATGGTTTTAACCCCGATTGCCCCTAGTTAACCCTTTCACCAGCGATCACTGTATAAGTGCCACTGGTGACGCTGGTTAGCCAATTAGTTATTTAGGTTCCCCATCAGGTTTTTATATAGCGACAGGGACCCCCATATACTACCTAATAAAGATTTTAACCCCCTGATTGCCTCTAGTTAACCCTTTCACCAGTGATCACTGTATAAGTGTTACGGGTGACTGGTTAGTTAGTTTGCTTTTTATAGCATCAGGGCACCCACCATTTATTACTCAATAAATGTTTAACCCCCTGATCACCCGGCGGGTGATATCAATTAGGTTTTAGAGTCAGGGTCTGCGTCGCCCCAGGCAGCGCTAGGTTAGTGCCAGTACTGCTAACACCCACGCGCAAAGCATAAACCTCCCGTAGTGGTATAGAATCTGAACAGATCAATATCTAATCTGATCAGATCTATACTAGCGTCCCCAGCAGTTTAGGGTTCCAAAAAAATGAATTGTTTTAGCGGGATCAGCCCAGATACCTGCTGGCACCTGCGTTTTGCCCCTCCGCCCAGCCCACCCAAGTGCAGTATCGATCGATCACTGTCACTTACAAAACACTAAACACATAACTGCAGCATTCGCAGAGTCAGGCCTGATCCCTGCGATTGCTAACAGTTTTTTTTGGTAGCGTTTTATATTTAAATCCGGAAGGCAGTACTTGGTTTTCGGGGGTCCCGTATGTGGCTAGGCTCCCAAAAAGTCCCCCACATGTGGTATCCCCGTACTCGGGAGAAGCAGCAGAATTTATTTTGGGGTGTAATTTCACTTATGGCCATAGCATGTGTGAGCAATATATCATTTAGTGACAACTTTGTGCAAAAAAAAATAAAAAATTTTATATTCCTGCAACTTGTCGCAAAATATAAAATATTTCATGGACTCAACATGCCTCTCAGTAAATAGCTTGGGGTGTCTACTTTCCAAAATGGGGTAATTTGGGGGGTTTTGTGCTATTTTGGCATTTTATGGCCTTCGAAACTGTGATAGGTAGTGAGAAGTGAAATCAAAAATTTGCACACTTAGAAATCCTGAAGGCCGGTATTTGGTTTTTGGGGTGCCGTACGCGGCTAGACTCCAAAAAGTCCCAGATATGTGGTATCCTCGTACTCAGGAGAAGCAGCAGAATATATTTTGGGGTGCAATTCCACATATAACTATGGCATGTGTGAGCAATATATCATTTAGTGACAACTTTTTGTAAACTTTTTTTTTGTTTTGTGTCATTATTCAATCACTTGGGACAAAAAAAAATATTCAATGGGCTCAACATGCCCCTCAGCAATTTCCTTGGGGTGTCTACTTTCCAAAATGGGGTCATTTGGGGGGGTTTGTACTGCCCTGCCATTTTAGCACCTCAAAAAATGAGATAGGCAGTCATAAATTAAAAGCTGTGTAAATTCCAGAAAATGTACTCTAGTTTGTAGACGCTATAACTTTTGCGCAAACCAATAAATATACGCTTATTGACATTTTTTTTACTAAAGGCATGTGGCTGAATAAATTTTGCCCTAAATGTATGACTAAAATTGAGTTTATTCGATTTTTCTTATAACAAAAAGTAGAAAATATATTTTTTCTTGAAATTTTCGGTCTTTTTCCATTTATATCGCAAAAAATAAAAATCGCAGAGGCAATCAAATACCATCAAAAGAAAGCTCTATTTGTGGGAAGAAAAGGACGCAAATTTTGTTTGGGTACAACATTGCATGACCGCGCAATTACCAGTTAAAGCAGTGCAGTGCGAAATTGTAAAAAGACCTCTGGTCCTTAGGCTGACAATTGGTCCGGGGCTGAAGAGCCATAGTAGTTACTAAGTGGGTTATAAGCCACCTTCAGGTAAAGGACACTGGCACGCCCTGAATTAAAAAGTGCACTCCTATATAACCCCTCCCACTGGTGGGAGCACCTCAGTTTTGTAGCAAAGCAATACACGTGTCCCCCTAATGTACTTCAAAGAAAAGGATTTTACAGGTAAGCTGTTTTTAAAGGTCCTGTTTTCTTTTCATACGTCAGGGGACACAGAGCCATAGTAGTTACTATGTGGGATGTCCCATAGCAATGCCAATTAAAGGGAGGGAGATAATAATAGTAGGACACCAAGAGACTAGAGGACTTATACTGCAGCCTGCAGTACACTGTGCCCAAAGGCGATATCCTCATGATCTTCTACATCTACTTGGTAGAATCTGGTAAACATATGGATTGAAGACCAAGTTGCAGCCTTGCAAATCTGAGCCATGGGGGCTTGGTGATGCACTACCCAAAAAGTACTAATGGCCCCGGTGGAGTGCCTTTAAAATGAAAAAGGAGGAATTCTCTTCTTTTAAGCCAAAAGCTTGAACAATCACTTGATGAATCCACCTAGAGATCGTAGATTCTGATGCTGCCTGTCCTCTTTTAGGAATGTCAGGCAACACAAACAAAAAACATCTGTTGTGCATCAGAGCGGTCATCTTTAAATGCACCTTGACCGCTCTCACCACATCAAGAGAGTGTAGTGACCTTTTTTTCAGAGAATGAAGTTCTGAATAAAATGAAGCCAGAACAATATCTTAGTTTAATATGGAAAAATCTGACACTACCTTCAGAAGGAATTTAGGCTGAGGCCGCAATCCAACCTTATCCTTGACCACTTCAGCCCCGCCATATAGTCATATGACGCCCACAGATGGGATCTCCCATCCTGGGTGGGCGTCATATGACATGCTCTCATTACCGGCCGTCTAGGGGGCGCGCGCACTCCCGCGGCATCGCACCCACGATTGCCAGGGAACACAGCAGGACAGTGGATCTGTGTATGTAAACACACAGATTTATGTCCTGTCAGTGGAGAGGAGACCGATGGTGTGTTCCCAGTACAGAGGAACACCAATCGGTCTCCTCCCCTTGTGAGTCCCCCCCCCCCCACAGTTAGAATCACTCCCATAGGGAACATATTAACCCCTGCAGCGCCCCCTGGTGTTAACCTCTTCCCTGCCAGTCACATTTACACAGTAATCAGTGCAATTTTATAGCACCAATCGCTGTGTAAATGTGAATGGTCCCAAAAATGTGTCAAAAGTGGCCGATGTGTCCGCCATAATGTCGCAGTCACGAAAAAAAAATGCCATAAATCTATCCCCTATTTTGTAGATGCTATAACTTTTGCACAAAGCAATCAATGTATGCTTATTGCGATTTTTTTTTTACCAAAAATATGTAGAAGAATATGTATCGGCCTAAACTGAGGAAAAAAATTAGTTTTTTTTCTTTAAAAATTGGATATTTATTATGGCAAAAAGTAAAAAATATTGTTTTTTTTTTTTCAAAATTGTTGCTCTTTTTTTGTTTATAGCGAAAAAAATAAAAATCACAGAGGTGATCAAATACCACCAAAATAAAGCTCTATTTGTGGGAAAAAAAGGACGTCAATCTTGTTTGGGTGCAATGTCGCATGACCGCGCAATTGTCAGTTAAAACAATGCAGTGCCAAATCGCAAAAAGTGCTCTGGTAAGGAAGGGGGTAAAATCCTCCGGGGCTGAAGTGGTTAAGAATAATCCAATATGACTCTCTAGAAGAAAGAGCAGCCAAACCTTATACTCTTCTTGCAGAAGATATGGAAAGCAGGAAAATTATGTTCCTTCGTCAAGAGGACCAAGGGAAAATTTGGCTCAAAAAGACTGTTATTGTAAAGCCGCCTGAACTAATCTTAAAGCGGGGTTCCACCCTAAAGTGGAACTTCCGCTCATCGGAAACCCTCCCCCCCTCCGGTGTGACATTTGGCACCTTTCAGGGGGGAGGGGGGTGCGGATACCTGTCTAAGACGGGAGTCTATGCTGTTTCCTGTCCTGCCACGCTGTCTGCTGGGACACACACGGGTCCCAGAGACAGCGCGGACCATTCCTAGTGCATTGCACGACTCGCGCAGTAGGGAATCGGGAAGTGAAGCCGCAACGCTTCACTTCCTGATTCCCTCACCCAGAATGGCGGCTGCAGCAGCCGACACCCGAGCGATCGATCGGTCTCGGCTGCCGACATCGCTGGACCCTGGGACAGGTGAGTGTCTATTTATTAAAATTCAGCAGCTGTAGTATTTATAGCTGCTGGCTTTTAATATTTTTTTGTAGGTGGAATCCCTCTTTAAGTCCCAAGGATTCAGGGGTGATCTAACTGGGGGATTTAATCCACGTTTCACCCTGAATTATTTACGAACCAGAGAGTCAGAAGTGGTCGTTGTAAAAAAACATGGATAAGGCCGATACCTGGCCTTTGAAAGTACTCAGGGCCAGCTTAATTTCTAATCCCATCCATAGGAATTCAAGGATCCTACCTATGAAATATTTCCTGGATGCCAACCCCTGGATTCAAACCAGGAGACATATGCCTTCCAGACTCATTATTATATGACACTGGAGGCTGGCTTCCTAGCATAACCAAAGTAGAAACTACTGAAGCTGACAGCCCACGGTCTTATTTTAGAATGTGGGTCTCAATAGCCAAACTGTTTGTAAGGAAGGATGGAGTACTGGACCTTTGCGAAAGAAGGACTGGCGACATTGGTAGGGACCAAGGATCACGGCAAACCAAGAACTCCTGGGCCACAAGAATCACCTCTTTCCCTTCTTGCTTGCTCCTGTGAAGAAGGCACGGAAGCAGAACAGGAGGGAAAGCATAGATCAGTGAAAACTGATCCCATGGAAATAACAAGGCATCTGTTTCGCATGCCAACGGATCCCTTGTCCTTGACACAAAGTTGTTGATCTTGTTGTTGAACCCAGATGCCAATAGACCCATGTGCGGGACTCCCCTTGGCATATTGACAGAATAATGCCAAGGAGAAGAAACCATTCTCCCGGAAAAAATAGTACTCAAGTAGTCCGCCTGTCAATTCTCCATTCCTGGAGTGAAATTGCTGATAGGCGAGGAATGTTGCTTTCTGCCCAAGACAAAAAAATCCACCTCTATCTGGGCTGCGTGACTTCTTGTGCCCCCTTCTTGGTGATTGAGATAAGCCACAGCTGTGGCATTGTCGGATTGAGCCCATGGCACCTGGTATTCCCAGGCGGTCTCCCATCCAGGTACTAACCAGGCCCGACCCTGCTTAGCCTCCGCCCGAAACTCTAGAATATTGATGGGCAAGGTCATCTCTGATCTGGACAATTTCCCTTGAACAGATGTTTCTTCCAGGACTGCTCCCCAGCTGAAAGGGGATAAATAGAAGGATTCTTCTTCGTTTTGATCCACCGAATCAGTTCCTTTAAGGAACCGATTCTTTCCTGGGGTACAAAATACCCTTTAGTGGACTGTATCTATGATCAACCCCAAGTACTGCAATCTCCTTGATGGTTTTAAGGAGGCTCTTAATAGGTTGCCGTGACCCGGATCCGGGTCACGGCACCAATGTAGTGATATAGTATCATGTGGGTATATAATTATTTAGTTATTAAGTATCTTCCGCAGCAACCCAATTCTTCCAGAGAGATGCACTTTATTGACTTCCAACACAGAACAAAGTCTTGCAACAGAGGACACAATCTAACAGAGTATATATGACAATGAATACCAGCCTTCAGAGTCCCACGTCTCCTAGACCTGTACCTCCATAATTACACCGAGACAAGACAGAACACCATGTTATATCCCTAATACACTGAATGGCTGAGCAATTTGATTGGCCGTTTCACAGCTGTAGTCATAAACTACCTTAATTTATATTCTTGCATATTAACATCAACAAGTTTCCTTTAATATGCGCAATTAGATTAACAGATACCACCTTAACATCCTTTTGAGGTGTAGAATAGACTTGTATGGAATGCCTATATCCCTAATCTATATTCTTTCATATTAACATCAACAAGTCTCCTTTAATATGCGCAATTCGATTAACAAATACAACCTTAACACCCTTTTGATCAACAAGTCCCCTTTGATATGTGTAATTGAGTTGGCTCAGACAGGTCACTCATAGTCAACTGAAATCTGGCCTGGTCAATCTTGTACTGTATGTGTATATATATACCCCTCCCGCTCCTCTGGGATAACAATCGAGCAGCTTTTAGCCGCATTGGTTGTTATCCCTGGATAGCCGATCGCCTGCTCTAAAAAACGGTACCGGAATGATGCCTTCAGCTGCGGGCATCATCCCAGTATAACCCCCTGAAAGCAGAGGGCCACATATCTGCGTACGCTCGGCGGGAAGGGGTTAATATTCCATTACCACATAGATTTACTTCTTACCAGATAGCAGTAGTTTCAAGCATTAGATAATAATCCGAACATGCTCCAACAGACTGGGCTGTAAAAACAAACCAAATTCAAGATAACAGTGGTATTAGACACTGATGACAATGATCTCATCAGGCTCCAACACCTTAAGTTGTAAAAGTGGACCCATTTTTTTAATGGATACAGGAAACATGGTATCTTTGGAAAAGCTGATATCCAATCTGGCAGCTCAAGGATAAACCCCAGAGCATAAAGGAAGAAGAGGATAGCCTTGTAGTGCAATATTTTTCAACAAAAGGGTTTATTAAAACAGCACACTAAAAACTTACATCAAGGCAACCAAACATCAGCAAAAATAAATGCACATAAAAAACAGAGCTTAAGGTTTTGGAGCCAGATGGGGTCAATATCTAGTGTCTGATACCGCTGTTATCTGGAATTTGGTTTGTTTTTACAGCCCAGTCTGTTGGAGCATGGTGGGATTATTATCCAATGCTTGAAACTACTGCTGTCTGGTAAGAAGTGAATCTATGTGGTGATGGGATATTAAAGTCTTTGTGTTTTGAAGAGCACTGAAGTTCCCTTATATTTGGTTCACCCAATTTCCCTTGAAGAGCACATACAAAATGATACTCGAAAAATTTGAATATCGTGCAACAGTTCATTTCACTGCTGCAACTTAAAAGGTGAAACTAATATAGGAGATGGACTCATTACATGCAAAGCAAGATAGTTCAAGCTGTGATTTGTCATAATTGAAAACCCCAAATCCACAATCTCATAAAATTTGAATATTGTAAAAAGGTGCAATATTCTAGGCTCAAAGTGTCCCATTCTAAATCAGCTAATTAAGCAATAACACCTACAAACAGTTCCTGAGCCTTTAAATGGTCTCTCAGTCTGGTTCAGTAGGAATCACAATCATGGGAAAGACTGCTGACCTGACAGTTGTGCAGAAAACCATCATTGACACCTACCATAAAGGAGGGAAAGCCTCAAAAAGGTAATTGCAAAAGAAGTTGGATGTTCCCAAAGTGCTGTATCAAAGCACATTAATAGAAAGTTATGTGGAAGGGAAACGTGTGGAAGAACAAGGTACACAAGCAGTTGGGATGACCGCAGCCCGTCAGGAAAAGGCCATTCAAAAGTGTTGGGGACTTTAACAAGGAGTGGACTGAGGCTGGATTCAGTGCATCGTATTCTTCTTGTCAAGCCACTCCTGAACAACAAACGTCAGAAGCTTCTTACCCGGGCTAACGAAAAAGAGACTTGCTCTGTTGCTCAGTGGTCCAAAGTCCTCTTTTCTGATGAGAGAAATTGGAAACCAATGACCCAGCGTATGGAGAAAGAATGAAGAGGAACACACTGCAAGATGCTTGAAATCCAGTGTGAAGTTTCCACAGTCTGTGTTGATTTGGGGAGCCATGTCATCTGCTGGTGTTGGTCCACTGTGCTTCATTAAGTCCAAGGTCAATGCAGCCGTCTACCAGGAGATTTTGGAGCACTTCATGCTTCCTTCCACAGACAAGCTCTATGAGGATGTACACTTCGTTTTCCAACAGGACTTGGCACCTGCCCACACTGCCAAAAGCACCAAAACCCGGTTCAATGAACGTGGGATTACTGTGCTTGATTGGCCAGCAAACTTTCTGACATGAGCCATATAGAGAATCTATGGGGCATTGCCAAAAGAAAGATGACAGACATGAGTCCGAACAATGCAGAAGAGCTGAAGGCCGCTATTGAAGCATCCTGGTCTTCCATAGTACCTCAGCAGTGCCACAGGCTGATAGCTTCCATTCCACGCCGCATTGAGGCAGTAATTGCTGCAAAATGGGCCCAAACTAAGTACTGAGTACATATGCATACTTATACTTTTCAGATGTCCGATATTGTTCCATGTAAAATCCTTCTTTTAATTATCTATACTTATGGTAGGGGTTCAGACCTTTTAGGTTGCAGCTTTTCTTTACCTATATATTTTCATTTATTTATGTGCTTGATTTCTCCATTTCAATAGTCACAGTTCCCTTCACCAGGAGAGTAGGATAAGCACAGGATTTTAACTCTTTTTTTTTACATCTTTAATACGTATACACTCATTGAAAAGCAATCCCCCACAAATCATTTTTTTGAGGGCAGTAAGCATTACCGCAAATGTGAAAGAAACTTGAAACACATCATCCATTTCACACTCACCACCAACCAGGTCACTCCCCAGACACTTCCTATATTAGCCACCTCCCCTTCAAGTTATATCACAGGTGACCATTTCCCAACCTGCAGATGACAGACCCTACTCGAAAAGATATCACTTCCAGTTACTCCCCCCACTCGGTGATTGATATCCCTCCATGACCACCTCACACTCCCCTGCTGACAACACCTCTCACCCCAGCCTGTCCCCACACACCCTCCCACCTGCTGATCTGAGGCTGCGGGAATCACTCCTGCAGTGTTATTGTATTCTGCCAGTGGGGATTCTTCCCCCCAACCACAGAATACAATGATCAGTGTTGCTATCTATAGCTGACAGCACCGATTGTTTTGGGAAAAACCTGACAGGCTGTTTGTACTCAAGTCGATTAATAGATTGACTTGTGTACAACCAGCTAGCCCATACATAGGTCGACTATGGCTGGTCTCTGCTTAATTTCAATCCATGTATGGCCAGCTTAACCACTACTCAGTCCCTAAACATCCTTCCAAAAACCTTTACATTTTCCTTCCCAGATTCTTTCATCCTCCTCACCTGTACATAATGCCCGTTGTAATACCCTCCACACTCCTCTCTTGTACATATTGCCCACTGTCATACCCTCCACACTTTTTTCCTATACATAGTGCCCACTGCCATAGCCACAACATTCCTCTCCTGTACGTAGTGCCCACTGTTATATCTTCCACATACTCCTCCCCTATGCCTCTTACAAAAACAGTTCTTTAAAATTATATTGAATATCCTCAATGTTACCAGCTCTAGAATGGGCACACTTGTGAGTTCAACTAAAGGAAATCTCAGTCCTTATTTAATTTTGTGATTATTATTGTGACATATAGAGGAACATAGGGGATGCCAGCTACTCTAAATATACCACTGGTAAAAAAAAAAAGTGTCCCTGAAAATAATTTTCCAATGTTGGCAACTATGCACTTGGATACTAAATAAAGGGGGGGTTTTTTATGTGGCGCTAACTAAAATATTACTAAATGCGTACTTGCCAAACTAATATAAATATATTAATAAGATTTATATAAATATAAATTCATACAGTGCATAAAAATGTGCAGAAAAGTAGCAAAACTGGTGCAAAGCAATAAAGTGCATAAAGCATCAATATAACATAATAACAATAATAAAGTGCATCAGAAAATGACAGTATGACAAAAATGAATCAATCAATAAGTCCATGCAATAGTGCAAATCACATAACGTATTTATGCTAAAAACTTCTTAAAGCTCCAATAAGTAAAAAAGTACCAATAAGTAAAAAATAAATATCCGGTGCAAAGTGCAAAAATGTAAACAGTCCACTCTGAAAAATGTGCAATCCGTCCAACAGATGATGGTAATCATGCAATGTGAGCAGTAAGTGCAATATACACCATTCCTTCAACCTTCAGTGCTTTACGTGCACCCCTTGTTTCCCGCAGCCTCTCACCTCTAATCAAGGTCCCTAAGGACCGGATCACGCTTGAGGGGTGGTTGGTAATCAATCTTCCACCTCTTATAAATACCACCTTTTTTTTTGTAGAAAAAATCCCACCAAAATCCTCAGCACCAGGCCCATGATGTTCTTAACCACTTCCAGACCGCCACATGCCGATGTACGTCCCTACTTTGGGGACGGATATCGTTATGGCAGCAGCTATCTGCCATAACCCTGGTATCCCCGTGTTCAGCCGGCGGTCCGGTTCAAGATAAAAGTGGCCTCTGCGGCGGATTTTTTTTTTATTGCATTTTTGTGTAAATATGAGATCTGAGGTCTTTTTGACCTTAGATCTCATAATTAAGGGGTCCTGTCATGCTTTTTTTTCTATTGCAAGGGATGTTTACATTCCTTGTAATAGGAATAAAAGTGACAGATTTTTTTAAACAGTGTACAAATAAAAGGTAAAATAAATAAGAAAAAAAAATGAAAACGTGACCCGTCTCGCCGAGCTTGCGTGCAGAAACAAACACATACGTGAGTAGCTCCCACATATTAAAACGGTGTTCAAACCACACATATCAAGTATCGCTGCAATCGGTAGAGCAAGAGCAATAATACTAGCCCTAGACCTCCTCTGCAAAACATGCAACAGGTAGATTTTTTTTAAATGTCGCCTATAGAGATTAAGGGTAAAAGTTTGTCGCCATTCCACGAGCGGGCCCAATTTTGAAGAGTGTCATGTTGGGTATCAACTTACTTGGCGTAACATTATCTTTCCCAATATAAAAAAAAAAATTGGGTTCACTTTACCGTTGTCTTATTTTTTTAATAAAAAAAAAAAGTGTATTAAAAAAAAAGTGTGCTTGTGCGGTGTGATAGAAAGTATTGCAACGATTTTCTGGGGAAAAAAATATATTTTTAACTTGTAAACACTGCATCTAAAATAAAAAAGAGGCTCGGTCTTAAAGTGGTTATTCCAGCCCTGATGTCAGTCATTCTTAGCCTTTTGGCTGTTTCTTCAAAGTCCGAGATCGTATCTCAGTTGTGTTAACTTTTGGGACAGTAAGTGGGGAAGAGTGTTGTTTATTTTTGGTCTCTAGTCAAAAAAATGTTGATGGTAAGATCTCAAATACACATTTGTCGCTGCCTCTTGACCTTCGCACCTAGTTTTTTTTAAAGATATCTCTGATATACGCTTTATGAACATTCCATAAAACAAATTGATCTTGCACAGAAGAATCATTACTGGAGAAAAATTCTAGTATATGATATGAGTGTCTGTTTATATTCTTCTTGTTGCATAAGATATGGATTGGCTCTCCATATTGGAATTCAGTTTGTAGCAGAATTCTCTATTGAAACAGTTAAGAAAGAGTGGTCTGACCACGTTATACTATTTATGGTAGAGGAAATAGACCTAGATAGGATCTGTTGATCAACTAAAAATAACTAAATTTGTGTATACACACAAAGTGGTGGGGAAAAGAAAGTGAAGTCCCTTTCACCTGCGTGCAGACATTAACTAAATCCTGATTGTGAAGAGATGCTTGAAGAGAAGCGTCTTTAGCACCTGATGTAGAGTCAATAGACGGGTCTGGAGTGGCGTTAAAATCTCCACAAAGCACTAGAAGGCCCTTTTGGTGTGTGCGTATTTTCCCGCATAATTTTATGGAAAAATCACACTTGGTGCTTGTTATGAGAATAGATTCACAGCGCCACAGAGTCTCTGATAGCTGTGAGAAAGCCTTTTGTTTTGGAATCAGCGTTAGCAATGAATATATGAGGAAAACCTCTGTGGGAGCAGATAGGAGGAGATTGATTGCAAAAATGCATTTCCTGTGCACAGATGACATCACATTTATTAGAGATTGCTTCTTTCCAAAGGGATTTCCGCCTTATGGGTTGATTGCGGCCTTTTGAGTTTATTGAAAGAAATGTGATTCCCATTTTGGTAGGTTTAGATGTTTTGTGTTAAATGGAGTTAATATGTTCATTACTATAACAAGTGCTCCCTCTTGTGACCAGATCAAAAATAGCAGGAAGAAGGTGAAATATTTCTGGAAAGGATTTACAACATACTCACTGAGCGTTATGCACATCATGTATACAGACAGGTAGGTGATATTCCAGGAAGATGATACAGTACATCAGATAACTGCTGTGATGAGCTTACCTACCATAAGTCATGGATATTCTGTGGCTTCCTACTGTTAGTAATAAAATAGAAAAGAAAAAGTCAAGAAACATAAAAGAGAAAAACAGATAACCGTTCAACATATATAGAACAAAACTTTAGGGAAATTTCCCAAAACAAAAATGGGTAAGCGATACCTGTATGCAGCACTATGCTGCTCAAGTTAGGTGAGGGGTGAATTCAAGCCTAGAGACTTTCCTCTGTTTCCTCTTAGGGGACTCATATTGACTTGCAATTCCCAGCTGGGTTTAGAAGTGCGATTTGGCGTTTTTGTTCGTAACTCTTTTCCAGTAGGATTCGACCTGTGGCACAGGTCTAGTGGTGTCATTGTCATCGATATTGAAAGAATGGAAGAGCCTTCCTCATTCTAAGGAGAGACCTTTCTTCAGAGTCTACAACATGCATTTGGCTTCTTTTGTGATGCTGATTTTAGTGGGGTAGCCCCATCTGTATATATTTGTGTGATTCCTGAGAACTTTACTGACAGTGTTCACATTTTTCCTCTTTTGCAACGTATGTTGGGATAAATCAGCATATTTTGCAGATTTTGGTATTGAGAGGGTATTTGATCTTACTTTCGCATTACCATCATCAGCTTCTCCTTAACGTGGTAGAAGTGGAGACGCAACATCATATCTCTAGGTATGTTGGTTTGGACAGACCATGAATTCTATCAATGGTGATATATAAATAAGAAAAGTCAGGTAGGAGAGATTTGAACAGTGTTGAAGCAGATCTCAGATCTGTTTGCTTAATAGATTCAGGGATTCCCCATATTTTCGTATTATTTCTTCTCAACCTATCTTCCATATCTGCTCATTTACTTTTATTTCATTCTGTCTCTTCTTCCTTTTTCTCATTTACATCCACTAATTAATTTATGGTGGATGCACATTCCCCAATTTTATTCTCTGTGCGCCACTCTAGTGTCCATAGCCTGAATTTCACTGTTGAACCTGTGCATGCAAGTCATCATGTCAGCCTGAGATGTGCTTTGTAAAGATAGAAGCATATTTTTTAGCAGTGTCCATAACAGGCTGATTCATTGTGGGGAATGATTCAATGGATTCAGGGAGCTCCTGCGTGTCATCCTGACTCAGTGACAAGACTCATTGCAGGACTGCATCCATCCGAAATTTGGCTTTAGCCGGGCTGCCTGATGTTGGGGTAGGATTGTGGGCAGTTAGGGGAATCACCATTTTGTGGGAAGTTTTGGATTTTTTTTGAGCTTTAACTGTCGGTGTGGATGGTGACCTGGCACCATCTTACCTACCTCCATGCTGTGTGTGGATTTCTGAGCTCCTTTCCTTTGTTTGTCATGATCCCTGGGTATCCCCTAGTCGGATCGCAAGCAAAAGGGTGGAAAAAGGTGTCCCAGTGAGTTATGTGCCACTGGGTCCCTTAGGTGACTGGAGCACAGGAGTCAAGCTGCCATCCGACTCTGTAGCAGACCACGCCCCCCTGGTTTGTGTGCAAATTATAAAGTCTACAAACTATCATATATATGTAGATATATAGCCATCTCTAGCTATAGAGGGAAATATATATATATATATATATATATATTTGAAGATTAATTGAAGCTGAAAATTTTTGGGATAATGAAATTATTAAATTATTTATTTATTTATTTTTTACATGCTGTCAACAGTGCAGTACACTGTCCTCATATGCATCATTTCACAGCATCACTATAGGAGACACAGCTGACTGAAATTCATTCATAACAGCTTTGTTGATGTTGTGATAATGTGATCCCCTGGCTGCTGCAATCTGCTATGTCCGGGGGACACAGCGGCTGTGGGAGAGGAGTGTGAACATGCAATGTTATAAACACTTTCTAACACAGTTAGAACTATGCAGATATCAACTGCTTTTGCTTAGTTTCAGAAATGATTCTTTTTTTAGAAGGTCAAAAAGTTCTGTCATGTGACCATGCATCTTCTCTTCCTGATATTGGGTTAGGTTACAGGACACTGTTCAAACACACAGTGCACCTGTATTTCATGGTGTGTTCAGCCGGAGGCAAGATACGGGCTGTGCTAGACAGGGGGAGTGTTCAAGAGGCAGGCTGTAATTGGTTGGGGTTGTGCACCAAAAGCAGGCTGTGATTGGTCAGGGGGTGTGGTAGCTAAACAAACTACCCCAAACAACCGACTACAAATTAAGCATTACTTCAAGACACTGTTGATTATTCAGCAACAGCATGATCTCTCTCAAGAAGTTTGACTGCCATTAGGGTCACCCTATTGTGATGTTCGAGCTCTCTAGCAGATGCACGAATTGGCAAGATTGAGTACTGGCAACCCAGTTGTCTGCAACAGAAACTGGCTGCAACAAACAATGAATACATGGTTTACTTCTCATTTAAAATCAGATGTCTAGAATCACTATAGGCCTAAAAGGTATGTCCAAAAACAAAACATGGATGAATGTCTGCCAGATACAGTGAATCATATTGGAGGTTCCCAGTGAGTTTGGGCAGCATTTATGCAAACAGTCACAATTGATGGTATCCCCACTGTTAAGTAAAGGCAGATTCTTAACCACTGGGGGGCTTAGGATTTGTCATAACTTCAAGCTGCAGTAAGAGAAAAGTGGTCACTCAGAATTTTGATTTAGTTAGATTTTCTGTTTATTGTACTTTATAGAAAGTTCCTTATTTACAAAAAAATAAAAATATCATGGGATTTCTGAAGACATTTGTACTTGACAGTATTTTACCCACAAGTGCATTAATGTTTTGCAAATCTCCTGACCTGAAAATTCAGTCCCACCATTATCAAATTTGATGTTCATTTCAATGTCATGTCAAATTGCACAAGTTGGGAAATATAGGTAATTAAAACACAGTATTATCAAATGGGAGAAATTGGCAGATATACAGGGTATGATGTAATATTTGTTTTCCCATTCATGAGGGGTTCTAGTTTAAAAAATTCCCTTAAATAGTTGGAACCAAAGAATGGAAAAAACAAAAATGTTTGAGGCTTTTTAATATCTATTAATATCCTGTTTGTTATTACTGAAATTACTTACAATTAAGTCAAAGTATTAATGTTCAGACTTTAAACATTGCTATGTGAAAAATGTTACCCACTCTAGGTACATAACACTTAAATCCAAACCAGATAAAGTAGATCTAAATTCAAATCACTAAAATATAAAAAATTATGTATATGCAAAAGCATAAATTAATCTTTCTAAATCTGCAGCTTTCATTAAAAGAATACCTGGGGATTCTACAATATTGGTCCTTATTCACACATTTACAGTTATAAGGTGACAATAGTCCCCCAGTTGTGCTTCTGTACTGTCATCCTGTCACAAGTGCTCCTACCAGCAGTACGGTAGTACTGACATGCATGCATAGACCACCATTGTCACGATCAGTAAACCAGACCAGAAAAAGTATGTGCCCGAAACACTGGAGACAAAATAAACATTTTATATAAACAAAAAACATGGAAATTGATTATAATACACAGGTATTAGCAAATTGTGTCATTGCGTTTAGAATAAAGGTGGAAGCTTTGAATGGCATTTTTGTTAAATGCACATTGATTAAAGTAAATTCCTAACAGAGCTGATGATTACTACATCTTGCCAAGGTGTAAATGAATGAGTATTGCCAGTTGTTCTGGAGAGATTTTCCCAAAGAACCTAGAATTATGTTATTTCCTAGGGATAAAGCACATTAGATCAAGACCATGAAAGAATTCTGGCTTTGTATAGATCTTTAAGGCTTGATTCACACGAATGCGTTTTTTGATGCATTTTGCAGAAATGCAGGGACATTTTTTAACATGGGTTCATATGGAACATGTTCACATCAATCCATTTGTGTGCCTCTGTGTTTTTGGAAAGGGTCGGGGACTTTTTTCCCGCAAAATGCAGCATTTTGCATGTAATAGAATTCAATGGACCCGCATCCAAAACGCGAGTACCGCGTTTTTACTGCGATTTGCGTTGTGCGTTTTTTACACTGTATATAGCTGGTTGCTAAGGAAGGGGCCCGGGAAGCCGGCCGCCGCTTCCTTAACAACCAATGAGTCGTCAGCTGTCAGCCGGATTCCCACTGAATGCAAAAAAAATAAAATCATGAAAAAAACCCACGCCAAAAAAAAAAAAAAAAATGGCATGTGGGTCCCCCAAAATCCATACCAGACCCTTATTCCGAGCATACAGCCAGGCAGGTCAGGAAAGGAAGGGGACAAGCGAGCACCCCCCCCCCCCCCTTGAACCAGACCAGGCTGCATGCCCTCAACATGGGGATATGGGTGCTTTGGGGAAGGGGGAGCTCTGCACCCCTCACCCCAAAGAACCTTGCCCCCCACATTGATGGGGACAAGGGCCTCTTCCCGACAACCCTTGCCTGGTGGTTGTCAGGGTGCTTATCGGAATCTGGAAGCCCCCTTTAACAAGGGGCTCCCCAGATCCCGCCCCCCCCATGTGAATGATTTTGGGGTACATTGTACCCATACCCATTCACCTGGGAAAAAAAGCAGTGTAGTGTTAAAAATTACAGTAGACAGTTTTTGACAAGTCTTTTATTAAAAATCTTTTCCGTTTCTTCCTGTTTCCCACATCTTCATTCTCCGGCCTTCTCCTTCCTCCTCTTCCGCCGACGACCCTCCTCCGATGCTGCGTCCCGCTGATCTGTTGGCGTCGATGCCCTGCATTTCTTAAATAATGATGGGGGTGTGTTGTTGTTTGTGGATATAAAATGCTGGATGTATACAGATAAAAGCTATAAATAGGAAATTGAATATATTGAATGTGTCAAAATTAATATGCTTGGAAAAATAAAAATAAAGTATTATAAAGAAAATGATGGGGGCATGGCAATTGGATTTCATCATCTGGGAGCCACGCCCATTGTGACGTCACGGACCCATCCTGCCTCGGCTCTGATGTCATAAGGGGCAGGGTAATCAGATGACATCACCCGGTGACCCACCCCATAACTATATAAGTCGTTGTGCGCAGTCAATTCCGGAAGAAGAGAAGGGGGAAGAAGACGTAGGAGGAGACCGGGCAAGAGCTAGCAAAAGAGCAGAAGTCGGAAGTGATCCCCGGAGCTGCCTAATAAAAGATTTCTCAAAAATAGTTTACTGTAATTTTAAACACTACAATACTTTTTTCCAGGTGAATGGGTAGGGGGGCTGGGATCCCCCCCCCTTCCTGAGATGGACATGCATCCTGCTGAAGCCCAGATTCGCCCACTTCCCAACACCCCAAGTTGCATCTGGACACCTGTGGGGAGCAAACCCAGGAGGCACCTCTCCACTCCTCAACGTCCACGGTTCTCCAAGCAACCCCCCTGAACTCCCCTGCCAGATCCCACTTGGTTCAGTTTTGTATGCTGTTTATACTCCCTCCCTCTGTGAATTGAAAGGAGAGGATCCTGTTGCCATGAGTATATCAAGTCTGTCCCTTGTCTTGAATGTTCAAACTGGGACTATTTTTCCCCATCCCATGGGGTTCAGTTCTTACTAAAGACTGTATGTTGTTACTGCTATTTGTTAATTTCCGCTTTCATAAGGAGAGTGGATGGCCCTTCCATCTTTACGTCCGACCACCTCCGGTGATCGTCCGGCCATGACCCTCCTGGCCTGGGTTGATACCCTGGGTCCCCTGAGGTGCATGCTTGCCTCAGGCTCTCCAGATGTGCAATTCTTTTTTGTTTTTGTTCCCTTTTTTATTTTTCTAACGCTTTTGTTAATGTTTCTTTTTAACGTTTTTTGTTCTATTGTCTCCATTCTTATAGCTCAGTTACACTGTTTACTAGTGCACAGCATAGGCTGGTTTGGCCTCAGGTTATCCTGGTTCTGGGTGTACCTATTCCTCCCCCACCGCCTGGGTATAACTGACGCTACTGACACATTCTGACGATTGAGTCCTGGTCCAATGTTACATATTTTTGGATGTGCTGCAACCTCCAGGTACTTACACATGCTTATTCATTTAGTCTGCCCTTATGGCTTTGAAGCTTTTTTCATATAATGTAAAGGGCCTAGGCTCTATACGTAAGCGCTGGTTGGCCCTGAAGGAATTCAGGTCCTCTGGTGCAAACGTGATCATGGTACAAGAAACCCATTTTAAAGCGGATGGCTCCCTTAAGTTTGCCTCCAAGCACTTCCCCACCTCCTTTTTAGCCTCTGATCTTACAGGCAGGGCAGGTGTTGCGATTCTGATCAAAAAGTCATGCCCCATTAAGGTTAAAACATCCCATGCAGACCCCCATGGCAGATACCTAATCCTAGAATGTCAATACTTTAACACCTCTCTGACCCTCGTGAACCTGTATGCCCCTAATGTTGGTCAGATTGAATTCCTTAGTGGCTTGTTTGATTCTTCCCATTACCCATCACAGCCCTTTATGATAGTCTGCGGGGATTTTAACTTGGTTATGCCCCCCTCTAAAGATAGGCAAACACTGTTATCGTCAACACCCTCTAAGAAGGTTGCCTCTCAAGCTACCTCCTTCCGTCAGCTTATTAGATCCCACTGACTTTTTCGATTCATGGAGGATTAAACACCCCACAGCTCAACAATTTACCTTCTATTCCCCAGCTCATAAAATGTACTCACGACTCGACCACTTCCTTATATCTGCCCCCCTCATTCCCCATGTGGTTGATTCTGAGGTGATGCCGATTACCTGGTCTGACCATGCCCCCATTACCCTAGATCTCTTGTTTACACAGGCCTACCCCAGATCTTGCCACTGGCGACTTAATCACCTTTTACAATCTGAAAGCTCCCGCTCTGTCCTTGCGCAGAGCCTTACAGAATTTTTCCAACTGAACAAAGGGGTCAGTCTCAGATTTTTCCACCCTGTAGGAAGCCCACAAGGCCGTTTTTAGAGGTGCTTGCATTGCAGAGAGCTCTAGATTAAAGAGAGACAGAACCGAAAATATTCGATCTCTAACTTCTGCTCTTCTCTCGGCGGAGCAGAGGCTCTTGGGTGCCCCCACGGTGGAGAGATTGCGGAGAGTCACTCTGCTTAGGGAACAGATTAAAACAGCGCAACTCGACCGGGCAGCCAAATCGCTGCGCTGGATGAAACAGAAATTCTACGAATTTTCAAATAAGCCCCATAAAATGTTAGTTAACAAACTACGTCCGCACACATTCAACTCCTTCCCTGAAATTCTCTCCCGGCCCGAAGGATCTAGGACCCACTGCCCTTGTGAAATCTCAAACACTTTTGCCGATTTTTACCATAAACTCTATAATTGTCTATCCCCTGAAAATCACTTTCACTTTACACAAGAGAAATTTAAGTCCTTTTTCTCCAACCTGAAACTTCCTAAGCTCTCGCCAACTGATTTAGAGGCCCTAAACAAAACAGTACGGCAGACGAGCTCTCGGTTGCTATACGGAAGCTCCCTGCACATAAAGCACCTGGCCCTGACGGTCTCCCTTATTTATTACTATAAAACCTATTTGGACATCTTGGGACCGCACATGCTTACTTTTTTTGATTCTCTACTAAAAGGCACACCTCCCCACCCCCATTTCTCACACTCCTTTATTTCAGTGATCCCCAAGCCGGGTAAGGACCCCTCCATTCCAGATAATTATAGACCTATAGCCCTTCTAAATTCGGATTACAAGATATTTACAAAAATTCTTGCTTCTAGACTATCATCTTGCCCCCAAACTTGTTCACAGAGACCAGGTGGGGTTTGTCCCTGGCAGGCATGCCGGGGATAACACCCAACGCACAATCAACCTGATTGACCCTTTGGACAGGACCAACAAATCAGCACTCCTACTCAGTTTAGATGCCCAGAAGGCCTTCGATAGGCTTAGCTGGCCCTATATGTTCACCACGCTCAAGGTTTATGGTTTTAATGGCCCCTTTTTAAACGCGCTCGAGGCTTTGTACTCAACGGTTACTGCCCAGGTACAGATGTCGTCCTTCATGTCGCCTCGTTTCCCCTTGATGAATGGCACTCGGCAGGGGTGTACTTTATCACCGTTATTTATTCTATGTCTAGAACCCCTAGCCGAGGCCGTACGTTCTCATCCAGATATCCGTGGGATGGCGATGCGACAGGGGGAGTATAAGCTATCACTCTTCACGGACGACATCTTGCTAACTATTACCAATCCACAGATATCCCTCCCCTCACTGCATAAGCTATTATTATCCTTTGGGAGTATCTCTGGGTACAAAGTTAACACCTCAAAGACTGAAGCCCTACCCAATGACTCACTGAAATACCTGGGTGTTTTTCTGACTCCTTCCTACTCCCACCTTTTTCGTGCAAACTTTCCTGCCCTATTCCAAGATATAAATAATTCCCTACTGACCTGGTCCAGATACTCTTTGTCCCTTCTGGGCAGGATCAACGTCCTTAAAATGTCGGTTTTGCCCAGATTGCTTTAACACTTTGAGACACTGCCGGTTGCCATTCCGGCCTCACAGCTTAAACTTCTCCAAATACGTTTTCTAAAATTTATTTGGGCTGATAGGTCTCACCACTTTGCCAGCTCAGTGGTGTTTGCGCCTAGGGATCGGGGAGGTTTGGGGGCTCCGGATATTGTGAAATATTACCATGCTACACATTTACGAATTATTACCATCTGGTCCTCTCTTAATGCCACAAGTCAGTGGGCTACTATTGAGAAGGGGGTCCTATATCCGGTTCACCCATGCTCCTTGATCTGGGGCGCTCCATCCCCACTACACCCAAACCTTAGATGTCAATGTACGGCCCCAATGACCTTTACCCTGGACCTGTGGCAAAAGTGCATCAAAAAGTACTCCCTTTCCTCACCCTACTCCCCCCTTACGAATGTGCTGTTTAACCCTATTATCCCTGATGGACTGTCTTTGGGTAGAATTTCCCCGTGGCTAGATCCCCCCTTTTCCAAATTAGGAACCTGGTACCCCCTTGTTTGCATAGGCTTCTTGCATTCGAGACTTTACGTGAAAAATATGATATCCCCAAACATTCATTTTACTTTTACCTACAGGTTAGGCACCTCTTTAGCTCCAAGTCTCCGACTTTAATCCTTGATAACCCCACGGCTTTTGAGCACCTTTGCGCTCAGGGACCCCACCAACTACATTTGATTTCCTCTATCCACCGAATCCTCCATGAGTCGACCCCCTTAAATGAACTTACACATCTGTATATGGGTAGGTGGTCTCAGTTGTTAGACAAACCTATCACCCTACAGACATGGGATAGGATTTGGTCCTCTACCTTTAAATCCTCTAAGTGTGTCACGCAAAGGGAAACGGCAATTAAAATCCTCATGTTCTGGTATAGGACCCCCGATGTCATCCACAAATATGATCCCTCAGTTTCGCTGCGCTGCTGGCGATGTGGGCTTGATATTGGGTCACTGTTTCATATTTTTTGGCAATGCCCTCTGATACGTCCCTTTTGGATATCAGTGGGGTCATTGGTGGCAGAGGTGACGGGGGTGTCCCTCCCAATCGACCCCTTACACTGTTTGTTGGGTCTTCCTGTTCCTGGCCTACCTAAAAATACAAACAGGCTGGTCTCCTATATTCTATTGGCTGCTAAGAGGCTTATCCCGTTGTGCTGGCTGTCGGGCACAGCTCCCCCATGGCCTAGATTTATTCAATTAGTGTCCAATATTCGGAGAATGGAATACCTGACGGGCTCGGTGCACGACTTGGTTCTCCAATTTGATAAGGTATGGGGGCCTTGGGATCGGTCGGGCTATGGGGCTCCCCTGCCTGTACACCCTTCACGATCATAGCTGCCAGTTGTAACATCCCCTTTCTGACATCTATTCCCATCTCCCCCCCTCCTCCCTGTCTCTTTCTGGCCTACGGCCTTTTGTCAAATGACATTTTTGTTTCAGTAAACTGTTTATTATTCATTCTACATGATATGGTTATGCAGACCACCCTTGTGCCTGCATATATGGACATTATTCTCTGTCTTCGCAGTCAATGTTTGTGTTATAATCTATATTCACCTCTGTTTATTGATTATTCTAATGCTTGATTATTTTGTACTTGATTTGAAAATTAATAAAAATTACAATTATAAAAAAAATAAAATAACTTGACTTATTTCCTGAAGTGCAGCTCCTGGTTTCACACCAGGAGACCTATGTTTCCCAGACTCCATAATATATAACCATGGAGGCTCCCTTGCATTAACCAAGGTAGAAAATTACCAAACCTGACAGCCCACGCTTCCTCAGAGTGTGGGTCTCAATAGCCAAACCGTTAAATTTAGCGTTTGTAAAGTAGGATGGAACTCCGGACCTTGCAAGAGAAGGTCTGGCCATGAAGGTAGAGTCCCCTACTGCCATCTTTATGATCTCTTCATACCAAGATTTCTATGGCCTCGCTGGGGGGCCAGAAGAATCAATGACTTCCGTTCCTGCTTGATCCTGTGAAGAAGTTGTGGACACAGGCAGAATAGGAGGGAATGCACAAATCAGTGAGAACCGATTCCACAGGAATAACAAGGCACCTGTTCTGCATACTAGCGGATATTTTGTTCTTGACACAAAGTTGTCGATATCTTTGTTGAACCTGGACGCAAACAGATCAATGTCTGGGATCCCCCCTGCTTGACATATTGACAGGTAGATATCGGGGTGAAGAAACCATTCTCCCGGGAACAACTTCTGGTGACTCAAGTAGTCCGCCTGCCAATTTTCTACTCCTAGAATGAAGACTGCCGATAAGCAAAGTACATTGTTTTCTGCCCAAGATAGGATAACATTAGCCTTTCTCTGGGCCGCACAACTTCTTGTGCCCCCTTGGTGATTAATATAGGCCATTGCTGTGGCATAGACAGATTTAATTATTGCAGAAAAATACCTTAAACTGAACGGTCAGGCCCTCAGGACCAAGTGCTCTGCCTGAATTTCTAAAATGTTAATGGGCAAGGCCATTTCTGATCTGGGCCACTTCTCTTGGACAGCTGCCTCTTTCAGGACTGTCCCCCAACCTAAACAAAAAAGGTTGGCATATGTTGTTACTATTTTTCAGGCAACTGATGGATTTTCCCCATTGCGGAATTTTGGATGTTAACCATAAACTGAGGCTCCGGCCTACAGCACCTGGTATTTCCACCAGGTGGTCTTTCACCTGTGTACTAACCAGGCCCAACCCTGCTTAGCCTTCAAGATCAGATGAGATCAGGCGCTAAGACACTGAGAATGTGGAGCTTGAACCCTTTGTTTCAAGCCAAAAGGATACTGTTTTGCAACAGTCTAGAATGAAACTGAGCATAAGGAACGGCCACAAATGAAGCCACCATCTTTCCCAAAAACCTCATGCAAAGTTGAATAGGAGAAATTCATCGTGCTTCGACTACCTAAATCCGTTCCTTTATGACGCTGATCTTTGCCTGGGGTAGGAATACCCTTTTCTGGGTATACCAATGATCAGACCCAAGTATTTTCTTCATGGTTTTAAAGAAGATTCCTCCTAGGTGGAGAATCAGACCTAGATATTCCAGGTAGTCGAATGTGGTGAACATACTTTGGTCTAAGAGGGCTACCGACTGGTCTATCAAGAACAGATCGACTAGATAAACCATAATCGTTATACATTGGGCCCTCAATCTGGCTAGAAGAGGAGCCAGAACCTTTGTATTCTAGCTGCAGCAGCTAGATCGGACAGCAGCGCTACACACTGAAAATGAAGGTTTTTCCACTTTGAAAGTAGATATTACTAGTGAGCGAGGAAATAGGCATAGGGAGATATGCATCTTTGACATCGATTGGGATATAGTAGCGTTAGTTTCTGGTATATACTACTTAGTGAATTTTCTCTACCATAGGATAAAGTGTGAAAACTTTTTAGAAAGGAAATATAGGACTTTTGTACTCCGTAAAATCCTTTTCTCTGAAGTTCATTGACAGACACAGCACCTTTAATCTTGACCTTAGGGTTATATTGCCACCTTCAGGAGAGGACTAGGCAGAACATGTAAAAAGCAACAAACCTGAACAGTACCGCCCAGGGGGCGGTCCTACTGGCTATAATCCCTCACTCTGCTTCATGCAGCTCAGTTCGTCAAAAAGCAGTACAAAACAGATAGGAGGGGTGGGTTCTGTGTCCGTCGATGAACTTCAGAGAAAGGGATTTTACGGTGAGTACAAAAATCCTATTTTCTCTTTCGTTCACTGACACACACAGCTCCTTTAGTCTTGACCTTAGGGACGTCCCCAAGCAGTGTCAAAAACGAGGGGTGGGAACAGCAAGAAAATAAACTGTGCCCATAACAACCAGAACTCAACGGAGGAGTTGCAACCTTAAACAGCCGCCTGCAAAACCTTGCAGCCGAAGCAAGCATCCGAAGATGCACTGACATCAACCTTTTTGAAAAATTTTGAAAGTGTGAACGGACAACCAGGTCGCCACCTTACACACCTGGAAAACAGAAGCTTGATGTCGGAAAGTCCAGGAAGCACTGATTGCCCTGGTCGAATGTGCCTTGAGAGGAAAGGGGGGCGCCTGCCCCGTAAGGCATAGGCCTGAACCAGGATCTGTCTGATCCACCGAGAACCGCGAACGAGACCGACAGGCCCTTCTTTGGACCAGCCACCGATACAAACAGCGAGTCCAACCACCGGAAAGGAGCCGTAGCAGACAGATACAACCGCAGAGCCCGGACCACGTCCAAGGAATGCAAAACAACCCCTGGGATGTGACGGCTGAGGACATAGGGACAGAAGCACAATGTCCTCATTTAGATGAAAGGCTGAAACAACCTTTGGAAGAAATGAAGGCTGCAAACGCAGCACCACCTTATCCTTGTGGAGGATCAAGTAGGGAGACTTGCATGACAAGGCCACCAACTCAGAAACCCTCCTGGCAGATGTAATAGCCACCAGAATGACTACTTTCTGAGAGAGTGTCAATAAGGGGATCTCCCTAATGTTTTCAAATGGCGGGTTCTGAAGCACCGAGAGCACCAGATTCAAATCCCATGGAGGCAGCGGTGGTCGAAACGAAGGGGCCACATGTAAAACCCCCTGAACAAACGTAATCACCAATGAATGAAGGAAGGAAACACCTTAGCCGTGCGGGCCGGCTTGTAGGACCCGAAAGGGACCGACACTTCTGTAGATGCCCTCACCATATCCTCCATCTTAAGGGTATCCCACACCAATGTGATAAGTGCGCCTACAAGCTGCATCTGGGTTTCCTGCACTGACCCAGACACGGAGTCATTCTCACTGTCCGAACAGTTCTGGTCCGCATCCTCTGACACGTCAGAACATTGTCCACCTGCCACAGTGGCGCCCAAATCTGAATCAGAGCTTTCCCCAGAAGACATTAAGGGGCCCCCCGCAAGACTCACCACCCTGACCCAGGTACTGCGCTGTGCTGCTGCTATCCGCTCTTCCATGTCAGCCAGGTGTTCTGTGTAAAAAGCGCGCTGTTCTAGAAGGAAACAAGCACCCAGCACTAGAGGCAAAACCAGCTGAGGCCACTAGAAAAACGCAAAAAATTTTGCAAAAAATGTGAGGGCGCAGGGAAAATGGTCACCGGACTTCCAGGAAAACTGGCTGTGGCTACAGAAAAATGGCCGCAGCCTCAGGAAAATGGCACGCGGCGGCCCCATCACATGGCATACACACCAAAATACCCCACCGTGGCCCAAAAATAAGGAAGAGAACGAGCAGACCCCCAACACCCAGAACAGCCCCCTGCCAGGACCCAGAGCCCCCCCCCCTTTGAGGACCCCTGGCCAGGTACGTGCACCGCATCCCCATGTGTCCAGTCACACAGCGGCCCATAGCATGGGGAGGAGAGAAGGGACAGGGAGAGAAGGGAAAGTGAGAGACCCCCCTAGTCAACATCCCAGGGAATGCCTAGACAGGTGGAACCATACTCTCCCCTCGTGTCGGGGCTGCTGGACATATTCCACAGACAGACCCATCACCCAAGCAGTACGGGGTGGTTGTCGGCCAAGGCACACTGTGACACAGACAGCAGTAGCCCAGTCATATGTGTGCCCCGGAGCATATAGCTCACCAGCTGCCCTTGGATCAGACAGAGCATGTCGTGGCCAGCCCAGCGCGTAGCTAAGGTCTGTTCATGTTTGATGGCCAGCCTGGGGAGCCTACCAGGATCTATATTATCCAGCCTGTCACCCAGCCCGGCTGTTGATTGTAGATCACAGGAATAAAAATTGCAGAAAAAATAAAAGAATTCCCAGGACCAATGGTCCCAACGGGAGCCAGGTCCTTCTCCTACACTAGGCAGAAAAAAAATTGAGCTGCTGGATGCAGTGTGAGGGGTTATAGCTAGTAGGACTGCCCCCTGGGCCGTACTGTGCTGTTTTTAACACTTTCTGCCTAGTCTTCGCCTTAAGGGGCAATGTAACCCTAAGGTCAAAATTAAGATCCTGGGTTTGTCAATGAACGAAAGAGAAAACGGAGATACTCCCAGTAGTGGGAGGGGTTATATAGGGAGGCAACTTCCTGTTTAGGGTGTGCCAGTGTCCAGCACTTGAAGGTGGACTATAACCCACATAGTAATTACTATGGCTCTGTGTCCCGTGATGTACGATTAAAGAAATATCATTTAGTGACAACTTTGCAAAAAAAAAAAATAATTTATTGTAATTTTCCCGAAACTTGCAAAACTGGCAAAATATAAAATATTCCATGGACTCAACATGCTTATCAGCAAATAGCTTGGGGAGTCTACTTTCTAAAAAGGTGCCATTTGGGGGGTTTTGTACTGTCCTGGTATTTTATGCATAACATTGGACAAAGTATTTTGTCACAAGCATTTTGTCACAATGTCACACAGTATTTGCGCAGCAATTTTTCAAACGCAATTTTTTGGGGAAAAACTTTTTTGAATTTGAATGCACTAAAACATACTATATTGCCCAAAATGTTTGGCAAAATATAAAAGATGATCTTATGCCAAGTACATAGATGCCAAACACAACATGTTTTAAAATTTCGCACAATCGTGCAGTGGCGACAAACTGCATACATTTTAAAAGCCTTTACAGGTTACCACTTTAGATTTACAGAGGTCTACTGCTAAAATTACTGCCCTCGATCTGATGTTTGCGGTGATACCTCACATGCATGGTGCAATTGCTGTTTACATATAACACGGGGGGAGGGTTTTTTTTTAATTATTTTGCTTTTTTATTTTTACACCGTTACGTTCATTTTGTTTTATCATTTTTGTTCACAGAGAATGTAAATATCCCCTATGATAGCAATAGGTCGTGACAGGTACTCTTTTTTTTTTTTTTTAAGTTGGGGTTTATTAGAATCTAGATCTTACCTCTGCCCTCAAAGCATCTGACCACACCAAGGTTGGTGTGATCAGATGCTTTCCCAATGGCGCTGTTTATATCCGGTGAAACCGAAGTCATGAAAGGCTTGTATCTTCTGGTTTCTTAGGTCATAGAGATGACTGGAGACATTTTGGTCTCCAACCAGCTCTATGGTCAGCTGGCAGAACCATGGGCTGCATTATCCGGTTCCCCATTGGGACAGGAGAGCCCAAGAAGAACATGGAAGACAGTGGGGGTGGGGGGTATGTTCCTTCCCACTGCTTGTAAATGCAGTCTAGTGGCTAATTAGCTACTAGGATTGCTTTTACATGAAAGCCAACCATTGACTGGAAAGAACAATACCAAGATACCTAAACCTGCAGGCATTATTCTGGTATAACCACTGAAAGTCCAGCAACATACCAGTACGTTGCTGGTCCTTGGGCATATATTATAATGTGGGCTGAACAAAAAAAAGAGACTGATCGGTGGGGGTATGCCCATCATTAGAATACTGCCACCCCGCATTCACCCACTTCTAATGATGGGCATACATGCACTTTTTTTTTTTTTATCTGTGGTGGTAAAATCACCTCCTACAGTGCTGAAGTCACTGATTTACGTATCGTGAGAGCAAAGCCTGTTGCTGTCAAGATAAATAAATCAGTGCTGCAGCTGAATGGCGTACCTACAAAGAAAATAATGGTTAACAATAAAACACAGTAAACAGTAAAAGTATAAAAGAATTACATACCTGCAAAGTTAACATGATAAAACATAGTAACATTAAAACAATGCAGTTATAAAATACAGTGAAACAGAGCACAACAGAGAGAGAATAGCGAGAGAATAAAATGACAACTATTTTTGGCTTTTATTTTATAATTTTTATTTTTTTAGACTTATTTGTAACCGTAAAGGTGCCAGGTTCGGGTCTCTAAAATTGCGATGGCATCTTTGAAGACCCTGTGAAAGTGCGTCCTATGACTGTGCAGTGCTGTACCCTACACTAATACTCCATTTTGTGTGGTAGCATTGGAAACATTTATCGATGCAGAGACAAGGTTGGTTAGGACAGGAGGGACAATAAAAGTGGGTGTCACGCCTGTATCCGCATTTCCTAGACATGGCATCTTTTTTTTACAGTTTTCTTTGGCCTGAGGTACCATGGAGGACTTCTGGGAAGTGCCTCTCATGCAGCCGGCTCACTGCATTTGCATTGGGAAGTTGGGCCACAACACCAGCTGGAAACAGAAGGGCTGTGATGATCTCTTCCTGGAATTTAAGGATCCAGTTTGTCTATTGAAATATTTCTTTTTTTTTTTTCCAATTCTTTATTTCTTTGCAAAAATACAGAACATAGGTTATTAATAATAATTATATATAAGAAACACTTTCTGATAACCACATGATCCATTAAACAACATCAATAATAAAAAAAACAACATAATATATTCTTGACATTTTTATAAACAAAACAATATCCGTACGATATCAATACAATATCAATTCCCCATAACGGTTCTCTTCCTTCTCCTTTGGAAGAAGAGAGAGAGAAAAAAAAAGGGGGGGGGGGAGGGGAGGAACAGAAAGAAGACAGAAAGAAGATAGGGAAGAGGGAGAAAAGGGGAGGAATCTGGCATCACCCACCAAAAGGTAAGGTTTACATCGCTCGACCAGTTAATCTAATCCTCAGTTTCCTCTCCAATCAACCTCTTCCCTTCCTCTGACTGTAAGAATATTTCCCATGGGGCCCAGATTTGCACTATAGCTTCCCTTTCCTCGGGAGGCATAGGGATCAGACTCTCCATGATCCCAATTTTCCTTACTTTGTTTAACCATTGCGAAATTCGTGGTGCCCCCGTTTCCTTCCAACAAATGGTGATGCAGCTTTTAGCTGCATTCACCAGATGACATAGCATTGAATTCTTGTATCTCTCTAATGGGATATGTGTACGTTGTAGTAGAAAAAAGGCCGGGTCTTCCTCAAGATGATATTCAGTAAACAATTTAGAAATTTTCCGAACCTCTTCCCAAAACTGTCTAATCACTGGGCAATGCCAAAAAATATGGACAATAGTGCCTCTCTCCTTACCGCACCTCCAACATCTATCTGATGACTCTGAGAAGAAAGTATGCATTCGTGATGGAGTATAATACCAACGCATTAGTACTTTATAATTTAATTCCTGTATCTTGACACATCTAGATGATTTAAAAGTCAAATGTATTATTTTCTGACATTGGGCCAGGGTAAAGGTTTGTCCGAGATCTCTTTCCCATTTATCCAAACTCATTATATCAATATCCTCCAAAGGAGAAATTAATAAAGCATATATTTTAGAAATAATATGAGAGGGGCTCCTTCTTCTCACAATACTCAAACTTAGTAAGTGGTCGATCAAAATCCTCAGTCGCTCCCAAAGTGTCCAAGAAATGTTTAACCTGTAACGCCTGCCATAGGGGTAATTCATATTGTCCTCCTGATTGCATTAACATTTCTATTGATAGCCATTTTTTAGACTTCAAGAAATGTGATGCCTGAAAACATCCCTTCTCTCTTAAATTTCTAAATATTCCTGGTTCCAGGCCGGGCAGGAAATGTGGGTTCCCAAGAATGGGAAATAAGGAAGATTTTGCTGTTGAGATTCTGGGGATACGTACGGCTTTAGCTCCCATCTGGAGCGTAGGTCCTATTAAAGGATGAACTCTCAATAAAGGAGGTATAGCCGTACCGCACCACATGGCTCTATCTAAAGGAATGGGGCTTACTTGATGTTCCATAGCGACCCACCTTTTACTGTCTCTATGACGGCACCAGTCCACGATCCTACCAAGCTGAGTAGCCTGGTAGTATTTGTATAAATCTGGTGCTGCGATTCCACCTGCCTCTTTAGGCATTGTTAGTAGCTTCCTATTAATCCTGGGGCGCTTACTTGCCCATATAAACTTTATAAAAATTGTTCGGATTTTACTAAAAAAGGCCAGTGGAATCCGGATTGGTAGCGCCTGAAACAGATAAAGAAACTTGGGGACTATGTTCATTTTCCAAATATTACTTCTCCCAAACCAGGAATGTGAGGATTTACTCCATTCATTCAACGTTGTACTGATTTCCCTTAATAAGGGTGGGAAGTTCAATGCATATGCATCTATTAAATTAGGTGGAATCTGTATCCCTAAATAGTTCAGCGCTGTAGCTGTCCATTTAAACTTGAAATTGTCCTCTAAATTTTTTTGAATGGAGCCCTCCAATGATATCCCCATCGCCTCTGACTTGCTATAGTTTATTTTAAAACTAGACAGAGCTCCGTAACGCTCTATTTCCTCCAATAGATTGGGTAGTGATATTTGTGGACTAGAAAGAGAAAATAATAAATCATCCACGTATGCTGAAAGTTTATATTCCTGATCCACTAAGGGAATACCTTTAATGTCGGGGTTCTGTCTAATTCTATTTAACAAAGGTTCTAGTGACAACGCAAATAAAAGAGGCGACAGGGGACATCCCTGACGCGTCCCATTAGATATTGGGAAATTTTCAGAGTTTATCCCATTGACCTTCACCAATGCTTGTGGCTTTGAATATATTCCTGCTATCCAGTCCAACATTCGATCACCAAAGCCCATTTGTTTTAAGACTCCTAACATAAAGGGCCAATTGACCCTATCGAAGGCCTTTTCTGCGTCTGTATTGACAAAGATACTCGGCAGCTTCCTGTGATTTACATATTGAATTAAGTTCAGGACCTTAATTGTACTATCCCTAGCTTCACGTGTAGGGACAAACCCCACTTGGTCCAAATGGACCAATTGCGTCATAAACGACTGTAGGCGAGATGCGAGTATCTTTGTGAATATTTTATAATCCGTATTTAGTAATGATATTGGACGATAGTTACTACATATTGATTGATCCTTTCCTTCTTTTGGAATAAGTACAATATGTGCCCTTAATGCTTCTACAGGTGGAGGCTCGGTTTTTCCTTGTATGTTAAATGTTTTAACCATATAGGGGACTAGTTGTAAATGAAAACTTTTAAAATATTGCACAGTAAATCTGTCTGGGCCAGGAGCCTTTCCTTGCCTCAGCATCTTTATTGCCGAAGTTACTTCTTCTGTTGTTATTGGTAACTTGAGTTTTCTTCGCGCTGGAGATGACAATCTCGCTAAATGTGAGGATTCGAGATATTCTTCTAATGATGAGGAGGGATGGAAGGGAGCTGGAAGATTATACAGTAAAGTATAATATTGTCTGAATTCCTCTGCAATATCTTTCGGTAGTGAGCATTTGAGATTTCCTTTTGTTCTAATATAGGGTATATATGAGCGGAGTTGTTGCTTTTTTAATTTCCTTGCTAACACTTTACCACATTTATCTCCTGATTCATATATTACTCTCCTCTCTTGTTGCAAAATAGCCCTTGCCTTATACCGTAGGATATGAGATAACTGTCTTCTTAAATATGCTAATTCTATCCCCATGTCCTTCTCCATTGACCTCTTATGTTGTATCTCTATCTCCTTTATCTTCTCCAATAATCTACCTCTTTATTCGGGACCCATGTTTTATTAGAATTCCTCTATAAAATATTTCTATTGAATAGGTATGCAGACACATTTGTACCAGCGTCTGGCCTTCGAGCAATTAGCTACAGCTCCAACAACTGGTCATTGAGGTCCTCCCCTCCCATATTTAGGTTGTATTCATGGACACAGAGGGGCTTCTCCACAACACCAGTTGCCTTTGGAATTTGGATATCGTATGTGCGTGAAGGGAGGACAGAACACAAACATTCCGATTATCCCTCCGCTTCACCGCAAGCAAAATTATTATACTTCAAGCAGGCACTCTCTCCTCCAGTCTAAGTTGGGATTCTACAAGCCGCTGTGGTAAACCCCGGTGATTAGAGTGCATGGTGCCACATGCGCCAATTCCATGATCAAACAAGTGTCTAAAAAGTGGCACACTCCTGTAATTGTCCATGTACAAGTGGTACTCCTTTCCAAATAAGGGTCAAACCAAGTCCGACACAATCCTACCAGCACTCCCTATGTCATTTGGGCAGTTCTCGGGCTCCACGTGACTTTTCCCTCGTAAACCATAAAACTGTATGTATAGCCTGTTACCCTGTCACAGAGCTTATACAACGTGACCCCATATCTGGCACACTTGCTGGGAAGATAATGTTTGAAGGACAAGCGGCCAGAAAATGTATTTAGGGACTCAATGCAGACAACTTGATCGGGAGTAAACAAGGCTGCAAACTGTTGAAGTGGTTTATGAGAGGCCGAATTTTGTAGAGCCGATCAAATTCAGGGTCACCCCGAGGATAACAGAATACATGGTCATTAAAATGCATGAAACGTAAGATGTGCTTGTATTGTATCGTGTCCTGGCCATGGATGCAGAGAACACGGGCATATGGTGAAGTGGGTCAGTGGACCGATATGACCGCAACTCACTATTTTTTTTTATTAACTATGCCCATCAGGAGGGATAGGCCCAGAAATGTCTTAAATTCAGAAACCGTAATAGGTTTCCAGTCTCTGGCAAGGGTCAACTGGGGATTAGCAGCGATGAATTGACCAGCATACAAATTGCTTTGGTCCACAATAGATCTATAGAGATCTTCCGTGAAAAACACCAAACAAAAATCAAGTGACGTAAAATCAACTGTTTCCACCTGAACTCTGGGTTGGCCAATGAATGGGGGGGGAGTACAGGCGCTGCAGAAGTGGTGGGCTCCCAATTAGGATTGGCAACTTCATCGGGAAGGGTACTATGGGTCCGTGTTTGCCTTCTTGGTGGCTGCGGGAAACTACTTGTGCTAGCCTCCGCACCAGCTTGAACTGCACTTATGGGACTCACCCCTTCACCAGGTGTTACTGCAGTGCTGGATGTACGACCAGGATGTACGAGGCCGCTGGTGCTTGCCAGTTCACCAGAAAGATGAGCAGCACTAGTACTGTCTCTCTGCTCCATACGAGAGCCCTTTGGTTCTTGCACCTCAACAACAGAAGAACAATTGGGTCGGGTATGCCTGACCTTGGCACGGACCACTACTTTGTGGCTTCTAAATTGACAGGTACAGCTAGTGCAACTCACAGGCAAAAAAAAAGCACCTGGTTGTCAGAGCCTGCTTCAATCGCTATAAAAAAAAAAAAATAAAAAAAAAAAAAATTAAAATAAAAAAATAAAAAATAAAAATAAAAAAAAGGTAGCGTTCGCAGGGTTCAGGTCTGACTCTGCAAACGCTGCAGTTATGTGTTTTTTAAGTGACAGTGATCGATTGATACTGCACTTGGGTGGGCTGGGCAGAGGGGCTAAAATGCAGGTGGTATCAGGGCTGATTCTGCTAACGCTGCATTTTTGGGAACCCTAAGCCACTGGGGATGCTAGTATAGATCTGATCAGATCAAAGATATTGATCCGTTCAAACACTATACTAGTAAGCAGGTTGTATGGTGCATGCATGGGTGTTAGCGCTACTGGCACTAATCTGACTCTCCCTGGGGCTGCCTCTGACCCTGACGCTAAAATCTGTACTGGAGGGTGGATCAGGGGGTTAAACCTTTATTCCGCAATATATGGCGGGTACCCCAACGCTATAAAAACCTTATGATGACAGTAATACTAAATACAGTGATCAGAAATAAGATCTGTAAACTTTATTAGTGACAGTGATTGAAAGGGTTAACTGGGGAGGCGATCAAGGGGTTAAATCTTTATTAGGGAGTACCTGGGCCTACTAACTGCCCTAACGCTGATTAGTGTCACAAATGACACCAGTACAGTGAAAAAAAAAATCTGAAAACTGCACTTGGTGACACTGACGGGGGTTAACAGGGGGAGGGGGGGGGGTGACAAGTGTGCCTACATGCACTGGTGTTAGTGTAGTTTTGTGCAACTCACTATTAGACATCCTCTCTCTGGAACCAAAAAGAGTTCCACGAGGGGAGATTACATCACTTACCCTGCCTGTGTTTACACTTGCAAAGGCAGGGGAGGCATTTCATTCGCCAGAACCAATCAGCAGGTCCAGGCCATAAATCACTGGCCTGGACCTGAAGACTGATCGGTTCTGTAATGAATCCGATTGCTGCATGTACTGTGGAGCCTGCTCGTGCCCCCTGGCAAGGTACAGCTGCCACTCTGTCACCGTCAAACAACGGCGGGCGGTCTTAAAGTGCTTAAGAGACACAGGAATTTATAACCTGTCTGGTTATACTAGCAGTATGTACAGGATACTGGTAGGGGCAACAAAATACTGTGAGCTAGATGCATAAGACCCATGACCCTCAGTGGACTCGCCATAAGGATTTTACAAAATGAGTACAAAACAATGTTTTTCTTCCCGTCCATTAAGGGACACAGGACTTCTTATGCCGCGTACACACGATCAAACAAGCGGGTGGAAAAGTCCGGCAAACTGAAGTCCGCCAGACAATCCCCCCCCCCCCCCCCCCCGTGTGTAGCCTCCGGCATACTTTTTTGACCTGAAAGTACGGCGGACTTAGAAAGTAGTTTTGCACTCCAATCTTCCCGCCGGACTCGCATTTCGGCGGACAATCCGGTCGTGTGTGTGTGTGTGCCAGTCCACCGTACTTTTGAAATGAACGGACTTTTCCCGCCCGAAGAAAAGTCCGCTCATTTCGAGCGGGTCTCCAGGTAGGCGGGGCCCGCGAAGGAGACGCCGCTGGCACCGCCACCTGGTATGGACTTAAAGGGGAACCCCAACGCCGAAAAAAACCAACGTGGGGTCCCCCCAAGTCCACAACAGACCCTTGTCCGAGCACGCCCCCACCCCCCGAGCCGTACCAGGCCACGTGCCCTCAACATGGGGGTGCCTTGGGGAAGGGGGGACCGCGCGGCCCGCCCATCCCAAAGCACCTTGTCCCCATGTTGATGAGGACAAGGGCCTCTTCCCGACAACCCTGGCCGTTGGTTGTCGGGGTCTGCGGGCGGCGGGCTTATCGGAATCCGGGAGCCCCCTTTAATAAGGGGGCCCCCGGATACCGGCCCCCCACCCTATGTGAATGAGTATGGGGTACAATGTACCCCTACCCATTCACCTGTAAAATAAAGTACAAAAAAAAAAAAACACAACACACAAGATAAAATAATTTATTGCACAGCTTCGGGGGGTCTTCTCGTCGGACTCCTCCGCTATATTCTTGTAGCTCTTTTGCTAGCGGAGGAGCCCGGCATTCTTCTTCCGACTTTGGGGTTCTTGTCCCCCCTCTTTGGTTCTTCTGCCGGGCCACCACGCCTTCTTATAGCTCTTTTACAGGCGGTGGCCCGGTCTTCTGTTGCCGCCGCCGCCTTCCGTTCTTCTTCTTCTTCTCCTGGAGATGTTGACTCGAAGCTCTCTCCGGCTGCAATGCCAGGGACGTGCTGCGCGGCGACTTATATAGGGACAAGGGGCGGGGTCATCGGTTGATGTCACATGGTGACCCCGCCCCCTTACGATGTCACAGTCCCGGAGGATGCTGGGACTGTGGCAATGTGACATCAACCGATGACCCCGCCCCTTGTCCCTATATAAGTCGCCGCGCAGCGCGTCCCTGGCATTGCGGCCGGAGAGAGCTTCGAGTCAACATCTCCAGGAGAAGAAGAAGAAGAAGAAAGGAAGGTGGCAGCGGCGACAGAAGACCGGGCCACCGCCTGTTAAAGAGCTATAAGAAGGCGCGGTGGCCCGGCAGAAGAACCGAAGAGGGGGACAAGACCCCCGAAGTCGGAAGAAGAGGCCGCGGCGACGAAGAAGAATGCCGGGCTCCTCCGCTAGCAAAAGAGCTACAAGAAGATAGTGGAGGAGTCCGGCGAGAAGACCCCCGAATATGGAAGATCCCCGCAGCTGTGCAGTAAATTATTTTATCTTGTGTGTTGTGTTTTTTTTTGTACTTTATTTTACAGGTGAATGGGTAGGGGTACATTGTACCCCATACTCATTCACATAGGGTGGGGGGCCGGTATCCGGGGGCCCCCTTATTAAAGGGGGCTCCCGGATTCCGATAAGCCCCCCGCCCGCAGACTCCGACAACTAACGGCCAGGGTCGTCGGGAAGAGGCCCTTGTCCTCATCAACATGGGGACAAGGTGCTTTGGGGTGGGGGGGGGCCACGCGGTCTCCCCTTCCCCAAGGCACCCCCCATGTTGAGGGCACACGGCCTGGTACGGCTCAGGAGGGGGGGGGCGCTTGCCCGCCCCTCCCTTTCCTGGTCGGCCGGGTAGCATGCTCGGACAAGGGTCTGTTTTGGACTTGGGGGGGATTCGGCGTTGGGGTTCCCCTTTAAGTCCATTCCAGGTGGCGGGGCCAGCGGCGTCTCCTTCGCGGGCCCCGCCTACCTGGAGACCCGCTCGAAATGAGCGGACTTTCCTCCGCGTGTGTGGGCGAGTCCGTTCATTTCAAAAGTAGGGCGGATAGTACGGCAGACTTAGTACGCCGTATTAGTCCACTGAAAAAGTGCCGTGTGTGGGCAAGTAGCCCGTTCGGAAAGTCCGACGGACAGTCTGGCGGGAAGTCTGCCAGACTAAGTCCGTCGGATAGTCCGCTACGTGTGTACGCGGCCTTAGGCTGTTGGGATGTCTGAAAACAGTCTACAAGAGGGGTGGGCAACAAATGGTAACAGATGGATGATGGGGTGCCCGAGTCACTTAGAGATGGTAGAATGAAAAGCTAGTGAATCTTTACATAATTGTTATTAAATTAAGCAGACTTCCTGAAAAAAAAAAAAAAAAAAAAAGGGGGAATCTGGAAAAAAATAAAAAAAATAAAAGTCTGGTTAGTTGAACCTGAAGGCCAGGAGGTCCACATCTAGCATTTCAAATCAGCGACACTAGATTTTAAACATCTCTGGGAATAGGGTGCCACACCCCTGGGTCCAGACACCATCAGATGAGGACGCTTCTGGCCAACTGTCCATGCCTGGGAAAATAGGATTTTTAAAACAGCTTACCTGTAAAATCCTTTGCTTTGATGTACAGCAGGGGATACAGAGCCATAGTAATAACTATGTGGGTTATATCAGCGTTTTAGGTGCTGGACACTGGCACACCCCTTATGGCGTGAACTTCCCCCATATAACCCCTCCCATTACTGGGAGTCCTCAGTTTTGTAGCCAAGCAATTAAAATGTATAAGAAGAAGGGAGGGACCTCTGTGTCCCCTGATGTACATCAAAGAAAAGGATTTTACAGGTAAGCAGTTTTAAAAATCCTATTTTCTTTTCTTACATCAGGGGACACAGAGCCATAGTAATAACTATGTGGGATGTCCCATAGCAATAGCAACTGAAGGGGAGACAGAATCAAGGAAACAGGAGGCCAGAGGACTCATACTGCAGCCTGCAGTATATGCTGTGCCCAAAGGCAATATCCTCATGACCTATAACCCCTTGCCGCCGAGCGTACGCAGATGTGCGTACTTGGCTTCCGGGGGTTATACTTGCAGGTGCGGGAATCATCCCGGTACCGATTTTTAGAGACAGTGTTTGGCTTTCCAGCCATAACAACGGATGCGGCTAAAAGCCGCTCGGCTGTTATGCTGGAGGAGCAGGAGAGCACCGATGCACGATCCGATGCCTCAGCCGGTTGGGCAGGGACTGGAATGAAGCCGTAAGCCTAATGTTAAACGCAGAAGCGACGTCATGACGTCACTTCCCGTTTACTCGGCTGCCAATGGCGCAGAATTTAAATATATACACTATTCAGAATCGCCGAAAATGGCGATCTGAATACTTTGAAGTGTAAAGAGTACCTATCATCACCTATTACTGTCACAAGGGATGTTTACATTCCTTGTGACAGCAATAAAAGTGATCAAAAATGTATTTTTATTTTTTTAAAGCGCCTGCCGTCCGCACGAGCTTGCGAAGCAAAGAAAACGCATACGGAAGTCGCGCCCTCATATGTAAACGGTGTTCAAATCACACATGTGAGGTATCGCCGCGATCGTCAGAGCGAGAGCAATAATTCTAGCACCCCTCTGTAACTCTAACCTGGTAACCGGAATTTTTTTTTAAAACGTTGCTTATTGAGATTTTTAGGTACCGTAGTTTGTCGTCATTCCACGAATGCATGTAATTATAAAATGTGACATGTTTGGGATCTATTTACTTGGCGTAACATTATCTTTCACATTATGCAAAAAAATTGGGCTAATTGTACGGTTTAGTTTTTTAATTCATGAAAGTGTCCCTTTTCCCCAAAAGTTGCTTTTAAAACACCGCCGTGCAAATACCGTGTGACATAAAATATTGCAACAATCGCCGTTTTATTCTCTAGAGTCTCTGCTAAAAAAATATAAATAATGTTTGGGGGTTCCAAGTAATTTTCTAGCAAAAAATATGGATTTTAACTTGTAAACACCAAATGCCAAATATAGGCTTAGTCATGAAAGGGTCAATATCGATTTGATAAAATCGGATAAACATCTGAACCGAAGACCAAGTCGCAATTTTACAGATCTGAGCCAGATGATGATGCACCACCCAAGAGGCACTAATCGCCCTGGATGAGTGTGCTCTTAATATGAGAAGGAAGAATTTTCTTCTTTAAGCTGAAGCTTGAACAATCACTTGACAAACCCATTTGAAAATAGTGGATCTTGACGCTGCCTGTCCATATCTTGGACCCTCTGGCAGTACAACAAAACCTGCGTTTTGCGAACCTGAGCGGTCGCCTTTAAATAGATTCAGATCGCTCTTCCTACATCAAGAGACTAATGCTTTCTCTTCCCCAGATTAAGGCTTCTGGGGAGAAAGAAGGAAGAATAATATCTTGGTTTAAATGAAAACCTGTTACCACTTTTGGTAAGAATTCAGGATGAGGACATCAAACCACCTCATCCTTATGCATGATGAAATATGGCTCTTACAAGACAGAGCCGTTAGATTATCTGAACTTCTAGCAGAAGAAATGGCAAGCAAAAAAAAATATCTTTGTCAAAGAACCAAGAGAATTTCTCTTAAGGTTCAAATGGCTGATTCAGCAAAGCCAAAAAGACCAATTTTAAATCCTAAGGATTTAAAGGTGCCTTGATAGGGGGATAAACCGTGTTACCCCCTGAATGAGCTACGCACCAAGAGTGAGAAGCAAGAGGCTATAGGAAAAGACATGGATCTGGCTCTAGATAAAATTCAAGGCCAGCTTCATTTCAGATCCCATAGGCAGGAATCCTGCCTATTGACATACTTCCTGGGGTGCCAACCCCTGGATCCATACCAAGAAACCTATGCCTTCCAGATTCTATAGTAAGTGATTATGGAAGCCGGCTTCTGGCATTAGTCAAAGTAGACACTACTGAAGGAGATCACCCACAATCTTTTATAGAGTGGGATTCAACAGTCAAACTCCTTGTCCGTAAAGTAGGATGAAATATCGGACCTTGTGCAAGAAGGTCTGGCTATAATGGCAGAGTCCAAAGGACTTCTACTGCCCTCTTTATGATCTCGATAAATTAAGATCTTCTGGGATCCGGCTGGGGCCACCAGAATCACCTCCTTCTGTTCCTGCTTAATCCTGCGGAGAAGGAGCGGAAGTAGCAGAGCTGGAGGAAATGCATAGATCAGTGAGAACTGATCCCCTGGGAAGACCAATGCGTCTGTTCCGCCTGCTAGGGGACCCCTTGTTTGACATAAAGTTGTCGACCTTATTAATGAATCTGGATGCGAATAGGTCCATGTCCGGGGTACCCCATCTGACATATTGCTAGGAAGATGTCGGGGTGAAGAGATCATTCTTCTGCAAATAATTGTTGGTGTTTCAAGTAGTACGCCTGAAATATTAAAACTGGCTATAGGCAAGGAGTGTTGTGTTCTGCCAAAGCTAGAACATTATTCACCCATTATTTTGGGCTGCACGACTTCTTGTGCCTCCCTTGGTGATCGACGTAAGCCACCCCCGTGGCTCCGTCAGACTGAATCCTGTCAGGACAGTCTTGTAATCTGACCCCCAAGATTCTATGGCCAGATGTACTGCCTGAAACTTCCAACAAAGCTGAGGCAAGGTCATCTAACCTGGACCATCTCCCCTGGACAGAATCTTCTTCCAGGGCTGCTCCCCAGCCTAGAAGGCTGGCATGTTGTTAACACCCTGCAGGATAAAGAATTTCCCTCCTGCTGGATAACAACCATCAATGTCAGCTCTGACCTATGTTGGTAGCCAAGCATATTGGAAACAAGCAAGGCCTGAATCCTCTTTATTCCAGACCGACAGGATGGTGTCTTGAAGCTTTTGAATAAAACTGTGCGTAAGGGACGGCATTGAAGGAGGCCACCATTTCCCCTAAAAATCTCCTGCAGCTGAATGAAGGAATTTTCCTTTATCCTGATAAGTTGAATTAGTCCTACAATGGAACTGATTCATGTCTGGGGTAAGAATACCTTCTGTATGGTATCTATAACCAGCCCCCAAGTAACCTCCTTGATGCTTTTAAGGAGAATCTTCCTAGGCTGAGAATCCAATCTAGAGATTTCAGATATTTACAGCTGAGATCAGACTTTTTTTTAGACCTGAGACTGAATGATCTATTAAAAAGTAGATCCTTTTAATAGGCTAGGACCGTTATGCCTTGAGCCCTTAACCTGGTTAAAGGAGGTGCCAGAATCTTTCAGAACACTTGTAGTGCTGTGGCTGTGCCGGATGGCAGTGCCACGATTAAAAAAAATATATATATTTCAAACCGCAGACATTTCTGGTAAGCGGGAAACTTTGGCACATGGAGATGTGCAACTCCCCTCCTTGAAGGATGGACACAGCCGATCGAAGAAAAGAACGGATGTTCAAGTGCCGATTCAGATCTCCGAGATCTAGAATGGGTCTGACCTCTGTTTGGCTCAGAGACCTTAAAAAGTTTGCGCGAAAAAAAAACCCTGTCCCACTAAGGGAATGTCTGATATCACCGACTGGGATAACAGCTGATCCAGAGGTCAGAAAGAGAGACTTTTCCTTTTTTCCTCTGGAACCTTAGGAGCATTCTTTGAGGAGATGGACACTCTTGCATAAAAACTGCCACATCAGCAGCCCCAAGGACCCCACAGGCAGCACCCAAACAGGGCCCGAACCCCGGACCCTCAGATCGAAAGCTGACTGGGCCATACGGGCTCTTGAAACTGCAGATGTAACCTAGAGAAGAAAATTGCAGAAATCCTTCTGCTCTTAACATTGTTCCTGCCAGACTTTGAGAATCGCAGGACCTTTCCCCTCACCTGAAGGAGTGGGGTTGCTCCTTCCTGAGAAGGCCTTAGCATTCTGCTTCATGGGCTTTCTACCCCCACGATACTGATGCTGCCCCTGGAACTAAGGCATAGGAGAGGCTGCACGATTAAAGGAGAACCGTTTGAACCTCCTTTTACTGGCAAAGAGAGCTTTAACTCTTTTGGATGTACTTATCCACTCTAAATATTCGTACCCCAGGAAGGGACACAGACTGGCTAAGGGTTTTCACCTGGTGCTTCGCCTAAACAATATTTCAGCCACGGACCTCTGCAAAAATGCACTAGTCCATGTATAAGCCTTAGGACTTAAACAATCAATCCTTCATAGCATCTGTGGGACACAGTGCGTCAAATACACCAGCCCCTTGCCAGGCCTGTTGATCAGGCAGAGCTTTCAGGTATCTCACACCTGTTTCTTAACCCCTTGGAGTCCACACTTTCCAATGCATTGGCGTGACTCAAAATGTGCTCCACCAAAATAGTGGAGCAGACGTTAAAGGACTGAGCTACTCCAATTGCAGCCAGAACTGCAAAAGACATCTTGTCTTTAAAAGGAAAATCCAACCTTAACTTGCTGGATCCTTCAATATCAGTGCATCATCCACTGGACATGTGAGACTCTGCTCACTGCGGTGAATGGAGCATTAATAGCTGGAACCCCCCATTTCTTTCATAGAAATGTTCCCATTCAGAAAATATAGCTATGCATGAATAGGAAAAACACTCCCCAGGGGGAGGTTCAAATGAACCCCATTAGAGGTAGATACAAGAGCCTGTGCTGCAGGCAACAACAGGGTCGAGTAAGGGAGTAGACAAACACCTGACTTGTGCAGCTACTCCCTCCGTGTTAGGAAAAATAAGTAACTTCAATATTTGGGAAGATCTACCTCATTCTCAGCCTCCTGCACCTCAAAAGGGCCCAGAGGACTAGATGGGAATCTGCTAAGTTTAGTCCTACTATGGAGAGACATAGCAATCTTAAATGGTAGAAGAAAAAAAAACTGTATGAAATACACAGGGACAGAAGTGTTCTACCCTTGATGGCTCATCTGACTGGCCGTATATTTCTTTTTACTTCTCAGGGGAGGAAGACAGACATTCTTTTGGAAGGGTTTTTAGTTTGTTGTATACCATTAACCCCTTAGAACCCCTAGAGGAGTTCCTGGTCCCTTTGTCACTCATAGCTTACAGTACAAAGCAGAGGCAGTACCAGCAAAAGAATGTTACACTTGCTAGGCTATAGTACAGTACAAAAGCTGCTATTAGTCCTAGCTATACAGTACAATGTTGTCAACAAAAGGGGGATGCCTGTGTCACCAAACCTGACCAGCAACCACTCTGCTCTGTCCCTCCACCTTCAGACTGCAGCTTTTGCGCTTTTTTAGCTTAAATTATTTCCTCCACGTGTGGCCGACGTCTGACGCCGTTTAGCCACGCGCCCCCCAATGCGAAAACACCCCCCTTACTATTTCAACAGGGAAGTGTGTGAGCGGTGGCATAATGGCGGGCGGTGGCGCCGGGGGGGGTGGGTAAATCCTCAGCCTGACGAGTGGCCAGGACCTGCCCAAAAAAACGTTTTTTTTTTTTTAAGAAAAAAAGAGGCAGCTGGCTGGCATTAAAAGGATCAAAAACCACCAATCTGTGGGCTCAGGGAGTGATCAGAATCCCCCCTTCATACCTGAGGGTCTGAGCTGGCTTGAATGGAGAGGAGAGTCGAGCTTCTGCTGGTTCCAGCGTCAAAATGGTGAGCGCTCAATACAGCCCCCAGTGGTGACACAGACATGACATGACAACACAATACATGGAAGGATAGATTCCTGAGAAATTCTCCCCTACCTTTCCTCGCCGCAGGGTTTATCAGAGAAAAAAAAAACAAAAAAAAAAAACACAATCTTTGCCCTTCGCGGTAGGCTCTGAGACCTTGAAAGGAAACCTTCAGGAACAGGGGTACACTTAGGTAATCCCGCAATCCTGGACCTGCGAGAAGACCCTGCCAGTAAACTTTTATTGGTTTTACTACCAAAAAGTACTGGATCTCAGGGCCCAGCTTTAAAAGCATTCGCAAGTAAAACCTTGCGTCTTCCGATGCCGAGGCCCGGGTACCATTCATTTAGTCCATTATGGAGAAAACAGAACGGATCTGGTCAGGATGGCTGGCTCTCAAAGGATTACTGCCCGTGGAGCTCAGTACACATCCTTACACGTGCCCAACACCTTAAACACTGGCGAAAAAACGGAGGACTCCCAGTAATGGGAGGGGGTTATATGGGGGAAGTTCATGCCTTAAGGGGAGTGCCAGTGTCCAGCACCTGATACGCCGATATAACCCACATAGTTATTACTATGGCTCTGTGTCCCCTGATGTAAGAAAATAAATATACCTGGTGGGCAACGCAGAACTGTAAAGTTTTGCCCAGGATAGGATCCAACGTAGCAGTCTTGCCATGACAACACTTCTGTTTTTCCCCTGACGGCTATTGTATGCCACCATGTTGGCATTGTCCAACTGATCTTTATATGGATGAACCTTCATTAGGATGGTCAAATGCACAGACAGGGTGCACTTGAGTCTTCCCTAGCCCAAAAGGCTTGCATCAGTTCTGCGGATCTTCCACAGGATGGGGAGAACAGACTTTCCTTATTCCAGAGCCAAATTCCCAAGCAATTTTTTTTTCTATGAAGAAATACAACCAAAGCACGTTTGGCTGTACTTCATGTGGATCACAGAAGAGCAGTTCATTCTGCACTCCTGTGACCCATTTTTGTCAGACAGCAGGTTGAGCCTGCGGTTGGCTGAAGTCACAGAGCCAGTACAAGGCTGGGGCAAGGTCACAATAATAAAGTCGCCCACAAACCCTGGACAGCTACATGGCTCAGCCTCTCAGCAAGCCTGAGCCAGCTGCTCCCGCCCCCCTCCAGAGGCCAGTTTTTCAGTGAGCACTGGGGGGGGGGGGGGGGGGCAGAGCTGAGAAACGGGGACTTACGGTAAAGGCAAAGATTGTTTCCTTGATAGTGCTGGAAACTCAGAGGTGGCTGTGGATGGGGAAACCAGGGAAACAGCCCACTTTTTTTCCCCATGCTGAATGTAGGTTTTAGAGTTCTTGAATGGAATGGAGCAGAAAATACTGCCTCGTAGGAGACCACCATTAACCCAGAACTGTCATAGCAAATCTCATTGTGGGATTTATTTTGGATCTCAATTGTCAAGCACAATAATATTATATTATAGAAAGAACCTTCTTTTCTGGAAGATAGACCTTTAGTTGAGACCTATCTAGAATTAGACACAAATATTGTGGGTGCACAGAGGGCTGAAAAGCAGATGAGAGGCTGAAAGGCAGTGCGACAAACTAAAAATGGTCACATGTCACTGCAAAAAGTGGAAAACACTGATGTAAACACTGGCAAATGGGAACATGTAAATATGCATCCTGTATGTCCACTGATGCCATGTGTTCTGCTTGTCTCAGACAGGCAATTACTGACCTTGCAGATTCCATATGAAATTTTGGAATGTAAAGGAATGAGGGATTTCAAGATCAGGATAGAACAGATAATTCTTTTAGGCTTGGTACAGTGAACAAGTTTGAAAATAATCCCTTGAACCTGTTCTGTGGTAGTACTGGTACGACTGCCTGGGACAAGAAGTTGGTCATGGAAAATTTGAATGCTCTTGGACAGCCTTTGGCTGAGGAGATAGGGTTTAGAACTCTATTATATATCCTTTAGACAAATTTAGAATCCTTTAGAAAATGCCGATTGAACCCACTGGTCTGGGATGAATGGGAAGGGATAGAAACTGCAACAGGTGTCTCGCCACTCTTAGGGATGAGGGTGCCCTTTCAGTGTTAAAAGTGCTTTGGGGAGAGTTTGTTGGCCTTTGTGGACCTAGCCCTGTGCTGAAAGGAAAGGTGGAACATAGGCTTTAAAGTTGGAGGTGCTCTATGTTTGGGAGGAGTTAGAACCACATGAACAAGAGGGCTTTGTTACCATTCCCTGAGGAAACAAAACTTTCCTCCAGTGACTGTTTAATGATCTGGTCAAGCTCCTCTCCAAACACATGATCTTTCTTAAACGAGCATATGTGTAAGACACCTGTTAGAGGCAGGCTCTGCTGTCAAAGCATTTAACTAAATAATTCTCTGCATATGAGCAGATGGGGACCATTCTGAATATTTATCTCATGCTGTGGTCCAGGGCATCTACACAGAAAATAGCAGATGGAAGTAGTTGTAAATTGTTCTCAAACTGCAATATCCAGAATGAATATGGCTATATTGGTTCTTCATTATCTTGGGCCAGTTAGCTGTGGTTTGATATACTGAAATAGCACACAAGAGTTGGTTGCAGGACTGGGCCTGGCAGGGGCAAAGAGCTTTAAAAAGCATCTCACATTTTCTGTCCAGAAAATATCTTTAAAAGATGGATTATTTTCATTGGGTACAGTGCAGTGTTTGTTTAGGATAGAGACAGCAAGGACAAATCACAGAAATAGCCCACTATTTTCAAAACTCTTTTTCAACAAAGTTCAGAAAAGATTTGTGCGCTAGTGAAAATACTTTCAGGCGTGTCATCCTAGACTGAACATACGACTTGTTCGTGAATGGGGAAAATTTTGCCAGACTTAGTAGGTCTCTTTGTGCCAAAGCAGGGGTGACAAAAGGATACTTTTGCAGAAAAAGGGAATAAGCTTTTGAACATTTGCAAGCATATTGTGGAAAGCTCCCTCTTCAATAAAGCAGACGAGAGCGGGGAAGAAAAACTTTTCTGTAGCTTCCTCCAACACAGCCTCTACATTCCCTTCATTACCCTCTGATTCAGCACCCTCTACGAGCAGCATTTGTAGGGACAGAGTCTGGCTAAAAAAACAGGAGTAGGAATAGAAGAGGCGGGGTGAGTAAGCACGTTTGTGTGAAACGCGTCCACTGAGCACCTTATTGGATCAATGTATGTCATGTTCATGGTTTTTAAGGAATTTTCAATAAACTTTTGATTTTAATTCTGGATGTGCCGCCAATTTTGTCTGTTTCGGTTAAAAAGACTCAGTTAGACTTACCGGTGACGGTATTTCTAAGAGCCTTTCAGGACAACCCCGGAGAGAGTGTAGCTCCACCTTGCAATCAGGAAACACATGCCCACTTTAAAAACACCTCCTCCTCCTCCATGGCTTCAGTTATTGTGGCCTTCCGACGCTGGAAAACAAAGCACAGAAAGCACAACACCATGGTAGAACTTAATACATTTACTAAGCATAACCTAGGGAGGGAAGTAACGGTTGTCCTGAAAGGCTCTTAGAAATACCGTCACCGGTAAGTCTAACTGAGTCTTTCTCAAATCGCCTTTCAGGACAACCCCGGAGAGGATAACCGAGAAACTTACCCTAGGGCGGGACTACTGCCTGCAGTACCTTCCTGCCGAAGGCCTGATCTGCTGCAGACAGTAGATCTAACCGGTAATGCCGGAGAAATGTCGAATAACTGGACCAAGTGGCAGCCTTGCAGATTTGTTCAGGCGTGGCACCAGCCCTTTCAGCCCAGGAAACTGCCGTGGATCTAGTAGAGTGGGCAGCAATACCTGAGGGAGGTATTTCTCCTTTTGCTTTATAGGCTTCTGTTATAGCCAACTTAAGCCACCTACCCAGCGTACTTTTAGAAGCTTTCTCCCCCTTGCGTGATCCAGAAAATATCACAAAGAGGGCGTTTGATTTTCTAAATTCTTTAGTAACTTTCAGAAACTGTAAAAGACATCTTCTCACATCCAATGTGTGAAAAACTTCCTCTCCTGCATTTGCTGGGCTTGCAGAGAATGTAGGTAACACTATTTCCTGTGATCGATGGAAAGTTGAGGATACTTTCGGTAGGAATGCTGGATCCGTCCTCAGTACCACCCTGTCCTGATAAATTCTAAGGAAGGGTTCTGTAATAGCTAGAGCTTGGAGCTCGCTGACTCTCCTGGCCGAGGTGATGGCCACCAAAAAGATTGTTTTTAAAACCACCTTCTGCAAAGAAGCTTCCTGTAAGGGTTCAAACGGTGCTCCCGAGAGACCCTGTAAAACTGTAGACAAATCCCAACTGGGAAAGTCTTTAAGGGCTACTGGTCTATTTCGAGCAAGAGCCCTAAAAAATCTAGAAATTAAAGTTTCTTTAGATAAAGTCTTTTCAAAGAAAACTGATAAGGCAGCCACCTGAGTCTTCAGGGTACTGGCTGCGAGACCCTTCTCCATTCCTTCATGGAGAAACTCCAAGACGGACACCGTGCTCTTGACCTTGAGTTCTCTAGAACTGCACCAGGAGTTGAACTTTTTCCAGACCTTCATGTAAATTGCCTGTGTAACTGCCTTCCTACTGGACAGCAGGGTCTTTACTACTTTATCTGAGAGACCTTTAGCCTTTAACAGGTCCTCCTCAGAAACCAGGCGGTTAGCTGCAGGAGTTCCACTTCTGGATGACTTACTGTCCCCTGGGATAACAGATCTTTTCTGAGTGGTAACCTCCATGGGGGCTTCGAGGCTAGGTTTCGAAGACCCGCGAACCAGGGTCTTTTTGGCCAAAAAGGAGTGACTAGTATTAAGTCTGTCCTTTCTTCCCTGAATTTCCTCAGTACTAGTGGAATTAGAGGAAAGGGGGGAAAGGCATAGCACAGCTGGTAATGCCAGGGGTGAGCGAATGCATCCAACCCTATTGCTGCATCTCCTCGGTGAAGAGAAAAGAATCTGTCCACCTTTGAGTTCTGCTGGCTGGCAAAAAGGTCTACCTGAGGAACCCCCCAGGCCTCGGAGATCATCAGGAACACTTCCTGATTCAGACTCCATTCTGCCTCTAGCAATTTGCGCCTGCTTAGGAGGTCCGCAAACAAATTCTGAGAGCCCTTCAGATGCACTGCCGATAGTGAGGCTGTGTTCTGTTCTGCCCAGGCTAACAACAGATTGGCCAGCTCCATCAAGCTCCTGCTTCTGGTTCCCCCTTGCTTCATAATGTAGGTAACCGCTGTTGTGTTGTCTGACAACACCTGAACATGGTGACCTCTCAAACTCTGCTAAAATGCCACTAAACCCAGAAAGATCGCCTTCAACTCCCTCCAGTTGGATGATCTTTGAGCTTCCTGTTTGGACCAGACCCCCTGAGATGTCTGACCATCCAGATGGGCTCCCCAGCCCCAGGCACTTGCGTCTGTAGTAAGGCGCTTGTCCACAGGAAAGGTCCACACCAGGCCCCTTGAGAGGTTTGCCTGGTCTCTCCACCACCAAAGAGCCCTTTTCGTCTTTGACGAAATTTTTAGCTGTTTTTCCAAAGGATCCTGATGGGACCAGCTTGACAGAACCTCCCTCTGAAGGGGTCTGGAATGGAACCTGGCCCACTGAACAGCCGGGATTGCTGCCGTAAGCAGGCCCAGAACTGCCATAGCCATCCTGACTGAGACTGTCTGGTTGCTCTGTATCCGCTGTACAGCTAGCTGTAACTTTTCCTGTTTTTCCAACGGCAGGAAAACTTTCTGGAGAATCGAATTTAATGTATACCCCAGAAATTTCATTTCCTGTGAGGGGGTCAGGATTGACTTCTCTAGGTTTAGAAGCCATCCCAGGCCCTCGAGGTGAGACTGGGCCCTCTGGAGATTGACTAGGGCCTGCTCCCTGGAGTCTGCAAAAAACAAAAGGTCGTCCAGATAAGGAACGACTGGAATCCCCTTCAATTTCAGGGGTTCCAAAGCCTCTGCCATAATCTTCGTAAAGACCCTGGGAGAGGACGAGAGTCCGAACGGCAGAGCCCTGAATTGGAGGTGCCATACCGAACTCCCTACCTTCAATGCCAGGCGCAGGAACTGCTGCGATGCCTGATGAATTGGTATATGAAGGTAGGCATCCCTTAGGTCCAGGGATGCCATGAAGCATTCTGGGGTCAACAGCTTTGTGATGGAGAAAATTGTATCCATCCTGAAATGTTTGTACCGAATGAACCTGTTCAGGAATTTCAGATTCAGGATTAGACGGTACTTCCCTGAGGGTTTTTTCACCAGAAAAATATGTGAATAAAAACCCCCGCCCTGCTGGTTTACTGGGACTTGAATCAGAACCTCTTGCTGTATCAGCTCCTGTAACAACAGCTTCATTGCAGAGGCCTTCTCCTGATCCCTTGGCAATGTTGTCACATAAAACCTGCTCGGGGGTAGTTCTGAAAACTCCAACCTGTACCCCTGATTGACAACGCTCTTCACGAACAGATTTGGAGACAGCCTGTCCCATTGTTCGCGAAAAGCTGACAGTCTCCCCCCCACTGGGGAGATATTGTCACTTGTTCTTAGGGGACTGCTCTGGGGGAGATCTAAAGAGGACTCCACCCCTGCCTTTGCCCTTCTGTGAACCCCATCTGCTCTTGGTCTTTTTTATGGGACTGCTGAAAAGCACGAAAATTCTTTTTAGCAATCTGCTTTTTCTTAACTGGAAAAGCCTTCTTTTTATCGGCTGTTCTATCCAGCACAGACTCTAAATCAGGACCAAAGAGCAAGTCACCCGAGAAGGGAAGACCACACAGCTTGACCTTAGAGGCAGTGTCCCCATACCATGTTTTCAGCCAAACTGCTCTCCTGGCTGAATTTACAAGAGCCGAAGACCTAGCGGCCAGTTTAACTGATTCTGCTGATGCATCCGCCATGTATTTGACTGCATTCAGGATCAGTGGAAAGGACTCTAAGAGATCCTTGTGGGGTGTCCCCGCCTCAATATGGCTCTTCAGCTTCTCTACCCAACATTCCAGATTCCTGGCCACCACCGTAGCTGCCATTGCTGGTTTTAGACTGACTGACGCAGCATCCCAAGCTTTTTTAAGGATGGAGTCAGCTTTTTTGTCCATTGGGTCTTTAAGGATCCCCATATCTTCAAAGGCTAGATCCGTTCGTCTGGATACCTGCGAGAAAGCTGCATCGACTCTGGGTTTCTTGTTCCAAACCTCTGAGTCCTTATCTTCGAAGGGAAACCTTCTTTTGAGAGCTTTAGAGAAGAAAGGGGCTTTTTCTGGGTCCTTCCACTCCTTTCTCACTGAGTCTGAGAGGACCCTGTGGACAGGAAAAACTCGCCGTTTTGTTTCGTCCAACCCCTGGTACATTTTGTCATGAACTGACAGTTGTACTTTTTCTTCCTGAATTTCTAGAGTAGTGTAGATTGCTTTTAAAATATCATCTACTTCCTCTAGTGATAGCTTGAATTTGGAGCCCCTGCTATCTTCTTCCTCTTCCTCCTCCTCAGAATCCCTGAAGGAGATGAGAGTACTACCCCCTTCGTCTCCAGACTCTTCAGTTTCCACCTGTCTGGATGACGACGCCCTGGGGCTGGGCGGTAAGTTCTGAGGCTCGGTCTGTGCGGGAGGGTTTTGTATCAGGATGGACTTGACTGAACTCAAAGAGTTTGTCAGCTCTTTAACCGAAGAAAACAAATCCTTATATTGTTGAGATGTTTCCTCTTCCATCAATTCTCTGATACAATTTCTGCACATTGCCTTCTGCCATGAATCTCTGAGGGGGGTTTTGCAAGAAGGACATTTTCTCTGACCTGGTCTAGCTTTTCCTAGTGATTTTTCCTGAAACGACATACAGGTTTAATTCACTAAAAGCTCTCAACAACCAGTTGCTTAACACCAAGCCAGTGCAGAGACCCACCACCAAACAGACCTACTAGTGAGACCCCAGAACTAGGCTGCAAAAGGTCAGAGCGAAGTCCACCTCTGACCTGCAGCGACAGGCCCCCAAGAGGGGGGAACAAACAAAGACATACCCACAGTAAAGCAGAGGGTGCCAGTGCACCTTACGTACCTGGGCTGGACCGGTGCTGGGGGCGCCTGTCTCCGCCATAGCTGGCTTGCACTCTTCCATCGTTTGAGTGAGGCAGCTATTTTACAAACAGCTCTCATTTTAAATTTTCCCGGCCGCCGCGTCATCAAGGCCGGCCGGAAGCGGAAGCACACGGTCACCTGACCCGCCCCATGACCCCTGCGTTCCAGGCGCTGAACCACGGCGCCACGCCCCCTCAGAGCGCCCGCGCGTCACCGTGAACGACGCCGTCGCCGCCCGGGACCCGGCGCCGAAAACGGAGCCATGCCGCTGACCTGCAGCGGCCTCCGCCAGCAACAGAGCCCTCCCTGCGCTAACAAGCGGACACCGGGCACCCGACGCCGGCACTCCGAGGGTCCTTACTCCCGTGAGATGGCGGGACCAGGAGCTCCAGGAGTCCTCTCCCCGTGGAGATGCTGCTGGGGGTCAAAGAGAAACAACCTGCAACAAAAGGTAAGCCTTACTCCCCTGCAGAGAGTGTAGCTCTCCCTGGTTCAGGCACATGCTTCCTCCAAGGAGGAAACACAATAACTGAAGCCATGGAGGAGGAGGAGGTGTTTTTAAAGTGGGCATGTGTTTCCTGATTGCAAGGTGGAGCTACACTCTCTCCGGGGTTGTCCTGAAAGGCGATTTGAGAAAGGTAAGATGTTTTTGAGCTATGGACAAAGCTTGCTAAATTAAGGCCATAATCTGTCTGTGAAATTGTGATACAGACATATCGGCTTTTGTCAAATATGCTGCTTGTTGCATGCCTGAAATAGAGCTAGAATCAGATACTAAAACCAATATTAAGACCAGTTTCTGCTCTGCTGCAAGGGATGATTCATCACGAGTATTGTGCAGACTTTCAGCAGAGGGAAGGTTTGCCTGCTGTTTGGAATGGGCTTCCTTTTTTTCTGGTCTCCGCAATATCTACAAGTAAAGGTATTTCCCCTGTGGCATACTCAAGAGGTAGTGTGTGGGAAATACGGTAAGTCTGTCTGGTAGCAGTAGGTAGTAAACCATTCTACAAGGGGTCTTCAGGGACTGGGTTCAATTGTCATGGACCAGTCCTGAACTGAATCACGCCCTTCAGCTATCAACGCATTTCCAGTACCAAGGTGAGCATCCCACAAAGAATCCCATGCCGGAAGCAACAAATACAGGCTATCCTCAGTGTGGGGGTCCAGGTATGGCTTCCAAGGTTTTAACAAAGTTGCACTTTGGTGGCACAGTGGTGTAGTGGTTAGCACTCTCACCTAGCAGTAAGAAGGGTCACCGGTTCAAATCCCAACCAGGACACTACCTGCCTGGAGTTTGCATGTTCTTGTGTCTGCGTGGGTTTTCTCCGGGCACTCCGGTTTCCTCCCACAATCCAAAAACATGCAGGTAGGTTAATTGGCTTCTGTCCAAAATTGGCCCTAGTATATGAATGGGGACCTTGGTTGAGGGTAGGGACCAATGAGAGTGTGCAATGGACAGGGACAACTGTAGACACTCAGGATGGACTGGTGTCTTTATTCAACCATACAAACTATGATCTGGATACATGGCTGCAATAGAAAGTGATGGTCAATTGAAGAATTCTTTAGGAAAATAATAAAGTAGTTTCTCTTAAAAGGAGAACATGTTCATTACCTACACACTAGCAAAAAATCTGAGGACCCTCAGAGTGGGGTAGGGTTATAGGGGGCACTCCTCAAAGACTTGCTGGTGTCCAGTCACCTGAAGGTACAAGCCTTTAACCCAGGGGTCTCAAACTGGCAGCCCTCCAGCTGTTGCAAAACTACAAGTCCCATCATGCCTCTGCGTGTGGGAGTCATGCTTAAAACGGTCAGCCTTGCAAAGCCTCATGGGACTTGTAGTTTCGCAACAGCTGGAGGGCCACCAGTTTGAGACCCCTGCTTTAACCCATGGTCTAGGACAGGGATATGCAATTAGCCGAGCGCCAGCTGTTGCAAAACTAGTCCCATCATGCCTGGGTGTCATGGTTGTCAGAGTCTCGCTATGCCTCATGGGACTTGTAATTCTGCAACAACTGGAGGTCCGCTAATTGCATATCCCTGGTCTATGAGTACTCTGCCTGTGTCCTGTACAATTAAGATAAAATGTTTGGCTTTAAAGAAAAATCCACCAAAAAATGGATGAGAGCTTTTGGCAGGATTTGGTCAATCAGATTGCTCACATGAATTTTGGTTGGTTCATCCAGCTGTGAAACATCTTGCCCAGCAACAGCGTGGGCACTGGTAGCATATAATTAATTCAGTCTCAGTAGATTAGGAACAGAGGATTTCTGCTGCTACATTGGTGCTCACTGTGTTATTAGGGTCTGGAACTACTGGCCTACTGAGACTGCAATGCTCATTTCTGCAGACTGCCTTACTGAGGTCTATTGTGAGGGCTGGCAGGGCTGTGCAAACCAATGACACTTTGTTTCCCAGGTGGCTTTTGCAGTGCCAATCTTCTGTTCTGCAACTGTCACTTCTTGCTGGCTGCTCTTCAGGGACCACTCTACATTTTAACCACTTGCTGACCAGTGACCACCGTGCACACATATATGTCGGCAGAATGTCAAAGGCAGGCAAATGGGCATACCTGTATGACCCTTTGAATTTGCCATTGGGAGCAATGATCTTTGTCATGTTGTAGTTAGCCCATCCCCTTCCACAGTTAGAATCACTCCCTAGGACACACTTAACCCCTTGATAGCCCCCTAGTGTTTAACCCCTTCCCTGCCAGTGTAATTTATACAGTAATCAGTGGCTATTTGCAGCTCTGATCGAGGTATAAACGACAATGGTCCCAAAATAGTGTCAAAAGTGTCCGCCAATAGCGTAGTCCCAATAAAAAGCGCAGATCACCGCCATTACGAGTATATAAAAATAAAATAAAAATGCAATCAATCTACCCCCTAGTTTGCAGACGCTATAACTTTTGAGCAACCAAAACATTTTTTGCGATTTTTTTTTTTTTTTTACCAAAAATATGCAGAATACATATCGGCCTAAACTGTAAAAAAAAATAATTGTTTTATATATTTTTTGGGATATTATAGCAAAAAAGTTTAAAATATTGCTTTTTCTTTCAAAATTGTCACTCTTGTTTATAGAGCAAAAAATAAAAAGCAGAGGGGATCAAATCCAACCAAAAGAAAGTTATATTTGGAGAGGGGGGGGGGACATCAGTTTTGTTTGGGTACACTCCCGCGCAATTGTCAGCTAAAGCAACGCAGTACAGAATCGCAAAAAATGCTCTGGTCAGGAAGGGGGTAAATCCTTCCAGGGCTGAAGTGGTTAACAATAGACAAGGGCTCCGAAGTGCAGTCTGCAAGTAGAGGAGACAGCTGCAGATCACAGAAGGGGACCCTCAGGGATTTCCCCCCCCAACTTGGTGAGGTGAGAGGAACAGCAGCTTATGGAAAATCAGCCACAGGTTACTGGGAATAGTGAAGACTATACATTGCATGGAAGAAAACATTGTTGAGAGGGAATAGGAGAGTTCTGGCTAAAAACGTAAAAGCGCATACCCTTGCGTTGAAACCAGAGCTAGACTTACCACAATATCTCTTGATATGAATAGAAATGCAGCTTTCACTTTTCTGTACCAGTAACAAGAAATAAAAGTAAATGAGACTATAGCCAGGCAATCTTTATTGCTCACCTTTCACACAAACAGCATACGTTCAGCTGGCTTCCTTCACAGCTTAACATGGCTTATTTACACAGTAAACCCAGCAAAAAGCATAATGTAGCTCTTGGAAAAGATCACACATCCACAAAGGTTTTGCTTCTTTTTAAATATTCCGGGCATAAACCCACTTTGCTCACAGAGTAGTGCATTCGTTGGGAGGCAGAAGAGGAAAAAAAAATGGGGATAAAAGTGGTGTGAAATCTTGCACACACAAGGGAGGAAAAAAAAGTTTAACGGTTTTCAAGTAATTTATCTGAAAATATTAGTGTTTTATGAAAGCAGCCGAGTCCTTTAAGGCAGCCACATTTGACATTTGAAGACCACAGCTATGACTTGCTTAAGCAGCACTGATCCCCTTGAGCTGAATGTGATGTGCAATTGTTAGATGAAAGATGGAAGGCTTGATTGCCCTAAATACTGCCGTAGAGCTCATGTAATAATGATTACCTTATCAGAAAAAACAAAATAGCAACACAATTTTTAAAGGGAAAGTGAACTTTAAAATAAAAGGGGGGCTTATCTTTTTTGCCCCCTTTCCCTGACTTAACCAAATCCGCACCCTGCCCCTCCAACACATGCATACTTAAGTCAATCTGATGGGCATGGTTTCATTGTTTGTTGGCACCCAGAGATGCAACTCTTCCCTGCTCTGGCCGCACCTGCACATTAATTTTCCCACAGACTTATACAGGACCATCTCAGGAATTGAGGCAAAGGGACACTCATGCTCAGGCGCAGCACTGCTGGATGTAAACAAATAGTATAGTCACAATCTTTAGATCAAGGTGTGTACACTTCTCTGAAGGGGGGGGGGGGGGGGGGGGGGTTAGGTCACGGTAAGTGGACAAAAATAAAAATATGCACTTTGTTTTAAAGTGCACTTGTACTTTAAAATAAAAAAATTGCACAATTTAATGCATGCAGCATATGCATTTGAAGGCAGTGTAAAACTTACACATTCATCATATAAACATTATGTCAAAACCACAGAGCTGTTAGTCTTTCATATGTAATGCAAGAAGGAAAAACATGCTAAGGGCATACTCAATAAGACAATCAAGAAAGTGCGGTAACTTCTATTCTGTTAGGAAATTTGAATGTCATTAAACCTCTCTAACTGTCCTTTATGGTAGAATATGGTTGACATGGACACATCTCCTTTTCTTTTTATATCCATTTTTCATCATCATATGTACGTGTGAAGAGACTAGCAACATATTTATATGAAATTGCTGGATACCTTAAACTAAAAAGGAGCTCAAATAAATCCCAAACAAGGTTAAATATATTTTCACTTTACTTAGAAAAATATTTATATAAAAAGGAAACATAAAACAGCCCATTTACAAAAAAGAATGAGAAAAAAATGCAAACAGAAATGGAGGAGTTGCCCATAGTGACCAATTAGGATGTATACTATTCTCCGGGAAAATAAAACAAGGAAACCTACTTGTCATTTTGGGTTGACTCCACATTTGTTACAATGTGTTTTCCCCCCTATAATTTTTTTCTTTTCTTTTTTATATAAAGATGCCCTAGTTTTGCAACAGAATATACTATTAGCACATTCCAATTTTACAGTTAACAACCATTACCATATTTATTTCAAATAAAAATTTTTTTTTGAGATGTAAGGTGATAATGGCATCTTGTGTATAAAGTCACACTTGCAGATCTGTGCTATGAAGTTACCATCCCAGCAAGTTTACTTGTATAGTGCTCAATAGGCTGTCCTTGCCTAAAACAAAAATCAGACCGATTAAAATCTGACAGGCTAAAACAAGGAAAGGAGTATGCATTTGTTTTGTAAAGCAGATCTTTAATTGGGGCGGGTTGTAAAAAAAAAAAAACTGTCCTGAGCCAAGCAAATACACAGGTTTACTAAACAGGGCACTAATCACTGTCCGCTCAAGTAAATACATTTCTGGGTGGAGCTTTTTATTTAGCCTTTGAATATTACCACCGATTAGCCATCTCTGCAAACAGTATTTTCTTTGAGAATTTTGGAGTGAAAAATGTAACCAACAAACCGCATCTGAATAAACCAAACAGTGCGAACACAATTTTTTTGTTATGTATCAAAGCTATGGGACAGCGTAAAACAAAACCAAAAAAAAAACAAAAACTAAAAAAAAAAAAACCTTTCTGATCAGGTTGTCACAACTATTACGTGAGCTCTACTTAAAGTGAAACTAGAATGATCTCAACTGGTGTAATGTCTTCCTTGTCCAAAACCAGACTGATTATATTGATAACCTCCATGCTGAAAGTGCTGCTCAAACTGACCACCTTGGTTGTATGTTTGTGCACCACGGCCACCCCAACCCCCACCTTGCCCTCCTCTTCCACCACGACCACCTCTGCCTCCTCTTCTATCTCCACGGCCACTTCCTCGGTCATTGTGATGGCCACCATCTTGAAATCTGTTGTCTTGTTGATAGCCTCCTCCTTGATAACCACTACCAGAGTAGGATGAACCTTGGTAGCCTCCATAGCCTCCTCCCTGGTATCCACTTCCACCTTGATAGCCACCACCTCCGCCTTGATATCCACCTCCTTGATACCCTCCTCCGCCACCCTGGTAGCCTCCAGTTTGATAGCCAGAATCTCTAAAGCCTCCATCTTGGTAATGTCCACCAGAACCACTGCCACCACCATCTGTCCAGCCTCCTTGTACTTTATTTCCTCTACCTCCTCTGTTTCCTTGATCATAGTTACCACGTCCTCTTCCTCCACCTTGCTCATAGCCACCACGGCCACCTCCCTGTTCATAACCACCACGGCCACCTCCCTGTTCATAGCCTCCTCGGCCACCATAAGACTGTTCATATCCACCTCGACCTCCACCTCTACCACCACCTTGTTGTGGGCCATCTTGTCTCTTCTGCCACGGTGGCATTTCTGGTGGAGGAGGTTCTATTTCATTGGGTCTACCACCTCTGTCAGGAACTCTTCCCATTAACACCTGTAATAAAAAAATATTGTTTGTATGAACTGTGCAATATTAAAAGATAGTACAGCTCATCATAAGAGGGCAACAAAAATGGTATGGCTTAATACACAATGCACTTTATAACAGGAAAAACATGCTCAACTTGAAAATCGAAAGCAAGAAGCTTGGGTTGTATCTTGCACTTATGACCTTGTAGGATGCCATTATTAAGCTTCCCAGAACAACAAAGTTCCTCAAACAGTGTAGATTCAATCACAAGGGCAGTAAGGACAAAAGCATGGGAAGGGGTAGAAACTGAATTAAAGGAAGTCACCCATTGAGCTGTGACCTGTATTTAGTAGGTCACCTTGGGTCTACTGCTGTGATTGAAATGCAATGAAACATGTTCTCCTGTAAAAAAAATGTCAGTAAAGACAAGCAAGAGTATGTTTTTCTAAGTAGCCAGCTCACCCAGATTTTGCAATGTGTATCATAGTTTGCCCTTTGAATACAAAATCTATGCCATCAAATGTATCCTGATTTGTAACATTCATTCCACTACTGATGGTGGTGTGGAACTTTTCCAATATCTGGGGAACAAGCTTTTTGACACATTCAGGTGGTGGGGTAGCAATGGATATATGTAGGAGCAGAGACATCATTGACAACAATACAGCAGCTTTAAAAAGGAAAGCCACCTCCCAAAAGTAAAAAAATAAAAATTAAGCAAGCTCTGCCACTATGTGCATGCACATATGAATGCAAAGACACACGTATGAAAACACCAAGTATGCTACACACACACCAGTGTAAGAGCAATAATTCTAGGGCCAATATTTATTATTAAAGCTAAACTGATGACCTGTAGGGGCTGTAAACGCTTAGCTAATGGAAAATGGTGGATACTGAAATGCATCCCAATTTCACAATTTCAAAGAAGTACGCATGTGAAAATGTGCATTAATATTGTAGAACATAAAAATTTGGACCATCATTTTATTGTCTAGCGTCTGTGCCTTCAGAAAATATATACTGTGTTATATATATATATATATATATATATATATATATATATAAATATTTATTATCTTCTAATATATCGGTTTTGAAGTAGTTAAAACTTCCAGACTAAAATGCTTTTTAAACAGGAGCAAAAAAAAAAAAATAACAAAACCAGGCTCTGGCTCAAGGGTTAAAATTCTTCCTGATATATTGGTGTTGACAAAGAAAAAATGATTAAAGACCAGAAATTTGGACCTGTATGTCAGAGAGGGTGTTACTGATCCCAGAGGGCCAGGTAAACGCAAAGATATTAATTTGCAGCGGCCAGGAACAGTTTGTACAGCAGTAAGCTTACATGTAAAAGACCTGATGTAAGCAGTAATACTTCTATTTGAATTAAATGTTGCCATGGTTTTGGAAGGCTCTTGATGAAATAAAGGAGTTGAAACCATCCCAAAAAGTCTAGTGGAGTATGTCTCTATTTAGCTATTTCCAAAATATAAAGTGCCTTGACACCTTTCTAACATCATATAGTCCTAGCATGCTCTCTGTAGATCAGTGTTGCAAAGCTCTCTCATCCAGACCTGGGGGGAATTGGGGATTTTCAGGTAGTGGAATGAGGGGATAAGTACTAAGACCATGGAGCGATAAATAAATCCAGGCAAATTAATCACATGTAAACTCACTTTCCCATTACCCCCGCTGACTCTGAAAGTCCTACTAGACTTTACCCATTGTCCCAGAACAAAAATGCCGTTGTGTGTGTGCGCGCGCGCGCGCGCGCGTGCGTGTGTGCATTAAAAAAAAAAAAAAACTTGAAACAATCCTTTTTTTTAAAAAGGAACATTTTATATACTAATATACAAGGAAGGATATTAATATTTATCAGACAGGTGAATTCCAAAGTCTAGGACTATCCCAGGACCCAGGATTAATAGTCAAGACATGTTGGCTTACAGACTAAAACATTCCCACCCCCAAATAATACAAGCTTGCCAGTTCATTGATATGGTGACTGGATTGGCTTCCTTTTTAAGGTTTTTCTTTTTACTTTATTTTCACCTGATAATCCTATCAGTACTCATTTCCTGTCCAAGGAGGAAGAGGATTGCCATCCTAAATTGCTCTCCTGGTTTGGACAACAAACACCTCCAGGTTATTTAGGCTACTTGCACATCATTTGGTTTAGAGGCGTATGTTACATCAGCTTTCTGTGCCATACAAAAAAAGTGCCCCAAACTTGTGTTCAGAGGGGAGTGTAATTTATGTCAGTACATGCGTAAAGTGGTCTAAATGCATGAATGTACATTTTTTCCAGTGGCTAGAATTAATGAATAGTTTAGTCAGAATGATTTTACTCTCATATGCTTCTAGACATTACTCTCATATGCTTCTAGACACCATACGCATATGCACGACATTAGAGAAGTTTTTATTTTGAGGCTTTTTGAGAATTTTACATATTTGAAGCATAAATTTATACGCCAGTGTGCATGTAGCCTTAAAGTTGAACATGAAAGTTACAAGGACAAAATTTCTGACAAGATCAATAGGCATCTGTTCTCAAAAAATAAGGCAAAAAAACCCCCCAAAAAAAACACACACACACCCCAACACTTAGGGTTTCCTGCGCTATACTATACATGTCTTTTGCATCGGGTGGTTTTGGTGTGCTTTCAGAAAATACACCAAAACCACCCAATGCAATAGAAGTTTATGTCAAAGTGCAGGTAACCCATACCAAACCCTCAGGTATACTGCAGGTAAACCACACCGCATCAGTGTTAAAATGCCCTAATTCAGTAGCTGCATCTAGACTGGTAAAGTGCAGTAAATTACATTTTTATTAATATATTTATACACGTCAACCCTAAAAATTGGGTTCACCAATGAAATGGTGATGACCTTTGGTGGACCAATTTTTTTCACAGGCAATGCTTTTAAAAGACCGTGCAGGTCATCAGTTTAAAAGTTTACTGTGAATAATGAGCCTAGAATTATTGCTCTCTCAGACCTAGAGTGAACAGATGCATGCTATTCACCCGTGAATTGAAGGGAGGCCTGGGGGTCCCAGATTTGACCAATTATTATGCCACACTGGCGCAACTTATTCGTTTTCATTCCCAGTGGGTCAATCCTTTGTGGATACCGTTGGAATCTTCTCACCTCTCTACTCCAATTTGTTATTACATGTGGCTAAAAGACAGAGACAGACCGGGTATAATATGTCTAACGCTTTCTTTTTCCCTGGGGCTATGGGACAGTTTGGCAAAAGGATACAGATTCAAATCCCCCCAAATGGCCCCTTTGGTGAGCAATCCAATGTTCCCTCCGGGTCTCAGTCCTTCTACATTTGAGTAGTGGATGATTAAAGGTTTTCTCCAACTCACAGATTTCTGCAGCCATAGAGGAAGGCTATCTAGAAGTACATTATAGGGAAAGTGCCTCCTCCCCACCAGGGAGCCATTTAGATATCCCCAAATAACGCATTTTCTGAACACTCTCAAACTCTCCAGTGACTTGACCTCTTCAACCTCAATGGAATATTTGTGTAGCACAGTGAATAAAAATACTGGTCATATATTTATGATATACACTATACCAGCCCTCAAAATTTTCACTCACCTGCTCGCATTCTGCGAGTGAAAAATTTGCTGGGGTGAGTGGAGAGGGGGCGCTGAGAGCAGATGAGTGACACTGAGTGCCCAGCTCTCCAGCTGCCTGAATGATAGGAGTGACAATGCCGTCACTCCTTTCATTCCAAGCATCACACAGTGCAGGCTCCAATGGCTGCTGAAGGAAGGATTTACAGTGGTAGTGAAAGTTAACCCCCACACATGCATTGTTCTTTATGGCAGCGAATGTTAACCTCCTCGACCCCTACTCCACCTTACATTGGTCCTCATGGCAGTGACATTTTAACCCACCATCCCTTCTGCATTTGTGGTAATGTCCATGAAAGTTAACCCCCCCCCCCACATTGGGGGCCATGGGAAGGGTTACATTTCAATGCCACTAACCACCAATGTAGGAGAGGGGGACATTGATACTTACACCTGTGCTAGCGGTTATTAATGCGTTCACGGACTTCAATGCTGGGAGTTACTAATGCGTCCTCTGATACCAGTGTTGGGGGTTATGATGATGTCCACCGACATCAATGCTAGGGGGTTATTAATGTGTCCTCCGATACCTGCGTTGGAGGTCATTATGGCATCTGGCACCAGTGCTGGGGGTTTGATGCATCCACTGACACCAATGCTGGGGGTTATAATTACATTGTAATTTAATTTGAGTTTAGGGGCTGGGTAGGAGTTAGGAGGGGTAACTGGAAGTGGGTAACTCCTAAGGCCTGGCTAGCAGATTTTGAGCCCTGCACTGTACTATATGAAGGGTCCACTAAACTGACTCACGACCTGAGAGCACCATATGGGTGCGATCCTTGAAGGTAGGACCGCAGAGCCCAGGATGCATTGTGGGGGGCTAAAATGCACTTCACGTAAGCTATTGGGCAGCTGTAACCATTAAAGGATAAGTCCACCCTAACACTAAAATCTCTACATCTACAGGCATCCATGATCTAACAATAACCTAACCCTGTGAACAAATCAGTATACATTTTTTTAAGACAATACTGTCTGGTCTCCAGCTGTGGAAGCTCTGCAGAGGAGACAGCCAAAAAAGGCTGTGAAATGAATGGGAAGTGACATCAACCATAGACTTACTTTGGGGCTTCTGTTGTCAGCTGTGTCCTCAGCACCCGCCTCCACAGAGAAGCTGTAGCCGACAGCTGAGGGCGGGGTCAGGGTTTTTCTCTTTACAGGGTTAGATAGGTTAGTGTTAGATTGTGGATGTCTGTAGATGTAGAGATTTTAGTGTTAAGGTGGACTTATCTTTAATGGACTCCAAGAAAGATGAGTAAAAAAAAAAAAAAAATCATATTTTCTCTCTCGTCCATTGAGGGACTGAGTCTTTAAAGCGGAGGCCTGCCCACAACTGCAAAAATTAAAAGCCAGCAGCTACACAAACAGCAGCTGCTGATTTTTTATAATAGAACACTTACCTGTCCTGGAGTCCAGGGATGTCAGCACCGCAGCTGAGGTTTCTGTCCGCTGTCGTGTGCTGCCGCTGCAATTGCCAGTAAGGGAACCCAGTAGTGAAGCATTATGGCTGCTCTCTCCTACTAGCCCAGTGGCGGGGGAAGGAGGGGGGAGCCAAGCTCTGACATAATATGCCGAGACTCCTGGAAGTGGGGACACAGGATACCTGGCAAAGAAAGGTATCTGCCCCACCCCCCCAAAAGGTGCCAAATGAGGCATCAGGGGGTGGAGACAAAACAAGTTGAAGTTTCACTGGAACATCCAAAAGCAGTCTAACTGAGAGGTATGCAACACAGCAAGTAAACGCTAACATGGCCATGAAAATAGGGTGCTGGGGGATGCCTGAAGCTCAAAGCACCACCTGAAGGACCTTATGCTCAAAGTTGTCAGCAGATGAGGATGGAAATGCTGATCTGGTAGAACTAGAGACTGTATGAACAGAAGACCATATGGCAGCATTGCAAATCTGGAAAATATTTGCTTGATGCCCAAGAAGCACTCACAGATCTAGCAGAATGCACCTTAACAAAAAGGTTGAACCTGATCTTTGAGACGATAAGCTTGGATGATGATCTGCCCAAGCCACCTAGAAATGGTAGAACGAGATGTCTGGAGTATCTTTGCAGGGTCCTTCTGGGATAACAAAAAAATAAAATCAGTCTGAAAGAAGTACAATAGGAGGTAGATTTATTTTGGGTGAAGATGGACAGAGGAAGGGAAGGACAATATCCTGGTTGTGGTGAAACACAAACTGGCTGAAGGAAAAAGGGAGCCCTGATGACTCAAAACTAGGAGTTCCTAGTAGGATAAAGCTGCCAGTTTAGATACCCCATAGAGGTGATGGCTAAAAGGAATATGCCCCACATAGATATGCGAGTGGGAGCAAAAATAGGAATGCCTCTAATGGGTTTAAACAGCCGTTTCTGATGTTCAGAAAATACCATATTTACAATATATCTCAATGAGGAATGAATAGAGGGAACTACATGTGAGACCTCCGTCCAAAGGTCTCAGGGAGAGAGGGCAATAGCCTTCCTCACTAAAAACATTAATAAAATCAGATAGGGGACTCTATGTAATATAATGTTATTGTGACAGATTTTTAATACACCAGGAGTCCTTTGGACCCCGATGTCTCTCCCGCTCTCCGCTGAAGCCAATGGCACAAAGATCATGCTCCATTAGCATCTTCCCCTAGCCACAGCCAAACAAATACCTGTACACCCAAAATATATTTGCAGACCTACTTTCAATTCTACCAATACCCCATAACTTACTACAGACTGTAGAAAATTACATCAGATAAAATAAGTGAAAGGTGGTACATGGGGGACCCCGTGTACAAGAGCTCCAGGGAAGCAAGTCGAATGGCCTCTGAAAAAGATAGAAAAGCATAAATGGACTATCTGGAGGAGCCTACAAAGCATCCATCAGAAGTCTTGACAGGTGGGCGTATAGGAATCAACCTGGGCCAGTCTGCTTTTCGAGGGGATTTTCAGTGATCCTCATTGCTTCAGACAAGGAATACGTTTCAGGGGAGGGAAGGCATAGATCAAGGTGTACTGATCCCACAGAGCCATAGGAGCATCCACTTCCTCTGATTTAAAAACCATGCTTGACTAATTGCTGAACACAGGTCCTGGAATACTTTCAGGTGTAGGGATCATTCCTGAAGACCCAGGTGGATGAAGGAAGGTTTTGTCATCTGCCAACTGTTTGTGCCTAGTATGTAAACACTGGACAAGAGATACAGTTCTTCCCAGTACAGGATTCAATCTACCTGTCTTGCCTTGGTGGGACCTCTCCTTCCTGATGTGTTGTGACAATGTATGCATAAATCCAGATTGGATGAACCTCAAGGAGGATGGTCCAGTGCTGCAGAAGTCAAAGTCTCCCAAGAACAAAGGCAATTCAAGATTTGGTGGATTCCAGAAAGAATTTCTGGGCTTGAGTGAAGGGCTTGGAGATCCAAGATGGGGCGGATAGAAGGTGGCAGAGATGCAAGCGCCTGAGATGCAAGTTGTCCAAGCATCTGACATGGTTAATAAAGGTCCCCCACTCTTGAAAATGGAAGGTTGCTGTCATGCAGAGGATGGCTTGTCTGGGGATTTGGCAGACTGAGCAGCAGACCTTGTGGACAGAGTGAGAGTCATGCTTGTGGTACCTAGACAAAGAGGTTGGGGAAGCAACATTCAGAGGGGACATTGTAGTCAGTTAGGCTGAGGAAAACAGGTACTATTGCTACCTGTAGCGTCCTCGATAACAATATCAAAAATTTGCCTTAAGAGGTGTTGTCCCTGGAAGGCCATGCCACTCAAACTCTGCTTGCACAAGGGTTTTCACAGTCCAGAACTTCAACCAAAGTGAGCTACACAACAGTATATACCGACGCAAGACTAATTTGAAGCATTCAATAAGCCAGGATCAACTGTAGCAGTGGTTAGATCTCTGGTAGAAGTAACAGGCTCAAAGATCAGGTTCCACCATTTTCTGATAAGCCTGCTGCTAAGGCTGCAGTCTAAAGCCCCATACACACTATCAGATATTCTGCAGATTTTTTCCTTCAGATTTACCAAATCCATATGAGGTCAAATCTTAAAAGTTTCAATTTGTATGCAACCAGGCAGGCCCTCTCACTACATGGTTTCGGTAAATCTGAAGACAAAAAAAAAATCAGCAGAAAATCTGATAGCGTGTATGGGGCTTTAGAGATATAGAATCTACAGAAGAGGATGAGTATGCTTGGGACCTCTGTGATCAGAGTAAGCAACTGGATGATTTGGTCCCTTGCATAATTGTATTAAAAACTATAGCTGAAAGGGTAGAGGATGCAGACGGACCTAACGGAGCTAAAGAGGACTGATGGAATAGATTCCAGGAGTGGATAGCAACATAACTCTAGGCTGCTGACATCAGCACTATACGTAGGTGTGCTGCAAGCATCCTCTGAGCTGTTGGTAGCGTGTGAGCTGGAGGCTCACGTACAGCAGGACAATCCCCTCCTGTGTCTAGAATCAAAGTTGTTGCGACTGTGTAGCTGCAAGACAATGTACAGGCTCAGAGTAAGGCTTCAGGTACTTACGAAACCCAGAGAGCTGGTAGCAAGCGAGGATCGGGTGGCCAGAGGGGTCCGGTTTGGGGTTTACAGTATAATATGCAGCATGTTTAAAGAATTGTGTTAGTGATGAAGCTGTCCTAAAATTTAAAGTGGTTTTAAAAGCAGTTTTTTTTTACCTTCATGCATTCTACACACGAAGGTAAAAAACCTGAGTGTGGCATTGTACCATTTCTAAGGAGCGGTGGCTGCCTTCATTTTTTTTTTTTTTAGGCTTTCTTCTATTTTCATCTGGTGATTTTCTGTATAAAGTGTGAGCTAAAGTTTGGCTTCAATTTGTTAGTGTACTTAAAACTACTAGTATATCCAACACTCCTTATCCCACAGACTGACAATACTACTTTCCAAAAGGTACCCTCTGTGCTCCTTCATCCAGAGTGGTGGTGGGGGCACTCACACATCAGGTTTGTTGCTGGCTAGATTACCAGGTGAAAACAGAGGATAAAAAGCCTAAGAAAGGGAAACAGTTGCAGCCACCACATCTAAGGGTTGTAAAGCTGCAACATTTTACACTTTTAGTTTTAATTCCACTTTCAGTGATTTCCAGCAGCATCGGCTAGGTATATCATATCATAAGCCTAGTTCCAATGTAACCATGTATACATTCCAATGCCTAGAATTATTCTTTATTGCCATCCCATCTTGTTACACTGTTTAATGACAGATTTTTGATCATCTTTGGGGCTGAGCCAGAAAACATTGTCAAAGTGAAGTTGGAAGAATACCCTATATTTTATTTCACATATTTTTGATGCAAAAAGTGCTTTTACAGACGATGCTCACATAAGTTTGTTTTAGAGACACCCACCACAAACCAATCTTTTACCATTTAATATTGGAAGACAATGACTACATTTCAAATGTCAGTCAGTTGGCAATTACATGAGCTAGAGAATCAGTTAAGCAAATGGAAATTAAATGCCAAGTTCCTTTTTTGCAAAAAGCTTTACCGCTCGATGCTCTCAAGGGCCTAAGGACAAGACACTCAAGATATTAGCAGTCATTACAGGTCAGTTTTTTCACATAAAAAAAAAAATGAAAATTAGGCTGGTTGTTATGAACAATAAAACATTTACTCAGGAACTCACAAGCCAAATTATACAAAAATGCATTATCTTAGAATCATAATAATGCAGACTTATAATAAAGCCGTACATCAAGACAACTACGGATAGGCCAACTTTAATGCAGTCCGATCTAGAAATATAATGGGACTGGTAGATCTTTTTTTTTTCTCATACTAGATGTTAATACCAGTGCTGTGTGTGGTCCCCAACGTGCCACCCTTAAAATCTTCAATAAAACAAATGTCAACTGCATTCCACGACAAAATGATCTGTCCAGCTTTTAATTCTATAGTCAGTCTAGAAGATAAAATTGACATCTGGCATATACATTTACAGGCATCCTCATTCAAAAACAGGAAACCAGATCACAGCAGTTACACTGTCCGGTTATAAATTCTTATTAAAATGTTCAAATTAGCAGCTGGGAATTGTATTACTTAATAGAAAATTAATTTACACTTGAAATGACAGTTAGCGGGATGCTTTATGAAATTAAAAATCTATTATAGTTTCCCTATTTTATCAGTCAGTAAAATGTATTTCAAGTTTTTTTTTTTTTTTAAAAGGAGATATTACTTTTATATTTTAATTCACAAGTACAGAGCAGGTAGCTCAGTGAAAGGTGACCATATATTGCTCAGCCCAGCTTCACAGGTGAAGAACTTAGACCTACCTGTAAGTTCCATGTCTTAGAGTACAGTACAGGACATGGGCAGAGTATTAATACACCATGTGTTACAGGCGTTTACCTTCAGGGGATTGGACACTAGCAAAGCTTTAGAGGATTTACCATCTTGATGAACACCCTTCGAGATGGCAAAGGGCAGGGCCACAAACTGGTAGTGTACGGGCCCCACAGCAAAGGAAACCCCAAATGCACTAAAAAACTGGGAACATGTAAATATACATCGTTGATGTCCACTGAAGCCAGAAAGCTCCACTGCTGAAGGGAGGTAATGACAAACCTGGTGAATTTTTTATGTAATTTCTGAGCTTAAATAAAGACATTCAGCGCTTTAAGATTCAAGATGTCCCCCTTTAGGCCCCATTCACACCAAGGCTTTTTGCAGAAATGCAGGACAGCATTTTTGGAAATGGCCAGGGATTTTTTTTTAAATGCAAAACGGTGCATTTTTTGGTTCAATAGACTTCAATGTGGAAGCTGCAGAAAAGCATGCAGTGCATTTTTACCATGATTTTGCCACAATTTGCTTTTTTAAATCTGCCCAAAAACATTAAAAAAAAACTAAAAAAAATATAAAAACAAGCGCAAAACGTGGCAAAAAAATAAATAAAAACAACACAGAAAGCATAGCAAAAAGCATAAAGCACTGCAGAAGTGCTTAAAAGCAACATGCATAAATGTAAATTGAGCCTTAGGAAGGTGAACCAGTTGGAATAAAAATCCTTAAAAACTATTTTTCCACAGAAACATGAGCAACTTTGGTCAAAAAGAAGCAAGAGGGCTCGACTGAGATTTACTAAAACTGGAGCACTCTGGTGCAGCCGTGCATTGTAGTCAATTTCTAACTTCAGCTTGTTCCATTAAGCTTTGACAAAAAAAAACAAAAAAAAAAAAAACCTGGAGGCAGATTTGGATTCTATGCAGAGCAGCACCATATTTTGTACTCTCCAATTTTAGTAAATCTCTCCTAAAGTTTGGCGATGAGAAACAAATGGGGCAGGGATTGAAACTGAATGAAACATCTGAGATGGACGCTGTCCAAATGTCTGCAAACATTACGAAATTCCCTCCATACAGTGCCTTAAAAAAGTATTCATACCCCGCTGAAATTTTCCACATTTTGCCATGTTACAACTAAAAATATAAAATTTATTTTAAGTGATAGACCCCCACAAAGTGGCAGGAAAACGATAAATGTTTTTCCAAATTTTTTACAAATAAATATCTGAAAAGTGTGGCGTCCCCTTTAGTCCGATACCCCTAACTAAAATCTAGTGGAGCCAATTGCCTTCAGAAGTCACCCGATTATTAACTACTTGCTGCCCGCTGTCAAATGACGGCGGGGCGGTGCAGCTCTTGTTCTGGGACACCATCATATGATGGCAGCCCAGAACGGCCGCGCCGTGTTGCTAAGATTAGGTGTGACCCGATCCGTGTAAAGAGCCACGTCCACGGCTCTTTAACCATGTGATCGGCTGTGTCCAATCACATGTAAACACGGGGATACCGGTAATCGGCTCTCCTCGCCTCACACTGACAGAGTGTGAGGAGAGGAGAGCCAATCAGCGGCATCGCCTTACATGGGGACATCCAAGGATGTAATCAGGGCACATTACAATAAAGAAAAGTGTAACAATACAAAAAAAAAAAAAAAAAAAAAATACTCAGTGATTAAATACCACCAAAGACAGCTCTATGTGTGTGAAGAAAATGATAAAAAAATTGTTTGGGTACAGTGTAGCATGACTGCACAAGTGTCATTCAAAGAGCGACAGCGCTGAAAGCTTGAAAAATGGCTTGGGCAGGAAGGGGGTGTTAGTGCCTGGTAGGCAAGTGGTTAAATAGAATCCATCTGTGTGTAATTTAATCTCAGTATAAAACACCAGGCAGGTCAGGGAAGGTGGAGAAGGTTAAAGCAGGGTTAGGTTATAATATAAAAAAAAAAAAAAAAACACATCCCAAACTTTAAACATCTCACGGAACACTGTTCAATCAATCATACGAAAATGGAAAGAGTATGGCACAACTGCAAACCTACCAAGAAATGGCCATTCACCTAAACTGACAAGCCAGGCAAGGAGAGCATTAACCAGAGAAGCATTCAGAGCTCGGGTGGAATAATCTGTCCACGGGACAACTATTAGTCATGCAATCCACAAATCTGACCTTTATGGAAGAGTGGCAAAGAAGAAAGCCATAAGAAGTCCCATTTGCAGTATGCAAGAAACCATGTGGGGGACACAAACATGTGGAAGAAGGTGCTCTGTTTAAGCGATTATTGATTGGTTTGCGCAAAAGTTATAGCGTTTACTAAATAGGGGATAGTTTATGGCATTTTTATTAATAATTATTTTTTTATTAGTAATGGCGGCGATCAGCGATTTTTATTGTGACTGCGACATTATGGCGGACACATCGGACATTTTTTTACACATTTTTGGGACCAGTCATTTATACAGCAATCCCTGCTATACAAATGCAGTGATTCCTGTGTAAATGACACTGGCAGTGAAGGGGTTAACCTTTGGGTGGCAGTGTAGGGGTTAAGTGTTCCTAGGGGTGTGTTAACAACTGTTGGGGGCTGGGCTTTCATTTAGTGAACACTAATCTCTGCTCCAATCACATGGAGCAGAGATCAGCGTCACTTGTTGCTAGGTAGAACGGGGAGATGCTGTTTACAACTGCATCTCTCCGTTCAGCCGCCCCATGAGACGATCGTGGGTATGCCCGCGGCGATCGAGTCCACGGGACCCGCGACCGGACTCACGGGGGACCCGACCAGCATGGGCAGCATTAAAGATTGGACGTACCTGTACACCAATATGCCTGCCCGTGCCATTCTGCCGACGTACATCGGCGTGCGCTGGTCGGGAACTGGATAACCTTTTGGCCTAAAAGCAAAACGTTGTGTGAAGGAAAATTAACACTGCAACATCACCCTGAACACACTACCCATCCATCGTGAAACATGATGGTGGCAGCATCAGGTTGTGGGGATATTTTCCTCCAGCAGGGACAGGGAAGCTGGTCAGAGTTGATAGGAAGATGGATGGAGCCAAATACAGGCACGCTTGAGCCCCATACACACTAGCAGTTTTTCTGCCGAGTTTTCCTTCAGGTTTACCAAAACCATGTAGTGCAAGGGCTGCCTCATTGCATACACATTGAAACTCTTAAGGTTTGACCTCATATTATATGGTTTTGGTAAATCTGAAGGAAAAACTCAGCAGAAAAACTGATAGTGTGTATGGGGCTTTAGAAGAAAACCTGTTAGAGTCCACAAAAGATGTTCACCTTCCAGCAGGACGACCCTAAAAATACAGCCAGAGCTATAATGGAATGATTCAGATGAAATCATATTAATGTGTTAGAATGGCCCAGTCAAAGTCCAGACCTAAATCCAATTGAGAATCTGTGGCAAGACTTGAAAAATGCTGTTCACAGATGCTCTCCATCCAATCTGACAGAGCTTGAGCTATTTTGCAAAGAAAGATGGGCAAAGCTGGTAGAGACATACCCAAAAAGACTTGAAGCTGTAACTGCAGCTAAAGGTGGCTCTACCAAGTATTGACTCAGGAGGGCTGAATACAAACACATGCCACACTTTTCACATATTTATCGGTAAACAATATTAAAAAACATTTATAATTTTCCTTCCATTTCATAATTATATGCCACTTTATGTTGGTCTATCACATAAAATTACAATAAAATACATTACATTTTTGGTTGCAAAATGGGGAAAAATACAAGGGGTGTGAATAATTTTTCAAGGCACTGTAACTTTGGAAAGTGGGGAGCACTTTGATGTTGAGGAAGGTTTGAGTTTCACATCTTGTGGGTGGACTAGGAGCCAAGCTTGAGAGGTCTTGATGTGGAGGGATTGGGGAAACAAGCGCACAACCAAGATGGAATAAAGAGCATGGCCCACCAGTGAGAACAGAGTCTGGCCAAAAGCCATTTCTTTTTTTTTTTTTCATATTTTTTCTTCTTTTTTTTTTTTTTTTTTTTTTATAGACTTGGGAAGGGTAAATAATTTTTCCGAGCAAGAAATAAGGGAAGAAGTTTTCACCAGGACAGGAAGATGCAGGCGGTAAAAACTCAACATCCGTCTGCCTCTATAAATAAGAGTTGTTTTGTAGCAGTTTGTGTCCTTACTGGATTGGTACCCCATCACTTCTTGTCCCAAAAGACAGTAATGGGAAATATTCCCAATGGGGTCACAGAATACAGTAAAAACGAGACAGTGGTTCCATCTCTTCCGCACTGGCCAAAACTGCAATAAGGTTTGCTTGGTGATGGAGCATTTAAACCCATAAAGTGTTTACCAAAAGGTAACTAACCTTATTTATAGCACAAGCAGTCTTCTCCCGGATCGATCCACTGCTAGTCCTCAAAATTTTTGAAAGATCATGCCGCGCTGCCAGAAGATGAGCAACAGAAATGGAGCTTTTGCTTAATAAGGATGCTCGCTTTGGCTGGTAAACCTTGCCAAGTTTGTCAGACTGACTCTGTTCAAAATAAAAAATACAGACATTACAAAACAATCCTTCTGCTTGTGTTTTCTGTAGCATTCTTTAATCTCTTGTTCCTCTGCACTACTCACTTAATGCAACCTCTTTTCTACAACTTGATATTTTCACTTCACCAAATGCGGGAGGCCGTGCTTTGAGGTCTGTCATGATACACCAAGCCCCTTAAAGAATTAAACACTCTTCTGTCTATTACTTACCCTGACCAGCTTTTGAAGCATTGCGCCCTTTGCTTCCATTGTCCTGGTCCCACAATTGCTGTAGCACCAAAGCTCTGGCCTGTGACGTCTCCCCTTTGTGAAGCCCGAGTGCAGTATGAAGCACAGCCAGAAGGGGGAGTGAAAAGTGACAAATAGAATATTAACCCTTTCATGCCTAAGCCTTATTCTGACATTTGTTGCTTACAAGTTATTTTTGTTTTAGTAGAGACCCTAGAGAATAAAATGGCAATCATTGCAATATTTTACAAATGGTATTTGCGCAGTGCTCTTTCAAACGCAATTTTTGGGGAAAAAAATACACTTTAGGAATAAAAAACAAACACAAAACAGTAAAGTTTTTTTAAAGACTTAAATAGTAATTAGTACCAATATGAATTATTTGTTTTTCTTTTTACAGGGTATGGCTATCCATGCTTAACTACTTCTTGCCCAGCCTATTAGTCTTGCCCCAGTAGATGGACTTTTGTCCGAAACATGTCGGGTTGCTACCCCATTATACTTTCGTTACCACGCTTTTTTTTTTTTTTATGTGATCACTTTATGTACCCATCATGATTGGTGACTGTACATTTTTATCAAATTTTTAATGAAAACATGTCTTTATTTGGATTCATGCACTATATGGAGGCCCTTTTTTTCTATTTTTTCCATGGTTTCATAACTCTGACTGGATGCTATTGGGAGTACAGCAGATCGTTCCAGCTGGTGATCACCTTTGCATGCAGGCACGTTCACCTGCCAGGATTTCAGGTGCCAGCTGTGTTTCGAGATGTGGCCAAGGTATACCATCACACCATTTCCCAGTTAAGATCCACTGGAGTGGACGACTCAAAGGCTCATTTGACCCACTGCTATACAGCGTGTGTCCACCATCTGTGGTAAGCATATTCAATCTGTTTGTTGTCACACCCACATGGTTTCATTTATCATCACTTCTGAAGAAGCGTCACCTCTATTTTCCTTGTAATATGATCATATAACATCTGAGGGAGGAGCTTCCAGCTACAGTGATTCCTTTTTTACACAGACTGTCCTTGTTTAATTTCTTTTCAAAGACTTTTTTTTTTTCTTGGCTATATTGTAGCAGTATTTGTCACATATTGACCTTCAGGCCGGGTTCACACTATAGCGATGCGGGAACGCCGCAAATCCGCGGCGTTTACCCGCATCGCACACCTCCCGCCGGCAGTTCACACTGCCCTATGCGGACGGCTGGGAGTGTCAATGTTATGTTAATGACACCCCCAGATCCGTCGGCATATCGCAGTGCGATCTGCCGACTCGTACAGGAATCGGATCGCATGGTGTGAACCCCCATGCGATCCGATTCTGTTGCGGACCCAAAAAAGGGTCCCGTGCGAGTTTGCTGCGGGGGCGCTGCGAATTCAGCCATACTATCTGTATGGCTGAACTCGCATCGCTACGGAGATCGGATGTGATTTGCTGTGCGAATCACATCCGGATCTCCCCCCGCAGCGGTGTGAACCGGGCCTTACAGATAATTTTTTTGGCTGGTTTGTGTGCAAAGATTGTCTTATTTGGTCACATCACAGCAGTATTTGTTTTATATTGATACACTTTTTTGCAGACTTCTATGTTACTGGTTCACATTAATCAGCAGACACCTGTGTGTTCCTTATCCCTGGGGTATTGCTCCAGGAATTTCCTTTAGAAGTATTTGTATGCTTGCTGTGCTCTTGTATACTGCTGGTAGTCACTAATTTAGCACGCATCCCATTATTTTTCTTTTTATAGCGCTGCATTTTATATTTTTCATTTTATTTCACAATCCACTATATTGTTGATGCTAGCTGCTGATTTATTGTTTGCTCACATTTATTAGTAGCGCACATTAGTAGCGCAACTTTTTTCCACATATATAGTCAAACGACGGCCGGGCGGGACTTTTGTTGATCTGGGAGGACGTCATATGATGTCCACCCGGATCAGGCCATGCTGCAGCGCGATCTGTCAATGGCTGTGTCAATTGGACACAGCAGATGACTGATCAGTGTACCTGCCTGCTGCTGTGTGACCACTGTAACCACAGTAAGTGATGCGACTCGCGCATGCGCAGTAGGGAACCGGGAAATGAAGCTGCAAGGCTCCACTTCCTGATTCCCACAACCAAGATGGTGGCGGCAGCACCCGAGAGACGATCGAGAGATCGGCTTCGGGTGCCGACATCGCGGGCGCGCTGGGCGGGTAAGTGCCATTATTTTAAAAGTCAGCAGCTGCAGTATTTGTAGCTGCTGGCTTTAAAAAATTCACTGGTATAAACAATCATGTATAAATAAAAATCTGATCACTTCTCCAGAGTAGCACCAGTGTTACTATGGTAACACTGTATTGCTCTGGTCAGTGAGGAAAAAAAAAAAAAAAAGAGATTTTTTATTTATTTTTTTAACATACTGTCACCAGTCAGTGTCCCTGATGACCGCCACCCCCCTTATATGAGAATGCTGTACTGCACTGGTGACATTATGAAAAAAAAAAACAGGTTCCATTGATGCACCTGGGGACAAAGGACCTGGCCCTGCGAAAGGAGATCCTCCCGGAGTGGTAGGAACCATGGAGGTTCTACTGCTAATTGTTTGAGGACCACCTTTTGGGCCAATGCAGTGCCACCAAGATCAGAGAGGTGTTCTCCGTTTGAAATTTTCTCAGCACTGCCGGTAGCAAGACTGGCGGCAGGAAGGCATAGCATTTTTGAAACGCCAGCTGTGTTAGAGCATCCACCCCTAGTGCGTCTTACCACCTGCTTAAGGAGAAGAAATAGGGTTTTTTTGCGTTGTCCTTTGATACAAACTGCACCTCCGGGGGTCCCCATCTTCCGGATAAAAGATTGAAGACCTCTTGGTTGAGGACCCAATCGCCCTCTCAGCTGTTTTCTGCTGAGAAAGTCTGCCGCCACATTTGTTTCCCCTTTTAGATAAACCAATAGGGACAGTGCGTTGGTCTTGGTCCAGTTCAGGACTTCTGTTGCCAGGGTCAACAGGATTCCCCTCCTCGTGCCACCTTGCTTGTTTACATATGCGACCAAGGAGTTGTCTGAGCGCAGTTGAATGTGGTGACCTTTAATTCCCTCCCGAAGGCCGAGTGCCAACCCGATGGCTTTCAGTTCCTTCAAATTGGACAACCCTTTGAGCTCCTAGTCCCTCCAGATGCCTTATGCCAGTAGGTTTCCTAAGTACGCTTCTCAAGCTTTTGCCACTTGCGTCTGTGGTCACCACCCTGGAGACCGGGCTGAGCCACAGACGACACTGCGACAGGTTTACCATTTCCCTCCACCGCCATAGGGATCTTTTTACCCGAGGCGGAATATATACTAAGGTGTCTAATGACTCCTGGCTGTGGTCCCATATTTTTAGGACAAAGGTTTGAAAGAGATGAAAATGTAGCCCTGCCTACTGAACTGCTGGGATAGTTGACGTTAACAGACCCAGAGTTGACATTAGTGACCTTATAGAGACCCGCTGGTTGTTCTGGAGAGAGGCCACTGCCTTGTCCAATTTCTGTAATTTTTCTGCCGGGAGAAAAACCCTCAACCGAGTGGAGTCTAGAAGGTGCCCCAGGTAGGTAATGACCTGAGATGGAATCAAACCAGACTTTTCCAGGTTTAGCAGCCACCCCAGACCTCTCAAGATCCTCTGTCAGTTCCAGATTTCTGGTTAACTGTTCTGGAGATGCTGCGAGGAGGAGCAGGTCATCCAGATATGCAATTATTGAGACTCCTTTGAGCCGCAGAAAGGCCATGGCTTCTGCCATGACCTTCGTGAAGATTCAGGGCGATGAGAATAGGACTAATGGAAGCACCTGAAACTGTAGATGGATTGTTTCTCCTATGTACACCGCTAGACAGACATTTCTGGAATGCTTCTGCTATAGGTACATGGACGTAGGCATCCTTGAGGTCTAACAATGCCATGTAGCAATTCTGGGGTAACAAAGTTCTGACCGTAAAGATCTATTCCATAAGGAACCTCTTGTAGGATATGGACTGGTTCAGGGGCTTTAAGTTCAGGATCAGCCTGCATTTTCCTGAGGGTTTTTGTACTACAAAAATGTGAGTAAAAACCCCCCACCTTCCTCCCCCTTTGGAACCCTATGTACTAAGTTTTGGTCCTCCAATTCTTTTGATGCCCCCAACAAGGCCTCGGCCTTCTCCACACACCTGGAAAGGTGTGCGACAAGGAGTATTCGTGGGGTGGTCTGGTAAATTACAGGAGGTACCCACTCCTTACAATGATCAAGATAGATTGACTGGAGGAGACTGCCTCCCACTGTGGAAGGGAGGCCCCCAGTCTTCCTCCCACCGTGTTTGGAACATCTGACATTTTTGGGGATGTTCAGGAAGGCGAAAAATCACGCCCCCTCTGCTCTGGCCCCCAAGCTTTCTTTCCCCCTCAGGCTTAGGGACCCCTCTGTTTCTGTGGAAGAAACCCTTTCTTTGTTTTAACTGGGGGTTTGCGTTTAACCGTGAAGTATTTATTTTTGTCCGCTGTGTGGTCACCGCTTCCAGTACTGGGTCGAAAAGCAAATCTCCCGTCAATGGGATACCACACAGCTTAACTTTAGAGGCACCATCGCCCTGCCAAGTTTTTAGCCACAGAGCTATTCTGGCTGAGTTGGCGAGGGCTGCAGTTCTGGCAGACATGCGGACGGACTCTGGATGCATGTGCTATATATGCCACTCCTAGCAGAACAGTAGGAAAAGATGACAATATTGTTTCCTTGACAGTTCCCATTTCAATATGAGCCTGAATTTGGGAAAGCCAATGCTTCAGGTTACGGGCCACTACTGTGACAGCCATTTCCAGTTTCAGATTTCCTATGGTTGATTACCAGGTTTGCTTTAAGAGGGAATCCATTCTTTTATCCATAGTATCTGCTAGAGCTCCCATATCTAGGGCAGATCTATATGTCTGGAGACCGGGAGAAATCAGCGACCAGTTTGGGGTTTTTATTCCAGATGGATGATGGGTCTTCTGAAAAACGAAAACCTTTTCAAAGATCTAGGAGGGAAAAAAGGTTTCTGTTAAGGATCATGACACTTTTTTTATTGCGTCCACCAGGACATCATTCTCCGTTATCCTATGTCCCTGTACATCTGGTCATGGAGTGTCAGGGGTTTCTTGTCTGCCTGAATACCAAGGGTGGTGTAAATTGCCCCCAAGAGGTCCCCTACCTCTTCCAGGGAAAGCTTATATAGTGAAGGTTTCCTGGACTCCCCCTCCCGGTCCTACACCTTCGATTCTTCCTGGGAACCTGAGGTCTCACTATCCGGCCCCTCCCCAGTCTCCTCTCTGGAGGCCCTAGGAACTCCTTACACTGTGGCAAGGGCGGCCGGCTGGGAAGGTGCAGAGCTTTGTGCTTGTGCAGGGGTTGTAATTTATGGTGCAGGTGAAGGATTTGTAGGAAGCTGAAGCCCTTCAAACAAGGATTTAAATGACTGAAAAGGTGGAGGAAAGCTCCTTCACTGAAGCCGCTAATCCCGATTCCTGTTCTGATGCCCTCTAATGCATCTATACAGTCTTTGCATAATACTTTTGTCCAAGATTCCCCTACAAGAGGTGCACTCTCTCAGAGCATGTGACTATTTTGAGTTATCAGTAGCTTTCTGAAATACATGTAAGAACATCACCTTTCACCCCCCCAATACAGGTTATAACCCTGAGGAGTGCTGCAGGACCTGAGCCTCCCCCCTGCCGACAACCCAGAGGGACCCCCCACTACTAGGAGCCATCCGGGGAGGGGGAAATCCTAGATAAAAGAAGACCCTTCCCCAAAGTACCCTTACCTTTGAATGGCTGGAGATAGCATCGCTGTGCGCTGTCTGGGCATCCACTTCAGACATGGCCGCGCTGGTCATTGCTGTGGAGTCTCACGCTGCCTGTGCCACGTTCCAGACTCCTCTCCAGTCTGCGCCTGGCCCACTATCAGCACCACAATCTGGAACCGGAAGTCGCGGGTCAAAGGGAAACATCTGCCCTCCACCAGAAATGACGTCACTCTGCCACCTGGTTCCATTGTAGCCTGCACCTGTGTACAGGGAGAGCGGAGCTGCCTCTCTGCTGCATCTCTGTGAAGGCGATGGCAGGCCCCCTGGATCTTCCGCCCACACTCTGCGAAGATGGGGTGGCGGACTGTGCGGTCAGGTACGTACCCCAAGTTCCCTTGAAACCCTCCCGGCCTCCCCTACAGGACTTCAAAGCCACAGTCTCCCTGACTGTTTAGCATGGTTCCTAACAGTGTCTCCCCATCGGAGGAAAAACAAACTGAAGTCCAGCAGGGGAAAGTGGAATTTTATTGGCTGGCGCAGTGTTTCCTAGGAAGAGGAGGAGCCAAGGTCTCATTGTGGCTGTCCTGAAAGACAGTGAGGGAAAAACCACAGTTAAAGCATAATGTTTCCTCCTCCTCCAAACACGGCGAGTTGAGTTGATGCCAAAGAGCTTGATTTTGGTCTCATCTGACCACAACACTTTCACCTAGTTAGCCTCTGAATCATTCAGATGTTCATTCGTAAACTTCATCCGGGCCTGTACATGCGCTTTAAGCAGGGGGGCCTTGTTGGCGCTGCAGTATTTTAGTCCTTCACGGTGTGTTACCAATTGTTTTCTTGGTGACTATGGTCCCAGCTGCCTTGTGATCATTGACTAGATTCTCTCGTGTCGTTTTGGACTGATACCTCACTGTTCTTATGATCATTGAAACTCCATGGAGGTGAGATCTTGCATGGAGCCCCAGAGTGAGGAGGATGGACACCAGCTGTTGTCACCCTCTCACCAAGCTGCTTGCTGATAGTCTTGTAGCCCATTCCAGCCTTGTGTAAGTCTACAGTCTTGTCCGCGACATCCTTAGATCTTTGGTCTTAACCATGGTGGAGAGATTGTTATCTGATTTATATATATATATATATTATATATAAATAAATATTATATATATATATATATATATATATAAATAAATATATATATATATATATATATATATATATATATATATATATATATATATATATATATATATATATAGCAAACATAAAATGAGTACACCCCAACAGATTTGTCAGAAAACCTTTATTTTCCTCTCAGAATCAACATTTTCTATGGGACACTGTACTACAAAATACTCCCACAAATACAGGCCATTGATTGTAACCAAGATTTGTAAATTTGCACACAAAAAATTTAATTTTTCCTAACAAATTCATTCAAAACCATGCTGCTAAAATGAATACACCCCAATAAAAAAGTCTTAGGAGCTCAGCTAAATTTTAGACGACAAAATCCTAATTAACAAGAATTCGACTACAGGCGAGTCTAATTATTCAAACAGGTATCCAGCAGACAGTTGATTATAAAAGGGTTTTCCCTAAAGAAAACCCCTTCCCATTTCATGCTGTCACATGGAAGAGAAATGTCACGAGGCCTGAGAAAGAAAACTTCTTTACACAAGAAAGGTGAAGATCAGCAAAGCTTTACTCATTAGTCACAATACTGTAACAAGAGAGATACAAAAATTTTAACAAAGATGGAACTGCAACCATCTCACAGAGACATCCAGGCTGTCCATGGAAGTAAACACCTTGACAGGAGTGTCTTCTGATAAAAAACAAAACACTGCAGTTAGCTAAAGTAATCTGGGGGGGGGGGGGGGGGGGTTCCCATTACACAATACGGCATACACTGCAGAGGAATGGCATGCATGGTGGTCGTGCACAAAGGAAGCCTCTCCTAAAGCCCATGCACAAAGAAGACTGCCTAGAATTTGCCGGGGCCCATGTTGAAAAAGAAGAAGACTACTGGGACTCTGTACTCTGGAGTGATGAAACCAACATTTTTGGGAACTGATGGCTATATATTATATATAATATATATATATTATTAACCTTACTTTCATGTAATGAGCTAAACAAACGTTCTATAAAACTCTAAATTTTGGAAATGATTCTCGTGTTCATTGAGATATTGATTCTCTTCTACAGACTAAATACACAGATTTGGGTTATTTTCACCAAAAATGTAGAACATTTTGGCCTAAATTTATGGAGAAAGATTAATTTCAAAATTTTAGAACCGAAACAAAAGTTTTTTTAATTTTTTTTTTTTTTTTTTTGCAAAAAATAAAAAATCCAGTGGTGCTTAAATGCAACCCAGCAAAAAAAAAAAAAAAAGCTCTATCTGTCTGAGAAACAAAATGTCATATGCGTACAGTGTTGCATGACTGCGCATTTGTCAAAGTGTGACAGCACTGAAAGCTGAAAATTGGCCTGGGCAGGAAGGGGGTAAAAGTGCCCAGTATTCAAGTAGTTGGACACCTATTCCCATCCACACTCCCCTGGCAGGTAGAGGACTCCTTCTACCCCAGTAATGCTACCCCTGAGCAGATATTTTAATCATCATGCAACCGGCATCTTTACTGGGATGGGGTGCATCAACTCAGGACTAGCCTCTCTGACACTTTTTCCTGTATTCTAACTGTATCCCAGCTACCTACCTCTGGGTCCTGAACCTTAATTCCTCTGCTCTCTTCTCTGCTGCCACTGTTGGCCGGGGGGGCACTGATGCAGGCTATGTGCACCCTGCTTGGAGATTATCTCTCAACACCCAGATCTCTCAGTCTGCATTTCGCACAGGTGATAAGATATCTGTGACACTGATATTTTTTTAAGAAAGTATACCCTGCCAGTATAGTGTAATTTATGGTTGGTTGTTGCCGTTATCCCACTGGTGGCATGTTCCTGGTTTCCAGTGCCATGAGCTGTCACACTGTATATTAGGCATCTAGCTATAAACATCAATATAATGTGTTCTACTCTTTTTTGGCATCCTACTCCCCAAGAAGCTTGTTGTGAAACACATGAAGAGGGGCCTTATCCACAATGGGAGCAATCCTTAGCACTATGGCCATACATCAGGGCAGCACAGTGGTGTAGTGGTTAGCACTCTCACCTAGCAGTAAGAAGGGTCTCTGGTTCAAATCCCAACCACGACACTACCTGCCTGGAGTTTGCATGTTCTCTACCTGTGCCTGCGTGGGTTTCCTCCGGGTAATCCGGATTCCTCCCACAATCCAAAGACATGCAGGTAGGTTAATTGGCTTCTGTCCAAAATTGTACCTAGTATATGAATGGGGACCTTGGATTGTGGGCTCTTTGAGGGTAGGGACCTATGTGAGTGTGCAATGTACAGGGGCAATTGTAGACACTCACTCAGGTTGAACTGGATGGACTGGTGTCTTTATTCAACCTAACTATGTAACTATGAAACATTTAAAAACCACACTTTATAATGAAGTATTACATTGTAGCAATGCACGGCTGTTGCAGTTAGGCCCCATAAGGGTTCTTGAAATGCTCAAACTAGGACTATGCACTTTTGTTGAGAGGTTACACCATGAAAGTCCCATATCTACCCCTTTGTTTTCAGTATATTTAATCATTTTCATAGACACGTTTTTCTTTTCTACACAGAGAAATGCTAGACCTTTGTAGTGTTGTCCACCCACTGGGGTCTCTCCTTATTTACTGTGTACCAAAAGGCATATTTTTGCTATTACATTTGTATAGGGCTTATTGTAAACTGAAGTAAAATTTCTACTTTCAGCCAAGGAAAAAAATAAATACAGCATTGCCCTCTAGTGGCCTGAGCTTGGACAGTTTTCTAAGCAATACAAGGCGTAAACCTAAAAGGTTTGTTATAAGTAGGGAATTAAAGTCGTAGTAAACCACAGCTTTAAAAAACAAAATATACCCTGCAAGCAATGGCCTAATGTGCTAGTATACACCAGGCTTCTGGGAGCCCTCGGCTACAGAACAGAGCTCTGAAGGTCCGGCGCGGTATACTGGATCTTCAGAGCGCAAGCGACATCACTAGCTGCATCCAAAGTGAATACTCCCTAAACACTGCAAGTTTAGGAGATATTCACTGTGCCTATAATAAGGCTTCCCTGTAGGTACGAGATCAGGAGATTTACTACCGCTTTAATGAGGCTACCGTACTAACTTCCAGATGTCACTTTTAGCACAAGTTAAAAATGCTAAATAATCTGGCTAGTTACTACTTAATTTCAATGTAGACATTAATTCTTGGGAACAAAAACCTGAATAAAATGATAATGGGCTTTAAAACAAGACATTCATTGACTTCGTATGTACATAAAAAGTCACTGACAAATCTTACATTTGATAAAACTTGATTATTTTTACTAAAGAGAATTTCAAACATGTCCAATATAGAGAATTTCAGTTACTACCAGTATTTACCCATAAACATGGTTGTACTTTTATAGCAAGCCATTACGTACATGGATTTTAACCCTACTGAAATCAATCCTACTGAGATCAACACAAGACTACAGTAAACCAAAACCTCGCTGCTAGGAGTTACTTCATCGGGCACACTAACTGCTTTTTGCACAACTCACATTTACTTTAAAGCGTAGCTCCACTTTTGTTGAGAACAAAAAAACATTCCCTTCTGGGTTATCTATGTACATTGCAAGTATTAGAACAACCTTTGTTGCAGATTTCCACCTTTTGTTAATTTTGAAGAAATCCTTGTATGTTCCTCTGTGCGGAGTGAGTCTAATGGGAGTGGTTTCATAATTATCTCTCAGGTGTGCACCTGCAGAGCACTAATGAGTAAATCTGCTGGGCCTGCATCCCTTAAAACCTGTTCCTACAGGGAGTATCTCACCAAAAATTACATTTTTGTTGCAGGGGGTGCCTGAAATATGACTTGCATCTTAGGCAGACTTTTGGGAAAATTGGTGAGCCAATCACACAAGCAGGAAATTATGTTTCTGGGTGGTGGTCAGTACACACAGTGTGCAGAACAAATCCAGGTAACCATATTGCATTTACAGAAAATTACAGCAGCTGCAGATTGGAAAGGTAATTTTTCATAACATTCAATTACAATAGGACGTGTGGCAATTGTATACACTATATTTATTTTTTTACTACTTTTTTTTCCCTTCATGAAAGTGCAATTACCCTATAACTGAAATTTAGAACATCACTTCACATGGGCAAGTCTAACCAAGTGAGATGGTGCAGAAAGCATAACTGCAGTGGATAGTGGTATAAACTGCAACACTCCACAACTTGTAGGAACACGGTTTCACTAGAACGCTAACACAGGCTTGCTTGATTTATATTTAAAACAATAGGCTTACCTTTGCTCGGTCTGACCAACCAAATGACTGTATAGTTACATCCAAACGTTTAATCAACATTTTTCTCCGGACTTCATATTCATTACTTATGGCTTGGTTAATTGCTTCTATTTTCTCCTACAAAAAAGAAAAATACCTTTGTAATCGAATACCAAGTTTAACAGGCGTTGAAATTTAAAGCAGCTTTTAGGCTGGGTTCACACTGAAATCGAATGCGGCTCACAGCAGGGGTCTGGTGCGTCCGATTCTCCATGTCAGGGACGAATCAGTCCTGAATTTTTGCCTGAATTCAGACCTGAAAGAGCCAAAAACACACAGGACCCCTGTGTAATCCACTCCCGATTTCACTGCTTTATGCTTGCTCCTCATACTGTCCCTCAGCTGAATTGCTTGACTTCAGGTATGTGCCTATCTGGACCTATGGAGTCCTGCCAGAGTCTCCACCTCATGTACACTCCTGTTTTGAACCACAGGCTTACGTATAGCCAATCTCAGTGCCTTATACGCAGGCAGCGCCAGAGATACCAAACCAAAAGCTCAGGAACTGATGTCAATCACTGATGAGGAGAGGCATGGCTTTGGTTGTGTGCATGCATGTGGGGCACTGGGAGCGGCTGTACACAAAGCTTGTAATCAAAATGGAGGCACCTACATATGTCAAGCAGGGCAGCCAGGTGGCAGTATACAGAAAAGATTAAAAAAAAAAAGAAAAAAAAAAAAACACACAACTGAATAATTTTGTCCAGAGACAAGATCATAGCGGCTACCATACATTTGCTTGTTTGCCTATAAACCGAACGGATATGTCCCACAATGACAGAATATTGCACTGCAGAGGTCTGGGACAAAATTGGGCAAAGAAAACCTCTTTGAGGCTACCATTGGCTCCAAAACACTCATGCAGAAGCAAAGAGACTGATGACTTCTGAACCAAGTACTGTAAACTTGAGATTGAGATTAAGGAAGGAGCAATTCCCATGAGAAGGCACAGATACATAAAAGTGATGAATCTGTTCTAGTGATGACTCCTGAAGCATTCAAGATTTACCCAAATCGCTGCCATCTCTGGACAATCAGAGATGCATTGTCTGACAGAGCCTCAAAGCCTTGTCTGACAGAGCTGATGGTTACCTCAAAAAGAGGATGTCTATGTAATACACAATTGAGATATGCATAATAGGGCCAACGCTAGAGCCAGCAGCTTGGTGGACACGCTAGGTGCAGAAGATAGGCTTAAGTACAGGGCTACAAGCCAGTAATGTAGTAGTAGTCTCACCAGAAAGCGTAAAAGGCATTGGTGGGCACACGTTAGTAAGCATCTTTGAAATCCACAGAAGCCAGGTTTCCCTGATGAGGAAAAGCAATGATCTGGTGGATTAAATCTGGAATTTTTGGACCTGAATGTAAATATTTATCTCCTTAATTCCGCTGCCGTTTTTTTTTTTTTTTACCTGTGTCACTGGTGGGGATTCCTACGATGTCTTTGCAGTCACAATCGGCATCTTTTTAAGCCCCGGCGTGACGATTTCATTGCTAAGGAAAACTTAAAAAAGCAGTCCGGCGGTTTCCATTTTCACTGTACTTTCCGCTCGGATGGGTGAGTCTGTCCTGGCTAACCATTTACACGCATTAAATTCTCATTAATTTATTTTTATTTATATGGTTAGTATATTATATATTTTTTATTCTATTCCATAGGAATTTTTGGGTCGCATCAGCTCCTGATGAGTGGGGAGACACCCACGAAACGCGTCAAGCTTTTGAATTGATGTCCCAGTTATACTTTATACGGAACTATATTTCATTTTATTATGAAATTTACCTTTTTAACTATATACTAAAAATTTATTTTTACATCTAGTAGATGCATATCTATTATGTGGATGTACTTGCTGATGTCGTGTTTGCTGTCATAGGCACTACCATGCCATATTACCCAATTAATTTATTCATTACTATTATGTGCTGCTATATGTGAATACTATATATCATGTTTCTACTACATTTACGCCTATATACTTTATGAATTTGATCTTTATTATTTTTTATGATCTGTTACTGAACAATCAATAATGAAAAATAAAAAAAATTTGATACATGGTTAAAACTTGCCTCCATTATCCAAGTGCTTCATTTTAAAGTCCCAAACTTCCTTTATTATGTACCGTTTACCGGGATGGAGGCACATACTTGTGCTTCATTTAAAGTCCCAAAATTCCCCCCCTTGTTCCATTTTCACTGTGGGCGTTTGAAGCCCACAGGCATTTACTTCCTGGATGCGATGACGCTGAGCTCCCAGCATCCACCGCTCCATCTCGCACATGCTCAATGAGTGTCCTCTTTGTTTTCCTTCCTCTTGCCTTGTGTGCTATAGTGGTAATGGCAGATAGAGCTGCCTGCCCACTTTCAAAATGGCAATTTCGGACACGCCCTCGTCACGTGACCGGCGTCCTTCTTCCGAAATCTCACGAAATTTCGGCATTACTGTGTCCCCCACGGATTCCTGGGAAATGGCAAAAAAAGTTCCCAGGGACCATTGCGAAACCGATAAACACGCCTACTCCCACGGGAGGAGAGCCCGGAAGTCGGCATAAACATTAAAAATAAAAGATAAATACTGCATATTATTTTATTTCAATGGTCATAACTGCATCTATGTTCCAAAGCCATTTGAATAAGATGAACTTGCAATTTTCTGTACAAAACCGCTTTAAGGTAAAAGATGGGACAAGTGGCCCCGTTGGGTTTAGGAACAATGCTGAAGTAAAACCCCTGAAATCATTCTGCTGCAAGAACTATGGCAAGGATGCATTGATCCAGAAAACCCAAAAGAGTCTGATAAAGATATGTTAGTCAGAGCACGGAGACACAGGTAACTTGGAAGTGAGCAAACAATGAGGTGTAAGGAAGCAAAATGTGAGGCTTGGGACACTACCTTCTATCCAAGCATCTGCAAAGGTCAACAGACATCCCTCCACTATAGAAAGTAAAGGCACACTTTCATACAGAGAAAGGCTCGTCTGGGGATTTGTAAAACTTGAAACAGCAGAATTTACACTTCTTAGAGTGGGGAGAGTTAGAAATTTGGAGTCTGTTACTTGGGCTTCTTACCAGTAGCATCACCGATACCATCAAAAACTCATCCAAAGAGGCACTGCCCTCGAAGGCTATGTGGATCAAACACTTCTTACAAGAGAACTCTGTAGTCTAGCACGTTACCGAAACATGCAACAGGAGGAGCATGCGAGAAATAGGACAGGAAGCTTACTATGAAAACTGTAAACTGTCACAAATTCAACTCTGCAGCCATTAGTTCCACATGTTCAACGAGCAAATGATGAACAACAGTGTTGGTTAGAGCCATTTTGAAAAGTATTTTGACCAGTCAGACAAGGTTTGACAAAGTATGGAAATAGATGAAGCAACGGATCTGATCTAAAGAGGAGCTCTGGAAGGAGCTTCCGACCACTTATCATTTAGGTCCTTAAAAGCAGGTGCATCCTCCACTGGTATGGTATTCAAATTGGTAAAGCGAGACATGACCCAATCCTTGGTGGTAACAAACCACTTCTGAACTAAATCCTTGCTGAACTGAGAAAACTGGCCCCTGCTGAACTGGCCTAAATTTGTTCCATCTGTAGCTAATGTAAGAATTGAAACATCCCCTTTAACTTGGGAGTAATAGCAGTAGGCTGTGACCCCTCAGAGGTAGGTTCTTATTTCTAGAATTTAGGTGCCTCAGAAACAAGATCTCCATGTCTGATGGAGACGGTACTAGAGCATGCTTTGGCCTTTACATTCAGAGTCAGTAAACAACTGGGTAATTTGGGTCAAAGTCCTGAGTGACCTTGGTAAATATGTCAGCTAAAAAAAAGCAGAAAACCTAGCCACAACCAAGAAAGTCAAGGATTCAGAGATCGCAAATGACATCAGAAGACAGCAGTATCCCAGGCTGCAGATGCTTGCATGATCAGTAAGCGTGCTGCATGCAGCCCCCCAAACCAAAATTGAACCCCCAAAGAAATTGAACTGGAGGCACCTGGTACAGCTGGACAGTACCTTCCCATTGGAACAGAGCAGACATACAAATGTACAAGCTTAGAGTAAGAGGCATGGCCATATGTATGTATGAACCCAGCCAGATAGCAGACGAGGGTCAGTGACTAAAGCGTTGGATAGCCAAAAGGTGACCAAAGTCTCTCGAGGCAGCAACAGAGATCAAACTTCAAGGTGTTTTTTCAACAGATGCAGCAGCAGGGAGATGTTACCTCAACTAAATACAGAAGGAAAGAGCATGAAAGCATGTGTAACGACACTACACCTAGCAGGTGACACAGCGCTCTGCCCCACACATTTAACCCCCTCTACAGCAAAGCCTGCAACAAAATGGAATGGTGCCCAGCAAAAAAAAATAAAAATACTCAGCGCTCTACCATATCGGCCTATTTCCCAAGTAGGTTTGCAGAGGCAGAACAATTGCAGATGCAATGTTGCTGGCTGCGGACATGAAAAGTACAGCTAATTTAACAAGGCCGGAGTCTGGAAAGTGCCCCATGTGGAAAACAGTGCCTATGGGTTAGTTATAGACTAGCCTGGCAATTCCCAGTCCAGCAGGGTCCAGTTCCAGTAGAGTTCAAAAGCCAGACTAAGATTGGATAACTGCAAATAAGAGGGAAGATATCCAGCTGCAGTGTAGAGAAGAGCCTTGATTGGAAAAAAAAAAAAAAAAAAAGTGAAAAAAAAAAAAAAGAATGGCTTGAAAATCACGGGTCAGCCTTTAAAAATGGCAGAGCTTAAAAGGTGATTGTAAAGTCAGACTTTTTTTTATCTTAATGCATTAAGATAAAAAGCCTTCTGCGTGCAGCAGCCCCCCTAATACTTTCCTGAGACCCCTCTCTATCCAGCAATGTTGTAGGATTGTCTCAGCTGCCCGGGACTCCCCTCCTCATTGGCTGAAACAGCAGTGCGGCGCCATTGGCTCCCGCTGCTGTAAATCAAAGTCAGCCAATGAAGAGAGAAAGGATCGGGACCAGGCCGCAGCTCCATGTCTGAATGGATACTCAGAGCTGCAGCTCTGCTCAGGGTGCTCCCATAGCAAGTTACTTGCTGTAGGGGCACTCGTCAGGAGAGGAGGCCAGACAAGCCAAAGAGGGACCCGAGAAGAGGAGAATCTAGATCGCCCTATGCCAATCCACAGCACAGGGCAGGCAAGTATAACATGTCTATTATAGAAGAAAAATTTATATAAAAAAAAGACTTAAAATCACTAAAACGATCATCCTCTTAGGGTACTACAAAAAAATTAAATCAAATAAAATACTGGTCTGGCCTACAGCTTGATAGTGTCCAATCCACCTGAAAAACTTTGTGAGGGAGAGGGGGAGGGAGGTCCTCTGGTGACCAAAACGTAGTTATCAATTCAGGATTAGGAAAGACAAAGCTTAACTTGGTGGCGGTACTAATCTCAGTTGAACAATCCATTAAAATTTAGCATCTTCAGAAGAACCTGAATGAGCATTTCAAGTATATGCTGAACTTGTCCTTGAGCTCCAGGTAGTTGCTGCTCTACAAGCAATGATGGACAAATGTTCTCAAACATGACACCAGTGCCGACTAACCCACAAGAGATTAAACAACGAGGCTAAAACAGGAAAAACCCTACAACCTGCTCTAAAAGAAAAATGGGTCCGCTGTATTGGAGGACTGATTTTTTTGCCTTATATTATAATTAAGTCAAATGGGAAAACATACAGATAGCAGTTATGGACCCCAAGACCCCTACCATAATAAGGGTTAATGTGGAGAGACACCTCTGTTTTATCCTAATAAAAAATCCTATTTAGCATCCTAAAAAAAACAAAATAAAAAACGTGGAAATGAAAAAAAGCGTGGAAATGAATGCAGGATGCGCTGCCATATCCCTACCAGAAAATGGTAGTGCTGGTGTCTAAAAATCCATCTCTGAGAGAAAGAGAAAGGTGTGGAAAAAGTCCAGCTTGCCCACTTTCAGCTGTAGTGATCCTGATAGTTTCAGTTGGAGGACAAGGCATTGATAGAAGGGTTCCCTCTCCTTTAGCTTCTCTAAAAATGGCAATGGGAAGTGGCCAGAGAAACCACATCTAAGCACCTAACCGCAAAAGCTTGCTATCAGAAGGAATATTTTCAACACAAGCTTCACCTCTGTAGCTAGTCAAATGGATTAAACCCAAATACCTACCATCAGAATTGATCCAAGGCAGGAGGAACAAAATTAAAAAGTTCAAGCGAAAACTGAGCCCCTACTTCTGGTCTAGAGGGGTACAACTCATAGGAGAGGAGCAAACACTTTTGTTTTTACTTTCACCCAAAGGTCCACAATGACCACCAATGAGCATTCTAAAGCCTCACACACGATCAGACTTTGTACAAACTTTCCCGTCGACTTTTGTACAAACTTTCCCGTCGACTGTTGTACAAAGGGCGTTGGCCATAAATTTGTATTGCATACACACGATCAGACTTTTTAGACAACAAACACGAGTGTAGTGACGTTTCAACATAGTGAGGACACTTCAAAAGAGGACGTTCAATTACTCCGACGCCACCCTTTGGTCAACTTCTGTATTGTTTGATTTTTTGCAAAAAAGTCCAATGGTTTTGTGTACACACAATTGGACTTTGCTCCTACGGACTTACGTTGTCAAAAAGTTTGCCCATTCACACAGCCAACAAAAGTTTGTCTGATGGAGCATAAAAACACGGTCGGATGTTGCCTTAAAACAGCTAATTTGCATGTTTGTTGTCAAAAAGTCTGATCTTGTGTATGACCCTTAACCACTTACGATATACGTCGGCAGAATGGCACGGCTGGGCACAATCACGTACCGGTACGCGATTCTCTAAGTGCCCAGCCGTGGGTCGGGAGCGCACCGGCGCACTCCCGACGTGGTCCTGTGCTCCGTGACTGTGGGACCAGCGGATCCGATCGCCGCTGGTGTCCCGCGATCGGGCCACAGAGCTAAAGAACGAGGAGAGGTCTGTGTAAACAAACCTCCCCCATGCTTCCCTGTGTGGCTGTCACCGATCGTCTATTCCCTTTTATAGGGAAAGACGATTAGGGACGTCAGAAGCCAGGCCACACCCCCTACAATAAAAAAAGAAACATCACGTGATACATAACCCCAACACTGCCCCCTAGTGGTTAACTCCTTCACTGCCAGTGTCATTTACACAGGAATCAGTGCATTTAAATAGCACTGATTGCTGTATAAATGACAATGGTCACAAAAATGCGTCAAAAATGTCCGACGTGTCCGCCATAATGTCGCAGTCACAAGAAAAAAAGAAAAAAGAAAAAAAAAAGTGCTATAAAACTATCCCCTATTTTGTAAACGCTATAACTTTTGCGCAAACCAAACAATCGCCAATTGCGTTTTTTTTTTACCAAAAATATGTAGAAGAATATGTATCGGCATAAACGAGGAAAAAAAAAAAAGTTTTTTTATATATTTTTGGGGGATATTATAGCAAAAAGTTAAAAATATTGTATTTTTTTTTCAAAATTGTCGCTCTATTTTTGTTTATAGCGCAAAACATAAAAACCGCAGTAGATCAAATACCACCAAAAGAAATCTATTTGTGGGGAAAGGACGGCAATTTTGTTTGGGAGCCATGTTGCACGACCGTGCAATTGTCAGTTAAAGCGACACAGTGTCGAATTGCAAAAAGGGCCTGGTCCTTTGGCTGAAAATTGGTCCGGGGCTTAAGTGGTTAAGAAATCCCATCTTAAAATAAACCTGTGGTTTATTAATGTAGAAAGCGTCACAAACAACTTCTACAAAAAAAAAAAATACGATTTTATTGCCTAAAATTAAAAGGCCAACATCAAAGACTTTGCTAATATAGCAAGCAGGAAAAAAAAAAAAAAAAAAAAAAAGACCTAATGTACAAATGAAAATTGATCATTTAAAAAAAGGTCATGAAAAGTAACTGGAGGCTGAAGAAAAATGAAGAAAATAGAATTTCTGCTCTATATTCAGATGCTAACTACAGGTACTAGTAAAGACTAAAATGGGCCAATCATTGGAAATTTGAACAGATGTACAAATATTTTTGGCGATTTCTAAAGTACACATATACTTTTTAGGTTATGAAAAACTAGTTTAAGAAACCCAAGGCTAGAATTGTGCAAAACAAATTCACCTTGACAATCTGCTTGTGGGTAAGAACAGACATCTCGTATATAATTTAAATCTCAACTCCCAGACATTACTGTTTATGCTTCAGATGAAGCATGAAAATATAACTGGAAAAGCACGCTTAGAGGCATTGACTTTTGAGCGGGGAATAAAAGAAATGAAAAATCTATGCAGTAAAACATTGTTTGTTTTAGGAGTCCAACAGCCTGCATAAACTTTCCCAACCAATATTACTAAAAAAAAAAAAAAAAAAAAAAAAATACAAAATTAAGATCTTGGATTGAGAGAAGCTGTGTGCAATTCTGGGCATATACTTATGATAGTTGCAAAGTAAGGATCACGCAAAGGGATAATTAGCAATTAGATGCTGGGAAAGACTATAGTGTCTACTAAAAGTTTTTGTTTTAGGTATTCCACAAAATCTGTCAGATTAGGTTTTTGATTTCCTAAAGAAGGGTACTTGTTCTTTCAGCAATAATGCAGGTAAAATTGCATCAAGTGTTCTACAACATCTCTGGTGACTGGATGATCTGGTAAATGTAATATGTTTAGGGCCAGTTTTCTTTTTAACCACTTCAATATATGGCACTTTTACCCCATTCCTGCCCAGGCCAATTTTCAGCTTTCAGCACTGTCACACTTTAAATGACAATTGAGGGATTATGCAACACTGTATCCAAATTACATTTTTATCATTTTTTTTTTTTTTTAGACAAATAGAGCTCTCTTGTGATGGCATTTAATCACCACTGGGTTTTTCATTTTCTGCTACAGAAAAAAGATAGTATATTTTGAAAAAGATTTTGCTTGGGTTATAAAATTTTGCAAATAAGTAATTTTTCATCTTCACTGATGGGCACTGATATGTTGCACTGATTACCAGTGAAAATGTCCCATACAGTGCTGAGGAAAGGCATTGCCGATGACCAGCATTTGTTTACAAGTGATCAGCTGTGATTGGACAAAGCTGATCACATGGTAAAGAGTCTACATAATTGGCTCATTACCCTAACAGGTGTTCATCACTGATCAGTGCTAGCACACGATGTGATGTGAAGGAAGCCATAGGATGTTCAGTCAGGATGGCATAACAGATTGATGGCCAGGCAAGGGCTTTGCCATTCTGACTGGACGTGAAGGTGTTCATTTGCAAGAGCTACAGTATATTTAAAAAAAAAAAAAAAAATGTAAAAAAACGTAAGTATAGTTAATTTTTTTTTATCAATCAATCAACACCAGGGACAGTACTTACAATGAATAAAAAGAGTCCCCTGTGCTGTTACCCCCGCAGCTGTAGCTGTGATCCTCTATTGCAGCCGTCATTAAATGGCGGCCCGCGGTCCGAGTCCGGACCGAGCAGCGCTTCTGCCCGGATCGCCATGCCGCCAGTGTAGTAAATGACAGCAGCAATCACTGGTTTGCTGGGACCGCGGGTTTCCCCAGCAACCAGTGACGCTGCGCGCATGCGCCCGCCCCCTGCTCCTGGCCGCGTCTCTCGGAGCTGAAGAGACACTCAGGGGCAGTAGGGGTGTGACGTCACGTGCGTGCCCCGCCCCCCTGCTGCCCGCGGTTTCCGATTCCCGGGTCCTGGATCTCATTGCGAAGCAGCTTCAGTTGTGCCCACCCTCCTGCAGTTAAGGTATGTGGGCACATTAGTCATCTATAAATAAGAATGTTTTTACTGTGCACACTGTTGGGCATATTTTAAGGGGCACACTAGTATACTGTTGGGCATATTTTAAGGGGCACACTGGTATATTTTTAATATGCACAATGCTGGGCTTTTTTTTTTGTAAGGGGCACGCTGATGGGTATATTTTTTATGTGCACACTGATGGACATGTTTTGTTAAGGTGCCTCTTAACAAAATATGCCCATCGGTGTGCACATTAAAAATATACCCATCAGCGTGCCCCTTAAAATAAAATGTGCCCATCAGAGTGCCCTTTAACATAAAATTTTCCCATCAGCGTGCCCCTTAACATAAAATAAGGGTCACGCTGATGGGCACCTTTTATGTTAAGAGGTAATCCGATGGACACATTTTATTTTACGGGGCACGCTGATGGGTATATTTTTAATGTGCACATCGATGGGCATATTTTGTTAAGGGGCACGCAGATGGGTACAGCAAAATGTGCCCTACAAAATATGCCCATCAATGTGCACATTAAAAATATACCCATCTGCATGCCCCTTAAAATAAAATTTGTCCATCAGAATGCCTCCTAACATAATAGGTGCCCATCAGTGTGACCCTTATTTTATGTTAAGGGGCACGCTGATGGGCAGATTTTATTTTAAGAGCAACACTGATGGGTACATTTTATATCAAAAGGGGCACTTTGATGGGCAAATTTTAAGTTAAGGGGCACGTTTTGTTGTGTCCATCAGAGTGCCCCTTAAGCATGACACTTATTTTATGTTAAGGGAAATCCTGATGTGCACATTTTATGTTAAGGGGCACTGTGGTGGGGGCCCCTGATGTAAAGGGGCACTGTGGTGGGGGCCCCTGATGTAAAGGGGCACTGTGGTGGGGGCCCCTGATGTAAAGGGGCACTGTGGTGGGGGCCCCTGATGTAAAGGGGCACTGTGGTGGGGGCCCCTGATGTAAAGGGGCACTGTGGTGGGGGCCCCTGATGTAAAGGGGCACTGTGGTGGGGGCCCCTGATGTAAAGGGGCACTGTGGTGGGGGCCCCTGATGTAAAGGGGCACTGTGGTGGGGGCCCCTGATGTAAAGGGGCACTGTGGTGGGGGCCCCTGATGTAAAGGGGCACTGTGGTGGGGGCCCCTGATGTAAAGGGGCACTGTGGTGGGGGCCCCTGATGTAAAGGGGCACTGTGGTGGGGGCCCCTGATGTAAAGGGGCACTGTGGTGGGGGCCCCTGATGTAAAGGGGCACTGTGGTGGGGGCCCCTGATGTAAAGGGGCACTGTGGTGGGGGCCCCTGATGTAAAGGGGCACTGTGGTGGGGGCCCCTGATGTAAAGGGGCACTGTGGTGGGGGCCCCTGATGTAAAGGGGCACTGTGGTGGGGGCCCCTGATGTAAAGGGGCACTGTGGTGGGGGCCCCTGATGTAAAGGGGCACTGTGGTGGGGGCACCTGATGTAAAGGGGCACTGTGGTGGGGGCACCTGATGTAAAGGGGCACTGTGGGGGGGGGCACCTGATGTAAAGGGGCACTGTGGGGGGGGGCACCTGATGTAAAGGGGCACTGTGGGGGGGGGCACCTGATGTAAAGGGGCACTGTGGGGGGGGGGGCACCTGATGTAAAGGGGCACTGTGGGGGGGGGGGGCACCTGATGTAAGGGGCACTGTGGGGGGGGGGCACCTGATGTAAGGGGCACTGTGGGGGGGGGGGGCACCTGATGTAAAGGGGCACTGTGGGGGGGGCACCTGATGTAAAGGGGCACTGTGGGGGGGGCACCTGATGTAAAGGGGCACTGTGGGGGGGGCACCTGATGTAAAGGGGCACTGTGGTGGGGGCACCTGATGTAAAGGGGCACTGTGGTGGGGGCACCTGATGTAAAGGGGCACTGTGATGGAGGCACCTGATGTAAAGGGGCACTGTGATGGAGGCACCTGATGTAAAGGGGCACTGTGATGGAGGCACCTGATGTAAAGGGGCACTGTGATGGAGGCACCTGATGTAAAGGGGCACTGTGATGGAGGCACCTGATGTAAAGGGGCACTGTGATGGAGGCACCTGATGTAAAGGGGCACTGTGATGGAGGCACCTGATGTAAAGGGGCACTGTGATGGAGGCACCTGATGTAAAGGGGCACTGTGATGGAGGCACCTGATGTAAAGGGGCACTGTGATGGAGGCACCTGATGTAAAGGGGCACTGTGATGGAGGCACCTGATGTAAAGGGGCACTGTGATGGAGGCACCTGATGTAAAGGGGCACTGTGATGGAGGCACCTGATGTAAAGGGGCACTGTGATGGAGGCACCTGATGTAAAGGGGCACTGTGATGGAGGCACCTGATGTAAAGGGGCACTGTGATGGAGGCACCTGATGTAAAGGGGCACTGTGATGGAGGCACCTGATGTAAAGGGGCACTGTGATGGGGACACCCGATTTAAAGGTGCGCTGTGATGGGGGTACGCTGATGGGCATATTTTATTTTAAAAGCAACACTGATGGGCAAATTTTAAGTTAAGAGGCACGTTTGGTCGTGTCCATCAGAGTGCCCTTAATATAAAATGTGCCCATCAGCGTGACCCTGATTTTATGTTAAGGTACACCCTGATGTGCACATTTTATGTTAAGGGGCACTGTGATGGGGACACCCGATGTAAAGGGGCACTGTGATGGGGACACCCGATGTAAAGGGGCACTGTGATGAGGACACCCGATGTAAAGGGGCACTGTGATGGGGACACCCGATGTAAAGGGGCACTGTGATGGGGACACCCGATGTAAAGGGGCACTGTGATGGGGACACCCGATGTAAAGGGGCACTGTGATGGGGACACCCGATGTAAAGGGGCACTGTGATGGGGACACCCGATGTAAAGGGGCACTGTGATGGGGACACCCGATGTAAAGGGGCACTGTGATGGGGACACCCGATGTAAAGGGGCACTGTGATGGGGACACCTGATTTAAAGAAGCACTGTGATGGGGACACCTGATTTAAAGCACTGTGATGGGGACACCTGATGTAAAGGGGCACTGTAATGGGGACACCTGATGTAAAGGGGCACTTTGATGGGGACACCTGATTTAAAGAAGCACTGTAATGGGGACACCTGATGTAAAGGGGCACTGTAATGGGGACACCTGATGTAAAGGGGCACTGTAATGGGGACACCTGATGTAAAGGGGCACTGTAATGGGGACACCTGATGTAAAGGGGCACTGTAATGGGGACACCTGATGTAAAGGGGCACTGTGATGGGGACACCAGATTTAACTTTATCTGGGGACACTAGATGTAACTTGACAATAAATATTGTTGAAATGCTAAGGAAATTGTACATTTCTCATGTTTTTGATAGATATACAGTTACTACAATATTTCTGAGTCGTAGCACAGACTTGAGATTCGGACCTCGGCCCAAAGAAAATTTTGGCGATCGGACCTCCTTGAATTTTAATTCATTACCCCTGCTCTAGTGCTTGGGGGGGGGGGGGGGGGGGTTAATAGAAGTTTCTGGACAGTCACAGGCACTTGTCAAATGTACTGACTATGCCCATTCTTTTTGCCCCCTTGCGTCAGTCATGGAAGCCATACCATCACTTCCCGCAAAGAAAACGTTCCATTAATGGCAGATAGTTTAAATTAAAGATTGCCATTACCAAGAGGTATCATGTTACTTGTGGCATTTATTATATAACTTCCATGCAGACACAAAGTGTTAAGAACTATGGTGGGAGAATCTTGCGACTGAAAGAATCAAAGGCATTAGAAACCAGAAGCTAATTTAGCTCACCATGACCCACCTATAATCAACAGCGACAGCATCCAATCAGTCGCAGTCAGTGTTCAACAGTGCCGCAGAACTCAGGCAGCTGCCACACTTGCAAAACTCACCACTGTGTTGATGGTTGTGTGCGGAGACCAGATTTGCTCTTACAGCCTTATACATTTTTTCTGAGCTAATGTCCACAATAAGGCTCCCTTTCTAGTGCTCAATTAAATATCTTACGCCAGGAGTTCACTTAAAGTGGAAACATGGAATAGTGCAGACCCAGGAGTACCACCTGATACCACATCATAAATCCCTACATTTTTTTTTGCTGGGCTACCTCCTTTTCCAAGCACAATTGTCTTTTCCAGTGAGCTCGTTTTCCTCCTTACAAGAAGAATCCCTTTTGTTTGTTTCCCTTGTACCCATGAAGTTACCAAAAAAAAAAAAAAACTGGATGGAGAAAGCTGCAACTATTCTCCACTAATAATCCAGAGAAGTTAAGAGGTCACATACACGAGTTACCTTTGCTTCCAGAAATGTCTTATGACATTACAGCTAGGGTTGCACCGATACGAACATCGGTGCCAATAGCTAGTATTTGTGTACTTGTGTAAATGCTCCGAAGCTTAATCCGATACCACGGAATGAAGAGGCGTCACTCCTGGAAGTCAGTAGGCAGAGAGGGAGTCAACTCACTGCTTGCAGATAAGCTGGCCCGGGCAGGTGCGTGGGGCGCAGCCTCTATGTTCCCAATGCCAGGTGTTTAGCTCAGCACAGCTCAGTGTACAGCAGTAGACAGGTAGGTAAGAAACTAATACAATTTTGAAAAAACTACCGTGCTGATGTTTGAACAAAGCAGCAACCACCACAAATGACAATTGTGTAAAATCAGAAATATAAAAGGTGCTGCACTAAATAAGTGCAATATGGTTATCACAATTTGCAAAGTGAACCTAAAATAAATCCATATATATATAAAATGCAAAAGATAGACTCGGGTGATGACACTTTACATGTGTAAATAAAACAAACAAAAAAGTTAATCTATAAAATAGGTAAAAAAGGGACACCTAGTGTGTAACCGTGCAATAACGCAGCGCAAAAAGTGCATATAATTGCTTAGGATGGTGATCTTTGAATATGGATGGCCACCAATGTGAGAATCATGCCACCTTGGGTGATGAGGGTATGCTTACTAGAAAATGTGGACCCAAATACACTACGGTAATGAGTCACACCGGCAGAGGTAAGTAGACATTCAACAGGCAAGATGGATCTCTCAGTTGTTTCTGCAGAATAGACCACTTAAATCCCCACAGATCTGGTGCAAAAAGACTAGACCATGGACCTGCTGTTTCTCTCAGAACTGATGTACATGTGGAAATACACCAAGCATCATGAAAAACCATCTTCAATTAATTTATTTAAAAGTGCAAAAAACGTACATGGATAAAAAGGTATACAGCACTCATGACAATAGTGCGGCAGATAGCTGGATCCTGCCACGTTTCGTCAAATATGATGACATCCTCATAGGGCTGAAAGCCCCCCGATCATTGCATTTATAGATCAGTACTAATAAAACATAAAACATTCAGCAGTGCACAGCGGTGTCTTAAGTTGTAATGGCAGCCGGAACTAGAGCAAGATGGCGACTAACGTGCGCTCCAAGCCTTGCTCCGGCCGCCACTAAGCAAAAGTACGGACATGAAGCCAAACACAACAATAGTACTGCGTGCGTTTCAGGCCTCGTTTCCGGGGTGAACCACCAACAAACAGATGTGTGCTGCCATAATTTACAATTTCCTGGCAGTGCATATACGATCTGCAGGTAAAAAACTGCCTGCCTTGATGGCCACCCCCAGAAAGGGAATCGAACACAAAAAACAACCAGGCCTCCCTCTAAAAATACCCCAGTGTGTGCATGAGAAGAATAGATCGCCAATGAAAAATGGAGAACAAAATAAATCAGAAAAAAAAGATTATGCATTAAAAAAATACTCAGGACATAAATAAAATGTGGCTGGAAACTGGGCAGATGTGAGTAAAGATACCACACCTGTCATCTATGACAAGGCAAGACAAGGACGTTGCCTGCACAGACATGCACTGGCAGCCCAAGAGGACAGCATACAGAAGATCTACCTCTGCGTCTCTACCATGAAAAGCGATCGATGCTTTGAAGGAGAGGCAGAGTGGTGCTTACTGTGTTTTCTCCTTTGGGCTGCCTGTTCATTGTGGTACAGTTAGCATCTTCAGTCTAAATTTTCTCAATAAAGGAGAATGCATGTGCACAGGCTCTATACATGACAGCATATGTAGCCTCAATAAATGTGATCTGGTGAATGGTAACTAAGTTATGTGTGTGCACGCTCCTCAACAGCAGTTCATGGTGGTGGCATACAAGAAACAAGAGGACACTGCTGTAAAATGAAAAAAGTGTTTATGAACTGCCAGTAAAGGAATCGTTTACTGTAATAGGCTCAATACTAAAGTGGTGTTAAAATAAGTTGAGGCTTTAGGGCTACTCTATACAATTAATCCAGAGTGGAACATATGGAAACAGTAACATGCAACAACTTACCCAATGAGTTGGCCCCAAAGTCTTGCTCAGAAGAGGCTTTCCTAAATGATTAGGTGGCACTTTTGCTAAGGTTTCTTTTAACTAAGAAAAAAGTATAAACGCACCATTAACACATAAAACTGCAAGAAGAAAGCATATACATTGAAGAACTGTAAGACCCCTTTCACACCAAGGACGTTTTGCAGGGGCTATAGCGTTAGAAATAGCGACTGCAATCCGCCCTAAAAAATCTGCACCATTGTCTGTAGTGTGAAAGCCCGAGGGCTTTCACACTACAGTGGTGCGCTGGCAGGACGTCAGGGAAAAGTCCTGCCAGCAGCTTCTTTGGAGCGGTGAAGGAGCGGTGTGTTTACCGCTCCTCCACCGCTGCTCCCCATTGAAATCAATGGGGCTGCGCTGTAATACCGCCGGCAAAACGATGCTATTACGGCATATTGCTGGCGGTTTAAACCCTTTCTCGGCTGCTAGCGGGGGTAAAAGCGCCCCAATAGCGTCCAAAATGCACTGCAATTCCGGCGGTAAAACGCCGCTAAAAATAGCACCATTTTACCGCCGCCGCTATGGGCGGTGTGGTGTGAAAGGGGTCTTAAAGAAGACTGTTGAAAGTTAAAATATGCATGAAAACCTTCAAATCAATTGTGGACTACTACCGATACCACCAGAAGCTGTGCCGGGCATGCCTAACAAGGAGGAGGCATAAGGACCATCTCAAAACACTTCGGTGGTATTGTATCTCTTATATCTGTAACACTATTAGCATTCCCCAGAAAACCTGGCGTTTGCAGCAAGACAAACATATATGAACTGATCTGTTTAAAATGGCACTAAGCTGCATCTGAGCACCACAAACTGAATTTAATTCATTTTTAACATTCAACACAAACTCCCCCATTCATGCATATCTCTGGGTTTTATTTTGTTGAATAACAATGAAAAACACCCCCTAGCATTTTTAACTGCTGCCATCTTGAATAAGGGAACAGGATTCATGTAGTATTTACACCCTGGATCCCATCTGCCCTTAGCATAGGCATGCAGGAAAGGTGTGCTTAGCTGAGAAAGCCCCTCCTTCCCCATGAAGAAAAAATGTCCATAAAGAGTCTTGGAATGCATGACAAGGCTTTACCTTTCTACAGAATAATTTGGGAGACCAACATATAAAGCGGTATATAAAAGCAGAATATCTTACTTTTTTCTCTATTCCACTAAAAAACTGGAACATGGTTATATTGGCTGGGGGTTTTGACATTCCCAGAGTCATGCATATTGTCTTCAGTTCCTTAAAGACCTCACTGCCTCCTCCATCTTGTTCCTTCTTTACAGGTATATTTATAGTCAGCATTCGTGCAGCTTCAAGTTCTGATATCAAATATGCTGTAAAAAGATTGAGATGACACTTTAGAGACAGAGCATTTCCCACAATAAAGTGTTATTTTGTTGCCTATGGTTACAGCACAATAGGATTTATACTTTCAAATGCCCTACATCTCAAAGTGTCTGTACTGCCCACAGTAACTTACCACATACTTCCTTTTCATACATTTATAATGTTCAACCACTCTAGCTAGTCTGTGTGCATTCCAACAGACTCTAGCCACGTCCCGATTCTGGAAAAGGAATTACACCATAGCGGCAAATGAGAGTGGAGGTGGCTCCTTGATCCGGTCACCTGTGTGCCCCAGAGAGGGCATTATATTTTACACACACATGCACAGTGGATTAAAAAAAAAAAAAAAGTCTACACACCTGTTTAAAAAAATGTCAGGTTTCTGTGATGGCTATGACGGCTATGACGGCTCGCGCAGACCTGCCACAGTAGAATGACGGCTGGTCGGCAAGCAGTTAAGGGTGTGCACACTTACGCAACCAAGCAACCATATTTTTATTTTTACTTTCCTCAACCACAAACATTTCAGTTTGTGGTTCAACTGAGTTGTACAGTTTATAGGTCACATTAAAAGGTGGAAAAAGTTCTGAAATTATTCATCTTTTTTTACATCACAGAAACCTATTTATAAAAGCAATATAAAGGTGTGCTGTCCCTTTACAACTCTGATCACAATAAATAAATTCATAAGATTATAAATAAAAAAAGTAACTTTATAAGTATAGTTGTAACATTGGTGGATTAAATAGGGTGGGTTCACTCGCTAACAGCCTCAAGGTGCGAGCCCGATAGAGAACAAGGAACACCCATACAGCCACCAAAAAATAATACCAACCCCAGACCCAGCAAACTCCCAAATAAGTTGTGGTGGTAAAGTGGTGCTAATCCAATCAGAGGGCATGAAGGTACAGTAAGATCCAAATTGGGCCAATAATTATAGTCCATAAAATAACACAAGAGAGACTTATCGTCACAAGATCCTATCTGTAGGTATTTGGATCTTTCTTGACATCCCATTATTGGAATAGCACCTGTCAGGAGAGTGCAACGCTCTTGTTCCTCATTCAGGACCCAGGTTTTGGCTTTGGCATTCTACTTGTTTGTCTGTCCACCTGCAAGGTGATTGATGTGGCCAGCCTCGGGGTGGGGTCAATGAATCCCCTAATTTAAGCCAGCATTCTTGTGCTTGTTACACATACTCCAAGCTCCCCGTTTGCACTACTAGATTGGATTCCCCTGTTGACAACCTCGGATCGAATATCAACCTGCCTTTTGACTACGTACGCATTTGACCCCAACTATTCAGAACCTTGCCTGTCTTGTCCCTGGACTGTCATTGAATCACTCTGCATGTCTGCCAACTGCAAGTACCCGTTTGTTGTACTCAGTTTGCACCTGCCCCAGCATGGTAGCCAGGCACTATAGCATTGTGTACAAGTCGTGGGTGCAACAGAGTACTGGTAGGCCTGCTTTCCTTATGGGAAAGAGGGCTGCTATAAGTGAAGAACACAGAAGCCAGCTATAGTATCTGACCACCTGCATAGGTGTAAGCGTGACAGCACCACTTTACCACCACAGCTCATTATTTGAGTTTGCTGGCTCTGGGGCTAGTATAATTATTTGGCGGATCTATCGTTATCCCTTATGCTGTATTAGACTCGCACCTTGTGTCATTGGAGAATGCACCCACCCCATTCTATATAGCACAACTGCTTTAATCCACTAGTGTAACAACCTTCTGAAGACGACTCACACCAATAAAAGCTTTGTAGTCTTATATTTTTCCATTATATTGTGGTGCCTTAAAAGCCTTCTCCCAGGTAAAATTGTTTTTGTAATCATTTAGTGAAAAGTGTATTATGTTTTTACACTACAGTTCCTAATGATTTAATTTTCACAGTTTAAAGCCACTCCCTATAAATGGAGAAGAGAGGGCTTTGACAGCCATTTTTTTCACCAAGAACGCTTACAGTGGGTATAGAAAAGAATCACCACCTATAAAATAAATAACATTTTGTTGCTTTGCAGTGCAACTTCTAACATTCAAGTAGGAGATATGTCAGGAAAGAAAAAACAAAAAAACCCACAGAATCACCAGAGTTGGAAAAAGGATCACCCCTTTCCTAAAAATGACTCAATCAGGTGCAGCTAATCACCTTCTCAATGGCACACAAACCCATTTGACTCAATTATGATCAGCTGTGATCATTTTGATTAGCTCATCATGAAGAGAGCTTTTCTTGAGCATTTCAATCCCTGATAGTACAACTGAAGCAATCAACTATGGGTTGAAAGGCACTGTCAAGATTTCCAGGAAAAAATTGGACAGGTACAAGTCAGGAGATGGATACAAAAAAAAAAAAAAAAATCAAAAGGCTTTAACAATGCTTAGAAGCACAGTGAAGTCTACTAAGAAGTGGAAGGTATTTGGTACAACACAGACCCTCCCTGGATCAGGACATCTCACAATGACTATTCTTCCCTATCACAAATTCTCCACAAATGTGGCTTGTATGGGAGGGCTGTAAGAAAAAAGCCACTCCTCAACATGCAGTCACGACTGAGCTTTGCCAAAATGCGCCTTGAAGATTCAAAGGCCAATATGGACAAAAGGTGTTATGGTCAGATGAGACCAAGACCCCTTTTACACTGCCAGTGTTTTTCAGGCACTACAGCGCTAAAAAGAGCGCCTGTATAGCACCTGAAAAAAGCATCTCCATTCACTCCAGTGTGACAGCCCGAGGGCTGTCACACTGGAGCGGTGCGCTGGTAGGGCGTCACAAAAAGTCCTGCCAGCAGCTTCTTTGGAGCGGTGAACTCCCCACTGCTCCCCATTGAAATCAATGGGGCAGCGCTGCGATACCGGGGGTGTTTTGCGGGTGGATTTAACCCCTTTTTGGCCACTAGCAGAGGGTTAAAATAGCCCTGCTAGTGGCCGAATAGCACCGCTAAAACTATGGTAAAGCGGCGCTAAAAATAGCGCCACATTATCACTGACGCCCTAGGCAGTGGCGCAGCAGTGTGAAAGGGCTCTTAAATGTAATTATCTGGCCTCAGCACCAAACGATACAATGCCTTGAAAAAGTATTCATACCCATTTAAATTTTCCACATTTTGTTATGTTACAATCAAAAACGTAAATGTATTATATCAGGATTTTGTGTGCTAGACCAACACAAAATGGCACATAACTGAAGTGAAAGGAACACTATGAATGGTTTTCAAATCTTTTTACAAATAAATATCTGAAAAGTAGGGATGCATCGATATTTTGATGGCCGAAAATGATAATTTCGTCATTATGTCGGAAGAAAAAGTGGCGATAATAGTGCATGCGCATTAGCCACGCCGACAGGTGTTGCGTCATCCTGGTGGCTCAAGGTCCTGTCCTCCCCTCCTTCCTACTCCCTTTGCAGAGCGGTGATCTCCGTGTCACAGCTGAATTGTCCAGGCGGCCGTAATAACAATGCTCCGCCTCCTGTGAGAGATGGCACACTGATCCAATGCCAGGACATTGAATCAGTGTGACATGATCACCATAGGTGGGACATTGTCACTGCGGCAATCCGGACAATTCAAATACAGCTTTGTGACACAGCAGATCGCCACTCTGTTCCGGGCACTGGCAAGGCTGCATCCCACAGGCACTGGCAAGGCTGCATGGATCTCTTGTTTCATGTCTGCAGTCTCTGACCATCTCCTGTATCAGGTCTGCTAGAGGTGCAGCAGATGGAAATTTTGCTAATACTATTAGTGTGTTTAAGTTTAATTAAGAGATTGAAGACATGATACAAGAGATGGTTAGAGACTGCAAACTGCATTTTTGTGAGCTTTTCCTTCACTAAAAAAGGTGCCAATAATTGTCAACAATAAATTCATATTAATATAAATTGATGGTATCAATTAAAAAGTTGAATGGAATACAATTCTATAAAAAAAATATATGTATATAAAAAAATTGACAGGTATCTGCACCCCCCTCCCCCTGAAAAGGTGCCAATTGTGACACCGGAGGGGGGGAGGGTTCCGATCAGCGGAAGTTCCACTTTAGGGTGGAATCCCGCTTTAAGTCTTGCCACAGATTCTCAATTGAATTTAAGTCTGGATATGGACTGGGCCATTTTAAACATATGAATATGCTTAGATCCATGCTTAAACTATTGCGGGTCTAGCTGTATGTTTAGGGTCGTTGTCCTACTGGAAGGTGAACCTCCGCCACAGTCTCAAGTCTTTTGCAGACTAACAGATTTTCTTCTGATTGCCCTGTATTTGGCTCCATCCATCTTCCCATCAACTCTGACCAACTTCCCTGTCCTTGCTGAAGAAAAGCATCCCCACAACATGATGCTGCCACATTTCATGGTGAGGATGATGTGCAGTGTTAGTTTTCCGCCACACATAGCATTTTGCTTTTAGGCCAAAAAGTTCAATGTTGGTCTCATCTGACCAGAGCACCTTCTTTCACGTTTGCTGTGTCCCCTACATGGCTTGTCACAAACAGGATTTCTCATGGCTTTCTTTCAACTATGGCTTTCTTCTTGCCACTCTTCCATAAAGACCAGATTTATGGAGTGCACGACTAATAGTTGTCCTGTGGACATATTCTCCCACCTGAGCTATTGATCTCTGCAGTTCCTCCAGAGTTACCACGGGTCTCTTGGCTGCTTCTCTAAATAATGCCCTCCTTGTCAGTTTAGGTGGACGGCCATGTCTTGGTAAGTTCGCAGCTGTACCATCCTTTTTCCATTTTCGGACAATGTATTGAACAGCGCTCTGTAAGATGCTCAAAGCTTGGGAATTTTTATAACCTAACCCGGCTTTAAACTTCTCCACAACTTTATCCATGACCTACCTGGTGTGTTCCTTGGCCTTCATGATGCTGTTTTTTCACTATGGTTCTCTAACAAACCTCTGAGGGCTTTACAGAACAGCTGTATTTATACAGAGATTAAATTTACACACACAGGTGGACTCCATTTACTATTTAGGTGACTTCTAGGGAAACTAGTTCCACTAGATTTTAGTTAGGGGTATCAGAGTAAAAAGAGGGCTTAATGCCATGCATACCACACTTTTCAGATATTTGTAAAAAAAAAAAAAAAAAATTGAAAACCGTTTATCATTTTCCTTCCACTTCACAATTATGTGATACTTTGTGTTGGTCTAAAACATAAAAGGTCAATAAAAAATACTTTTAAGTTTTGGTTGCAACATAATAGAATGTGAAAAATGTTAAGGGGTATTGTGATAGACTCACCCTGGCATTTGAGGGAGCTACAAGCATTTAGGAAGATGTTATGTAATGCAAAATGACATAAAAAAAAGGCCATGATGGTCTTTGCCAGCTTGGGACTCATAGCTGATGTCATCAGCAAGCCACCTGTCTGGGGCACCCAGCCATAATGCGTTTATTAAAAGTAGGTCTCCTGCTATTGTCTGAAGGTGTTCTGTGTTTATACTTATAATGTGCACTGTACCTTCTGAGCTTGGATCCAGCAAGTCTGACCTGCAATGAGATTTCAGTCATCCAGGTGTCCAATTAATGTAATGTTTATTGTATATGTCAGTTGTTGTAATTGTATTCTTGCGTGCAGTTTGTATTGTTCAGGAGAGGGGGGATGTCCTCCTGGGAGGTGTATAAAAGCCTGTATTCTTGTTCAAATAAACAGTTCATATTCTGGTTTACTCCAAAGCTCTTGGGCTAACTATCCAGATCTGCTGGTCTTGGGTTAAAGAGCTTAGGAAGCAGCTTCTTGGCGAAGATATCCAGTCACGGTGTCCGGATACCGCTACAGGTATGAGTACTTTTTTCAAGGCACTGCATGTCTGGTAGAAATCCAATACAGTTCACTGTCTAAATAACACCATTCCTACAGTAAAGCATGGATGTGGCAATATCCTCTTATGGGTGTGTTTCCCTGCAGCAGGGAACAAAGCACTTGTCAGGATAGAAGAAAAATTGACAGAGCAAAATACCATCAAGTTCTTGTGGAGAAACTGCTGCCCTCCACCAGAAAGTTGTCAATGGGAAGAACATTTACCTTTGAATATGACAATGACCCAATGCACACAGCAAAAATGGACCACACAGTGGTTAAGGCTGGGTTCACACTGCTGCGGGGGGAGATCCGGATGTGATTCGCACCACAAATCACATCCGATCTCCGTAGCGATGCGAGTACAGCCATACAGATAGTATGGCTGAATTCGCATCGCTCCCGCAGCAAACTCGTACGGGACCCTTTTTTTGGTCCGCAACAGAATCGGATCGCATGGGGGTTCACACCATGCGATCCGATTCCTGTGCGAGTCGGCAGATCGCACTGCGATATGCGGACGGATCTGGGGGTGTCATTAACATATCATTGACACTCCCAGCCGTCCGCATAGGGCAGTGTGAACTGCTGGCGGGAGTAATGCGATGCGGGAAAACGCCGCGGATTCGCGGCGTTCCCGCATCGCAGCGGTGTGAACCCGGCCTAAAGGAGAAAAAGGTGACTGTCCTTGCACGATCTAGACTTCTTCCACAAATTTACAATGTGGTTTCACTTGAAGACTGCAGTCCACAAATGGTCACCATCAAATTTAAATGAACATGAGCAGTTCTGCAAAGAAGGAGTGGGCAAATATTGCAAAGTCTAGATGTACAAATTTAGAAGAGACATAACTTAACCGCTTCAGCCCCAGAAGATTTTACCCCTTTCCTGACCAGAGCACTTTTTGCGATTCTGCACTGCATCGCTTTAACTGACAATTGCACAGTAGTGCGACGTGGCTCCCGAACAAAATTGACTTGCTTTTTTCCCCCACAAATAGAGCTTTCTTTTGGTGGTATTTGATCACCTCTGCAGTTTTTATTTTTTGCGCTATAAAACAAAAAAAGCGATGATTTTGAAAAAAAAGCATTTTTTTACATTTTGCTATAATAAATAACCCCCAAAAATATATAAAAAAAACATTTTTCCCTCAGTTTAGGCCGATAAGTATTCTTCTACATATTTATGAAAAAAAAAAAAAAATATTGCAATAAGCGTTTATTGATTAGTTTGCGCAAAAGTTATAGCGTTTACAAAATAGGGGATAGTTTTATGGCATTTTTCTTTTCTTTTTTTTTACTAGTAATGGCGGTGATCTGTGGTTTTTATTGTGACTGCGACATTATGGCGGACCCATCTGACATTTTTGACACATTTTTGGAACCATTGTCATTTATACAGCAATAAGCGCTATACAAATGCACAGTTTCCTGTGTAAATGACACTGGAAGTGAAGGGGTTAATCACCAGGGGGCAGGATAAGGGTCAAGTGTGTCCCGGGGCGTGTTTATAACTGTGGGGGGGGCGTGGCTACATGTGACATCACAGGGAGCAGAGATCAGGGACACTGTCACTAGGCAGAACGGGGAGATGGCTGTTTACATTAGCATCTCCCCGTTCTTCCTCCCTGTGAGACGATCGCGGGTATCCCCGAGGCGATCGAGTCCTGACTCACGGAGGTCCGGTCTGGCGGCGCGAATGCGATGGCACGGCAGCAAATTTAAAAGGGACGTTCCTGTACTCCCATTTGCCTGTTCGTGCCATTCTGCCTACGTACATTGGCATGCGCCGGCCGGGAACCGGTTAATGTGACCTATAAACAGCTTTACAAGTCAATTGAAAAACAAACTGAAATCTTTTAAGGAGGGGAGTAAAAAAAATGTGGTTACATAGTTACATATTAGGGGAGGTTGAAAAAAAAAAAAAACACACAAGTCCAACCTTTGTGTGTGATTATATGTCAGTAGCACACCCTTTTATAAATGGGGTTGTAGCTGTGTTTAGAATAAAAAAACAAAAAAAAACTGATGTTAAAGAGGAGTCAGGACACACTTGCCATCATTTAGGCCTCATGCACACGAGACGCAGTTAAACGCGCGTTCAGATGCAGTTGGACAGTTTTTTCAACTGCACCTGAACTCATTCAATGTTATCCTATGTGTCCATGCACACAGTCTCGTTTTTTTCCGTTTATATGCAGTTGCGTTTAATCTCGTTTTTCCAGAAGCAAAAAAATGCGTTCAGAAACAAAAATTTCTGCGTTTCAGACGCAAAACGCGGCAAAACGCGGTAAAACGCAGCAAAACGCCGCTACCGCGTTTAGCCGCGTTTGCGTTTATATGCGTTTTTAAAGGTGACCTTTTTTTTTACATTAAAAATCTCAAAAATGATTGCAAATGATGAAAAACCATTAGAAAAATATTTTAAACAATTGCAATTGCAAGTGGACAATCCACAACTTGTAGCAAGTGACGTGGCAAGTGGACAATCCACAACTTGTGGCAAGTGACATGGCAGGTGGCAAGTGATGTGGCAAGTGGACAATCCACAACTTGTGGCAAGTGACGTGGCAGGTGAAGTGGCAAGTGACGTGGAAAGTGGACAATAGACAACTTGTGGCAGGTGACGTGGCAAGTGACCTGGCAGGTGACGCGGCAAGTGACTTGGCAGGTGACGTGGCAAGTGGAAAATCAACAACTTGTGGCAGGTGACGTGGCAAGTGGACAATCCACAACTTGTGGCAGGTGATGGGGCAAGTGATGTGGCAAGTGGACAATCCACTTGTGGCAGGGGATGTGGCAAGTGACGTGGCGAGTGGACAATCCACAACTTGTGTCAGGTGACGTGGCAAGTGGACAATCCACAACTTGTGGCAGGTGATGTGGCAAGTGATGTGGCAAGTGGACAATCCACTTGTGGCAGGTGACGTGGCAGGGGACGTGGCAAGGGACGTGGCAAGTGGACAATCCACAACTTGTGGCAGGTGATGTGGCTGGTGACGTGGCAAGTGGACAATCCACATCTTGTGGCAGGTGACGTGGCAGGTGACGTGGAAACTGGTGTGGCAAGTGGACAATCCACAACTTGTGGCAGGTGATGTGGCTGGTGACGTGGTAAGTGGACAATCCACAACTTGTGGTAGATGGCATGGCAGGTGACGTGGAAAGTGGACAATCCACATCTTGTGGCAAGTGACGTGGCAGGTGATGTGGCAAGTGACGTGGCAAGTGGACAATCCACAACTTGTGGCAGGTGATGTGGCAAGTGATGTGGCAGGTGATGTGGCAGGTGATGTGACAAGTGGACAATCCACATCTTGTGGCAAGTGACGTGGCAGCTGACGTGGCAAGTGACGTGGCAGGTGACGTGGCAAGTGACATGGCAAGTGGACAATCCACATCTCGTGGCAAGTGACGTGGCAGGTGATGTGGCAAGTGACGTGGCAAGTGGACAATCCACAACTTGTGGCAGGTGATGTGGCAAGTGACGTGGCAGCTGACGTGGCAAGTGGACAATCCAAAACTTGTGGCAGGTGACGTGGCAAGTGACGTGGCAGGTGACGTGGCAAGTGATGTGGCAAGTGGACAATCCACAGCTTGTGGCAAGTGACGTGGCAAGTGGACAATCCACAACTTGTGGCAGGTGACGTGGCAGGTGACGTGGCAGGTGAAGTGGCAAGTGACGCGGCAAGTAGACAATCCACAACTTGTGGCAGGTGATGTGGCAAGTGACGTGGCAGGTGATGTGGCAAGTCACGTGGCAAGTGGACAATCCACAACTTGTGGCAGGTGATGTGGCAAGTGGACAATCCACAACTTGTGGCTGGTGACGTGTCAAGTGGACAATCCACAGCTTGTGGCAGGTGGCATGGCAGATGACGTGGAAAGTGGACAATCCACATCTCGTGGCAAGTGACGTGGCAGCTGATGTGGCAAGTGACGTGGCAAGTGGACAATCCACAACTTGTGGCAGGTGATGTGGCAAGTGACGTGGCAGCTGACGTGGCAAGTGGACAATCCAAAACTTGTGGCAAGTGACGTGGCAGGTGACGTGGCAAGTGATGTGGCAAGTGGACAATCCACAGCTTGTGGCAAGTGACGTGGCAAGTGGACAATCCACAACTTGTGGCAGGTGACGTGGCAGGTGAAGTGGCAAGTGACGCGGCAAGTAGACAATTCACAACTTGTGGCAGGTGATGTGGCAAGTGACGTGGCAGGTGATGTGGCAAGTCACGTGGCAAGTGGACAATCCACAACTTGTGGCAGGTGATGTGGCAAGTGGACAATCCACAACTTGTGGCTGGTGACGTGTCAAGTGGACAATCCACAGCTTGTGGCAGGTGGCATGGCAGATGACGTGGAAAGTGGACAATCCACATCTCGTGGCAAGTGACGTGGCAGCTGATGTGGCAAGTGACGTGGCAAGTGGACAATCCAAAACTTGTGGCAGGTGACGTGGCAGGTGACGTGGCAAGTGATGTGGCAAGTGGACAATCCACAGCTTGTGGCAAGTGACGTGGCAAGTGGACAATCCACAACTTGTGGCAGGTGACGTGGCAGGTGACGTGGCAAGTGAACAATCCACAACTTGTGGCAGGTGACGTGGCAAGTGACGTGGCAGGTGATGTGGCAAGTGACGCGGCAAGTAGACAATCCACAACTTGTGGCAGGTGACGTGGCAGGTGACGTGGCAAGTGAACAATCCACAACTTGTGGCAGGTGACGTGGCAAGTGACGTGGCAGGTGATGTGGCAAGTGACGCGGCAAGTAGACAATCCACAACTTGTGGCAGGTGATGTGGCTGGTGACGTGGCAAGTGGACAATCCACAGCTTGTGGCAGGTGGCATGGCAGATGACGTGGAAAGTGGACAATCCACATCTCGTGGCAAGTGACGTGGCAGGTGATGTGGCAAGTGACGTGGCAAGTGGACAATCCACAATTTGTGGCAGGTGACATGGCAGGTGATGTGGCAAGTGGACAATCCACAACTTGTGGCAGGTGATGTGGCAAGTGATGTGGCAGGTGATGTGACAAGTGGACAATCCACATCTTGTGGCAAGTGACGTGGCAGCTGACGTGGCAAGTGACGTGGCAGGTGACGTGGCAAGTGACATGGCAAGTGGACAATCCACATCTCGTGGCAAGTGACGTGGCAGGTGATGTGGCAAGTGACGTGGCAAGTGGACAATCCACAACTTGTGGCAGGTGACGTGGCAGGTGATGTGGCAAGTGACGTGGCAGCTGATGTGGCAAGTGGACAATCCAAAACTTGTGACAGGTGACGTGGCAAGTGACGTGGCAGGTGACGTGGCAAGTGATGTGGCAAGTGGACAATCCACAGCATGTGGCAAGTGACGTGGCAAGTGGACAATCCACAACTTGTGGCAGGTGATGTGGCTGGTGACGTGTCAAGTGGACAATCCACAGCTTGTGGCAGGTGGCATGGCAGATGACGTGGAAAGTGGACAATCCACATCTTGTGGCAAGTGACGTGGCAAGTGACGTGGCAAGTGGACAATCCAAAACTTGTGGCAGGTGACGTGGCAAGTGATGTGGCAGGTGACGTGGCAAGTGATGTGGCAAGTGGACAATCCACAGCTTGTGGCAAGTGACGTGGCAAGTGGACAATCCACAACTTGTGGCAGGTGACGTGGCAGGTGACGTGGCAAGTGAACAATCCACAACTTGTGGCAGGTGACGTGGCAAGTGACGTGGCAGGTGATGTGGCAAGTGACGCGGCAAGTAGACAATCCACAACTTGTGGCAGGTGATGTGGCTGGTGACGTGGCAAGTGGACAATCCACAGCTTGTGGCAGGTGGCATGGCAGATGACGTGGAAAGTGGACAATCCACATCTCGTGGCAAGTGACGTGGCAGTTGATGTGGCAAGTGACGTGGCAAGTGGACAATCCACAATTTGTGGCAGGTGACGTGGCAGGTGATGTGGCAAGTGGACAATCCCCAACTTGTGGCAAGTGACGTGGCAAGTGGACAATCCACAACTTGTGGCAGGTGCCGTGGCAAGTGACACAGCAAATGCAAGTGTACAACTGCTCTCTATGCTGCTGCTGCTCACTCTGATCAAAATAGCAGGAATAGTTAAAAAAAATGCTTTGAGAGCTTGGGGAGGGTCTACATGATGTTATCTTTATAAACGCGTCTAAACGCAAACGCGTCTAAACGCGTCTAAACGCGTCTAAACGCGACATGCAAACGCGGCAAAACGCGCGTTTCTAAACGCGCGTTTCAGCTTTTTTTTAACAGAGGTTTCATCTGCGTCTCGTGTGCATGAGGCCTTAGAGTGCCTCTGATTAACCTCAAATAAAAAGTTCAGCTGTTCTAGTAGCCTTTCCTGACTTTCTTAACCACTTGCCGACCGCCTCACGCCGATGTACGTCGGCAGAATGGCACGGGCAGGCATAAGCACGTACATGTACGTGCTTTGCCTCCCGCGGGTCGGGGGCCCGATCGGGCCCCCGCCCGGTGCCTGCGGCGGTCGGTTTTCGTTCGGGAGCGATCCCGGACGAGGGGACGGCCATTCATTCATGGCCACCCCCTCGCGATCGCTCCCGACGAATGGAAATCCCCGGTGACATCACTTCCTCTCCTGTAATGTAAACACAGGAGAGGAAGTGATGTATTCTCTCCTCCGTGTCGGTATTTTTCGTTCCGACACGGAGGAGAGCGGATCAGTGAGTTGCACCAACACATCCCACACACAGTAGAACATGCCAGGCACACTCACACCCCCCCTTTACCCCCCGATCACCCCCCCAATTACCCCTGCCCCCCAGTCACAGTGACACCAATGTCATTTTTTTTTTTTTTTTTTTGCATTGGTGTCATTTGTGACTGTAATAACTGTTAGGGCAGTTAGGGTTAGCCCCCTTTAGTTCTAATGTACCCCCCTAACCCCCCCAATAAAGGTTTAACCCCGTGATCACCCCCCGTCGCCAGTGTCACTAAGGCTGGGTTCACATTGCAGCGGTTTATGAGAACGAATGTGATTCGCACCGCACTGCAGTGCAAATCACATCCGATCTCTGTGCGATTCGAGTTCAGCCATTCGCCGCACCCGCCGCACCCGCCACACCCGCCGCACCCGCCGCAAATTCGCACGGGACCCTTTTTTTGGCCCGCAGCAGAATCGGATCGCATGGGTGTTCACACCATGCGATCCGAGTTTGCAGATCGCACTGCGATATGCGAACTGATCTGGGGGTGTCAGTAACATTTCACTGACACTCCCAGCAGTTCGCATAGGGCAGTGTGAACTGCCGCCGGGAGGCATGCGATGCGGGAACCCGCCGCGGATTCGCGGCGTTTCCGCATCGCTCCAGTGTGAACCCAGCCTAATAAGCGATCATTTTTCTGATCGCCGTATTAGTGTCACAGGTGACGCTAGTTAGGCAGGTAGGTATTTAGGTTCGCCGCAGCTTTTTATAGCGCTAGGGACCCCCATATACTACCGCATAAAGCCCCCTGATTGCCCCCTAGTTAACCCTTTCACCAGTGATCACCATATAACTGTTACAGGTGACGCTGGTTGGTTAGTTATTTTTTTATAGTTTCAGGGCACCCGCCATTTATTACCTAATAAAGGTTTAACCCCCTGATCACCCGGCAGGTGTCATTTGTGACTAATAACTGTTAGGGCAGTTAGGGTTAGCCCCCTTTAGTTCTAAGGTACCCCCCTAACCCCCCCAATAAAGGTTTAACCCCGTGATCACCCCCCGTCGCCAGTGTCACTAAGGCTGGGTTCACATTGCAGCGGTTTATGAGAACGGATGTGATTCGCACCGCACTGCAGTGCAAATCACATCCGATCTCTGTGCGATTCGAGTTCAGCTATACAGATAGTATGGCTGAATTCGTGTCGCACCCGCCGCACCCGCCGCAAACTCGCACGGGACCCTTTTTTTGGTCCGCAGCAGAATCGGATCGCATGGGTGTTCACACCATGCGATCCAAGTTTGCAGATCGCACTGCGATATGCGAACTGATCTGGGGGTGTCATTAACATTTCACTGACACTCCCAGCAGTTCGCATAGGGCAGTGTGAACTGCCGCCGGGAGGCATGCGATGCGGGAACCCGCCGCGCATTCGTGGCGTTCCCGCATCGCTCCAGTGTGAACCCAGCCTAATAAGCGATCGTTTTTCTGATCGCTGTATTAGTGTCACAGGTGACGCTAGTTAGGCAGGTAGGTATTTAGGTTCGCCGCAGCTTTTTATAGCGCCAGGGACCCCCATATACTACCGCATAAAGCCCCCTGATTGCCCCCTAGTTAACCCTTTCACCAGTGATCACCATATAACTGTTACAGGTGACGCTGGTTGGTTAGTTATTTTTTTATAGTTTCAGGGCACCCGCCATTTATTACCTAGTCTCACTAGTGTACCCCTAAATTTAGGGGTGTCTACTTTCTAAAATGGGGTCATTTGGGGGGGGGGTTTGTGCCATCTTGGCATTTTATGGCCTTCAAAACTGTAACGCCCTTAGAAAGCCTGAAGGCGGTGCTTGGTTTTTGGGGCCCCGTACGCGGCTAGGCTCCCAAAAAGTCCCACATATGTGGTATCCCCGTACTCAGGAGAAGCAGCAGAATTTATTTTGGGGTGTCATTTCACATATGCCCATGGCATGCGTGAGCAATATATCATTTAGTGACAACTTTGTGAAAAAAAAAAAAAGTTTGTAATTTTCCCGCAACTTGTGGCAAAATATAAAATATTCCATGGACTCAACATGCCTCTCAGCAAATAGCTTGGGGTGTCTACTTTCTAAAATGGGGTCATTTGTGGGGGTTTTGTGCCATCTTGGCATTTTATGGCCTTCAAAACTGTAATAGGTAGTGAGAAGTGAACTCAAAAAATTACGCCCTTAGAAAGCCTGAAGGCGGTGCTTGGTTTTCGGGGCCCCGTACGCGGCTAGGCTCCCAAAAAGTCCCACATATGTGGTATCCCCGTACTCAGGAGAAGCAGCAGAATTTATTTTGGGGTGTCATTTCACATATGCCCATGGCATGCATGAGCAATATATCATTTAGTGACAACTTTGTGAAAAAAAAAAAAAAAAAAAAAAAAGTTTGTAATTTTCCCGCAACTTGTGGCAAAATATAAAATATTCCATGGACTCAACATGCCTCTCAGCAAATAGCTTGGGGTGTCTACTTTCTAAAATGGGGTCATTTGTGGGGGTTTTGTGCCATCTTGGCATTTTATGGCCTTCAAAACTGTAATAGGTAGTGAGGCGTGAAATCAAAAATTTACGCCCTTAGAAAGCCTGAAGGCGGTGCTTGGTTTTCGGGGCCCTGTACGCGGCTAGGCTCCCAAAAAGTCCCACATATGTGGTATCCCCGTACTCAGGAGAAGCAGCAGAATTTATTTTGGGGTGTCATTTCACATACGCCCATAGCATGTGTGAGCAATATATCATTTAGTGACAACTTTGTGTAAAAAAAAAAAAAAAATTTTTTTTTTGTCATTATTCAATCGCTTGAGGCAAAAAAATAAAATATTCAATGGGCTCAACATGCCTCTTATCAATTTCCTTAGGGGGTCTACTTTCCAAAATGGGGTCATTTGGGGGGGTTTTGTACTGCCCTGTCATTTTAGCACCTCAAGAAATGAGATAGACAGTCGTAAACTAAAAGCTGCGTAAATTCCAGAAAACGTACCTTAGTTTGTAGATGTGACAACTTTTGCGCAAACCAATAAATATACAATTATTGACTTTTTTTTTACCAAAGACATGTGGCTGAATACATTTTGGCCTAAATGTATGACTAAAATTGAGTTTATTGGATTTTTCTAATAACAAAAAGTAGAAAATATCATTTTTTTTCAAAATTTGCGGTCTTTTTACGTTTATATCGCAAAAAATAAAAATCGCAGAGGCAATCAAATACCATCAAAAGAAAGCTCTATTTGTGGGAAGAAAAGGACGCAAATTTTGTTTGGGTACAACATTGCATGACCGCGCAATTACCAGTTAAAGCAGCGCAGTGCCAAAGTGTAAAAAGACCTCTGGTCATTTACCAGCAAAATGGTCCGGTCTGAAAGTGGTTAATCGCATCCTACAGCAAAAGCCAGGGTACGCAGAGAGCTTCCAAAGCATCAGAAGGATCTCACTGTTAAAAGGTATTAGTCAGGAGAAGGGTACAAAAGAATTTCCAAGGCATTAGATATACATTTTATATACCATGGAACACAGTGAAGACAGTCATCATCAAGTGGAGAAAATATGGCACAACAGTGACATTACTAAGAACTGGAAAATTTATGAAAAGACGAGAAGAAAACTGGTCAGGGAGGCTGACAAGAGGCCTACCGCAAAATTAAAAGAGCTGTAGGAATATCTGGCAAGTATTGGCTGTGTGGTACATGTGACAACAATCCTATATTCTTCATGTCTGGGTTATGGGGTAGAGTGGCAAGACGGAAGCTCTTTCTTACGAAGAAAAACAAAAGACGTGCTAAATTTTGCAAAAACACAACTGAAGTTTCCCAAAAGGTTGTGGGAAAATATGTTCTGGTCTGATGAAACCAAGGTTGAACTTTTGTGGCTAGAATTCCAAAAGATCAGTTTTGTACACTGTTTTTACACATCACCAAAAGAACACCATACCCACAGCATGGTGGTGGCAGCATCATGCTTTGGGGCTGTTTTTCTTAAGCTGGAACAGGGGCCTTAGTCAAGGTAGAGGGAATTTCGACCAGTTCCACATACCAGTCAATACTGGAACAAAACTTTCAGGCTTCTGCTAGAAAGCTGAACATGAAGGGGAACTTCGCCTTTCAGCATCAGAACGACCCAAAACATACATCTAAATCAACAAAGGCATGGCTTTACCAAAAGATGATTAACATTTTGGAATGGCCCAGCCAGAGCTCAGACCTGACTCCGATTGAAAATCTGTGGGGTAATCTGAAGAGGGCTGTGCTCAGGAGATGCCCCCCCAATCTGATAGATTTGTATGTTTTTTGCAAAGAAGAGTGGGCAAAATATTGCCAAGTCAAGCTGTGCCAAGCTGATAGACTCATACCCAAAAAGACAGTGCAGTAATAAAATCAAAGTATTAGCGTAAGGGTATGCACACTTATGTAACCATATTTTATTTTCTTCCACCTAAAAGATTTCAGTTTGTTGTTCAACTGAGTTGTACAGTTTACAGGTCACATTAAAAAGGTGGAAAACGTTGGGATTCTCCATAAATTGAAAATAAGTCAATACTTTTGCCGTTGGACCCGCTTCGGGATCCACTCCCGGAATGCGCAAGGGCAGTGGAGGTGGTTTTCAACGTCAAATATCTGGGAATACAGATCTCACCCGACCCAACCGAATATATCCGTCTGAACTTATTGCCGATTAGAAGTAAGTTTTGTGAGAAATGTTCGGTGTGGTGTAAGCTTCCCCTATGGGTGATAGGAAGGATCACTTTAATAAAAATGGTGTGGGCCTCCCAGTTGCTATACATCTTTAATAACTCCCCAATATGGATTCCTCGCAAGTGGTTCATAGGGACAGATTCACAGTTTAGGGAATTAATTTGGCGTGAGACGGTCCGCATTACATTGTCCAGACTACAAATGAGAAAGGATCAGGGGGGGTTTGGCAGTACCACACTCTAGGACCTGCCATATAGTGTCTCAGCTGCAAAGGTTGGGAAGCTGGGGACTACTGGACCCATTAGACTCAATCAGGCAGCTGCTTCTCCCTGAGGAGTCAGACTACTTCGCTCTAGCTTACTTAGAAGGGGGCTTTCCTCATCTACCGTCAGATTTACCAACAGTTACCCAGCTATAAAACTTGTGGAACTATAACAAGACAAATCTAAAAAGGTGTCAGGCTGTCTGTCCTGTACTCCACTTTGGCATAGCTTTCACTATAGGGAACTACTAAAAATTAGAAAGATTCCATGAATGGAAGAATAAGGGGATTAAATATATTTCTCAATTATATCAGCGGACTGTATGGAAAGCCTTTATAGAGATACAACATGACTATGAAATCCTGAAACAATTTTACAATTCTACAACTGCGACACGCCCTGCATGCACAGGCTCACGTCTCAAAACTTATATTGACAGCACACACCATCATAGAAGAGGTATATTTATGGCTCCTGACAAAAAAGGCATGATCTCCCGGGCCTATTCTATGATACTAGGTGCTTTGCAGGGGGCATCAGATATACCCTGCAAGAGGGGTTGGGAGAGAGATGTGGGCAATATAGATGGAGAACTCTGGGAGGCTTGCCTAAATGCTGCTCCCTTGGTGTCTGTCTCGGCCTCGCAGAAGTTATACCAGCTCTCTCTTCTCCACAGAACTTACAGAACACCCCAACAGCTGCATAAATGGGGAGGTAGAGATAGGCCATTACGCCCAAAATGTCAAAGGGAACATGGGGACTTACTACATGCTATAGAAATGCCCCAAGCTTTTTTGTTATTGGACAGAGGTTCTATCTACAATATCCCAGGTTCATAACTACCAGTTGAAGAGGGATCCCATTGTCTGTTGGGCGCACTGGGAGAGGATACCCTGATTCCAAATGAACAGTATTGCAGTTACTGTACATCGCATGAAAATGAATTGTGAGGTGCTAGATTTCTCCCAGGGTGCCTACCAGGGGACAATGGATAGAACAGGTTAATTCTATGTTAATTAGAGAAAATTGACCTACCTACATAGAAAAGCCCCTAAAAAAATTCTCTATTTGGCAACCATGGTTAGATGTTCCAGGCCTTGCACCACATCAACTAGCGTTGAATAGATTATTGGAGGGATGAGACATATTAGGAGAAGACATAGTCAGATGAGAGGTTGGTATGCGCTATTCCGCAAATGTTCACAAGTTAATAATAGTTTGTGGTTTCTCCCTTTTCTCTCTTTAATTGTAGAATCTATTTTCTCACTGAATAGTTTTATACAGCTGCAAAAAATTTGTTTTACCTACCAGAAAAAAAACATACATATTTCTGTTGTATAACATCTGGGCATTATTCATAGGTTGGACTTGATGGACTTGTGTCTTTTTTCAACCTCACCTACCTAACTATGTATAACTTGTGTGTCTGTGTGTCTGTGTGTCTGTGTGTCTGTGTGTCTGTGTGTCTGTGTGTCTGTGTGTCTGTGTGTCTGTGTGTCTGTGTGTCTGTGTGTCTGTGTGTCTGTGTGTCTGTGTGTCTGTGTGTCTGTGTCAAAATTTGTGAAAATACGATTCTTAAACTTTATTATGCACATCATAAAATATACCACAAAATTTGCAGCACTTCATGTTAACGAACTCCGGGAAAATCGTTTTTTGTCTTCCACACGCACTGAATGGGTTAACTGCTTGTTTTGTCCAGAGGTGCATGAAAAGCTATACTTAGCCGATCTTTTGATCCTCCGTAAAACAGCACGCCCTCAAGTTCAGCGGTGGACTGTTCTTACCATCCTTATGTCCAGAACTGGTCTATGGGCATGACATCAGGAACAGTCCAGGCACAAGTCCACTAGTGTGCGGGGGGAGGGCTGGAGCAACAGGGAGGATCGCATTTGGAGGATCGGCGGATTAGGTAAATATATCTCCACTCTCCTCACCCCCTAAACAAAAGCGAGCAGCTAATCCATGCACAGCCCCACTGCATGGGAGAGAACCCCCCCTTCACCAGAGTTCTTTAAATATATTAACAAGTGTCAACACATATGAATAAATGTTACTTACTTAGCAAAAGTAGGCAGTTCTTCTTGTCTAGAAGGCGTTTATTGACATCTCCAGATGTCAAAGAGTTGTATGGGCAATTCATTTCTGTCAAAAGACCACTAACTTCTAGTTGAAACCCTTCTGCCTCTGCGGGGCCTATAAAACACGATAATTAAAACATTTTATGTATCTGTTACAATATAACAATCCTAAAGCCTATTTCAGAGAAGAAAAACCATGTAATCCTTGAATGTAGTGGCTGCCTTCCTACTTTTTAAGGCGGCCTCATCTTCTCCCCTTTATTAATAGGCTAAGCCTACCAGTAACACTTCCTGTTCTAGGGAGGTGCTCACTCCCTATACTCTATATATGAAGGTGCAGCACTATCATCCTAGAATAGGACTACAGAACTTAGTCTACAGACATAGCTAAGGGCTCCTTCATATTGGGCGTGTGACTGGTGTTTTTCTGTATCATCAGTGGTCACAAAAGCACACAGAAAACAATTGTTTTCTATGTGTCCTGTTCACACTCCAACAGAGCCCCAGGGTGCAGAGCATTGTGGTACAAAAAAAATGCATACAGTATGCATTTATCTGCAATAAACTGGAGTTCACCTTACAGCACTATATACTGTTATTTGCAGAAGAGGCAGACAGCAAAGAAATTTATTAGCTCAGAAGATTCCTGACAGGATCAACAAGTATTGTTCTGCACTGATTGGACAGATAGAACAGACCCTTTCAATGGTCTATTTGCCAAACCAAAAAGGGAGTAAAACAGACATTAACCAATGGGATTTATATATGCTATGGGGTTGATTTACTAAAACTGGAGAGTGCTAAATCTGTTGCAACTATGCACAGAAGCTTAAGACCCCTTTCACACCACACCGCCCATTGCGTCTGCGGTAAAACGCCGCTATTTTTAGCGGCGTTTTACCGCCGGATTTGCGGCGCATTTCGGCCGCTAGCGGGGTGCTTTTACCCCCCGCTAGCGGCCGTGAAAGGGTTAAAACTGCAATAGCGGCGTTTTGCCGGCGGTATTACAGTGCTGCCCCATAGATTTCAATGGGGAGCATCGGTGGAGGAGCGGTAAGCACACCGCTCCAAAGAAGCTGCTGGCAGGACTTTTTTCTGACGTCCTGCCAGCGTACGCTGTAGTGTGAAAGCCCTCGGCTACTACTACTACTACTACACTACTTTATGCATATTTAAGTAACTTCTGTCTGTGCATAACAGCGTCATTTAACATGCATAAAGGGCCTCATTCCTTTTTTTTTTTCTTAAAATATTGTACTGAGAAAAAAGTAAGAGTAATGAACAAGTATACAGGTGCAAGTACAACTAGTACAAGATGTCAACTAGGCAAGTACATCACGCATAGAGATAACCATGCAGGATCAAGAAACAAGTAGTATTTAGCATGGGAGGACAATTCCCAACAAAAAGGTACGTATACAAAAGTAAGGTAACAATTCAAACGTGTACAGGAGAGAGATAAACCAGGGAATGATTTCATGGGGGTACAAGCACGTAAGGGCAACACAACAGGTGCCCAGCAGTTTGGCACACCCCCTAGAGGGAGTGTCCAAATGTCCAAGAATCCTGGGAGACTGTACTCTGGGGTGAGCAGTAATAAGCCACTCAGAGGAAGGCCTACCTAGAGGCTAGAGCCAGGCAGAAAGGGTTGCCTGAAGGCAAGGATAGGAGGCAGAAGGGGTGTAATGGAGCAGCATGAAAGGAGTGGAGAAAAACCATCTGAGGGATGAAAGACAGGAGGACGACTGTAGAGCAAGGGGGGGGGGGGGGCAGAAGGCATGTGTGTCACGGGATTCGATGTGCAAATCACAGTTTAGAGCAGACGGTTTGTGTGCAGTGGATTAGGGGAGCAGTAGGGTGTGATCAAAGCTAGGAGGTAATGAGTAACCCTGGGTCGCCAAAGTTTCTCAAATTTGTGCACTTTGTCCAGGATGACCGCTTCAAGTTTAGTGTGAATCAGTGCACCAGTAACTCTAGGTTTAGTATCTAGTATGCATAAGGATGGAGATTTCCAGGCTGAGCAATTGTCTGTTTGGTATCTGTGGTGATGTGAAGAAGAAGCTTAAATTGGCGGTGGGTAAAAGCCTCAGGTTTTCTGTTTAGGAGAGCTACAGTCAGGTCTGGCAGCAAAGGTATGGTGAAAAGTTTTGAAAGAATTGCAAACACCTCTGACCAACATGAGCACGCTACAGGGCATTCCACCAAGTGTGGAGGTGTGTGCCTGCCTCGTTATTACAACCTTGAAAATAGAGGTGAATATCGCGGGAGGAATTTGACAATCCTGACAGGGACCAGATACCACCTAGTCAGTACTTTATAGTTTGTCTCTAAGGCAGCAATATTGGGAGAAGAGGATTTATTAGCCTGCCAGATATATGACCAGCAGGGTCTGTTGTAATGTTAAGATCTTTTTCCCCACTTACAAACTTAAGATGGGGGCTTCACGGTTTCGGGGGTTAGGAGGCGAGTGTCTATCTCGGAGATTAATCCTCGTTTGTGAAGGTCAGATTTGCACATTCGTTCAAATTTCATAAAGTCTGGATTTGTTGAGTCCAAAGGGCCTCATTTCTAAAACTGGGTGTGATTATAGAAACCGGCTAGGTAGATTCTTAAGGAAAGGTTGCCACACAGTCTTTTTCACAAGAGTTGCAGTAAATTGCTTGTACTACTGCTCGATTTATTACTCATAGCTGTGTGGAGTAACCCAAAGACAATGGACCGATATTCAGTAGTAGTATAAAAAGTATTTTTTTACTCCTGTGTGCAAGAGGCCCAAGGAAAATGGTTCATCATTGGCTTACAATGTGGCTTTTTTTCCCCGGAAATCACAATCAATTTTTATTTTAAATTTACAATATTTAAATAGCCAAGATGGCCCTGGTTAGGTCACACTTTAATGACTTACTATTGGTTGCTTCCACACTTTCTTCTAGTTTGCAGAACAATTTCAGCTCAGCAACCAGCCATGCGCAGAGCTTGGTATATTCAGGAGAAAGGGCTCCTTGAGCAGCAGCTTGGATCAAGGCACCATCATCCATTAGGGACCCTTTGTACCTAAAAGAATAAAACTGTTGAATTGACAATTGCATTTGAAACATAATTTTGTAGAAATTTTATTAAGATGTATTCAACATGTATTGTCGCAGCGTCTCCCAGTGTTAGTTCTACTTGCGGTTCGCTCAGAAGAGCGAACTGGTACCAGTGAAGGACCATTGGTAGTGAAAAGCTTCCTGTGGATGTGCAGAGATGTTTACCCTGTGAAGATATGTCCGCCAGCGAGGGCCCTGCATTATGCGCAGACTTGTTCATTTGGAGGGGATATGTTCGCTCTGTGAAGACATTATCGGTTTAATACCCATCTGCCTTTGTGGATGGATATACGCTCAAGCCTGTGCCCTATCAGCACGTGGAGGAACCATGAGCGTGTCCCTGCAGATAGCCTCGCATCTATAGGAATGGTAGTGTAATCGGGCTATGGGTTGTTCTCTGAATAATGCAGAATAAGGATTTGCATCAATGGTAGAAGCGGGACCGTGCGCGCGCACTTGGTCGGGACCGTGTTCACGACTTCTGAGGCACCAATCTCACTACATGTGGGTTCCCTTGTTAAACTGTAGAGCACAATTTAACAGGTACAAAAGGCGGAAAATTGTACACTGGTCTGCACAGACATGCCCGGACACTCTCCTAGTCATTGTTCCATTGGTTGAGCTTTGTAGAACACCTACTGTTTGAAGGAATGCCTGGGCTTGATTGGCTGAACTGAATAGCCATCAAGCTTCTTTTGTTACCCCTGTTCTATAAATAAAAACAGAGCTCCCATAATACAGGGCCATCTGTGGAGCTTGGAACACGAGAACAATTGTGTCTGCCTTACTTGGCAAGCATGAGTGCACTCGAAATGCATTATACAAAATAGCTGAAAAGTGCTCTTAGCAGCACAAGAGAAATTGATTATGCATAGCGTATATATTTCCACAACAATACAAACAGTCATATTCACAAAAAGGAATGTCCTCTTGCCTATACAAGTGTGGGATGTAATGAAATCTGACATTTATAACTGCACTGTAAATTCTACCACAAAGGAAACACTACTTTTTAATTAAGAGATCGCTGGCCATTCATTTAAAGCAGAGTTCGACCCAAAAGTGGTACTTTCGCTTTAAGTATTTGTGACCCCCCCTGACATGCCACACATTGGGCATGTCTTTTTTTTTTTTTTAGTTTTCACAGGTACCCAGCTCCCATTTCCTCTCCTAGCGTCGCTGAGTGGAAGCTCAGGTCTCCCCCTCCCTCCCTGCAATCTGTGAAGCCGCAGCCGGCGCCCACACTTGCACTGCCGATGCCGCGGGGGGGGAGAAGCGAGGATCTGAGTGGCCCCATAGCTAGACAGTGGGACAGGCAAGTGTCTGTTTATTAAAAGTCAGCAGCTACACTTTTTGTAGCTGCTGACTTAAAATGGGTGTAACTCCACTTTAAACAAAAGCATTATTAGGTGGAAGATAGCCGAGCCTTTTTTCACACTTGCACAACAAACACTCAGACATTATTTTCCAGCACTACCTTAACCCTCTTGAGCATGGAGTTCACCAAAGCTTCACAGATTACCACTGGACTACACCATGACGACATCATGAAGCTGGAGGAGCTTGGAGACCTTGCGCTCTGCGCTCCTCCACCTTCCGTTTGAGGATGCTCAATAGGGTTTAGGTCTGGAGACATGCTTGGCTAATCCATCACCTTTACCTCAGCTTCTTTGGCAAGGCAATGGTTGTCTTGGAGCTTTGGGGTCATCAAATTTATTTTATTGGGATTTTATGTGCACATAATTGTGAAGTGGAAGGAAAATGCTAAATGGTTTTAAATTTTTCTTTCACATATACATATTTACTTATACTTTTATACATGTGAAAAGTTTGCATTTGTATTCAGCCCGAGTCAAACAAAAATCTAGAGAGTGACCCTTTTGCCCATTCTTCTTTGCAACATAGCTTCAACTCTGTCAGATTGGATGGAGAGCGCTTGCGAACAACAATTTAAGTCTTGCGACATTCTCAATTCAATTTTGGACTTGGACCATTCTAACACGTGAATATCCTTTGATCTAAACCATTCCATTGATAGCTATGGCTGTATGTTTAGGGTTGTTGTCCTGCTGGAAGGTGAAACTCTGCCCCAGTCAAGTCTTTTGTACTCCAAGGCTGCATTTACACTACAGTATTTTGCATCAAGAGTAGATTTGCAGTGGATCTGCCCACAATTTGAAAACGCCAAAAAGGTGAGAATGACAAAACGTGGGGCTCACATTTGAGATGCCATTCATTTGAATGACACCTCAAATTGCGGTGCAGGCCTGTCACGATTGTTGCACGATAAAACGTGCTGCAATCGTGGGACACGTCTCCCAAAAATAGCTCAGGAGCTACTTTGGGGCGATATGCGTCCCACGATGCAGGTTGCTGTTTTATAGTGCTACAATCGCAGCAGACTCACTGCGGTTTGAGGGGTCATTCAAATGAATGGCATCTCGAATGCGAGTCACACATTTTGTCATTCACACTTGGCGCTGTCAAATTGGGGGTAGATCCATGGCAAATCTGCCCACGATTCAAAATGCTGTGGTGTGAATGCAGCCTGACAGGTTTTGTTCTAAGATTGCCATGTGTTTGGCTCCAGCCATCTTCCCATCAACTCTGACCAGCTTCCCTGTCCCCACTTAAGAAAAGCATCCCCACAACAAAATGCTGCCACCACCGTGTTTCACTGTGGGGATGGTGTGTTCAGGGTGATGTGCAGTATTTGTTTTCCACCACACATAGCATTTTGCTTTTAGGCCAAAAAGTTCAATTTTGGTCTCATCTGACCAGAGCACCTTCCTTCACATGTTTTGCTGTTTCCACCACATGGCTTATCACAATCTGCAAAAGGGACTTCGTATGGCTTTCTATGAACAATTGCTTTCTTCTTGCCACTCTTCCATAAAGGGCAGATCTGTGGAGTACACAATTAATAGTTGTCCTGTGGACAGATTCTCCCACCTGAGCTGTGGTTCTCTGCAGCTCCTTCAAAGTTACTATCTTGAATGCTTTTCTGATTAATGCTCTCTCCTTGCCCGGCATGTCAGTTTGGGTGGACGGCCATATCTAGGTTTTAAGTTGGGCCATACGTTTTCCATTTTCGGATGATGGATTGAACAATGCTCCACGAGATCTTCAAAGTTTGGGATTTTTTTTTTTATATAACCTAACCCCCCTTTAAACTTCTCACAACTTTATCCTTGGCCTCCATGATGCTGTTTGTTCACCAACAAACCTCTGAGGGCTTCACAGAACAGCTATATTTATACTAGAGCTGGGCGATTTTCTCCCCAAAAAAAAACAACTCTATTCACGATTCGAGTTTGGCATCTGATGGCGTTCGGCCTCACGGACTAGGCCGAAGCCACGGCCTTGCCTAAAAACTCCTGCCCGCAGCTCCTCAGGACCGGCACAGTGTCAGCGCCGGTCCTGGTGGGGAAAAATAAATAAATCGATTTGACCTCTCAACTCGATTCAAGATTTAAATAGATTTCCCCAGCCCTAATTTATACGGAGATGAAATTACACACAGGTGGACTATTTACTAATTCAGTGACTTCTGAAGGCAATGGGTTCCACTAGATTTTAGTAAGGTGTATCAGAATAAAGAGGGCAGAATATAAATGCACCCCACACTTGTCAGATTTTTTTTTTTTCAAATGAATAATTGAAAACCATTTATAATTTTTCCTTCCACTTCACAATTATGTGCCACTGTGTTGGTCCATCACACAAAATCCCAATAAAATACATTTACGTTATCGGTTGTAACATGACAAAATGTGGAAAATTTCAAGGGGTATAAATATTTTTTCAAGGCACTGTATGCACACATTATTATTACTATACAGGATTTATATAGCACCAACTTTCTTTAGAACAAGCTCTTCAGTGACATGCTGTCACTGCTGACAGAGCTTCCTGTCTTCCGGGAGCCCTCGGCTATGGCACAGAGCTCTGAAGGCACCGTAAATTGCAGTATATACACACCATAATTTGTAGACACTATGACTTTCGCACAAGTTAATATACAGGTACACTTAAAGCTTTATTTTTTATACCAAATACATGTAGTAAAATACACTTCAGCCTACCATTATAAAAGAAATGTGATTTTACTGAATGTTTTATAATGGAAAATATTGCTTTTTTTTCTTCAAAACGTTCTTTTATATAATAATAAATTTGATAAAATACCACCAAAAGAAAGCTCAATTTGTTGAGAAAAATTATATACAATTTCATTTGTGTGCAGTGTTGCATGACAGGGAAATCGCCAGTTAAAATAGCACAGCGCTGAATAGTAAAAAATGTCCTGGTCATGAAGGGAGTTAAACCTTCCTGAGGTAAATCGGTAAAGTGAATCTGCTGATTTTCCCAGCTAACCTGTTAGGCCCCTTTCACACCGAGGCGGTTTTCAGGCGCTACAGCGCTAAAAATTAGCGCCTGTGTAGCTCCTGAAAAAAAACGGTCCCTTTCACTTCAGTGTGAAAGCCGGAGGGCTTTCACACTGGAGCGGTGCGCTGGCAGAACGGTGAAAAAAGTCCTGCTTGCCACATCTTTGGAGAGGTGAAGGAGCGGTGTATTCACTGCTCTGAAACCGCTCCTACCCATTGAAATCAATGGGGCAGCGAGGCTATACTGCCGGCAAAGCACCGCTGCGACGGCACTTTGCGGGCGGTTTTAACCCTTTTTCAGATGCTAGCGGGGGTTAAAACCGCTCCGCTAGCGGACGCATACTGCTGCTAAAACGACGGTAAAGCATCACTAAAAATAGCGGTGCTTTACCGCCTGCCGACGTCCGCACCACCGCAGTGTGAAAGGGGCCTAAATTGTCTAGTGTCTTTTTGGATAAATGGTATATGCATCCCCTAGGTAACAAGCAAGGCTTGATTCACTAAAAAGGACTAAAGCCCTATGTTTTTAATTTGGGCACATGCAATTATCTATACAAGCAAACATTTCAGAGCAGCAACATCTCCTTTGGCGTACTGAAAAAGGCACAAACTACGTGTTATATATACACGTAAAAGTATATGCAGCTTTCCCCATCCCTTGAATGATTGGTGCTTTATTTTTTCTTCATCCATAAGTACTTAATATAATGGATTTATCTGAAAAGCTCTCTTCAAACTGGAGGAGTGAGAAGAAAAAAATAAATGAATGCGACAATTCGGTAATTAATGGCTCATATTTCAATGTCCTTGAATTTCACAAAAATTGTAAGTTTAAAAGTTCAAAAACGTACGCAAGTTGAATGAAATCCATTAAAAAAAATGATTATATATACACACAGTATCTCACAAGAGTGAGTACACACCTCACATCTTTGTAAATATTTTATTATATCTTTATGTGACGACACAGAAGAAATGACACTTTACTACAATGTAAAGTAAATTTGCTGTCCCCTCAAAATAACTCACACAGCCATTAATGTCTAAACTGCTGGCAACAAAAGTGAGTACACCCCTAAGTGAAAATGTCCAAATGGGCCCAAAGTGTTAATATTCTGTGTGGCCACCATTGTTTTCTAGCACTACCTTAACTCTCTTGGGCATGGAGTTCATTAGAGCTTCACATATTGCCACTGGTGTCCTCTTCCACTCCTCCATGACGACATCATGTAGCTGTTGGATATTAGACCTTGCACTCCACCTTCCGCTTGAGGATGCCCCACTGATGCTTAACTACTTAACAACCGGCCCATAGCCGATTAACGGCTTCAGGACGGTTGTTTAACTCTGAGAGTTAAACAACTGGGGCGCGTACACGAGAGCATCCGTGACCGCCGGGTCCACAGGACCCAGCGCATCACGGATCACGCTAAACGGCCGCTCATCGCAGCCGTTTACCACGTGATCGCTCCGTCAAATGACGGAGTGATCACCTGTAAACAAACCGGCGTCATGTTATGACGTCGTTTCCTCCCTCCCCTCTCTGTACCGATCGGTACAGCAGAGGGAGAAGAGATCGGTGTCAGCAGCGCTGTGGACTGCATCTGCAGTGCCCACATCGCTGCTCACCGACAATTAACCCCGCAATACCCCAATACGCTGCCATAAACAGCCATACTCGGAGATACCCAGCCATACTCGGTGATACCCTGCAATACCCAGCCATAGATGCCCCCCCCTTGCCACCCTCCGGTGCTTCTACCAACTCGCCAATACGATCAAAGCCAGAATCTTTTTATTTTTAAAAAATATATATATATTTTTTTATTTCAAGCTTCCCAGCTTAGAGGTGAGATGCGGGGTCTTATTGACCCCCATATCTCACTGTAAAGAGGACCTGTCATCCCATATTCCTATTACAAGGGATGTTTACATTCCTTGTAATAGGAATAAAAGTGATCAAAAATTTATTTTTGGGGAAAAAAATGTCAAACTAAAATAAAGTAAAATGAACAATAAAAAAATAAAAATAAAAATTTAAAGCGCCCCTGTCCCCACGTGCTCGCATGCAGAAGCGAACGCATACGCAAGTCCCGCCCACATATGGAAACGGTGTTCAAACCACACATGTGAGGTATCGCCGTGAACGTTAGAGCGAGAGCAATAATTCTAGCCCTAGACCTTCTCTAACTCAAAACATATAACCAGTAAAAAAATTTCAAGCGTCACCTATGGGGATTTTTAACCACTTCAGCTCCGGACCAATAAACACCTTAAGGACCAGAGGTCTTTTTGCAATTTCGCACTGCGCTGCTTTAACTGGTAATTGCGCGGTCATGCAATATTGCACCCAAACGAAATTTGCGTCCTTTTCTTCCCACAAATAGAGCTTTCTTTTGATGGTATTTGATTGCCTCTGCGATTTTTTTTTTTTGCGATATAAATGGAAAAAGAGCGAAAATTTTGAAAAAAAAAGATATTTTCTTCTTTTTGTTATAAGAAAAATCGAATAAACTAAATTTTAGTCATACATTGAGGGCAAAATTTATTCAGCCACATGTCTTTAGTAAAAAAAAATGTCAATAAGCGTATATTTTTTGGTTTGCGCAAAAGTTATAGCGTCTACAAACTAGAGTACATTTTCTGGAATTTACACAGCTTTTAATTTATGACTGCCGATCTCATTTCTTGAGGTGCTAAAATGGCAGGGCAGTACAAATCCCCCCCAAATGACCCCATTTTGGAAAGTAGACACCCCAAGGAAATTGCTGATGGGTATGTTGAGCCCATTGAATATTAATTTTTTTTGTCCTAAGGGATTGAATAATGACAAAAAAAAAAATGATATATTGCTCACACATGCCATGGTTATATGTGGAATTGCACCCCAAAATATATTCCGCTACTTCTCCCGAGTATGGGGATACCACATGTGTGGGACTTTTTGGGAGTCTAGTCGCGCACGGCACCCCGAAAACCAATCACCACCTTCAGGATTTCTAAGGGTGCAAATTTTTGATTTAACTCCTCACTACCTATCACAGTTTCGAAGGCCATAAAATGCCAAAATAGCACAAAACCCCCCAAAATGACCCCATTTTGGAAAGTAGACACCCCAAGCTATTTACTGAGAGGCATGTTGAGTCCATGGAATATTTTATATTTTGCCACAAGTTGCGGGAATATTACAAACTTTTTTTTTTTTGCACCAAGTTGTCACTAAATGATATATTGCTCACACATGCTATGGGCATATGTGAAATGACACCCCAAAATACATTCTGCTGCTTCTCCCGAGTACGGGGATACCACATGTGTGGGACTTTTTGGGAGCCTAGCCACGTACGGGACCCCGAAAACCAAGCACTGCCTTCCGGATTTGAATGTAAAATGCTATAAAAAACAAACTAACCAGAGTCACCCGTAACACTTATACGGTGATCAGTGGTGAAAGGGTTAACTAGGGGCAATCAGGGGGTTCAAATTTTTATTAGGTAGTATATGGGGGTCCGTGGCGCTATATAAAAACGGGGAACCTAAATATCTAACTGGCTAACCAGCGTCACCAGTGACACTTATACTGTGATCGCTGGTGAAAGGGGGTGAAAGGGTTAACTAGCAGCAATCAGGGGGTTAAAACCATTATTGGGTAGTATATCGGGGTACCTAGCGCTATAAAAACCTGGCGGTGAACCTAAAAAAATAACTAGCGACACTAGCGACACTGATGCAGCGTTCAGAAAAATTATCGCTTAGTGACACTGGCAAAAGGGGGTGAAAGGGTTAACTAGCGGAAATCAGGGGGTTAAAACCATTATTGGGTAGTATATCGGGGTACCTAGCGCTATAAAAACCTGGCGGTGAACCTAAAAAAAATAACTAGCTACCTAGCGACTGTAGCGACACTAATGCAGCGATCAGAAAAACGATCGCTTAGTGACACTGGCAAAAGGGGGTGAAAGGGTTAACTAGCGGCAATCAGGGGGTTAAAACCATTATTGGGTAGTATATCGGGGTACCTAGCGATATAAAAACCTGGCGGTGAACCTAAAAAAATAACTAGCTACCTAGCGACACATGCAGCGATCAGAAAAATGATCGCTTAGTGACACTGGCAAAAGGGGGTGAAAGGGTTAACTAGCGGCAATCAGGGGGTTAAAACCATTATTGGGTAGTATATCGGGGTACCTAGCGCTATAAAAACCTGGCGGTGAACCTAAAAAAAATAACTAGCTACCTAGCGACTGTAGCGACACTAATGCAGCGATCAGAAAAACGATCGCTTAGTGACACTGGCAAAAGGGGGTGAAAGGGTTAACTAGCGGCAATCAGGGGGTTAAAACCATTATTGGGTAGTATATCGGGGTACCTAGCGATATAAAAACCTGGCGGTGAACCTAAAAAAATAACTAGCTACCTAGCGACACATGCAGCGATCAGAAAAATGATCGCTTAGTGACACTGGCAAAAGGGGGTGAAAGGGTTAACTCTAGGGGCAATCAGGGGGTTAAATCTTTATTGGGGGGTGATAGGGGGCTACCCTGGACCTAACAGTAACTGTCCTGACAGTTTTTACTGTCACAACTGACACTGAATGCATTGATCAGTAAAGAAATGATCAATGCAATCAGTGACACTGTGACTGGGGGGGGAGGGGGGGCGGGGGGGGGGGGGTTTGTGTGCCTGTGTGTACCTACATGTCAGCGTAGTGTTGGTGCACACTTACTTTTAGTCTTCTCCTCGTAGTCCGGTCAAAAAGACCGCCCCGAGGAGAATAACATCACTTCCTCCTTCCTGTGTAAACAATACACAGGGGAGGAAGCTTCTCATTGGCCAGGAGCGATCCAGAGGGGGTGGCCGAAAACCAACGGCCATCCCCTCATCACGGAGCGCTCCTGGACCGAATCGGACCGCCGTAAACAGCGGGAGGGGGTCCGATCGGACCCCCCACCCGCTGGAAGGCAATCACGTAGATGTACGTGATTGTGCCTGCCTGTGCCATTGTGCTGACGTACAATGGCAATACGGCGGTCCTGAAGTGGTTAAGTAGCGAAGTTTGGCGCCATTCCATGGGCATGTGCAATTTTGAAGAGTGACATGTTAGGTATCTATTTACTCAGCGTAACTTCATCTTTCACATTATGCAAAAATTGGGCTAACTTTACAGTTTTTTGTTTTTTTAAGCACAAACTGTTTTTTTTCCCCAAAAAAAGTGTTTGAAAAATTGCTGCGCAAATATCGTGCGAGATAAAAATTTGCAACGACCACCATTGTATTCTCTAGGGTCTTTGCTAAAAAAAAGATATATAATGTTTTGGGGTTCTATGTAATTTTCTAGCAAATAAATGATGATTTTTACATGTAGGAGAGAAATGTCAGAATTGGCCTGGGTGCTCCAGAACGCCTGATGGTGCTCCCTGCATGTTGGGCCTCTGTATGTGGCCACACTGTGTAAAAATCTCACACATGTGGTATCGCCGTACTCGGGAGTAATAGCAGAATGTGTTTTGGGGTGTCATTTGTGGTATGCATATGCTGTGTGTGAGAAATAACCTGATAATATGACAATTTTGTGGGGAGAAAAAAAAAAAGGGGAAAAAAAAACCTTATTTTTTGCAAAGAATTGTGGGAAAAAACTACAACTTCAAAAAACTCATCATCATGCCTCTTACTAAATACCTTGGAATGTCTTCTTTCCAAAAAGGGGTCATTTGGGGGGTATTTGTACTTGTATGGCATGTTAGGGTCTCAAGAATTGAAATAGGCCATCAGTACTTCAGGTGTGATAAATTTTCAGATATTGGCACCATAGCTTGTGGACTCTATAACTTTCACAAAGACCAAATAATATCCACCAATTTGTACTTATTTTTTACCAAAGATATGTAGTGGTATAAATTTTGGCCAAAATTTATGAAGAAAAAATTGCTAATCTGCTAAATTTTTGTAACAGAAACAAAGAAAAACATTTTTTTTTTTTTTTTTACAGAATTTTCTGTTTTCTTTCTTTTATAGTACAAAAAATAAAAAACCCAGCAGTGATTAAATCCCACCAAAAGAAATCTCTATTTGTGTGAAAAAAAGGACAAAAATTTCATATAGGTCCAGTGTTGCATGACTGAGTAATTGTCATTCAAAATGTGAGAGCACCGAAAGCTGAAAATTGGTCTGGTTATTAAGGGTGTTTAAGTGCCAAGTGATTAAAAGAGTTAAGGTCTGGAGACATTCTTGGCCAGTCCATCACCTTTAGCCTCAGCTTCTTTAGCAAAACGGCTTCAGTATGTCACGACATATGTTGGCATCCACGGTTCCCTCAATGAACTGTAGTTCCCCAGTACTGGGAGCACTCCTGCAGCCCCAGACCATGACACTCCCACCACCATGCTTGACTGCAGGCAAGACACTTGTCTTTGTACTCCTCACCTGGTTGCTGCCACACACACTTGACACCATCTGAACTAAAGAAATTTATCTTGGTCTCATCAGACCACAAGACTTGGTTCCAGTAATCCATGTCCTTAGTCTGCTTGTCTTCAGCAAACTGCTTGTGGGCTTTTTTGTGCATCATCTTTAGAAGAGGCTTCCTTCTGCGATGACAGCCATGCAAACCGATTTGATGCAGTTTGCAGCGTATGGTCTGAGCACTGACAGTATGACCACCCAACAACTCAACCTCTGCAGCAATGCTGACAGCACTCATATGTTTATTTCCCAAAGGCAACCTCTGAATATGATGATGAGCATGTGTACTTAAGTTCTTTGGTCGACCATGGCGAGGCCTGTTCTGAGTGGAACCTGTCCTGTAAACCGCTGTATGGTCTTGGTCACGGTGCTGCAGCTCAGTTTCAGGATCTTGGCAACCTTCTTATAACCAAGGCCATCTTTAAGTAGTGCAAACTATTTTTTTTTTCAGATCCTCAGACAGTTCTTTGACATGAGGTGCCATGTTGAACTGCCAGTAACCAGTATGAGAGAGTGAGAGCAATAACACCAAATTGAACACCCCTGCTCCCCATTCACACCTAAGAACTTGTAACACTAACAAATCACATGACACTGGGGAGGGAAAATGGCTAACTGGGCCCAATTTGGACATTTTCACTTAGGGGTGTACTCACTTTTGTTGCCACTGGTTTAGACATGAATGGCTGTGAGTTATTTTGAGGGGACAGCAAATTTACACTGTTATACAACCTGCACACTCACTACTTTACATTGTAGCAAAGTGTTATTTCTTCAGTGTTATATGAAAAGATATAATAAAATATTTACAAAAATGTGAGGGGTGTACTCACTTTTGTGAGATACTGTATATTCAGCTTCCCGATTCAACACTGGTAAGTAGGAAAAAACATTTAGGCCTCATGCACACGGACGTTTTTACAGCCGCTTTTTTGAGCGTTTTTTGCAGCTTAAAAACACCTGTCCATGTTAGTCTATGGCTTCATGCCCACCTAGGCGTTTTTGAGCTGCAAATGGCATAGGCGTTTTTAAGCTGTAAAAAAAACCCAGGACCAGTGGGTTCCGCGGCGCAGAGCTAGAGCTGTAAAAACGCGAATCGCGGAAAAACGCGGAAAAACGTGCACAAACGCGCAAAAACGTGCAACATTTTTTGTTTTCTGAGTGCTATAGCCAAGAGATGTGTTTCTTTAAAAAACACTACTTAACGCCAACGCAAAAGAAGCGCAAAAACGCCAATGCAAAACGCGGTAAAAATCGAGTTTTTAACGCCGATTTTTCCAGGTGTCGGAGCTAGCTTTGCAGCCAGTTTTTTAAAACGTCCGTGTGCATGAGCACTTAATATACAAAAGTGATTTTAACCACTTGAGCTCCAGAAGGTTTTACCTCATTCATGACCAGGCCTTTTTTTGCTATTAAGCACTGTGTTGGGGCCGGTTCACACTGCGACGCGAGGCGAGGCGACACGGCTCGCCTCGCTCCCGCAAGTCGCCCCCATTCAGTACTATGGAACCGTTCTGAGAGGAGCGACTCGAGTCGCTCCGACTCAGAAAAAAGGTTCCTGTACTACTTCGGGGCGACTTCGGGGGCGACTTGCATTGACTTCTATGCAGAAGTCCTCTGCAAGTCGCCGCTGAGGTCCCCGCAAGTCGCGGCGAGGTAAGTCGGAGACGCCTCGCCGCGGCTCGCTGTGTGAACCGGCCCTAACTTTAACTGGTAATTGCAAGGTCATGCAACTCTCTACCAAAGTGAGATTGATGTCATTTTTTTCCCCCCACACAGAGCTTTCTTTTAGTGGCATTTGATCACCACTAGTTTTATTATAAAAAATGACCAAAACATTTTTGAAAAAAACCCAAAACAATATTTACTTACTGATATAAAAACATATCTAATAAAAAAAATTAAGAAAACATCAAAATTAGTCATAAAATTTAGACCAAAATGTATTCTGCTAAATGTCTTTGGTAAAATAAAAACCCAATAAGTTATATTGATTGGTTTGTGTGAAAATGACAGCGTCTACAAACTATGGTATATATACTTGAATTTTATAGTAGTAAGGGAGGTGATCAGCGATTTATAGTGGTCTATGATAGTGCGGCGGGCAATCTGACACTGGGTGGGAACTGATCGACACTGACATCACCAGTGACACTACAGTGATCAGTGAAAATACTATACTAATAACACTGGCTTGGAAGGGGTTAGCATCTCAGGGTAAAGAAGGGGTTAAGTATGTGCCTAACAAGTGTGAATGTGGGTATTATGTGCTGCTTTTACTAAAAAAAAAAAAAAAGTATTAGTTCCTTCTCCCTGTGCGCCGCGTACCCAGAAGAGACCAGAGAGGTACATTGCTGTGCCTGTAGGAGCTGCCCAAACTGCATTACAATGCCAAACTAAAAAATACAGATATGCCAAGTTGAAAAAGTGCACCCCTATATTTACCATCAATTTAAATCCCTTAAGTTTGTACCAAGTGTTCTAGATTAGGTGCCAATAATTAGAATCTCATTATGCAGACAGATCTGTCTTGTTTAAACCTCAGATATCTAGGGTCTGATGTTATCTCCGCTATTGATGTGTGTGGGTTAAACCTACACAAAATTTAAAGAAAGTATGGGAATTTTTTTTCCCCCATAAACATACATACCTAGGTGGATGCAGCATCGAGCCACCGAACATCACCAATGGCTTGGTTCTCACTTTTTCGAGAGGAGAGATGCTGACTGTCAATCAGCATCTCTCCTGCTCCGCTCCTCCATTGCCAATGGAGGACTGAGCTGTGGAGGGGTGGGGAGCAGGAGTCTCACAAACTTGCTGAGACTGCCATCAGTCCAGGCACCTGGTAGATCCAGACTTCAAGTCAGGATGACGCGGTGCCTGGACTGATCTGTGTGACATCAGCATGGAGCAGACTTCAGACCGCTCTCTGCTGAAAATGGGTCCCAGGGGTACAATTTTGGGGATTTGAAGAAAAAAACTAAATCGCCTAATTATTTGAAATGAATCATTCCACCGTAAGGAAGATAATCCACAAGTGGTGTATGACTACTATTTTGTTCAGAACTGGCTGGCCCAGCAAATTCAGTACAATAGCCTTCTGGTTCTAAACAGAACTGAACATTAAAGACTTAAACCTGATTCATGAAATCTTACCACATATATCTGTAGTGTTTACTTATCTTATGCCAAAGACCTTAGCCAAGTGTCTTTCTAACGTTTCGTTGCTCTTTTAGCAGCATAATGTCTGACAATGTTGATGTTCTCCATCAACCAAGATAAAACCAGCCAGAATTTTGTGTCAGGGTGGGTGCTATAGGTTAGCAGATAGCTTGTCTTGTCACAGCACAGCTCTGCATGTTCCTTTCTTCCTCTACCTATGTGGGAGGGCCTTTCCTTCAATCAGCTGTCTCCCAGTGTATGCCAAGAATCCACTTCTACTGCTGAATGAGGAAGTAAAAATTTGAACCTGAGGTTAGAATTCTATAGAATGCCAAAGACAGCAGATATACATGTAAAACTTATGTAGGGAGATTTGTTTCATCCCTGTGCATCATGTGAGGCTGTTCACTTCTCTGGGTATATGTGGGGGTTTATATCCACTTTAATTTTGGTCTTTGAAGGCAAAGACTAGGCCTTCCAGAAATGTTCGGCACAAACTCAAGACAGCATTTCAGGGGAACTTCATACCAACTGTGAAGCATGCTGATAGAAATGTTATGGTTGGGGTTGTTTTGTTTCTTTAGAACCAGGGCACCTTGCAGTGCATTCTGCAACCCATCAATTGTGCTTGATGATAATGTGAAACCCACCTGTACAAAAAGATGAACTAGAAAGTGTATTTAGAACACGATAATGACCTGACGAATTTAGCAAATCCAACAAAAACTGAAACAGAGTTAAGGCCTGGGCTAGTCAGAACCTCAGTTTGAATCCCATTGAAAGGTTAGGTGTTGGGGGGGGGGGTCCAAAACTGAAACATGCAAGGAATCCCATAAACTTTTATAGAAATCCAACATTTTAGAGTTGTTACCAGAATCAAAAGGCAAGTGGTAAATAGGAACAGTCACTGTTCCAGGGACATCTAAGAGGAAAATTCCCCTTACTACGAGAGATGGTACATACAGCACAATATAAACGGTCAGGCATTTTAAACCCTAAAGCTTTGACAGCATAGCTACCCTAAACGCATCGCCAAAAATAGGTCACACCATACATAAACAGACCGGGACTGGGTCACACCATACATAAACAGACCTGGTAGATAACCTTTGACACTAGATACCAAATGGTCATGGCCAAAGAAAAAACACAAATTCCTCTACAATTACCTTGAGGGTCCAAGATAGTCAATACTGAACTCCAGATTGAGCAAATATTTAAATACATTTGTCATGTGTATTCTTACTTGAATCTTGGTGTGCTTTGTGCATTTCTGTACAGTAATCCTGTGTGAAATGTCACCTCTGTGCAAGAGCTTCCTGTAATAAAGACTGGTGATTGCTGCTCGCTTTCCTTGTGTGGTTACTAGTCTGGTCTCCACCCCCTCCTCTCCTGTTTTCTATAGGCAGCCTGCAGAGGATGGATAATATGGGTCCTTCGCACAGCTCTGCTCAGGCTATATACACAACACTTTCACAAGGCAATACAGTATCTGGGTTTGCAAAGGCATTTGGGGCACACAAAGTGGACTTATGGCTGATGAATTTATTTAACCACTTAAGGACCGAGCTTCTTTTTGAGATTTGTTGTTTACAAGTTAAAAAAGTTATTTTTTTTGCTAGAAAATTACTTAGAACCCCCAAACATACTTTTTTTTTCTAACACCCTAGAGAATAAAACGGCGGCCGTTGCAATACTTTGTGTATTTGCGCAGCAGTCTTACAAGAGCACTTTTTTTGAAAAAAATACACTTTTTTAAAAAAAACTATTTTTAAAAATTATTTTTTAAAAATAAAAAAAAATTAAGACAACTGTAAAGTTAGCCCAATTTTCTTTATATTGTGAAAGATAATGTTACGCCAAATTGATACCGAACATGTCACGCTTCAAAATTGTGCCTGCTTGTGGAATGGCGAGAAACATTTACCCTTAAAAATCTCCATAGGCAATGTTTAAAAAATTCGAAAGGTTGTACGTTTCGAGTTACAGAGGTAGTCTAGGGCTAGAATTATTGCTCTCATTCTAACAATCGCGGCAATACCTCACATGTGTGGTTCGAACACCGTTTTTGTATGCGGTCGCTTCTGCATGCGAGCTTGGCAGGATAGGGAGCGTTTAAAAATTTTCCTTATTTTACCTTTTATAAAAAAAAAAAAAAAAAATGGGGTCACTATTATTCCTATTACAAGGAATGTAAACATCCCTTGTAATAGAAAAAAAGCATGACAGGACCTCTTAAATATGAGATCTGGGGTCAAAATCTCATACTTATTGTATACTTACACTAAAATGCAATAAAAAAAAAATAGCACTAAAAAAGCAAATGCTGCCAATGCCTAATCCGATACCTTTTGTATGAAGAGGCAGCTCCCGGAAGTCAGTGGGCAGAGCGAGTCCTGGGCTGGCAGCAGCTGAAGGTAAGCTGGCCAGGGGTGTGGGTCGTACTCGCAGCCGTCAGAATCGGTGACCCAGGCAATCACATTCATTAATGGAAGTGACAGCCCCGGTCTCTGTTGGAGATTGAACAGCGTGACGCCCATCTTGGTACACCATGCACTCGGCCTCAGTAAGCAAGCAGTGGATATCTTGTTACACTCACCCCATATAGTTCACTAACTATATAGGGTGGGTGTAACAAGATGTCCGCTACTGCCTTCTAACCGCTGGCTTACTGAGGCTGGGTGCAGGGTGTACCAAGATGGGCGTTGCAGCACTTGTATACTCGAACTTTGACCGTTATTGATTGTTTCTCTCATAATTTCATTGGCACTGCCTGCCCATCAGTTGCACCTATCATTGCCCATAAGTACCACCTATCAGTGCCTATAAATGCCATCAGTAGGGTTGCCACCTCATCCCTTTAATCCCGAACACATATGAATTACACCTGTTCTGGGGCTAATTTAACGCAGATAAGGCACCGAGTTTAATTACCACTTTAACCACTTCAGCCCAGGAAGGATTTACCCCATTCCTGACCAGAGCACTTTTAGCGATTCAGCACAGCGTTGCTTTAACTGACAATTGTGCGGTCCTGCGATGTTGTACCCAAACAAAATTGATGTCCTTTTTTCCCCACAAATAGTTTACCTTTGATGGTATTTGATCACCTCTGCGATTTTTATTTTTTGCGCTATAAACAAAAAACGAGCGACAATTTTGAAAAAAAAAGCATTATTTTTACTTTTTGCTATAATATCCCCAAAAAATATATAAAAATAAATTTTTTCCCTCAGTTTAGGCCGATACGTATTCTTCGACATTTTTTTTTTTTTTTTACCAAAAATAATGCAATAAGCGTTTATTGATTGGTTTGCGCAAAAGTTATAGCGTTTACAAACTAGGGGATAGATTTATGGCATTTTTATTAATCTTTTTTTTACTAATGACAGCGATTTTCATCTCGACTCCGACATTATGGCGGACACATCGGACAATTTTGACACATTTTTGGGACCATTGGCATTAATACAGCGATCAGTGCTATAAAATGCATTGATTACAGTAAAAATGTCACTGGCAGTGAAGGGGTTAACCACTGGGGGAAGGCAGGGATGGGTTAAGTGTGTCCTGGGGTGTGTTTATAACTGTCTGGGGGATGGGCTAGAAGTGACATGACACGGATCGCTGCACTCAATGACAGGGTCAATGTTTTGTCACAGTAAGAGCTGTGAAAATGTGGAAGAGACTCCTGCCAGAGGTGGTTCTGGTCAGCTCGGTAGATTGCTTTAAGAAAGGCCTGGATTATTTCCTAATATAACTGGGACGTAACATTTAGGCCCCATTCACACCTGAGCATTTTGTAGCCTGAAGCTACAAAACGCTGGAGGGGGAAAAATCTATTCTCAATGGATATGGTTCACATCTCCACTCCATGTCGCCTGAAGCTCAAACAAGTTCTGGACCCTTTTTTGTCGCTCAAAGCAGGCAGATTTGGGGGTTTTTCTTCTTTTCAAATTGGTGACCTTTTGCCCTGCACAAAATCGCGGTAAAAATCACACGATTTTCTGCCTGAAAACGCTATGTTCAGGCGTGAATGGGGCATTACAGGTAAAGTTGATCAAGCGAAAAACTGATTGCCTCTCGGGGGATCAGGAAGGAATTTTTTCCCCAGCTGGAGAAAATTGGATCATGCTTTGCTGGGGGTGTTCTCCTTCCTCTGGATCAGCTGTGGGTATAGGATTGTGTATATGGGATTGTATATTGTTTGTTTTTGTGGTTGAACTGGATGGACTTGTGTCTTTTTCAACCTGATTAACTATGTAATTAGCCAGTTTGTTTGCAACAAGAGCACAGAGTGCCGCTGTATCCTGAGATGGCATTTAGCCACCTCTGCCAAACAGCAAACTATTTGCAGACATGCACCCATATGAATGTGTGAATGTAGACTTAGAGCGCTTTCCAATAATCCCTTTAGGCCGTCAGGAGTTGGCACTTTAAACTGGAACTAAACTCTCCCATCCACTACAGCCAATGAAGTAGCCATCTAAGCCTCTGTTTAGATCTGCAGTTGCAATGCTGCTGTACATATGATCAATTTTTCTAACATCAGGAATTTGATGACTTAATAGTGCATTTGATAACTGTCAGAGTTGGTTGTGCACTCATTCATAACATGCCTTGAATGCAACTGTTTTGGGAACAGCCTCAGTTCACACCATAAACCGCATGTGAATCACAAGTACTGCACCGCATTCCTGTTCAATTCACATTCGATTCAGTGCAGTGTGATTTGAGCCCATTCATTTTGAACAGGTTCAAATCAGAACGCATCGCACCAAAGTTGTGCATGCAGCAATATTGGAACTGCACTGCAACTAGATCGCATGGCCATTTTTGTGTGCCGTTAAGATTGCATTGACACCCAATGCAGTTCACAAGGGCAGAGCGAGAGGTTTGAATGCGGTGAGGCAAAACGGTACGAACCATGGGGTTTCCAACACCGTATTAGTGTAAATCTAAGCCTAAAGCAGAGCTAAAGTCCTGCTGCAACAAAATATGAGCACCTATTTGCTTGCAGTGTTCGACATGAAAACAGCTCAGCTTATATCCCCAGCACAGTCCATGTGCCAAAATGGATGACTCCTGTGCATTAGAGCTGCCACGACGAGTCGACGTAATAGATTACGTCGACCATGAAAATACGTTGACGTGCGTGCAAGGCGTTGATGTGTCACACAGTGAGAGCTGCAGGTCCACACCCCCACCGCAGCTTTCAGTGCGGTGCTTCTCTCATCCTGCTCAGTGTCTCCTGCTCTCCCCCTCTCTTCTCCCCCCTCCGTGCCGCCGCCGTGACCCTCTCTTCTCCCCCTCCGTGCCGCCGCCGTGACCCTCTCTTCTCCCCCTCCGTGCCGCCGCCGGGACCCTCTCTTCTCCCCCTCCGTGCCGCCGCCGGGACCCTCTCTTCGCCCCCTCCGTGCCGCCGCCGGGACCCTCTCTTCGCCCCCTCCGTGCCGCCGCCGGGACCCTCTCTTCGCCCCCTCCGTGCCGCCGCCGGGACCCTCTCTTCGCCCCCTCCGTGCCGCCGCCGGGACCCTCTCTTCTCCCCCTCCGTGCCGCCGCCGGGACCCTCTCTTCTCCCCCTCCGTGCCGCCGCCGGGACCCTCTCTTCTCCCCCTCCGTGCCGCCGCCGGGACCCTCTCTTCTCCCCCTCCGTGCCGCCGCCGGGACCCTCTCTTCTCCCCCTCCGTGCCGCCGCCGGGACCCTCTCTTCTCCCCCTCCGTGCCGCCGCCGGGACCCTCTCTTCTCCCCCTCCGTGCCGCCGCCTGGACCCTCTCTTCTCCCCCTCCGTGCCGCCGCCTGGACCCTCTCTTCTCCCCCTCCGTGCCGCCGCCGGGACTCTCTCTTCTCCCCCTCCGTGCCGCCGCCGTGACCCTCTCTTCTCCCCCTCCGTGCCGCCGCCGTGACCCTCTCTTCTCCCCCTCCGTGCCGCCGCCGTGACCCTCTCTTCTCCCCCTCCGTGCCGCCGCCGTGACCCTCTCTTCTCCCCCTCCGTGCCGCCGCCGTGACCCTCTCTTCTCCCCCTCCGTGCCGCCGCCGTGACCCTCTCTTCTCCCCCTCCGTGCCGCCGCCGTGACCCTCTCTTCTCCCCCTCCGTGCCGCCGCCGTGACCCTCTCTTCTCCCCCTCCGTGCCTCCGTGACCCTCTCTTCTCCCCCTCCGTGCCGCCGTGACCCTCTCTTCTCCCCCTCTTTGCATGTGTCCCCCCCCCCCTCCGTATCTCAGGATGGAGAGCGGAGGTAGGAGCTGGTAAACCCGGCTCCTTCGTTTTCAGAATGGACAGAGTCAGTGACCACTGACTCTGTCCATTCACATAACTGAAGCATTGTAACCTCCTGTGATTACGATGTCTCAGTTAATGAATGGAGAGAAGACAGCGGCTTCTCTCCATTATCAGTGCAGCAGAGGCTGCAGAGAAAGGGACTGGGGAATCTCTGTCCCTAGTCCCTTTCCCTGTCTCAAATGGAGATGTCAGAGGTCTGTTAAGACCCCTAATATCTCACCATAGCGCCCCCCCCCCCAACAGGGCTGATAAAAAAAAAAACACACACTGACACTGTCTCCATCCCCACACACCCTCCCTCTTAAAAAAAAAAAAAAAAAGAAAGCATTGTGAAAAAAATAAATTATAAACAAACATTCGTGAATTTCTGAACAGAAGATAAAAAAAGCTAAGATAAAAGGAAAATTATATATATATATATATACATATATACATATATACATATATACATACACACACACATACACTCTTAATTTTACAAAAAATAAGTACGTACAAAAAAAAAAGGCAAGATAAAAGAATATAACTACATATATACACACATATATTGTATGTATTAGTTATTATTTTATCTTACCTTTTTTGTTTATGTACTTATTTTTTGTAAAGTTATCCAAAGAATTAATTAGCTAATAAAAATGGTCGTTATAGTTGATGACTAATCGAAAAAATAATTGCTAGATTAGTCGACTGACAAAATAATCGTTAGTTGCAGCTCTACTGTGCATGTAAAAGCGTGACATCATCCTGTGCTGTCCATTGAAGAACAAAAGGTTGCACTGCCAGTTTCCCTTACCATGAATGGCGGCAGCAGCACCCGAGAGCTGATCCTAAAATTGGCTGGGGTGCTGACATCACAAGCTCCCTGGACAGGTAATTATCCTTATATTAAAAGCCAGCAGGTACAGTATTTGTAGCTGCTGACTTACACCAAAGCCCCCCCCCCCCCAGGAAGAACACCTGTTTGAAGGTCCCTTTATTTCTGCAATTAACTGGCTGTGATATCTGAGGCCAGTAGAAGGGGAGGGGATCCCGATCATGCAGTACTGCGATTGGCTGAAGAGTATAGACGTCAATGGGGGTGTAGCCTCACGGCCTCCCAAACATTGACCGTGATCCATCAGTCACTAGTTCTGAAGGCAGCAACGGAATACACCACACAAGACAACAATTCATATATGCTAAAGCTGGGTGTTAATGTGGATGTAAACAAGATTCAATAAATTTGAGCTGGGCCCATGATCTGTAGTGTTTTCTTATCTCTCTCAAAAGCACCGAGTCCTGTACCTGTCTCCTGCTCTGTAGCTGTTATCAGCCTGATAACTTCTAAAAAGTTTTACAACACAGAAGATAAAATGAGCCTGAAGCGTGTGTTGTGGGAGGTTGGTATAAATAGATTAGCAGGCAACTTGACTTATCGGAGCAGAGCCCTGCACATTCCTTCCTTTGCCTATAAAGGGGGGGGGGGGGGTGCCTTTCCTCCAATCAGCCGTCTTGGCTTTATGCCAATAATTCACTCCCAGTGCTGAGCAGTAGTGATGGCCGAACGGTTCGCCCGGCGGTCGTTTCGCGGCGAATTTCCGACTTTCGCCGTCCGCGGGTTCGAACGCCTTTTTCCGTCGTTCGCCCCGGCGGACTTACGTGTTTAATGTATACAAGAACTTTAACCTTTCGTGACACGTTTATCATGTGTTACAGGACAACCAATTGAGACATGACAGCTCATGGACACTTGGACATTCCCCCTAACCTATAAATACACCCGATCCGGTGGCCATTTTACATTCTTTCTTCTGTCACTGTAGGGAAAGGATCCTGTGTGGAGTAGGGACAGAGAAAACGCTAGCTATTTGGTACACAAAAGTTCTTTTCAGGACTGGTATAGGTGTTAGGTCAGCAGCCTGAGTTTCTTTTGTCAGTTTAGATAAAGGGACAGAGCGCTGTATGCTGCTATTTTAGGGACAGCTCAGCCAGATTAGTCTTTCTTCATCATCATCATCATCATCATCATTAGCTGTTACTATCAGGTGTTAATAGGGACCCCCGTATAAAAAGCATGAGGGTCAAGGACCAGTACTGGGTGGCAACGTACTTAGATCCCCGGTACAAACACAAAATGGCGGAAATGTTACCGCCGTCGCAGAGGGCTGTCAGAATGCAGCACTTCCAGGCCTTGCTTCGAGAAATGCTGCATTCTGCTTTTGCGTGCGCTGGCAGAGGAGCAATTCCCACTCCCAGAGAAGGATTTGCGGGTACCAATCCAACAGCGCCTGCAAGAAGAGGCCGGTTTGAAGATGTGTTGGTGACTTCGGATATGAGGTCATTCTTTCAGCCGACCCATCGACAGGTGTCATCCGGATCCAGCATCAGGGAACGCCTAGACCGTCAGGTGTCCGACTACATTGGGTTAACGGCCGATGTGGACGCTCTGAGGAGTGATGAACCCCTAGACTACTGGGTGGGCAGGCTTGACCTCTGGCCAGAGCTTGCCCAATTTGCAATTGAACTGTTGGCTTGCCCCTCATCCAGTGTCCTGTCCGAAAGGACGTTCAGCGCAGCAGGGGGGATTGTGACCGATAAGCGTACTCGCCTAGCTCACGACAGTGTTAACTACCTCACATTTCTAAAAATGAATGAGGCATGGATCTCGGAGGAATTCAACACATGTGATCAGTAGACCATGTATATGTCTATAAACAATTTTTGGAATCAAGCACACAGACCTTCTTAATTCATTTGGCTCACTTCCCTGACCCAAAAAAGCACACCGTACTATATGCCCCTACCCTCCTCTTTGAAGAGGTTGAGCGGTGTCATATTTCTACTGGGGCTGCTTATTATGAGGGGTTCCCACCATCCCTGTGCTGTGCTGACTTCCTCCTGGGTGTTCTTATTATGAGGGGCTCCCACCATCCCTGTGCTGTGCTGACTTCCTCCTGGGGGTTCTTATTATGAGGGGCTCCCACCATCCCTGTGCTGTGCTGACTTCCTCCTGGGGGTTCTTATTATGAGGGGATCACACCATCCCTGTGCTGTGCTGACTTCCTCCTGGGGCTGCTTACGGTGCTGCTGTCAGCGCTGTATGTCACGGAGCTGCTGTCAGCGCTGTATGTCACGGAGCTGCTGTCAGCGCTGTATGTCACGGAGCTGCTGTCAGCGCTGTATGTCACGGAGCTGCTGTCAGCGCTGTATGTCACGGAGCTGCTGTCAGCGCTGTATGTCACGGAGCTGCTGTCAGCGCTGTATGTCACGGAGCTGCTGTCAGCGCTGTATGTCACGGAGCTGCTGTCAGCGCTGTATGTCACGGTGCTGCTGTCAGCGCTGTATGTCACGGAGCTGCTGTCAGCGCTGTATGTCACGGAGCTGCTGTCAGTGCTGTATGTCACGGAGCTGCTGTCAGCGCTGTATGTCACGGAGCTGCTGTCAGCGCTGTATGTCACGGAGCTGCTGTCAGCGCTGTATGTCACGGTGCTGCTGTCAGCGCTGTATGTCACGGAGCTGCTGTCAGCGCTGTATGTCACGGAGCTGCTGTCAGTGCTGTATGTCACGGAGCTGCTGTCAGCGCTGTATGTCACGGAGCTGCTGTCAGCGCTGTATGTCACGGAGCTGCTGTCAGCGCTGTATGTCACGGTGCTGCTGTCAGCGCTGTATGTCACGGAGCTGCTGTCAGCGCTGTATGTCACGGAGCTGCTGTCAGCGCTGTATGTCACGGAGCTGCTGTCAGCGCTGTATGTCACGGAGCTGCTGTCAGCGCTGTATGTCACGGAGCTGCTGTCAGCGCTGTATGTCACGGTGCTGATGTCAGTGCTCTGTATTACGGTGCTGCTGTCAGTGCTCTGTATCTCCTGCACCCTCTTGTTTGCCTACCCTGGTCCCTGACCTTCCCTCTCCTCCATTGCCTTCATTAGCTCCATAGTCCTGAATTGTCAGAACAATTTCCCAAATAAAAAAAAAATGCTTGTAGTTATCGATCCCAAATTCACCTCATACATGTATTATGCTATTGTCCAGGTGGTGGGACTGCGTGCTACCCCCTAATAATTACCCCGTGGCCGCAAATTCGACCTAAAGGTTTGCGAAATTCGCCTCCCATTGAAGTCAATGGAGCCCGCGGCGAACGGTCGTTTTCGCGAACGTTTGTGCCCGTTCGCGTTTCGCGTTCGCGAAACGTCCCGTCGGAAGTTCGTCCATCACTACTGAGCAGGAAGAGAAAATCTCTAACACAATGAGCACTTTCTAAAGAATACTTATAGCTAAAGACAGCAGATATAGATGTAAAACTTATATAGGACGCTTTGTTTAATCTCTGTGTTATCGAAGGCTATTCACTTCACTGGGTATATGTGAGGGTTTACATCCACTTTAAAGCAAAACTCCGGGAACAGAAAAGGTCATTAAAATACTGTATTTATTTGGTGTATAATACGCACTATTTTCCCCTGAAAACAGAGGGTAAACAGTGCCTATGTGTTATACACCAATAATATGTTTTACCAACAGGGGGCGGGGATTGGTTGGTACGCCCCAAGAGCCACCCATTGAAGGGGTGTCAGGCCGGCCGCCCCACCTCTCCTGGAGCTGGGACAGCACTACCTGCATAGTCTAAATTTGAGGACAAAAAAAAAAAATCACTTGCCAGCAGTGAATTTTTCTTAACTGTATAGTATGCTGGCAGTGCTGTCCCAGGAAACTGGGGGTCTCCTGGGAGTGCAGGGGGGTTGTATACCATGGATGGGGAGGGGGGGCTGTGTACGGGAGGGGGGTGGCTGTGTAGGGGAGAGGGGGGCTGTGTACTGTGAAAACATGTTTTCCTTAAATTTCCTTTTTAAAACTGGGGTGCGTGTTAAACGCAAATACATGTATATTCCTCAATAGCCACAAAGACTATAAACGTGTGCATCAAATACCTTTGCAAGCCCAGATATTACCTTGTAACAGTAGTAGCATCATTGTGCTGTGCACAACCTGTGCAGAGAGCAGAGCTGTGGGAGGAGCTCAGCAGGCTCCACCCACTACAGGAGAGGCAGCTACAAGACCAGCCACCCTGCACAAGGGGAGAGAGCAGCACTGACTGGTCTTTATTACAGGAAGCTCCTGCACAGACCTGGAAGAAACACACAAAGCACACCAAGATTTGAGGAAGAATACACAAGACTTGTATTTAGATAATATTCACTTATCCTAGAGTTCAGCTTTAATCCTTCTCTCCCTTACAGCCAAGAAAGCTGCCATCTTGGCCTCTGTCTGATCTGCAGGGGCCAGGGTGCTGCACGTGTGATCAGTTGGGGGGTAATAGCGATTCAATGATGTATTCATGACAGATCTGCATTCCTGTGTGTGCCTGGAGTTCACCTCTAATGATAGCTGCACACACACCATAAGCACACACTAGGATCATGGCTGTCATTTGTACCATGAGTTCTCTCTCGCTGACAAGCAGTCACCCAATCAGATCCCACAGCCATACCCTAAGTCTTCCAGGGCCTCCAGGATGTCATTTTCCATGTCACTCTCCATGGTGTGAGCGCTGTCTGTGCTGGTAGGTGATTCCCGGGGAGAGAGGCTGAGTGTGGCGGAGGAGAAGCTTGGAGTCCGCCCGGGAGTGCTGTACAGGACACCTGAAAGACCAACGTGGAGCCGCCCGTGTCACCCAGCTGTCTGACAGCAAAGCACGGCTGCCGGGCTGGCAAGTGCGAGGACCCCGCTTTCTCACTTTCCTGTCCTCTTCCAATCATTAGGGTGCCCAATGTGCTGCCTGCTCAATGTAAACCTTCTAACCGCAGAAAAAGAGCTATTTTTTCCGTTCGTGCACTCTGATAAATTAAATATTTGAAGAAAAATGATGAAATCACACGAATTATCTGTGGTTTGTTCATTTAAAAGAGCAATAGCGAAATAGTTGGAGCAGGCAATAGCATGATGCTCCTCGAGTGACAACCATATGCTGCGCTTTGTAACACGCGGAGAGGAAGTGAGTGCAGGTCACGTGGGCTCCAGGCAAGCTTTAGCCATACGTGAAGTGTGGGCAGTGCTGGGGTTGGGGTCGTGTAGGGAAGGTTCTGATCGAACGATTCGTTATCGGAAATTAGAAAGAGAAATAATGCCGGGTGGGATGTTTGAGACTTGGTGTGTGTGACACAAATCCAGCACATGGCTGCATGTTCTGCTGCATGCAACAGCCGTGCCAATACAGAGCTCCCAACTGTGCCTCATTTTGGTCTCATCTATAAAGTTGTATATAAAATGCACTTTTTATCCTTCAGAAAGTGTTTCCCGGTGCTAAACCTTTCATCTAATTTCTAAACTGCTGCATTTGTAAATTTCAAAAGCCAATATAAAGGAATAGTAGTGGTAAGGAAAGCACTAGTGGGTTTAAAGCGGAGTCCCAAAGTGGAACTTTCTCTTTAAAGCGGGAGTCCCGCCGTGTTTTTTTTTTTTTTTTTTTAAAAGCCAGCAGCTACAAATACTGCAGCTTCTGACTTTTAAAATAGTGACACCCGCCGCCGATCTCTCGATCGTCTCTCGGGTGCTGCCGCCGCCATCTTGGGTATGAGAATCAGGAAGTGGAGCCTTTCGGCTTCATTTCCCGGTTCCCTACTGCGCATGCGCGAGTCGCGCTGCGCAATGAGGATGGTCCCCGCTGTCTCTGGGATCCGTCTGTTTCCCAGCAGCCAGCGGGGGACTTTCGGAAAGGGGCATGGATTCTGCGGAAAGGGGCGTTCCTTTCTGCAGAATCTACGCCGGAAGTGGGTGCAGATACCTGTACTGTACAGGTACCTGCACCCCCCTGAAAGGTGCCAATTGTGGCGCTGGAGGGGGGGAGGGTTCCAATGAGCGGAAGGTCCACTTTAGGGTGGACCTCCGCTTTAAGTCCTGGTTCACGTTGATGCGATTTGACATGCAAAATTGGCAGCAATGACAGCGTCAGAAATAGTGCGGCGGCGCACCAATTCCCAAAAGTAGTTTCTGTACTACTTTTGGCGATTTCGGGGTGCAATTTTCATTGACATATTTGCAGAAACTCGCACAGATGTCTCTGAAATCGCCTGCTGAAGTCAGGACTGACGTGGGAATGATTTCAGCTGAACTTGCACGATTTTATTCCCACAGTCAGCGTGAACCAGGGCTAAAGGGTAAATTCACCTTTACAGAAAAATCTGTAAAGGTGAACTTACACATAACCCCCCAGTCCTGCTAACCTGGAGCGTGGTGCTCTCCCAATAGGAGCACTGGTATAGCTGCATCACCAGTCCGGGGCTTAGAAATCCTCTGAAGCTTAATCTCCAAAATGTACCCCCGCAGGAGGTACGTTACGGAGCACTCTAATTGGTTTGTGCTGTCACATGGGCGGTGCCAATCAATCTGAACCTGCATAGCCCATCCTGTCAGCGGGGGAGAAGAGAGAAAGTCGAGGGGATTTCTAAGTCCTGGACCAGTGACGCAGCTATACCAGGGCTCATAGCAGGATATCGCCATGCTACTAGTCAGTGGGACTGGGGGGTCCTGTGTAAGTTCAGGTGAACTTACACTTTAAGGAGCCCTAACCCCCTAACATGCCACATTTGGCATGCCCTTTTTTTTGGGTACCTACTTTTGACAGGTACCCAGCTCCCACTTCTGCCTGCACCGATAGGCGACTTCTCTCCCCCTCCCTCTCTGCAATCTTCTGGGACACATCACAGGTCATTCAGGACAGTGTAGCATGACTCGCGCATGGCAGTGCAAACCTGGCTGTGAAGCCACAAGCTGTCACAGCCAGGTGCCCACACTAGTGAGGGGAGGAGAGAACCGAGGCTTTGGGTGGCTGCATTGCTGGACCTTGGTACAGGTGAGTGTCTGTTTATTAAAGGATAGGTAAAGGTGTCATACTTAGTCCGTTATGCAGTTGCTTTCGCACAGAGTGGCCCCGATCCTCCTCTTCTGGAGTCCCTTAGCGGCACTCCTGGCTCCTCTTCTCAAGTGCCCTGCTGGAGAGCCCCTCTCCCTCTCCCTCGGGGCACTCGTGAGGGCACACTACCATGTCCTGCTGCTGTGTCTGTTAGCAGACAGCAGGACTCGGCCCTGCCCCTGGCTCCCGCATCATTGAAATTAATTGACAATAGCGGGAGCCAATGGCTGTGCTGCTATCAATCTATCCAATCAGGACCCAAGACAATGGCTGGAGCTGGTGTGCTCGTCCCCGTCGCTGGAAAGACTGGGTTCAGGTAAGTAAAAGGGTGGCTGCTTCATCACAGAAGGTTTTTCACCTCAATGCATAGAATACATTAAAACATTAAAAGGGAAGTATGTATCTATTTTTTTAATTAAATATTCATACTTACCTAGGTGTATCCCCCAGGTATCTGCACTGAGAACCAAGCCACCGAACATTGCTGATGGCTCAGTTCTCACAAATCCCCAAGAGGAGAGCTGCTGACTGTCAGTCGGAGTCTCTCCTCTCCGCTTCTCCACGCTCACTGGAGCGCTGAGCTGTGGAGAGGCGGAGAGCGGCCGTCTCAGCAGCTCGCTGAGACTGGCATTAATTAAGGCAGCTGGCAGATCCAGACTTGGAAGTCGGGATGACGCAGCGCCTGGACTGACATTGGTGACGTCAGTGGAGAGCGGATTTCAGCTCTCCACTGAAAACGGGTCACAGGAGAGCAGAACAAATTGTACTCCTGTGACCCAGAAGAGAAGCTCAGCCTAAAAAGCTCAGGCTGGACTTCTCCTTTAAGGTGGAAAACCTTGAGGTTTACAAGCCCTTTAAAAGTCAGCAGCTACAATTTTTGTAGCTGCTGACGTTTAATAAAATTAAAGTGGAACTCCGCTTTAACTAATATTTTTTTTTAAATAATTTTCCTTTAAGGGGGTGTGTCCTATGCCAACATATTTTTGCTAATAGATGTCCCTCATCTCAATCTCAGAATGTTGGAAGGTATGCTCATATGCAGATGGCATTAGGAGAGAATATGACAGCCACTGAGCAAGCTCTTAAGGCTCGGTTCACACAGGGGCGACTTGTCCAGACGACTTCGCCGCCTGACAAGTCGCGCTCCGTTCTGTACTATGGAACCGTTCTAATAGGAGCGACTCAAGTCGCTCCGACTTAGAAAAAAGGTTCCTTTACTACTTTTGGGGCGACTTCAGGCGACTTACATTGACTTCTATACAGAAGTCGTTTTGCAAGTCGCCGCTGAAGTCGTTTGCAGGTCGTGTCTGTGAGTCGCGCTGCAAGTCGTGCCGCCCCTGTGTGAACCGAGCCTTAAGCAGTATTCAACTCAAAAGAAAACATTTATTATATTGCAGTTTACCAGTTTTGTTAATTTTAATCTGGTGATCTGGCCAGTAAGTCTATTGCTTCTCGAAAGAAAAAGTTCCCCTGCAGATGTAAGGATATTAAGTCGCTGCACGCCCCCGGGGGCACGCATCGCGGCGATAGTTGTTGCGGGGTGTCAGTCTGACACCCTGCAACTACGATCTCGGTAAAGAGTCTCCGACGGAGACTCTTTACCACGTGATCAGCCGTGTCCAATCACGGCTGATCACAGTGTAAATAGGAAGAGCCGGTGATCGGCTTTTCCTCACTCGCGTCTGTCAGACGCGAGTAGAGGAGAGCCGATCAGGTGCTCCTCTGACAGGAGGGGTCTGTGCTGATCGATTAACAGCACAGCCCCCCGAGGATGCCCACACTGGACCACCAGGGACACCACCAGGAGATGCCCAGCACCAAGTATGCCACCTAGACCACCAGGGATGCCAGCCAGTGCCCATAATGAATGCCAATCAGTGCCCATAATGGATGCCAATCAGTGCCCACAATGGGCATCACTGATTGGCATGCATTATTGTTTGGCACTGATTGGCATCCATCCCTACAAAACTTTAAATTACAATGCCGCCTATCAGTGCCCATCCATGCTGCTTATCAGTGCCCATCCTAGCCGCCTATCAGTGCCCATCTATGCCACCTATCCATGCCCATCCGTGCCGCCTATCCATGCCCATCCGTGCTGCCCATCCGTGCCGCCTATCCATGCCCATCCATGCCACCTATCCATGACAATCCGTGCCACCTATCAGTGCCTATTTGTGCCACCTATCAGTGTCTATCTGTGTCGCATATCAGTGCCGCCTATCAGTTCCACTTCATTGGTGCCACCTCATTGGTGCCCATCAGTGCCGCCTTATCAGTACCCGTCACTGCAGCCCCGTCAGTGCCCATCAGTGAAGGAGAAAACTTACTTATTTACAAAGTTTTGTAACTGAAACAAAATAAAACATGTTTTTTTTTAAAGATTTGGGGTCTTTTTTTATTTGTTTAGCAGAAAATAAAAATCCCAGAGGCGATCAAATACCACCAAAAGAAAGCTCTATTTGTGGTAACAAAATAATAAAAATTTAGTTTGGGTACAGTGTAGCATGACCACGCAATTGTCATTCAAAGTGCGACAGCGCTGAAAGCTCAAAATTGGTCTGGGCAGGAAGGTGTATAAGTGCCCAGTATAGAAGTGGTTAATGTAAAACTTTTATCCTAAAAGGAACACAACTGTTGTTGTAAATCAGGGGTTGGCAACCTTAAGGCTTGGTTCACACCATTGCAAGTTGGATGTGGGTTTCTCCGCATCCAGTTCGCATGTGAAGAAACTGTGACAGGCTCTGTATGGAGCAGGTTCACACATCTCCGGAGCTAATTGGCCAGGTGTCCTATGCGTCTTGCTCTGTTTCAGGTCCAAATTCAGCCAAATATTTGGACTGAAATCGGACCTGAAACATTGAACAGGGACGCACTGGACCCCTGCTGTGAGCTACACCATGCGGCAGTGTGAACCCAGCCTCAAGAGGTGGAGATCTACCTTCACAACATGGTGTGAGAGCAGTCCTATACTATTATGCTCATTGTATTGCTTCACACTGGCCTAAAGATCTCTTATTTCATGCTGCTGGTGCCACTCTGGAAACCACTAGCTGGGATAAGCGGTGGAGTGCAGTTGGTATCACTCCTCATGGGCCAGGAGCCAGCACTACAGAGGATGCATCAGCTTACACAACTCTTGCTACCTACTACAGCTCCAAATTTACAAGTAGTCCCTCTGCAATACACTCTGATGCTCTGGGTCAGTAAGCCCAAACTGTGATCTACCAGTCAGCTGTCCACGATCTACAGGTTGTTGACCCCCACTGTAGATGCTTGTGTAACTGCAGCGTGAGCTGGAGTTTTGCTTCAATTTGTTAGTGTATGTAAATCTGCTAGTCCATCTGACACCCTCCCCCCCCCCTATAATGACCATGCGGCTGTTCAAAGGTGCTCCTTAATCCAGAGTGTAGGTGCTCTAATACAGGATATATGTTATTGACCAGATCACCAGGTCAAAACAGATGGAAAAAGCCTAAAACAGGAAACTAATGCAGCTACCACATATGATGATTGGTTATCTGCAATATATTACATTTTTGGTTTTGGGTGTAACCACTTGCTGTCCGCCCCATAGCAGTTTTACTGCTACATGGCAGCTATATACATATGTGATTCTGCACTTCTGCCTACAGGGGGCGTGCCACTGGCGGGATGCTTCTGCTTTGATTCTTCACAGCAGAAGCCAATCTATGGGTGCCAGGCACTTGATGTCCTCAAGCACCTGCCGATTGTAAACAACACAACAGGGATCTGTCTATATAACAAGGCAGATCTCCTTTCTGACAGGGCGAAGGGATGGATTCTGTGTTCCTGCAAAGAAGCAATTTATTATTATTTTTTTAATATATACTAGTAATGGCAAAGATCAGCGACAGTAAATCTGACACTAACTGATGCTGGGGGAAACTGACCAACTGCAACTGACATTATGTACGGGTACGTCCCTTTGCCTGCAAGGGCCAGGCATCTGCAGTGCATTGCGGGTGGCCAATCCGCAAGTACTTAATGCTGGATACACACTGGGGGTCATTTACTATAGCACCAATAAATGATCCTGCAGTCCCAGAAAATAGCGCCCAATTAAGGCCAATTAAGATTTCAACTCTCAGAAACTGGGAGCTAATGCAAAAGGAAAGCAGCGCTATTGGCGGCAATCATGCCTGTCAGATCACATATGCAGGATTAGTGGAAGTCAATGGGGCTCGAACCTGCAAAAATCCAAAGTTCTCAGTGAAGGCTTATATGCAAGTACTTTGCTATAAAAAAAAATTATGGGGACCTGGGTCCTGCCCCAGGAGACATTTATCAATGCAAAAAAAAGTTTTTTAAATGGCTGTTTTTTCAGGAGCAGTGATTTTAATAATGCTTAAAGTGAAACAAAAATTCCTTTAAATATCGTGCCTAGGGGGTGTCCTTAGTATGCCTGTAACGTAGCACATCTCTCCCATGTTTATTACTATACCACAGCAAAATTACTTTTCTAAAGGAAAAAATGTCGTTTAAAATGGCTTGCGGCTATAATGAATTGCCAGTTCCCGGCAATATAGAGTGAGAATAACTCCATCAGTATCACCGCCAAAGCAGCTTCATTATTATCTCATTATAGAAGAAGAGAATGTGTGCTGCTTTTCGAAATTTCATAATTTGTCACGTCACGAATGTTTATTCTCCATTACGAATGCTAGTTTACAAGACCGACTGCTTCTGGCTCGTCCTTGCTTCTGAGCATGCGTGTTTGTACTTTGGACTTTTGTCCAACGGACTTGTGTACATGCTCGGAAAATCCGACAACTGAAATTTGTCCACGGAAAATTTTAAAACCTGCCATCCAACATTTGTCGGTGGAAAATCGGACAACAATTGTCCGATGGAGAGTACAAACAGTCGGATTTTCCACCAAAAGCCTGTCATCACACATTTCCTGTCAGAAAAGCCGATCGTATGTATGCAGCTTTAGTCCGTAGGGTTCAAAATTAATTTGGCCCACCCTTTGCAGCTATAACAGCTTTAACTCTAAAGGGAAGGCTGTCCACAAGATTTATGAGCGTGTCTATGGGAATGTTTGACCATTCTTCCATAAGTGCATTTGTGAGGTCAGGTACTGATATTGCATGAGAAAGCCTGGCTTACAGTCTCCGCTGTAATTCATCCCCAAGGTGTTCTGTTGAGGTCAGGACTCTGAGCAGGCCAGTCAAGTTCCTCCACCCCTTACTTTTTGTACTGGTCCAAATCATTTGGAGGAGGGGGGATTATGATGTGGGGTTGTTTTTCAGGGGTGGGCTTAGCCTCTTAGTTCCAGTGAAGGGAATTCTTAAGGCATCAGCATACAAAGATAATTTGGACAATTTCATGCTCCCAACTTTGTGGGAACAGTTTGGGCATGGCCCCTTCCTGTTCCAACCTGAGTGCACAAAACAAGGTCCATAAAGAGGTTCTCCCTCTCTTCTCCATGCCCGCCCCTTTTGAACTTTGTTTTCAATCCAGACATTCCAGACAGCCTTTCTTATGTGAATATGTCTCCATGGTCTCAAGCGGGCATCTTTCAACTTCGCCACTTAGTTAATCCGGTGACCCGCAAACTACTATCCTTCCCAGATATCCAAAACAAGTTTGATATACCAAAGAAGTCTTTTTTTACCTACCTTCAATTCAAACACTACTTCCACTCCATGTCACCTACCATGGCCTTGGAAAAACCTAACGCCTTTGAGGCTTTATGTACCCATGGCTCTTACCAGAAGGGTCTCATATCCTCTATATACACGATCCTCCATGACTCATAATCACCCACATTAGAATCTCAACTCTACATGCGGAAATGGGCCAAGACTCTACGTACTCCTTTATCTCTCCCTCAATGGAAGGAGATCTGGTCTTCCATTCCTAGGGCCTCCCGGTAGGTGGAGCAGAGAGAGTCAGCCTATAAGGTATTGATGTTTTGGTACAAAACCCCTTAAGTTTTGCATAAGTTTGACCCCTCATTATTCCGACTATGCTGGAGATGTCTGCGGGATGTGGACAGTATTATCACATCTCTTGGGAATGTCCGTTAATTATACCTTTCTGGTCCTCGATTCAATCACTGCTCCAATCAGTGTTGGAGATGGATTTTCCGATGACCCCAGCACACTACTTGTTGGGCCTCCCGGTCCCGGGTATACCTAAATGTGTCAAGAAGCTGATGTCTTTTATTCTTTTAGCTGCCAAGAGAGTAATACCTACCCACTAGTTGTCCTCTGCTCCTCCTACGCAAACCCAATTGGTTTTAACCATTGCACAGATACGCAGAATGGAGCATATGACAGCAGTGGTCCAGGACTCCATGCCCCAATTTTCAAAGATATGGGATTCCTAGGACAACTCCTCATTCAATCCGGAATCCATATCCTGACATGCTACCGGATGCCCCTTGGGCAACTTACTGCAGTTACACTTTAGAGGTTATATTGCCTACCTCCATTTTTTTTTTCCCTTCACTATGCAGTTACCGTATCTAGATCTGTGGTGTACCTCCTCCTCCCCCCTTTTTTTGTTATCTTTGCATGCCTTTTTATGCCTTTTCATTTTTTGTAACATGAAGCTCATTCAAGGATGATTTCTGTGCTGTGAATATGATGACAGTGATGATTGTATGTATCGTATTTGCTTTCTTTATGTCTTGCTAAGTTTTTTCAATAAACACACATTTAAAAAACAAAAAAACAAGGTCCATAAAGATATGGATGAGCAAGTTTGAGGTGGAGGAACTTGGCTGGCCTGCACAGAGTCCTGACCTCAACCCGATAGAACACCTTTTGGCTGAATTATAGCAGAGACTGTGAGCCAGGCCTTCTCATCCAACATCAGTGCCTGGCCTCACAAATGCACTTCTGGAAGAATGGTCATACATTCCCATACAGCCTTCCCAGAAGCTGTTCTACCTGCAAAGGGGGGGGGGGGGGGGGCAAATCAAATTTTAAACCCACGGACTAAGACTGGGCTGCAATTAAAGTGTGTGTGTGTGTAAAAAGGCAGGTGTCCCAATACTTTTGGCTAGATAGTGTTCCTGGCAAGATTTACAATGGTGGTGGAACCCTCCTACACATAAATACTACATTTAGACATAGTTATAGGACCTGTCAGGAGTTATGTTTAACAACATAGGGAGATGAGACAACTTCTCTACATGAAGCGGCATGATTGGGAACCCAGACACTCAGGGATGCTAAGAAGAAGTTCTAACTTCTAAGCCATGGAGCTGCCACATGTGAAAAACTCCTACACATAAATACACATAAATACTGCATTTCTTTGGAATTACATTACTCAAGAGTTATTCTTCTTGATTTATTCTGTGATATTTGTTGTTTCTTTGTAGGTGAGTGTAGAATAGTGGTGTTACCCTCAAATTTTTGGGAATTACATTTTGATTTCTGATGTTGGTACACATATCAAATTTTTTGGGCTCAAATTATGATTATTTGGAAATACTAAAAACCACAAAAATGTTTGACTCATTTTAAATTTGCATCAGCAATGGTTATTGTTTGTGGTTTGGAAAGACACCTGTGTTAGTTTTGGGTAAAGATTGTTGTGAGATGGATAGTAACAAGTAAAATTGACAGAGACAAATATATTTTGCCAAACAATTCCACATTCTAGCATTCTTAAGGCTGGGTTCACACTGAAGCGATGCGGGAACGCCGCAAATCCGCTGTGGGTTCCCGCATCGCAGGCCTCCCGCCGGCAGTTCACACTGCCCTATGCGAACTGCTGGGAGTGTCAGTGAAATGTTAATGACACCCCCAAATCAGTTCGCATATCGCAGTGCGATCTGCAAACTCGGACAGGAATCGGATCGCATGGTGTGAACACCCACGCAATCCGATTCTGCTGCGGACCAAAAAAAGGGCCCTGTGCGAGTTTGGAGCGGGTGCGATGCGAATTCAGCCATACTATCTGTATGGCTGAACTTGCATCGCACAGAGATTGGATGTGATTTGCACTGCAGTGCGGTGCGAATCACATCCGGGTCTCCTAGCCGCAGCAGTGTGAATCCAGCCTAAAAACCAAAAAAGATTAAGGCTCCATGCACGATGCAGCTCATAAACGGCCATTCTGAACGTCGGATTGCTGCCAGGAAAACGCTGTTTTAAAAACACTATTTTATCAGCGTTTTGCTTTGCAGTTAATGCACGTTTAGCGTCGCTAGCTTTTAGCTGCGTTTATCTGCCTCTATTCCCGGCATTACAGAGGGAGAGAGCATCGGAAGAAGAGCAGAGGGAAGAAGACGACGGAGAAGACCAGGCCACCGATAGCAAAAGAGCGGGCAAAAGAGCAGAAGATAGTGTAGGAGCCCGGCAGAAGATACCGGAAAGCAGGAGAAGAGGGCGGAGAAGGAAGAGACCCCCAAAGTCGGAAGAGACCCCCAGGAGCTGCCTAATAAAGTACTTTAAAAACCTGTGTAGTGTGTTTTATTTTTTACACTTTTTTTCCAGGTGAATGGGTAGGGGTACAATGTATCCCATACTCATTCACATAGGGTTGGGATCTGGGGGCCCCCTTATTAAAGGGGGCTCCCAGATTCCGATAAGCCCGCAACCCTAAAAGCCCTAAACTGGCAGGGTTGTCGGGAAGAGGCCATTGTCCTCATCAACATGGGGACAAGGTGCTTTGGGGTAGGGGAGGCGCAGCGCCCCCCTACCCTGAAGCACCTACCCCCATGTTGAGGGCATGCGGCCTGGTAGGGTTTAGGAGGGGGGGGGGCGCTCGCTCATCCCCACCCCCTTTCCTGACCAGCCGGGCTGCGTGCTCGGATAAGGGTTTGGAATGGATTTTGGGGGGACCCCAAGCCGTTTTTTTCGTCAAAGGGGGTTCCCCCTTAAAATCCATACCAGACTGAAGGGCCTGGAATTGTCTGAGGGGGGAACCCCATGCCAATTTTTTTTTTTCATTTTGGCGGGGGTTCCCCTTCATCCTCAGCACACAAATCACACTGCAAGTTGGATCCATAGGGAACCATGGATTTTGAATAGAGGCAAGGAAACGCCGAATGAGGCTTAACACTCTTTTTACAGCATTAACCCTCCATTAAGGCCGCGTACACACGCGCGGACTGTTCGCCCAACTTTGTCCGTCAAACAGTTTCGGCAAACAGTCCGCTCAAAATTAGCATGGACGGACATGGCCACACACGACGGACGAACAGTTTGCTGAAACCGTGCGCGATGACGTGAACGGTACGTACGACGGGACGAAAAATACGACGTCCTATACACTGCATTATAACTTTCGGCATGTAAATCCTTTCTGAGCATGCGCGGAACTTAGTTTGACGAACAAGCCTACACACGAGCGGACTGTTCGCTGAAACAAGGTTTCAGCGGACAGTTTTTCGGAAATTCCGTAAAACCTTGTTCGTCAAACTGTCCGCTGAAACTGTCCGCTGAAAGCCCACACACGAGCGGACTGTCCGCCCAAACACTGTTCAGCGGACAAAGTTGGGCGAACAGTCCGCCCGTGTGTACGCGGCCTAACACTTTTTACCGGTGTCTGGCATTTCCAGTACTGCTCTTGAACACGATTTTATGGCTTTCAGAAAACAGCCCATAAACTTCACTGCCTAAAAACTTCCACGTGTGCATGGACACATAGGATAACATAGAGGGAAGTTCATGGGCTTTTAAAAAAAATGCCCAAACTTCAAAAAATTGCAGTTTTTGAGCTGCAGTGTGCATGGAGCTTGTGTGTAATCTGCTTGGAATGTTGATTGGTCAAATTAATAATTTTTGTTCTTGTTTCAATCCACAGTGTCCTTCAACGCCACAGGAATGGCAGACTGTGGCCTCCCACTTTGCTAGTCGTTGGGACTTTCCCAATTGTGGAGGAGCAATAGATGGGAAGCACGTCCGCATCGTCCCACCACCCAACTCGGGGTCATACTATTTTAACTATAAGGGGTTTCATAGTATCGTGATGTTGGCGGTGGTGTCTGCGACATATGAGTTTTTGTATGTGGACATGGGGCAAAATGGACGGATGTGGGATGGTCCTTTCCCCATGAGGACCCTTACCCCAGAGCAGAGGATTTTTAATTTCCGCCTGTCCAGAGCCCGAAGAGTGGTGGAGAACACTTTTGGTATACTGGCCAGCCGGTTCCGCCTTTTTCTTACGCCTATTCACATGGCAGAATACAAACTGAATCACATAGTGCTGGCGTGCTGTGTTCTTCACAATTATTTGAAAAAAGTTTCTGTGAACTATGCGGTCTCAGTTGGCCAACAAGAAGCAGACTTGATGGACAATGCAGATAACCTCACGGGCCTTCAACATGCTCATCCTGGCTTGCCCCCCCAAAGCGCTCGTGAGGTTAGAACACAATACATGGACTACTTTGTGGGTAGGGGGGCCATTGATATGCCAGACAATGTCTGAGCGTCATTTTAAAATTAAATTTTTATCTGAAACTCCTTCATTTACTGCTTGGCTTGGTTTTATGTGTCTCCTAGGTATAATTAGGTTTGATCAAGTTGTGCCTTTTTCACCAACAGTGCAAACCCAAGTTCAGAGCGAGATAAGGGGACAGTCTCTTCTTCAGATAATGTTATTATGTTGTGGGTCTGCTACACACACACCTTCTTTTTTTGTAACTAATGTATGTAGTGCATTACTGACCCAAATCGTGCTCATTTTCAGCACCATGGCAGGAAAATGGCATGATTGTCCAAATTTACACATCACTGTGGGTGTTTTTTTAGTAAAGGCACATCCACTATGCACTACAAGTGCACTGCAAAAGTACACCTGAAACTGCCCTGGGAGTGCAAAGTGGAGTTGCCTTTATTTATTTTTTTTGTAAATAATTTTTATTAGAAGAATTTCACAGTATAATCAAGATACAAATCACATAGAGATCAGAAAATAACCACCAAATAATCACAACATACTCACAAGATAGTCGCAAAGTAATCACAAAATAATTTCAAAGTAAGCACATAGAACTTTCCACATCCCCCCGTCTATTAAGTCAGACCCCAGCCTCCCTCCGCCCTGAAATCACTCCAGTATGCTGAATTAAAGTAGTGAGCCGGCAGGGGGGAGGACAGAAAATAGTGGGGAGGTGGATGAGATAGTGGGTGATCAAACTAAAAATAAACTAAGCATAACATGTGAAAGAAGGAAAGGAAAAGAAAGAAGCAAAGGAAAGGGAAAGAAAGAGTGAAACTATCAGAAATTGGTCTGTCATATGCTCAAGGTTGAAAGTTAGTAGGCACAAGAATGGTCCCATGTAGTCTCCGTAACCTACTAGGAGTTGGAGTTGCCTTTATTAAAACACACTCCTCAGCACACACTTAAATTGTACTCCAAATACATTTTTGTTGCCATGAAAAAAAAAAGCCACACATTGTTGCTAATTGAACTGTTTAATCCAACCACATTCACATGTGCGTTTTGAAAAGGTTTGTACAACCAACCAAGAAATTGTGTGTTTACAAAACTGAGTTTATTCAAAATTTGGTTTAATTGTTGTTTTTGTGTAAACAGGCATGTATCTAACTGTAAAATACAGAACACAGGAACTTACAAAGTTCCATTTTGAAAAGTGAAGACAATATCAGACATGAGTATGTACAAACTGGTCTGATCTTGCCTTCATCACATGGGGTGTCACCCCTGAAAAATCCAAATTTGGAAGATGCACACAGTGTGTCAACATGTGCTATCTCCCATCATGGGGGATCAATGTACATGCTTTGGGGCTGCAACCCCTTCATCTCAGACACTAAACACAAAACACATACATTGATCCCCCATGATGGGAGATAATGCATGTTTACACACTCTGTGCATCTTCCAAATGTCAAATTTGGAGAACTACAACATTTTGTTAGAAAAATTCCAAAAATAAGACCCTATCTAGTTTGGGGTGTTTCACACTCTCCCCAAAACATCAATGATGTTTTTCAAATTTAAATTAACATCATTGATGTTTTGCAGGATATGTTCCCAATCCCCATTGCACCCCATTATCTCCCCGATCTGGGCACTTTCACTGGTAAAACGGAAATCTTCTTCCACATCACCTACAAAACAAAAAAAAAAAAAACATGTAATATAAATATGGTGACATGCATTGATGAGTAGTGATGGACGAACGTTTCGCCCGGCGGTCGTTTCGCGGCGAATTTCCGACTTTCGCCGTCCGCGGGTTCGAACGCCTTTTTCCGTCGTTCGCCCCGGCGGACTTACGTGTTTAATGTATACAAGAACTTTAACCTTTCGTGACACGTTTATCATGTGTTACAGGACAACCAATTGAGACATGACAGCTCATGGACACTTGGACATTCCCCCTAACCTATAAATACACCCGATCCGGTGGCCATTTTACATTCTTTCTTCTGTCACTGTAGGGAAAGGATCCTGTGTGGAGTAGGGACAGAGAAAACGCTAGCTATTTGGTACACAAAAGTTCTTTTCAGGACTGGTATAGGTGTTAGGTCAGCAGCCTGAGTTTCTTTTGTCAGTTTAGATAAAGGGACAGAGCGCTGTATGCTGCTATTTTAGGGACAGCTCAGCCAGATTAGTCTTTCTTCATCATCATCATCATCATCATCATTAGCTGTTACTATCAGGTCCACAAAAGAGCTGTTCCAGCTAATCGTTCCAGCCTACTCTTTTTTGCCAATTTGTATAGGGACAGGCAGGAAGCAGTGTGTCAGGCAGTGAGGATAATTTTAAAGACTTGCTGTTACTATTAGTTCCACAAAGGTTCTTTTCAGGACTGGTATCAGTGGTACGGTAATAGGCTTGTACACGTATAATATTCTTTCTTCCAAATATAGAAAGAATATTATACTTGACTGCTGCCCTTCTGCTGCAGTCTGCTAATCATTCACAACTCACTTGTTCCACAAAGCTCTTTATCAGGACTGGTAACTTGGTCTGTCTAGGGTGCTACGGTACATAGGCTTGGGTGCGGTACAGTCTGCTGTTCTGTAAGGACCGCTATCGGTCCACAATACATAGGGTTGCCGTGCACTACTGCTGACCGCTGCCCTATACTGCAGCAGTCCTTCAGCGGTATAGGGACTGACGCACAGTCTGCTAAACACTAATACACAACCTGCTTGGTCCACAAAAGTTCTTATAAGGACTGGTAACTTGGTATAGGGTGCTACGGTACATAGGCCTGAGTGCGTTACAGTCTGCTGTTCTGTAAGGACCGCTATCGGTCCACAATACATAGGGTTGACGTGCACTACTGCTGACCGCTGCCCTATACTGCAGCAGTCCTTCAGCGGTATAGGGACTGACGCACAGTCTGCTAAACACTAACACACAACCTGCTTGGTCCACAAAAGTTCTTATAAGGACTGGTAACTTGGTATAGGGTGCTACGGTACATAGGCCTGAGTGCAGTACAGTCTGCTGTTCTGTAAGGACTGCTATCGGTCCACAATACATAGGGTTGCCGTGCACTACTGCTGACCGCTGCCCTATACTGCAGCAGTCCTTCAGCGGTATAGGGACTGACGCACAGTCTGCTAAACACTAATACACAACCTGCTTGGTCCACAAAAGTTCTTATAAGGACTGGTAACTTGGTATAGGGTGCTACGGTACATAGGCCTGAGTGCAGTACAGTCTGCTGTTCTGTAAGGACCGCTATCGGTCCACAATACATAGGGTTGCCGTGCACTACTGCTGACCGCTGCCCTATACTGCAGCAGTCCTTCATTGGTATAGGGACTGACGTACAGTCTGCTAATCACTAACACACAACCTGCTTGGTCCACAAAAGTTCTTATAAGGACTGGTAACTTGGTATAGGGTGCTACGGTACATAGGCCTGAGTGCGTTACAGTCTGCTGTTCTGTAAGGACCGCTATCGGTCCACAATACATAGGGTTGCCGTGCACTACTGCTGACCGCTGCCCTATACTGCAGCAGTCCTTCAGCGGTATAGGGACTGACGCACAGTCTGCTAAACACTAACACACAACCTGCTTGGTCCACAAAAGTTTTTATAAGGACTGGTAACTTGGTATAGGGTGCTACGGTACATAGGCCTGAGTGCAGTACAGTCTGCTGTTCTGTAAGGACCGCTATCGGTCCACAATACATAGGGTTGCCGTGCACTACTGCTGACCGCTGCCCTATACTGCAGCAGTCCTTCATTGGTATAGGGACTGACGTACAGTCTGCTAATCACTAACACACAACCTGCTTGGTCCACAAAAGTTCTTATAAGGACTGGTAACTTGGTATAGGGTGCTACGGTACATAGGCCTGAGTGCGTTACAGTCTGCTGTTCTGTAAGGACCGCTATCGGTCCACAATACATAGGGTTGCCGTGCACTACTGCTGACCGCTGCCCTATACTGCAGCAGTCCTTCATTGGTATAGGGACTGACGTACAGTCTGCTAATCACTAACACACAACCTGCTTGGTCCACAAAAGTTCTTATAAGGACTGGTAACTTGGTATAGGGTGCTACGGTACATAGGCCTGAGTGCGTTACAGTCTGCTGTTCTGTAAGGACCGCTATCGGTCCACAATACATAGGGTTGCCGTGCACTACTGCTGACCGCTGCCCTATACTGCAGCAGTCCTTCAGCGGTATAGGGACTGACGCACAGTCTGCTAAACACTAACACACAACCTGCTTGGTCCACAAAAGTTTTTATAAGGACTGGTAACTTGGTATAGGGTGCTACGGTACATAGGCCTGAGTGCAGTACAGTCTGCTGTTCTGTAAGGACCGCTATCGGTCCACAATACATAGGGTTGCCGTGCACTACTGCTGACCGCTGCCCTATACTGCAGCAGTCCTTCATTGGTATAGGGACTGACGTACAGTCTGCTAATCACTAACACACAACCTGCTTGGTCCACAAAAGTTCTTATAAGGACTGGTAACTTGGTATAGGGTGCTACGGTACATAGGCCTGAGTGCGTTACAGTCTGCTGTTCTGTAAGGACCGCTATCGGTCCACAATACATAGGGTTGCCGTGCACTACTGCTGACCGCTGCCCTATACTGCAGCAGTCCTTCATTGGTATAGGGACTGACGTACAGTCTGCTAATCACTAACACACAACCTGCTTGGTCCACAAAAGTTCTTATAAGGACTGGTAACTTGGTATAGGGTGCTACGGTACATAGGCCTGAGTGCGTTACAGTCTGCTGTTCTGTAAGGACCGCTATCGGTCCACAATACATAGGGTTGCCGTGCACTACTGCTGACCGCTGCCCTATACTGCAGCAGTCCTTCAGCGGTATAGGGACTGACGCACAGTCTGCTAAACACTAACACACAACCTGCTTGGTCCACAAAAGTTTTTATAAGGACTGGTAACTTGGTATAGGGTGCTACGGTACATAGGCCTGAGTGCAGTACAGTCTGCTGTTCTGTAAGGACCGCTATCGGTCCACAATACATAGGGTTGACGTGCACTACTGCTGACCGCTGCCCTATACTGCAGCAGTCCTTCAGCGGTATAGGGACTAAGAGTTTTGTCACAGGGTGATTTAAAAAATGACAGGCAGAGGAAGAGGCAGGCCCTTCCGCAGGGGTGGTAGGGGTAGGGCAGGAGCAACAGCCTTGAGCCAAAGTGGGAAGTTGCAGAAGGTGCGTTCAATTACTTTAAAGGACGCACCAGACTTGGTTGAGTGGCTCACTCAGCCTTATTCTTCTGCACCCTCCTCATCCTCTCGATCTGCACCCTCTTCTTCACTCTCTGCTATGTGCACCCCCAAAGACACTACCACCAACAACACCACCACCACCACATACCTTCCGCTTGAGTGCAAATGGGGGCCTTCATGCTCCAGTGTTTTAATAGGGACCCCCGTATAAAAAGCATGAGGGTCAAGGACCAGTACTGGGTGGCAACGTACTTAGATCCCCGGTACAAACACAAAATGGCGGAAATGTTACCGCCGTCGCAGAGGGCTGTCAGAATGCAGCACTTCCAGGCCTTGCTTCGAGAAATGCTGCATTCTGCTTTTGCGTGCGCTGGCAGAGGAGCAATTCCCACTCCCAGAGAAGGATTTGCGGGTACCAATCCAACAGCGCCTGCAAGAAGAGGCCGGTTTGAAGATGTGTTGGTGACTTCGGATATGAGGTCATTCTTTCAGCCGACCCATCGACAGGTGTCATCCGGATCCAGCATCAGGGAACGCCTAGACCGTCAGGTGTCCGACTACATTGGGTTAACGGCCGATGTGGACGCTCTGAGGAGTGATGAACCCCTAGACTACTGGGTGGGCAGGCTTGACCTCTGGCCAGAGCTTGCCCAATTTGCAATCGAACTGTTGGCTTGCCCCTCATCCAGTGTCCTGTCCGAAAGGACGTTCAGCGCAGCAGGGGGGATTGTGACCGATAAGCGTACTCGCCTAGCTCACGACAGTGTTAACTACCTCACATTTCTAAAAATGAATGAGGCATGGATCTCGGAGGAATTCAACACATGTGATCAGTAGACCATGTATATGTCTATAAACAATTTTTGGAATCAAGCACACAGACCTTCTTAATTCATTTGGCTCACTTCCCTGACCCAAAAAAGCACACCGTACTATATGCCCCTACCCTCCTCTTTGAAGAGGTTGAGCGGTGTCATATTTCTACTGGGGCTGCTTATTATGAGGGGTTCCCACCATCCCTGTGCTGTGCTGACTTCCTCCTGGGTGTTCTTATTATGAGGGGCTCCCACCATCCCTGTGCTGTGCTGACTTCCTCCTGGGGGTTCTTATTATGAGGGGATCACACCATCCCTGTGCTGTGCTGACTTCCTCCTGGGGCTGCTTACGGTGCTGCTGTCAGCGCTGTATGTCACGGAGCTGCTGTCAGCGCTGTATGTCACGGAGCTGCTGTCAGCGCTGTATGTCACGGAGCTGCTGTCAGCGCTGTATGTCACGGAGCTGCTGTCAGCGCTGTATGTCACGGAGCTGCTGTCAGCGCTGTATGTCACGGAGCTGCTGTCAGCGCTGTATGTCACGGAGCTGCTGTCAGCGCTGTATGTCACGGAGCTGCTGTCAGCGCTGTATGTCACGGTGCTGCTGTCAGCGCTGTATGTCACGGAGCTGCTGTCAGCGCTGTATGTCACGGTGCTGCTGTCAGCGCTGTATGTCACGGAGCTGCTGTCAGCGCTGTATGTCACGGAGCTGCTGTCAGTGCTGTATGTCACGGAGCTGCTGTCAGCGCTGTATGTCACGGAGCTGCTGTCAGCGCTGTATGTCACGGAGCTGCTGTCAGCGCTGTATGTCACGGTGCTGCTGTCAGCGCTGTATGTCACGGAGCTGCTGTCAGCGCTGTATGTCACGGAGCTGCTGTCAGTGCTGTATGTCACGGAGCTGCTGTCAGCGCTGTATGTCACGGAGCTGCTGTCAGCGCTGTATGTCACGGAGCTGCTGTCAGCGCTGTATGTCACGGTGCTGCTGTCAGCGCTGTATGTCACGGAGCTGCTGTCAGCGCTGTATGTCACGGTGCTGCTGTCAGCGCTGTATGTCACGGAGCTGCTGTCAGCGCTGTATGTCACGGAGCTGCTGTCAGCGCTGTATGTCACGGAGCTGCTGTCAGCGCTGTATGTCACGGAGCTGCTGTCAGCGCTGTATGTCACGGAGCTGCTGTCAGCGCTGTATGTCACGGTGCTGATGTCAGTGCTCTGTATTACGGTGCTGCTGTCAGTGCTCTGTATCTCCTGCACCCTCTTGTTTGCCTACCCTGGTCCCTGACCTTCCCTCTCCTCCATTGTCTTCATTAGCTCCATAGTCCTGAATTGTCAGAACAATTTCCCAAATAAAAAAAAAATGCTTGTAGTTATCGATCCCAAATTCACCTCATACATGTATTATGCTATTGTCCAGGTGGTGGGACTACGTGCTACCCCCTAATAATTACCCCGTGGCCGCAAATTCGACCTAAAGGTTTGCGAAATTCGCCTCCCATTGAAGTCAATGGAGCCCGCGGCGAACGGTCGTTTTCGCGAACGTTTGTGTCCGTTCGCGTTTCGCGTTCGCGAAACGTCCCGTCGGAAGTTCGTCCATCACTATTGATGAGCTTACCGGAAGCTGTGTTCTCCGACACTCACCTGTTGTGGTGACAATTTGCCCAACCTGCACGATCTCTCCTTCCTCCTCCTCCTCCTCCTCCTCCTCCTCCTCCTCCTGCTCCTCTGTTTGTGCTTTTGTAAGTTGTCCTTCTTTGTGAGGGGTGGGGTCCCTGGTGTCCTCATACTTGCCGAGTCTTCTCTCCCCTATGATATTTAGAAAAAATAAAGAATGAACACACAGAGTGAAGAATTAACAATATGAAACATTGTTTGGAAGTGTTGTTCAATTGTTTATTTTGGCCGAGCTTCAAGGTCATAACATTATTGGGGACACTGTGTTCAGCTAGAATACTTACCGGAAGAACGATGTTTCCTACGAACGAATGAAACCATGAACTTGAAAGTGGCCATTTTAAAATTCACAACATGAACTCAAAGCACATGGAGCAGTATGCAAGCAATAATAATCATATGAACACACGACAACTACTTACTTTTGGCAAGAACACGCTTGATCCTTATGTACTGCTCGTGCTCCCTCAGTTTCAGGTCTGACCAGCGTTTTCTCAGTTGATCCATGGACCGGTGTACCCCAAAATTAGGCAGAAGACACTTCACAACTTTATTCATGATCTTGGCCTTTCTGATATTTGGGTTTGGGTAAGGTCCATACTTCCCATCATAGTCGGTCCTGTTCAATATGTCCACCATCTCCAACATCTCTCCAAAAGACATATTTTCGGCCTTAACTCTTGTCTTCCTGGATCGGGACGTTTCAGGCTCCGGCCTTTCCTCACCCTCCTCCTCGTTAGTGTAATTATTAGTGCGCACCTCTGTTCTCTCCGCCATGTGCTCTCCCCACTGCGCCGGAAGCGAAGGGGCGGGGAATAGTCTGGAAAGAACGTCAGGGGCGGGTGGAGTTGCACGCATGCGCACTGTATATAAAACGTGACACGCGTGTGTCGTCCGTGCGATCTGTGAACAGAGGGAGAAGCTGAGGCGACGAACGCGCAAACGAAGGTAAAATTTTGAACTTGGCACATCACTAGGCTACACTGCTTCTAGATTGAGGCCTGCATTAGTGGAGTTTAGCCTGACATTAGGGCTTGTCTTGTGTTGTGTCTTGCAGACATGGACGGGTTTAATGGCTACAGCTTCCTCCCTCTATTCATCAATAAATATTGAGACATGCCAGTCCTGTGGCAAAACACCCACCCTTTCTATAGTAGCAGACCAAAGAGGAAGGCAGCACTGTTGGAACTGGTTGAGTTTGTGAAGCCGGTGGTCCCCAGGGAAGATGACAAATATATCAACAAGAAAATTGGGAACCTCAGGAGTACATATATGAAGGAGAGGAATAAGGTGCAGAAGTCCATGAAATCTGGAGCTTCAGCAGCTGAGGTTTATGTTCCCACCCTGTGGTATTATGACAGGATGAATTTTCTGGCAGACCAGGCTGAGGCCAGAGAATCCCTCTCTACTCTTCCTTCCACGCGTCCTATGCTCCATTCCACACCTGATGAGTCTTCCGACGCCCAACCTGGGCCTTCCACTCAGGAAGACCTGGAGGAGCCCAGCTTGAGCCAGGTATAGTATTGTTGTACATATTTGTGGAGTCAAAATGAATGATGTTAACTTGATTTCTGATCCTTAATTGGTGAGTTTTGAAAGTGTTTCACATATCAATAGACAGTAGTGGCCAAAACCTTTGGGACAAGAAAGAAAAATGCTGGGCTCAGAATGATAGTCTTTTTTATTGGTTAACAATTTGCAACAGTGTTGATGTGAAAATTGTGTGTGTTTGATGAACCAAAAACACAAACTATGTCCCTTTTTCATACACAGGAAGAACTCAGCCAGGACCAGTAGGCGGGGGTAAGCGGCAGCCAGGCGGTGGGCAGCCAAAGGAGCTTCACCGAATGCCAGGTCCCTCCCCTCCGCCTTCCACCCAGAAGGGCGAGAAAGGGGGGGAATGTTGAGGAGTCGGCCCTGAGGCTGATTGGTGAGGCTTCTGCGGCACTCCAAGCAAAACCAACCTACCAAGAGGCCTTGGCCGCCTTGGTTGCATGCAAGCTTGAGAAAATGGAGCAGGGGCAACAGATCTTGTGTGAGCAGGTTATTATCCAAACCCTCAACACAGGTCTGTTGGGTCAAATGACACCAGAAACACACTTGTGTCATTTGGCCCATGCCTCTGCTCCTCCTCCTCCTTCTGCCACACCTCCAGCACCACAGCCACAGTCTGGAAGGAAGCGTGGAAGGAAGACCAGAGTGTGATGACCTGGGTTCAGTCTGGTCTGCCAGAAGATGCAGCCTGTTGTAGTACCACAGCCTGGGAACATAGATGTCATCTGCTGCTGTTCCGGGTTTCATGGACTTCAGGACCAGACTTCTCACCCTCAGATATGTACTCCTCAGGCCACCAATTTTTGCGTTGAAATATTTGATGTGTGCCCTGGGGGCCAAAGGCTTCACAAATCTCCCCAGTTTCAACATTACTGCCTCCCTCTTTATCTGTTACTGACACCGAAATAAAGGTATTTTTTGTTTGGATGAAATACTTGCGTATGTGTTTTCCTTCCAAAAGGCCAGTTTATTTGTCAGCAGACAGGTACATTTCCAAAAAACAAAGTGAAATAAATAACAAGGGGTGTTAACACTAAATAACCTCCTGTAGATTAAAAAGAAAAACAAAATCTAAAAAATCGAATAATGTTGTTGTTGTAAGTTTACACAAAAATAAAAAAAATTAAATAAGGAGAAATTAGCAAAGTGTCTTTAACCACTTCCCGACCAGCGCACGACGATGTACGTCGACAGAATGGCACGGGCAGGCATATTGGCGTACAGGTACGTCCAATATTCGATGCCGCCCTGCCATCGGGAGCGCGCCGCCGGCGGCGCGCTCCCACGCTGGTCGGGACCCCCGTGAGTCCGGTCGCGGGACCCGCGGACTCGATCGCCGCGGGCATCCCCGCGATCGTCTCACGGAGTGGCCGAATGGAGGAAATGCTGTATAAACAACATTTCTCCATTCTGCCTAGCAACTAGTGACGCTGATCTCTGCTCCATGTGATTGGAGCAGAGATCAGTGTACACTAAATGAAAGCCCAACCCCCCCACAGTTAGTAACACACCCCTAGGAACACTTAACCCCTACACTGCCACCCACTGGTTAACCCTTTCACTGCCAGTGTCATTTACACAGGAATTACTGCATTTATATAGCAGTGATTACTGTATAAATGACAATGGTCCCAAAAATGTCCGATGGGTCCCCCACAATGTCGCAGTCACAATAAAAATCACTGATCGCCGCCATTACTAGTAAAAAAAAAAATAAGAAAAAATTATTAATAAAAATGCTATAAAACTATCCCTATTTTGTAAACGCTATAACTTTTGCGCAAACCAATCAATAATCGCTTATTGCGATTTTTTTTACCAAAAATATGTAGAAGAATACGCATCGGCCTAAACTGAGGGAAAAAAATGTTTTTTTTATATATTTTTGGGGGATATTTATTATAACAAAAAGTAAAAAATAATGCGTTTTTTTCAAAATTGTCTCTCTATTTTTGTTTATAGCGCAAAAAAAAAAACCGCAGGGGTGATCAAATACCACCAAAAGAAAGCTCTATTTGTGGGAAAAAAAGGACGTCAATTTTGTTTGGGAGCCACGTCGCACGACCGCGCAATTGTCAGTCAAAGCGACGCAGTGCCGAATCGCAAAAAGTGGTCTGGTCTTTGACCAGCAAAATGGTCCGGTCTGCAAGTGGTTAAAGGAGATTTTTAGGGAATCCCCCCCCCCAAAAACATCCAAAAAAGAAAAAACCTAATCTAAAATTGTGTAGATGTGCCGCAAACTAAAATTGTATTGCTGAAATGGTTAAAAAAGTGTAATGAAATCCGTTCGGGAGAAGTGTGTGTGACTATGAGCATCAAAAGAAGTTGGTTCTTGCAGCATTGTAAAGAACAAGAGAATGCGCTTGATGAAAGAATTTTTCAACATTGCAGCGTGACGAATGTGCTATATCGCTTACGAGCAGTAGTTTTACCTGAATGAGCGCTTCCGTGTCGGAATTTGAATGTGAGCATGCGTGGCACTTGGTCCGATCAAAATGCTCTACACATGATCGGATTAGGTCTGACCGGCCCAGTTGGTCGGGAAATATTTCCAACATGTTGGAAAATTGGGTCGGACGGAGATTCGGACGGAATCAGTCTGATGCATACCACACACAGTCGGATTATCTGACGACACGGTCTGATAAAAAGCATTCCGACAGATTCTCCGACCGTGTGTACAAGGCTTAAGGGTTTGGGCGCTATTTGTTTTCAGGGAACTAAATTCGAATTTGGGAGTATTTTTTACCAGAGCTTTAGTGAATACCATTTTAGCACTAATTAGCACGATTCGCTGTAATTAGCACATCTCCTGCATTAGAGTGCCACCACTCTTGAAAAAGGAGCACAGGGGGCACCTTTGGACAGTAGCATTGTCAGTCTGAGGGGAGGGGATTGTTAGATGTACTAGCAGATTTAAATACACTAACAAATTGAAGCCAAACTCCAGCTCACACTTTATAAGCAGTTACGGAAAACTGTTTTTTTTTCCCTTTTGGGATAAAGGTTTTCCCTAAATGAATAAAAGCTGACCATTGTAAACACCTGTGACAGTGGTACATACAAAATACAGATAGGGAACAAAAGTGAGGGATGACTATTTATTTATTTATCTTTTTTGCACTAAAACACCCCCCCCCCCCCTAACTGATAATGCCCTCATTATTGTATTGCATATTTAAATATAAACATTTAAAGTGAGGTGACCAGAATTTCTAAATAAAATTTGGTGTCCCCCTACTGGCCATGCCTACGTTTATTGGAGGTGGGGATAATAGCAGCACATGAAGCATGCTACACCATATGTTGGGTGTGGCTAAATTGTGCTAACAGTGGGAGGGGCTTAAAAGAGAATAATGGCCAAAGGTTTTTGTGGCCAAAGTCTTGTGGGTCACTTTTGCTTCCCTTTGTCCCATATAGCCAGCTATTGCACTCCAGGCTCTGGAAGGATCCTAACAATATTTTTGCCATCCATTAACCTGCCTGATTGACATCTAGCTCTGGCTCTCAGCATGCAGCTGAGAGCCAAAGCCAGCTACTCACCCCCTCTCCAGCCTGGCACTTCAGTGAACGCTGAAGGAGCAGAGAGGTGACTGACAGTCACTGCTCTGTGCTCCAAGTGGACTGAACTGAGCGATCAGCGGTCATGTAATTGCTCAGTGCTTGGGCTTAACCACTTCAATACAGGGCACTTTCGCCCCCTTCCTTCCCAGCCCAATTTTCAGCTTTCAGCGCTCTAGCGCTTTCAGTGACAATTGCGCGGTCATGCTACACTGTACCCAAATGAAATTTTTATCATTTTGTTCGCACAAATAGAGCTTTATTTTGGTGGTATTTATTCACGACTCCGTTTTTTATTTTTTGCGATATAAGCGCAAAAAAGCGGAAATTTGGAAAAAAAAAACAATATTTTCTTTTTTCTACTTCAATAAAAATCCAATAAAATCAAATTTTGTCATAAATTTAAGCCAAAATGTATTCTGCTACATGTTTTTGGTAAAAAAAAATCCGTTAAGTGTATAATAATTGGTTTGTGTGATCACGGACATATGTACGCAAATGATCATGTACATATGTGTGCAGGTGATCACGTACATATGTGTGCAGATAATCATTGGGACATGTGATTTTAGTGGGACATATGTGGGGGACATGTTTTTATTATTAGGGACATGTGTTTTTATTATTTGGGGACATGTATGTTTTGGGGACATGTGTGGGGACATTGTGTTTATACTGTGTGATGTGTTTACTGTGTGGTGTGTTTACTGTGTACACTAGACTGGTGATCAGTGAGTAAAAAGCTGTAAAAAGCAGCTCATACTCACTGATCAGCAGCCGGCTGCAGCGATCTGCTCTCCTCTCCACAGCGATGACTTCTGTGTGAGGAGAGGAGGAGCCGATTGCCTAGCAACCGGCTGTTTGTTTACATCACATGACGGCCGTGATTGGACACGGCCGTCATGTGATCAGGAGGGCCAATCACAGAGCCCTCCTGCCGATCTGAGATGCGCCGTGTCCGGGTGACACGGGCGCATCGGGATCGCGCCGCTACTCCTGAATGACGTTCCTGAACGTCCTATCAGGAGTAGGCGGCTCCCACCCGGCCGTATATGTGCATTGGCCGGGTGGGAAGTGGTTAAAGCTGAAGTTGGATAGCTGCAGCATCACACTGATGCTGCATCATAGAGGTATGTAGGTTTATTTTTTAAACCTGTCTAAGCCTACTTTGCTCTGAGTTAAGAGTGCATAACGCACCAAGTGTAGAGGACAACAGTAGGTAAAGCACAAAGTTCCTCCTAAACAAAGATTCCCCCCAATACATTTCCCCCTTACCTCCATGACCAAACCATCTCCAGCACAAATTCCCAGCTCCTTGAATTGAACTCACTGGACCTTGGCATAGCGTTTTTAGTGAGTCCTCATAGTCCAATATCTGCTGGTGAGTTCCCTTGCCATGTCTAGGGGTAGCACCTGTACAGCTGCAAAAGGCACCATATACTTGCAACATGCATATGTAACAGGCCATGTAACAGGCTGCATTTAGAGGTGGCTGCAAGCTCTCCAGTCACAATCCATTTCAGTATAGTATCATCACAAAATGTCATTGGTGTCTGCTGCCACGGGTTTACCAAACTTCCTCCACATTAAACACTGTGCTGCTCCACCCACACCCCTTTGTTCTGGCCTTGTATCTTAGTGTAGGGGTGACTTACTGGCTTCAGGCCCAGATGTGCACTGCAAGTCACCATCCCAAAGAAGAGCAGGGGGGCAAATAATCCATATTCCTACATCCCAAGAAAAGGTCTTCACAAGCCCAGAGGGGAGGGACCGGGAAGACCAGGAGATATTGGCATGTTGCATCATCAATAACCCCAGACTTAAGCCAGAAGCAGACACGCTACTCCCCTCCCTCCTCTTGCTTCAGACCAATCAGAGAAATGTTGCTAAAAAGAATACTCCGCAGCTGCCTGGGCCAGGAACACCTTTATTACTGCTTTTTAGGAATATGTGACTACTTCACTGAGCATAATCTGGCCAGAGGTTATGTGCTACCAAATGCTTATCAATAATGCCATGGGGAAAGAGCATGAAGAAAGAATTTTTGAAGGTGCTTATTCCTCTTTCGTTAACAGGAGAGGTGCTTATTATCTAACCCCTTCTCGCTGACAGTACGCATATATGCAGCCTCACTGAACTGGCCTTTTTTTACGTGGGACTGAATATATGAGTACTTGTCTTTGTGCTGGGAGGGCACCTTACAGCGCACTCCCAGCACAGGGACTGGCTCCTACATGGAGCCCCAGGTCACGTACTAACGATCAGGACGCGTAACTCCTGGTTACGGGTCACCTGATTACTGATTGGCTATCACTGTGTAGCCCGGCCCTGTGTTTTTTTTTCTCTCTCTGAGTAAATGGAGAGATACATTGTATCTCTTTCCTTGCAAGGTGAAAAAAAGAAATAAACAAACGTGTGTTAAAAAAATAAATATTAATAATTAAAAAATAAAGAAAAAATTGCTAGATCAAGGTTTGAGCTACGTCAAGGCCAGGGTTAGTGTTTGAGTCAAGCAAGTGTCAGAGGTCATGGTCAGTATATTTTGGGCCGGATTTTTTTGTTAAACAGCTTTTTTCAAATTTGTATCAGTGTCACTGTGTTTTAGGTGAAACATTGAAAAAAAAAAAAAAGCAAAATGCACACTACTGTTTCTGGGCTACACCATGGGTACAAGCAACAACTAACATACACATATGTGGTATTGCTGCAATCACCGGGAACCGGAGAATTTCTTTTTTGGTTGTTCAATTGTGGTATATCAAGAAATATACAGCTAAATCTATTCAAATAGTTATTTTTCTTTATTATTATTTTGGGCCAGTTTTCCTTTGATAATAATAAAAATAAATAAATAAATAAATAAAAAAAACAGGAGATATCAGTTGCCATTTACCACCAAATAAAAGCCCACTTTGTCCTGAAAAAAAAAAAACAAGGTAAAAACCCTCATTTAAAACTTTTATTAAATAAAAGAGATATAGTGTGGACTGCGAATGAGATGCCATATCATATTGTGTTCTCATTGGCATCATCCCAAATTTTATGAAAAAGAGAAAGGGTACAGGTAAAATGGGTGGAACTTTACATGAGAAACACATTTTGAGAACACATCACACAATTCATATAAATTAAAAAGGTTCTTTATTAAGTTTATACAGATAAAAGATGGCTAATATGATAAAACAATGCAGTTAATACCATACAGTGGTATTATGCCGCGTACACACTATCAGAATTCTCATCGGAAAAAGCCCTGATGGTTTTCCTGGCGGAATTCCAACGGTCAAGCTCAAGCTGTCATGCCTACACACGGTCACACCAAATTCCAATCGTTTAGAATGCGGTGACGTGCAACATGTACGACGGGACTAGAAAAAGGAAGTTCAATAGCCAGTAGCCAATAGCTTCCACCTTGTAGTTGAATCTGAGCATGTATTATTTTTGGCGTGTCGGAATTGCATACACATTTCCGATAGAAAGTTTTTCCGTCTGGAAAATTGAGAACATGCTATCAATTTTTGGCTGGCGGGAATTCGGACAGCTAAATTCTGATGGAGCATACACACGGTCACATTTTCCGATGAAAAGCTCTTTTTGTGGCCGGAATTACGATTGTGTGTATGCGGCATTAGTATATATTATGAGCGCACAGAGATATATTCAATACAGAGCTTGGTCTGGTTGACGCGTTTCGCTGAATTCCTGTTTCTTCATATGTAGCTCCGGCATGCATCATAGAATAAAATAAAAGGTTTACATGAATCCCCAGATGGGGATAGTGCCTACCAGCCCATGGGAATAGCCCACCACATCCAGATCTGCGATAAGAGGTATAATATATATATGGGATCATAATGGAACTGGAAATCCTAAACACACCGAAGGCAGCAGACACAGGTATTAATCTACAAATATAGTCAGTAATGCTAAGGGTCCTAAAGTGGTCAGTGCCCTGTATCCAGGTGTCTCCCATGAATCACTCTATTAGTAGCAAAGTCCATATCAAACAGATGGGAAGTCCCTGGGTTACAAACAAGAAAAGGTCTGTAGGTTTTTAAAGGCAGAAGGTTTTTTATCTTCATGCATTCTATACATTAAGAAAAAAAGCCTTTTGTGTGCATAAGCCCCCCTAATACTTACCTGAGCTCCAGTTCTATCCAGCGATGTCCATGACTGCTTTGGCCGTCTGGGACTCCCCTCCTCATTGGCTGAGACAGCAGCGGCGCCATTGGTTGTTAATCAAAGTCAGTTAGCTAATGAGGAGAGAGAGGGGCGGGGCAAAATCGGAATAAATACAAGGGGCTGCAGCTCATCTCGAGTGCCCCATAGCGAGCTGCTTGCTGTGGGGGCACTCAAAGAGAGGGAGGGGCCAGGGGAGCCAAAGAGGTACCCAAGAAGACGAGGATCAGGGCTGCTCTGTGCAAAACCAACTGCACAGGGCAGGTAAATATGTTTGTTATTTTTATTGAAAAAAAGGAAACTTTACAATCACTTTAACCCCTTACCTCCCCTGGGTGAGCCATTGTAGCTGTATGTCAGCTCTTTAAGATGCTGTAGCAGGCACCTTCAGCGTTTTCCCCAGAGCCAATGTGCATGCCTGGCAGGTACAATGACTGGCGGGCACCCGCGATCACTTGTGACAGAGCGGGAATCAGATCTGTGTGTGTAAACACAGAAATCCTGGTTCTGTCAGGGGAGAGGAGACAGATACTAAGTAGAAACAACAATCCGTCTCCTCCTCTAGTCAGCCACATTCCCCCCACAGTGGGAACACAGTTAACCCCTTGATCGTTCCCTAGTGTTAACCCCTTCTCTGCCAGTGAAATTTATAGCACTGGTCGCTGTATAAATGTCAATGGTCCCAAAAAAGTGTCCGATGTGTCCACTGCAATGTCTCAATCCCAATAAAATTTGCAGATCACAGCCATTAATAGTAAAAAAAAAAAAAAATAATAATAAAAATGACATAAATCGTTCACCTATTTTGTAGATACTATGACTTTCGCATAAACCAATGAATATACGCACATTGGGATTTTTTTTTTTTTACCCAAAATATGTAGAAGAATATATATCGGCCTAAACTGATGGAGAAATAATAAAAAAAAAAAATTGGGATATTTATTATAGCAAAAAGTACAAAATATTGTTTTTTTTTTCAAAATTTAGTTTTTTTTTGTTTATAGCGCAAAAAAAAAAAAAAACACAGAGGTGATAAAATACCACTAAATTAAAGTTCTATTTGTGGGGAAAAAAGGACATACATTTTGCTTGGGTATAACATCGCACGGCCGCACAATTGTCAGTTAAAACAATGCAATGCTGTATCGCAAAAAGGGCCTTGTCATTAAGGGGGAAAAGCTAAGTGGTTAATCAGGGCTGGGCAAGGCAAGTCCCTCTCAGGCTCTCATGTCTTATACAACTTGTGATGTGTGACAATGTACTTACACTACTCAGATTTGGACTCCTGCAGACAATGCCGCTATAGGGAACTCACTACTGGTGGCAGAATGGACAGGGTGAGGATCAATGCCTAGCCTCCAGAACATGGAGACAGTGACAGGCTGCAATACCTCAGGCAGCGGCAGGTGCGATGCAGATGGACTGTGGACAGCTGCTCAGCTCACACCCAGGCACATGCAGCTCTCTCCAGACGTGCTTGAATTTGCCTGTAAGTTGGAAAAGGTAAATTTTTTAACTGTAGCTCCAGCCAAAAAAATTATTTCCTAATTTTTGGGATAGCATAGGGATAGGTTAACACCCCTGTAACGACTGTTTTGCTGTCTGTGCCCCTGTTTAGAAGATTTCACCTCACTTTCTGTCCCTGTGACAATTTGATTCAACATTTTTTGGGTTGTTGTGGAAAAAAGGATTGGTGATAAAGCTTCAGTGTAGACACCCCTTTTTTCCCATGATACCTCTTAGCCCTTGTACACATGGTCGGACATTCCGACGGAAAATGTCAGATTGGACCGCGTTGTAGGATAATCTTTGTGTGGGCTACATCGGACTGTTTCCGTCAGAGTATCAGACGGACAAAGTTTTAGAGCTGGGCTCTAAAACTTTCCGACAACATGATCTGATCGGACTTTGTCCGATTGTGTGTAGAGATTGGACAAAGTGCCACGCATGCTGAGATCAAATTCCTAGACCAAAGCTATTGGCTACTAGCCTGAATGTAGTCCTGTCATAACAAAATAACGTCATCACGTTCTGAACGATCAGATTTTCCGACAACTTTGTCCGATCGTGTGTATGCAACACAAGTTTCGGACAAAATCCGACGGATTTTGTTGTCGGAATGTCCGACCGTGTGTACAAGGGCTTACAGGAGTGAATTTCCATTCCTAGGGGTAGATTTCCTCTCACTTCCTGTTGTCTCCCTCCATTTGTTAGTAGGAGTCATTTGTAAGTCAGATGTTTGTAACCTGGAGACCGCCTGTATAAACTTCCATATTACACCATGGGTTTACCTTGATTGCAGACATGCACTATGTGGTAGGCACCCACTAGATGACGGTGTAATGTTTACATACTGTAGATTTTATTTATTATATTTTATATATATAGATCTATATATATATACAAGCATGTGTGTTTGAGCTTTGGGGTGCACACCTTAATGTAATAGGCTACGCACACATATGCCCATACCTTAGTAGCCACCCAGATACCCTATCTGTCAGGAGGAGCAGGGCCGATCATGGTGGTCAGCTGTGCACTGCATTGGTTGCTAGAATGGCCTGCCGCCCTGTGTATAGCAACCAGAGACATCAGAGGCCGTGGCCGCCCAAGCATTCAGAGCGTTCAGCCTCTGCGCCTAGTCAATTAGCTCCGCCTCCACCCACCTCTTCCATATTCCATTTTCTTCAGCGTGGCACAGAGACTGAGGGAAGGGAGCAAGTCTGAAGAGAGCTGCCTGTGCCTTAGTGTGAGTGTGAGCTGAGCAGCTGTCCACGGTCCACCTGTATTGCACCTGCCGCTGCCTGACGTGTTGCAGCCTGTCACTGTGTCCATGTTCTGGAGGCTCGGCATTGATCCTCACCCTGTCCATTCTGCCAGCAGTGAGTTTCCCATAGCAGCATTGTCTGCAGGAGTCTGAATCTGGGTACTGTAAGTACATTGTCACACATCACAAGTTGTATGAGAGCCTGAGAGGGACTTTTGTTGCCCAGCCCTGATTAACCACTTCAGCCCCTGAAGATTTGCCCTCTTAATGACCAGGCCATTTTTTGATACGGCACTGCGTTACTTTAAGACCCCTTTCACACCACACCGCCCATTGCGTCGGCGGTAAAACGCTGCTATTTTTAGCGGCGTTTTACCGCCGGATTTGCGGCGGATTTGTGGCGCATTTCGGCCACTAGCGGGGCGCTTTTACCCCCGCTAGCGGCCGCGAAAGGGTTAAAATCGCCGGCAATACGCCGCAATAGCGGCGTTTTGCCGGCGGTATTACAGCGCTGCCCCATTGATTTCAATGGGGAGCAGCGGTGGAGGAGCGGTAAACACAACGCTCCTTCACCGCTCAAAAGAAGCTGCTGGCAGGACTTTTTCCTAACCTCCTGCCAGCGCACCGCTGCAGTGTGAAAGCCCTCGGGGCTTTCACACTACATACAATGGTGCAGCTTCTTTAGGGCGGATTTCTAACGCTATAGCGCCTGCAAAACGCCCTGGTGTGAAAGGGGTGGAATTGGCGGTTGTGCGACACTGTACCCAAACAAAATGAATGTCCTTTTTTTCCCCCAAATAGAGCTTTCTTTTGGCGGTATTTGATCACCTCTGCGGTTTTTATTTTTTGCGCTATAAATAAAAAAAGAGTGACCCAATGTTTTTTACTTTTTGCTATTATAAAGATCCCCCCAAAAAAATGTCTTCATCAGTTTAGGCCAATATGAATTCTGCTACATATTTTTGGTTAAAACGAAATCGCAATAAGTGTATATTGATTGGTTTGCGTAAAAGTTATAGCGTCTACAAAATAGGGAATAGATTTATGGCATTTTTAATCAGATTTTCTGATAAATTTCATTTTAGGTATTATGATATAAAATAATGAATGCGGGGGCCTTTTGGTGGACGTGATTTTTTTTGGGGGGGGGAGCATTTCATTCATTGGGCCCAGGTAGCACAATGTCTTGGGCCGGCCCTGTTGACAGGCAATACCAGAAGTGACGCGGGAGCTGCAGACCTGCTGTCATTTTGAAGTGCATTTATTTCTCTATCTTTTAAGTGCGATTTTTATTATAATAAAAGCAATTTTAAGTCATATTGTACTATGAGAGGTCCCTATGTCTTGTAAGACTGGTTGCAGAGTGGAGGACGTGGTGAGCCCAATATCTTAAAGGGACCACACACTCTTAATTATGTGCAAGGATCTATATACTAAGTCCCAATATTCCTGAACATACGAGGAGGAGTATTATAAACATCAGGGAAGGAGAGTGAGCAGGAGTGATCCCCAATGGGGAAGGCATTTATGACTTGCGTTTTATACAGGTCCACTTGTGGAGGTGAGCATGTAGGCACAAAAGGTGGCGGGATTCATCAAATATTTTTGTGGAGGATATATTTGAGCACGGTGTGAAGAATTCACAGAACTGCATATTTATTTTTGTTTATTTGGAACATTCTGATTGGGCATGGCTATTATTTCTTATAATAATTTATAATATGTATAACATAATGTATGATAATTTGACAGCCCTTAGCAACTAGAAAGTTTGGCTACTGGTACAAAAGGTTTCCATCTACTGTACCTTTTCCATTTCCCATTTTATAATTCCTATGCCATCTATCACAAGTCCAAGAAAAGACCCACCTTCTTTCTCAAATTTCAAGAGGATATTATCACAGCCCTTATTTACGAGCAAGGCCCTCCACCAGAAAAGATTCACTTTGATGCGGTGAGCAGGCTACATGAGTGATACTTTCAGAGAATATCCCACACATAGAAACAGGCCAAAGATGCCCAAAAAAAATGTTGAGTATGCATAGTTGCCAACATTGTAAAAATGAAATTTTTGAAATTGAAAAAAATTCAGGACACTTTTTGGCAGTAGGCGGAGTTGTATTATAATTAGGGGCGGGGCATGCGTTTATAGGTGCGGCATAGAAAAAAGGTGAAAATGCTGCACGCTAAGAGCGCCGCTGCAAAATATGGGCGTATTTACGTAAAATAGTGGGAGTGGTTTACATGGGGCGTGGCTCAAAGGGGTGTAGTTAGAGTCTGAGATGAATGCGGGGTGGGAGAGGCAAAGGAGGGGGGAGGGAAAGGAGAGACAGCAGCCCCCCGATCCTACACCACAATAGCAATATGTGTATTCCAGAGTTTGACAATCAGCAGATAAAGATACTCCAAATACCTGGTGTTAGCGCTTCAATCATCCTGGCGCCATGATTGTTATGGTGTCAGGATGATTGAAGCGCATTATTTCTATTATTACATTGTAATATGAAATTAAATCATTCAACTCACCATAATGCAGAATCAGTGGGAGCCCTGAGCGCATCACTAGCCACGTTGCCTGCCACCAGATTCCATCAGGTGTCCCAAGCGGAGTCTGTCCTTACATCAGGTGCCCCATCAGAGGTACCTTCCTCACATCTGTGTCCATCAGCGGAGCCCCTCCTTACATCTGGTGCCCCTCTGACATCCAGACTGGCCCCCCCACATCAACAGACTGGCCCCCACATCTCCAGACTGGCCCCCACATACTGCACAGACTGGCCCCGACATACTGCACAGACTGGCCCCCACATCCTCCACAGACTGGCCCCGACATACTGCACAGACTGGCCCCGACATACTGCACAGACTGGCCCCGACATACTGCACAGACTGGCCCCAACATACTGCACAGACTGGCCCCCACATCCTCCACAGACTGGCCCCCACATCCACAGACTGGCCCCCAACAACTCCAGACTGGCCCCCACATCTCCAGACTGGCCCCCACATACTGCACGGACTGGCCCCCACATACACACTGCACGGACTGGCCCCGACAGGACATATGATCTCCTGTCCTCCAAGCCGACTTTTGCACTTCGCAGACACTGGCAGCGGGGGTGGGCGGCGCCGAAGCATCTGAGCTCCATTAAAGACCAGCTTCTGGTCTTCTTTAAAATGGCAGCCGGCAGGGACATTGTCTCCGCCGGCCGCGGACCTCTAGCGGCCGGTGGCGAAAAACGGGAAATTTGAATTTCACGGGACAAACCAAATGTCCCGGGACATTTCCCGGGACAAAATTAATTCGGGACAAATGTCCTAAAAAAGGAAGGGGTACGTCCAATCCTGGACCTGAAAGCCCTCAATTGCTTTGTGAAAGTACAGAGGTTCAGAATGGAATCAGTTCACTCCATAGTCGCTGCACTCCATCAGGGGGTCTCCCTGGCGTCTCTGGATATCCAGGATACGTACCTGCACATACCCATATGCCTCAAGCATCAGAGGTTTCTGCGATTCGCAGTAGGGGAAGATCACTACCAGTTTGTGGCTCCCCCCTTTGGCCTGGCTTCAGCACTCCGAGTCTTTACCAAGGTATTGGGTCCAATTTTGGCGTTGTTGTGGCAACATATGATCGCAATCGTGTGTTACCTAGACGATCTTCTTCTGAGAGCAGCTTCCGCCTCAGAATTAAGGGAGGATGTGGCGATCACCATGCAAACCCTACAGGAATTTGGGAGGGTGTTGAACCTCAAAAAGTCTGTATTAGTGCTGACCCAGCACCTGGAGTACCTAGGCCTACTGCTGGACTCAGTGGAAGCAAGAGTGTTTCTCCCTTCAGACAAGCTGCAGACTCTCAGAGCCACGGTGAAGCTGTTGATGAACCGCAGGTGGTCGTCGCTGCATTTCTGCATGTGAGTTCTGGGCCTCATGGTTGCCTCCTTCAAGGCGGTACCGTACGCCCAATTTCATACCAGAGTCTTTCAGAAGGAGATATTGTCAAAATGGGACAAATCTCCGTTATTCCTGGATTGGCAGACAGCCAGTTAATCAGGGGCTCTCTTCTCTGGTGGCTGAGATCTCCAGCCCTTTGGTCCAGGAAATCGTTCCTGCCTCTTCATTGGATGGTGATCACAACTGACGCCAGCCTGACCGGCTGGGGTGGAGTACTGGGAGTACAATTGACCCAGGGTCTCTGGTTGAGGGAGGAATCCCAGCTGCTGATCATTGTGCTCGAGCTTTCAGCAGTCAGGCTATGCCTCTCCACACGGTCGATGAGACTATGAGGTCATCCGATCAGAATCCAGTCAGACAACGCCACGGCAGTAGCATATGTCAACCATCAAGGGGGAACAAGAAGCTCGGCTGCAGCACAGGAGGTCGCTCACATCCTTCGGTGGTGTCAGGAAGATCCTCCTCACGGACGTCCGAGCAGCGAAAGTCGCAGAAGATCTTTTGTCCAGTTTCAGCAGCGTTACCGCGATCAGCGGTGCGCGCGCGGCCGTTTGACGCAAATTGGCGCCAATAGCGCTATTTAAACTGGAGCCATGCTTCAGTGCTTTGCTGCCTGATCAACAGCGTTCCTGTGCTTCCTGGTGATCCGTATCTGAACCTGAACCTGTACCTGTACCTGTATCTGTATCCTGATCCGTATCGAACCCGGCTTGTTCCCGACTCTGCTGTTTGCTGCCTGCCCCCCGACTTTGGCTTTGTACCCGACTACTCTTCTGGATTCCGTTTCTGTACCTGATCTGCCCGCCTGTGCCTGACCTGGACTGTTACACCATCCGTCAACTGTAAGTTGCTTGCTGTTGTACTACAGGACACCTCCCAGTCCTCCGCAATATTTGGCTGTACTCCTTCTGCGTTTGTAGCCTTCTACCCCTGGCCGCAGACTACTGACTCTTCCACTTCCGCTTATCCATTGCACCTGCATCCGTTGTTGGACTACAATACCCCTCCGTTGTTTGTCACTTCCTGCAATCACTTGTATGCCGTTGCTGGACTACAGGAACCCTTCTGCTGTCTGCTGGACCTTATCTCACCTTTGCCTGCATTCTGACACCAGACTACAAAACACCTCCTCCTTCAACGGTCTTCTGCCTCTACCACCTGCTATCCAGTCAGGCACTTGTGCCCCTCTGTGCTCCTGAGCCCCTGTCACCACTACCAGGGTCTCTCGAGTCAGAGGTCTACGAGAGGCCACTCCCTGCACTCCGGGCTCTGCTTAAAGGTACGTGACAGGTGGGCAGAGCGACATGTACCGGCCCTGTTGGCCATATACATCCCAGGAGTAGAAAACTGGCAGGCGGACTATCTAAGTCGCCAGATGCTGGATCCAGGAGAATGGTCACTGCATCAGGATGTGTTCAGGCTTCTTTGCCTGCGGTGGGGCACACCAAATGTGGATCTTCTGGCCTCTCGGCTCAATCAAAAGGTGCAGAGGATTGTGTCCAGGACAAGAGATCGTTGGTGCGGATGCATCAGACGCATTAGTGGCTCCATGGGAACAGTGCCGGCTGAATTACGCCTTCCCTCTGCTCAAACTGTTACCACATCTGCTCCACAGAGTGGAGGCCGAGGGGATTCCAGTAATACCGATTGCCCCAGATTGACCTTGGCGTCCTTGGTACGCCAACCTTGTACGCCTGGTGGCGGATGCTCCTTGGCGGTTGACGATGCGAGAAGAGCTTCTGTCACAAGGTCTGATACTCAATTCTGCTTTACCGCTGGTTTTAAAGGCATGGCTGTTGAAATCCAGGTGTTAAGGAACTGAGGTCTGTCAGACTCTGTAATTTCCACTATGCTGAGGCCATGAAAATCTTCTTCTTGGAAGATATACCGTCTTATGTGGAAAGCTTATATCTCCATGTGGACCCAAATACAGGGCAATCTTAGAAGAAAGACTGTTAGGGTCTGCAAAAGAATTGAGACTAGGGCGGAGGTTAACCTTACAGCAGGACAACGGCCCTAAACATGCAGCCAGAGTTACAATGGAATGGTTTAAATTAAAGCATATTCATGTTTTAGAATGCCCCCATCAAAGTCCAGACCTAAATCCAATTGAGACTCTGTGGCAAGACTTGAAAATTGCTGTTCACAGATGGTCTCCATCTAATCTGACAAAGCTTGAGCTATTTTGCAAATAAGAATGGGTAAAAATGTCATTGTCTAGATGTGCAAAGCTGCTAGAGACATACTCAAAAAGACTTGCAGCTGTAATTGCAGCAAAAGGTGGTTCTACAAAGTATTGACTCAGGGGGGCTGAATACAAATGCACACCAGACTTTTCACATATTTATTTGTAAATAATTTTGAAAAACATTTATCATTTTCCTTCCACTCCACAATTATGTGCCACTTTGTGTTGGTCTGTCACATAAAATCCCAATAAAATACATTTACATTTTTGGTTGTAACATGAGAAAATATGGAAAAGTTCAAGGGGTATGAATAATTTTTCAAAGCACTGTAGCTGCAAAGGGTGGGCCAACTCAATACTGAACCCTACAAACTAAGACTAATGCCATTAAAGTTCATGTGCGTGTAAAGTCAGGCGTCCCGATACTTTTGCAGCCTCTCCGCCCCCTCCTCTGTACTCCCGGAAAAATGAAGAGAGATTTTAACACTTTTTTTGTCCGTTTGCAGGGTTGTAGAGATGAGAATACTGCAGATAAACAAGTAAAACCTATGTAGGGGGATTTGTTTCATCTCTGTGCATCATCCGAGGCTGTTTACTTCACTTGTTAAAAGTGAGTGATTACAACCACTTTAAGGCACACATTTTAAAATAAAACAATGTGCATGGGTATTAAATGTATAAATACATTTCTGACAGTCGAAGCTTAAAACTGCTGTGTTGATTATCTCCAGCCACAGCAGATATAGTATGAGTCACTTCTGTTGTTGCCCATCTCGGCTTCCTGTCATAATGCTTCAACCACAGTGCATACATGCCCCCAACCATTGTCATTTTCATTCTTCTTTCTTTTATAGGCACATTTCTAAATACAAAAAGGGTGCAGAATGTTGGATGAATAAAAGAAAGCATTAGCTAGCACAAAAAGCTCTTAAAAAGCCATAAAATTGAAGTTAGGGCAGAGTTCTTTGAGAGCTGTTCAAAAATTCAATTTTATTTAAATTAAAATTGTATCATGTAAATTCTGAACTGACCTTATGATCACTGTATTATTTAAGTGGGAATCAGTGGGAGATGTTTTTTTCTGGTTACAAACGCATTCTTTTATGGAAAAAGATTCTTTTGTTTGACAGGATTATAGAATGAAAAGCTGTGATGCGACCCTAGTACATGTAGGGTTTAAAGTAACAGATGAATTTTATTTATTGCTAGATAATCATTTATTTTTAAGCTCAAAAATAGAACACACTAAATTATCTTAAACTCTTACAAACAGTATATTACAGTATATAATTATCTTCCTCCTTCCTTCTTTCTCCTTCTTTCTCCTTCTTTCCCCTTTCCCCTTTCCCCCACATGTCGAAGTGTATTGGGGGAGTGAGGAGAGGAAGAGGCATGCTGTGAGTGAAGGTGTGGGACAGGAGAAGCTGTGGGCACTGGGTGTGGAGCCTGTGAGGGCATGGGACAAGCTGCAAGGACTGACTGCAGGGGAGCTGAGGCACTTTGGGGGCTCTGGGAGCACTGAATTAGGGAGATAAACTGAAGTACTGTGAGTAGCTTGGAGTACTGAGGAGTAACTTGTGGAGTAACCTGAAGTTTTGTGAGCATAGGGAGCAACTTGGAGTACCGAGAGCAATTATAGAGTAACTTGGAGTACTAAGAGTAATTTGGAGTATTGTGAGAATAGAGAGTATCTTGGGGCATTGCGAGTAACTTGGAATACTGTGAGTGACCTGAGTATCATGGAGTATAGGGAGTAACTTGGGGCATCATGAGTAACTTGAAGTACTGTTAGTGATTTTGGAATATTGTGGAGTGCTGTGACTAATTTTGGAGTAACTTAGGGTATTGTCAGTATAGTGAGTAACTTGGGGCATTGCGAGTATATTGGAGCATTGTGATTGACTGACTGGGGCACATAATACACTCAATGAAGTTGAACGAGAAGCCTTAGCCCTAACCTGTGTGGGGGGTTCTTTACTGTTAGAGAAATACGGATTTGAAACTCCCTTCTACAAGTGATGGTTTCAGCAGGAAGTGGGCATCTTTTTGAACACAATATACAGGGATATGGGAAGTGGTAGAAACATAAACACACACACACTTACACCTACACAGGTTGAACTGGATGGTCTGGTGTCTTTATTCAACCCTACCAACTGTGAAACTATGAAATTACCATCATGGCATCTAGTCTAGGAAAAAAATAAATCAAGGTTATAATTGCTTAAGATGCATTCTCATCAGCTGCGTAAAATAATCATGGCTGCTATGAGGTCTGGCGGAAGAGGGGTCCCTATTAGGGGGTATGTTAAGGTAATTTAGAAACAGAAAATCTATACACATGTGAAGATAACACATATTCATTACTGCATTATTAAGGATTTCTAAGGTTACTGTTGACACTAACCCTGTACCCCCTGTTATCCAATCAAGAACAGCTGATATTAGACATACAACAGGAGAGATCAGAATGGTCATTGCTAATTACAAATTCCCTTTGCAGACTGTGCAGTAGGGACAATTCATTTAGAGGTCCTAGTGTACATTTATTGCCCCCAGAGCTGCTGGTCATTGTGCCCAGCACTGTTATCAACCCTGTATGCCTATCACAGTCTTTATTAAACTGTAAAAATCACAGAGTGACTCCTCAGATAAAAATTACAGTTGTTTGTAGTTCTGCAAAAAAAAAAAAGCCACAATTTAACCACCAGCATGTTAAAACCCATTCCTTTCTAGCCCATTTTTCAGTATTCAGCACTGTGATCCTTTGACTAACAAATACTCAGTCATGCAACACTGTACCCAAATTAATTTATATATATATATATATATATATATATATATATATATATATATATATATATATTTTTTTTTTTTTTTTGGACAGAGAGCTTTCTTTTGGTGTTTTTTTTTTCCACCACAGTTATTTTATTTTTTTTTTAAAAGGAAGACTGAACATTTTGAACAAAACAAAACAGTTTCCCTTAGTTTCTGCAATAAAAAATACTGTATATGCAAATAAATAATATTTATTCTTAAATTTAGGCCAAAATTTAGCCTGCTACATTTCTTTGCTATCAAAAAACACCTCAAAAAGTGTATATTATTTAGACTGTGTGAAATTGTAAAGTCTAATGTATTATAGAGTTCAAACTATGGTACTCAAATTTGAAATTTGTCAATCTGAATACAGTGACTGCCTGAGTTTTTGAGGCCCTAAAATTCCAGGGCAATACAAACACCCCACAATGACCCATCTTTTGAAAATAGACACTTAAAGGTATTTATTAAGAAGCATGTTGAGATTTTTACAGTTGTAATTTTTTGTCACATGTTTTTTGTAAAATTAACAAAATAAATAATGTGCTTTTTATTTTAAATTAAATTCATTTTTTAATAAGTTATTTCTTGCACACTTCATGGGCATACTTACAATTACACCACAAATATATTCTTCTACTACTCTTTGAGTATATCGATACCACATGTGTGAGACTTTTTTGCTGCCTGAATGCATATAGAAGGCAACAACCCAAGGAGCGCTTTCAATTTTATCTATGAATTTTTATCTAGAATTTTCTATCCAAGAATGCATTTTTTCTACTATATTAAATTAACACTTCCAGCCCGGCCAATAGCAAAATGATGTCCGGGTGGTGGTTCAGTTATCTTGACCGAGTGTCAGATGATGTTCAGCAGAATAAGCTGTGATCGTGCGCCCAGGGGGTGGGGGGTCAGTCTGACACACTCGCAACACCTATCTCTGTAAAGAGCCTCTGACAGTCAGTGCCGCCTATCAGTGCCACCCATAAGTACCCATCAGTGCAGCCTTTCAGTGCCCACCAGTGCCACCTATGAGTGCCCATTAGTGCCATCTATCAGTGCTACCTCGTTTGTGCCACCTCATCGGTGCCGCCGTTTCAGTGGCCATCAGTACAGCCTCATTAGTGCCCATCAGTGAAGGAGAAAACTCGATGATTAAATACCACCAAAAGAAAGCTCTATTTGTGGGAACAAAATGATAACAATTTTGTTTGGGTACATTGTAGCATAACCGCACAATTGTCATTTAGAAAGTGACAGCGCTGAAAGCTGAAAATTGGCTTTGGCAGGAAGGGGGGAAAGTGCCTGGTATTGAAGTGGTTAACATTCGTCCCATTCTTTGCATAGTCTGTCATTCACAATTTAGCTATTGGCAACCGAATAGTTATTTGGCCAATTAACTTCCTTTTTGTGCAGAGCATATACAACCCATTGCTTTCCTTTCCCCATATCACTTGAGAAAGGAGCGAGCATGCTCTGTATGAGCTTCACGCATGCTCTGAAACACATTGTGGTTCCACCTTACCCTGGTGACATCACACGCCGAGAGACACCTCACTCCGAGCCGATCCCTACAGGTTACCCAGCCATCACACAGGATTAGCCGGCATCCCTGCCTGTTTTACCGCACTCGCTGCGTGTTCCCAGCTCACTTAGGAGACGCTGTTGTTGATGGTCCCCGGAGAATTGCTTCCTTATACTCATCATCCCTTACATTTATGTACGTGTTGGAATACTTAAATTACTGTACAATAAACATTGCACTTATGCCGCGTACACACGATCAAACTATCAGAGTCCGCCGGACAATCCGCCCGTGTGTGGGCTCCGGCAGACTTTTTTTCTCAAAAAGTCTGGCGGACTTAGAAAGTAGTTTTGACTCAAAAATTAGTCCAGCGGACAATCCGGCCATGTGTGTGCTAGTCCGCCGGACTTCTGAAATGAACGGACACAGAGGAAAGTCCGTTCATTTTGAACGTGGCTCCAGGTAGCCAGGACTAGCGAAGGAAGTCAATGTCGCCGCCTTCAGCTGGCCCCATCACCTGGTATGGACTTAAAGGGACCCCCCAAGATGGAAGAAGACCCCCGGAGCTGTGCAATAAATTATTTTTAACCCTTGTGTGTTGTGTTTTATTTACATTTTTTTTTCACAGGTGAATGGGTAGGGGTACATTGTACCCCATACTCATTCACATAGGGTGGGGGGGCCGGTATCTGGGGGCCCCCTTATTAAAGGGGGCTCCCGGATTGCGATAAGCCCCCCACCCGCAGACCCTGACAACCAATGGTCAGGGTTGTTGGGAAGAGGCCCTTGTCCTTATCAACATGGGGACAAGGTGCTTTGGGGTGGGGGGGCCATGTGGCATCCCCTTCCCCAAAGCACCCCGCCATGTTGAGGGTACGCGGCCTGGTACGGCTCAGGAGGGGGGGCACTCGCTCGTCCCCACCCCCTTTCCTGACCGGCCAGGCTGCGTGCTCGGATAAGGGTCTTATCTGGACCTTGGGGGGGATCCCCACGCCGTTTTTTTCAGCGTAGGGCTTCCCCTTTAAGTCCATACCAAGTGACCGGGCCAGTGACATGTCAATCTCGCCACCGAAGGCAGCAACATTGACTTCCTTCTCTAGTCCCAGCTACCTAGAGCCGCTTTCAAAATGAACGGACTTTCCTCCATGTGTGGGCAAGTCCGTTCATTTTAAAAGTACGGCGGACTCCCGCCATAGTCCAGAGGACCTAGTCCGCCGGAAAGTCTGCCAGACTAAGTCTGCCTAATAGTCTGATTGCGTGTACGCGGCATTAGAGGCGCTTTTTTGTTTCTTCCAAGAAGAGCTTTCAGGCTTTTAAAGGGCATAAATAATGCATCTGATTTCCTTATCACGTATTCCACTTGCAAAGGGTCCAAAATCCAAGCACCATAAATTAGGCATATAATTTCGTAACTACATTTTTGGAGGCCTGGAAGTGGACAGTAGAAACCTTCACAAAATGATTACATTTTAAATAGTAAACACCCAAGGTAATGTTTAAGAGGCATGGTGAGGCTTTTGAAGACTCCATTCTGAAAAATGCAGAAAGAATATACATTTTTTATTTATTTTTTCACAAAGTTGTAAATTGATAAGATATTTCTACCACACGGCATGGACATAATTCAAATTACACACTACACCACATCACATTCTGCTACTCCTCCCAAGTATGGGAATAATAAAATATGTGAGACTTTTTCGCAGCCATTAAGGCTTTCAAAGGGTATAAATTATGCCTCTATAGCTTAGTGCAGCATCACCCATAGCAGTCCCCATACCTATAAGCCAATAAAGCTTAGGCTACTGGTATGTGGCTGCCCCAAAGAATGCCATGTTCACTGGTCAGGAAGTACAGGGGACTAAACAAAGGGTGAACAAAATAGTTCCTGTGGTTCCAAGAGTGCAGTAGTCTTCTGAGATCAGTGTCTAACAGGAATGTTGTCAGTGGGATGTGCAAACGTGTCAGTTCAGGCAGCAGGCAAAGACATGGATCAGGAACACTGTTGCTGGCTTATATTACCTGGCGACACTGGCACTGTTGCGGTGGTGATCAGGAACACTGTTGCTGGCTACACTGGTCTGGCGACACTTGGGCTGGTGTGGCATTGATTTGAAACACTGTTACTGACTTACACTGGCCTGGTGATACTGCGCTTGGGGTGGAGGCAATCAGAAACACTGTTGGTGGCTGCATTGGTCTGGTGATACTGGGACTTCGGGCAGTGATCAGCAAAATGGTTTCTGGCTTACACTGGTCTTGTGACACTGTACTGAAGTGACGGTGAACAGAAACACTGATATGGCAACCCTGGAACTGGTTTGGCGGTGATCAGGAACACCATTGCTGGTTTGCACTGGTATTGTGGCACTGGGAGTGGTGAGGCAGCAATTACAAACACTGTTTCCGGCTTAACTTGGTCATGCGACATTGGGACTGGCGTGGCAGTGATCAGGAACACTGTTTCTTGCTGCACTAGTCTGGTATGTTGAGGATTGGGAATGCTGTTGAAGGCTTATGCTGTTCTAGTGACACTGGCCCTGGTGTTGCGGCAATCAGGAACACTGTTGCCAGCTAACATTTGTCTGGTGACACTGTCATTCATGTGGCAGCTATCAGGAACCCTTTTGGTTGCCTACACTGGTGGGTGACACTGAGAGTGGTGTAGCAGCAATCAAGAACACTGTTAAAGGCTGCACTGGTTTGACAACACTGGCACTGCGATTTGGTGTGGCAGCTATCAGGAACAGTGTTGCTGGCTACACTGGTCTGGTGATGTTGGGACAAGTGTGCCAGCGATCAAGAAAGCTGTTGCTGACTTACACTGGAATGGAGAAACTGGGACTGTTGTGGCGACAATTATAAACACTTTTGCTGACTTACACTGGTCTGGTGACACTGGCTTGAGTGTAGCTGCGATCAGGAATGCTGTTGCTTGTTGCACTAAGCTGGTGGGTTGGTGATCAGGAACACGATCAGGCCATACTGGTATAGTGTGCTGATGATGAGGAAGACTGTTGCCCACTGCACTGGTCTGTCGACACTGTGACTGGGGTGGTGGTGATCAGGGACACTGTTGCTGGTTGCACTGGTCTGGTGGCACTGGGACTGATGCAATAGTGATCAGATCACTGTTGTTGGCTACACCAGTCTGGTGTGTAGGTGATCAGAAACACTGTTGCTGGATGCACTGGCCCAGTGGGGTGACAATCAGGAACACTGTTGCTGGTTGCACTGGTCTGGTGACACTCTGACTTGTGTGGTGATGATCAAGGACATTGTGGATGGCTACCCTGGTATGTTGACACTGTATTGGTTTGGTAGCGATCAGGGACACTGTTGCTGGTTGCACTGGTCTGGTGGCACTGGGACTGATGTAATGGTGATCAGAACACTGTTGCTGGCTGCACTGGTTTGGTGTGTTGGTGATCAGGAACACTGTTGCTGGCCACACTGGTATAGTGTGTTGACAATGAGAAAGACTGTTGCCCGCTGCACTGGTCTGCCAAGACTGTGACAGGGAAGGTAGTGATCAATGACTTTGTGGCTGATGGCACTGGTATGATGACACAGCACTGGTGTGGTGACGATCAGGGACACTGTTGCTAGCTGCACTGGTCTAGCAATACTGTGATTGGGGTGATGGTGATTGAGGACATTGTGGCTAGTGGCGCTGGTATGGTGACACTGTACTGGTGTGTTGATGATCAGGGACATTGTTGATGGCTGCACTGGTTTGGTGGTACTGGGACTGGTGTAATGGTGATCAGAAACACTGTCTTTGGCTGCATTGGTTTGATGTGTAGGTGAACAGAAACACTGTTGCTGGCTGCACTGGTCTAGTGTGGTGATGATCAGGAACACTGTTCCTGGCTGCACTGGTCTGGGGGCACTGGGACTGGTGTAATAGTCTGTTGTGTAGGTGATCAGGAACACTGTTGCTGGCTGCACTTGTCTAGTAGGGTGAGAATCAGGAACACTGATGCTGGCTGCACTGGTCTGGTGACACTGTATTGTTGTGCCGATTAGGGCTGCACTGGTCTGGTGGCACTGGGACTGGTATAATGTTGATCAGAAACACTGTTGCTGGCTGCACTGGTCTGGTGTATAAGTGATCAGAAACACTGTTTTCTGGCTGTACTGGTCTAGTGTGGTAACAGTGAGGAGGGCTGATGCCTGCTGCACTAGTGTGCCTACACTGTGACTGGGGTGGTGGCAATCAAGGACATTGTGGTTGGTGGCACAGGTATGGTGACACTGTATTGGTGGGATGGTGATCAGGGACACTCGTGCTTGCTGCACTGGTCTGGTGGCACAGGGTCAGATGTAATAGTGATAACAAACACTGCTGCCGGCTGCACTGGTCCAGTGTGTAGGTAATTAGAAATACTTTTGCTGTCTGCACTGGTCTGGTGACACTGGGACTGGTGTGGTGGTGATCAAGGACATTGTGGATGGCTGCACTGGTATGTTGACACTATATTGGTGTGGCAAAAATCAGGAATACTGTGGCAGGCTGCACTGGTCTGGTGACACTGGGATTGGTGTGGTGTTGATCAGGAATTCAGGGCCAATTTCACCCCACTCTGCAATCTGCTGTGCCCAAATGATACAGTGATCACAGGGTGCGTGACTGTGTTCACTAGAGATCACATATAAGCGGTTTTAAGATGCCCCCCCCATCCTCAAGAGTGAGCCATTCAGCTTTTAAAGTACACTTGTCAGATGGCAAGTGGTTAAAGAAGCTTGTATTAGAGTTATAGAGTAATTATGTGCAAGGGTACTAACAATTATGTCATAATATAAAACATTGTTATGGTCATTAATATTGCTAATACAAACTTTTGTGTTTGTTGACCCCCTGTATCCTTATTGTGTTTTGTGACTAGGAATCAGCAGGAGGAACCAGAATGGCCAGAGGGGGTGACTTGCTACTTGACACACTATATTAGTTGATTGGATTGGCGGCTGTGACTTGGATATAGAGCAGACTTTCAGTGCAACAGCTGCTGAACAGGTAAGTATAATGTTGCTTTCTTCACAGGGTCCTGCTGATGTAATTTTTAGCCCCCTGAAAAGAAAAGAAAATGAAAAAGAATATTTATTTTAAAAAGTAGAATGTATATATGAGAAACTGTGCTTTAAGAAATGAAATGTCATTTAGTTATGGTTTACATCTACATTTATTTAGCAGAATTGCAAGGGTTAGTTTTAGATATATCACTTATAAAATTAATATACAGTATGCATATAAATTGTATGCCAGGCATTATGCCTATTAAAGGTTAGTACAAATGCAAAGTAAAATGTTTCAGTGATCTCTATTATTTTAAAGCATTCCAGAGTTCTTTCAACAATGTGGCTCTTCTGTAAAGACTGGACTAATTTTCATGCATAAGGACTAGTGTGTGTTTTGTGCAGTTTACATACACGCTCGTTAGAGGGCACTTTATCACTGTTCTATGCAGTTTGACTATTTTCCATACACTTTCATCCTGGCAGCTGATGGAATAATATTTTTTTTTTTAAACTTGACATTTTTAAAATGTGAATATGCCGTACTGTCTTGTTGAAATTGCATATGCATGCCTGGAATAGCAAGGAGACTTATTGATTTTTACAAGTTGGAATTTCTGTATAGTCTGCAAGGTGAGTATTTTAAAAATGCATAGAAATCCGTTTAGCTAACCCATAAGGGACCTAAAAAATGTAAAAAACTGCAAATAATGGCACTTTCTTACACATTGGCTCACATCAATCATCAATCAACAAGATCATCAAGAACAAGGATCCTTAAACTTAAAGTGAAATTCCGCTTTCAAATGTAATGCATAGCAGGGCTAGCTTGGGGTGTACTGACTCCATTAACCAACTCAGTACAGTGCACTTACACCCCTTCCTGACCAAACCAATTTTCAGCTTTCAGCACTCTCACAGTTTGAAAATTACTCAGCCATGCAACACTGTACCCATATGAAACTTGCGTCCTTTTTCCACACAAATAGAGCTTTCTTTTAGTGGTATCTAATCACTAGTGTTTTATTTTTATTTTTTGTGCTATAAATAAAAAAAAAAAAAAATTTGTAAAAAAAATGTCCTTTTCATTGTTTCTGTCATAAAATTTTGTATTAGTAATTTTTCTTCATACATTTTGGCCAAAATGTATACTGCTACATATCTTTGGTAAAAATAACCCACATTAGTGTATATTACTTGGTCTTTGTGAAAGTTACAGAGTCTACAAACTATGGTGCCAATCACTGAAAATTTATCACATCTGATCAGGCCTTCAGTACATCAGGTGTATCTCATTTCTTGAGACACTAACAAGTCAGGAAAGTACAAATACCCCCCAAATTACCCCTTTTTAGAAAGTAGACATTCCAAGGTATTACTTAAGTAGCATGGTGAGTTTTTCATGTTGTCATTTTGTCCCATAATTCTTTGCAAAATGAAGATTTTTTTTTTTTTTTACAAAATTGTCATATTATCAGGTTATTTCTCACACACAGCATATGCATACAACAAATTACATCCCAAAATACATTCTGCTACTCTTCCCGAGTATGGCAATACCACATGTGTCAGACTTTTACACAGCATGGCCACATACAGAGCACCAACATTGAAGTGCCACTTTCAGACGTTCTACGAGCAAAAATTACACATCTCAGTTCACAGCCACCTATTACAATTTTGAAGGCCCTGGAGTACCAGGACAATGGAATTGCCCATAAAATGACCCAATTTTGGAAAGCTAACACCCCATCGTATAATCTGTGAGATATGAGTCTTTTGAACTGTTCATTTTTTTCCTGAAGTTTTTGGAAAATGTGGAAAAAAATGAAAACGCATTTGTCAATTTATAAGATATTTCTAACGCATAGCATGTATATAGCAAAAATTACACCCCAAAACACATTCTGCTACTCCTCCCGAGTATGGCCATACCACATGTGTAGGACTTTTACACAGCCTGGCCACATACAGAGGCCGAACATTGAAGTAGTACCTTCAGTCGTTCTAGGAGCATAAATGACACATCTCATTTCATTCCTACCTATCACACTTTTGAAGGTCCTGGAGCACCAGGACAGTGGAATTACCCACAAAATGACCCCATTTTGGAAAGCAAACACCCCAACGTATATTCTATGAGGCATGGGCTGCAAATAGGTACTCGGGTACTCGGGTACTCTGGTGGGCTGCAGATAGGTACTCTGGTACTCTGATGGCCTGGTGACAGGTACTTGAGTACTCTGATGGCCTGGTGACAGGTACTCGGGTACTCTGATGGCCTGGTGACAGGTACTCGGGTACTCTGATGGCCTGGTGACAGGTACTCTGGTACTCTGATGACCTGGTGACAGGTACTCGGGTACTCTGATGGCCTGGTGACATGTACTGGGGTGCTCTGATGGCCTGGTGACAGGTTCTCTGATGGGCTGGTGACAGGTACTTGAGTACTCTGATGGGCTGGTGACAGGTACTGGGGTACTCTGATGGCCTGGTGACAGGTATTGGGGTACTCTGATGGCCTGGTGACAGGTACTCGGGTACTCTGATGGCCTGGTGACAGGTACTGGGGTACTCTGATGGCCTGGTGACAGGTACTCGGGTACTCTGATGGCCTGGTGACAGGTACTGGGGTACTCTGATGGCCTGGTGACAGGTACTCGGGTACTCTGATGGCCTGGTGACAGGTACTGGGGTACTCTGATGGCCTGGTGACAGGTACTGGGGTACTCTGATGGCCTGGTGACAGGTACTGGGGTACTCTGATGGCCTGGTGACAGGTACTGGGGTACTCTGATGGCCTGGTGACAGGTACTGGGGTACTCTGATGACCTGGTGACAGGTACTGGGGTACTCTGATGGCCTGGTGACAGGTACTCGGGTACTCTGATGGCCTGGTAACAGGTACTCGGGTACTCTGATGGCCTGGTGACAGGTACTCAGGTACTCTGATGGCCTGGTGATAGGTACTGGAGTACTCTGATGGCCTGGTGACAGGTACTCTGATGGCCTGGTGACTGGTATTTAGGTACTCTGAAGGGCGGTGATAGGTACTCGGGTACTCTGATGGCCTGGTGACAGGTACCCGGGTACTCTGATGGGCTTTGACAGGTACTCGGGTACTCTGATGGACTGCGACAGGTACTCGGGTACTCTGATGGACTGCGACAGGTACTCGGGTACTCTGATGGGCTGTGACAGGTACTCGGGTACTCAGATGGACTGTGACAGGTACTCGGGTACTCGGATGGACTGTGACAGGTACTCGGATGGACTGTGACAGGTACTCGGGTACTCTGATGGGCTGTGACAGGTACTCGGGTACTTTGATGGGCTGTGACAGGTACTCGGGTACTCAGATGGACTGTGACGGTTACTCGAATGGACTGTGACAGGTACTCGGGTACTCTGATAGACTGTGACAGGTACTCGGGTACTCTGATGGACTGTGACAGGTACTTGGTTACTCTGATGGACTGTGAGTGACAGGTACTATGATGGACTGTGAGTGACAGGTACTATGATGGGTGGTGACAGGTCCTCTTTATTGGGCGGGGGGCAATCAGTGTGTGTTGGTGTACACTGTAAGCGGTAACGAGTGGTTACCGCAATCTCCTCCTCACACACGATCGGTGTGCGAGGAGGAGAACCCGGTAACATCTCGTTACCGTGGTTTGTTTACATTTAGTGATCGGCGGTGAAAGGATCACAGCCGATCACTTGGGTAAACAGCCAGCCAATGGCTGTTTACCAGCGTTGGGGATGAGCAGTGTTCCCGGGAACACGCCGCCACTGACGTACACGTGCAGCGAGCTCACGATCGTGCGCATGCGCCTTGCACAGTGGGGGTGTGACCATCTCTGATCGGCTGTGACTTCATCACGGCCGATCACATGGTAAACAGCCATGCCCAATGGCTGTTCACCCCCCTCAGGAACAGGGATGCGCGCGCACAATTGCGCACATTCCCTGTTTAAACGGGAGGACGTCATATGACGCTCTCCCGCCACAATAGGTGCACCGCCTGGCTGTCATTTGAGGGCCGGTGGTCAGCATCTAGTTAAAGTCCATACATTCAAAGTCCATTAAAGTTATCCTCTAAAATCTTCTCTCGGATCTCTAGTTAAAATTCCTGAGGTTTAACAGTCAGTGTCGCACAAGTGTTTCTAGTCCCAGCAGACTGTCTTGTTATTTCTATAATTAAAGCATTTGTTGACCCCCAAAAAAATATATGGGTCCTGCTCCTTAAAAAAAGTTTTATACAGCACAGCCATTGTGCTGTGTAATTTGGACCCCTTTAACACCTAAAAAACCTGTCTAATCCTGACAGTCTCTCCCCTCCCCTATGCAAACAGACCATGATAATCATGGCTGCTGAGCTCTGACATTGTGGTCTGTTTAAGTGCCTCCGTCATCCGCAGCCTACTCTCCTGTGTTTTTCTCCTCTATCCCCCCCTCTCTGTGTGTCACCCAGTGACAGGGCTACCCCACCCCCCCTCCTGCTGCAGGAATATCCAATATATTGTAATACTATCCCTTTTGTTTCCTAATAGAGGGCTCCCTGTCTCTGTGTTTTTTTAAAACAAATCCAACTTTACCGTATCTCACGGCGGCTTCCGGTGGTCACGTGACTGGCCTATCTCCTCTCTCCTTTCCTCCTCATGTCCCGCTGACGTCAGTCGGGAAACCTTGGCCCCACCCGCTGCTTCTGTCAGACGGGCAGTGAGGAGACACAGCCGGTTAGATGAGCGATGGGAGCCAAAGTGAATTAAAGTGAAGGAGGATTTATTTTAATAAAACACAGAGGGGGTCACTCTGTTATGGATTATATTAACATGTGAAAGTGGGTTAACAACCACTTTAAAATTTAAAACCAAAAAAATGTAAAATCAATTGAGTTATCAGTGCCCATTAACCAGTTGAGATCCGCGCTATAGCCAAATGACGGCTACAGAGCGGATCTCCTTTGCCGGGACTACGTCTATTGACGTCGTCCCGTGCACGAGCGGCCTGCGCGCCCCCTGAGGGGCGCCCGCGGCGCGCTCTGTGATCGGCGAGTCCATGAGACTCGCCTGATCACCGATCCGTGCAATGGGTCGATCCCGACCCCTTATCACGTGATCAGCTGTCAGCCAATGACAGCTGATCATGTGATATAACGGAGCCGGTAATCGGCTATTCTGTCAGCGCGAGGAGAAAAAAAATAAGCCGATCACCGGCGGCCGTGATCGGGACATCAGTCCCGATCACGGCCAGCCCTGCTAGTGCCCACCTGCCCCCTGCCAGTGCCCACCTGCCCCCTGCAATGCCAAATGTTTAAAAAGTAAGTGCCACCCAGCAGTGCCCACAGTGCCACCCACAGTGCCACCCAGCAGTGCCCACAATCTGCCTCAAAGGTGCTGCACCCCAGTGCCACTTATCTGTGCCCATCAGTGTCATCTACCAGTGCCCAGCAGTGCCGCCCATCAGTGCCCAGCAGTGCCACCTATCAGAGCCACCTATCAGTGCCACCTATCAGTGCCCATCAGTCCCATCCATCAGTGGTACCTATCAGTGCCCATCCGTGCCACCCATCCGTGCCACCCATCTGTGCCCATCTTTGCCCATCAGTGCCGCCTTATCTGTGCCCATCGGTGCCGCCTTATCTGTGCCTATTAGTGCCGCCTTAACTATGCCTATCAGTGCCCACCAGTGCAGCCTATCAGTGCCCACCAATGCAGCCTATCAGTGCCCAATGCAGCCCATCAGTGCCCACCAGTGCAGCCTAATCAGCGCACTTCAATGAAGGAGAAAAATGACCCGTTTGCAAAATTTTATAACAAACTATTAAACATGATTTTTTTTTTTTCTTTTTGCATCTTTTTTTGTTTGTTTAGCAAAAAATAAAACTCCGAGCTGTAACTAAATACCACCAAAAGAAATCTCTATTTGTGGGAAAAAAATGATAAAAATGTCATTTGGGTACAGTGTTGTATGCCCGCGCAATTGTCATTCAAAGTGCATCAGCGCTGAAAGCTGAAAATTGGTCTGGGACTGAGGGGGGTTTAAGTGCCCAGTAAGCAAGTGGTTAATGCAGCCTGTCGGTGCCCATCAGTGCAGCCTATCAGCGTACATCAATGAAGGAGAAAAATTACCTGTTTGCAAAATTTTATAACAAAATATAAAACTGTTTTGTATTTTTCTAAATTTTTGGTCTTTTTTTCATTTTTTTTAACAAAAAATAAAAAACCCAGAGATGATCAAATACAAATACCACCAAAAAAAAAGCTTTATTTGTGGGTAAAAAATTCTAAAAATTTAATTTGGGTACAGTGTTGTATGACCGCGTAATTTTCGTTCAAAGAGTGACAGCGTTGAAAGCTGAAAATTGGTCTGGGCAGGAGGGGGGTTTAAGTGCCCGTTAAGTGATTAATAGCCATTTAAACCCCTTTGTGTCAACTTGTGTGCATGTTATCAGGCCAAAATCACCAGGGTATGTACTTTAAACTTTTGATCAGGGTAATTTGGGGCGTTTCTGTTGTGATTATGATTTTAAAAGAGTAAATACAGTTGACTGATAATAAATGGCTTCAGTCAAACACTAACCATAAGTGAAAGAAAAGTTTTTGTGTTATCATTCATATTCTCTGAAAAATGGCAGATAAATCATAAATTCTGCCAGGGTATGTAAACTTATAAGCACAACTGTATTCACTCTGTCTTGTGGATAGGCAGTGCCATGTCGGAGAAATCACAGAGCCTGCCTTCTGAACTATAGAGTTACAGTAGAACCGGAATTACGGCTATCAGGCATCAAGGTACCATGGCATATGTAGTCCTTAACCACTTGCCGACCGCCTAACGCCGATGTACGTCGGCAGAATGGCACGGGCAGGCATAAGCACGTACATGTACGTGATTTGCCTCCCGCGGGTCGGGGGCCCGATCGGGCCCCCGCCCGGTGCCTGCGGCGGTCGGTTTTCGTTCGGGAGCGATCCCGGACGAGGGGACGGCCATTCATTCATGGCCACCCCCTCGCGATCGCTCCCGACGAATAGAAATCCCCGGTGACATCACTTCCTCTCCTGTAATGTAAACACAGGAGAGGAAGTGATGTATTCTCTCCTCCGTGTCGGTATTTTTCGTTCCGACACGGAGGAGAGCGGATCAGTGAGTTGCACCAACACATCCCACACACAGTAGAACATGCCAGGCACACTCACACCCCCCCTTTACCCCCCGATCACCCCCCCAATTACCCCTGCCCCCCAGTCACAGTGACACCAATGTCATTTTTTTTTTTTTTTTTTTTTTTTTTGCATTGGTGTCATTTGTGACTGTAATAACTGTTAGGGCAGTTAGAGTTAGCCCCCTTTAGTTCTAATGTACCCCCCTAACCCCCCCAATAAAGGTTTAACCCCGTGATCACCCCCCGTCGCCAGTGTCACTAAGGCTGGGTTCACATTGCAGCGGTTTATGAGAACGAATGTGATTCGCACCGCACTGCAGTGCAAATCACATCCGATCTCTGTGCGATTCGAGTTCAGCCATTCGCCGCACCCGCCGCACCCGCCACACCCGCCGCACCCGCCGCAAATTCGCACGGGACCCTTTTTTTGGCCCGCAGCAGAATCGGATCGCATGGGTGTTCACACCATGCGATCCGAGTTTGCAGATCGCACTGCGATATGCGAACTGATCTGGGGGTGTCAGTAACATTTCACTGACACTCCCAGCAGTTCGCATAGGGCAGTGTGAACTGCCGCCGGGAGGCATGCGATGCGGGAACCCGCCGCGGATTCGCGGCGTTTCCGCATCGCTCCAGTGTGAACCCAGCCTAATAAGCGATCATTTTTCTGATCGCCGTATTAGTGTCCCAGGTGACGCTAGTTAGGCAGGTAGGTATTTAGGTTCGCCGCAGCTTTTTATAGCGCCAGGGACCCCCATATACTACCGCATAAAGCCCCCTGATTGCCCCCTAGTTAACCCTTTCACCAGTGATCACCATATAACTGTTACAGGTGACGCTGGTTGGTTAGTTATTTTTTTATAGTTTCAGGGCACCCGCCATTTATTACCTAATAAAGGTTTAACCCCCTGATCACCCGGCGGGTGTCATTTGTGACTAATAACTGTTAGGGCAGTTAGGGTTAGCCCCCTTTAGTTCTAAGGTACCCCCCTAACCCCCCCAATAAAGGTTTAACCCCGTGATCACCCCCCGTCGCCAGTGTCACTAAGGCTGGGTTCAGATTGCAGCGGTTTGAGAACGGATGTGATTCGCACTGCAGTGCAAATCACATCCGATCTCTGTGCGATTCGAGTTCAGCCATTCGCCGCACCCGCCACACCCGCCGCACCCGCCGCAAATTCGCACGGGACCCTTTTTTTGGCCCGCAGCAGAATCGGATCGCATGGGTGTTCACACCATGCGATCCGAGTTTGCAGATCGCACTGCGATATGCGAACTGATCTGGGGGTGTCAGTAACATTTCACTGACACTCCCAGCAGTTCGCATAGGGCAGTGTGAACTGCCGCCGGGAGGCATGCGATGCGGGAACCCGCCGCGCATTCGTGGCGTTCCCGCATCGCTCCAGTGTGAACCCAGCCTAATAAGCGATCGTTTTTCTGATCGCTGTATTAGTGTCACAGGTGACGCTAGTTAGGCAAGTAGGTATTTAGGTTCGCCGCAGCTTTTTATAGCGCCAGGGACCCCCATATACTACCGCATAAAGCCCCCTGATTGCCCCCTAGTTAACCCTTTCACCAGTGATCACCATATAACTGTTACAGGTGACGCTGGTTGGTTAGTTATTTTTTTATAGTTTCAGGGCACCCGCCATTTATTACCTAGTCTCACTAGTGTACCCCTAAATTTAGGGGTGTCTACTTTCCAAAATGGGGTCATTTGGGGGGGGTTTGTGCCATCTTGGCATTTTATGGCCTTCAAAACTGTAACGCCCTTAGAAAGCCTGAAGGCGGTGCTTGGTTTTCGGGGCCCCGTACGCGGCTAGGCTCCCAAAAAGTCCCACATATGTGGTATCCCCGTACTCAGGAGAAGCAGCAGAATTTATTTTGGGGTGTCATTTCACATATGCCCATGGCATGCGTGAGCAATATATCATTTAGTGACAACTTTGTGAAAAAAAAAAAAAAAAAAAAAAAGTTTGTAATTTTCCCGCAACTTGTGGCAAAATATAAAATATTCCATGGACTCAACATGCCTCTCAGCAAATAGCTTGGGGTGTCTACTTTCTAAAATGGGGTCATTTGTGGGGGTTTTGTGCCATCTTGGCATTTTATGGCCTTCAAAACTGTAATAGGTAGTGAGGAGTGAAGTCAAATATTTACGCCCTTAGAAAGCCTGAAGGCGGTGCTTGGTTTTCGGGGCCCCGTACGCGGCTAGGCTCCCAAAAAGTCCCACATATGTGGTATCCCCGTACTCAGGAGAAGCAGCAGAATTTATTTTGGGGTGTCATTTCACATATGCCCATGGCATGTGTGAGCAATATATCATTTAGTGACAACTTTGTGAAAAAAAAAAAAAAAAAAAAAAGTTTGTAATTTTCCCGCAACTTGTGGCAAAATATAAAATATTCCATGAACTCAACATGCCTCTCAGCAAATAGCTTGGGGTGTCTACTTTCTAAAATGGGGTCATTTGTGGGGGTTTTGTGCCATCTTGGCATTTTATGGCCTTCAAAACTGTAATAGGTAGTGAGAAGTGAACTCAAAAATTTACGCCCTTAGAAAGCCTGAAGGCGGTGCTTGGTTTTCGGGGCCCCGTACGCGGCTAGGCTCCCAAAAAGTCCCACATATGTGGTATCCCCGTACTCAGGAGAAGCAGCAGAATTTATTTTGGGGTGTCATTTCACATACGCCCATAGCATGTGTGAGCAATATATCATTTAGTGACAACTTTGTGTAAAAAAAAAAAAAAAATTTTTTTTTTGTCATTATTCAATCGCTTGAGGCAAAAAAATAAAATATTCAATGGGCTCAACATGCCTCTTATCAATTTCCTTAGGGGGTCTACTTTCCAAAATGGGGTCATTTGGGGGGGTTTTGTACTGCCCTGCCATTTTAGCACCTCAAGAAATGAGATAGGCAGTCGTAAACTAAAAGCTGCGTAAATTCCAGAAAACGTACCTTAGTTTGTAGATGTGACAACTTTTGCGCAAACCAATAAATATACAATTATTGACTTTTTTTTTACCAAAGACATGTGGCTGAATACATTTTGGCCTAAATGTATGACTAAAATTGAGTTTATTGGATTTTTCTAATAACAAAAAGTAGAAAATATCATTTTTTTTCAAAATTTGCGGTCTTTTTACGTTTATATCGCAAAAAATAAAAATCGCAGAGGCAATCAAATACCATCAAAAGAAAGCTCTATTTGTGGGAAGAAAAGGACGCAAATTTTGTTTGGGTACAACATTGCATGACCGCGCAATTACCAGTTAAAGCAGCGCAGTGCCAAAGTGTAAAAAGACCTCTGGTCATTTACCAGCAAAATGGTCCGGTCTGAAAGTGGTTAATTTCTTTAAGTAAACCAAAGCATGCAAGGAATTTAGGAACTTATGGAAAGAGATGGCCAGCAGACAGGCAGCACTTATAAAATGAAAGGAGATTTTTCAAAAAAGATTATTTTGTATTTTCAAAAATAACTATTGTTTGTACTGCTGTTACAATGCTGATGTAAAAAAAAAATGAACGTGTATGTTGTGACTATAGAACTCCTTTAAAGAGGAAGTAAACCCTGATGAGTTTACTTCCTCTTTCATTCCCTGCAAAGGTAAAGCATAATGGACTACTATGCATCGCATAGTAGTCCATTATGTGTCACTTACCTGACACAAGAGCCAGCGAAGTCACCGCTGTCCCCTGTGGTCCGGCGCTTCCATCTTCTCAGTGGGTCTCGCTGCTCCGCCGTGGGTCTCGCTGCTCAGTGCACCTGCGCGCTGCTGTCTACGGCGCATACGCCGTAGACAGCGGTGCCTGTCTTTCGGCAAATATCTCCTAAACCGTGTAGGTTTAGGAGATATTTTTTGTACCTACAGGTAAGCCTTAATCTAGGCTTACCTGTAGGTCAAAGTGTGTTGTAAGGGTTTACAACCACCTGTCACTCTCCAGACAACTGATATCAGCACATTGAGAGCTCCTGCTCCCCCCCAGTCCTCAGTGAAAAACAAGGGGAAGAACGATATAAGAACAGTTTTATGATCATAACTTTAACGTTTTTAAAATATCAACTGAAAAAATAGCATACATTGACCAGAAGTAGAGATAAGCTGACTGTTTCATCTGAGCCCTGGTTTGGACTGAGTTACCAGTGTTCAAAAAATTCAGTGACCGGATGAGCTAAATAGGTGTTTGGCCCTGCTAAACCTCTGGCTGCAGCGGTGAATGATACTCAGCAGCAGTATTACTACAGCTGCTAACTGTGACAGCTTCCTGCTCTGGGTTGTTGGGGAGCCAGCAGCTGCCGAGGCCCTAACACACATGATTCATCCCCTTGGTCCCCCAACAATCTACCTGTACAAAAAATTAGAGTCCATTCATACGTTGGCATCCTGGTGCATTGCATTTACTTGGTGCAACAAAGTGCATTGTAGTAAGGCAGACCAAATGAATGAGCCCGCAATGCACCACAACGTCCAAAGGGTCAATCAACCATGCATCATTTTTTGTAACTATAATATACTATAACACACAGTAGTGTATTGCCAGACATTACTGTGCACTGCAGCACATGTGCGTTTGAGTGTGTTGAGGTGCCATTAAAAATGGGAGGAAATTAACATGCGTTGCAGTAACACAACAGTGTGAATGAGCCCTTACAAGTAATTAGTTACAACAAGACACAGCAGTACAGTTTATCACAATTAAGGATGAGCTAAGATTTGGATTGAACTCGGTTCGGCCCAAACCTGTGTGAAGCTTTAAAGCCTCCCTCTCTCCCTCCACTCTATCCAAAATGGAAAAAAAAAAAAAGTTTTGCCTCTAGTTACACTTTAAGTTTTTAGATATACCATATTTATCAGCATATAACACTCACTTTTTTCCCCTTAAAATCAGGGGAAAACCATGGGTGTGTGTTATACGCTGATCCCCACTGTCTGTGAGCTGAAAAAGAGCGAGCGGTGCTGAAAAATACCAAGCGGCAGCAAAAAATAATGAGCGCCGACAAAATAGACAGAGCACCGACAAAAAAGACTGGCTCAGCTTGCAGTCACGCCGTCCCGCCTCCCTGCTGTCTCTGGAACGAGCGCTGCTGAAAAAGGCCGAGCCACGTGTACTGTGTATTCAGCTCGGCTCGCAGTCACGCCATCACGCCTCCCTGCTGTCTCTGCAACGAGTGCTGCCGAAAAAGACCGGGCCGCGTGTACTGTGTACTCGGCACGGCTCGCAATCCTGCCCAGACTGGTCTGGACTGCAAGACAAGCTGAGACGAGTACAGCTGAGTACACAGGCTTTCTCTATCTCGGCGGCGGGAAATGTAAACATGCCGCAAATGACACTGGGCAAGCCTGCAAATGGGGCTGGTCAAGGCTATTTACATGCCACAAATGACACTGGGCAAGGCTGCAAACGGCGCTGGGCAAGGCTGCAAACAGCGCTGGGCAAGGCTTCAAACGACACTGGGCAAGGCTGCAAATGGCACTGGGCAAGGACAAGGCTGCAGATGGACACTGATAAGGCTGCATTGATGAGCATTTAAGTGTAAGTTTTTTTTCCTTAAACTTCCCTCCTAAAAGTTTTTTTCCTTATGTAGCGCTGACATGCTTGTTTATTAATGTGTGTTTCCATGTAATAATCAAAAGTCTATGGACATTTCTATGGCTTAGTATTTGGCACCATCTAGCGGCCAAATACTGGTACTGAACTTAAATGTTTATTGCTTTGAAGAAAGCAGAAAAGACATATACAGGAAGTGACTGTTGTTTTGGTCAGAAGGTTGACCCTTTTACCCAAGAGGCTTGATGACCTACCCATGAACACTTTCTCTGGCAATGCATGCTGGGTAGGACATAAAAGGACCCTGAGCGGCCATTTTAGGTCTCTTTGGATCGCATGGTCAGCCTGTGAGGATCTGTGTGAAGGTCCTGCCGGAGACCGGGCCCACAGCCTTTGCGGAACGCAAATCTTGCTTGTTTGTGCGAGTGATCTGACAGTGCCAGACAGACTGTGACCGGATTGGAGAGATCCAGAGACACTCATTTGAGCATCGGAGGACCGGGCTCACCCAGTGGCGCAGAACGGAGCGACGGGCCCAGCTGACGGATAAGCAAGCTGCAGTCACCGGACCAAAGCTCCTACACAGAGCTCCGATCCAGTTGGTGAGCGGGTCACGGCCCACAGTTTATTAACTTTCACATGCAGTTAGACTCATACACAGGCCTCACTAGGATTTATAGTTCCATGGGGAGGAGCAGTGCAACTGACACTGAGCAGGCTTGAGGCCTACCTACATGCTTGTTTATTAATGTGTGTTTCCATGTAATAATCAAAAGTCATGGACATTTCTATGGCTTAGTATTTGGCGCCATCTAGCGGCCAAATACTGGTACTGAACTTAAATGTTTATTGCTTTGAAGAAAGCAGAAAAATCATATACAGGAAGTGACTGTTGTTTTGGTCAGAAGGTTGACCCTTTTACCCAGGAGGCTTGATGACCTACCCATGAACACTTTCTCTGGCAATGCATGCTGGGTAGGACATAAAAGGACCCTGAGCGGCCATTTTAGGTCTCTTGGGATCGCTTGGCCAGCCTGTGAGGATCTGTGTGAAGGTCCTCCCGGAGACCGGGCCCACAGCCTTTGCGGAACGCAAATCTTGCTTGTTTGTGCGAGTGATCTGACAGTGTCAGAGAGACAGTGACCGGATTGGAGAGATCCAGAGACACTCATTTGAGCATCGGAGGACCGAGCTAACCCAGTGGCGCGGAACGGAGCGACGGGCCCAGCTGACTGATAAACAAGCTGCAGTCACCGGACCAAAGCTACTACACAGAGCTCCGATCCAGTTGGTGAGCGGGTCACGGCCCACAGTTTATTAACTTTCACATGCAGTTAGACTCATACACAGGCCTCACTAGGATTTATAGTTCCATGGGGGAGGAGCAGTGCAACTGACACTGAGCAGGCTGGAGGCCTACCTACTCTGATATCCCATTCTGAGACATTTCAGCACATGGACAATTTGACATTCCCCCTAACTTATAAATAGACCTGATCTGGCAGCCATTTTACATTCTTTCTTGTATCATTATAGGGAGAGATTGCTGTGTGGAGCAGGGAGAGGCTGCAGTTACACAAATTGCTAGCTATTAGGTCCACAAAAGTCCTTTTAAGGACTGGTATGGTATAGGTGTAGTACAGTATATAGGGTTGAGTGTACTGCTGTGCTAGTGATTGTTGCAGCAGCCTGTCTTTTGTCAGTGCAGAGAGGGACAGGATGCTGAGTGCAGCAGGGACAGTCAGTTTAATCACTAGCTGTTACTATTAGGTCCACAAAGGTCCTCTTAAGGACTGGTATGGTATAGGTGTAGTACAGTATATAGGGTTGTACACGTATAATACACTTTCATCCAAATATAGAAAGAATATTATACTTGACTGATGCCCTATTCTGCAGCAGTCCTTTATCAGTGTAGGGACTGAGGTACAGTCTCCACATCACTAGCTACTCAGTCCACAAAGGTCCTTGTAAGGACTGGTATAGCTGTACAATATATAGGGTGCTGGTGCACTACTGCTGACCGCTGCCCTATTCTGCAGCAGTCCTTTATCAGTGTAGGGACTGAGGTACAGTCTGCAAATCACTAGCTACTCAGTCCACAAAGGTCCTTGTAAGGACTGGTATATCTGTACAATATACCAGAAGATGAGGAAGTCGCAATGCTGGATGAATTCCCGGGGGGTTACTCTATCTGAGACAAGTCAACAACAGGAGTCTGAAGAGGAGTCAGAGGAGGATGGTGCCAGGCGGATGAGGAGGAGCAAGAAGAGCATGCTTTAAAACTTTCTGGGATCCCTGTTGTTGTGCGTGGATGGGGAGTGGAGAACGAGGAGGACGACATTATCCTGGATGATGAGCAGGAGCCTGGCCACCACACCTCTTCCAGTTTAGTGCAAATGGGGGCCTTCATGCTCCAGTGTTTTAACAGGGACCCCCGTATAAAAAGCATAAGGGTCAAGGACCAGTACTGGGTGGCAACGTACTTAGACCCCCGGTACAAACACAAAATGGCGGAAATGTTACCACCGTCACAGAGGGCTGTCAGAATGGAGCACTTCCAGGCCTTGTTTCGAGAAATGCTGCATTCTCTGCCAGTGCACGCAAAAGCAGGAGCAATTCCCACTCCCAGAGAAGGAGTTGCGGGTACCAATCCAACAGCGCCTGCAAGAAGAGGGCGGTTTGAAGATGTGTTGGTGACTTCTGATATGAGGTCATTCTTTCAGCCGACCCATCGACAGGTCTCATCCGGATCCAGCATCAGGGAACGCCTAGACCGACAGGTGTCCGACTACATCGGGTTAACGGCCGATGTGGACGCTCTGAGGAGTGATGAACCCCTGGACTACTGGGTGGGCAGGCTTGACCTCTGGCCAGAGCTTGCCCAATTTGCAATGGAACTGTTGGCTTGCTCCTCGTCCAGTGTCCTGTCCGAAAGGACGTTCAGCGCAGCAGGGGGGATCGTGACCGATAAGTGCACTCGCCTAGCTCACTACAGTGTTGACTACCTCACATTTCTGAAAATGAATGAGGCATGGATCTCGTAGGAATTCAACACATGTGACCAGTAGACCATGTATATCTCTATAAACAATTTATTTAATCGAGCACACAGACCTTTTTTCTACATTTGGCTCACTTCCTACAAAAAAAGCACATCGTACTATATGCTCGTACCCGCCTGTTTGAAGAGGTTGAGCGGTGTCATATTTTTGGGGCCCAGCAGCGAGTTGCTGGTATCAGTGCTGCTGTCAGTGCTCTCTATCTTGGTGCCAGTGCTCTATATCACGGTGCTGGTGTCAGTGCTCTATATCACAGTGCTGGTGTCAGTGCTCTATATCACAGCGCTGGTGTCAGTGCACTCTATCATGGTGCTGGTGTCAGTGCTCTATATATAACGGTGCTGGTGTCAGAGCACTGAAACCAGAACCGTGATAGAGTGCACTGACACCAGCACCGTGATAGAGTGCACTGACACCAGTACCGTGATATATAGAGCACTGACACCAGCACTGTGATATAGAGCACTGAAACCACACCAGCACCGTGATAGAGAGCACTGAAACCAGCACCGTGATAGAGAGCACTGAGACCAGCACCGTAAAATAGAGCACTGACACCAGAACCGTGATAGAGTGCACTATTTTACGGTGCTGGTTTCAGTGCACTCTATCTCAGTGCTGGTCTCAGTGCTCTCTATCACAGTGCTGGTTTCAGTGCTCTCTATCACGGTGCTGGTGTGGTGTCAGTGCTCTATATTACAGTGCTGGTGTCAGTGCTCTATATCATGGTGCTGGTGTCAGTGCTCTATATCATGGTGCTGGTGTCAGTGCACACTATCACAGTGCTGGTGTCAGTGCACTCTATCATGGTGCTGGTGTCAGTGCTCTATATCACGGTGCTGGTGTCAGTGCTCTCTATCTCAGTGCTGGTGTCAGTGCTCTATATCACAGCGCTGGTGTCAGTGCACTCTATCTCAGTGCTGGTGTCAGTGTTCTATATCACGGTGCTGCTGTCAGTGCTCTATATCACGATGCTGGTGTCAGTGCTCTATATATCACGGTGCTGGTGTCAGAGCACTGAAACCAGAACCGTGATAGAGTGCACTGACACCACCACCATGATATATAGAGCACTGACACCAGCACTGTGATATAGAGCACTGAAACCACACCAGCACTGTGATACAGAGCACTGAAACCACACCAGCACCGTTATAGAGAGCACTGAAACCAGCACCGTGATAGAAAGCACTGAGACCAGCACCGTAAAATAGAGCACTGACTATATCACGGTGCTGGTGTCAGTGCTCTATATCACGGTGCTGCTGTCAGTGCACTCTATCACGGTGCTGGTGTCAGTGCTCTATATCACGGTGCTGGTGTCAGTGCGCTATATCACGTTGCTGGTGTCAGTGCTCTATATCACGATGCTGGTGTCAGTGCACTCTATCACAGTGCTGGTGTCAGTGCACTCTATCATGGTGCTGGTGTCAGTGCACTCTATCACGGTGCTCGTGCCAGTGCTCTATATCATGGTGCTGGTATCAGTATTCTATATCACGGTGCTGGTATCAGTGTTCTATATCACGGTGCTGGTGTCAGTGCACTCTATCACGGTGCTGGTGTCAGTGCACTCTATCACGGTGCTGGTGTCAGTGCTCTATATCACGGTGTTGGTGTCAGTGCACTCTATCACGGTGCTGGTGTCAGTGCTCTATATCACGGTGTTGGTGTCAGTGCTCTATATCACGGTGCTGGTGTCAGTGCACTCTATCACGGTGCTGGTGTCAGTGTTCTATATCACGGTGCTGGTGTCAGTGTTCTATATCACGGTGCTGGTGATCATCTTCTGCACCCTCTTGATAGCCTACCCTGACCTTTCCTCTCCTCCATGGCCTTCATGCGCTCCTGAGTCTTGAATTGTCAAAATTTCACAGATAAAAAAAGAATGCTTGTAGTTGTCGATCCCAGATTCACTTCATACATGTGTTATGTTAGTGGCCATGTGGTGGGACTATGTGTGCACAGCTAGTAATTATTTTGTGGCTGGAAATATGACCTGTAGGTTTTCAAAGTTCGCCTGCCATTGAAGTCAATGGGGCCCGCCCCGAACTTTGCGGTTCGCAAACATTCGGCCGTATTCGCGGTTCGCATTCGCCAAACGTCCCGTCGGAAGTTTGTCCATCTCTGGTAATCACCTCTTTGAATATTTTCACAGTAAAATACACTGTTGTTTAACCACTTCAGGACCGCCGTATTGCCAATGTACGTCAACACAATGGCACAGGCAGGCACAATCACGTACATCTACGTGATTGCCTTCCAGCGGGTGGGGGGTCCGATCGGACCCCCTCCCGCTGGTTACGGCGGTCCGGTTTGCTCCAGGAGCGCTCCGTGATGAGGGGATGGCCGTTGGTTTTCGGCCACCCCCTCTGGATCGCTCCTGGCCAATGAGAAGCTTCCTCCCCTGTGTATTGTTTACACAGGAAGGAGGAAGTGATGTCATTCTGCTCGGGGCGGTCTTTTTGACCGGACTACGAGGAGAAGACTAATAGTAAGTGTGCACCAACACTACACTGACATGTAGGTACACACAGGCACACAAACCCCCCCCCCCCCGATCCCCCCCCCGATCGCCCCCCTACCCCCCAGTCACAGTGTCACTGATTGCATTGATCATTTCTTTACTGATCAATGCATTCAGTGTCAGTTGTGACAGTAAAAACTGTCAGGACAGTTAGTGTTAGGTCTAGGGTAGCCCCCTATCACCCCCCAATAAAGATTTAACGCCCTGATTGCCCCTAGAGTTAACCCTTTCACCCCCTTTTGCCAGTGTCACTAAGCGATCATTTTTCTGATCGCTGCATGTGTCGCTAGGTAGCTAGTTATTTTTTTAGGTTCACCGCCAGGTTTTTATATCGCTAGGTACCCCCATATACTACCCAATAATGGTTTTAACCCCCTGATTGCCGCTAGTTAACCCTTTCACCCCCTTTTGCCAGTGTCACTAAGCGATCGTTTTTCTGATCGCTGCATTAGTGTCGCTACAGTCGCTAGGTAGCTAGTTATTTTTTTAGGTTCACCGCCAGGTTTTTATAGCGCTAGGTACCCCGATATACTACCCAATAATGGTTTTAACCCCCTGATTGCCGCTAGTTAACCCTTTCACCCCCTTTTGTCAGTGTCACTAAGCGATCATTTTTCTGATCGCTGCATGTGTCGCTAGGTAGCTAGTTATTTTTTTAGGTTCACCGCCAGGTTTTTATATCGCTAGGTACCCTGATATACTACCCAATAATGGTTTTAACCCCCTGATTGCCGCTAGTTAACCCTTTCACCCCCTTTTGCCAGTGTCACTAAGCGATCGTTTTTCTGATCGCTGCATTAGTGTCGCTACAGTCGCTAGGTAGCTAGTTATTTTTTTAGGTTCACCGCCAGGTTTTTATAGCGCTAGGTACCCCGATATACTACCCAATAATGGTTTTAACCCCCTGATTTCCGCTAGTTAACCCTTTCACCCCCTTTTGCCAGTGTCACTAAGCGATAATTTTTCTGAACGCTGCATCAGTGTCGCTAGTGTCGCTAGGTAGCTAGTTATTTTTTTAGGTTCACCGCCAGGTTTTTATAGCGCTAGGTACCCCGATATACTACCCAATAATGGTTTTAACTCCCTGATTGCTGCTAGTTAACCCTTTCACCCCCTTTCACCAGCGATCACAGTATAAGTGTCACTGGTGACGCTGGTTAGCCAGTTAGTTATTTAGGTTCCCCGTCAGGTTTTTATATAGCGCCAGGGACCCCCATATACTACCTAATAAAAATTTGAACCCCCTGATTGCCCCTAGTTAACCCTTTCACCACTGATCACCGTATAAGTGTTACGGGTGACTCTGGTTAGTTTGTTTTTTATAGCATCAGGGCACCCACCATTTATTACCCAATAAAGGTTTAACCCCCTGATCACCCGGCAGGTGATATCAATTAGGTTTTAGGGTCAGGGTCTGCGTCGCCCCAGGCAGCGCTAGGTTAGTGCCAGTACCGCTAACACCCACACGCAAAGCATACACCTCCCGTAGTGGTATAGAATCTGAACAGATCAATATCTGATCTGATCAGATCTATACTAGCGTCCCCAGCAGTTTAGGGTTCCAAAAAAACGCATTGTTAGCGGGATCAGCCCAAATACCTGCTAGCACCTGCGTTTTGCCCCTCTGCCCAGCCCACCCAAGTGCAGTATCGATCGATCACTGTCACTTACAAAACACTAAACACATAACTGCAGCGATCGCAGAGCCAGGCCTGATCCCTGCCATCGCTAACAGGTTTTTTGGTAGCATTTTATATTCAAATCCAGAAGGCAGTGCTTGGTTTTCGGGGTCCCGTACGTGGCTAGGCTCCCAAAAAGTCCCCCACATGTGGTATCCCCGTACTCGGGAGAAGCAGCAGAAATTATTTTGGGGTGTAATTTGACTTCTGCCCATAGCATGTGTGAGCAATATATCATTTAGTGACAACTTTGTGCAAAAAAAAAAAAAGTTTGTAATATTCCCGCAACTTTTGGCAAAATATAAAATATTCCATGGACTCAACATGCCTCTCAGTAAATAGCTTGGGGTGTCTACTTTCCAAAATGGGGTCATTTGGGGGGGTTTTGTGCTATTTTGGCATTTTATGGCCTTCGAAACTGTGATAGGTAGTGAGGAGTTAAATCAAAAATTTGCACCCTTAGAAATCCTGAAGGTGGTGATTGGTTTTCGGGGTGCCGTGCGCGACTAGACTCCCAAAAAGTCCCACACATGTGGTATCCCCGTACTCAGGAGAAGCAGCAGAATGTATTTTGGGGTGTCATTTCACATATGCCCATAGCATGTGTGAGCAATATATCATTTAGTGACAACTTGGTGCAAAAAAAAAAAAGTTTGTAATATTCCCGCAACTTGTGGCAAAATATAAAATATTCCATGGACTCAACATGCCTCTCAGTAAATAGCTTGGGGTGTCTACTTTCCAAAATGGGGTCATTTTGGGGGGTTTTGTGCTATTTTGGCATTTTATGGCCTTCGAAACTGTGATAGGTAGTGAGGAGTTAAATCAAAAATTTGCACCCTTAGAAATCCTGAAGGTGGTGATTGGTTTTCGGGGTGCCGTGCGCGACTAGACTCCCAAAAAGTCCCACACATGTGGTATCCCCATACTCGGGAGAAGTAGCGGAATAAATTTTGGGGTGCAATTCCACATATAACCATGGCATGTGTGAGCAATATATCATTTAGTGACAACTTTTTGTAAAAAAATTTTTTTTTTTTTTTTTGTCATTATTCAATCCCTTAGGACAAAAAAAATAAATATTCAATGGGCTCAACATACCCATCAGCAATTTCCTTGGGGTGTCTACTTTCCAAAATGGGGTCATTTGGGGGGGATTTGTACTGCCCTGCCATTTTAGCACCTCAAGAAATGAGATCGGCAGTCATAAATTAAAAGCTGTGTAAATTCCAGAAAATGTACTCTAGTTTGTAGACGCTATAACTTTTGCGCAAACCAAAAAATATACGCTTATTGACATTTTTTTTACTAAAGACATGTGGCTGAATAAATTTTGCCCTCAATGTATGACTAAAACTTAGTTTATTCGATTTTTCTTATAACAAAAAGAAGAAAATATCTTTTTTTTTCAAAATTTTCGCTCTTTTTCCATTTATATCGCAAAAAAAAAAATTGCAGAGGCAATCAAATACCATCAAAAGAAAGCTCTATTTGTGGGAAGAAAAGGACGCAAATTTCGTTTGGGTGCAATATTGCATGACCGCGCAATTACCAGTTAAAGCAGCGCAGTGCGAAATTGCAAAAAGACCTCTGGTCCTTAAGGTGTTTATTGGTCCGGAGCTGAAGTGGTTAAGCATCCAGTTGTGTGGCATACTGTTTTCCAGCAGGTGGAGCCAGTGGATCCTGAGGTTACACTACAGGTACCTTGCATTGTATTATATTGTACTGTATTGTATTGTACCACAGCTGGGGGACTGAGCCAAGTTAGTGGGGTGTTGTTACTAGAGTGCAGGCCCAAATCAAATCAGCCGCTCCTTCGGGAGTCAGTGCTACACTTAAAATGCCCTCCTAAACTTGGGTGCGTTTTATACTCCGGTGCGTGTTATACGCAGATAAATACGGTACTTTAATTGACAAGAGAGCATTTCCATCATGTTGTAATGGGAAATCACTCTGATTAGGCAGAAGCTTAGGTTTCAGCTTAACTCTGTTCATCCTGAACCAACGGGAAACTGTCATATAATATTATGTCAGCGTCCTGCTATCATGTGACAGTTTCACGCAGGTTTGGGACGAACTGAGTTCAATTCAAACCGTAGCTCATTCTTAACTGTGTGACACTGTCACATGATAGCAGGACGCTGACATGATATTATATGACAATATCCTGTTGGTTCAAGATGAACTGAGTTCAGCTGAAACCTAGAGCCGGCGGGGGATACAGCATTTGGCTAGGTAAGTATGATTATCAAAAAAACATTTGCCATGCTTCCCTTTTAGGCCGGGTTCACACCACAGCGATGCGGGAACGCCGCGAATCCGCGGCGTTTTCCCGCATCGCATGACTCCCGCCGGCAGTTCACACTGCCCTATGCGAACGGCTGGGAGTGTCAATGAAATGTTAATGACATCCCCAGATCCGTCCGCATATCGCAGTGCGATCTGCAGACTCGCACAGGAATCGGATCGCATGGTGTGAACACCCATGCGATCCGATTCTGCTGCGAACCAAAAAAAGGGTCCCGTGCGAGTTTGCTGCGGGAGCGATGCGAATTCAGCCATACTATCTGTATGGCTGAACTCGCATCGCTACGGAGATCGGATGTGATTTGCACTGCAGTGCGGTGCGAATCACATCCGGATCTCCCCCCGCAGCAGTGTGAACCCGGCCTTAGGTTGCTTTTGCATTATCAGACCTGTATAAGGGAAGAAACAGTTTTGATGTGAACAAATGCTAGTTCACACGGGCCCAACAGGGTAATGAAATGAAAAAATTCAAACATGCAGCACTCCTGTGTTGCTTCTGCTCCTCCTCTGTCACTGCAGGCAGCTGTTCTTCATACAAGAAAAGATAAAACACTGCATTGTTTGCTTCCTTACAGATGTTATTTTCCCCTTTAGTCAGTGTGTCAGGACCAGAATCTGAACCTGCAGCCCAGCTGTGTCTGGCAGTATCTCTTCTTGCTGAGCCACAGGAGATGCTAGGCAATTCCTTTTGACAATCTTGCTTAGAACCTTGTTTCTGAGGAACCTTGAGCTCTTTGCTCCTCCAATGAACTTCCTAATTAAGTTATGCCTTTGCACTTCCTATTTGCCAGATTATGGTACACTCTGCAGTCAATATCTCACTCTTGTCACTCCTGCTGTTTTTCATATCTTCGCTACCACTCGTTATGGACTTTTGGGTTGTTCCTCTACTATGCTGCGACCTCTTGTGACCAACCTTTGTCTTGTTACTGACTGCGCTTCTGCTTGATCCCTACCTGCTATATCTGCCACTGGATCCTGGCCTGCTCAGCTCCTGGTGAGGCGATCTTGAAGAGCGCCACCATATACTAACCACAGAAAAACCCTCAACCATCAGGAGAGCTGATGAATACCGTTTAGTGCAAAGATCTTGCACCTCAGGTGATCCAACATCATCCACCAGGGTGACCTTCTTGTATGCTTATCCTGCTGCTCGTGAGAGCTTCTTTACTGCTTCTTGCTCATGTTTTAGCCTCCATTTATCACATGTACTGCATTCTGCTGGAGCTAGAGCTATGATTTTTTTTTACCTATCTAATGTTCATCTGTTATGATCTGCATGTGTTTTGGATGAAAGCTTTCTACGATCTGCAAATGTCATTTGGATTGAGTCACTGTCTGCCAAGTCACTAAGACTCTAAGTTAAAGCAGTATTACACCCAAAAGTATTTACTTTCAACTACCCAATTATTATGCTGCATATACACGATCGGAAATTCAGCCAGCAAAAGACCAAAGAGAGTTTTTCATCGGAAAATGCGACCGCGTGTATGCTCCATCGGACTTTGGCTGGCGGAATTTCGGCCAGCAAAAGATTGAGAGCAGGTTCTCAATTTTTCAGACGGAAACATTTTTGATCGGAAATGCTGATCGTCTGTAGCAATTCCGATGCACAAAATTCCTACTCTTGCTCGCAAACAATTTGATGCATGCTTGGAAGCACTGATCTTAATTTTCTTGGCTTGTCGTAGTGTTGTATGTCACCACGTTCTCGACGGTCGGAATTTGCTGTGATCCTTTGTAGGCAACACAAGCTTGATCGGAATTCCGTCGCAATTTCTTTGGAAAAACCATCCAAGGCTTTTCCAACGAGAATTCCGATCGTGTGTACGCGACATTAGATGTGATGGCTGAATTCATTTTCTTTTTTAGGCTTTCTTTTTTCTATTTTCACCTGGTGATCTGGCCAGTAAGTCTGTTGTTTTTCAAAAGAACAAGCTCTCTTTCAGATGTATTAGTTTACAGGGTTGAGACAAACCATGGATTTGGGTACCATGGGTACTTACAATGATTAGCTTTTATTTATTCCTCCTAAAAAAAAAAAAAAAAAAAAAGTTAACTGATCAAAAAGTTTATAAAGTTTAACCTCATTTTGTTAGTGTACTTAAATCTGCTAATACATGTAACACTACCCTCCAGACTGGCAATGCTGCTAGAGTTGGGATACTCTAATACAGGAGGTGTGCTACTGGCCAGATCATCAGGTGCAAACAGAGAGAAAAAGCCTAAAAAAAGAAAACAGATGTTACCACTACAGCTAACGATTTGTAAACAGCAATATATTACACTTTTGGTTTTAGGTTTAATACCCCGTTAAGCTATCTTACCACAAATGGATCAGTTATAGGGATCACACTTTCAGATGGGAAAGCAGAACAGGGATGGATAAAAATTAATCGGCTCCAGATTTTGTCAAATTTGGCAAGTTGTCCCCCTATGGCTTTGGCAGCAGACACGATTTTTAAATGTAAGGAGGGGTTAACTAAAGTCAACCATTTCTCTATAGTGGGTGGTGAGGGAGACATCCAGTGTGTGGCTACTATTTTTCTGATCATAAAATTGAATTCAATGAAGAGAGTGATGCCCTGTACACACGGTTGGACATTTCGACGACAAAATCCATCAGATTTTTTCCGACGGATTTTGGCACAAACTTGTCTTGCATACACAGGGTCGCACAAAGTTGTCGGAAAATCTGATCGTTCAGAACAAGGTGACGTAAACCACGTAACATGGGACTATAAAGAGGGCAGTAGCCAATTGCTTTCGTCTCGTAATTTATTCTGAGCATGCGTGGCACTTTGTCCGTTGGAATTGTCTACACACGATCGGAATTTAAATGATCAGACTTTGTTGTCTCAAACTTTTTGTGACGGAAATTCCGAAAGAGTCCGATGGAGCCCACACACGATCGGATTTTCCAACAACGCGATCCGATCGCACATTTTCCGTCGGAAAGTCCAACCGTGTGTACAGGGCATAATGTAGCAAGGGCCTGATAAACTGTAATCACGACTTACTTATACTTTATATATAAATTGGGTTCTTGGCAAAGACATTTTTGGGACTGCCACTATCTTTGCATGCTTTTATAGACAAATAAGGGATATTTTGTTTTCACACTTGTGTAGCGCTGGTATTTTTGCCGGTTAGTGCTATGTAATGTTAAACTATGGACAGTATTATAAGTTGGTATTTGGCACCATCTAGTGGCCTAAATGTGGAAGGACTTTGTCTATTTTTCTGTTTGAAGAACACAGGAAGTGACTCTGTCAGGAAAACTTCCTTCTGCTGGTAATATCTGTCATTTGGAGTGCAGTACTGAGGTCCACCAGCAGGTGTCTCCTGGCAGTTTTGAACTGTCAGGAGAGCTTTTCCTTGCTGATGTTATGTCTTCTTTGGGCCGCAGTACTGGTGTCCACCAGCGTATAGATCCTGGCAGTGTGGAGCAGAAAGCACCTCCTACAATCAGGTGTCACTTGAGGCCAATTACAGGCATATAAATACCCAGCAAGCACTCAAATTTTGCCTTGGTTTCGTCTTTGCGCCCTGACCTACTAGCTTGTGATCTGATCCTGATTCTAAACCTGTTTCTGTGCCTTGTGCCCTGCACCTGTGACCCGTGTATCTGATCCTGTCTCCCTGTCCTGAGCCCTACCCTATCCCACCTGTTACCTTGCATCCCTGTCCTGCAGTCTGATCCGTCCATCCTCTCCCTGTCCTGTGTTTCTTACCCCATCTACTGATTTCCCTGTGTATGACCTTGGCCTGGCTTATGTTTATGTTTCTGGAACATCCCCTGTCCATCTGCTGATCTGCTGTGTATGACCCTGGCCTGGCTATTGTTTATGACCGTGGTATTTCCCATTTATTGTACTTATCTGTCGTTATTTGTGGGTCTCTGTCTGTTGGTTGGTTATTACACTGTGTCGTATTGGAGGTGGTTGTACTTATATTATTCACTTACTTTAATAAATCATTTATATTTTCACTTACATGTGTTTGGTGTTCCTCTGTAGCTAACAGTACAAAACATATTACAGCGCACACATTCAAGAATTACATTTTCAGCAGGCTAGATAAAAACACCTGAACATATAAAAAAAATATGGGGGTTTGGTCACACTATATGGTTATATAGTGCTAAGCCCACTTACTGCGTCAAAGTACCCCGAATTAATGGGTCCTACCCTGGTAATGAAATGAAAGATCCTGCGTCTCAACTATGGGAGCCAAACTCCTCTATGTGGGAGAAATTAAGGGATTCCTCCTATGCACTGGTGGCCACTAAATAAGAGGTAATGAAAGGTAATAAGAGGTTAGCTTCCTCTGTAGCTAACCACGCAGTTCTGGTCATACCTGGTACATGACTGACTCCTTGTTTACAAGGACTTGCCTACCCACAATGCCAAGTAGCCTACCCATGAACACTCAGTACTGAACTGCAAGGATATAAAAAGCCCGGCGCGGCCATTTTCTTTCTCTTCTGGACGCGTGGCCTGCCTACAAGGATCTGTGAGGAGGTGTTCCAGAGAGTGCGGCCTACAGAAACTGCAGAGCGGAGCAGTCAGTGATCCTGCCTTATATCTGTGTGCTGGAGAGACACTGTGACCAGATCGGGAAGGATCCAGAGACACCTGATGGAGCAATTTGAGGGCCCCGGTCATCAAACACAGCGGAGCATTGTGACGGCGCTGACTGGCAGTAGGATCAGGACAATTGGAGTAGAGGCATCTATCCATCCATCCATCCAGACCTGGTGTGGTGAGAGGGCTGTTGCCCACAGTTCATTGACACTCTTTACACACTTAGATTCCACAAAGGAGTCACACTCAATTAGACTGGATTCAAGCAGGCCTCAAGCCTGTGCCTCACTGAGACACCAACACTGTTCGGTTTAGAGACACACATATCGGAGGCAGTTATAAGTGTGTCACACCACCGGAACAGTTTAGATTGTCAGCTTATATTCTTTTTTCCCTTGCCAAAGCCCTTGGATTAGAATACACTGCAGTATAAAAGCTAGCAGAAGACAGAAGACCAAAGACTGCACCTTTCACTGAGAGGCTTTGTGCATAGATGCAGAAGCAAGGGACTGCGCCATACCTCAAGGGGGAGCTATTAAGCAAAGTGTACTGTATTGCACTGTATTATACTGTATTGTGTAGAACATTGGATTACTGTGATTAGGCAGCGTGCTGGAAGTGGGAAGGTGCCCAGTGTCAGAACATTGTCACTCTGGACACTAGTCCCAATTGGAAACACGCTTGCATGGGTTAACCAAGCAATCTTTTTGCATTAAGAAATTGTGAATATTTATTGCATTGTCACATTACGTTTGTGTGGTTGTGTAGTTATTGTAATTACTGTTTTACCAGTTCTAGTAAAATCACGTGCTGGTTAATTACAATTGGTGTACAGTATTGTTCCTTTTCCTGCAGGTGGAGCAACAGATACCCAGGTAATGGTAAAGTTACATTATTAATGCATTGTTATTGTGGGATTGTCCTGTGGTTAAGCTTCACACCAATATTGTTCCACAGCTGTGTCAAGTGGAGAGAGTCAATTCACTGGGGGGTGGAAAGGCAGAGTGCATGCCCAATCAAATACCAGCAGCTCCTTGGGGGGTCAGTGCTAGACTTGATATGATTTTGCTTTGAATACTAGAACCTTTAATTAAGCATGGCTTGATATTTTTATTAGGAATTAAAAGCAATTTTTGGTGTTTGACCAGGCTTTAGTGGAGCAGGGGAATTATAGGGTTCTATATGTAGGTTTTGGCAGAACCTCAATCAGTGCTTTTGTCATAGAGGAAGGCAAACTTTCCTCTGTTAATGCTGTGTTGTACACAGTCAGCAAATGTGGGAGCAGGATAGAAAGAACAGCCCGTAGGAAACAGACAAAGAATGGACGAAGGGCTGGCATGAATGAGTTAACAGGAGGTTAATGCAATGGTGGGGGATTGGCTGAATAAGAGAAGGGGTAGGAGCCAGGAGCGAGTGAAGCAACAGGAAATCCCGCCCCAGCGTCAGTCGGAAGAGGAGTCAGATCCCCACCCTCCCTCCCTAGAGTTAGGTACTGGTTGAATGTGATAACATATTCCTTTTTAGATGTTGCTTCATGGATGTCGTAGCAGTTGGTGGGGGCTGGTCATTGCAGGTGAAGGAAGATACCCCCTCCCCACAGAGAAGGTGATGCGGGACCCATTGGAGATATGGGATCGTTGGTGATATTCCACATAATGATGATTTATATGGAATCTGGTGAAAGGGGGCACTGCGGTCAATAGTTGGTTGTCTCTGAGCTAGTATGTCAGCTTGAGGCCTAGTTTGCAGTTAATAGGACCACAGTGTATGGTTGATCGTTTACATTAATGGGGTGGGGGGGGGGGGGTATGTCCTGCAGAAGACCAACGCGATCAGTTTCAGTCAACAGATGTTTTATTGTTGCATGTTAAATTTATTGGTTATTAATAAAGGGGCTTCTACGCCACTTACTCCAATAAGGTGTGGTCTCCTTTAATGGGAAAAGGGGAAAAGTATGGAGTGGGTGGCTGGTCAGCAGTAACAGACATCTGTTATACTATAGTCAGGGTAGTGCTTATAGAACTTTATGAGCAATGCGTATACATCTAGCACATTTCTGTTTGAAAATAAGGCAATGACGTTTAGATTTTCATCTAGATTAAGTGGGGAATGCAAAAAATGCTGTCTTTTTAGAATTTTCTTTCAAAATGGTCAGTGCTGACTGCATCTGTTTGTGATGCTTTGGAGGTAGTATACTGCTGCATATAAAACTCAATGCACACTATTAGATTTCATGCAGATTTTTGTCTTCAGATTTACCAAAACCATATAATATGAGGTCAAACATTAAAGCCTCGTAAACACACTTTGATTTTCGGATGACAGAACGTCTGATTTTTGTGGCATGCTAGTCTCATGTCGAAAGTGAAGAGGTTACTAACAATATGAGAATTTTCTTGCTCTTAAGTGGGCTTTTTTTCTCAGGCAATGGGTGCAGGAACTCCCCCTTTCGAGTCACCCCTTTTCTCCGCCCCTACCCACCTCCCAGTACCGTCCCTTTTAGACAATATAGAACCAGCTATCATTTTGAGATGCTAAGTAATTTGTATGGAATTTGGTAATGATATCAAGAAAAGCAGTAAAATAGATCCCCTGCCACCAGCAACATTAGATCCCCCTAACAACAATGGACCAACCACAAGAACATTTCCCCACCAGCAACAATAGACTCCCCGCAGCATCAACAGATCTCCACACAGCCAGCATTAATAGTCTGTCTGGCTGTCATCAACAATAGACACCTCCCCCAACAGTAGTTCTCTTTCAGCAACAACTGACTCCCCAGCAACATAAGACCCCCCCAGCAACAATAGGTCCCCCACCAGCAACAATATACCTCCCCAGCAACAATAGACTCCCCTTGCAAAAATAGATCCCCAGCAGTGAGCATCAACACCGTGCAGCACACCCCAGCACCCCTTGCCATTACATAAAGTCAGTCCAAGAGGTGCCGGAACTGCGTTCCCCCACGTTCCCGCTGAAAAAAAAGCCCTGGAAAACCATTCACTTTTTCGTCAGACAAAAGCTGGATGTGCAGACTATAAAATTTTTGTTGGATGTGAACTCAACGTCTGATTTTCTGATGGTCAGTACAGAAATCGTTACACAAAAGTCACTATAAAACGTACAAACATGCATGATAGGAATCAAGGAACGAGCCGGAAGAGTTCGGTCTTATAAACTACTGTTTGTAATTTAAAATTAACATTTGTGTCCCCTCAATTCCCCCCCTGATTCTTCACCAACCCCCCCCCCCCATGGCCCTAGTTTGGCCCCTCTTGGCCCTCCCTTCCCCTCTGTATCCCCCCCCCTCCACCTTCACCTTTTCTTTACTCCTTCTTTATACCCCTCATAAGTATACCCTATCCCATTGGCACACTACCCAACACCGAGGCCCCCCACCTCCGTGTAACAAAGATACTGGGAGGCATTTAATGTTTTTACTCCTTAATACTCCTGTGGGCAAGTCCCTTGTCCCCTTCCAGACCATGAGAGGACCTGCTGAGGGTGGTCCCCATGATCATTGCTTACTATACACTTACTGCTACTGACCCAAAGCCTCTTAAGACTATGTAACTGTTGGTAGTACATATACTAGTTTTCTCTGTTTACTGACTACTTAGGCTCAGTACATTCTGTATTCTATTTGTTCTTGCCTAATCAGTCGCGTATAACTGTATGTATACTCTATCAATGCACCACAAAGTCATGGAAGCTGCTTTTGTCTACCCATGTACTATGACGTGTATCTGTTTATGTTATGTAAGAATAAAAACTTTTTTGAGGAAAAAAATAATAATAATTAACATTTGTGACGCGGCAATTGATGAAAATGTCAAAATGCAGCACGCATTCTCATCTTCTTTAATGGTATAATAATGAAGCTGCTTTGCTGGTGATACTGATGTAGTTAAGCCATATGTTGGGAGCAGTGGCTGTATATTATCCAGGTACTAACCAGGCCCGACCCTGCTTAGCATCCGAGACCAGTCGAGATCGGGCGCATTCAGGGTGATATGGCCATAGTCGATCTTGCTGGTCACTCTCAAACCTCTTGATAAACGCCAAGATGGTCACCTCGGAAAACAAGCAGAAAAATAAAACAGGTCGTCGACGCCAACAACATATTAAAAAAAAACCTACGGCACCTGGTATTCCCAGGCGGTCTCCCATCCAGGTACTAACCAGGCACAACCTTGCTTAGCATCCGAGATCAGACACGATCGGACGCATTCAGGGTGATGTGGCCATAGTCGATCTTGCTGGTCACTCTCAAACCTCTTGATAAACGCCAAGATGGTCACCTCAGCAAACAAGAAGAAAAATAAAACAGGTCGTTGATGCCAACAACATATTAAAAAATGCCTACGGCACCTGGTTTTCCCACGCGGTCTCCCATCCAGGTACTAACCAGGCCCAACCCTGCATAGCATCCGAGATCAGACGAGATCGGGCGCATTCAGGGTGATGTGGCCATAGGCAAGCTTACTGGCCAATCTCAACCCTCTTGACAAATGCCAAGATGGTCACTTCGGCAAACAAGCAGAAAAATAAAACAGGTCGTCTACGCTAACAACATATTCAAAAAAAGCCTACAGCACCTGGTATTCCCAGGCGGAATACCAGGTGCCATAGGCTTTTTTTAAAATATGTTGTTGGCATTGACGACCTGTTTGTTTGCCGAGGTGACCATCGTGGTGCTTGTCAAGAGGGTTAAGAGTGGCCATGAAAATTGCCTACGGCTACATCACCCTGAATGCGCCCAATCTCGTCTGATCTCGGAAGCTAAGCAGGGTCGGGCCAAATGTATTTTAAAAGGCATTTGTTTTATACGATCTGAAAATCGTGAATCAATGTTAACCAAACTTCTATTAACATGAAATTAGCAGAAGGAGCCCAAAGGGTGGCACTTGAGAAATTAACTTCCTCTTTATACTCTCATAGTACATCACTACGTTCGTGTTTGTCAAAAGACAATTTGCGGGTAGTTAGTATGCTAGTGAAATCCTACACACGCACTTTTGACACAAATCAGACACTTGGTCGTCCAACAATTGAACCATGTGTACAAGGCTTTAGAGTTTCAATTTGTATGCAATCAGGCAGGCCCTTGCACTACATGGTTTTGGTAAATCTGAAGACAAAAATCTGCAGACAATCTAATAGTGTATATGGAGCTTTAAACTATCTGATCATTATGATGACTTTTGTGGGGTTGGAGATTAGCAATCTCTAAAAAACAAAATTGGGTTACGTAAATCTCTAAATGCGCATATAAGCATTCTTCCAGGTTTCCCTATCTGATAATACATTGCATGTTTAGGGAAAAATCCTTTGGATTTTTTAAGTGAGCTATGCACGCATGTTGCTAAGCCAGTTAGATTGGGGTGGAAAGCCTAAAGCCTTGTACACACGGTACGATTGTTGGGCAACCGAGCATCTGATTTTTGTCAGGGGATTGTCTATTGACAGACTGCTGTCCTAAAATCTTACTGTTATTATGCTCATTTTGACAATTTTAAAATAAGGAGAACTAGAAGCAGTTGAATTATCATAGAACTGGGGGGCTATGGAAGTGGGGGATTTGTCTCAAAGGCAGTTTGATCAATAAGGAAATCAAGGTGCTCAAGCTGCAACTTGGGTGGCAACACTCTCCATTTTATTAGAATAAAAGAACATTTCTGGATTCTCTGGAAGTTTGGAAATAGTCATAAGCAAGCATCTACCAAGTTGAAGTAGTACTAAAGCATTTTTTAGCAAATTAATCTTGCACAGAACAACAAATATTGAAATTGTATTATTGTTGCAGCCTCATCCTCTGAGTCCTGTGTTCCACTTCCCCGCACTTTGGGCCATGGAAGGTGCACTCAGTGCACCCTATTTGGGATTACATATCACGTAAGTCACACAGCCAGAGGCATATTGTCTGTTTAGAACCTTTTTGAGCTGCCTGTGCATGTCAGCACTCACATAGGGTTGTTGTCCTCTTCCCACATAATGGTGGCTTTGTCACTACCCTACAAGTTAAGGAGCCACCCTTGCAAAGAAAATTTGGGCCAGCGTGATAAGGGGATAGACTTGCATCCTAAATACTTTATTATATTAAAAAAATTGAGTCATTACTTTTAAGTTCGCCCATCTCGGTACCCAAGGATTAAACCAGTTTAAAATACATTTTACAATTTATTAAAGAACAGACATGGTTAAAAACAATTGTTACAAAAGTACATATAATGTGCACTCAAAACCATGCACAGTAATGAAGGCAGATAATAGACAAATAAACCCCAATGAAGGGGAGCTGAGATGTGTATCCTGATGAGATCTTCTACATGAAAAGAAAAGGTAGTGGAAGAAGGGGAGAAAAGGGGGAAGGGGAAGATGACATAGAAGGAGGGGAAAGGACTAGAGAATGGGAGGAAGAAAAAAAAAAATAGAGAAATAAAACAGGGAAAGTAACCATACACCATAGACATAACAACACACATGTCCAAATCAGAAAACACTGACCCACCTTATCAATCACATGTATCCTAAATAGATGCTGGGGGCAATGTGTGGGCAGGGGATGGCAGTATGTCCAAAAAATAGGAGATAGGCTGTTGCAGCGTAGCGACAGCAGTACTGGGAATACTCCAGATAGGTCAGTCGCAGTTAGCAATCAGTCTGCTGTAACAGATAGATGAAAGTACATAAGGATTGGAGACATGACAGCTGAGGACAAAAAGTCCAAAGCGTTGGCTGACAAATATACACATTACTGAGTACACAGCCACCAACCACCACCATAGTGGAGGGTGACGCTAGCATACATCACAGTTTGGATGTATTTAATAGCAAACTTACCACAGCCAGCCACTCTGCCAGACTTGCCCCCAGATGCAGTCGTCTGAGTGAGGGCTGCTGTATGCACCTATAAGTGTCTCCAACCCAGCCCACGCCAGTGGCACCGGCATCTGGCTTTGCTGGGTCCGTCTATCTACACTGCGCTTGCACGGACGATGCAGCACACATGTGTGACCAGGAGAGGAGGTGGCTGAGAGCTGTTCCTCAAGGTAGGAGGGGAGAGCCTCCACCAGCCAAAATGGGGGCTCTCCCCCATCCTGGAGAGATGCATGCCCACCAAGGGGGAAATAATAAGCCTCACATTGCAGGCTCACCCAGGGATTGTACAAAGGCGAAAGAAGGTAAACATAATACCAGGAATTTACAACAAAGGTTTGGATGTTGAACGGTAGTTGCAAGGCATAACACATTGCAGTAACGTTACAGCATCCTTACAATACAACAAGTAAAAAATACATATAGATTAATCCTCAATCACAAAATCTCACACAGGGATCACATATAATAGTCATACGGATCCTACATGAAAAAAAAATGGGACATTAAGCTAATCAGAATATATACTATACAGAAATATGCTGTACATGAAGGTAGGTATAGATCCCCCCCTTTTCTTCCCCCCTCCCTCTGCCTTTCCTCCTTCTTTTTTTTTCCCTTTTCCTCTTTCCCCTATTCCCCCCTTCCCATCCCTCTCCTCCCCCCCCCTCCTTTTGTACCATCCCTTTTAGTGTCCACAGATAATAAGACAGACCCATTGTTACTTTATTGTGTTTTTCAACTATAGTTTTTGTGCTCATAGTGTCTCCTGTGTCCGCCCGGAGGGGATTACGCTTCTTTTGGGTGCCTCTTTTGGTACTGCGTGGCGCTTCCAGGGCTGTCATTGGTAAGCAATATATGACTCTATAGATTCTCCAATATTAATCTACTATGTGTTGTATCCTAAGTGTTTGACATACTTAAATATATTAACTATTGACATTTGTTTATAATTGCATAATTATGATATTGAATTTACGCTTGTAGATATTTTTGACTGACTCCTCCCCAAGAAGCGGGAAACTGAAAAACATGTAGAGGATCTAGTAGGGCTGGGCGATCCCCCCCCCCAAAAAAATACTTGGGAAAAAAAACTCGATTTACGATTCGAATTATTATTTTTTTATTATATTAATTAAAGTGCATCAACAAACAAAATTGCAAAGGCAAACCCTTTCTCTAACTAAAAATTAATTGAGCAAGTAAAGCGGCACATTAATACACATACTACAGGAGAGGGTCAGAGAGTGGAGACATACTGCAGGAGATTACCAGAGACTGTGGACATACTGCACGAGATTACCAGACTGCGGACATACTGCACAAGATTACCAGACTGCGGACATACTGCACAAGATTACCAGAGACTGCGGATATACTGCACAAGATTACCAGAGACTGCGGACATACTGCACAAGATTACCAGAGGCTGCGGATATACTGCACAAGATTACCAGAGACTGCGGATATACTGCACAAGATTACCAGAGATTGCGGACATACTGCACAAGATTATCAGAGACTGCGGACATACTGCACAAGATTACCAGAGACTGCGGACATACTGCACAAGATTACCAGAGACTGCGGACATACTGCACAAGATTACCAGACTGCGGACATACTGCACAAGATTACCAGAGGCTGCGGATATACTGCACAAGATTACCAGAGACTGCGGATATACTGCACAAGATTACCAGAGATTGCGGACATACTGCACAAGATTATCAGAGACTGCGGACATACTGCACAAGATTACCAGAGACTGCGGACATACTGCACAAGATTACCAGAGACTGCGGACATACTGCACAAGATTACCAGAGACTGTGGATAAACTGCATGAGATTATCAGAGACTGTGGACATACTGCATGAGATTATCAGAGACTGCGGACATACTGCACAAGATTACCAGAGACTGCGGACATACTGCACGAGATTATCAGAGACTGCGGACATACTGCACGAGATTATCAGAGACTGCGGATATACTGCAGAAGATTATAAGAGACTGTGGATATTCTGCATGAGATGATCAGAGACTGGATATTCTGCATGAGATGATCAGAGACTGTGGATATACTGCACAAGATTGGGCTTTATTTGTCTATTATCTGCCTTCATTACTGTGCATGAATTTGAGTGCACATTGTATGTACTTTTGTACCAACAGTTTTTAACCATGTCTATTCTTTAATAAATTGTAACATTTCTTTTAAATTGGTTTAATCCTTGGGCACTGAGATAGTCCTTCACTTTTTAGTGCTGTGGGGCATGTTTGGAGCAGCTCCAGGCACTTTCCTTTCTTTCCAATATACAGAAGTATATTGAATACTATTGCTTTCATTGGGATACTCTCCTTAATGTTAAGCTCCAAACTTTCTGAGCTCGTTAGCAGAGAAGAGAAAGCTGTATACCGCTTATTTTACAAACATAATATAATATAATATATAAGTTATTGTGACAGGAAAAGAAAGGAAAAAAAATGAAAACGCAAACCCTTCCTTACAAATCCTGCTCCACAAGCAAAATAGTTCTTTTTGGAAAATAGAAGAAAATGATACAGTATATTTGGGACCTGTTTTGATTAGTAGAGTCACTTATTTTTGCACACATTTAAAATTTTGAAAGTGTACGTAATGTGGTATAACGGAAAATGTATATCAAATACTTACGGCAATTTTCCTTTCCTGATGGACTCCATGGCAGCCTATGTATGGGTTAATCCCACCTCTCATAACTCATAGGACCCCACTCCCATAAATCTTTGCATCTAGACAGAGACCGTGTTCCGTAACTTAGTCTACTCCAGCAAAATGGGAGGGAACTCCTGCTGCTATGGAGTCCATCAGGAAAGGAAAATTACAATAAGTATTTGATATAAATTTTCCGTTTTCCTGACAGACTCCATGGCAGCTTACGTATGGGAAATAACTAGCCATACACACCTGGGTGGGAAATTTCTGGTTAAAGAACAGATAAGACTTGCTTGGTAAAAAAAACAGCATACAGCAGCTGAACACTATAAACCAGATATAAGGTATAAATAAATGTGTATAAAAAAGTGCAGCGGTAAAAAATATGAAGAAAGTTGTTGGGCACAACTTACAAAAAAGTGTAAATTAGTGACCATATAATGTGAACAGTGTTACCATAAATCTCATACAAAACAGAAAAATGCTAAATACTGCAAAAAACGTGCATAAAACGCATATAAGAGCTCATATAAACCAAGAAATTGCTGAATACTGCAAATAAATAAAATGTGCATAGATCAAACAAAACTAAGAAATATACAAGACCAAAAGATATATGAAGAGTGCTACAATAAAAGTGCAAAAAATTCTAAACAGATTTTACAAAAATTCTATACAGACATGCAAACCAAAATTAACTGGAGATAAAGAAGCTGGCTCTACGCAATAGTGTGTCATAAATGTGTTAATCGACGACCATGAGGCCGCTTTACAAATCACTTCCGGGGATACATGAGGGGAAGCTACCCACAAAGTAGAAACACTCCTGGTACAGTGAGCAGTCACTGCCCTCAGAGGAGCCAGACCCTTAGCCTTATAAGCCCCTTGGGTGGCCTGAACAATCAAAGCTGTGATGGTTCTGGAGGAAGCACGCAATCCTCTTTTTTTTTTTCCATGGAAGTAAATGAATAAATGATCTGACTACCGAAAAGGAGCTGTGACTTCCAAATATTGCCTTAAAACTTCTCCAACATTAAGACGATGAATATTAGAGGTTTCAGTTGACTGAAAAGTTCGAAGAACAATCTCAAGATGATCGTGGAATACAGATGCTACTTTAGGATTTGATCCTAACATGGAAATTAGGAAAGAAAGTAAGGATTGGCTCCTTGAATCCTAGAGAACTAATCTCGGAGACCCTTTTATTATGGCTACCAGGAAAACAGCTTTTAGGGTAGGGTTTTTAATAGATAATTGGTTCACATGTTGACATTCTCTTCTTGAAAAAAAATCCATGACAAGAGGAGGATCCCACTTGGAAAATCTTAGCTTTCTTTGAGGTCTGAGCCTCATTCCTCCTTTGAAAAACTGTCTAGTAAGAGGGTGCCTAGCCTAGGATACACCTGTGAAGGCAGAGATTGCGGAAGCCTGAACCCGTAACAAGCTCACGATAAGGACCGATCCAGGCCTGTTTGTAGGAAACTCTAAATATCCTTTATCTTTGGATCATTACAGGAACCATCAGTGGTGGAGACATAATCTGCAAACTTTGACCAAGTTCTTTGGTAAACTCTGTTGGTGCCCGCTCTTCTGGCATTTAGCAATGTAGCAATCGCTGTACTTGGACATTCTAGTGCTTCCAGCCTTCCCCTCTCAACCACCAAGCCATCAGATGTAGATGGGATGGGCATGGGTGAAGAGACGTTCCCTGCAGCAGGAGATCTGGTCTGAAAGGGAGAGGAACTGGATCCCGGTAACTGAGCTCTATCAGGAGTGGAAACCATGGCCCATTGGGCCAATACGGGACAATTGCCACTACTTTGGCTTCTTCCCACCTGAGCCTTAATAGAAACCAGAGAATGACCGGAACTGGGGGAAAGGCATAAGCCCTGTGGAATCTCCACTGGTCCGTCAGGGCATCCACTCCAAAGGCCTGGGGACAATGACATCTCATGTAATATTTCCTCAGTTTGAAGTTGCAAGGGGATGCAAACAGATCTACCTCCAGCATTATTCCCAGAGACAGGACCCAGTTGAAAACTTCGGTGTGGAGAGACCATTCGTTGTTGTCCAGGGAGACCCTTGAAATGAAGTCTGCCTGGACATTTTGAATTCCGGGAAGATAAACAGCTGTCGGATTTGACAAGTTCGCCTAGGCCCAGGACATGATCGTACTTACTTCCTTCAGTAAGGAGAGACTGTGGGTGCCCCCTGTCTCTTGATATATGACACTGCAGTCGTATTGTCTAGCCTTAAGAGAACTGAGGCTCCTGAAGTCAAGTGGAGAAATGCTTGTAGAGCACGGAAGGCAGCTCCGAGCTTCTGAAAATTATAGACTACACCTTTGGATAGGAAATCCCATTTGCCTTGGGCTACTTTTGTCAGACAGAGAGCACCCCAACCTCTGTTACTGGCATCTGTTGTCACCATGATCCAGGAGACAGGTGCTATGGAATGGCAATTGAGGAGATTTTTACACTGCAGCCACCAGGGGAAGCTCTCCTGCATGGAAGGGGTTATCTTGACAAGATGGTCTCGAGACTCTGGATCCCACTATTGGAGAAAGCCCTTCTGAAAGGGCCGCATCTTCCATTGTGCCCATTTCACCATGGGAGCTGTGGCTACCATGCTGCCGATTATCTTGAGACATTGTGAGGCTTTGAGAAGGGATTATGACATTGCAAGATGAATTCTTTATTTTATTTAAAAAAAGGACAAACATGAGATACAGATTATTTTTATAGACAAGTGTAAATTGTTTACAAAAACTCAACGCATAGATAATACCACTTTCTAAACATGTTTCACTCATTTGAGCTTCTTCAGGAGACTTATGATGTGGCATCTAGTGTACTATAAATCATAAAAATATATATACTAGTTATTGAAAACTCATGCTACATAAATTCAAATTCATTTGAAATAAATATGTTATACATCAAAATGTAAATAACAATAGGGAACAATATATATATATATATATATATATATATATATATATATATATAGAAATGTTATCAAAAAATAATATTTTATTTTTTCTATCTTATCAGAGAGAAAAAAACACACACATTTATCAAAAATTCTTACCCAAGAGCATGTATCTCAAATATTTCTAAAATCCAAGTAGAAATCTGCAAAGTGTATCAAAATTGGCATTTATTATTGGCTAATTCCCTTCCACACGCTGAGTCTCTTCAAACAATCTTTGCAGAGAAGGACAAAAAATTATCTATATGAAAATGTATTTCCCTTTTAGAAAAATCAACATGTAGGGATATATATAACTAAAGAAATATATAAAAAGAAATTATATTTTCTGGCATAATTTCGTATGTTTAATGAAATTATTACTGATAATTTTATACAAAAGAAAAAACTACCTGCACTCATTCATTTGGTAGAATCAATATAATTCATGAAGGTTCAGCCTTAGTGATAGCGGAACAGTTCACTTTAAAAATAAGGATGTGCACAGTTGGGGAGGATATAACCGCTGGCGGTTATAGAAAAACGGTTACCCTGCTCAACATACTAACCCAAGCAAACAGGCAGAAGGAAAAGAAATTCCATCCTACCTGCAGTGTAAGGGTTGGCCACTGGGGGGGGCGGTGATACATCCATAGCAGCAGATTCAAAAAGACTGCAACCAATTAAAAGTAATGAGCAAGCAGATCTAAAGAAAAAAAGATTCTAATAGTCAATGGATAAATGTCATAAACCCCTACCTTAAATGACTAAAGATACGAGCAAGGGGGCCTGACGTGAATGGCGACGGACGTGTAGCTGAGGAGCTCCTGCCGCTCACGGAGCTATCCGTCGCCATCCACCTTTAATTGTGCACTATCTGCCTAACCACTCGATCTGCCCGGCCCGCGCTGTGCCGCCACGGGATCCCAGACGATTTTTCCCCGGAATTGGGGCTCCCAGCCGCCTGGATCTGCAGTTTGTTTCTCCGCCGGCCGCCGCCATCTTGGGCCTCCGGGATCGCCCGAGACCTCCGGAGCCACGCCGGCGGGTGAGGTAAGGGGCTGTCATCGGCCCTCTCCAGCTATCCCCCCCCGCCCGGACTGTAATTGGGGTGGTTTCGGACCCCCGTGGCTCCCGGGTGGGCCCCGCGGCCGGCTCCGGCCTAGTGCGGCCTACTGAGGCCTGAAGATCCCCGGGATTTCCTACGGCTGCTGCCCGGGAACGTGCTCCGCGGATGTTCTGGCCCACTCCTGCGGTTTGCCTGTCGGCTCAGGCCTGATTGCCCACCCCCACCACGGAGGATTGTTTTATTTGACTTGTCCCCCTGCTTGTGGTTCTCCATCCACCTCTGTTTGTGACCCCAGCCTGCTCTCCTGGTCCACTGCTCCAGGCATCCTTGTTCCAGGCATCCCCTGCAGCCCTCTGCACACAGACTCTGCTCTGGCTACCTTGGTATACTCATTTACTCTACTACAGCAGGGGACTGACCACTTTACATTCCTTTTGCCTGGATAATCCTTTCATTCTCTCAGATTATACGTCACTATACCTCACAGAATTACTACGGCGAAGGTCACCTTGCTCTACCTCAAGTCTGTAACTATAGGACCACGTTTTGATTTATGCAAGTCCCTCCTGAATGATCTGGACTTTCACCTGTGAGGGCCTGCCCCCACGTATGGAGATGTAGGTCGGGCCTACGCTCAGCTCCTGGCTCCCCCGGCCCCACGGCCCTTATTTCGGACAGTAAACCAGCTATTCACAGCACCATGGGGAAAGACAAGCCCAAAGCACACAAGAGCGGTAATAGCCGTCACCCGGGAGGGGATCTCGATGATTATTTTGGCCATGGTCGGTCGTCCTCACAGCACCGACCGGCATCCAAGGGGACGCCGGCCCCTCCATCCCCGGCACGCTCTGAATCAGCTCTGCAGTCTCAGGTGAGACCCCACAGTCTGCTTTCACACTCTGAGGACTCTGCCCTCTCCCCCAGGCTTACCAGAAGCCGCTCTAATGCCTCCCTAGGTTCGGGGGATGGATGGGACATGGAATCACAGATTAGATCCCTGCACAGCTACATGAGGTCCCTACCCACCAAAGCTGACTTTGAACATTGTGTACTCCGGATCGAGGAAACGTACCGAAAAGAGATCTCTGACTTGAGAAAGGATGTGGGGGTGCGTTTTGATGATGTGGATAGCACAGTGGATGGCCTACGGGACACCGTACAATCGCATGATCGGATCCTCAATACTCACACTGTCCTGCTTCAGCAGCTCTCATACCAACAGGACGACCTCGAAAACCGCAGTCGCCGCAACAACATACGTATACGGGGGATTCCCGAATCGGTTGACCCCAAAAATCTGCCTGCAGCTGTGACGGCTATCTTCAACCAACTGCTTCAAAGACCCAAGGATGACCCGATCGAATTGGACCGGGTGCACCGTACATCGGGTCCCCGTACCCCTGACCCCTCCTTCATTCGTGACACGTTGTGCCGTGTCCATTTCTACAAAGTAAAGGAGAACATCATGAGGGCCGCTAGCACGCAGCAGTCGATCCCCTTCAATGACACACCCGTCATGCTTCTTCCTGATCTCTCTCGCCAAACACTGGCTTTGCGGAAATCCCTACGACCCCTCACGCAACTCCTGCAAGCAAGACAGATCAAATACCAATGGCGTTTCCCGTTTCATCTCTGAGTGCACCACGCGGGTAAAACCGCTGTATTTCGTACATTGGGAGACCTGCCTACATTTCTTAGTACGCTTGAACTGCCTCAAGTCGCCCTACCTGACTGGCCGTTTGCACCGACCACTCCAGGTCTACCCTACACCCCGCAATGGCAGAAGCAAGGACGCAAGCGCACCCCTCGGTCCCCGCAGCTTCAGGATCCCAACGACTGACCCGATCCAGTGGGCCCCCCGGGCCTGTTTTCTCCTCCCGCCGCTGGGGCCTTCCCCTGTGATGGCCTTGGACCCATATGGGTCGAATATCTCACATGTTGATTAACCCTTTGTTTACAGGTTTTATACGTATCTTTTATAACCCCCGTTGCTGTGTTCCCCTCCCCCCTTTCCCTATAGTTGGGGTTCTCCGTTGTGCTGATAGTTCCTGGGCTGATCTCAAGACTTGTCTTTGCAACCCACTGTATACAACGGTCCCCTCTGTGTTGCCCTTGACTTACTTTACGATTATTGTTTGTTTAATCTGACCCCTTTGTTGGGCCTATTGCATGTCCTTCCCCCTATGACTCATAGATGTTCTCTATTTTATGCCGGTTTACAATTGCATTTATTGATGACCACTAAGATGATTATGCTTAATATGTTCTTTAGTTTACTCCTTAGGTCACAACTGATACTTGTTTACCCGTGGGGCCGGGGTGCTGGGAGCTGCCCGACTCTGTGTTTTTATCCCACACTCCTCCCCCCCCTTACGGAGTTTTTTTTGTTTTTTGTGCGCCCCACGGTGATCCTATGATCACTGTGCGATGCACTGATTTGTGCCTTTATGACAGGCTTCTTTTCTTTGTAATGTTTGCCTTTTGGAGCCACCTAGTGGCCTTTTTTGTTTTTATTTTTATTTTATCTTTCTTGCCTACTCCTCTTTTCTGCCTGACCTACTGGGCCCATCTCCTGTCACTGATGTTTCTAAATGCCCTGTTTCATGTCCCTCTGTTTATTGTGCTGGGAATGGGTTGCCATACCTGCCACTGTTGTTACTACCTATGCAAGGTTGTTGTACTGTTCTTTCTCTCTCTTCTTCCTTCTCTTCTCCCCTCCGCCTTCTCTCTGCCTTTACCCTCCCACCCCTTCCCCCCTCCCTTACCTCCCCTTTACATCCTCTATTCCTGTTCCTTACACCAATGGGGTTTGCCCATAGTGTCACTCATCCTATTGATCCCGAGCTCCACCCCAATGATCCCCCATGGCTAGTGACGAGTCGATAACTTTTGCTTCCTTTAATTGTAGGGGTTTCAACACTCCCGAGAAGCGGAGCCAGACACTTTACCATTTTCACAAAAAGCGCGCGAAAATTCTGTTGCTCCAGGAAACACATTTTCGAGCTGGAGCTATTCCGGCACTGCGCAATAGGTACTACCCTCAATGGTTCCACAGTGTTAATCCACAGGCCAAATCCAAGGGGGTATCTGTTGCCTTTCATAAATCTTTTAACCCGGAGGTTCTGGACTCTCTCATAGACGATTCAGGCCGCTATGTATTTTTGAAACTGAAACTAAATGATTTTCTCTTTACAGTAGCTAACGTTTACATGCCAAACGTGGGCCAGGCTCGGTTCCTCTCTTCAGTCCTCACCAGACTATCCTCCTTTGGAGGGTCGACTTTTATTGTTGGAGGTGATCTCAATATTGCCCTCTCCCCATCCGCAGACACGTCCTCGGGTAAGTCTCCTGTACCTTGTTCCACCTTGACACGTATTAAATCACTCCTCCATTCCTCCCATCTGGTGGATGCCTGGCGAGTCCAGCATCCCACAGAAAGGGATTACAGTTATTTTTCAGTCTCACACAACTCCTACAGTAGATTGGACCACTTTCTCATATCGCAATCACTTCTAGACACGCCTCTCCAAACGGCGATCGGTAACCTCCTATGGTCCGATCATGCCCCCATCTATCTGACTCTAGTCCGCCCCCCTGTTGCCCGCCGGGGGGCGAGCTGGAGGCTTAATGACAATCTGCTGCGGGACTCCGTGTGCGTGGCGGATGTCTCCAAAGTCATTAAAAATTTCATAGGTGACCACTCCACGGACACAACCTCCCCTTTGAACCAGTGGGACACACTCAAATGTGTGATCCGGGGTACCCTCATACAACACGGCTCCCGCCTTAAGAAGGCCCGCGCTCATGACATACGCAAACTCCTTTCTACCATAGCGGACCTTGAACCCCTTCATAAAAAAGACCTGGACCCTACGGTTTTTGTCCAGCTTTCCAACGCCCGCAGAGACTTGCTCCAGCTTTTAGACGCGCACTCCCTAATTGCCAGGGATAAAGCACGGAATCGCTTCTACTCCCTGGCGAATAAATGTGGTAAACACCTGGCCAGAACTATTCACCCTAGACCCCCACGACATTCTATCCCCTTTATCGTCCAATCGGACCTTAGGAAAACGTTTAACACCTCCGGGATATCTGAATCCTTCCGGCAATACTATTCACAGCTTTATAACCTCCCGCGTGCAAACCCCTCCGACCGGTCCCCCCCCTCTCCCGACCCCACACAGGATTATATTATGGAAACTGCTCTACCCACTATTGATGATGCAGACGCTACGTCCCTAGATGAGCCCCTAACTACTTCTGAATTTCTTTTTTTTTTTTTTAACCAAAGATTTTTATTAGGTTTTGCATTAAACAAGTATACAGCATTTGACAAAGATATGTGTAACGTTGTTATACATATTGAAAGCAGTGTTCCACATACTTACATGAAAAAAAATAAAAAAAAACATAAACAATAGTATCCTATTAGAGCTACAATAGATTGATGACCACAGATGGCCCACTAGTAGGCCTAGCCTGTCACCCCAAACGGGTACACACTGTGAGCAGGCTTAGGGCTGGAGTAGGATTACTTGAGTATTAGTATCCTTTGACCTTACCGAGGGTCAAGGGCGGTGATACATGTAAGTACTTAGCTCATTTGTGTGCACATAATGGACGGCAAAACTTGTCCATACAGCATAGGGAAAACGGTAACCAGGGAACTTCAACACAAACAAAGATACCTAGTCCTCCTTGGGCACTACTCCTGGGTTAACATGAATGCTATTACCTCTATTCATACTTCAATTGGATGTTACGCATTTCAGGTTCAGGCAACTTAAAGTCAAGATACAATTCAACATGAATATCCATGAATTAGATCACAAATGTGGAGAGACATGTTTGGAAGAGTCCCAAGCCTCCCAGTATTTATGGAAACTCAGGATAGCCCCTTCTTTATAAGCCAACATCTTTTCCATACGGTATATGTTGTTTACTCTGGTAACAACCTCCTCTAGAGAGGGGGGTATGGGGGTCTTCCAATGTCTTGTCAGCGAAATTCTGGCAGCAAAGAGGATATTAATCACTATTTTCCGCATTACTGGAGGGAAGTGTTCTATCGAAAGGCTAAGAAGAGCCAAACCTGGCTCTATCGTACAGTTAGACTTTGTGATGTCTCTGATCAGGGATTCCACTTTTTTCCAATATGGGGCGATAATTTCACAACTCCATAAGATATGATAAAGATTCCCCATGTGCTGGCAGTTTCTCCAGCACATAGGGCCTATATCTGTATGCATTTTGTGGAGGCGTAACGGGGTGAGGTACCATCGGTGTAATATCTTCTGGGCATTGTCCCAGTGATCTATACACGCTGAGGATTTCCCATTATATTTTAGCGCCATATGCCACTGCGAAAGTGAGTAGTCCTTCTTCAATTCTCTTTCCCAGTGTAACATACAGGGCAGTTTAGTGTTTAGATACAGAGGGTTTGCTAGTCTATAGAAAAGTGAGATCCCCTTTCTACCATTAGAGCTCTTGTTTAGGAGGAAATCCCATAGTGCTTGTGGGATTTCAATCGGATTAGGAGTGCTGGTCACATTGAGGTGCTGAATTTGGTGTAGCTTATACCGGTCAGCTAGGTCTATGTGTTCGCCGAGGGGCGCAGTGTAATGATTGCCTGTTTGCTTCCATTTCTGTGTGGAGAAGTCGGGTATTAGGTATTGGTAGGTTGCTAATGGGATTTGTAGTCTGCTTAGTGGTACGTCAGTGACTTTACTTTGAGTCAGGCTCGACCATGCCCTAATTGAGGCTTGTATAGTAGGGTACTCAGGGACAATTGGTTTGTGATGAATGCTAGCCGCCATAGCTAGAGCAGGGAGGTCATGCCCAGGGGTGACCGTACGTTCTATGTTTGACCACTTATTGTCGGATTGACAGGAGAACCAGTACTTCATTTGGTCCAATATGGCTGCGTGATAGTAATCCTGGGCGTTAGGGAGACCCATACCACCAAGGTATTTTGGCTTATAGAGTTTCGCTAAGGCTAGTCTAGGTTTTTTACCTGCCCATATGAATTTATTCAGATGTGTGGATAGGTGAGTAAAGAATTTGCACGGTATAGGGATTGGTAACGTCCTGAAGTGGTACAGTAGTTTAGGCAGTACTTGCATTTGATAAGCCGCTATTCTGCCTACCCAGGAGAGGTGTAGTTTAGCTATTTGATTCATTTCTTCAGTCAGTTTATCTAACAAGGGAGGATAGTTGTGCAAGTATATATCAGAGGCAGAGGGGGAAAGTTGTACTCCCAAGTATGTGATCGAGGGAGGATTCCAGTTACACTGGAAGACACTTTTTAGTTTGGTTAGTGTACTTGATGTCAAGTGCAACCCTAGGGCATAGCATTTATTAGTATTAACCTTATAATAGGATACCCTCCCGAAGTTGTTAATCAGCTCTTGAATTTTAGCAAGGGACGTGACAGGGTCAGTAACTGTGAGGATGACGTCATCAGCAAAAAGTCCTATTTTATGGGTTTCTGCACCTATCCGAATACCTTTCACTTCCGTCGCTTCCCTGATACTTTCTGCTAGCGGTTCTATGACAAGTGAGAAAATTATGGGAGACAGTGGGCACCCTTGTCTTGTACCATTAGTCAGATTAAAGGGGTCTGAGAGAAGGCCTGAAGTATAGACACTTGCTGATGGGTGAGAGTACAGGGACATGATAGCTGTATGAATTTGGCCCGACAATCCAAATTTTTGAAGGGTTTTAGATAGATATGGCCAGTGTACCCTATCAAAGGCCTTTTCTGCATCTAAGGCTAAAAATACACTAGGAATTTTATTAATTTCAGAATATCGCAGGAGATCGATCATGCGTCTTGTTCCGTCAGGTGCTTGCCTACCCTTAACAAAGCCTACTTGATCTAAACCTAGCAGGGTAGGGGTAACATTCATCAATCTATTTGCCAGTATCTTAGCATATATTTTTAAATCGGAGTTCAAGAGTGATATCGGCCTAAAGTTCTGGGGGAGAGAGTTATCTTTTCCTGGTTTAGGGATCGTGACTATGATAGCTTGTAGCATTTCTTTGGGAAAGGAGCCTGCGGATATGGCAGAATTGAAAACTGTCTCAAGTTTAGGTGTCAGGATAGTCGAAAATGCTTTATAGTATTCAGCTGAGAAGCCATCCGCCCCTGGGGACTTATGCATGGGCAACGACTTAATCACTGCGGTCACTTCCTCACAAGTGATGGGGGAGTTTAAAGCATTCAATGTAGGGATATCTATTTTAGGTAGTTTCAAAGTGCCAAGGAAACGATCAATTTCCGTGTCAGAGGGTTGGTGAGTGTCCTGGTCCTGGTTAAGGTTATACAAGGAGTGGTAGTAGTCTTTAAAGGTATTCGCTATGTCTTTAGGATTACGGAAAGTCAAATGTGACTGATGGTGCTTGATGAAAGGTAGGTTAGCTTTAGTCTGTCGTTTTTTAAGTTGGGAGGCTAATAGTTTACCAGCCTTATTACTTTGAGAGTAGTATGACAATTGCAGTCTTTTGAAGTACAGGTCATGGTCAGTTTTGATCTCCTGCCGTAGGTCTTCCCGACATTGATTGAGCTGTTGGAGTATGGCGGGGGAAGTGAGGGTCGGATTTTTATGCATTCCCTCTAATTCAATGATTTTATTTTGGAGCTGCGTTAAGCGGCGGGTTTTATTTTTGCGTTCCCTCGAGGCTATTTGTATGAGGACACCTCGGGTGAAGGCCTTGTGAGCACACCATACCATTGCAGGAGAGGATTCTCCATTGTCATTTAAGTGGAAAAATTCTTTGACCTTCGCTGCCACTTCATCCCTAATAGCGGGGCGAGACAGTAGGAAGGTGTTGTTGCGCCAAAGTGGCCTACTATTAGTCTTGTTAAAGTCTACAATTTCCAGTGTTATAGGTGCGTGATCTGACCAAGTGATACTATGAACCTCTGATTTAATCACATTTTGCAGCAAATGCATATCCGTGAGGAAATAATCAATCCTCGAATAGCTGTTATGTATTGCAGAGAAATACGTATAGTCCCTCTCCGTAGCCCTGGTGCAGCGCCAAGGATCAAAAAGCCTTTCTTCATGACAGAAGCTACCTAGACAGGGGCGCTGCCTGAGGGCCACAGAGGAGGATTCAAGATCAGCATTCAATACTATATTAAAATCACCACACAAAATCAGATTACCCTTTTGCATAGATTTCGCTTTGCGTACAACTTTGCGGACAAATCGTGCAGGTCTAACATTTGGAGCATATAAATTCACTAACGTATATATAGAGTGATTAATTTCAGCAATCAGAATAATATACCGACCATGAGGGTCAATATAATCTTGCAACAAAGAAAAGGTGACAGTGTCTCTTACAGCTATTAAAACCCCATTTTTTTTCTTCAAGTCATTGGCAGTAAAAACATGGGGGAATTTCCCATGTGTGCATCTAGGTGGATTAGCACTGGGGAAGTGAGTTTCTTGTATGCACAGGATGTCACAGTGCATATCTATAGCAGACTTCCAAAGTGATCTACGTTTGTAGGGGCTGTTGAGGCCTCTCACATTGTGAGACATAACTTTAATGTTCATTCATAAACAGTACAGCCGTTAGTTGCCATCCAATTATAAGTTGAAGAAGTAGAGCCCAAGAAGCGAGCATAACTCTCAGGAGGGTGTTACATGTCAGTGACATCAATAGTTGTGGTTGGAAAACCAGAAACCGGGAATTGGGCCTCCAACGGCCAACAGTGAACTTGGGGAGAATAGACATAGGAAAATCCAATGAACAGTGTGCAGGGTTCATCCTGCAAAATTTCCTGGGGGAAAGAAACGTAGAACAGTGGCCGTTCAGCGGGTGCTTAGTTGAACCTAAGCCCGAGTAATTAACTGCTGCAAATAAGGCACTTGGGCGATGACCAAATTGAGGGGCAATAGAGTAGTGTAGCCCGGAGACACAATAAAAAAGGCACATTGGTATCAGGCTGGCACTTATCTGTTTCTTCTGTTGAGTCGATGATAACTTCTTCTGTCAGGAAGAGGGCCCGGGTCCGCCGCTTCTCCATTGGTAGGGAGGAGGCGCCATTTTCTGAGGAGCTCCATACCTTTCTCTATGGAAGCAATCACATGTGTTTCATTATGCATTTCCAAAACCAGCTTAGCTGGAAATCCCCATTTGTACAGAACCTTATGATTACGTAAAATCTTGGTGATGGGGACTAGGTTGTGCCTAGCCGCGAGTGTAGCTTGTGACAGATCAGCATATAGAGCGATCCCTGTAAAGGGGTCCGGGAGAGACGGGTGCTGTCTAGCAAAACGCATTAACTGATCTTTTACATGGAAGAAATGGATACGTGCAATCACATCTCTGGGGACCTGCTCGGATAGAAAAGAAGGCTTGGGCAGTCTGTGCGCTCGATCAATAATAAGATCAGCCGGCGCTAAGTCTGGTAAAGCAGTAATCATAAGCTTTTGGAGATAGGCAGTAAGATCAGCGGGTTTCACAGTCTCAGGGACTCCTCTGAATTTCACGTTGTTTCTGCGTGCCCTGTCCTCAATGTCCGCCATTTTGAGACGCATAGTTTTAATTTCACTCTCAACATCAAAGTGAGCATCAACCAGCTCATTGTGAGCTAATGTGAATTCCTCCATTTTGTTTTCCACATAAGCTACTCTCTCTTTAACTGCTGACAGTTCTGTGTTAGTGGAGCGTACAAACGAAGCCATGTCCTGTTGTAAGGCCCCTCTCAGCATCTGCAACATCTCTTTCATAGTGGTGTCCAGGATGGGCTGCCCTGATGTGGGGAAGGCATCTAGCTGCTGTGTAGCCAGGGATGATTCATCCATCTCCTCCCCTTCAGCTTCAGTGTCCCCCTGGGTGTCCCCCTTCTCTCCTAGCTTCCTCTTCTGTTTAGCTGGGCTTGTGAATGGTGAGGAGGGCAGTGGAGATTGTGAGGGATGGGACTCACCCTGTTCCGTTCGGTCAGCATGGGCAGCGCGTCCCGAGGAGGCCGCCGCATTGTGTGCTGCACGGGCGCCATCTTGGGCCTCTTTGTCCGCCGCCGGCGGAAAGAAATCGGTCAGCCGACGGGGCCCCTCTCTCTCCTTTCGTTTAGCCATGCTGTTCGGCGTGTGCCTGAGGTATTCCTCTACCGGAGGATACCGAATGTGGGCCGAAAAGGTCGCTGTGGGCCGCTTAAATCAATCCGCTGATACGGAGCTCTCTCCTCACACCACCATGCGCTCCGGCTGCCGGCTCCGCCCCCCGGCTACTTCTGAATTTCTGCAGGCCATCAAAGCCCTTAAAGTGGGCAAATGCCCGGGTCCTGACGGCTTTACACCCCGGTTCTACAAGACATTTGCCCCACAACTTGCACCCCTTCTGACAAAGGCCTTTAATTCGGTAGACAGTCTTAACCTCCCCTCCAAGGAATCTTTATCTGCCAACATCTCTATTATCCCTAAACCGGGCAAGGACCCTTCCCAATGCAGCAGCTATCGACCCATATCCCTGCTCAACATAGATATTAAGCTATTTGCGAAAGTTCTGGCTACCCGTCTGTCCCCTTTATTGCCTAAAATTATTCATAACGATCAAGTGGGTTTTGTCCCTGGCAGAGAAGCGAGGGACAACACCTCCAAGACGATACATCTTATCTCCCTGATCCAACGTAAAGGTCTGAAAGCTTGCCTTTTATCTTTTGACGCTGAAAAGGCCTTCGATAGGGTCAGCTGGAGGTTCCTACAGCTGTCTCTACAACAACTTGGCCTCGGAACTCCCTTCATCTCTAAAGTTATGTCCCTATATTCACGACCCTCGGCTACGGTCCTGGTCAACGGTACCACATCAGCCCCCTTTGACATTGCAAACGGTACCCGCCAGGGCTGCCCCCTGTCCCCCCTCCTCTTTGTCATTATTATTGAACATTTGGCCTGTGCCATACGACAAAACCCCTCCATTCTAGGTATCCAAACTCCGTCTGTGCATCACAAACTTTCCCTGTATGCTGATGACCTCCTTGTGTACCTTCAGAATCCGCACACCTCCCTACCATCCCTACTCAGAGAATTTCAACGTTTTGGTACCCATAGTAACTTCAAGATCAACATTACTAAGACTGAAGCCCTTAACATATCCCTCGCCCCCTCCACACTGTCCCTTCTAAAATCCAATTTCTCATTTAAATGGCAGACCAAGGGGATTTCTTATCTAGGGGTTATTATACCCTCCAACCTAGCTAACCTGTTTTCCCTGAATTATATTCCCCTGCTTAACCGTATACGGAAGGACCTTGAGGAATGGGGGGGGTCTCCCTTGCCCTGGTTCGGAAGGATTAATATCCTAAAGATGGACATCCTGCCCAAGCTCCTGTATTTATTTCAAACCATCCCCATCCAAGTCCCCAAATCATTTTTCATCTCCCTGCGTTCGTTAGCCATCAGATTCATGTGGAACAGGGGCCTCCCCAGAGTTAAATTTAAACTGCTTACACTCCCGAAGACTATGGGGGGAACAGGCCTCCCTGACTTTGAGACTTACCACACGGCTGCTCTTGTGACTCGCATCATAGAGTGGTTCCCCCGTCCTCCTTGCAAGGCCTCGGTGACCGTTGAACAGGACCTTTCTCCTGTGGATCTCCGAGCTCTTCTATGGGGATACAATCAGGACTACTCTAGTATGACATCCTTATCCCCATTGACCTTGGCCTCTCTGAAATTATGGTATAAGACAGGGCTAAACACCACCCTTTCCTCTGATCCGGGCCCCCTGACGTCCCTCTTTGATCACCCTGCTTTACCACAAAGTACAGGGGCAGCCTCCCTAGGACCCTTTAGGCGTACGGAGTGGCCGCAAGCTTTTACATTTGTACATCCCTCTCAGGGGACCCCGGTCCCCCTGGCAGACTCTGGAGATTGGCTCACGGCCCTACAGGTGTCCGCATTTACCAAACGCCTACACTCCTCCTCTCAAATACACCGCAAGCTTACCAACTTTGAGGTATTGTGCTCCCTCCCAGAAACCCCCAAACACCTGCTATCCTCCTTATATAACTTACTACAGACTTTAGCGCATGATCAGCTCCCACCTTATACTAGGCTGTGGTCTGCGGATTTGGGTGAAGACATCTCTGTGCCGGAATGGCAAACCTCTTTCCACTTCACCCACAAGTCGACCATCTCCTGCTACTCTCAAGAGAAGAACTATAAGCTGCTGTCCAGATGGTACAGAGACCCTGCTACTTTACACAAAATCTTCCCGTCTACGCCAGCCACCTGCTGGCGCTGTGAAGCCTCAGTCGGCACCTATCTACATGTCTGGTGGGACTGTGAGAGGATCCGCCCCTTCTGGACACAGGTTTTTGAATGTTATAATCTTCTAGCTGATACTCCGGTTCCTATCTCTCCGAAAATTGCATTACTCTCCATACTGCCCGGGTCTATTAAATCGCAGAGACAAAGATTGCTTCGCTTTTTTATGTCCTCTGCTAGGCAGCTGATACCTGCTTATTGGAAGACGACGACTACCCCCCCATTGTCACGGTGGGTATCCATCATGAATGACACCATGAGAATGGAGGAGATGTTGGCACTGGACAATGATACTTACACCAAGTTTATATCTCAATGGTCGATCTGGCTCCGCTTCTCTTCCTCTGACACCTTAATGGAACAAATATTGAAGGCGTAGGGACGCTGTGGGCTCTCTCCTACCCTTCCCCCCCCCCTACCCGTATCCCTTCCCCTTCCCCCCTTTTCCCTCTCATCTCATCTTGATATTCATTTTTTCCTGTAACACTCTGTTCCTCTTTTTTTTGCTCCTCTCTTCCCTTTCTTTTCTCTCTCTCTTTCTGTCTTCCTCGTAATACTAATTACACGTTGTCTCAGGTAGTAACCCATGAGTATTCTTTCCCTACTGTGGCCTTGTGGATCGGGAACAGGCTGTTTTCCTTGTTTTCCAAACTTTCCGACGGGACCGACTGTGGTTGATAGTCGTTAGCCGTCCATTCACAAATGTAGTCCTGTTACTGTTCCTGCTTGTATTTGCCTCATGACGGTTACTGTCTTATTGTTTTTACTTGAAATGTTCAATAAAAATATTTTCAACACTAAAGATACGAGCAAGGGGAAGTAGCTGCCTGAGCCTTGAAAGCAACTCAGAGAATAGCTGATTCTGACAGCTATTTAAATCTGCCACCTATTGATGACGTCATCGCACCCTCAGCGCTGGCCTACATTGCTCTATGGCGCTTGCTTATGCGCGAACGTCGCTATCTTGTCCTTTCTGCGCAGGGGCGAATCAAGGCTCCATCTCAATCGAGACTTTGCAGCTGCACAGTTGGGACGAGAAGAGGCAGACTGGAACGCAGATGCATCCCAGCCGCCATGGCCCAGTGCCCGCATCTAAAAGGACAAACAAAACACACATATACAGCTGCCATGTAAGAGAGAATGCATATACATTACCACCCGGCATGAACGCGATCTGCTCGGGAGCTATAAGAGCATTCACTGCACAACCGGGCATCTGAGAAGGGGGCCTCCCGCTAATAGCTGGGATGTTTGGCCATGTTGCCACTTGCCAGCCAATGACTGGTTAGTAAGATATTCAAGGCATTCACCCGTATTCACCCGTATTCACCCTGCTAATAGCTGGGAAGCTGGACTCGAGAATGGACACCGCCAACACTCGTCATCATGTGCAAAACCGCCAGGAGCAGATCGACAACTCCTTCAGGTAAGACTACACCTTGGTTCTAGGAGGAGGACAAAAAGGAGCACGGTCTCTGTCTAGATGCAAAAATGTATGGAAGTGGTGTCCTATGAGGTATGAGAGGTGGGATTAACCCATACGTAGGCTGCCATGGAGTCTGTCAGGAAACAGTGTATTTTGTAAGAGCAAATACTGCTAAATAAATATGATGTCGTTTTATTTTGGATGCACTCATATTTAAATTTTGGATGCACTCTTTTTTTTGTTAATATTTTTCTTAAAGTGGAGGTCCACCTTAAAAAATAAAATGACGGAGGGGCGCATGCGCGGCAAGATGGACGCTTGAGTTCTTAGCTCCGCTCCGTCCGGGACTTCTGCTTATCCCCGAGGGCCACAAACACCGCGATTCGCATTTTCTTTATCACCCCTCACACCGTGGAACCTTGGTGCATGCCGGCGAGGAAAAAAAAAGCACGGGGCATTGCTCAAAAGACCCTCACACAATATCTTCTCCGCTCACAGGAACAGTCCAGCATGGCTCAAGATGGCACCGACAGGAGAGGTCTCTCCCCGAGTCCCGCCACCTCTCCGCGTCCACCGCGTCCACCTTCCCTCACTCCCACAACTAACAGTGAGTACCCTGGCTCCCTCTCAAAAGCAGATCTAGAGGACAGCTTGGAAACTATGTACAACAGGCTTGCATCTAAATTCCAATCGGAACTGCATAAAACTTCTCATGCCCTGTCACAGGAAATCTCAGTCCTAGGAGCCAGAACAGAGAGGTTAGAGACTAAGCATGATGAGTTGGCTATTGCTCATAATGACCTTAGCCGGGAGCATGAAGCACTATCCTCGGCATTCAAGTTGATGCAAACCCAGATCGAAGACCTTGACAACAGAAACAGGCGCAATAATCTGCGCCTCTGTGGAATTCCTGAGGCTGAGTCTAAGCTCATTCCTGTGGTGATAAGATTGTTTAAATCCCTTCTCCCTGAATATGATTCCAACATGTTCAAATGCGATCGTATTCACAGAGCTCTTCATCCCAAACCTCCAGAGGACAAGCCCCCTAGGGATGTCATCCTTTGCATGAAGGACTTTCTCATTAAGGAAGACATATTGAGAGCCGCCCGCAACAAACAGAGGATAACCCTGGATGACCATTATATCCAGATTTTCCCAGATATTGCTCCGGCAACTTTGGAGAGAAGAAGGAACCTGAAGGAGATCACTACTGTATTGCAAACAGCCCGTATCAGATACAGGTGGGAATTCCCGTTTCGCCTTGTGATCCCCCATAATGGCACGACTTACTCCGCCACCACTGTCTTGGAAGGCCAAGAGATCCTGGTTAAGCTTGGCCTTTTGGATGCCGCTGCGATTCGCAGGCTACCCTCCACTCCCAGAGCTACACCTATATGGCAAACACCCCCGACCAGAAGGGATAGACGGAGGATCCGGTATGATGTTGGAGACCGTGTGAAAGATAGCCCTCGTTAACGGTTCCTTATTCTGGCTCATCTCAAGGTTTTGTATGCGGCTAGCATAGACTCCCCAGAGGATAATCACACCCTGTTTTTTTTCAAGAGATACTTCTTTTTTTTTTTTACTGTTTTCTGCTCACCCCTCTGGGTTTCTACATGTCCCCAGGAGCTGTGTCATGGCTCCCCCTCCCAGTGGTTGGTTGCTCCTCTGGTGGGTGATCCCTCCTCTACAAAAAAGAGTCCCCAGCCAAGAAGCAGAGAGGATTCACAGCAGAAATATCCCAGTTGAAGTCCATTCGAGACGTAACGCGTAGGAAATCGGAAGTGACGTTCCTATCATTCATCGATCCGTCTAGTTGTGTGTGCCTGTTTATTCGCTCCTGTTTGTGAGTAGATATAGTTTGTTTTACAAATAAATCGTTCATTTTAAAACTACTACACTATGGAGGATATCTTTTACCTGTTATTTTGAGCATTGTTGGTCGACTAAAACTACAAGGAAGAGCGGCACTGTCAGAAGTCCCAGTCACAGCCCATCTGATCCCCCGGAATTTCCCCTGCAAATTTACTTTCTCGCTGTAGCCTTACAGCTGTGAGGTAATTATTTAGGATTATCCACATTAACACGGGATACCGCTTGGAGGAGAGCTACTTTGGCACATTTGCACTTTATGCTTGGTTGTGAAATCACATTTTAGATCTGCACGATTGGACTGTGTATGGGACACTATCGAGATTCACTATTTGTCGCTACTATTTTTTTGCTATTTTTATTTCCTTTTTACTAAGGATTATACTGTTGGTTTTTATGTTTTTTGCACTTTTAAACCATTCATAGATTTTTTTGGACTATTTGCTACACTAAGTTATTGATATATAATGTTTGTAGTTTTATTTTAGATGTTTGACTTTCCCTTTTTGTGTTTTATCTTAGAAGATTCACTTTATTTTATATAGCTATTACAATTCACTTTTTGCACTGTATAGCTGGAGCCCCCCCGTTTTTTACTGTATAGACACTGGTATGATGCACTATTAATATATTTTTATATCAGATGTTCATTTCCATGCACTTTTACAGTACCACACACTTTGCACTTGTTTTTTGATATTTTGTGAAGGATTGACAGTCACTTTTTATCACATAAGTTTATTGTTTATTTTTCTTTTGATATTTAAGGAAGCGCAACACACCCCCCCTCTGTTTGATCCCTACCATTGCGCAACCCTACTGGGCACGAGACCTAGTTGTCTCGGTATATGACTTTTTCTCTGGTGTGGGAACTCTCTCCCACAGGTAACCACATCTGTCACTAATATTGATCCCCAAGTCTATGTTAGAGGCTGGGATCGTTTTTTCAAGTGTTAGTTTTATTTTTCTATGTTTTCTTGTTCTTTTTTATGTTGGTCGATCATTCTTTAAATCTTATGATTCTACTACAGTATGTGTTTATTTCATGTTCTGGTTCTGTGATCTACTCCTACCCTCAATGTTACTGCTTGGTCCACTATTTCTATGGACCTTAGTGAATGGTGTAGAGACTCCCCTGTCGTTTTCGGATTTAATGGAGGTGTATTTGCTTATTACTCCCTTCCCCTCTCCCTTCATCAGATCTGATCCCCCAACTGTCTACGCGTTACCTTATACACCATGGCAATAACATGTATTTCACACAATGTTAAAGGATTTAACTCCCCCTCCAAACGGCATAAAGCCTTTACCTTTTATAAACAGCTTGGAGCTAAAATCCTCCTTCTCCAAGAAACACATTTCTCCCGCTCCTCCCATCCCAAATTTTTCCATAAAAATTTCCCTCAAGCCTTTTACTCACTCCACTCGTCCAAGACCAGGGGTGCCGCCATACTTCTCCACTCCTCCCTCCCGATGGAGGTTAAGCAAATGTTCAGGGATCCTGAAAGTCGTTATATGATTGGGAAAGGGATTCTCCACAACAGGGAACTTACTATTACTAGTGTTTATGCACCCAATGACGGTCCAGCAGCCTTTTTTAGGTCATTTTTTGAGAAGCTAGCACAATACCACTCCCCCCATATGATCATAGGTGGAGATTTTAACTCAGTAGCTAACGCCACTCTGGACCGCTCATCAACTACGGTTGCATCTAGAGCGTTCCCAAAATCTCTCACCAGTGGCTTACAGGATTTTCAACTCACTGACACCTGGAGGGCACATAACGTGGGTTGCAGGGAATTCACCTTTTTCTCCCATCCTCATAACAGTTATGCGAGATTGGACTACATATACACATCCCCAATCATACTTGCCAATTCTTTAGACGCCTCCATCCATCCATGTGTATGGTCTGACCATCAGGTTACGTCCTTCACCACGGGGGTTTATCAGACTTGCCCCTACACTCCACTCCTGGAGATTGAATGAATCCATTCTCTCAGACCCAGTGGTAGATTCCCAATTAGCTCAATCTATGGAGGACTATTTTTCTCTTAATGCCCAACCAGATATACAGCCCTCACTTCTCTGGACGGCGCATAAAGCCATCATCAGAGGGAAGATTATTAGTATTTCTGCTGCCCGTAACAAGTCCAACAGACTTAGAATAGTGGAGTTAACCAGGGAACTCGATAATTTATATAAAAATACGTCTCTATTACACTTAGATTCCACAAGGCACTCCATAGAACAAAAGCGCTTAGAACTGGACTCCCTCTTATCATCTAAGGTTGAAAAGGCACTCCGTTGGTCTAAGGCCCGTTATTTACTGTTTAATAACTCAGCATCGACAATTTTAGCAAGAAGGTTGTCAAACTCGATTCGCCCCCCTCATTTATACAGGCTGTCTAATAAGAACGGATTAGTGTCCTCACACCCCAAGGAGGTACTCAAAATCTTCGAGAAATTTTACACCAAACTCTTAGCGTCTCCCCACACTCCCCCTTCCCCAGAGGACTTAACATGGCTCCATGACATCCCAGTCCCGACTCTTTCCACCTCACAACTAGACGAACTTAACGCCCCTATCACAATTCCTGAAATCTTAGGTGTAATCAAATCACTAAAAACAGGTTCTGCCCCGGGCCCTGGTGGCTTTTCGGCCCTATATTACAAAAAATACTCCATGATCCTGGTCTCTAGAATGGTGCACCTTTTTAACTCAGTCCTACTTGGCAATAGCTTCCCTGAAGAAATGTTGTTGGCCAACATGTCCCTAATCCCAAAACCAAATAAGAATCATAATCTGCCCCAAAATTTTAGGCCTATCTCGGTTATAAATAATGACATAAAAATATTTAGTAGAGTTTTAGCTGACAGACTGGCAAAGTTTATCCCCTCCTTGATATCCCCCTTCCAATCAGGGTTCATCCCACATCGCTTAATCACGGACAACATTCGCTTAGCGACTGATATCATCCAAGATGCTAACCTATTTTCCCGCAAGCTTCTTTTGCTAAGCCTAGACATACAAAAGGCGTTTGATAGTGTCACATGGAATTATATCAACGCTCTTCTGCCTCGCATGGGCTTTCATGGAGAGTTCCTTGTAGGTTTCCAGGCCCTTTACTGTAACCCTATGACCCGTATTAAACTCCCAGGTTGTTGCTCTGAGTTTTTCCCAATAGGTAGAGGCACTAGACAAGGTTGCCCCCTTTCCCCCTTAATTTTTGCTTTAGCCCTTGAACCCCTTGCGATTGCCCTTTTGAGACATCCTGATGTCACTGGTTACACTAAGGGTGAAGAAATGTACAAATTTTGCATGTATGCAGATGACGTTTTGATGTTCATAACTAATCCCCATGTTTCGCTCCCCAACCTTTTCATGACGCTGTCGAGTTTCGCGAAGGTCTCTGGTCTCTCCATCCATGTCTCCAAATCGGTTGTGGGTTTTGCTCCCACTGACGTGACCCTTATTAAACAAAATTACTCCTTTACGTGGGCCACTTCACACATACCCTACTTAGGAGTGGGACTGCCCGGAGACTTTTGCGACCTCTTTAGGGTTAATTACCCCCCATTGATTACGAAACTAAAAAATACACTTAAGAGTTGGCGTCCTTTACATATTCCCTTTATAGGGAGGATCACTGCCTTTAAAATGGTCATCCTTCCCAGGTTATTATAACTGTTTCGCTCCCTACCAGTCAAACTTTCTAAATCCTTTCTCCTCAACCTCCAGTCCCATTTTAATAAATTTATTTGGAGTGATAGGTTGCCTAGGTTTGCTAAGGGAGTCTTATACAGTTCTATGAGAAGTGGAGGCCTAGGGGTTCCCCATATTTGGTTGTATTATCTTGCTTGCCGATTTACGCAACAAGCACAGTGGTCAATCCTTAACTCAAGAGTACCTTGGATACGATTTGAGAGTGATAACACCCTTTTATCTCCCTGGCCTTATGTGGTCAACACATCAACCTCACTCAACATTACGTACACTTAATAATATAGTTGCAGATAGTTTACTATTATGGCACAGCTCCAAAAGCAAATACAACCTCACTTCTGGGAGCTCTATGGGCGCCTCCTACCTGGGCGATCCTAGATTCCCCCCAGCTTATTTCCATCCTGTGACTTTCCGATTGTGGGTTCAATACAAACTTACCCAGTTAAAGGACTTTGTGACAGGTTCTGATTTCATCCCTTTCTTGGTATTACAGACCCAGCACCAACTCCCTGATGGGGAATATTTTAGATACCTGCAAATCCGTCACTTCTTCCTCTCCCGTTACAGACTTCGGTCCCCAGTTCATCTTACCATTTTTGAGGATTTATGCTTTAACTTCCCACGCCAAAAAGGCCTGATTTCCCTGATCTACAAAGCCCTTGAGGGACTTACAGATGTCCAGACTCTGAATTATAGATCACAATGGGAACGGAAGCTGGAACTGGGAACCGATGTTATAGATTGGGAGGAAGGATGGAATAATATGTGTAAATGCACCAGATCCTTAACAATTAGGGAAACTGCCATTAAAGTAATTACCAGATGGTATTACACCCGGTACGTTTGCACAAAATTTATGTTCATACATCCCCTAGCTGTTTTAGAGGTTGCAATCACCTGGGCACCTTTGTTCACATTTTTTGGGACTGTGAGTTGATTCGTCCAGTTTGGCTGGAGGTGTTGAGAATGATGGACAAGCTCGCTGGCTGTGCGTTGTCCCTTACCTATCAACACTGTCTTCTCTTCCAAACCCAGTCTGACACCCCTAAACCCCTAGTAAGGCTAGTTCATTCCATCTGTGTCTCTATGCTATGGACTATAGCCCTACACTGGAAGTCCCCGTCGGTCCCATTATCTCAGGTTCTCTCACGCACGGATCATATGATGCTGACTGAAAAGATTTTCCATACTCTGCATGACACAACCCATATATATGACCTAAAGTGCAATCCATGTTTCCTATTCCGATTACAAAAATGATCACACCTCAGGTTTTTTCTTTTGGTTATTTGACTTTTCTTTAGTCTTTTCTCCTTTCTTTCTCAGCATTTTCTTTTCTTATACATTACAAATATGAATGTCAGGACATTGATTATTTTCTCTTTCTCTCTCTAGCAATCTTTGGTTGGATGTAAGAACTATACTAAAGTTTGTTTTTCATTGTATGGTCCCTAGAGTCATATGGTCTGTTTACCATTTTGTTATGATCTTGTCATCCAACTGCTTGTGATATATATGTCATCTGATCCTTTTTGCTGACATTGTTTTCTATTTATCGCTTTAATAAACTTTTTTGAAAAAAAAAAAAAAAAAAATGACATACAAATGCAACAAAAAAATGGAAAATAAATAATTGTTTTTTTACTCACCAGAAATGCCTGTTGCTAGGCAGATCGTCCTAATCTGCCACTTGCTATTCCACAGTGAACTTCAGTCTTCTCCTCCTTGCATTGATTTCTGGGAAATTTGGGCACGGTGTCTTCTGGGACCTGTGTGTCACAGAAGATAGCCGCCCATTCGGAAATCACCCGGGGACTCACGCATGCGCAGTCTGAAACGGGCAGTCAAGCCGCAAGGCTCCACTGCCTGTTTCCCTTAGTGAGGATGGCGGCACCGGCACGCGATGTGAGGGACAAATCGCCCAACATCGCAGGTGCCCTTCACAGGTAAGTGTCCTTATTAAAAGTCAGCAGCTACAGTGTTTGTAGCTGCTGACTTTTAAATTATTATTTTTTTTTACAGCTGGAACACTGTTTTAAGCAGAGCTTTAGTCAAAAAGAAAATAATTTTTTTTAAATAAAATAATAAAAATTACACGTTGCAATACCAAACCTTCAGTCTGGCCTCGTTACTTCTTTTACACCACCCATCCTTCCTGGGTTAGAAGGTAGCCAACATTGTTCAACTCACTTTCTCTAAACCCAGGCCATCTTGGACAACCAACCCTTCAGCCTGTGAAATTAAGCAGCACAGCAGCTATCTCAACTAATCTATTGGGGTACATTCACATTCTACCAGCATGCAGCTTGTCAACATGTGAACTGATTGGCTCCATGTGCTGCTTTTTCCTCTCCCATTCAGGGACTTACACTGCAGGCATTTACAAAATAAATTTAATGATATCTTAGTGTATGTGTTAATGAATACAGGTCTACATTGTGTGTCAGTTCTGCCTAGAATTCAGCTGTATATATGCCTGTAAAACAAAATAATATATATTTTTCAAATCTTACTACAGATTAACTAAAAATCTGATGTCTGTGAATATATTTGTAAAGAGTTGGCCAATATGGGGCCCGACACCTTAAATTTGGAACATATTCTTTAACTTAAATGTAGGGATTCGATTTGAGTTTATTGCTACCATGGGTTTGAGATGACCCGGTGGGTTTGAGATGCAAGGAGATTTGCCTGAGATTTTGTTTTTGCAATGCAGACTTAAAAGGACCACCATAAAAGGGGGTAAGGGGCAGGCATAATGTCAGTGAACTGAAGGCTGTTTTAGGGAAATCTGACAAACCTCATAGGGTGGCATTAGGGTAATTTAGGAAACTATACTTACATTCTAATTGCTAGCTCTTTGGCAGCCAATCCCTTTGCTGCCTTTTTTTCTTATGATTGGGTGCTTATTTGTCTTTAATTTTCTCACTTGGAGCTGCTGTACCATCAATAACATTTTTTTTTGTTGCTCCAATTATAGCCTTAGGAAAATTGGGGTTTTGTTCCATGAGGTGGTATTTTGGGCTTATTTTTTTAATGTTCAAAAGGACATTATTTTCAGATATAAAAAAAACAACTTTTTTTTTCTTTTGCTGCACGACCTTCCTCTAAAAAAAAAAGTGGGTTTTCATTTTTTTACATTATATTTTTAGTCCTAAACGTGAGATTTTAACAACAAAATGTGCCCCATAGACAAGTGGATCACCTCTAAAGTTGGATGTGTGCTAGATTTCGAACAAGTTTGTGAATTGAACCCAGCATTTTCCCATCACTAATGTCATGTAATCCCTGTGCCCTTTTAAACCAAGGGATGAATGAAAGCCAAAGGAGAAAATACTTTGATAATGAAAAACAAATGTGTAAGACTGGATACTCTAACTTTTCAGAATGTCTGACAAGTAAACACAATAGGAATCATGAAAACAGATTGCAATGCTATTTGACATAATTATAGTCAATGCTGGAAACCATTGTGTGTCTATGAGATAGTAACAAGATAATCATCTAACAAAGCATTTGACATTACCATTTTGTGTTCCCATTATCACAGTGTGTTATCTGTTTTCCTGCATCTCTGAAAGTAATTGAAAAAGAACAATTAGATGATCTGAGTATTATAGATCAAGAACATTACTTTGTCTTTGTGAATCCATTGAGTCTCATCCACTAATACATCAAAAGCTATAGTATGCCTGAGAATACAATCCTTACTTTTATTCTATTATTTTTAGGGAGTGTGCTCTGCAATATTCAGTTTGTTCTGAACTATAATTATAGTGTGTAAGCTCCTGGCTCGAGCCATTGTGCTCACATATTCATTGTAATAATACTAGCTATGAGGCATTTAATTTAGTGTAAAAAGTAACAATGAATAAGCCGTGACTCACCGCTTTTACCTTATTTAAACTACTATACCAATATGCCAACGAGATAGGTGGATTTTAAAAAATTTCTCTGAATACAGCTTTCAAATTCACTGCTATGTAGCTTCAAATTGCTTTTTATATTATATCAAATGGAAATACTAATGTATACTTGATTAGTAATGCTTAACAAGACTTTTTTTTTTTTATCTGGCCACATATTTGGCTGTTCTCTTTTACTAGATAAGATTCATTGGATATGAATAGGACATTAATGTAAGCTGCATATGCTATTAGGTGTGTGCATCTCTGTAGGTACCGTGTTTCCCCCAAAATAAAACGTTCATATTAATTTTTGCTACAAAAAACACACTAGGGCTTATTTTCAGGGGATGTCTTATTTAATTACGCCACTAAAGTGGTTGTAACCCTAAAAAAAATCAGTTCCTTAACCATTATTTGCAGTTAAAAACACAGCTAATTTTACTAAATTCCTGCTAAATACCTACTAAATATAAAAGCTTAACCTGTGTTGAGTTAATAAATAACAAATATTTGTAAATTTTAATTTGCGCCTTTTTGCAAAATGGTGAAAATCAAACGTACCCAAACATTTCCCAAAATCTGGAGGTTTTTATATTTTCACTTATAGCTTTCAGAGTTTGTAAAAGACCCTCCAAACCATATATTTTCTGAAAGCGCATGATCAGTAGAATAAAAAAAAAAGGTGATACTGATTTTTGGGCACATGTTTATCAAATCATTATTTTCACAGAAAAACCCCACTAAAATCCTTATTTGCACACATAAACACAATATAACTTACGTAATTCCTGTAAATCCCTACTAAGGCCTCATTAAGTGGGGTGTGCTAAAGCGTGCGGCCATATAGGGCCATGCTTACCTGCATGGGGATGCATAGGTATTCTGCATCCCTGTGCAGGCAGTGCTTTTCATGTCAATTGGGACGAGTTGTGAGTTCAGGGACATGCACCCACACAGATGTCAAGTTGGGAGCAGTGGCTGTGCCCTTGCAGCTGCTGTCTCTATTGAAATGAATAGGCCTGGCTGCAAAGGGATGCACGGAACACCTGTGTATCCCTCTGCAAGTAAACATGTCCCTGTAGTAGTATGCCCCACGTGAACAAGGCCTTAGGCTTGGGGGGTGGCAAAAATGCACAATTGAGCTGCGTTTCTGCCACCCACCAACCACACCCCTCAGGATGCAATAGGCAGCGGACAGAGGTGTTTACATACTGGGACTGCGATGCTTTGTGCCATTGGCAAAGTTGACCTGAATTGTAGCGATACCGACTGCCGAACGCTGCACATTCAAATGAATGGGGGAGCGCTGCAAATGCATGCAGCCTGTGCCCACCATGCAGTATTTGTCTATCAATGCAGCCTGTGTTCACCATGCAGCCTGTGCCCTACAATGCAGCCTGTTCCCACTATGAAGCCTGTGCCCACCATGCAGCCTGCCTTAGCTGCGGAAGAGAGGAGAGGAACAGGAGAACCACCTGGATGATCAGAGCGCAGGGAACACTGCGGTAACAGCTTTTATTTCAATAGCTGTGTTCCCTGCCGCTTGCAGTCACATACAGCCCCCTCTCCTGGCCAGGGAACTTTGATAGACAGATCAGACATCCCGGGATTGGACAAGTAATCTGTCTATCAAAGTCCAGAGACTAGGAGGAGCGGCTGGGAACACAGCAATTGAAATAAAATCTGTTAACGCTGTGTTCCCTGCGCTCTGATCATCCGGATGGCTCTCCTCTCTCTTCCCCTGTGGGATCGCTGAGAGAAGGACTCCCACATTCAACCCTACCTGCTGGCAGTGCTCACCACTCCCAGGCAGCCATAGCTCGCCAGCCTTCAAATTCCACTCAAATTGCAAATTGCGAGCAGGCGAGTGGAATTTGTGAAGGCTAATCTATATACACAGTCTAGTACAGTGATGGCGAACCTTGACACCCCAGATGTTTTGGAACTACATTTCCTATGATGCTCAACTACACTGCAGAGTGCATGAGCATCATGGAAAATGTAGTTCCAAAACATCTGGGGTGCCAAGGTTCGCCATCACTGGTCTAGTATACAGTGCCTTGCAAAAGTATTCGGCCCCCTTGAACTTTTCAACCTTTTGCCACATTTCAGGCTTCAAACATAAAGATATAACATTTTTCTTTTTTGTGAAGAATCACCAACAAGTGGGACACAATTGTGAAGTGGAACGAAATCTATTGGATATTTTAAACTTTTTTAGCAAAAAAAAAAACTGAAAGGTGGTGCGTGCAAAATTATTCGGCCCCTTTACTTTCAGTGCAGCAAACTCACTCCAGAAGTTCAGCGAGGATCTCTGATCCAATGTTGTCCTAAATGACTGATGGTGATAAATAGAATCCACCTGTGTGTAATCAAGTCTCTGTATAAATGCACCTGCCCTGTGATAGTCTCAAGGTTCTGTTGAAAGCACAGAGAGCATCATGAAGACCAAGGAACACACCAGGCAGGTCCATAATACTGTTGTGGAGAAGTTTAAATCCGGATTTGGATACAAAAAGATTTCACAAGCTTTAAACATCCCAAGGAGCACTGTGCAAGCGATCATTTTGAAATGGAAGGAGTATCAGACCACTGCAAATCTACCAAGACCTGGCTGTCCCTCTAAACTTTCAGCTCAGACAAGGAGAAGACTGATCAGAGATGCAGCCAAGAGGCCCATGATCACTCTGGATGAACTGCAGAGAACTACAGCTGAGGTGGGAGAGTCTGTCCATAGGACAACAATCAGTCGTACACTGCACAAATCTGGCCTTTATGGAAGAGTGGCAAGAAGAAAGCCATTTCTCAAAGATATCCATAAAAAGTCTCGTCTAAAGTTTGCCACAATCCACCTGGGAGACACCAAACATGTGGAAGAAGGTGCTCTGGTCAGATGAAACCAAAATCGAACTTTTCGCCCTCAATGCAAAACGATATGTTTGGCGTAAAAGCAACACAGCTCATCACCCTCAACACACCATCCCCACTGTCAAACATGGTGGTGGCAGCATCATGGTTTGGGCCTGCTTTTCTTCAGCAGGGATAGGGAAGATGGTTAAAATTGAGGGGAAGATGGATACAGCCAAATACAGGACCATTCTGGATAAAAACCTGTTGGAGTCTGCAAAAGACCTGAAACTGGGATGGAGATTTATCTTCCAACAAGACAATGATCCCAAACATACAGCAAAATCTACAAAGGAATGGTTCATAAATAAACGTATCCAGGTGTTAGAATGGCTAAGTCAAAGTCCAGACCTGAATCCAATCGAGAATCTGTGGAAAGAGCTGAAAACTGCTGTTCACAAATGCTCTCCATCCAACCTCACTGAGCTCGAGCTGTTTTGCAAGGAAGAATGGGCAAGAATTTCAGTCTCTCGATGTGCAAAACTGATAGAGACATACCCCAAGCGACTTGCAGCTGTAATCGCAGCAAAAGGTGGCTCTACAAAGTATTAACGCAAGGGGGCCGAATAATTTTGCACACCCCACTTTTCATTTTTTATTAGTTAAAAAAGTTTCAAAAATCCAATAGATTCCGTTCCACTTCACAATTGTGTCCCACTTGTTGGTGATTCTTCACAAAAAATTTAAATTTTATATCTTTATGTTTAAAGCCTGAAATGTGGCAAAAGGTTAAAAAGTTCAAGGGGGCCAAATACTTTCGCAAGGCACTATATATATATATATATATATATATATATATATTATATTCAGTGTAGACTATATATTCAGTGTAAATTCTATATACAGTGGGTGCAGGCAGTGTATTCATATATATAGACGCCTCTGCATTCAGTGTATACTCTGTATACACAGTCAGTGTAGGCAGTGTCTGTCCACAGACTCTGTTGATAGGCTCACATTTCTAAAAATGAATCAGTCCTGGATCAGCAGCTATCGAGCCCCTGATACTGATGTAACTGATTGAATTTGCTATGGATCTGGGATCCATTGAAGATTGCCCATGCTGCCTATCCTATTCCTCCTGAATCTTGATGATGCTATCTTCCAACAATATTTTTGGTTTAGGGCACCACCAACACCCAAGGCCCAATTTTTCTGCACCTGTTTGACTGAGGCATGTAATAAAATTTTGAAAAACAGTAGGACCCGTTTCTGTGCCCAACAAGAGTAACTGTGAGGTCTTACAGTGTTCTGGCACCACCAACACCCAAGGCCCAGGTTTTCTGCCCTTGTTTAACAGGGAATTTAATTACATTTTTTTAAATTATATTTAACAGCAACACCATACCAGACCCTTATCTGAGGAAGCAGCCTGCAGCTATGAGCCATTTTACGTTCAATAGTTTTTATTAAAAGTTGTAGTAGTACAAGAAACAAAGGAACAAAAGAAAAGATAAGCGAGATATCAATAGTACAGTCAGTAGTAAAGTAATACACCGTGTGTCCAGAAACTGTACAAAATAATACAGGGTTGTTTGTAATGTACAATTATGACAAAAAGGAGAATGAATATCAATACTCAGGGAATATCCTCCCACCAGACACCCCAAATGGGATCTTGCTGTGTACCGGAGCAAGGATCAGCTTCAGAGCATCATAATAATGAAAACGCAATATGAAGGTTTTCCCCGAGAATGCAGACAAGCATTATGGGTCAAATGTGACCAACTTTAAAGAAAAAGACAAACAAAAACAAAAACATGTATAATGCTCAACTTAGTTGGGATGCAGCAAATGCAAGAGCAAACAATAGTTATCATATGAATACCTGGAACCGGGTAAGTGGTGGGCGTATTAGAGTATGAGTATGGTAGCAGGTGAGAAGTCCTAAAGCATAAACAAAAACAAAAACAATTTGGGGGGGGAGAGGGGGGGAGAGGGTGGATGGAAAGGAGGAAGGGTTTGGGGAGGTGAAAGATGAAGTAGTAAGAGAGCAATTTAGTGAGCCCATACTGGAGTAGGAGTATTAGATGAGTAGGGGATGGGATTTGTCAAACCATTGTAACCAAGCTTCCCACAGTTTTATGGTTTTGGGCAGGTGGCCCTCAGCAGTGGCGTACATGCGTTCATACATTCCGTGTAGATGTGTTGTTCTCACAACTTCAGCACAGGAAGGTGCGTCAAGGGATTTCCAATTTCGGGTCAAAGTCAATTTTGCTGCTAAGCAGATGTGTGTTACTATGCATCTAAGATCATGTGGGAATTGTTCGATGCCAATGTTGAATAAAGCTAGAGCTGGATCAAGTGGGGTAACAATGTGGGTGACTGCCGATATAAGATTGAAAATGGCTGCCCAAAAGGGAACCAGTTTAGGGCAGGACCAGAAGGTATGATAGAGGGTTCCTGGGAGGCCACAGCACCTCCAGCAGGCAGAATTTGCGTTCTCAAAATATTTATGTAGAAGGTTTGGGGTAAGGTACCATCTGAGATTAATTTTATAAGTGAGTTCCCAAAGATTGGCCGACTTGGTCGCAGAATAGACAGCTTTTATGGCGAGCGACCATTGTTGTGGTGAGTAAGAAATTCCAGTTTCAAGTTCCCATTTCACCAGAGGGGGTAGTTTAGCGAAGATCATTTTATCATTAAGTGTGGTATAGAACAAAGAGATACCCTTAGCTGTAACAACCTTACCCGATATGTATTGCCAAGTTGTTTTTGGAATACTCACATGTAGATGGGGATTTTGTAAAAGGCAGTGAGCGATTTGAAAGTATTTAAAGTAATCGCGAGGGGAAAGATTAAATTCCTGTTGGAGAGACGTAAAGGATTTGAGGAGTCCAGAATCATAAAGGTCTGCTACATGTGTAATCCCATTGGTTTTCCAAGAATGGAGACGCAGATCGGAGATCAGTAGTCCAATAATATCTATTGGAAGGGGAATTTTACAGTTGGTGATGTTTGATTTTGTGTGGGTAATCAAGTATTTGAATGCTAACACTGATGCTACTATAGATGGGGAAAGGTGAGTACAAGTTGCCTTCAATTTAGGCACTGAGAGGAGCCACAATCCCAGATTGCTACCAGGTATTTGGCAGGATTCTATGGAACTCCACTGATTGGAAGGATCAGGATTGAACCAGGCTCTAATTTGAGCCAGTATAGCTGCATTGTAATAGTCTCTAATATTAATATATCCCATGCCTCCTACCTGTTTGTGTTTTATTAGGGAGTGGTGTGCTATTCTAACCCTTTTTCCTTGCCACACAAATCTTCTGAGGAGTGATTGAATTTGCGTGTGGAAGGATGAAGGTATGGGGATCGGGAGTGCTCTAAATAAATACAAGAGTTGAGGAAGATGAATCATTTTAAACGCTGCTAATTTACCCGAACTTGTGAGCATCAGTCTAGACATTTTATCTAGTTCTAGTGATAGTTTATTAAGAAAAGGGACGAAGTTGGTTTTGAATAGATTTTTAGGGTGAGAAGTAAGAGTGATACCTAAGTAACTCAGAGAGTGTATAGACCACGTATATTGATACTGGTTCTTCAGGAACAGAGATTGGCATTCCGGTATGAACAGGGGGAGGACATAGGATTTAGAAATATTCACTTTGTAATAAGAAACAAGACTGAATTCATCAAGTGTTTGTTGTACCGAGGCCAGGGAAACTGTAGGATGTCAAAGAGAAAATAACATCATCAGCAAAGAGGCTGATTTTGTGATCTGTGTTGCCAATGTTGATACCAAAAATGGTGGGGTGGGACCTAATTTTAGCAGCCAGGGGTTCGATCAGTAGGTCAAAGATCAGGGGCGACAAGGGGCAGCCTTGGCGAGTGCCGTTGAAAATTTGAAATGGCGTCGATAACATGGACGAGCAGTAAACTTGGGCCGAGGGAGTAGAATAAAGGGCTAGGATGGCTGAGAGAATATGGTACTGAAATCCAAATTTCTCTAGGGTCAATTTTAAGTAATGCCAGTGGACCCTATCGAACGCCTTCTCCGCATCCAATGACAGAAGCAGAGAAGGCGTTCGATGGGCCACCGCGTGATGGATAAGATTGATCATCCGTCGTGTAGCATCTGAGGTTTGGCGCCCTTTAATAAATCCAGACTGGTCAGGATGAATCAACATTGGCAAGACGTCGATCAATCGTTTAGCTATAACTTTAGCATAAAGTTTCACATCGTGATTCAATAATGAAATAGGGCGGAAGTTTTGAGTTAAGTTTGGTTCCTTCCCTGGCTTCCGTATAGTCACTATTAATGCTCTAAGCATCTCTTGAGGAAAGGAGGCAGAGGAGGCAGCAGAGTTGAACAGCGGTGTCATGTGCTCAGTGAGAATGGAGCTGAATTGCTTATAATATTCTCCCACAAAACCGTCAGGGCCGGGCGTTTTACCATTGGGTAACGTTAATATGGCAGATTGAATTTCTTTTTGTGTGAAAGGGATGTTTAATTCCTCCAGTTGTTGTGAAGTTAGGCTAGGGAGTTTCACAGAATCTAAGAATGTTTGTATCTGTGCGGGGGTGGGTTGGGCTAGATCAGGAGCGTTCTTCAAATTATATAGTTTGCCATAATAAGCGCTAAAGGCATTAGCGATATCTTGTGGGTTTTGTAATTTAGAGTTAGAGTCAGGATGATGGATATAAGGAATGGGACGTCTAGTGAGAGGTCCCTTAATCTGGTGGGAGAGTAATTTGCCAGATTTATTACCTGCAGCGTAAAAATTCATTTTGTGTCTTCGCTGACACAATGGTCATGTTTTTCTAAAAGAAGAGCCCTAAGTTCTAATCGTAATGAAATTAATTCTGATTTGAGTACTTGGGTGGGATGGGATTTATTGAGCAAATCAGTATTTTGAATGCGCATGAGAAGTGCGTCCATCTGCTGCCTCCTTCGCCTGTTATCTCTAGCTCCAAGTTGTATAAAGAGTCCCCGCATATATGCTTTATGCGAGGCCCATAGAATATGGGGATCTGCAACAGAGTCTTTGTTGTGGACAAAGAATGCTTCTAATTCGTTTTTCAGTGTTTGTGCATAGGGTTCAGATTGTAGAATTCTTGTATTCATTCTCCAGAGGTACGCTGCAGAATGCTTGATATGGTCTTCCACGGTAATGCTGACAGGGGAATGATCGGACCATGTGATCAGGTGTATGTTGGAGGAGGATACGGTTTGAAGGGTCCTGGAATCTGTCAAAAAGAGGTCGATGCGGGAATAAGAGTTATGACCTGGGGAGAAGTACGTATAGTCCCTTTCGTCTGCATGTTGACATCTCCAAACGTCCAGAAGACGTAGCTTATTCAGTAGAGGATTCAGTGCCAGCCTGCTTCTCCTGGGCTGGAAGGACGAATCTAGATCAGGATCAGGGGTGCTGTTAAAGTCTCCACACCATATTGTAGTGCCTTGTTTTTCTGCTTCTACTTTTTTATGTAGTTTTCATAAGAAACGAGATTGATGAGTATTGGCTGCGTAGACATTGACAAAAGTATAAGGAGCCCCATTGATGATACAGGATAGAATAATATACCGGCCTTCAGGGTCCTTGGTGCATTGAACCAGTTGAAACGCTAAAGAATTTTTAAAAGCAATAAGCACCCCTTTCTTTTTTTTAATTGCATTGGCTGTGAAAATAGTGTTGAAGTCTCTGTTGGTGCATGTAGGGGGATTACTCTGTTGGAAATGTGTTTCCTGTGCACATAGAATTTCACATTTGGTATGCTTGGCTAGTGCCCACAAGGATCTTCTCTTCGCAGGGTGATTTAGTCCCTTCGCATTAATTGTGACAATGGTGATAGGCATATGTAGAGCAGGTACGTCAAAAAGAGGAGAAAGGTATTACTTGAGAGAGCGTAGGGCTAGAGGCGACTGGGACTTCAGTGAGCAATGAGATATGGTTCAGTTGTTAGGCAAGTAGGTCGAGGCTCTCAAAGCGCTGTGTGAGGCAGAGATGCAGGAGGGGAAGTAGGAAAGAGGGGAAGGGTAAGAGCGTAGGGAAAGAACAAAAACCAAAAATGAAAAAGTACAAAAAGGTACAAACGAAACTCAGCGGTCCAAAAAATAACAATAGCAGTGGAATAATATGATTCGGAATGCTGCTTGGTAGATGACCGTAAACTGTAACAAGTGTTTCTAGTGAGGAGTTACCTCAGCGCCTCCGCGCGTAGAAACACTAAATAGGGGTAACGAGTCTTAAGACCGGGTGTGAATAGATGGCAACGCCAAACGGCAATTGTGAATCCTGGCCCCAAACCACATAACTAGTGGGAGGCATTTTTCTGGCTCCTTGGGGGCAGAGGTTGGGTTGAAAGAGAGCCTGTGTTACTTTGGTCCATGGGTGCTGCATCTGGGGCAGCAGGGATGATGTCCCATCTTTGTAGTAGGTGCAAACCTTGTTGCAGAGACGTTACTACGTGTTTTCTCCCTTCACGATGAATGGATAGTTTAGCAGGTGCTATCCATTGGTATTGAAGCTGATGATTACGGAGAGCTTTAGTTATTGTGTTTAATTGTCTCCGTCTGCTTAGGGTGTGCTGTGAAAGGTCAGCATAAATTTGGAGACGGGAGTACGGGTCTGGTAATGATTCCATTCCCCTCATTTTGTGCATAAACTGTTCCTTGATGTGATAGAAGTGCACCCTCAATATGACATCTCTAGGTATTGCATCTGGTAAGAACGCAGGTTTAGGTAGTCTGTGAATGCGATCTATGACCAGCTCAATATTTTTTGCCTCAGGAAGCACCATTTTGATAAGACCTTTAGCAAAGGCAGGTAGCTCAGTATTTTGGACAGATTCTGGGATCCCTCTAATTTTAAAGTTATTACGTCTGGCTCTGTCCTCTAAATCCGCCATTTTGTCTTTTATCCAAACAATTTCCTGAGATTGTGCTTCCTGAGTGTCAATAACATCGTTCACTGTGCCCGTAATGTCACTTACAGTAGCCTCCACGTGTGTGATTCTGTCATCCATTGCTCCTAACTTATGGCCAAAACTATGCATGAGGGAGAGCATGTCAGATTGCAAAGAGCTCCTCAGAGACATGAGCATGTCTTTTAAGGTAGAGTCTATTACAGCCTGTCCAGTAGTAGGAAATGCTGCTATGGCGTCAGGCTGGTGGTGCATCTGAGGGTAGGCCTGAGGCATCTCACTGATCTGAACCCTGCCCTGGGCCTGTTCCGTGTCATCCAGGCGCATTTTGGCCTTAGCTGGGCTGTGGGCTGTGGGAGTTCCCGGGGGAGAAAGAGAGTGTCCCGGTTTGCTTACCATCGGTTCCGAAGCGATGTGATAAGCGCCTCCTTCATTCGAACGGGATGCGGCCTCAGCCTGTGGAGATTGTAGATTCGGTTTGGCGCCATCTTGGTTCTTCCGCGCGGACGGCTGATACATATACGCCGTCAGTTTTCGGGGAAGCCGACTGTCCTTTCGTTTGAGCGACATCTCCGGGAGGTAGAGCGGACGTTCCCCCAAGTTGTCAGAAGCAAAAAGAACGGATTGGGGTCGCTGAAATGCCGCTTCAGAAGCCGTTCAGACGGAGAGCAATCTCCTCACGCAGCCATCTCAGTCACGCGCCGGCCACGCCCCCCCAGCTATGAGCCATTTTAAATGACATTTTTTCCTTTAGAAATGTTATTTTGCTGCTGCATGGTAAAACACACCAGAAAGATCTGCCACTTTACAGGCAGACTAAGGGGACTCCCCAGGCACGATATTTAAAGGAATATTTCATTTTTATTCTTTCACTTTAAGCATTATTAAAACCACTGCTCCTGAAAAAACTACAGTTTTTGCATTGATACATGTCCCCTGGGGAAGTACCTGGCTCCCCATACACTTTTTATGGCAATAACTTGCATATAAGCCTTTAAAATTAACACATTTGATTTTTCATGTTCGTGTCCCATAGACTTTAACGGTGTTCACATCTACGCACAAACTAAGTGATGAGTAAGCACGTCTGTGTGAAACGCGTCCACTGAGCACCTTTTTCTTTGGATTGATGTTTGTCACATTCACTTGATTTTATGCACTTTCAATAAATTCTTTTGATTTTACTTCCAGATGTGCCACCATTCTTCTTTGTTTCCATTGGATTTCCCTGGCTGTTGGCCAGGCAGGCACCCAGATCTCTTCAGCGGCTCATCACCAGATCTTCACAGGTGGCTTTGAGCGGTGTGTTCCCAGCTCTTTCTTTCAGCACAAACTTTTTGCCTGTTCGCATGTTCTGATGAAAACCGAACCGGGGGTGTTCGGCTCATCCCTAACAAGGAGTAATGTGCGGACCTGGCCAGCTGGAAGCAGTTCTATAGGTCTTTATGCCGTATGGACCTGTCAGTAAAAGCATTAAATTGTATTGTAGCTGAACTGTCTGCCCCCATGGTATAAATCGTTACGCAAACTGTTGATACTATATAAATCCTGTATAATAATAGTGATAATAATTTACCAACGGTAGCAGCATACAGATAAAAAAGGTAATGTTGATTAAAGTGATTGTGATTTTTTTTTTTTTTTTAAATAACAAACATATCAGCCAGCTATAGAAGTGAATGGCTGTACACTGCACCCTTGGTTTAGGTGCCAAAAAACAAAGAGAATTTGACACTATTATTATTATATTACATTAGGCTCTCACAGGGCGTGTGCATGAGACCTTATAGGAAAAAACACACACACACACACACACACACACACACACACACACACACACACACACACACACACACGTAATATTTTGTATTCACCAGATTAGCCAAATATAAAAAAAAATGCAGAAATAAAAAAATGCAATCTCTTATAATTTAATCGGAATTACATTTTTAATGCTTGGTAATATTTGGAAAACATTCTACATATGAAATAGATTAACTAAGGAGATAATTATTCATAGTTAAATTCTACAAAACCTGATCATTATTAATAATGCACGGCTTATTAACTTCACTTACAAACATCATGCCCTGAAAGACTGGTGTCTGATAGATAGTCTGACATGCAGAACTTTGATTGAAAATTACTGTGTTATCTTCACCTTGCCAAGCTGAATTAGCTCAGCCTAGAAATGACTGGTGATCCTTCTTCCCATTAATTTGTTTCCTTAGCTGATGGAGCTTAACGGTAGGAAAACACAGAGCAATTTTCTAATAAAGTGCCGTGGCTGAGTAAGTTTTTCAAATTTAACTTGCTGACCTAAAGGGTAACTCCACTTTTATGGGAAGAAAATAGCAATTAAAAACAATATAGCATATACAGTTGCTACACAAGTCATAATTTAATAGACTGTTATTAAAAATTACCTTTCCTTTTCAGTCTGCAGTGCTGTAATTTTCTGTAAAATACAAACCAATACAGCAGCTCGCAGGCATTCTTTACACAGATGGTGTACAAAACGCCTACCAAAAATGTAATTTCCAGCTTTAGGGACTGGATTACTGATTTCTGCAGAAGTCTGCACTAAGATACAAGTCTGGTTTTGGGCATCCTCTTCAACAAAAATGTACTTTTAAAAAGGAAACGATGTCTAAAGGGATGCCAGACCGTGACACTTTCCTCATTAGAGCCTTGCAGGTGCAGCAGCTGATTGATATTCATAAAACCACTCCAGTACAGATTCATTTTGCACATCGTTATAAATAAACAGCTATTTCTTCAGAATAACAAAAGGTATGTATCTGTAGCAAAGTTTGTTAAAATTCCTGAAATGTACATAGATCACCCAGAGGGGAATGCTTTTTTCTTGACAAAAGTGAAGCTACTCTTTAACTACTGGCCGTCAACTGACAGCCAGGCAGTGCAGCTCTTGTGGCGGGAGGGCGTCATATGACACCCTCCCATTTAAACAGGGAATGCACACGATCATGCGTGCGCATCCCTGTTCCTTCAGTGGCGGCTTGTCACGGAGACACCGCTCGCCACGAGGAGGGTGAACAGCCATTGGGTATGGCTGTTTACCAAGTGATCGGCCGTGATGAAGTCACAGCCAATCACAGATGGTTACACCCCCACTGTGCGCGGCGCGCGATCGTGAGCGCACTGCGCCTGCACGTCACTGGCGGGGTGTTCCAGGGAACACTGCTTGTCACCGACGCTGGTAAACAGCCATTGGCCGGCTGTTTACCCACGTGTGAGATCGTTTCACAGCCGATGACTAAATGTAAACAAACCACGGTAACGAGATGTTACCGGGTTCTCCTCCTCACACTCTAATCGTGTGTGAGGAGGAGATTGCGGTAACATCTCGTTACTGCTTACAGTGTACACACCAATCACACTGATTGCCCCCCCTCCAATAAAGAGGACCTGTTACCACCCATCATAGTACCTGTCACTCACAGTCCATCAGTGTATCTGTCACAGTCCATCAGAGTACCCGAGTACCTGTCACAGCCCATCAGAGTACCCGAGTACCAGTCACAGTCCATCCGAGTACCCGAGTACCTGTCACAGCCCATCAAAGTACCTGAGTATCTGTCATAGCCCACCAGAGTACCTGAATACCTGTCCCAGCCCATCAGAGTACCTGAGTACCTGTCCCAGCCCATCAGAGTACCCGAGTACCTGTCTCAGTCCATCTGAGTACCCCAGTACCTGTCCCAGTCCATCTGAGTACCCAAGTACCTGTCCCAGTCCATCTGAGTCCCCAAGTACCTGTCACAGTTCATCTGAGTACCTGTCACAGTTCATCTGAGTACCTGTCACAGTTCATCTGAGTACCTGAATACCTGTCACAGTTCATCTGAGTACCTGAATACCTGTCACAGTCCATATGAGTACCTGAGTACCTATCACCGCCCTTCAGAGTACCCAAATACCAGTCACCATGCCATCAGAGAACCTGTCACCAGGCCATCAGCGTACCAGAGTACCTGTCACCAGGCCATCATAGTACCCGAGTACCTGTCACCAGGCCATCAGAGTACCCGAGTACCTGTCACCAGGCCATCAGAGTACTCAAGTACCTGTCACCAGCCCATCAGAGTACCTGAGTACCTATTTGCAGCCCATGCCTCATAGAATATACGTTGGGGTAAAGAAAAACTCTGGACAGCCGCACTCCGGATCAAATCTGAAGTAGTTTATGCCTTTATTTTTCAAGTAAAAAATCACATCACACGAACCACAGCAAAAAAGAGAATATGGAACAAAAAAGTGCTGGCGTGTTTTGCGCTGAAATCAGTGCTTACTTATATACGCTGGGGTGTTTGCTTTCCAAAATGGGGTCATTTTGTGGGTAATTCCACTGTCCTGGTGCTCCAGGACCTTCGAAATTGTGATAGGTAGAAATGAAATGAGATGTGTAATTTATGCTCCTAGATCGCCTGAAAGTACTACTTCAATGTTCGGCCTCTCTATGTGATCAGGCTGTGTAAAAGTCCTACACATGTGGTATTGACATACTCGGGAGGAGTAGCAGAATGAGTTTTGAGGTGTAATTTTTGCTATATACATGTTATGTGTTAGAAATATCTTAGAAATTGACAACTTTGTGTAAAAAAAAAAATGTGTTTTCATTTTTTTCCACATTTTCCAAAAACTTCTGGAAAAAAATGAACCGTTCAAAAGACTCATTATGCCTCACAGATTATACGTTGGGGTGTTTGCTTTCCAAAATAGGGTCATTTTGTGGGTAATTCCACTGTCCTGGTGCTCCAGGACCTTCAAAAGTGTGATAGGTAGAAATGAAATGAGATGTGTCATTTATGCTCCTAGAACGACTGAAGGTACTACTTCAATGTTCGGCCTCTCTATGTGACCAGGCTGTGTAAAAGTCCTACACAAGTGGTATCGCCATACTCGGGAGGAGTAGCAGAATGCGTTTTGAGGTGTAATTTTTGCTATATACATGTTATGTGTTAGAAATATCTTAGAAATTGACAACTTTGTGTAAAAAAAAAATGTGTTTTCATTTTTTTTCCACATTTTCCAAAAACTTCTGGAAAAAAATGAACCGTTCAAAAGACTCATTATGCCTCACAGATTATACGTTGGGGTGTTTGCTTTCCAAAATGGGGTCATTTTGTGGGCAATTCCATTGTCCTGGTACTCCAGGGTCTTCCAAAATGTAATAGGTGGCTGTGAAATGAGATGTGTAATTTTTGCTTGTAGAACGCCTGAAGGTACTACTTCAATGTTGGTGCTCTGTATGTGGCCAGGCTGTGTAAAAGTCTCACATATATGGCATCGCCATACTCAGAAAGAGTAGCAGAATGGGGTGTAATTTGTTTAATGTATATGCTGTGTGTGAGAAATAACCTGATAATATGACAATTTTGTAAAAAAAATAAAAATAAAAAATCTTCATTTTGCAAAGAATTGTGGGAAAAAATGACAACTTAAAAAAACTCACCATGCTACTTACTTTCTAAATAGTAGTCACTTGGGGGGTATTTTTACTTTCATGACTTAGTTAGAGCCGGTTCACACAGGGGCGACTCGCCCCTAGTCGCCTTAAGTCACGCTACATGTAAAAATCAATGTAAGTGAATGAGAGCCGTCTTAATGCACACTACTGAAGTCGCTCCGACTTCAGAAAAGGTTCCTGTACTACTTCTATCCGACTTGTAGAGGATGCTGGGACTGTGACATCATAATGGGTGGGGACATCATCCGGTGATGTCCCTATATAAGTCGCTGCACGCCGCGTGTCCTGTCATTGTGACCGGAGACAGCGACGAGGCAACATCTCCAGAAGAGAAGAACAGAAGACGGCGACAGCGGCGACAGAAGACCGGACCACTGCCAGTAAAAGATCTAGAAGAAGGCGCGGAGGCCTGGAAAGAAGAACCGAAGAGGGGGACAAGACCCCCAAAGAGGGGGACAAGACCCCCAGGGTCGGAAGAAGAGGGCGGCGGCGAAGAAGAAAGCCGGGCTCCTCCGCTAGCAAAAGAGCTAGCAAAAGAGCAGAAGATAGCGGAGGAGTCCGGCGAGAAGACCCCCGAAGACGCAAGAAGACCCCCGGAGCTGTATAATAAACTATTTTAACCCTTGTGTGTTGTGTATTTTTTTGTACATTTTTTTCACAGGTGAATGGCTAGGGGTACATTGTACCCCATACTCTTTCACGTAGGGTGGGGGGCCCCCTTATTAAAGTGGGCTCACGAATTCCGATAAGCCCCCCGCCCACAGACCCCGACAACCAATGGCCAGGGTTGTCGGGAAGAGGCCCATGTCCTCATCAACATGGGGACAAGGTGCTTTGGGGAGGGGGAGCCGCGTGGCCCCCCTCCCCAAGGCACCCCCCATGTTGAGGGCACACGGCCTGGTACGGATCAGGAGGGGGGGCGCTCACTCGTCCCCACCCCCCTTCCTGGCCGGCCGGGTAGCATGCTTGGATAAGGGTCTAGTATGGATCTGTGGGGGACCCCATGCCATTTTTTCGGCGTAGGGGGTTCCCCTTAAAATCCATACCAGACCTAAGGGCCTGGTATGCTCTCAGAGGGGGAACCCACACCAAATTTTTTTAATAAATTTGGTGTGGAGTTCCCCCTTGAGAGCTCATTCTCTGATTGGACACGGCAAACGTCGCCTGGTCTGGGGTGACTTAAAGTCATGTTGTACCCCCTTACGGGTTTTTTTTCTTTTTTGTTTTTGTTGTGCGCCCCATGGTGATCCTATGATCACTGTGCGATGCACTGATTTGTGCCTTTATGATAGGCTTCTTTTCTCTGTAATGTTTGCCCTTTGGAGCCACCTAGTGGCCTTTTTTATTTATTTATTTATTTTTTTTCTTGCCTACTCCTCTTTTCTGCCTGACCTACTGGGCCCGTCTCCTATCACTGATGTTTCCAAATGCCCTGTTTCATGTCCCCCTGTTTAGTGTGCTGGGAGCGGGTTGCCACACCTACCACTGTTGCTACTACCTATGCAAGGTTGTTATACTGTTCTTTCTCTCTCTTCTTTCTTCTCTTCTCCCCCTCGCCTTCTCTCTGCCTTTGCCCTCCCACCCCTTCCCCCCTCCCTTACCTCCCCTGTACATCCTCTATTCCTGTTTCTTTCCCCAATGGGGTTTGCCCATAGTGTCACTCATCCTATTGATCCCGAGCTCCACCCCAATGATCCCCCATGGCTAGTGACGATTCGATAACTTTTGCTTCCTTTAATTGTAGGGGTTTCAACACTCCCGAGAAGCGGAGCCAGACACTTTACCATTTTCACAAAAAGCGCACGAAAATTCTGTTGCTTCAGGAAACACATTTTCGAGCTGGAGCTATTCCGGCACTGCGCAATAGGTACTACCCTCATTGGTTCCACAGTGTTAACCCACAGGCCAAATCCAAGGGGGTATCTGTTGCCTTTCATAAATCTTTTAACCTGGAGGTCCTGGACTCTCTCATAGACGATTCAGGCCGCTATGTGTTTTTGAAACTGAAACTAAACGATTTTCTCTTTACAGTAGCTAACGTTTACGTGCCGAACGTGGGCCAGGCTCGGTTCCTCTCTTCAGTCCTCACCAGACTATCCTCCTTTGGAGGGTCGACTTTTATTGTTGGAGGTGATCTCAATATTGCCCTCTCCCCATCCGCAGACACGTCCTCGGGTAAGTCTTCTGTACCTTGTTCCACCTTGACACGTATTAAATCACTCCTCCATTCCTCCCATCTGGTGGATGCCTGGCGAGTCCAGCATCCCACAGAAAGGGATTACAGTTATTTTTCAGTCTCACACAACTCCTACAGTAGATTGGACCACTTTCTCATATCGCAATCACTTCTAGACACGCCTCTCCAAACCGCGATCGGTAACCTCCTATGGTCCGATCATGCCCCCATCTATCTGACTCTAGTCCGCCCCCCTGTTGCCCGCCGGGGGGCGAGCTGGAGACTTAATGACAATCTGCTGCGGGACACCGTGTGCGTAGCGGATGTCTCCAAAGTCATTAAAAATTTCATAGGTGACCACTCCGCTGACACGACCTCCCCTTTGAACCAGTGGGACACACTCAAATGTGTGATCCGGGGTACCCTCATACAACACGGCTCCCGCCTTAAGAAGGCCCGCGCTCATGACATACGCAAACTCCTTTCTACCATAGCGGACCTTGAACCCCTTCATAAAAAAGAACTGGACCCTACGGTTTTTGTCCAGCTTTCCAACGCCCGCAGAGACTTGCTCCAGCTTCTAGACGCGCACTCCCTAATTGCCAGGGATAAAGCGCGGAATCACTTCTACTCCCTGGCAAACAAATGTGGTAAACACCTGGCCAGAACTATTCACCCTAGACCCCCACGACATTCTATCCCCTTTATCGTCCAATCGGACCATAGGAAAGCGTTTAACACCTCCGGGATATCTGAATCCTTCCGGCAATACTATTCACAGCTTTATAACCTCTCGCGTGCAAAATCCCTCCGATCGCCCCCCCCCCCCCTCTCCCAACTCCACACAGGATTATATTATGGAAACTGCCCTACCCACTATTGATGATGCAGACGCGACATCCCTAGATGAGCCCCTAACTACTTCTGAATTTTTGCAGGCCATCAAAGCCCTTAAAGTGGGCAAAAGCCCGGGTCCTGACGGCTTTACACCCCGGTTCTACAAGACATTTGCCCCACAACTTGCACCCCTTCTGACAAAGGCCTTTAACTCGGTAGACAGTCTTACCCTCCCCTCCAAGGAATCTTTATCTGCCAACATCTCTATTATCCCTAAACCAGGCAAGGACCCATCCCAATGCAGCAGCTATCGACCCATATCCCTGCTCAACATAGATATTAAGCTATTTGCGAAAGTTCTGGCTACCCGTCTGTCCCCTTTACTGCCTAAAGTTATTCATAACGATCAAGTGGGGTTTGTCCCTGGCAGAGAAGCGAGGGACAACACCTCCAAGACGATACATCTTATCTCCCTGATCCAACGTAAAGGCCTGAAAGCTTGCCTTTTATCTTTTGACGCTGAAAAGGCCTTCGATAGGGTCAGCTGGAGGTTCCTACAGCTGTCTCTACAACAACTTGGCCTCGGAACTCCCTTCATCTCCAAAGTTATGTCCCTATATTCACAACCCTCGGCTACGGTCCTAGTCAACGGTACCACATCAGCCCCCTTTGACATTGCAAACGGTACCCGCCAGGGCTGCCCCCTGTCCCCCCTCCTCTTTGTCATTATTATTGAACATTTGGCCTGTGCCATACGACAAAACCCCTCCATTCTAGGTATCCAAACTCCGTCTGCACATCACAAACTTTCCCTGTATGCTGATGATCTCCTTGTGTACGTTCAGAATCCACACACCTCCCTACCATCCCTACTCAGAGAATTTCAAAGTTTTGGTATCCATAGTAACTTCAAGATCAACATTGCTAAGACTGAAGCCCTTAACATATCCCTCACCCCCTCCACACTGTCCCTTCTAAAATCCAATTTCTCATTTAAATGGCAGACCAAGGGGATTTCTTATCTAAGGGTCATTATACCCTCCAACCTAGCTAACTTGTTTTCCCTGAATTATATTCCCCTGCTTAACCGTATACGGAAGGACCTTGAGAAATGGGGGGGATCTCCCTTGCCCTGGTTCGGAAGGATTAATATCCTAAAGATGGACATCCTGCCCAAGCTCCTGTATTTATTTCAAACCATTCCCATCCAAGTCCCCAAATCATTTTTCATCTCCCTGCGTTCGCTAGCCATCAGATTCATGTGGAACAGGGGCCTCCCCAGAGTTAAATTTAAACTGCTTACACTCCCGAAGACTATGGGGGGAACAGGCCTCCCTGACTTTGAGACTTACCATACAGCTGCTCACATGACTCGCATCATAGAATGGTTCCCCCGTCCTCCTTGCAAGGCCTCGGTGGCCGTTGAACAGGACCTTTCTCCTGTGGATCTCCGAGCTCTTCTATGGGGATACAATCAGGACTACTCTAGTATGACATCCTTATCCCCATTGACTTTGGCCTCCTTGAAATTATGGTATAAGACAGGGCTAAACACCACCCTTTCCTCTGACGTCCCTCTTTGACCATCCTGCTTTACCACAAAGTACAGGGGCAGCCTCCCTAGGACCCTTTAGGCGTACGGAGTGGCCGCAAGCTTTCACATTTGTACATCCCTCTCAGGGGACCCCGGTCCCCCTGGCAGACTCTGGAGATTGGCTTACGGCCCTACAGGTGTCCGCATTTACCAAACGCCTACACTCCTCCTCTCAAATACACCGCAAGCTTACCAACTTTGAGGTATTGCTCAAAGTGCTCGCTCTCAGAAACCCCCAAACACCTGCTGTCCTCCTTATATAACTTACTACAGACTTTAGCGCATGATCAGCTCCCACCTTATACTAGGCTGTGGTCTGCGGATTTGGGTGAAGACATCTCTGTGCCGGATTGGCAAACCTCTTTCCACTTCACACACAAGTCGACCATCTCCTGCTACTCTCAAGAGAAGAACTATAAGCTGCTGTCTAGATGGTACAGAGACCCTGCTACTTTACACAAAATCTTCCCGTCAACGCCAGTTGGCGCTGTGAAGCCTCAGTCGGAACCTATCTACATGTCTGGTGGGACTGTGAGAGGATTCGCCCCTTCTGGACACAGGTTTTTGAATGTTATAATCTTCTAGCTGATACTCCGGTTCCTATCTCTCCGAAAATTGCACTACTCTCAATACTGCCCGGGTCTATTAAATCGCAGAGACAAAGATTGCTTCGTTTTTTTATGTCCTCTGCTAGGCAGCTGATACCTGCTTATTGGAAGACGACGACTACCCCCCCATTGTCACGGTGGGTATCCATTATGAATGACACCATGAGAATGGAGGAGATGTTGGCACTGGACAATGACACTTACACCAAGTTTATATCTCAATGGTCGATCTGGCTCCGCTTCTCTTCCTCTGACACCTTAATGGAACAAATCTTGAATGCATAGGGATGCTGTGGGCTCTCTCCTACCCTTCCCCCCCCCTACCCGTATCCCTTCCCCTTCCCCCCTTTTCCCTCTCCTCTCATCTTGCTATTCATTTTTCTCCTCTAACACTCTGTTCCTCTTTCTTGTGCTCCTCTCTTCCCTTTTCTTTTCTCTCTTTCTTTCTGTCTTCTTCGTAATATTAATTACACGTTGTCTCATGTATTAACCCATGAGTATTTTTTCCCTACTGTGGCCTTGTGGATCGGGAACAGGCTGTTTTCCCTGTTTTTCAAACTTTCCGACGGGACCGACTGTGGTTGATAGTCGTTTGCCGTCCATCCATAAATGTAGTCCTGTTACTGTTCCTGCTTGTATTTACCTCATGACGGTTACTGTCTTATTGTTCTTACTTGAAATGTTCAATAAAAATATTTTCAACACTAAAGTCATGTTGTAAGTCGCCCCAAGTCGTGTTGAAGTCGTGTCCAAGTTGCCTCCAAAAGTCGTGTTGAAAGTCATGTTGCCCCTGTGTGAACCGGCTCTTAGTGTCTTAAGAAATGAGATTCACCTGATGTACTGAAGGCCTGATCAGATGTGATCAATTTTCAGTGATTGGCACCATAGATTGTAGACTGTATAACTTTCACAAGGACCAAATAATATACACTAATGTGGGTTATTTTTACCAAAGATATGTAGCGGTATAAATTTTGGCCAAAATTTATGAAGAAAAATTACTAATTAGCAAAATTTTATGACAGAAACAAAGAAAAAGGCATTTTTTTCACAAAATTTACGTTTTTATTTTATTTATAGCACAAAAAATAAAAAAAACCACTATTGATTAAATACCACTAAAAGAAAGCTCTGTTTGTGTGTAAAAAGGGACGCTAGTTTCATATGGGTACAGTGTTGCATGACTGAGTAATTGTCATTCAAACTGTGAGAGAGCTGAAAGCTGAAAATTGGTCTGGTCTGGAAGGGGGTGTGAGTGCACTGTATTGAGGTGGTTAAACACATTAGACCTCCATCCAATAAAGCAACTAATTTGCATCTTCCAACAAAAAAATCTGATTAAAAAGCACATATTAAAATACATGAAATTTCCTTATAAATCTGCACCTGCTGTCATTTTCTATATTTTTAAAGCAACCTGGAGGTTTTTTTGTACACATTTGATGTACAAAAACACTCCCAGAAATGGCATTTCCTGCTTGTGTGATTGGTTCACTGATTTTCCCGGAAGTCTGCAATAAGATGCAAGTCCAATTTCAGTTTTGGTGAGATACCCCACAAGGGTTAAATACTTCTAAAGGGATGCATATCCTGAAGCTTTTCTCATAACATTGGGAGTGCATCAGGTGATTATAATGAACCAGACCTTCCGTCTCAAAACCAGTCTGCATTGTACATTGATCACCCAGTGGAGATTTTTTTCTCAACAAAATGGAAGTTGTTTTTAAGCACATTTACATTTTAAGATGTTTGCAGACAATAGAGAGTGAAGGGTACAGGCATCAGCATGCAACTATCCATCAACATTTTCAGGCACATATTTCCTCCCTGAAAAAAAGTTTGCTCAGATCACTTAAATGTTTCTGTCTAATGAATGAAAGAAGGGGTGCTGCAAAAGCAATTAAAAGTTGTTTACAGCCAGCTTGTTATTTCTCCCAATATACATTATAAATATATCAATATCATATACCTAGCCACTAGTAGTATTTAAAGGAGACATCATAGTAATGTCCATGTGGGTGGAGTCATCTTTACCCTGCCCGTGGGGGTACTTTTTACGCGGATCACACTTATCAATGCCTGGGACCAGATGGAGACTGCAGTCTTGTGAAAAAACTAACATTAAGGTAGTTCCCTGATTTAGAGATGAGCCTTACTGTGTGCAGTAATTGAAGTGCAGAGTTCCTCTAAAACGTGACTTGTCCCATGTCACTACACACTACAACTTGTATGTTTGCATTAGGATGTATGAGATGTGCACTCTACCAGTCCAGCGTACCTCTGTCACCTCACTCCCAGTAACAGAATGGGGTCCCTCCGAGCACATAGTGTACACCTCATGCATGCTCTCACGTAAAGTGGTTGTTGCTATCAGCCCCTCTATTATAATAAATGCTGCACCCTGCTGTATGTGTTTACTAAAACATCTGCCCACAAATATCTTATTTTATAGCGCCGACTGGCGCTTATGTGTCTGGCCATCTCTTTCCTTTTCAGGTCTGACAGCAAAGCAGACAGAGCTGAGAAACCCCCACTGACGTCAGCCGGAAAGAGGAGATAAGGAGAGAGAAGGCAGTTCACGTGACCACCGAGCGGCACTATAAAAAAGGTATTTATCAGTGGATTTTTTAGAAAACATACAGTGGGGCACAACATTTATTATAACAGAGGGGGATTGTAACAACCACATCATCTTATCATATGAGCAGGAAAGAAAGGGGGGGGGGGCACTGGTATGAGTAGACAGGCAGGAAGGGGAGGGGGAGGAGGACAGCGAAGCACAGAGGAGAGCAGAGATCAGGGCTGCGGATGACTGAGGCACATAAACTGACCACAGTGTCAGGGCTCAGCAGCCATGATATACCGTGGTCAGTTTACAGAGGGGAGGGTATAGCCAGGCAGGATCAGCCAGGTATTTCAGGTGTTACAGAGTGCCAAATGACACAGCACAAGCACTACACTGTATATGCTTTAAGAGAACAGGATACATTTTTTTTTAGGTTAACAAACACTTTAACTCATTCCTTTCCATCCCTCATGACCAGGTCATGGATCTCCATAATGCGGGTTCGAATCTGGTTGCTATTGGATACCAACTGGGAGCCAGAGAACAAACCCCTCGCTACCAGAGGACCTGTCACCTTACCAGGTACCACACCAAATAACTGGTTGCTTGGTGTCTCGAACTTGGTATACCTTGGTTCTTTAGGATCATTAGAACCCACATGCACCCCTTTGAATAATTTCAGACCAGGCTCATAGCAGTTAATGTAAGGCCACGTACACACGCGGGGACTGTTCGCTCAACTTTGTCCGTCAAACAGTTTCAGCGGACAGTCCGCTCAAAATTAGCATGGACGGACTTGGCCACACACGACGAACGAACAGTCCGCTGAAACCGTGCACGATGACGTGAACGGCACGTACGACGGGACTAGAAAACGACGTCCTATACACTGCAATGCAAACTTCGGCGTGTAAATCCTTTCTGAGCATGCGCGGAACTTAGTTTGACGAACAAGCCTACACATGAGGGGACTGTTCGCTGAAACAAAGTTTCAGCGGACAGTTTTTCCGAATTTCCAAAAAACTTTGTTCAGCAGACTGTCCGCTGAAACTGTCCGCTGAAAGCCCACACACGAGCGGACTGTCCGCCGAAACACTGTTCAGCGGACAAAGTTGAGCGAACAGTCCCCGCGTGTGTACGCGGCCTAACTTTACTAAACAAGCTGCAGCATACAATTCAGTATAAACAACATCCTTCCCCTAACCCTAACTTTTGTAATGTGGCTGCCCAGGCATACCTCTGTCAGGCGAGAGTGCATTGTAACATTGTCCATGGCTTGGATGTTTCTGAAAGTCCCAGAGTCTTCAGCAGCAGTCCCGATTCCACAGACAGAACAGAAACCACTAGTTAAGCTGGGAACATCTGGCTCTGAACCTCTATTTATAGCACAGGTGGGCCAGCTAGGTCGAAAAAGCCCAGGAGCCTACAAAAGTTAACCCTTTTCCTACTCACTGAAACCAAACACAGTTCAACCTGCCTACATTCAAACAAATGAATGATCATAATGTCCAAACCAGAGTAAAACAATATTATGAGTGGTACCCACCTTAGAAACAAATGTCTCACTTCAAGCACCCAAAACATCAAGACTTTATGTAGAAGAAAAAAAGTTAGCTTTAAAGTAAATTTCTGGGCAAAATAAAATGAAACATGCACAGATTTACAGATCGTACATCTCTGCAATACATGTACATTTCCCATGTTTTATCTATCCAGTTTGACTCCAGAGCAATTTTATGCATTTGTCGCATACATGTAAAAATCTTATTTTATGGCAATAAAATTACTTAAACCCTAGAACATTATACATTTTCTGAAAGCAGAGGCCATTTAGAATAAAAAGGGGATAGTTGAAAATTTTTGTTTCACATGATATTTGCACAACTGTTTATCAAATCCAACTTTTCTGGAAAAAAATAAAATAAAATACATTTTATTGCAAAACAAAACCATATAACACCCATTTTTGGTTAAAATATAAAAGATGAGGTTGTATTGACATCACTTCCAGTTTCATTGTTTGCATGTGAGATTGAGGCATGGATTTGCCTTGGTCTCACATCAATCTCTTTTCCCTAGCCAGGGGCTTTGTTCCCAGCCACCGTTAAGTGCCGGAGAGCCTAGGGACCACGGGAGGAGGGGGAGTCGCTGACGGGAGGGGTAAGGCACCGCGCTGCTGACTCTGTGAAAGTGATCGACATCTATGGAGCTGCTGCATCACTTTTACTTTTACTTTGACGCCGGAAGCCGGCTGAACAAAACCTGCACAAGCTAATGGCTGCTACTAATATTAAAGCTTTACTCTTTGGATGTACATAGTATGTCCAAAGAGCTGAACTGGATATTTTAAAGTATATATAAACCGTCACCTTGAAAAGAAGCCATTCAGTTTAAAATAGCAATGAAAGGCAAAACATTTGTGTATAGCTATATAAAAAAACATTATAAATGCCTTTTTCCCTTTTTTAAGTGATTACATACCCTCTGTTTTCAGCTGCATAAGAGCTAGGGGAGAAGACACAGCAGCACACTGAGCTTCCCAGTGAATGGCTGTGCGGGGGCGGAGGGGAGACGGGGGGAGAGTGTAAGGACAAGTCTGATAATCTGATCTTTGGAAGAGGGCAGGCTGAGCTCCAAGCACAGCTAGAGGACTGACCTCACTGTACTGTCATACCTAGCGTGGTCAGTTTTTGATAGAAAAGCAGAGGAGCTGGCAGAAACACCAGTGATTTGACACAAAGGAAGCAATACAAAAAGAACAGGATACTTTTTAATATAAGTATTTGGTACAACTAGCACATATCAGGAATATGAAATGTTGGGTTTACATATTCTTTAACCAGTTGCCAACTGCCGCACGACGATGTACGTCGACAGAATGGCACGGGCAGGCATATGGGCGTACATGTACGTCCCTGTCTTCCCGCGGGTGGGGGGCCCCCCACGGTGCCAGCGGCAGTCGGAATCCGTTCAGGAGCGATCCGGGCCATTCGTTTATGGCCACCCCCTCGCGATCGCTCCTGACGAATGGAAGTGCAGCATGACATCACTTCCTCTCCTGTAATGTAAACACAGGCAGAGGAAGTGATGTAATCTCTCCTCCGTGTCGGTATTTTTCGTTCCGGCACCGAGGAGAGAGGATCGGTGAGTTGCACAAACACTACACTACACAGTAGAACATGCCAGGCACACTCTCACCCCCCCTTCACCCCCCAATCACCCCCCCAATCACCCCTGCACCCCCAGTCACAGTGACACCAAATGCATTTTTTTTTTTTGCATTGGTGTCATTTGTGACTGTAATAACTGTTAGGGCAGTTAGGGTTAGCCCCCTTTAGTTCTAGGGTACCCCCCTAACCCCCCCAATAAAGGTTTAACCCCGTGATCACCCCCCGTCGCCAGTGTCACTAAGGCTGGGTTCACATTGCAGCGGTTTATGAGAACGGATGTGATTCGCACGGCACTGCAGTGCAAATCACATCCGATCTCTGTGCGATTCGCACTCGCATCGCACCCGCCGCAAACTCGCACGGGACCCTTTTTTTGGTCCGCAGCAGAATCGGATCGCATGGGTGTTCACACCATGCGATCCGATTCCTGTCCGAGTTTGCAGATCGCACTGCGATATGCAAACTGATCTGGGGGTGTCATTAACATTTCACTGACACTCCCAGCAGTTCGCATAGGGCAGTGTGATGCGGGAACCCGCCGCGGATTCGTGAGGTTCCCGCATCGCTCCAGTGTGAACCCAGCCTAATAAGCGATCGTTTTTCTGATCGCTGTATTAGTGTCACAGGTGAGGCTAGTTAGGCAGCTAGGTATTTAGGTTCACCGCAGCTTTTTATAGCGCCAGGGACCCCCATATACTACCGCATAAAGCCCCCTGATTGCCCCCTAGTTAACCCTTTCACCAGTGATCACCATATAACTGTTACAGGTGACGCTGGTTGGTTAGTTATTTTTTTATAGTTTCAGGGCACCCGCCATTTATTACCTAATAAAGGTTTAACCCCCTGATCACCCGGCGGGTGATATAAGTTTGAGGGTCAGATAAGGTCTGCGTCGCCCCAGGCAGCGTCAGGTTAGTGCCAGTACCGCTAACACCCACGCACAAAGCATACACCTCCCTTAGTAATATAGTATCTGATCAGTTCTATATTAGTGTCGCCAGCAGTTTAGGTTTCCCAAAACGCATTGTTAGCGGGATCAGCCCAGATACCTGCTAGCACCTGCGTTTAGCCCCTCCGCCAAGCCCAGCCCACCCAAGTGCAGTATCGATCGATCACTGTCACTTACAAAACACAACACACATAACTGCAGCGTTCGCAGAGTCAGGCCTGATCCCTGCGATCGCTAACAGTTTTTTTTGTAGCGTTTTGATACAGTCGCTGACAGCCTAGGTGCTTTTTTACCTGTGAGTCTCACTAGTGTACCCCTAAATTTAGGGGTGTCTACTTTCCAAAATGGGGTCATTCGGGGGGGGGGGGGGGTTTGTGTCATCTTGGCATTTTATGGCCTTCAAAACTGCGATAGGTAGTGAGGAGTAAAATCAAAAATTTACACCCTTAGAAAGCCTGAAGGCGGTGCTTGGTTTTCGGGGCCCCGTACGCGGCTAGGCTCCCAAAAAATCCCACACATGTGGTAACCCCCGTACTCAGGAGAAGCAGCAGAATTTATTTTGGGGTGTCATTTCACATATGCCCATGGCATGTGTGAGCAATATATCATTTAGTGACAACTTTGTGAAAAAAAAAAAAAAAGTTTGTAATATTCCCGCAACTTGTGGCAAAATATAAAATATTCCATGGACTCAACATGCCTCTCAGCAAATAGCTTGGGGTGTCTACTTTCTAAAATGGGGTCATTTGTGGGGGTTTTGTGCCATCTTGGCATTTTATGGCCTTCAAAACTGTAATAGGTAGTGAGGAGTAAAATCAAAAATTTACACCCTTAGAAAGCCTGAAGGCGGTGCTTGGTTTTCGGGGCCCCGTACGCGGCTAGGCTCCCAAAAAATCCCACACATGTGGTATCCCCGTACTCAGGAGAAGCAGCAGAATTTATTTTGGGGTGTCATTTCACATATGCCCATAGCATGTGTGAGCAATATATCATTTAGTGACAACTTTGTGAAAAAAATAAAAAATAAATAAAAGTTTGTAATTTTCCCGCAACTTGTGGCAAAATATAAAATATTCCATGGACTCAACATGCCTCTCAGCAAATATCTTGGGGTGTCTACTTTCTAAAATGGGGTCATTTGTGGGTGTTTTGTGCCATCTTGGCATTTTATGGCCTTCAAAACTGTGATAGGTAGTGAGGAGTGAAATTACAAATGTATGCCCTTAGAAATCCTGAAGGCGGTGCTTGGTTTTCGAGGCCCCGTACGCAGCTAGGCTTCCAAAAAGTCGACCACATGTGGTATCCCCGTACTCAGGAGAAGCAGCAGAATTTATTTTGGGGTGTCATTTCACATATGCCCATGGCATGTGTGAGCAATATATCATTTAGTGACAACTTTGTGAAAAAAAAAAAAAGTTTGTAATATTCCCGCAACTTGTGGCAAAATATAAAATATTCCATGGACTCAACATGCCTCTCAGCAAATAGCTTGGGGTGTCTACTTTCTAAAATGGGGTCATTTGTGGGGGTTTTGTGCCATCTTGGCATTTTATGGCCTTCAAAACTGTAATAGGTAGTGAGGAGTGAAGTCAAAAATTTACGCCCTTAGAAAGCCTGAAGGCGGTGCTTGGTTTTCGGGGCCCCGTACGCGGTTAGGCTCCCAAAAAGTCCCACATATGTGGTATTCCCGTACTCAGGAGAAGCAGCAGAATGTATTTTGGGGTGTCATTTCACATATGCCCATAGCATGTGTGAGCAATATATCATTTAGTGACAACTTTGTGAAAAAAAATAAAAATAAATAAAAGTTTGTAATTTTCCCGCAACTTGTGGCAAAATATAAAATATTCCATGGACTCAACATGCCTCTCAGCAAATATCTTGGGGTGTCTACTTTCTAAAATGGGGTCATTTGTGGGTGTTTTGTGCCATCTTGGCATTTTATGGCCTTCAAAACTGTGATAGGTACTGAGGAGTGAAATTACAAATGTATGCCCTTAGAAATCCTGAAGGCGGTGCTTGGTTTTCGGGGCCCCGTACGCAGCTAGGCTTCCAAAAAGTCGACCACATGTGGTATCCCTGTACTCAGGAGAAGCAGCAGAATTTATTTTGCGGTGTCATTTCACATATGCCCATGGCATGTGTGAGCAATATATCATTTAGTGACAACTTTGTGAAAAAAAAAAAAAAGTTTGTAATATTCCCGCAACTTATGGCAAAATATAAAATATTCCATGGACTCAACATGCCTCTCAGCAAATAGCTTGGGGTGTCTACTTTCTAAAATGGGGTCATTTGTGGGGGTTTTGTGCCATATTGGCATTTTATGGCCTTCAAAACTGTAATAGGTAGTGAGGAGTGAAGTCAAAAATTTACGCCCTTAGAAAGCCTGAAGGCGGTGCTTGGTTTTCGGGGCCCCGTAGGCGGCTAGGCTCCAAAAAAGTCCCACATATGTGGTATCCCCGTACTCAGGAGAAGCAGCAGAATTTATTTTGGGGTGTCATTTCACATATGCCCATAGCATGTGTGAGCAATATATCATTTAGTGACAACTTTGTGAAAAAAAAAAAAAAATAAATAAAAGTTTGTAATTTTCCCGCAACTTGTGGCAAAATATAAAATATTCCATGGACTCAACATGCCTCTCAGCAAATAGCTTGGGGTGTCTACTTTCTAAAATGGGGTCATTTGTGGGTGTTTTGTGCCATCTTGGCATTTTATGGCCTTCAAAACTGTAATAGGTAGTGAGGAGTGAAGTCAAAAATTTACGCCCTTAGAAAGCCTGAAGGCGGTGCTTGGTTTTCGGGGCCCCGTAAGCGGCTAGGCTCCAAAAAAGTCCCACATATGTGGTATCCCCGTACTCAGGAGAAGCAGCAGAATTTATTTTGGGGTGTCATTTCACATATGCCCATAGCATGTGTGAGCAATATATCATTTAGTGACAACCTTGTGAAAAAAATAAATAAATAAATAAAAGTTTGTAATTTTCCCGCAACTTGTGGCAAAATATAAAATATTCCATGGACTCAACATGCCTCTCAGCAAATATCTTGGGGTGTCTACTTTCTAAAATGGGGTCATTTGTGGGTGTTTTGTGCCATCTTGGCATTTTATGGCCTTCAAAACTGTGATAGGTAGTGAGGAGTGAAATTACAAATGTATGCCCTTAGAAATCCTGAAGGCGGTGCTTGGTTTTCGGGGGCCCCGTACGCGGCTAGGCTTCCAAAAAGTCGACCACATGTGGTATCCCCGTACTCAGGAGAAGCAGCAGAATGTATTTTGGGGTACAATTCCACATATAACCATGGCATGTGTGAGCAATATATAATTTAGTGACAACTTTGTGTAAAAAAAAAAAAAATTATTTTTTTTGTCATTATTCAATCGCTTGAGGCAAAAAAATAAAATATTCAATGGGCTCAACATGCCTCTTATTAATTTCCTTAGGGTGTCTACTTTCCAAAATGGGGTCATTTGGGGGGGTTTTGTACTGCCCTGCCATTTTAGCACCTCAAGAAATGAGATAGGCAGTCATAAACTAAAAGCTGCGTAAATTCCAGAAAACTTACCTTAGTTTGTAGATGTGACAACTTTTGCGCAAACCAATAAATATACAGTTATTGACTTTTTTTTTACCAAAGACATGTGGCTGAATACATTTTGGCCTAAATGTATGACTAAAATTGAGTTTATTTGATTTTTCTAATAACAAAAAGTAGAAAATATCATTTTTTTTCAAAATTTGCAGTCTTTTTACGTTTATATCGCAAAAAATAAAAATCGCAGAGTCAGTCAAATACCTTTAAAAGAAAGCTCTATTTGTGGGAAAAAAAGGACGCAAATTTTGTTTGGGTACAACATTGCATGACCGCGCAATTACCAGTTAAAGCAGCGCAGTGCCAAATTGTAAAAAGACCTCTGGTCATTGACCAGCAAAATGGTCCGGTCTGAAAGTGGTTAAACACTGCACATACAGAAAAATACTTGATAATGCTGCTAGAAATCCACCAAGCTCCTAATATCCTTTATTAAGTTGACTCCTTTACTGAAATCCCAAGCAGTGTCATCCCTGCTTTAAGTTCAACAGGGCTGCCAACACTACTTGGGATTTCAGCACAGCAAAAGCAGCTCACTAAAGGAAGTAAGAAGCTCACAGGATTTCTGTCAGATCAACAGATTTTTTTCTACTTGAAGCACTTGTAAGGCAACATTTACACCTGTGTTTTTGCCCGACATCATATAGATGCCATAGTCTTTGTCCAGGGTTGATTACTTGCAGGTAATCACTGCATAGCGATTACATGCAAATGGCTGCAATTAGCTGTGGAAGCCAGCAGCCTCCTATTGCTTTCAATGGGGCTACCTCCCACAGTTAATTTGCAGGACCCCCCCCCCCCCCGATTTTCTTGCATGTACACACCGTGGGGATATATAAGAGATAGATTATGGACAGTCCTGTGTGTGGTTTTAAAAATGACCCTTGCCTGTCTACACATATGATTGATGTTTATTATGACAGTGCAAGGCCCTGCCTCAGTGTACCTGGTTGTAAAACCTGGTTGTAAGGACACAGAATTCACATATGCAGAGTTCAGGACTCAAAAGTGTCGATTATGAGTGGAGAATCTTTTTTTTTACAGCTTTCTTCGGTTTTTGGTAACCTCAATTGGGCTCAGTTGTTAGGAGATTACACAGTGCTTTGGGAGGGAAGAATTCTCCAATTCCGTGTCCAGTTCAGCAGGAGCTGTGTCCAGGCGCACACAGCCCTTATAATGAAGGCTTGGCCATAGCTCAGAGCTCCATCTGAGGGACATGAGGTCTCTGCATAGAAGTCAGAAGGACTCCAACTTTCCCCAGGAGTCAAGGAGGGTGCATGGAGCAGCCAGGGCATGTGTCTGCACAGTGTAGGTGCAGTTGATAACAGAGCAACAGGGAGTTGTAAGAGCGCTGGGTGTCAGGCACCGAGTTTGTACAGGAGCAGAGAGGTGTGTTAGATGGTCTGGAGGACCAAGGCAAAAGGCTGGAGCAGAGACATTGCTAGAGAGAGCCAGGAGGACGGACATCATTTATGTTCATGTTGATGGTGGAAACCCTTGCGCAGGCAACTGATTTCTGTGTAAACTTTTCCATTATTTTTAAAGGGTTAACCGTGAGTCTCATCTCTCCTCCTAGGCACTAGGCATCCAATAGGATCACCTGACGTTTTGGCCAATTGGGAAACTATAAGCAGGACATGAAGGAGGGTGGTGACATCACAAGGGGGTGGGACCTCCCCATGCCAATATAAGTCATGGCTAACGGCGGACCCGGCATTACACCAGGAGATTGCGTTGAGTCAACATCGGAAGAATAACAGAGGGAGAAGACCCAGCAAAAGAGCGCGAAGATCCAGCACAAGAGCACGAAGATGGCAGAGAGAGAAGACCTGGAAGAAGAGGGAGAATACAGCGGAGAGAGAAGAACAGGAGAGGGAGAAGAACTGGAGAGGGGAGAAGAAATTGTAAGAGATGCCGGAGCTACCTTAATAAAATACTTTAAAAACTTGTTTACGGGGGCGTGGCCTGGACATGGCGGCGTAGAGACGTGCTTTGCCTGAGCTCCCGGCCGTCTCCCACCTTTTCTGTGGACGTTTGCAGACTACCGCACTATGCCATCCTCCAAAAAGCGGGCAGCGCTGCGGAAAAGCATACCCGCTAAGCTGACTCTTCCCACGCCGCAGTCCGGTGACATTGAACGGCTTTTTCAGCTTTCTCAGCTCCGCTCCCCGGGCCCTGTCATGGCGGCACCACGTGACCGCGGCAGCGAAGGCCGCGCGGACTGCGCCTCACCGGACCTCGACCCCGATGCCTCCACTTCGGATCCTCTACCGGACACCCCATCGACCTTCCTCCGGGAAGTTCCTGCTACCCAGCGAGTGGCGGTGCCGGTGCTGCACATGGATGAGGAGCTTCGTTCGCTCTTGCAATCCCTCCCTACTAAATCGGACATCACCTCGCTTATTGGAGCGGTGGAAGCTGCTCACCGCAAGGAGATCGCTCTCGTCCGCGAGGAGGTGAAGGCCCTCAACACTAGAATAACCGGGGGTGAGACGTCCTTGGCGGCTTTGACGGAACGGGTGGCGGCTTTGGAGGACGTTCGGACCACCCAGGCGAACGATTTGCTGGTGCAGCAGCTGAGGCTGGAGGAATTCGAGGATCGTAGCCGTAGGCACAACCTGCGGCTGCGGGGTCTCCCAGAGGCGACGGGGCCGGAGGATCTAACGGACACGGTGGCGGCGATATTCCGGAGCATTCCGGGTATCGACCTACCACCTCGCCTGGAGTTTGATAGGGTTCATAGAGCCCTGGGCCCCCGATCATCGGACCCCGACAGGCCGCGTGATGTAGTCTGCCGCCTGCACCATTACCAACACAAAGAGGAGGTCTTGCGGAAGGCCTGGGAGGCCCCTACCGTGGAGCTTGATGGTGTGGAGCTCAAAATTTTACCAGACATATCCCGAGCGACGCTACAGAGAAGAGCCCTGTTAAAGCCTCTGCTGGAGCTGGCCCGACGCATAGGGGCGACTTACCGCTGGGGCTACCCCTTGTCGGTCACGTTCCGAAAGGACCAGCGGTTCTTTACGCTTCGCCATCCTAGCTCCTTGCCAGATCTGTTTGCCTTTTTAGCGGCGGACCCCATCACCCTTCCGGATTGGCTGGCTCCTCTGCCCCGTGGACCGGGTTCAGATGCAGGTCCTGGACACCGGGGTGGCTTGCCGCCCAGACAACAGAGAGGCCGTCGGAGGCCCAGAGCGTCCTCTCCAGAGATTTCCCGGGAACCCTGAGGTAAAAAATTATTTTTCTTTTTTTTTTTTTTCCCTTTGAACTTCGCCCTCCCCCTCCTCCCCTTTGACGCGGCTGATGCCGCTGACGCCCGGGACGACCTGTCCACCTCTGTTCCCCTGGTGACCGGCTGCGTTTAGACAGCTCTCTCTTGTTTTATGCTCACCACTGTGATGGCTGCTGTGGCTTCCCCCCTCCGCCTCCCTGGGCCATACATTGTTGCGGTGGTCCACCGCCTCTGCCCGAACTGCTGTGCGGCTTCCCCCCCTTGCTGCTGTACAGGTTTTCACCAGGGACTTTTTTGGAGTGTTACTTGACCCTGCAGGGACCTTTCTGCCTCCTGTTTTGACTCTTGGAGTCCCTTGCGGGACCTGGACCATACTGTGCTCTGGCCTGCGGAGGTATTCCCCCGCACCGCATGTCGTTTCATTCTTTTTGGATTGTTGGCGGGCTCCTCTGCTCCCCCACCCCCCCTTTTTGTTGTTTTGCCCTCTGCTACCCGATCACACCTGTTCTCTGTGGCCTACAATGGAAGTACCTGCCCGCCCTCCTGGGAGTAGTGGGTGCACTATTGTTCCTGTGCCGGCTTGGAGATCGTACGGAGCTGTCGCTCCGAAGTGGATTGTGTGCTTTGTGGGTGGAGACTCTGGGACTTGTGGGGGGTGGGTGGGGTGCTGGTGGATCTCCCCCTGATGTAACTGTGGGGCCACCCTCCCGGAGCTGTTTGGTGACCGTTGCTCCGCCCTTGCTTAATGGTTCTGGGACTGGGGTTGGGTAGGGGTGGAGATCGTTTGCGGAGCAGGAGGGGGCTGAGGTTGGGTCTCCTGTGATGGGGCGTGATGACTGGAATGTGGTACCCATTTTCTGGGGGTGGAGGTGGGGGGGAGGGGTTGGGTAGGTGCCCATATATGGGTGCTCTGTGAATGGTGCGCGATCTCAGTACCTGGCTGTGAATGCGTGTGGCCTGAGCCGTGCGCCATCTGGGTTCGATTGACCTTTAGAGCCAATGTATGTCCTCAACTGTTTTTCTGACCTTGCTAACTGCTCATTGGTTAAAAGTGGGACATTTGTTATTTTGCCGTTTTATTTTTTTTTTTTTTTTTGTTTTGTTTTTTTCTTTGTGTTTATTTGGGCTTTTTTCTTTCCTCGCTTTGTGTATAATTTTATCTGCAGATGTGCATTGTGCTATAGTGATATTACAAGGTGGGTGGCGGGTTTAGGGAGCTGTTCCCTGCGCTACCTGCCCGGTTCATTCCCCCCCATAGGCTGGCGCGTTTTGCTAGAGGGTAGGATGTGCCCTCGACGCATTGTGTACACATAACTGGTTTAGTTTTTACTGGAGACGCAGGGCGTTAGGCCCGGTTTCCGAACACAGTTACCCTTCTTCGCTTTTTTGTCTTTTCCTTCTTTTCTGTCTGTTCCTTCCTTTTCCCCCCTTCCCCTCTGTCTTTTCCCTGCCCTCACCCTACCTCCTCTCCGGCTCCCTCCGTCTCCCTTGCCCCCCTTTTTGCTCCCCTTCCCTGGTTATGGCCCCGTCTCGCCTCCGCCTTTTATCTCTTAACGCGAAAGGCCTCAATACACCCGAAAAGCGACGTATCCTGCTGGCGGACCTGAAGAGGTTGCACACGGACATAGCTTTTATACAAGAAACCCATTTTAAGTCCTGTGCGTTACCATACCTCCGTAATAGACACTACCCTTTTTCATACCACTCTATCAATCCGACGGCCAAGTCCAAAGGGGTCTCCATCCTTCTTTCTCACAAAGTCCCGTGGAAATGCCAGGATTCTCTGATAGACGCTGCTGGCCGCTATGTTTTCCTGAAGGGTCTCGTTGGCACGGTTCAAGTGACTCTGGCATCCATTTATGCACCTAATGAACTTCAGGCCACATTTGTGGAGGGAATTATGGAGAAACTGCAGGGCTTTAGGGCAGGTCAGTTACTGTTGGGTGGGGACTTTAATATACCCTTATTGCCCTCTGTAGACACTTCGGCTGGTCGTACCTCCTTGCCGGTGAGTCAGCTTAAACGGGTTGCGAAGGCGCTACACAATTCCCAACTGATTGATGTTTGGAGACTACAGCACTCTAGCGAGCGGGACTACACTTTTTACTCCTCTGTACATAAGGTTTACACCCGCATTGACTACTTTATGATCCCTCACTCCCAACTACATGCGGTGGAACACTCCTCCATCGGCACCAGGACTTGGTCGGATCATGCACCGATCTTTTTGACGTATCTTTTATCTGACACCCCGCCTCTGGCGACCAGATTTTGGCGCCTCAATGAAAGCTTGCTGCAGACCCCAGAGGTTCTAGAAGATGTGACCACGACCCTACGCCACTACCTCCGGGAGAATGATCTACCGGATTGTGATCCGGGGGTACTTTGGGAGGCCCATAAGGCTGTGGTTAGAGGGGTTCTTATCAAACATGGAGCGCGGCTTAAACGGGAACGCACTGAACTTCTCGACCAACTCTTAGAAAAACTACATATCGCGGAAGCCCGACATAAACATGCCCCTACACACTCCTCTGACAACGAGGTGCAATTTCTCCGGAAACAAGTCACAGACATTCTATATTACAGGGCTAAGGCAGCCATGCAATCCTGTCGTAAGATGGCCTACGAATCGGGTGACAAGTGCGGGAAACTGCTGGCGCGACTGATAAGGGACCGTAAACTTTTGACGTATGTTCCCCACGTTGTTGCGCCCGGGGGACGGAGAGCTACTTTGCCTCGAGATATCGCCCGGGAATTCCGTGGTTTTTATTCCGATCTTTATGGTCTCCAGGCCGACTCCCAATCGCGGTCGGCTATGGAGGAGTATACTGTGGCATCCCATATGCCCTCTATTTCATCGGAGGACAGAGCGGAGCTGGAGTCCCCGATAACCTTGCTGGAGATTCATAAGGCTGTGGGGTCCATGAAGCCTGGGAAGGCCCCGGGACCGGACGGCTTTACCCTACAGTACTATAGAACGTTGTTAGATCTGCTGGGTCCGTCTATGCTCACGTTATTTAATGCCATAGGCTCGGGCGGGTGCTTTCCTAGAGACTTCTTGAGTGCCCATATCTCGGTGATCCCCAAGGAAGGAAAGGATCCTGCATCCTGTGGTAGTTACCGGCCGATATCCCTTTTGAATATTGATTTAAAAATATATACTAAAATTCTGGCCACTAGGATAGCTGCCCATCTCCAACACTTGATCCACCTGGATCAGGTGGGCTTTATCCCCTCTAGAGAAGCCCGGGATAGCACCACGAAAGTGTTAAACCTGCTTCACGTGGCGACGACCGCGAAAACCCCTTGTGTTCTATTGAACACTGACGCCGAGAAGGCCTTTGACCGTGTGAGCTGGTCATTCATGTTTGCAGTGCTCCGACATGTGGGATTGGGGGAGAGAATGCTCAACTGCATAGCTGGTGTGTACTCCGCGCCTACAGCCCAGGTTAAAGTTAATGGGACGCTTTCGACCCCCTTTGCAATTACTAATGGGACGCGGCAGGGATGCCCCTTATCCCCTCTTTTGTTTGCGTTATCCCTGGAACCCTTTCTGGCTACGGTCAGACTTAACCCTGATATACAAGGGGTACGAGTGGGACGGTCACAACATAAGATTTCAGCTTATGCTGACGATATGCTTTTTACACTGACCAATCCAGGGATATCGTTACCAAATTTGCTAAGGGAATTTGAGAGATATGGGAAGCTTTCCAATATGAAAATCAATTTCACCAAGTCAGAAGCTATGGGTCTCCTGTTGCCGCCCCGATTGCTGTCTGCTCTACAATCCTCTTTCCAATTTAAGTGGACATCTACCGCCCTGACTTACCTCGGGACTAAAGTCCCCTCGGACCTGTCGGACCTCTTTGAGAAGAATTTCCCCCCCCTCCTTGCTGAGGTGAGGCTGCTTCTGGACTCATGGCGGAAGGGGCTCCATTCATGGTTTGGTAGGTGCAATCTATTGAAGATGTGCATTTTGCCCAAATTTTTGTATCTTTTTCAGGCTCTACCGATTAAGATTCCGCCCAGGTACTTTAGACAGGTCCAGACCTTGTTTACTCGCTTTGTCTGGGCACAGAAGCGGCCTCGGGTACCTCGATCCCAACTCTCCCTACCGAAATCCTATGGGGGGTTGGCACTTCCTGACGTTAAACAATACTACTCTGCAGTACACTTGGGTAGGATTCTGGATTGGGGTCGTAATCTTGATACTAAACTGTGGGCACAAATTGAACAACAACAGTGCCCCTTTCCGCTGAAGACGGCTCTCTGGTGCCTTGAGGCGCTACCACGAGCGGTGCGGTCCCACCCCCTCATAGGTACCACGGTCTCTCAAGGCGCAAAGGCGGCGTTGCAACATTCTCTGACGACCACGGTGTCCCCGCTAACTCCGATCTTAGGTAACCCCTGTTTTACGCCTGGACTATCACGGGCATGTTTTCGACCGCTATGGGACTCCGGTCTTTTCCTGGCCTCTCACTTTGTCAGGGGGGATGGCTGGACTTCCATCCCGGATCTTGTGGACCCTTCGGGCCCGTATGGTCTGCATTTTTGGAGCGCCTGCCGCCTGCATCATTTTCTCCATTCTCTCCCGAACCCTCTAGACTATACCAGACCGCTTACTACTTTTGAAGAATACTGTTCTGACACTGGACCGATCTCCCGAATCCTTTCTAAAATGTATGTGCTACTTAATACACCTACACAACCACCACACATCGCGAGTCTCGCTAAGTGGGAGGCGGACTTGGGCCGCACTTTTACGCAATCACAGGTTAATAACATACTGCGCTTTGCTTTGCGATCCTCGCTCTGTACCAAAATCCAAGAGACGAATTATAAAATTCTAGTACGGTGGTACCTGACGCCTAGTCGCCTTCACCTTATTTACCCAGACACATCTGAGTACTGCTGGCGCTGTAGTGAGGGGCGGGGTACGATTTTTCACATTTTTTGGTCCTGCCCTAGGCTTTCGGAGTTCTGGGCCGCAGTCCGGACCATATCCCAGAAATTTACCGAATGGCGAATCCCTAATGACCCGGCCTTTTTCTTACTACATGTTTCAGACATACCTTCTAAGGCATACGCACGATCGATTCTACGTCACTTAACGAATGCGGCCAAGTCCTGTATCCCCTTGCTGTGGAAACAAGAGACGCCGCCCTCAGCGGCAATGTGGGTAAGGAGGGTGGAGGATATAAACAAAATGGAGGACCTGGTGCTTACGGCTCAGGATCGGCAGGAGACGTATCGTAAGACTTGGTCCCTCTGGAATGTATTTGTGTATTCGGATGAGGGCAAAGCCTTATTTGGCCGCTAATTTACTGCCCACTGGGGTCTGAGGTACCGCGCAGGCGAGGGCAATCCCGCCCTACCCCCCCCTCCCCCCCCTCCCTTTCCCCTTTTTACCTTACTTCTTCCTTCCCCCCCCCCCCCCCCGCCCCTCCCTTCCTTTTCTCCCTTTTCCTTGTTATTTTCGCACTTTCCTTTCCATCTTCACTCTCTTTTCTGGCCGCATCTCTAAACATGCTTCCGATGATCTCGTGCCGAAGTGTTTATTCAGACTTCGGCATAATTGTTTCCTAGGCAGTAGCGGGGACATATTGGCGGACCCTGGCCGGGGGGGTTTAGTCTCCGAGGCCAGCAGATACATCATGGTTTCCTGATAGTCTATAGGTTCCCTTGCCATTACTTGTACCGCATGTTGATGAGGCTGCGACCTCTTTTGTCTCTTCAGCTATGTTTGCTGTTGTTTGTTTTGGGGTTCTCCCATTGTATGTCTTTATTGTTTAAAATTCTAATAAACATTATATTTGCAAAAAAAAAACTTGTTTACTGTGTTTATTTTTGACACTTTTTTGGGTGAATCGCTAGGGGCACAATCTACCCCATACTCATTCACATAGGGTAGGGGGATGGGATCTGGGGGCCCCCTGGTTAAAGGGGACTTCCAAATTCTGATAAGCCCCCCACCCGCAGAACCTGACAACCACTGGCCAGGGTTGTCGGGAAGAGGCCCTTGTCCTCATCAACATGGGGACAAGGTGCTTTGGGGTTGGGGGGCACAGGCCCCCCATGCCCCAAAGCACCCATCCCCCCATGTTGGGGGCATGTGGCCTGGAATGGTCCAGGAGGAGGCGCTCACTCGCTCCCCCTTTCCTGACCAGCCAGGCTGCGTGCTCGGATAAGGATCTGGCATGGATTTTTGGGAATGGCGTGGGGGGTTCCCTTTAAAATCCTTATCACACCAAAGGGTCTAGTATCTCTTGGGGGGGGACCCCACGCCAATTTTTTTTTCATTTTGGCGGGGGTTTCCCTTCAAGATCCTCAGCACGCATGTCGCACCACAAGTCGGATCATCATGATCTGACTTTTGGTGCGACTATTCAAATCAATGGGCTCCCATATGGAACCATTGATTTTTGAATAGAGGTAGAGAAACGCTGCTAAAAGCTATTGTGGCTAAACCCGCATTGACGCCAATGCAAAACGCTGATAAAATCGTGTTTTTAACACAGATTTTTTCATGCCATTGTATGATGGCTAGTGCCATCGTTCTAGCTTTACAACTCATTTTTATAATGCCCGTGGGCATGTGGCCTTATAGTATTTATTGGCTTTTGAAAAATAAAGCTTGAATCACTTAATGTTTGTACAGGACAGGGTGGGGGATGGGATGTACTTCATTTTTATTCTTTTGATTTCTGTTCATATTTGTACATGTAAAATTACATTTTTCATCATTGTATTCTACCCTTAATATTACTATTGCAACACAGGCATCCTTCTGCATCCATAGTATACTGTGAAGAAGATAATGCCAGCATGATTAAAGTGCTTTTATTCCTCATCTGAAGTATAATAGTGTTTTGAAATAAATAAAACGGTCAGGGATAATTTATTCAAAGAAACACATCAGTCTATATAGTGATCCAAGAAACCCATATTGATGGATCTTTACAAATGGTGCTCAAGTGCTCATGAATGGTTGGGAATTGCCATGCAACTCTCATCTACAGTACTAAATGAATAAAAGGAAATTGCGCTCAGAGGACTTAATAGCAGATAGACATAAATTGACATTATAGGAAATAAAACATAAGTATCATCCCGGGGTAACAAAAAGTCTGCTTCCTGGATTGAAGAATGCACTGACGTCCCGAGCAAGGCTCCGCCCTGCAAGGCTCCACTCAGGACGTCATTTGTTTGATGGTATATCACTAATTTGACCATTCCCAGAGGTGTCCGTTTTTGGCCGATTTGGACAGCACTGACACACGAAGCGTGATTGACTCCATACCCATGGTATGGGGGTCCACTTTATTTGGTAAGCGCATTTGCCCATCCTTTTCACGGTGATGTTTCATGGAAGAAGTGGGTGTTATATGGATTGATAGGTGATCCCTACAAGTAAGAGGATCCTTGATTAATCATTGTGGCATTATTACTTTAGACTTTATATTTTCCATTTATATTTTCAAATTTTATGTTTTTTGTTCATATTTTTATTTGTTGATTCGCATTACATTAAAAGCGCTGCACTTTTATAACTCTCATCTACTACTTGAGGCATTTAATTTTTAATTCCAAACTTCTGAATTGAATTGAATTTAAATTAATTAACTTAATCTTAAAATTAATTAGTGGGGGAGATTTGAGTTTGTTCACTTTAGAGACATCCAATTGTACATTTTAGTATTCCTCCACCCTACTTTAGTACCTTAGAATTTAATTTGATTCATTTGTTCTCCTTTTTTATTGCTCTTTACAATCTGGTTAGAGTGTCGGCTGCAGCAGCTTCGTTGTCTTCCAGCATGGCAGGAGGCATGCTCCAATGTCCTTTCCTTCAGCAGCATCCTCCCTGGTTTCCACCGTGAGTCTCATCTCTCCTCCTAGGCACTAGGCATCCAATAGGATCACCTGACGTTTTGGCCAATTGGGAAACGGGTCTTACAACCCGCTTCCTGATTTGCGGGGATGACATTTTGTGTGAAAATAGCAAATATTCATTCGCAATCATTACACCCTTTTTTGAAGCCTATTAGAGCCTTTGGCTTTAATCATGTGCTTCAAACCCCCCCCCCCCCCATTGAAATCCATAGTCCCGCACCCTGTATGTAGTTCAGGGGACCGGATGCATGGATGGGGGGGGGGGGGCACTGCCTGTGCGCCCCTAATGGACGGACCACTACTGAGCTCAATATATATCTAAATCAAAATTTATTTACATCCGTCTCTAACAAGGTTTTCTAAGTTTGTTACTGAATTTGCTTTAATATATGCTTGAAGCCATGAATGCCATGATCATTAATATACATCTTTCATGCACAGATCTAAAATCAAGAGAAGACTTTGTCAATAAAACTATTAGGGCTCATGCACACAGGTGCATTCCTCCTTACAATCTTAAAGAGGAAGTAAACTCTCCCACTCTGATGCTTATTTTCATTTAGTCCATTATAATAAGTAATTATCAAACTATAGCCAATGTAATCCAGTCCAAATCGCATATTACCTACTGTTTAAAGAAACTTTAAAAAACTTGTTCCCAGGGGTTAGGCAGCGCCATCTTAAGTATTTTTTTCTGAGTCCACAGTGGAGTGTATTTCCACCCTTACATTGAGCACTTCCTGTACTGTTAACCAAGCCTCCTTCTCAATCCAACATTTCTATTGCAACCCTGCTTCCCTGTTCATAGCTGACTTGTTTTATTTCATAGTATTTACTTGTGCTAATTATCTAGTGTTTGCCCAGCTGATAAGACTACAGTAATGCTGTCCGATGCCCTGCTTTACAGAGCATGTGATGTCACATGGTCACATGGGATGTAGGAGGAAGCTCTTAATGATTCTGCAGTCTCCTGGGATTTCAGTGGTGTTGTGTGCCGTAGAAAGTCCTGATAATAGATAGACAAAGTACACAGAGTGTACCATAAATCAGGGAAGATCTGGGCATGCTCAGTGATGTCATTTTAAAGAACAAGAGGTTTACAACAATACTAAGCAAGTAAGGAGATATCTACAATGTTCATTAGGGTTTTTTTTATGTTGATTTACATTGGACAAAGTTGTGGGAGAGAATTTACAACCACTTTAACATGCTGGCATATTTTGATGTTTGGGAGCCCCTGGTGCCATGCACAGACACCCATAGATATAAATGAGTGTAATACCTAATTTTAAGATTGCAAGGGAGAATGCATTTGCGTGTATGATCCCTATCTCCACTGGTCATTGAAGCAGCATATTTTGTGTATTTGGAATAAACACTTTCATTCTTTAGCGGCATCTGGAATTTTGCCTCTGATGCTGGGCAAGGAGAGGAGACATTCCACAAACTGTAGGAAGATTGGTAAAGTATTGGTAGATGAGTAAAGGGTTCTGCTTGGAGGAACCAATATGAAGCAGGAAATCAGAGACACGCTGAATGACATTTGAAGGTACTGTGCTATAGTTTGGGAGTACAGTAGAGCAGGAGTAGGCAACCTTAAAGAGGTGGAGATCTACCTAAACAACATGGGAGAAGTCCAAGATCCAAAAAAAAGAACAACTTCTCCTGCACTCTGGTGTCGGGATCCTCAATATGTGATACAGGCAGCTTCACAGGGTAGTGTCTAAAAGTCTTGCAGCCCTCCTCAGAATAATGGGTATTCAAAAGCTGGAGAAAACAAAACAGAGTAGGAGGGCGCACTGACCTAGTGCATTACCATAGACAGAGCTTTATTCAAACCAAACATATAGCAAAATGGCTACTCACAAACGAGTATTGATAGAAGGCATAATCAATACAGCAGGGTCCACTTCACCGAACATAAACAAGCCCGGACCTGATGTCAAGTAAATCAACCAATACCCCAACACGATGGCTGATGCGTTTCAGGGAAGAACCCCTTTCCTCAGAGCTTAGATGGGCAGAAGTCAAAGATCACCAGGCACAGTTCCAGCTCTGACCAATATAACTTTGTATATACCATAACTGACTGATGCCCTGCAGAGAAATGAACTGGGGAATATGTCCACAGTTCCTTTCTCAGTATCAAAAGTGAGGCATCAGAATTATTTTTAGATCCCTGATATTTCATCAAAGCCTCCAAACAGGGCTCCTAAAAAAATATAAAAAAGAATATTGTAAAAAAGAATAAAACAATATCAAATAATAGAAATAAAAAAGTATTGACACTGTCCTCAGCCCTACTGACACCAATCGATTTGGGGGGCGCCAAGTCTTTGCGATGGGTGAAAGAATGTCTAGCTTTGCCACTGACAGTGTACAGTGTATACAGTATTTACTGTCAATGGCCCAACTATTGCAAAAGTTGGCCTGTAGGTACTTTAAAAACTATTAAGCTATTATGCTAAGAACCTGAACGTATTCCTAACATGTATTTAAAAAATATGTATTTTGTGCAATTTTCTTTAAAACTATTTTACTGTTCAGTTTCAGAGAGAGCCTGCTAATTTCAATCTCTAGACCTCAATGGATGGCTTATCAGCAGCACTCATCTTGTATTTACAATTCTTTCAAATCACTTATCCCCATGATCCCTGCCATTCTATCCCCTGCTCAGCGGTGCAATAGAATAATCATAATCTCTGGCTGAACAGTGTGGTGTTTCCACAGATATCACCGTCACCCACTCATCTTGAGCAATTCTATATCCGCAAAATGATTTCATTGTTCCAGGTCATCTAATTCTTTCTGTATGATAAGCTCATATGCTGGGCTGAGTTTATTAAGAACAGCACATCAAAATGTTATCTCTTCCAGCTAATTTGCTGCTCTGTCTGTGTAATATACACTTTCACTTGTCCTTTCACATGCTGCATGTCCCATGTTAAAGATCAATGAGCATATCTAAGTAGTTTTTTTATTTTAAGTAAAGATTAAATACATAGAAATGTTTCCTTATAATCTCCTGAACTGAGAGCAATTGGGCAGACAGCTGAGGAGACTTTATCTGCAGAACAAGGACAGAAACATGATTAGGCAGTCAATTTAACAGTTGACTCAAAAAGGAGAGATATTGTAAAAGGAACATCTTGTGACTTTAAAAGTCCATGGAAAGTAAAAAAAAAGCAATAACGCGTTGGATTCAGAGAAAGCTTTATTTCAAATTTGCTGTAAGCATGAGTCCCTATTCTCAAACTGCAGCACCAAATCAAATAGAGCAAAGGCAACAGCGTTACTGCCAGCATCTGGAGTCTCAACATTGTTCTTATCAAGTACCATACTTGTACTTATGGGAGTAGCAATAGGGGTCACAGGGATCACAATTGTGACCCCGCCCACATTCCAGGGGGCCCTGTGTGGCCTCCCCAGTGGCGTATCATCTATGGGTGCAAAGTGTGCAGTGTACCTATGAATGAGACAAACCTGAGGCGATACAGCTGCGCCAATCACTGTCCGATCTCTGGCTCCTGTCACAGACAATCCTGTGTGAATTGTTTCTCAGTCACACAAAGATCTCTTGCTGGAGCTTCGGGTGACAATCTGGGGGTGTGAACTGCATGTCTGGAAGGGTGGGATGCTTATGTCATGTCATCCGGCGGACTCCCGGGAAGGAAAGTAAATCTGCCATCACTGTGAGAGAGACGTTATTCTAAAGTGACCTCTGTGAATTTAGGTAGGAGGGGCACTTGCACAGACTGGGGGGGAATTGTAGCGACTGGAGGGGACTTGTCCAGACTGGGGGAGGGGGACTTGTGGGATTTGCACAGACTGGGGGGGGACTTGTGCAGACTGGGGGGGACTTGTGCAGACTGAGTGGGGCTTGTGCAGACTGGGGGACACTGAGGGGGGCTTGTGCAGATTGGGGGGGCTTAAGGAGACTAGGGGGAGCTTATGCAGACTGAAGTGCACAGTGGAAGTGGTGGATGGAAGTACAGGGCTCAGGTTAACTTGTACGCTGGGGCACACAAGCTTCAAGCTATGCCTCTGCTTCTACTACAACTACTGCCTCCAACAGGGTATTGATGTTTCCATTGAAACCATTGGGGGATGTATGCTTAATATTGTAGTAAACACATCAACTTTTTTCTTCCACCTCTGCACATCACCTTTATTGGTTTCCAATCTTATACCAAAACTTTTTTTGTATTTTTTTAAAGTCTAGTGTGTGTACACATGATTGGACAGTCCGACAATGAAATCCTGGGATTTTTTTCCGATGGATGTTGGCTCAAGCTTGTCTTGCATAGACACAGTCGCACAAATGTTGTTGGAACTCCGGTCGCCAGGAACGCGCTGACGTACAACAGCACTATAAAGAGGAAGTTCATAAGCCAGTGCACCACCCTTTTGGCTCCTTCTGCTAATCTCATGTTAGTAGAAGTTTGGTGAGAGAAGATTCACGCTTTTCAGCTTGGCGCTTTTCCGATCATTACTGCTCTTCAGTTTTTGCTTGTGGGTTCGTATCTGGTTTTCAGTGCGTGTAGTCAGTTCGCATCTGGGTTTCAGTGCACGCTATTTATAGCACGTATTTTATTCCCAGTGCGTTCTTGTGCGCTCATTTCTGAATTTCAGCTCGATCTTCTCAGGCATTTCTGATTTTCAGTGTGTTCTGTTCGTTCTGACCAGCCGACCGTTTTGAAGCCATGTTGCGGGTATGTACTCATTGTACAGTTTGTGCTGTGCAGGGGCTTGGTGTTGGGGTTCTTACTTTGACCCAAGTCCAGTCCATGAACAGAGTGAGGAGAAGTTCATGGACAAAGATCTCCAGATGACGGACCCTGTTTTTCACCTTCTGTCGGCTTTGCTTTCCCTGTATATTATGGAGCAGGACACCTGCATGCAGCAAGCCATCACTCCCGAGCAGAGGCTAGTCACCACCTTGCGGTACTTGGTGAAGGGGAGAAGTCTGCAGGACATCAAGTTCTCGACAGGCACCCCCGCTCCCCCGGTTCTGCGAATCATTATTCTAGAGACCTGTTCTTCCATCATTCAGGTCCTGCAGAAGGACTATATTAGGGTAAGTTTTATCCTTTAACATCACATTATATGTATTTAAATAAATGTATTTTTAAAATAAATTTGTATTTTAAACTGAAAAATATTTCCTTTGATTTACTGCTTGTGTTTCTTTTAGCTGTCTCCTAGGTTCTCCAATGGGCTTTTTTTTGGCCATTTTCCTCAATAGTTCCAACGTAATTTCTTTGATACATGAGGTGACAATCTCTTCTTCAGCTAACTATTATTTATGTTGTGGGTCTGATACACACACACACCTTCTTTTTGTTATTAATGTATGTAATGCAATAATGATAATAATATTAATCATTTTCAGCACCCTAAAATTTTTTGGGGGAGTGACGATAATGGCCTGATTTATGCAAATTATAAAGCACTGTGGGTGTTATTTACTAAAGGAAAATCCACTTTTCACTACAAGTGCACCGCAAAAGTGCACTTGAAAGTGCACTGAAAGTGCACTTGTAGTGTAAAGTGGATTTCCCTTTAGGAAATAACCCCCATTGTCACTGTAAACACCAACTTAAGAAAAAGACTGCTATTGAGCATTGAAAGAAGAAGCCACACATTGCTGAGTAGAAACATTTTTACATTTGTACATTCACATGTGCGTTTAGAAAGGGGTTTTTGAACAAACCAACATATTTTTTGGAATATTCTTTCTTCCACATCCTCTGGTTGTTTTTGGATTTTCCCTTCTTTAGGAGGTTAGGGGTGCCGGTGTCCTCAGACGTCCCAAATCTTTTCTCCCCATGTGAATAAAATAAAGGTATACTTAGCACACAGATATTTAAGGCAAGAAATAGTAATATGAAACATTGCTTGGAAGTGTCGTACAATTGTCTGTTTTGCCAGAGTTCAAAGCTGAAGACATGATTTTTTCCCTTTACAAAGCTGGAATAATTACATTTGTTGTTTTGTTAAAGTATCACATATGTAGAGACCCCCAGTATCCACTGGAGCACCTGTGTGGGACACCCTCAAAAGTTTGTACTGGTGTCCCACACTAGTGCTCCCGCATCCAGATGTGTAAACAGTGTCCTCTCCTTACACTGAATCAAGTTTGCATTTCATTCTAGTTGCAAACCCATCTAGACAACAATGTACTAAACTTCTTTTAAGACAAATAGGCATGACCAAATATAGTTAACCTGCATCTGCAAAAAACATTGTATTAGCAGGCGAATGACTTATGTTTACTACGAACGATTACTGTGCACATGAACCTGAAATTTGCCATTTTAAATGCCATTTTAAACTGTACAACAATAAAGAAAGGCACATGGAGCAGCACGATTGTAATAGGAAGAAAAGGAACACACGACAAAATATTTTTCTGCAGAACTTTCTTGATTCTTCTGTACTGATCGTGCTCCCTCAATTTGATGTCTGACCATCGTTTCCTCAGTTGATCCTTGGATCAACGTACCCCCAAATTCTTCGGCAGATTTTTCACAACGTTAGTCATGATCTTGGCCTTTCTAACATTTGGGTTGCTGTATGGTCCATGCTTCCCATTATAGGCGGCCCTTTTGAAGATGTCCACCATCTCTATAAAGGCCATATTTGAGGCTTTAAATCTCCTCCGGGATCAGGACGTAACTCTGGGCTTTTGTCTTTGCTGCTCTCCTCTGCAGGCACCTGTTGTCCCTCCGCCATGTGCTCTCCCACTGCGCCAAAAGAGAAGAGGTGGGGAATATACTAGTTAGAAGGTCAGGGGAGGGTGGAGTTTCATGCATGCGCAGTGTATATAAAGTGTAACAGGCATGTGCTGTGCGTTCGATCTGTGAGCGGAGGAAGGAGTAGCGGAAGCGCCAATCGTAATAACGTAGGTACAATTTTAACTTGGGCCTATACTGCTTATAGGTTGAGGCCTATATTGGGACAAGATTAGGAGAATTTAGCCTGACAGGGTTTGTCTTGTGTTGTGTCTTGCAGAGAAAATGGATCTATTGAATGATTAGACCTTTATCCCCCTATTCATTGAAATGTACAGGGAGCTGCCCTATCTGTGGCAGGTAAACCACGCCTTTTATAACAATAAAAGAAAGAGGCAGGCAGCGCTGGATCAATTGATGGAAATTGTGAAGCCACAGAACCGCACGAGCATATATCAACTATTTGAAGGCCACAATTGGTGGCATGAGGAGCACATATAATAGGGAGTGCAAGAAGGTCCAGGATTCCCAGAGGTCAGGAACTGCACCAGATGACATTTATGTCCCCAGGCTGCGGTACTATGACAGACTGCATTTTCTGGCTGACCAGAGGCAACCCATTACAGCACTCTCCAGTCTTCCTTCAACACTTCCTTCCACCCCAGCTGAGGCATCCGACATCCAATCTGGGCCTTCCAGCTAGGAAGATGTGGAGGAGCCCAGCTTGAGCCAGGTATATATCAGGGCTGGCTTAGCCCTTCCTTCTCTGGGCTGGCTGCTCAGCTGTCAGCTAATTGCCAGCTCTCATCTCTCTCCACAGTTACCAGCTGTTCCTGATCCTGCTCCTCTGACCTGCCTACTTAAAGCTGTCCAGCTCACTTAATCTCTGCCTTTGCCTTGGTCACATCACAAGAAACCATCTCCTGCGGTTTTGTTTAAAGACTGGCTTGCTGACTAGTGATGGCCGAACGGTTCGCTCGGCGGTCGTTTCGTGGTGAATTTCAGCTGTTCGCGGTCTGCCCGTTCGGCGGACTATTGGCGCCGTTCGCCCGGCGGACTTCCGTGTTTACTGTGTAAAAGAACTTTGACACATCCATCATGGGGTACAGGACAGCCAATTGAGACATTACAGCACATGGACACTTGGACATTCCCCCTAACTTATAAATACACCCGATCCGGCGGCCATTTTACATTCTTTCTTCTGTCACTATAGGGAGAGGTTGCTGTGTGGAGCAGGGAGAGATTGCAGTGACCCAAATCGCTAGCTATTTGGTACACAAAAGTTCTTTTCAGGACTGGTATAGGTGTTAGGTGTATATAGGTTTGCTGTGCTACTGATTGTTGCAGCAGCCTGAGTGTCTTTTGTCAGTTTAGAGAAAGGGACAGGACGGTGTGTCTGCTGTAGGGACAGTCAGTTTAGTCATTAGCTGTTACTATCAGGTCCACAAAAGTGCTATTCCAGTTATTGTTCCAGTAGCATCTGTTTTGTCAGTTTATATAGGGACAGGCAGGAAGCAGTGTGTGAGGCAGTGAGGGTCAGTTTAATCAGTAGCTGTTACAATATTAGGTCCACAAAGGTTATTTTCAGGACCGGTATCAGTGGTATGGTAATAGGCTTGTACACGTATAATATTCTTTCTTCCAAATATAGAAAGAATATTATACTTGACTGCTGCCCTTCTGCTGCAGTCTGCTAATCATTCACAACCTACTTGTTCCACAAAGGTCCTTATAAGGACTGGTAACTTGGTCTGTCTAGGGTCCTACAGTACATAGGGTTGAGTGAGGTACAGTCTGCCATTCTATAAGGACTGGTATAGGTCCACAATACATAGGGTTGAGGTGCACTACTGCTGACCGCTGCCCTATACTGCAGCAGTCCTTCATCGGTATAGGGACTGACGTACAGTCTGCTAATCACTCACGCACAACCTACTTGTTCCACAAAGGTCCTTATAAGGACTGGAAACTTGGTCTGTCTAGGGTGCTACAGTACATTGGGTTGAGTGAGGTACAGTCTGCCATTCTATAAGGATTGGTATAGGTCCACAATACATAGGGTTGAGGTGCACTACTGCTGACCGCTGCCCTATACTGCAGCAGTCCTTCATCGGTATAGGGACTGACGTACAGTCTGCTAATCACGCACACACAACCTACTTGTTCCACAAAGGTCCTTATAAGGACTGGTAAGGTATAGGGTACTACAGTACATAGGGTTGAGTGAGGTACAGTCTGCCATTCTATAAGGACTGGTATAGGTCCACAATACATAGGGTTGAGGTGCACTACTGCTGACCGCTGCCCTATACTGCAGAAGTCCTTCATCGGTATAGGGACTGACGTACAGTCTGCTAATCACTCACACACAACCTACTTGTTCCACAAAGGTCCTTATAAGGACTGGTAAGGTATAGGGTACTACAGTACATAGGGTTGAGTGAGGTACAGTCTGCCATTCTATAAGGACTGGTATAGGTCCACAATACATAGGGTTGAGGTGCACTACTGCTGACCGCTGCCCTATACTGCAGCAGTCCTTCATTGGTATAGGGACTGAGAGTTTTGTCACAGGGTCATTTAAAAAATGACAGGCAGAGGAAGAGGCAGGCCCTTCCGCAATGGTGGTAGGGGTAGGGCAGGAGCAACAGGCTTGAGTTTGTATTAAATTGTTGTCTCCATGCATGGATCAGTATTGCTTGCTGATGGCGTCGGCGGCATTGTGGTTTTATTTATTATTTATTATTTATATCTTTTTAGTGGTGCAATGATGGTTTGAGATACATTTATGTGTCCCCGCATTTGTGCTATAACACTGCTCTTTTAAAGGTAATTAGAAAGTTTTCTTGTTGTTATCTAATAAGCCCCATTTGAGGGCACCAGGTTGGTGCGTATGTAAGTTGCCATTGATGTGGCTCAATTCATATGCACTCCTCTGTGTTATTAGTTTCAATAGTTTTTATAACTCTTCCTCTCTCTCTGGTAATTATCTAAGTGTTAATTTGGCTTCCGGAGTCACGCTCGATGTGTGTTATCTCTGTGAAATTGCCTTGCGCACTACCTTCTTTTTCATTGGCTCAGTATCAGTATACCAGCTTAAAAGCGGCCGTTCGACGTCACGCCGTCGCCGCTGATGAAGTCCCGCCTACTTTTGGGGACGCAACGCGTACGGACCACGTGACCTAAGCCGTGACGTCACCCGCGGGCTGCTATACTGATCCATGCATGGACGTTGTGATACATTTGTTTTCATGCCCAGCACTCAGCACTGGAGATCAGTGCACCAGAATGTGAGTGTATCTCTTTTACTTCTGTTTTAAATAAATTTGTGGAAACAGAGAGCACTAGATTTTGTTTTCTTATGTTTTTTATGGAATCATATTAAATTGAGGATACTGAAAAGGATTCAATCTTTGAGCACTACCGCTATATCTACTGAATGCTGTGAGTTACCCATGATGGGAACATGCGTTTTCTGACCTGTCTGTTAAATCAGGGGTCCATATTTTGAGGTGAGAGTCCATCTTGATTATTGGTGAAGGAATCACATCATCACTTATTTTTGTCGATTGAAGGCACATTGCACCAGCGGATCTCTTTTCTGACATCTCCATTTATTGTTCTTTAAATATATGGACTTTTGTATTTTGATGCACTAAAAGAGTGTCACTTTTTCATTTCACTTAGATTATTTATTTATGCGCTGTACTGTTGCTTTTACTTTGAGCCAAAGTGGGAAGTTGCAGAAGGTGCGTTCAATTACTTTAAAGGACGCACCAGACTTGGTTGAGTGGCTCACTCAGCCTTACTCTTCTGCACCCTCCTCATCCTCTCGATCTGCACCCTCTTCTTCACTCTCTGCTATGTGCACCCCCAAAGACACTACCACCAACAACACCACCACCACCACCACCACATACCTTCCGCTTGAGTCACAGGAATTATTTTCCGATCAATATCAAGACATTTCTGATGCGCAGCCACTCTTGGTATTGGATCAGGAAGAGGAGGTAGCAACAACCGCTACTCAGCAGTCTGACGACAGTACCCAGATCAGCCCAAGGAGGAGGTTGGTCCCCGGTGTTGCTGCCTACTCCGAGATCTCTACTTAAAGGGGTGGAGAAGGTGACGTCGACGATGACGTGTCTAATGATGTCACGTGGGTGCCCACAAGAGAGGAAGAGGAGGGGAGTTCAGAGGGAGATATGGACCAGCAGATAGGGAGGAGAAGCAGGAATAACTTACATTGCACAGGAGGGACAAAGCAGACTGCAAATGTATCAGGAGCGAGTCATCGACCATGTACGGTCACATCTGGCGCTCCCAGGACACCGGCACATGGCTCCGCAGTGTGGGCTTTTTTTAACGTGTCTGCTGCTGACAATAGCGTTGCCATCTGTAATCTTTACAGTCAACGCATTAGTCGCGGTAAGCCCAACACTCACCTAGGGACGACCGCCTTAAGAAGGCACATGAGCAGCCATCACCGAGCCGAGTGGGAGCAACGGAACACACAAAGCCACACTCCAGGCTCTCACCGTCCAGCCTCGTTTTCTACTTCTCCTTCTCCTCTCTCCTCACAATTGTCCTCCACTCCACCTTCCATCACGCCAAGCTCACGTTTTTCTGCAAAAAGGCAGGCTTCCGTGGGCCTAATGTTCGAGCGTAAAAAAATGATGACGCCGGATAACCCTCTTGCCCAACGGTTGACGGCTGGCTTGTCAGAACTCATAGCCCGCCAACTACTGCCATATAAACTGGTGGACTCGGAGGCCTTTCGCAAATTTGTGGCCATTGGAACACCACAATGGAAGGTCCCAGGAAGGAAGTATTTCTCAGAGAAGGGCATCCCAGAGCTATATGGCCATGTTCAGCGGCAAGTGAATGTATCTCTGGCACACAGTGTCGGTGCCAAGATACATCTGACCACAGACACGTGGTCTAGCAAACACGGGCAGGGAAGGTATATCACTTTTACTGCCCACTGGGTGAACCTTCTGACGGCCGTCAAGCATGTAACCCGTGGCACCCGTGTAGATTTGGTTTTACCGTGATGGATTGCATGCAGGCCTGACTCTTCTTCTCCTCCTCCTCCTACTCCATCCTCCTCCCTCTCCTCCTCGGCTGACTCCTCCTTTTCCTCTGCTAGCGTCTCTTCCGCTGCGCTGCCCAAGCTCCCCAGAACCTATTCGACATGCCAGGTGAGACGTTGCCATGCCGTGCTGCGTCTGTTGTGCCTGGAAGCCAAGAGCCACACTTTTCAGCTTTGCGTTCACAGGCAGATCAGTGGCTAACACCGCTCAATTTGACAGTTGGTAAAGTGGTGTGTGACAACGGTGCCAATCTGCTTAGCGCATTGAAACAGGGCAAAATCACGCACGTGCCATGCATGGCACACGTCTTAAACTTGGTCGTGCAGTGATTCCTTGTCAAATACCCTGGGGTCCAGGACATCTTGCGGCAGGCAAGGAAAATCTCGGCCCATTTCAGAAGATCTTATACGGCCATGGCTCGCCTTGCTAACATTCAGCGGCTACACAATCTGCCGGTCAGACGTCTTATTTGCGATTGCCCGACGCGATGGAACTCAACCTTCTATATGCTTGATAGGCTGCTCCAGCAGAAACGTGCAGTTAACGTCTACCTGTATGAACTCTGCGGCAAAACAGGTTCTGGGGAGCTGTTTTGTTTTTCACCGCGCCAGTGGCTGCTCATGCGCGACGCATGCAGACTTCTGCGCCCATTTGAGGAGATCACCAAACTGGTCAGTCGCAGCCATGGCGCCATCAGTGACATGGTACCTTATGCCTTCTTTATGGAGCGTGCATTGCGTCGTGTCATTGATCAAGCTGTGGAGGAGCAGGAGCGGGAAGATGAGGAAGTCGCAATGCTGGATGAATTCCCAGGGGGGGCTACTCTATCTGAGACAAGTCAACAACAGGATGAGGAGGAGCAAGAAGAGCATGCTTTAAACCTTTCTGGGATCCCTGTTGTGCGTGGATGGGGAGAGGAGAATGAAGAGGACGACATTATCCTGGATGATGAGCAGGAGCCAGGCCACCACACCGCTTCCACTTTAGTGCAAATGGGGGCCTTCATGCTCCAGTGTTTTAATAGGGACCCCCGTATAAAAAGCATAAGGGTCAAGGACCAGTACTGGGTGGCAACGTACTTAGACCCCCGGTACAAACACAAAATGGCGGAAATGTTACCGCCGTCACAGAGGGCTGGCAGAATGGAGCACTTCCAGGCCTTGCTTCGAGAAATGCTGCATTCTGCCTTTGCGTGCGCTGGCAGAGGAGAAATTCCCACTCCCAGAGAAGGAGTTGCGGGTACCAATCCAACAGCGCCTGCAAGAAGAGGCCGGTTTGAAGATGTGTTGGTGACTTCGGATATGAGGTCATTCTTTCAGCCGAGCCATCGACAGGTGTCATCCGGATCCAGCATCAGGGAACGCCTAGACCGCCAGGTGTTCGACTACATCGGGTTAAGGGCCGATGTGGACGCTCTGAGGAGTGATGAACCCCTGGACTACTGGGTGGGCAGGCTTGACCTCTGGCCAGAGCTTGCCCAATTTGCAATCGAACTGTTGGCTTGTCCCTCATCCAGTGTCCTGTCCGAAAGGACGTTCAGCGCAGCAGGGGGGATCGTGACCGATAAGCGTACTCGCCTAGCTCACGACAGTGTTAACTACCTCACATTTCTAAAAATGAATGAGGCATGGATCTCGGAGGAATTCAACACATGTGACTAGTAGACCATGTATATGTCTATAAACAATTTTTTTAATCGAACACAGAGACCTTCTTTCTTCATTTGGCTCACTTCCTTGCCCAAAAAAAGCACACGGTATTATATGCCCGTACCCTCCTCTTTGAAGAGGTTGAGCAGTGTCATATTTCTACTGTGGCTGCTTATTATGAGGGGCTCCCACCATCCCTGTGCTATGCTGACATCCTCCTGGGGCTGCTTATTATGAGGGGCTCCCACCATCCCTGTGCTATGCTGACATCCTCCTGGGGCTGCTTATTATGAGGGGCTCCCACCATCCCTGTGCTATGCTCGTTATGAGGGGTTCCCACCATCCCTGTGCTATGCTCATTATGAGGGGCTCCCACCATCCCTGTGCTATGCTGACTTCCTCCTGGGGCTGCTTACGGTGCAGGTGTCAGTGCTGTATATCACGGTGCTGATGTCAGTACTCTCTATCACGGTGCTGCTGTCAGTGCTGTATATCACGGTGCTGGTGTTAGTGCTTTATGTCACGCTGCTGATGTCAGTGCTCTCTATCACGGTGCTGTTGTCAGATCACTCTATCATGGTGCAGGTGTCATTGCTGTATGTCACGCTGCTGATGTCAGTGCTCTCTATCACGGTGCTGCTGTCAGTGCTGCATTTCACTGTGCTGGTGTTAGTGCTTTATGTCACGCTGCTGATGTCAGTGCTCTCTATCACGGTGCTATTGTCAGATGACTCTATCACGGTGCAGGTGTCATTGCTGTATGTCACGCTGCTGATGTCAGTGCTCTCTATCACGGTGCTGGTGTCAGATGACTCTATCACGGTGCAGGTGTCATTGCTGTATGTCACGCTGCTGATGTCAGTGCTCTCTATCACGGTGCTGCTGTCAGTGCTGTATATCACGGTGCTGGTGTTAGTTTTTATGTCACGCTGCTGATGTCAGTGCTCTCTATCACGGTGCTGTTGTCAGATGACTCTATCACGGTGCAGGTGTCATTGCTGTATGTCACGCTGCTGGTGATTATCTCCTGCACCCTCTTTGCCTACCCTGACCTTCCCTCTCCTCCATTGCCTTCATGCGCTCCACAGTCCTGAATTGTCACAACAATTTCCCATATAAAAAAAGAATGCTTGTAGTTGTCGATCCCAGATTCACCTCATACATGTGTTATGTCATTGGCCATGTGGTGGGACTATTAATTTTTTTGTGGCTGCAAATTTGACCTGTAGGTTTGCGAAGTTCGCCTCCCATTGAAGTCAATGGGGCCCGCCACGAACGTTCCGGTTCGCAAACTATCAGCCGCGTTCACGGTCCGCGTTTGCGAAATGTCCCGTCGGAAGTTCGTCCATCACTATTGCTGACATCCCTTCTGGCTCCTCATCCTGCTTGCTGTTGCTCCACTTGGATCCCTGACTTCTGGCCTGGCTGATTACCCAATCTGGTTATTGAACTCTGGCCTGGCTGACTACTCGATCCGGTTACTGGACTCTGGCTATGCTTTCACTACGCTTTCTCTATTTACCTTTTTATTTTTATTTAATAAACAAGTGTGATTTAATTGTACTTCTGTCTCGGTCTGATTCATGGTTTCTGACAGTATAGCATTGTTCAACATATTTTTTGTCCAAAACCTAATGATGTTTACTAGATGTTATTATTTATCACTAATTTCTGATTTAACAAAGTGTTTTACATATCAATAGACAGTAGTGGCCACATTGATTGGGACAAGAATGAAAAATGCTGGGGTCAGAATGATAGTCTTTTCTATTTGTTAACATTCAATTTGCAACAGTCATGAGCTGAAAATTGTGTGTTATTTATGAAACAAAAACTAAAACTATGTCCCTTTTTCATACACAGGAAAGTTTCAGCCAGGAGGAGACAGTGGAAAGTGGCAGCCAGGAGGTGGCAGAGGTAATTCGCAGCCAGGAGGTGGCCGAGCCCAGTAGCCTGCCCGAATCCCAGGTCCCTCCCCTCCACCTTCCAAAAAAAAAGGCCCCGGAAGAGGAGTAACCTGGAGGAGGCTGCACTTTCGGAAAGGCTACTGCAGCCCTCAGAACCCCCCCCCCCCAATATTCAAGAAGACTATGCCTGCAAAATGCAGGAAATGGAGGAGTGCCAACTCCTCTTTTGTGAGGAAGTTATTTTACAAGCCCTAAATAAGGGGTTGAGGGGAGAACTCGCAAGCCAAAGACAGGTTTGTGAGTTTAACCATCGTCCTCCTCCTCCAACCCCTGCCACAACTCCAATACCCGAGCCACAGCCTGGAAGCAAGCATGTAAGGAAGACAAGAGAGTGATGGCCTTGGTTCAGTCTGGTCTGACAAAAGACGCAGGCTGTTGTATGACCACAGCCTGGGGGACATATATGCCATCTGCTGCTGTTCCTGATCTCTTGGAGTCACTATTATATGGACTCCTCAAGCTACCAATTTTGGATGTAAAATAGTTGATGTGTGCCTTTGTCAATTTCACCAGTTTATCCAGCGTTTCCTTCCTCTTTATTTGGTTATGACCCATAATAAATGGCTATTTTTTGTTCACAAATACTTGGCTATGTGTTTTACTTCAAAAAGGACAGTTTGTTTGTGAGTAGGCAGGTAATAAGGGACACCAACACCAAACAAACTCGAGGTTAAAAAATTAAAGATAATAATAATGTTGCGGTAACTTGACACACAAAACAAAAAAAATATTATGGAGATCAGTAGAAATCAGTAGAATCTTGATAAAAAAAAAAGAAAAAAAAAGTAGATCACTATCACTATAAAAAAAAAGGAGATCTTCATAAAAAACAAAAAAAGATCACTATAAAAAGAAATTAAAAACATTATTATGGAAGTATGACAAAAAAAATTAAAAATATAATTCATGAGATCACAAGAAATAATAAAGAAATCAGTTTGTGAGAACTCTGTGTGAATATCAGCGGCAAAACAACTTCATAATTCTAGCATTATAAAGAAGAAGAGAATGTGCTGCATTAAAAGATTAAAAAATGTGCAGCGTGATGATTGTGCTATCTCCATTACGAATAGTTTTACCAGACCGAGCGATTCCATCTCGTACTTGGAATTTTGTGCGACGGAATTGTGTACACATGCTCTGAATTTCCGACAATGGATTTTGTTGTCAGAAAATTTGAGAACCAGCTCTCAAATTTTTGTTGTCGGAAATTCCGACAAAAAATTTCTGATGGAGTCTACACACGGTAGGAATTTCCAACAACAAGCTCCCAACGAACATTGTTTTTGTAAAATCCGATCTCGTGTGCGCAGCATTAGAAAGGATAATCATTCTCACGTCATTGCGTGATAGGGTAGTCTTAACAATTAACCCCAACTCCAACCATAAAAATGTATTTTTAGTTTTGGGTACAGTGTGGTAGGTATAGAACTCTTTGTCAGGGTTTACTGAAGTCTATGACCCCCTTTAGAGAGAATTTTCTTTCTTCCCTGTTGGGAAACAAAGTGATGTGAAGTCTCTCCAGTAGGGTCAAAGACTGCTGCAAAATACCTCTTTTCATTTAAATGGAAAATTATTCAAACCTCCATTGGGTTATCTTAATGTTACTGTGAGATATGTTCTTTTTCTTATGCCACGTATATGCGTATACAGGACCGGACTTTCCGGCAGACTAGGTCCAACGGTCTTCCTTACTGACTTTTCGGCGGAGTTATGATGGATTTCCGAAAAAACTGACTTAACCACACACGAATGGACTAAGTTCATCTTGAACATGATTATGTAAGATGGGACTAAAATAGGAAGTTCAATAGCTAGCAGCCAATAGCTTCCCTATTCATATTTGGTCCGTCGGACCAGCATACAGACAAACGGTTTTCCCGATAGGGATTGAATCCGTTGGACAGATTTGAAACATGTTCTATTTCTAGGTCCGTCTGATTTTTTTTATGAAAAACAATCGGATTACCCCACACACGCTCGGATTGTCCGACGGATTGATTCCATCTGACCTAGTCTGCTGGAGAGTCCAGTCGTGTGTACGCAGAATTACTGTCACAAACTGTCTCCATTGAAAGATGACGGTTTCCCTCCAGAAAAGTCAGATGAATCTTTTTTACCTGGTATGATCAGTAAAAATTTTCTTGTAGCCAAGCAGGGTTTTTTATTTTCCACATTAAAAGGTACTTTTCTATACCTTCAATATAATCCAAAATAAGATATATCAAGAACACTTGCTTCAAACAGCTCTTGGTGTTATATTTCAAAAAGTGGTACAAAAGTGGGATATTTAAAAAAAGAGTATAACATTTCTACTGTGTTTCACTTTTCTGTACATATTTAGATGATTCAGACCGCAGTGCTACCAATGACAATAATAATATTTTTAGGGTTGAAAATGTATTTATTGTCAATTTCACAGACATCACATAGAACAGCATAAAAGTTACAACATAGTGACAACCACTAGTAGACATAGGTAATGAGTCAGCCTGATGACTATTGCCCACAGCTTGACTCCTACCAACAAACGATATATTGAAAGGGTTGACATCTGTCATCTGTTGCAAGGAATAGTTTTGGCTGGAGAGCCTCATTGTTTATAATAAAACAATATGGAGGAATAATTAGAAAATAAAAAGGGGAAACCAAATCAGAGAAAAGGGGGAAGTAACCCAGACAAGGGTGTAGATACAGAGAGAGAGAAGTAAAGAAAGGAAAAAGAAAATAAAAAGTCATAGAGGAGAGAAAGAACTGCTGGGGAGACACTCATAGAGAGAGGTAGGTATTGGACAGAGGGTGGAAAACCAATGGATAGACACCTCAAACCTCACTATGGTTAGCCTGCGTGTTAGGGTGACCCTGTTGGGGTTGAGAGCATGGTTGTGAGGGTATCTGAAGCGAAGAAGCGTAGCCAAGTGGACCACAACACCTTTTTTATTTTTTATCAAAGGTTTTATTGTCTAAAGCCAACATCTTCTCCATTCTCATAGTATCGTTCATAGTCGAAAACCCATCGTGACAAGGAAGGAGTGGTGGTTGTCTTTCAAAATGATGGAATGAGCTGTCTTGCTGAAGACTAGGGATGAGCTTCGAATTTGAGTCAAACTCATGTTCGACTCAAACATTGCCTGTTCGCCTGTTCACCTAACAGCGAACAATTTGGGGTGTTAGCGGCAAATTCAAAAAGCTGCACAACACCCTGTAAAAGTCTATGGGAGAAATCTAAAGTGCTAATTTTAAAGGCTAATATAAAGTCCTGCCCCAGGGGACATGTATCAATGCAAAAAAAGTTTTAAAAACTGCAGTTTTTTCAGGAGCACTGATTTTAATAATGCTTAAAGTGAAACAATAAAAGTGTAATATTCCTTTAAATTTCATACCTGGGGAGTGTCTATAGTATGCCTGTAAAGGGGCACATGTTTCCTGTGCTTAGAACCTTACAACATGATATACAGCAGTGTACCATACAGTGCCCATGATGGAACCGCCAAAAAACCTAAGCGGGTGAGGAGAAAGTTTGCAGGGCAGGGCAGCCCCCGGATCCCCCAACGCCACGGGGTATTAAACATTATTTAGAACCAATAATCTGACAGTACAATGGTTAAATGTTAAAGCATAGTAATGGTTATGATCAGGTCAGAGGAAACTCCATATGGTGAGGTGTATGCGATTAAACTGAGGGTGGGCATAAGGAAGGAGATATTGGTGGAAGGTAGCAATGTAACATGAACACATACTTTAAAATGTTAGCAACCTGGAAGGAAAGAGTGAAAACAGCATGAATAACAGTTCAGATTACAGAACGAATGTACTTTGAGGAAGAATGCAAAGTCAAAAACAACCACAAATAAGCAGTGTGGTAACATGCAGGGGAGGTAAGCTTCAGAAGGATTGCTCCTGCATATTCCCTGGGTTATCACAGGTGTAGTCCCTGTAAAGGAAAAAATAACCGGGATAATTCTCTGGGCAGGAGTCAATCATTGGGGTTCTGTTGAGATAGAGGCCTGTAGTTGCGTTTGCAGCCTTGTTTCTGCCACTGCAGGGTAAAGGGCAAGCCAGGGGTAGTCGATGCAAATGGCCAATCCGGGAGTGAGACTTGTGGGAGCTCTAATGTGTTGAGGAATGAAGGGAGGTTTCCCATGGTGCGGAAGATGGCAGTTTTAACCTCGTGGTGTACCCGGAGATGGAAGGGGAATCGCCATTGATATTTTATCTGGCTGGATTCTGAAAGCCGTGTAAGTGAATGAATGAATGAAATACTTGTATAGCGCACAATGCGAACTGAATCGCCTCTAGGCGCTGTGGCGAGCTTTGATCGTCTGCTAAAAGAGGAAGGTCTTGAGTTTTTTCCTAAAAGCCAGGTGATTTTCTTCCAGGCGGATGTTGATTGGTAGAGCATTCCATAGCCGAGGCCCTTGGACAGCGAATCTCCGATCACCCTTGGATTTATACCGGGCTTTGGGCATTAGTGGCCTCAATGCTTTCCTCATTTGACATGAGAGATCTGGGAAAAGCATCACAGGGGTATCATTGAAGAGGATAGTGTTCTGGGAACTGGCAGCTTGCATGATGTTTTCCTTGATTCTTTAAAAATGAACCCGGCACAGGGTATCTCGTATAAAGGAGGGGTCAGGGGTCCGAGGACCAGAGGTCCTGTGCACACAGTCCAGTTCTATGGGGTCATCTTTGGGACATTGCAGCAATTGAATAAAGATAGCCGTCACAGCCATGGGCCTCCCTAGCTCCCTTAGAGATGTCATCTCTCACATTTATTTTATTTATTCTTGATATACAGGCATACCCCCCCCCCCCTTTTTACCCTCTCTATCCCTGCGATAAAGGGAATACCCTTGAATGGTTGCCAGCCAATCATGAGAGCTGTTGAACCACATCTCTAAAATTCTTACAAAATCTAAATCCCCCTCAATGCAACAGTATCTCCAGTTCTCCCATCTTGTCTATTGGTGAACATGCCTCGTAGTTTAGACAGAGTTACATACTGTCTTTTTATTGGATGTTCCGTGGTTGAAAATAGGACTTGTTACTATACTGACTTCGGGTTTATGTGCTTTAGTCAACCTACCACTAATGCACCCAATACTACCCTCTGGAATATTTTCCGAGCTGACTATCTCTACCTCTGTACCCTCCCCTCGTCTCCTAGTTTAAAAGCCCCTCTAACTTTTCGGCCATCTTCACTCCCAGCAGATCTGTACCCTCCTCATTTAGGTGCAGTTTTTTCTTTCTATAGAGCTGGTGACCGACTGAGAAGTCGGCCCAGTTCTCCAGGAACCCAAACTCCTCCTTACTACACCAGCTCCTTAGCCACTTGTTTACTTCCCTAATCTCCCTCTGCCTTCCTGGTGTGGCTCGAGGTACCGGTAGTATTTCTGAGAATACTACCTTGGAGGACTACCTTTTCCTCAATTTAGCTCCTAAGTCTCTAAAATCGTTCTTTAGGACCTCTGACTTTGCCACTGGTGCCAACGTGCACCATGATAGCTGGGTCTTTCCCAGCCCCTCCCAGTAATCGGTCAACCAGATCCGTGATGTGCCAAACCCGAGCGCCCAGTAGACAGCATACAGTTCGGCGCTTCAGGTCTTTGGCCATTTCCCCCCCTCTGCCCCCCCCCCCCCACTCTCACTGGAGGAGTTCTTCCCCTGGCAGCTAGGGGAGTCCCTCAGCTCCAGCAATGCTGGTCCCTCACTGGTTTCAACAATGTCACTCAACAGGGCATACTTATTGGGATGTTCCAGCCCAGGATTGGCCTCCCTGACACTTTCCCCTCTACCCTTCCTGATTGTCATCCATCTACTCTTTTCTAGTGCCTGCACCTCTTTGTCTCCACCCGCCTCTGGGCTTCCAGCTTACATTTTGCACAGCAGTATTAGCTCTCGATCAGATGATTAAGGAACGAATATATGCCGCAAGATGTACACCGAGTCATAGCTCCATCGTACCTACTACCTTAATGAGGATTGGAGATTATACCCTGTCCAAATGAACCACTTGCTGACCAGCCGCTGTCATTATACTGTCGCAGGTCAGCATGTTCCGGCAAGCCGTTGTAGCTGTACATCGGCCCTTTAGGCAGGGATAGCAGGCACACCCGCTGCACTGCGTGGGAACCGATTCGCATGGCTGGTGGTTGCAATGAGTGCCGGCCATGCATGATCTTGAGCACAAGAGCCAGAACAGGGACGTGTGCGTGTGTGTAAACACAGAAATCCCTGTTCTGTGAAAAGAGGAGAGACAGATCGTGTGTTCCTACTAGCTGGAAACAACGATTTGTCTTCTCCTCTAGTCAGTTCCTTCCCCCTACAGTTAGAACACACACTGAAGGAACACAGTTAACCCCTTGATCACCCCTTAGTGTTAACTCCTTCCCTACCAGTGACATTTACACAGCAAGTGCATTTTTATAGCACTGATCGCTGTCAATGGTCCCAAAAGTATACGTTAGTGTCTGATTTTCCGCTGCAATCACAGTCCCGTTATAAGTCACGGAGTATACTAGTATTGCTATTATAAAAATAAAATAAAAATTTCATAAATATATCCCATAGCTTGTAGACTCACATAGAAACGTTCACATAAACCAATCAATTTATGCTTATTGGGATTTTTTTTACCAGAAACGTTTAGCAGAATACATATTGGCCTACATTTATGAAGAATTTTGAAGAGCAGAAGCTAAATTTTTTTTCTTTTTTTCTAAATTGTCGGTCTTTGTTAATAGCGCAAAGAATGAAAAACACAGTGGTGATCAAATACCACCAAAAGGAAGCTCTATTTGGGTACAGCATTGCCTGGCCTCACAGTTGTCAGTTAAATTAACCCAGTTCCTTATAACAAAAAATGCCCTGGTCATGGAGAGGGGGGGGGGGGGTAAGTGATTAGTCTGTGTGTGGAGATCAAATCTGATTTAAAGTTTGTAACGATGTAACTATGTATACCTTTTTGATACTGTGGTAATAAAATGTTTTTTGTGTTAATTCCTTTGTTGGGGGGGGCGTGGCTTGCCTTGGGATGAAGATGGCTGCTTGACTCCTTAGCTCCGTCTAGCCTGTGGCCTATAACCTGATTACCGGGGAATTCCACCAGCACACTCCGCTCAAACAATGGGCACCTCTTCCCGGAGTCGTTCGACATCCCGCTCCCGCTCTCCAAGAGACCTTAGCACTCGCTCAGCCCCTACTATCCCGGAACTTTTCCGGACCCAAGGAGCAAACATGGCGCTGAACTCTCCCGCCCGTGGCCATGTCGGCATCACACTTACCCCAACGGACACACCGCCGGCGCCAGGACCCGCTCACCCTCCGCTCCATCAACACCCCAGCCTACAAGACCTGAGGGCGGTAGCGGCGGACATAAAAGACACACTTACAGCTGCGATCTCCGACCTCCGCCGAGAACTCCATGACATCGCAGGTCGCGTACACGCGGTGGAAACTCAGGCCTCACAGCACCAACAGGCCATACACAGAACCGACCGTCGTGTTGATACCCACACCATGCAGCTCCGTGATCTTCAACGCCACGTCGAGGATATTGATAATAGAGGCCGCAGGCATAATCTCAGGGTGCGCGGCCTGCCTGAATCCATCGACCAAGAACAATTGATCCCGGCTGTGACTTCTGTATTTAATCAACTCCTGGATAGGCCTCAACAGACTGCTATCGCTATGGAGCGTATACACAGGGCACTGAGGCCCAAGGGCAAAGAAGCGGACCCACCAAGGGATGTAATCTGTCACATCGATGAGTTTGCAATTAAGGAAGAGATTCTCAAACAGGCCCGAGACCGACCAGGATTAACATATGAGGACAACCCTATTAATATCTTCCAAGACTTATCGGCGATAACATTGAGGCACCGACGAGATTTACGCCCGTTATTGGATGTCTTGAGGAACAGGGACATACGTTATCGTTGGCGGTTCCCGTTCGCTTTACAAGCCACACACCTTGGCCGCACCGCCACCCTAAGGGTCCCGGAGGAGCTGGATTCGTTTTGCCGTGTGCTGGACATCCCGTACATAGACCTCCCGAATTGGTATGCGGATTTTCAAATCCCGGTGCGTGGCTACCCAGACCATGAACGCATGGACTTTCACACATCGAATCCACGGAGACGCAGATCCCCTTCTTTGAGCAGGGCAGGAGGAGGTTCCAGCGTCAGGCACCCGCCACCGAGCCCCTCTGCGGCACCGCTACCGAGAAGGGCACGAAGGGATCGGTAAGCTGGTCTACATATCATCCTTTGGAGCAACCCATGTCTAACACTGTTGTTTCCCCAGTTATAGACTGTCGTTACACCACTATGGTTCCGCTTTAAAACTCTCGTATATACCCTCCGTTGTACGCTACTATCTATGTACATGGTTGTCTTTGATCCGATCTTAATGTTACTAACCAGCTCACTTTGCCAAGCTACTCCCACTGAAAGACGCAAGCACGTCTCCTTGAACCTCTTTTCTCAACTGGGTTCCCTCGGATCAAGATCGAACACGTCCCTTTTCACTAAGAAACTCGATCGGACGCTACGACCATCATACACCGTCGGTGCTGCTTTCGGACAGCTTTCCACTGACTTGATCGGAAGGCTACACTTTAGAACCTTCACCTGCGAACGTACTCACGTACGGATGTATGCACGGAACTCTACACCTCCGACCGAAGGAGGTCGTTACGACTTGAACGTTAATCCGAACTTTTGCTCTCCATACCTTACATGGGCGTTCGCACCCTTCCAGCACGACCGACTTCATTATACATGGAAACAGCAGGATCCTTATTCAGCAACGTGGACTGCATCTAAACTCGAAGATATGCCGAAAGGGATAGGACTGTGCTCATGTCCTCGCACTGAAGGGCTCATTTCCAGAATTACGGTAACGCTTTGTAAATGGAGCTTCATCCTGCTTTATTGAGACTAATGATCTAGACAGCATATGTGGTTTTTACCGGCGGGCTCTGCTGTGTCCATCCTCTATTAGCCACGCTAGAGAGGTACGAGGTAGTGATAATTTTATTCCATCCCAAGGGGTTGGACACAACAGACCTCATGTAAGCCTGGGCTTAGTAGTCGCACAGGAGCAACAAGGGTGACAGGCTCATCGCCACCCACTGACATTTCCGGGCTCCTCCATGACGCTCTGTGGGGGCCTTCCCGGAGGTGACAATATTTCTCATAATGATAGAGCTGCCCTCTTCACTGTGATATTTGACGTCTGACCTTCAGTGTTTTCATATTTTAGTCTTTCGTTCTTTTAACCGAGTTATTATCTCAAAGACAAGGGGGATTATACGATGATGTTAACGCATGAGAGTGCAACAGTCCTTTTGGGATTTTGATATTGTTTGTTCATATTTTAGTTAGACATTGGTTCTGGTTTATGTTTTACACCTTATTTTTCAAGCTATTGCTTCACTAAGTAGCTGATAACAAGTCCACGGGCCAGGTCTTCCACACATTGATGTGATCTATGGCCTAGATAATCTATGTCACTAGCATCGCTCATAGCGACATACTCAAGAATTAAACTAACTGAGCGGAGGTAATCTATTCCACTGATAGCCCATTACTGTTTCAAGTCGAGGATTTTATCCTATAACGACCTTAGGCATAATTAGCTGGGCTAGCAGAGGTTTACATGACATCCCCTACACTAGCTGATGGTAATCTTTTTTTATCAATTGCTGATCCGGCCGCAGGCTAGACGGATCACAATTGATTTGGATACCGTACCGATTTAGGTATAATTTTCAGTTCTTTGGTACAAACCAACGGAAAAAGTTGACCTTTTGTCACAATACCAATTTTGATAGAATTTCAACTCTATAGGCGCTCCATCTTCGTCCTGGGTTGAGTCAACCCCACTACAGCGGTACCTTTCAGATATACAATAACACTTACCCTACAACACCGCTGACCCTATCTGGCGACTATATATACATAGTCCGGGTGTCCCTTTGAGGATTTCCAAGGACTTTACCACGCCAGTTAAACCTTGGTTGGGTAAACTCCGGTTACTCAACCTCTTCCCTCACCTAGAGTCGACTCGGCTCTCACTGCATCCCCTCTCTCCACATAGACAGAGGAATATCCCAACATGTCTTCTACCCTGAATCCATCAGTCCCCCTCACAGCTAAAATAATTTCACTTAATGTTAAGGGTCTGAATATCCCGGAGAAAAGATCCAAACTCCTCCTCACTATGCACAGGGATAAAGCAGACATCATTTTTCTGCAAGAAACACATTTTAAGACAAACGCAACCCCAAAACTTCGGGATGATAAATACCCTACAGCCTTCCACGCTACTTCCCCTCTCACAAAGTCGAAAGGAGTCTCAATATTGTTTCACAAAAATAGCCCCTTTCAACTCACTGATCAATTAATAGATGAACACGGCAGGTTTATCTTCCTCAAAGGTCAATATGCTGGCACAACAATTACCTTAGTCAACTTATATGCCCCAAACACTCAACAGGTGGCTTTTTTCAAGAAGATAACGACCTTACTAATCTCCTTCCAGGAAGGACTTGTGATCCTGGGAGGAGACTTTAACGCTCCCCTTGTACCCATCCTTGACACATCCACCGGCACGTCCTCTCTTCCATATAGAGCCTTGAAGGCTATCAACTCATCCCTGACTACACTGTTACTCCATGATACTTGGCGTACTTTGAACCCTGACTGTAGAGACTATACCTATTATTCAGCCCCCCATGACAGATATTCACGTATTGACTTTCTATTCTTAACACAAAAAGACTTACCGCTACTACGAAAAGCTTCCATAGACCCAATGGTCATATCGGATCACCACCCAATTTCGATCACCCTACAATTCCCGATAGCCAAATCGCTGACCCCAAGTTGGAGACTTGACTCATCCCTACTCACCGACGCATCCATTCAGGCAGAACTCAATACCCACTTGAAACACTTCTTTACCGAAAACAAAGCTGAAGATACTTCCCCTTTAAATAATTGGGCGGCACATAAGAGTGTAATTAGGGGAATAATGATTGCTCTTAAAGCCAAACGCAACCGCGAAAAAAAGAAGATATATTTAGACCTCACCACTCAAATTAAGAGACTAGAAGCGGCCCACAAACATTCCCAAGCAGTAGCTACACTTACGGAACTTACGGAAGCTAGAGCAAAACTCCTAGAACTGTTAGACACACAAACCAAACGCAAATATGTTCTTTACAAAAAATCTTTTTACGAATATGGCAACAAAACTAGCAAGCTATTGGCCAGAGCACTTCAAATTAGAAGAGCCGCCAATACCATTCATTCTCTGTCCGATGTCAATGGCAGAAAGATGCACAAATCTGAAGAAATAGCTAATCAGTTCGTTAAGTATTATACAAAGCTTTACAATCTAACCCCCCCGACACAGACGGAAGATCAATCGACTTTACGACAAGGAAAAATCAAAGACTTTTTACTTCGCTACAGTCCCGACCCCGTCTCAGATGACACAGCTAGAGATTTAGACTCTCCTTTAACGTCAGAAGAAATCATTATAGCTCTCAAACAGCTCAAACCAGGGAAGAGCCCAGGCCCTGACGGGTTAACAGTAGCCTATTATAAAACGTTTACTGACATCCTGTTACCACATTTTCTGAAGGCTTTCCGCTCACTTGCTGAGCCTATCCCTCCCCCTGTTGAATTTTTACAAGCACATATAGCGGTTATACCGAAACCGGGAAAGGACCCCCTGACAGTAACGAACTATAGACCAATCTCTCTACTGAATGTAGACCTTAAATGGTACGCCAAAGCCCTAGCTAATAGACTTTTACCACTTCTACCCCAACTCATTAGTCCAGATCAAGTCGGATTTATTCCGGGAAGAGAAGCTAGGGATAACACCCTTAAAGCCCTGAATGTAGGTCACTGGCTATCAATTTCTAAGACACCTGGGTTCCTGCTATCGCTGGATGCGGAGAAGGCGTTCGACAGAGTGGCCTGGGACTATATGTCTGAGGTACTGAAGGCTATACATATCCCGCCTCGCTTATTGAATTCAATTCTAGCTCTTTACTCTGTCCCCACAGCAAAGGTGAAAGTAAATGGCCATCTGTCGGACGCCTTCTCCATATCGAATGGTACACGTCAGGGATGCCCTCTATCCCCCTTGATGTTTGTCTTAACACTAGAACCCCTATTAAGACGGCTCAGAGCTAACACAGACATTAGAGGAATCGACATTAAAAATCACACATACAAGGTCGCAGCGTTTGCGGACGATATTCTCCTCTTCCTCTCCGCCCCACTGACGTCCATCCCCAACTTGTTACAAGACTTCTCGGACTTTAAAACGCTTTCTAACTTACAGATCAACTTTGACAAATCTAGCGCCTTGAATATATCATTGCCTGCCTCGCTGTGTTCGATATGCCGTACTAACTTTTCGTTCAAATGGAAAGAAACTGCAATTACTTACTTGGGAATCCAACTCCCAGCCTCTCTATCAAACCTATACTCCTTAAATTATACCCCGTTGATACAGAAGATCGGGGCAGATCTTCAGAAGTGGTCCCCGGAAAAATTTTCTTGGTTCGGTAGAATAGCAATAATCAAAATGAACATTCTCCCACGAATTTTATACTTATTGCAGACTATCCCTATAAAACTTCCTTCTACATTCTTCTCCACATATCGCAAGTTATGTACACAATTTGTCTGGAACAAACATCGTTCACGCCTAAATTTCCCCAAACTTACTTTACCTAAATTGAAGGGGGGTACAGGCCTCCCAGATATTCACAAATACCAGGTGGCCTGCCACCTTACCAGGATTATCGATTGGCATATACATGCCCCGTTCAAGGATTGGGTTCGTCTCGAACAGGCTATGTCCCCTAACCCATTAACCTCTCTCCCATGGCTAGATCATACCTATCAAAAGCGAACATTTAAGTCCCACCCTTTGATAGCTCCAACACTACACTCTTTCCACTGGGCGAACACCCACCACCACATCTCTTCTACAAAAGGTCCAATGACCCCTCTTCGCGGCAATCCAGATTTCCCACCAGGTAACCTCCCATCCTTCCCTACACTAAGGTGGCCATATAAGACGGTCAGAGCGACACATTTCTTCCACGATAATGTTATCCTCTCCAGGGAGGATTTGGCATCTCTCGTAGAGCAAGAAACCTTTCCATTATGGGCATATCTACAGATCCACCATTTTCTACTTAATCATACAATCAGACCACAATGGTCCAGAGCTTTGACTGCCTTTGAAGAATTATGCAATCAGGAAGAACCCCAACGCCACTTAATCTCGCACACATATTCACTGCTGTTTCAAGACAGCGCGAAGCACAACCTCCATATACAGCAAAAATGGTCCACTGACCTTCAAATAGAAGTTTCTGAAAATGATTGGGATCGTATATATAGATGTGTCCATAAGGGTTCGGTGAATGCCAACACGCAAGAGACTGCCTTTAAAATAGCTTCCAGGTGGTACCTTACGCCACACAAACTTCACATAATTGACCCCTCCATCTCCCAGAAATGTTGGAGATGCAACACGGATACTGGAACCTTTTTGCATATTTGGTGGTCATGCCCGGCCATACAGACTTATTGGTCGGAAATACATAAAACAATAGAGGAAGTCACGACTTACCATTTAGAATACACTCCGGCACAATTTTTGCTGCATCACTCAGACCACTCAAATAGTTCCTACCTTAAATCTCTAGCCATGCACATGATCAATGCTGCCAGGGCTTGCATTCCACGGAAATGGCGCTCCCCTGACACCCCCCTACTCAAGGATTGGCTTCAATGTATTAACAATGTAATGACTATGGAGGACTTAATACACCAGGCCAATGATACCCCTGCAAAGTTCACAACAACATGGGCCTGTTGGATTCACTTTCAGACCTCTGACAAATACAAAAGTCTTATGCAGACTTGAGAGCTAGGAATGAGGCCAGGACCTCTCTCATAGGAATTTAACCCCTGGAAAGGAAATTACTTATTGTAATACAGCATATAACCTCTTAGACTCCCAGGATTCAGAAGTCTACAAAACCCCTTATGTATTTTGCTAAATATTCATGTTGATATATTATACACACACTTTCCAATAGTTATTCGCATGAATCACTTTATTCCTCTGTCTATATTCTTAACGATTAATCTGCCTTGGCAGGGATGCTCAAATCACACTTAACATCCTCAGAGACTCGATTAAACACCTATGATCTACAGGAAGCAAGCTAGTTACCTTATATATGTCACATGGTATATTTTTATTTGCTAATACACCCCTTTATAATCACACAGAACGTTTTGTTGTCTACTATTATATCCTGTCTTTCATTTAAGGCGCTTGAGTTCGCTTACAAATTGTAACAAATGCCATTGATTCAATTGTTTTTTCTTCTTTTTTTTGTTCTTTATTGATTCCTGTTGATTTTGCACTGTTCATACTTTCTGTATTGTGAATTGCATCTTCAATAAAATGTCTTTAAAAAAAAAAAAAAAAAAAAAAAAAAAATTCCTTTGTTGGTATATTCACTGCACCTTAAAAATCCCATTCCTGCAAATTCAATTCAATTCAAGTGGAAGTTCAGGCAAAACCTAACTAATGCTAAACCTGCTCTCTGACACATTCTAAACCTAATATATCTAACCCTGTAAAGCAAAAATTGCTATACTTACTCTGCAGCCGATCCGGTCTGGTCCCAGCATCAGCTGTCAGCGGCAGCTTCAGTGTGGGATGGGTGCAGGAGAGTCAGCCAACAATGGAAGCCCCATTAGTAAGTCTATGGGTGAGGTCACTTCCCAGCCATTTCACAGCTGTTGTCCGTCCTCTTCTGCACACAGCTTTGGACTGGATTGGCTGCAGATATGGTAAGTACAGCAGTTTTTGCTTTACTGGGTTTGATAGATTAGGTTTAGAATGTGACAGAGAGCAGGTTTAGAGTTAGCTAGTTTTTGTCTGGACTTACACCTTAACCACTTACAGACCGCTTGTCATCGTGTTACGTTGCTACTTTGAAGAGGACCATAACCCTGGTATCCTCTTCTTCGGCGGGCAGTCCACTTCAAGATAAAAGTGGTCTCTGTGGTGGATTCACCACAGGATCACTTTTATCGGCGGCGGGAGAGGGGCTGCAATCAGATTCTCTCCCTAGCCTGAAGTTAAAAAAAAAAGGTTACTGCTTGTACCCGGACTGTCATTGAACCACTCTGTCTCTCTGTCTGTCTACCAGCTGCAAGTACCTGTTTGCTTTGCTTAATTAGCGCATGCCTTGGCATAGTGGCCAGGCACTAAAGCATTGCTTATTAGTCCTGGGGGTAACCGAGTACTGGTAGGCCTGCTTGCCTTAAGGGAAAGGGGGCTGCAATAGGTGAAGAACACAGAAGCTAGCTATAGTGTCTGGCCACCGGCGTTAGAGGTAGGCGTGACACTAAGTGCCGCAAAATTTGTGCATTAGGTTGGCCTACACTAGAGTTTCACAGCTATTCTATATATACAGCTTTTTAATGTACACTTTACATCTGAAAAGACATATTAAGAACCAGTAAGTAATGTATTTTGCTTTTCACTAGGGATGAGCCTGATGTTTGAGTTGAACGTAAGTTTGATTCGTACATCGTTTGTTCGCCTGTTCGCCAAATAGCGAACAATTTGGGGTGTTTGTGGCAAATCGAAAGCCACGGAACACCCTTTAAAAGTCTATGGGAGAAATAAAAAGTGCTAATTTTTAAGGCTTATATGCATGGTATTGTCATAAAAAGTGTTTGGTGACCTATCAATGCAAAAAAAGTTTTAAAAACTGCCATTTTTTCGGGAGCAGTGATTTTAATAATGCTTAAAGTGAAACAATAAAAGTGAAATATTCCTTTAAATTTTGTACCTGGGGGTGTCTACAGTGTGCCTGTAAATTGGCACATGTTTCCCATTTTTAGAACAGTCCGAGAGCAAAATTAAATTTTTAAAGGAAAAAAAGTCATTTAAAAGTACTTGCAGCTATAATGAATTGTCGGTCCTGGCAATACACATAAAAGTCATTGAAAAAAACAGCAGGGGATTACCCCACAGTCCATTGCCAGATCTTTTGGGTCTGGTATGAATATCAAGGGGAACCCCAAATCAAAATGTAAAAAAAAATTGCGTGGGGGTCCCCCCAAATTCCATACCAGGCCCTTCAGGTCTGGTATGGATATTAAGGGGAACCCCTTGCCAAAATAAAAAAAATGGCGTGAGGGTCCCCCCAAAAATCCATACCAGACCCTTATCCGAGCACACAACGTGGCAGGCCACAGGAAAAGAGGGGGGATTAGAGAGTGCCCCCCCCTCCTGAACTGTACCAGGCCACAACCGCCCTCAATAATAAAAGAACTGTCAATGTGAAGACACGTCATACAGCAGGAGCTTCCCATGGAGGCGGGTCAGTCGCGTTTTTTTTTTCGGTCCGTCAGCAGAGCAAGAGAAAAAGAAGAAGAAGACTTCGTGGGACATTTTTTTAAAATAAAGGACTTGTCCCAAGCCGTGTCATGTCATTTTTTTACCATTTTCACACTTTTTTTGTCAAATGGTAGGGGAACATTTGTACCCCGCTACCATTTCACACAGGGGGGGAGGCCGGGATCTGGGGGTCCCCTTGTTAAAGGGGGCTTCCAGATTCCGATAAGCCCCTCTTCCGCAAACCCCCACAACCACTGGGCAAGGGTTGTTTGGATAAGGCCCTTGTCTCCATCAACATGGGGACACAGTGCTTTGGGGAGGCTGAGGGCATGTGGCCTGGTATGGTTCAGGAGGGGGGGGCCTCATCCTCCCCTCTTTTCCTGCAGCCTGCCAGATTGCATTTTGATTACATTAACATTAATTATACATTAATTACATTATACATTAATTTTGGCGCGGGGTTCCCCTTAAAAATTAAACCAGACCTGGAAGGTCTGGTATGGATTTTGAGGGGGGGGGGCACACCATTTTTTTTACATTTTGGTTCGGGGTTCCCCTTAATATTTATACCAGACCCAAACATGTGTGTGCACCTGTACACTGACAAAACCTGTAGGTCTCCACTAAGACCGGGACACGGGATGAAAGGCTTAATCACACTCAAGACACTTTGAAGACTTCAACCTCCAGTTCCCAATTCAGGATTGCAAACCCCAGAGAAAGCTGTAAAAACTGTTTTCTATACTTGTAATAAAGACTCTGGAGCCCTGCACTCTGCATACCAGTGAACCCTGTGTCATGGCTAGACATGTGCATTCGTTTTCATCCGAATGCATTTTTGTCTGAATTTCGGGTATTTTCATTATTGTTTTTACAAACAATAATGAACGTGCAGTATCTGCAAACCAAAAGATCTAACATAAACAAATGCTTTATTTTTGTTTTCGTTGTGACAACAGGTCGATATAGATAGGAGATTCGACATGACGCTGACAATAGCGAACTTGTGGTCGAATTTGCCTAACTTTAGCTCTATTAGTCCAAGATAATTCTACATACAGAGAAAAGATTCAACATAGAGAGAAAAGATTAGACATTATAGAGACAATAGCAAAAAGGGTCTAATGTGCCTAACCTAACTCTATTAGTTCAAGATTATTCGACATAGAGAGAAAAGATTTGACATGAAGATTCGACGAAGCAGTTGCCGTGAGTGGACATTTATGGTCAAAGGCTCCATCCATAGGCTATAGAAGAATTCTAATGTTTATTGACTAGTAATAATAATTAATAAATATACTTATTACTAGTGCTATACAACATTAGAATTCTACTATAGCTTGTAGGCGGAACATTCAACCGGAAATGTAAGATTGCGGCATCGTAGCTGCTCAGTCAAATCTTCTTAGAACATTGGACAGACACCATACACCTTCAATGACAGATTCGACCTTAGCTATTTTGGATTTTTGGACGAATGCATTTTTTAACCACTTAAGCCCCGGACCATTTGGCTGGCAAAAAACCAGACCACTTTTTGCGATTCGGCACTGCGTCTCTTTAACTGACAATTGCGCGGTCGTGCAACGTGGATCCCAAACAAAATTGACTTCCTTTTTTTCCCACAAATAGAGCTTTCTTTTGGTGATATTTGATCACCTCTGCGTTTTTTATTTTTTTGTGCTATAAACAAAAAAAGAGCGATAATTTTGAAAAAAACACATTATTTTTAACTGTTTGCTATAATAAATATCCCCAAAAAATATATATAGAAACATTTATTTTCCTCAGTTTAGGCCGATACTTATTCTTCTACATATTTTTGTTAAAAAAAATCACAATAAGTGCATATTGATTGGTTTGCCCAAAAGTTATAGCGTCTACAATATAGGGGATAGTTTTATGGCATTTTTATTAATAATTTTTTTCCCAAGTAATGGCGGCGAGTACAACTGCGGTGGCTGGTCAGCATGCGGTTAATGAGACAAAATAAATAAAAACTAATTTTGGGAGTAACTAAATAAGTTTATTTTTCGGACGAAAAATAAATTCTGAAATTAAATATTTCAGTGTGCACATGTCTAGTCATCACTATATCCATTTTCACAGTGGCAGGACCTCGCACTGTCACAAAGAGTATAATAACTAACAGCAACTTACAATGACACATTACACAGCTTGGGTTTTGTGTCACACTGGTTTGATTAAAGCTCTTTTGGCCCTACTTTTAGAGGGGTGCACTTCATTCTGCACTCCTGTGATCTGTATTCAGCTGAAAGTGGGCTTAAAGCGGGAGTCCACCGGGACTCCGCGTTTTTTTTTTTTAAAAGCCAGCAGCTACAAATACTGCAGCTGCTGACTTTTAAAATAGTGACACTTACCTGTCCAGCGCGCCCGCGATGTCGGCACCCGAAGCCGATCTGTGGATCGTATGTCGGGTGCTGCCGCCGCCATCTTGGGTATGGGAATCAGGAAATGGAGCCTTTCGGCTTCATTTCCCGGTTCCCTACTGCGCATGCGCGAATCGCGCTGCGCAATAAGGACGGTCCCCGCTGCCTCTGGGATCTGTGTGTTTCCCAGCAGGCAGCGGGGCACTTGCGGAAAGGGGCGGGCACTTGCGGAAAGGGGCGTAATATACGCCCCTTTCCGCAGAGAGCTATCCCGGAAGTGGGTGCAGAATACCTGTACTGTACAGGTATCTGCACCCCTCTCCCCCCTGAAAGGTGCCAATTGTGGCGCCGGAGGGGGGGAGGGTTCCGATGAGTGGAGGTCCACTTTAGGGTGGACCTCCGCTTTAAGCTAGCTTGAGAGATCCTGACTTTAATGTCAAGATCCACCCAAATGCCTGGGAACTGGCTCAGCCTCTCAGTATGCTGCTAAGAGCCTGAGCCAGCCACTCCTGCCACTTGCACCACAGCCCGGCACTCCAGTGAGCACGCCTCCGCAGGCAAAAGTCCTTGCATTGTTTTTTAAAAATGCAACACGGTCTGCAAATGTTAGAGGTGGAGAAATGACAGGATTATCTTTACCATTCCGAGAATACTGTACCAAAAATAAATAAAAATGTTTGGCTTTAAGTCTGTACTACTCTTAACATTTATTATTAGGTCTAACAAAAAAAATATATAATTTTTTTCTTTTAGATGAATGTGAAATATTATATATTAATATTTAGCATTTTTAGTATTCTGGTGGAACCTGTAAAAAACACATATAATACAAAGTAGTATAACTTTAAAAAAACACTAAAATCAATCCAAGACCATTATCGTTCCTTGTTAATTGGAATATGGAAGACCTTCATTAGGACTTACAGTGTTCTCCTGTGGTGAGCTGCCTAAATGCCTTCCTTTGCAATTACAAATACCTAACAACATGTTCCATATACAGCACTTTGCAGCAAAGCTAGACTTTATCACAGTACATAACTTCCCATTCTTATGTATACAGGGGTTTATGAGAAGACTATAAAAAAAACTGATTTCATGTCAGCTGTATTTTAAAATTAGTGTATGTTTAATGCATAATTAAATGTAAAGTTGGTTTGATATCTGCTATTAAAATGTTGAAATTGCATCTATCAATGTTGACTAAAATTTGAGTAGATTGTACCTTGCTTTTATTAAAAGTACAAAGAGACATTTGACAAAGGTGTGTCTGCCTTTTTTAGTGACTTCTTTCTTATGAACTACTAGACTAATTAGGAGGAAGGTATCATTGCTGTCAAGAAATCCCATTAGGCTACCTCAATGCTCTTGAAATAATGATTTATTGGCAGAGGATACACTACCTCTTCCATAACAGCTGGAATAATTATGAGATTGTAATTTAATTGCTTTTTTAAAAAAAATGAGTAGAATGTCATTTGCTGACCATGTAGCCTTTGGTTTGGCCTGAAAACTGCCTAGTGGAAGGAACTTTTAATTATTGTTACTTCAGAGCTAAGTACAAATAGAGGCACAGACTAGATACGTTTTACAGATGACACTACAACAAAATTCTATGTTTGTTCCAACTTCTGAAGGCATACAGTGCCTTGCAAAAGTATTCACCCCCCTTGGCTTTCTACCTATTTTGTTACATTACAACCTTTAGTTCAATGTTTTTTAATCTGAGTTATATGTGATGGATCAGAACACAATAGTCTAAGTTGGTGAAGTTAAATTAGAAAAATATATACATAAAACAATTTTTCGCAGAAAAAAAAAAAGATAATTGGCATGTGCGTATGTATTCACACCCTTTGTTATGAAGTCCATTAAAAGCTCTGGTGCAACCCATTACCATCAGAAGTCACATAATTAGTGAAATGATGTCCACCTGTGTACAATCTAAGTGTCACATGATCTGTCATTACATATACACACCTTTTTGAAAGGCCCCAGAGGCTGCAACACCTAAGCAAGAGGCACCACTAACCACTAACACTGCCATGAATACCAAGGAACTCTCCAAACAATTAAGGGACAATGTTGTTGAGAAGTACAAGTCAGGGTTAGGTTATAAAAAATATCTGAATCTTTGATGATCCCTAGGAGCACCATCAAATCTATCATAACCAAATGGAAAGAACATGGCACAACAGCAAACCTGCCAAGAGACGGCTGCACACAAAAACTCACGGATCAGGCAAGGAGGGCATTAATCAGAGAGGCAGCACAGAGACCTAAGGTAACCCTGGAGGAGCTGCAGAGTTCCACAGCAGAGACAAGAGTAAAGAGACTGGAGTATCTGTACATAGGATGACAATAAGCCGTACGCTCCATAGAGTTGGGCTTTATGGCAAAGTGGCCAAAAGAAATCCATTACTTTCAGCAAAAAACAAAATGGCACATTTTGAGTTTAAGAAAAGGTACGTGGGAGACTCCCAAAATGTATGGAGGAAGGTGCTTTGGTCTGATGAGACTAAAATTTAACTTTTTGCCCATCAAACCAACACATCACATCACTCAAACAACACCACCCCCTCGGTGAAACATGGTGGTGGCAGCATCATTCTGTGGGGATGTTTTTCAGCAGTTGGGACTGGGAAACTGGTCAGAGTTGAGGGAAAGATGGAAAGTGCTAAATACAGGGATATTCTTGAGCAAAACCTGTACTACTCTGTGTGTGATTTGAGACTAGGATGGAGGTTCACCTTCCAGCAGGACAATGACCTCAAACACACTGCTAAAGCAACACTTGAGTGGTTTAAGGGGAAACATGTAAATGTGTTGGAATGGCCTAGTCAAAACCCAGACCTCAATCCAATAGAAAATCTGTGGTCAGACTTAAAGATTGCTGTTCACAAGTGCAAACCATCCAACTTGAAGGACCTGGAGCAGTTTTGCAAGGAAGAATGGGCAAAAATCCTAATTGTAAGATGTGGCAAGCTCATAGAGACTTATTCAAAAAACTTGGAGCTGTGATAGCCGCAAAAGATGGCTCTACAAAGTATTTACTTTAGGGGGATGAATAGCTATGCACATTGACTTTTTCTGTTATTTTGTCCTATTTGTTGTTTGCTTCACAATATAAAAAAAAAAAAATCATCGTCAAAGTTGTGGGCATGTTCTGTAAATTAAATGATGCAAATCCTCAAACAATCCATATTAATTCAAGGTTGTGAGGTAACAAAACACGAAAAATGCTGGGCTGGGGGGGGATACTTTTGCAAGGCACTGTACATAAATACAAGAAAAAAATATAATTCCCAAAGAGTTAAAGGCTAAGTTCCCCTTTGTTCATATTTTTTTCTAAATACCAGCTCCCAATTATAGCATTAATGTACTTATTTTGCAAAAAAATAAAACAGCTTTTCAAGAATTCTAGACAAGCTTACCTCACTTTCTTCATAGCTGTTTAAACACACTGCTCGATTACTTCTGCCTCACTTCCTGGGCAGAGTTTAGGTCATGACACAGAAAGGAGTTGACCAGATGATGTAATTAGCACACACCCTGCATTAACTTCTTCCTGTGTCATGACCTAAAGTCTGTACAGGAAGTAAGGCAGAAGTAATCGAGCAGGGATTTTAAACAGCTATTTAGAAAGTTATGTAAGTCGGTGTAGAATTAATGGAAAGCTGTTTTATTTTTGCAAAATAAGTACATTAATGCTTTATTGGCACATAGGGGAGCTGGAATTTAGAAGGAAACAAAAGGAGAACTTAGCTTTTAAATTTTATATAATCTCAAAAAAATTGTTTGTTTTGAAGTTCACCTTCCGATAGTTATGGCCAGCCTATTGCAGGTTTGATATTTTTTTATTTGCATGTGTATAGCCTGCCAATAGCTTCCAGTTTGAAGGAAAAAACTATTTTCTAGTGGCTGTTTATGCAGTAACAGTGTTGTCACTCAAGGATAGATGCTTCCGCTATGGATTTACATAATAACATACTGTATTTAGTCAGGTTGAAAAATGGCACAAGTCCATCTAGTTGAACCAAGGGGAAAAAAAAGAAATAAATAGAAAACCTTTATATACACAATCCTATACCCACAGTTAATCAAGAGGAAAGCAAAAAAAAAAAAAGAAAACACAATAAAGCATCACCCAATTTGCTCCAGCAGGGGAATAAATCCTCCCTGATCCCCCTGGAGACAATCAGATGCTCCCTGGATCAACCATCTATGGTGTTATTACCTATAATCAATAATATACATATTATATTTTATGCATTTAGGAATGCATCTAAGCACTTTAATTAAAATCTACTGAATAGTTCTTGATCAAGTCTATTCCACATTTTCACAGAACTTACTGTAAAGAAGCATTTCCACACGTCAAGGTTAAATCTCTTTTCCTTGCATTGCTGTGTTTGTGCACATGCACAACACATGAAGCAACCTGGTTCTGAGTTTGTGCACGTGCCTGAGCACAATACAAAGAGTGATGCTCAAATTTAGCACCAGGGTTCTGCCCATACTGCTCATGCCCCTGAACATAGCATCAGAGTTCTGCCCAGATCATGGGACCAAACAACATTGAAAGATTGGGAGCATGCATGCAAGGGTGGATCCTGGGAGACCCTGCAAGGCAAAGGAACCATCATGTGAGCAGAAACTCCACAGACCAGACTTTTAGAGGCAACGTATACTAAAAAGACTGTGCAAAACAGGGAAAGGAAACCAAGATTATGTAAGGTATGTTTCTACATTTGTATTTTTTCGATTTTTGGTAGAGGGCTTAATAACACTTTAAAAGCTCCAATATACAAGCACTCTTTGCTAGCTCTAGAAGCCTCTCTAAAACATAAAGAGAACTCACTTCAAATCACTGATAGTTTTCAACCAGGTGGCAAAACCAGATGGGACATTTTCAATTCCATCAGATCAGCAAGTACCGTAGTTAAAATACCTGAACACTTGAAGTCTGATATAGATGCTCTGCCGATTTATCATGTTTTCAAATAAATGATGCTTTGGATAGGTTGTATTGGCTCAGTAATTCTTTATGTGGGTGTTGTTTAAGACAAAGAGCCCACATGGACCCTGCTTGCTTTACTTGCTTTAAAATTGCAAGGAGTGGTTATTTTACTAGCAGAGAAGCATAAATATTTTCTATCTCAATGTAGGACTAATATGCAGGAATCTAAGCAACTATCCAACCAGCAGAAGATCTTGATGCTATTGAAATATTTTCTGGGATATACTGAGCAGGTTTAAGCAATTGTCTCAGAATTGCCTGGAGGGCATTTTAAGAGAAAAATCTTCCCATAGCAAATACAGTCAGTCAATGTCCTGATTACTGAAATAATCTGTGTGTGAATTATTCACATTGGTAGACCTACAGAAGGTGTCATCTGTGTTAGTATGGATATATCTGATGCTGGAGAATGATTTAGCCTACAGAAATGAAATAGTTTATGGCGTCTTAAGTGAGAATGTGTTTGTAGTAAATGCGAATGTGCTAGTCTTGGGTTAAAAAAATATGTTTGACCAGATAAGAAAGTAATCAGTAAAACATGTACTGTCTGTGATAAATAAGCTTTGGCTGTTTTACCAAAAAGTATATAATTGGATTGGCTCGCCAGAGGGCTAGAGTAGCCTACGGTGGACCCTTAGTATGTCCCCGGAAAATAAATTAAAAAGTGTCCTTCCTGGGTCTTTCGTTAATAACTTCATTTTCTCTGCCATTTCTACCTTTCAGACCTGTCAATGTCATGTCTGACTCTCTGTGTCAGTTGTTCCTCATCTTGGCCTCCAGCCATGTCATTCCCATCAATTTCCACTATACACAGCAATTTTATCAAGTCACAAAATGATTGATGGATGCTGCCTGGCTGCAACCCACCCTTCCTTTTCTGCTGCATTTGCATTGTTAGGCAGCAATGTACGTGATATAAGAAGTAAGATTTGGCATTGAACCACCTGACGTTCCTATGAGCACCCTCTGCAACCCGAAAAAAAACAGCTTGTACAGGCCCACTCTGTGAGCTGCAGAAGATCAAGCTAGAAAGGTGTCACGAAAAGACACGGGGCGTGGCAGCTGAAGATAAGGACATCCAAAAGTAATCTCATTCAGTGACTGACAAAAAATGTATAAACTATATTCTGAGGCACAGAAAGAATGGTATAATTTTATTTGGAAGTCAGTTACTCTCTTATGTATTAGTAATGGTGGGTGTTGTGGGGTTTTTGCAGTCATTGTCTTTAATAAGTGAACCAAAACTATCCAAAAAAAAAATCTTACTGATTAATCGACTAGTTTAAACTATATCCTGGGGCACATTAAGAAGGATATCTATTCAGGGACCTGGGGGCAGTCACTCTCGTCATTTTGGGACTTGAGCAGCCAAATTGTTTAGGTATTGAACCAGAAAAGCTTGAAATAATAATAATTCACTAACAATTGAACAATTATATCACAAGGAACATTAATCACATTTTTTCTGACGGATTTTGGCCGAAACTTGTGTTGCATAAACCGGGTCACACAACGTTGCCAGAAAATCTGATCGTTCTGAACAAGGTGATGACAAACACGTACGTCGGGACTATAAACGGGCTAGTAGCCAATAGCGTTCATCTCTTCGTTTATTCTGAGCATGCGTGGCACTTTGTCCATCGGAATTGTCTACACACGATCGGAATTTATGCGATCAGATTTTGTTGTCGCAAAATTGTAGATCCTGCTCTCAAACTTTTTGCGTTGGAAAATCCGACGGAAAAAGTCAGATGGAGCCCACACACGGTCGGATTTTCCGACAACATGATCCGATCGCACATTTTCCATCAGAAAATCCGACCGTGTGTATGGGGCATAAGAATGCTATTATTTATTTGGGTGTCATTCACTTGACCTCTGATTAGTGATGTCTAATTTTTCACATGCTTCTCAAAGCAAGATCAGGCACTAATAAAGCAATCAACTGTACCAGCAACACGAATGCCACATACTGAAATATAAGATAATATTCTTCCAAAACATGTCAGCATAGAACTCGTTCCTGCTAACTATTTCAATAAAGGAAGAATATTATTTTGCTTCTAAACTGGTAATACTTGGATTTGTTTCTTTTGGGTGACCATCTTTTTAAGCAAAAATCCTAAAGTAAACATAATATTTTAAAATATAACATTATAATAAGCTCCTGAAATACAAAAAGATATGTAGCACATAATATATTAATATCAAAAACATAAAAATCGACTCTACTCTAAAAAGTATAAAACTATATTGTGTGAATATAGTAAAAGTTTGGGGGTCACTCGCCTATAAAACTGTTTTTTTTTTTAGCCACATAACCAAGCCCTACTTGAATACATGTAAAAAGGAGATGAGACCTGATGGCTGAATATGTTATTTACAAGCACAGGCAGAAAGTGAAAGTTGTACATCAGGGGTCTCAAACTGGCGGCCCTCCAGCTGTTGCAGAACTACAAGTCCCATCATGCCTCTGCCCATGGGAGTCCTGGTTGCAACTATCAGCCTTGCAATGCCTCATGGGAATTGTAGTTCTGCAACAGCTGGAGGGTCACCAGTTTGAGACCCCTGTTGTACATTGTGTGAAAAGGAGCATGGAGGACCGCCTGCTGGCTGCACAAGAATATAATTAACTGCCATTTGCAGTGTAGTATGTTCACATGACTAGAATTCAATTTCAGTGATTGTTGTAGCTAGTGTATCATGGTAATTATTTCACCCTTGTTTCCCACGGTAACACAACCATCTGAAATGTAGAAATCTTTAGTGGGGGTCGTAATGTAGTCCTTGAATTATATGGCAACATTCGTTTCTTTTTTTTCAGGCTTTTCTCCTTTTATTTTAGTAAGAAATGTAATCGTTCCTGGTGGCTACGCTGACTATTCCACTATATCCTTGGAGGGAGTCATGTCTGGCTTGCAGGCTGGACTTCTAACATATCTGTTTTAGTTCAACTTCATTATATGCATGCTGATGGGATTAGTAGCTTGCAGAGAAAAGATAAGGTCGTTTGTGCTTTCTGTTAGGCTGGCCATTCAATTATATTCTACAATTTTCTTATTTAATTTCCTCTAGATTTCCCATCAACAATGTAGTGCAAGGGTCTGCCTGATTGCATACAAACTGAAAGTGTTTAGGTTTGATCTCATTTAATATAGTTTTGAAAAGAAGATTATATAGTGTATGACCAGCCTTAAAGTGTTACTAAACCCAGGACCCTGCATTCACTATATCTGGTCTCCCACAGTACACAGAACATGGGGATGCAATTATTTTAGTAAATATAAACTGCTAAATACCTTTTCGCATTAGCAGTATATAGCAGTCTTGCGACTTCTATCAGTGCCTGGTTAAAGCTTGTAGGAGGAGTTTTTATACTACACTGGCTGTCCTATCAGAACCCTTGACCCTCTGTCTGGACATTGCTGATTGGCCCTGTGCTGATCACATGCACATTCCCAAGAAAAAAAAAATACTCTCTAGCAATACACACCAAATTGAGCATGTGCAGCCTGACTCCAGTAACTCTGCCTTATCCGGACATGTTTTGAAGACAATACAAGAAGGGAAGGATCTGTGTATACGGGATCAAACAGCCTTTTTACACAATGCAGAGGATTAACCCCTTAGGTTCCACAGTTAGTATAACAAGCATGCTTTACTGCATATACAGACTGATTTTACTGTTGTGGGTTTAGTAACACTTTAAGCTTACAGAAGGTTACATGGATATGGCAACTGTGGCAAAAACAACAGGTATTTTCTGTACATAGAATGGTGTTCTGTTGTTGCAAGAGAAACCAAGCCACAGATCTTATTGAATGTAGTGGACACCATTTTTTCATGTTTGATGAATACTACCAACAGTGTGTTATGCATTACTTTACATATTAATTTTAATAGTGGAACATACATTTTGTGTAGCAGCTTTTGGCTATTTTTAATACTTAATCTGCAGGCAAAATTTAACAAAATATATTATGAAGATATTTTATTTACCTTGTGGCTTATTTAAACTTCCCTAAATCCCCTGTCCACTTGGCTCGCTGGCCTGGTTTCTGGGTGTGGGAGACCAGTAGTATAGTGCCAGGTCCCAGGCGGTTATCCTGTCTTTTGACTGCTGATTCTGTTATGGATGCTATGGATGTTATGGATGCGGAGAGAAACCCAGCACTGGAAAACCATCAGGAAGTATACACACCAAGCTGGCAGTGGTGTGGACTGCAAATTTAGCTAAAATCTACATTTATTTTCCTAGGCCAGCAAGAGGGATGGGGGCAGTAAAGTAAGAGCCCAGGTTTAAGCTTGATCAATTTTAGTGTTTTGTAAAATGTCCTTTAATAATTTGAGCCTGTTATATATTGGAAAGCTGAATAAATGAATAAAATATAGCTTACCTGTTGAAACTGTTATAGAAATCTGCAAGTATAAAATTAATTTTATACAGAATGTATTGTTTTATTATAAAATAAATCAGGACCATTTGGTGCTCACCGCCTAAGGTTTAAAAAAAATCATCATTATAAAGTATGTTATATTATTGTTTTGTTTATCTGTTTCAAATGACCTTCACAATCAAAAGTAGAAGAAAATTGGATAATTGGCTTCAGCCTCCCAAACTCCTCTAATTCAACTTCCAGTTTTATAACTTGCAATTTTATTTTATCTCTTAGTAAAATTGACTTCTTAGAGAGGAAGGCATTTATTCAAGTTTTATTGTTGTGACATAATCCAGATAACATTCAAGAACTGCACAATGTTACAATTCAGTGAATTAATGTTTTCTGGTCCTCGCGTTGAAATGTGGGCATATTAAAAATGTCTTAGCATTGGACCATAACAGCTCTGCGTAGTTCTGAGCATGATTTATTGAGCGATACGTATTATCTGTAAACTTTCTATACATTATTCATTTTGCTTATTTTGAATCAGTGTCATCTTCTATTAGCCTGTATTTTATAAAATTGGTCTGAAAAAGCAGATCTTAATGGCTGTTTTTCCAGAAAGCTCATCAACTATACAGATCCTATATTTCAAAAGTTTGTACCATTAAAAGTGCATTACAAGGTTACCCAAGAAGAGATTACCCTCTGTACCACAAAAAAAGAATTTAGAGGAGTTTAAACTTTAAAAGGAGATGCTGCCTAACAGATTGAGTTAAAAATACTTTGTCTCAGGTGCTATTGCTCACATTCTCCCCCTCAGTTTATCAAATTGAGAGCCCAACACCGAGAACCTCAACTGCAAATGTGATTTTTTTTTTTCTATTTATTTCTCTATATATTTGGGAATTTATTATACACCTGATTTAAAAATGCATATACACAAAGAAAACAACAGCTTCAAATCTACTTGTTGTGGGACTTCAGAGTTATAGATTTTAGACCTTGTGGAATAAAACTGGATACTATTTTTAGGCCACTTCTTCCTAGCTGTCCTCCACTTGAATTGTTGGCTGACTTTCCTCCTTTCTTAAACATATCTGCAATGGGACCTTTATAGGTGGGGGTCATTATTCTTTAAACTTCAATGATATCTGTTGGGTTTCAAGTCCAAGATAGGCAAGAACGTTTTCACCCTAGCTCTATTATTAGAAGTCCATTGATATAAATGAGTTTCCTAAGACTAGAGGTGAATGATACTGCAAATGGATCTTTACATTTCAAAAGACTCCTTGACTTTCTTGAGGGGATGGGGAGAATACATTATACATGTGGGATGTACTACTGTTCTAGGTGTTAGCTTATATAAAGAATGTTCCTACAAGCACTCTTGCCATTTAGTGAATAGAGCTGACACTGAGAGCAAGCAAACAAATAACTGACAAATATGTTTGTGCATGTTTATCGAACAGATGCACATGTGGACATTTACCTACCTGGCCAAAATGCAATAACATGTGTGGAATGATTAAAGTGAGCATACTACGAATAGAGTTGGGCAAATGGTTAGAGCCGAACATGGGCTGTTCGTCCCGTTCTGGGAACACTCTAATTTGCAGGGTGGTTGGCGGGTGTTCACCCCATCGAACGCCCTGCAATGCACTGCGTGCTGCACAGTGCAATTTGTGCCCTGACTGGTAAAGCTTTGGCCAATCAGGGAGCAGTATAAGCTGGTTGTTAAGGAGTGGGACCAGGAAGCCGGACACAGCGTCCTTAAAGGAGTTGTAAAGGTAGAAATGTTTTTATCTTAATGCATTCTATGCATTAACCTCCCTGGCGGTATGATTCGTTCTGGTTTTAGGTGCTGAAAGCGGTACAAATATTTTGCATGGAAATTTGGCGTTTTATATTGTAGTCCTGTAATTCTTAGGAATAACTCTCTTAAATCTGTTCAAACCAGAGTCTAGCAGACACCCTGGGTATGACAAAGTTTATAATATAATAAATAATAATAACAATTATTCAATAATGTAATCAAATCCTAAAACACTGAAAAAGGGACACTTTCTGGTTGCTATGGACAATCTCCAAATTCCAGCCATAAAAAACAGTATTTATAATATAAAAGTGCATGCAGGGCACTGCACAGACCACTAGGGACAAAGGGGGTGTGTATTTTTTTATACAGTACTGTAATCTGTAAGATTACAGTACTGTGTGTGTTTTGTGTACTTTTACTTTTTTGAATTTGGCGCCGATCTCCGCTCCCGTGCACCGTAATGTCGCAGGGAACGGAGCTCGGCGGCATTCGGGCACTGTGTGAATCGAGCGGAGGACAGCTCAATCACACAGCGCAGAGGACATCACTGGATCCAGGGGACAAGGTAAGTAACTTCTCCGTGTCCTCCCTGTATCCAGCGATGCAATCCCGAGTCTGGCTCAGGAATACCGCTTGTGGAACTAAAATCTCAACCCGAGCCAGACTCGGGATCACCGCTAGGGAGGTTAAGGTAAAAATCCTTCTGTGTGCAGCAGCCCCCCTCAGCCCCTCTAATACTTACCTGAGGTCCCTCTCTGTCCAGCGATGTCCACGAGTGTCTCAGCCGGCCAAGATTCTCCTTCCTGATTGTCTGAGACACAGCAATGGTGCCATTAGCTCCCGCTGCTGTCAATCAAAGTCAGCTAGCCAATCAGAGGAGAGAGGGTGTGGGGCTGGGACAGGGCTCCATGTCTGAAAATGGACACAGGGAGCTGTGTCTCAGCGCGGGTGCCCCCATAGCAGGCTGCTTGTTGTGGGGGCACTGAACAGGAGGGAGGGGCCAGGAACACAGAAGAGGGAACCAAGAAGAGGGAGATCCGAGTTGCTCTGTGCAAATCCACTGCAACAGAGCAGGTACGTATAACATGTTTGTTATATTTATAGGGAAATAAAACAGACTTTACAATCTCTTTAACAACCGATGAGTAATCAGCTGTCAATGGGCTTCCCTGCTGACAGCCAAGAAGAATTCTTTTTTTTTAAATAGCATGGGGTCCCCCCAAAATGCATAGCAGACCCTTGTCTGGGCATGCAGCCTGGCAGGTCAGGAAAGGGGATGAGCGAGCGCCCCCCCCTCCTGAACCATACCAGGCCACATGCCATCAACATAGGGGGGTGGGTGCTTTGGAGCATGGGGGCCCTGCCCTCCCACCCCAAAGCACCTTGTCCCCATGTTGATGGGAACAAGAGCTTCATCCCCACAACCATGGGCGGTAGTTGTGGGAGTCTGCGGGCAGGGGGCTTATTAGAATCTGGATCTTTTTTTGGGGACTTCCAGATTCTGATAAGCCCCCTGCCTGCAAACCCCCACAACCACCAGCCACGGTTGTGGGGATGAGACCCTTGCCCCCCCAGCAACAAAGCCCCCACCCCCCCATGTTGAGGTCATGTGGCCTGGTATAATTTAGGAGAAAGACGCTAGCTTACCCCCCTTTCCTGACCTTCCAGGTTGCATGCCTGAATAAGGGTCTGATATGGATTTTGGGGGGACCTCACGCCATTTTTTTCTTTCTTCTTTTTTCTCAATAGCCAGGTGCCGGCAATTGTAACTGCAAGTCATTTTAAATGTGATTTGACTATTTTTTTTTCTTTAGAAATGTCATTTTTGCTGCAGCATGTTCTATGCATGCTACAGATGCCCCTCTTTACAGACAGACTAAGGGCACTACCTGGACCCCCATACCCCTTTTATGGGCAATTACTTGCATATAAGGCTTCGAAATGGGCACTTTTGATTTTTTCCTATTCGGCTCCCATAGACTTCAATGGGGTTCGCCGTTCGGGTTAGAACTTTCCCCCTTTTCGGAAGTTCTGCTGCTAACCAAACAGGGTGGTGTTTGGCCCATCTCTAGTTATGAAACTATATAATTAGATCTAGGTACAACCATGACATTATTGCTTATGTTTAGACACCTGGGATGGGAATAATATGAAGCACATTGATGGCAGGTGAATAGTATAAATATTGGCAGACAAAGCATTGCTTCCATTACTCATTGCTTCCATTACTCTAAATTATGTAAATAACCTTATCATATTAGTTTTAATTATATACTCTTGATGCTAAACTAAGCTCTGTATTGTTAAAACAAAATGAAAAGGTTCCGCTACATGAGTATACATTACATCAGCTAAACAAGACTGGGATAGCAAGAGCGGCATCAGGACCTTTGCTGCTTGAGCCGCTTTTTCAAATTCCAGTCAGGGCTCCTACTTTGCTGCAGCTTTCCAGATTGCTTTATCTTTATCCAGCAATTAAATTAAAACTAAATATGCATTAATGGGGTTACCAAGCAGATGGTTTCGTGTATACCACAGGAACTATAACTAAGCCATAAATATCAGGTGTTTGCTTGGTTTTCTAGGCAGCACATTAACCACACTTTGCACAAATTAGAATGAACCATGCAAATGTAAGATTTGTGTTTCTTATAGTTTAACCTATTGGGGGGTTATTTACGAAAGGCAAATCTACTTTGCACTACAAGTGCAAACTACAAGTGCAAAGTGCACTTGAAATTGCACTTGGAAGTGCAGTCGCTGTAAATCTGAGGGGTAGATCTGAAACGAGGGAAGCTCTGCTGATTGTATCATCCAATCATGTGCAAGTTAAAATGCTGTTTTTTATTTTCCTTGCATGCCCCCCTCGGATCTACAGCAGCTGCACTTCCAAGTGCACTTTCAATGTAATTTCAAGTGCACTTTGCACTTGTAGTGCAAAGTGGATTTGCCTTTAATAAATAACCCCCATTGCCTCTTCGCAGCAGCTATCAGCACATCTCTCAGCCAGGATGAAGGTTTGTGGGGGAGGTATAAACTGAATTCTTGTATACTTGTTCTGTGGGTTATGGTAGATTTGCTGCTGTATCTCACAGCCATTATTCAGCAGATTTTTCCCCCATTGGGAGTAGGATCTAGATGCCTAGAATGCTGCAATCCCAACCTATCCTGCTCACACAATGCTGGAAAGTGGAGACAGGACCTGGAACCACAGAGCTGCATGAGAGGGGGTTCTAAACCCTAAACATGTTTGCATTCCCTGCATTAGGCCCCTTTCAGACCGAGGTGGTGTTCAGGCGCTACAGCGCTAAAAATAGCACCTGTGTAGCGCCTGAAAAAAACGGCCCCTTTCACTCCAGTGTGAAAGCCGGAGGGCTTTCACACTGGAGTGGTGCGCTAGCAGGATGGTGAAAAAAGTCCTGCTAGCCGCATCTTTGGAGCGGTGAAGGGGAAGTGTATGCACCACTCCTAAACCACTCCTACCCATTGAAATCAATGGGGCAGCGCGGTAATACCGCCGGTAAATCGCCACCTTGCGGGCAGTTTTAACCCTTTTTCGGCCGCTAGCGGGGGTTAAAACTGCCTCGCTAGCGGCCGCATACCGCAGCTAAAACGACAGTAAAGCACTGCTAAAAATAGCAGTGCTTTACCGCCGACACCCGCACCGCCCCAGTGTGAAAGGGGCCTAAAGGTAAAGGTAAAAAATAAATGTTTAGGTAGCAGTATGCCCCTCACTCCTGCTTATACTTACTTAGATCCAGTGCTGTGCCTCAGATCCATTTCAGTGTCTGTCTGTAAACCTGTGACGAGGAAGCGCGGGGGGCGGGGGGGGCATGGCCAAGCCTCGCTGTGTCTATGGTCTATGGACACAGGCAGTGTGGCTCGGAATGGAGACTGCAAAAATGCCCTCCTAGCAAACTGCTAGCTATAGGGGCACTTGCAGAAGAGGAGGGGCCAGGAGCACTAGTGGGTGACCCAAGAAGAGAAAGTTCAGGGCCACTCTGTGCAATTCCACAGAGCAGGTATGTATAACATATTTGTTATAAAAAAAAGTAATGCCCTGTACACACGGTCGGACATTCCGACCACAAAATCCCTCAGATTTTTTCTGATGAATTTTGGCCGATACTTTTGTTGCATACACACGGTCGGACAAAGTTGTTGGAAAATCCGATCATTCTGAACGCGGTGACGTTCATTGCGTACGATGGGACTACGTAGAGGCCAGTAGCCAATAGCTTTCGTCTCGTAATTTATTCTGGACATGCGTGGCACTTTGTCCGTCGGAATTCTCTACAAACGATCGGAAAACATCCGATCGGATTATGTTGTCGGAAAATTTTTGATCCTGCCTCAAACTTTTTCCGCCTGAATTTCCGACTGAAAAAGTCCAATATAGCCCACGCACGATCAGATTTTCCGACAACATAATCCGATCGGACCATTTCCATCGGAATTTACGACCATGTGTACAGGGCATAAGACTTTACTGTTACTTTAAGGCAGGGTCCCTACATTTATATCATCTGAAATAATATAAGTGCTTTAAAAAACTGTTCAATTATGGTTTGCTATACCTCAGAGGCAGAGGATATGTCAAACATTGGTTGCTTGTGACAGAAGAGACCTTTATGCTTGACAAATGTAGCAATGACTCTAAAGCTGTAATACTCCATCTGCTGATATCCCCGTATTAAACCCAATTTACTGAAAACGATTGCTTTGTTCATCTACTGCAGAATTTACCAATAACAGGAACTGGTTGCCTTGCTCTTGTTACTGTTTGGTTAGCACACCTTAAATCCAGGCATACTTCTACTGGTTCAATAAAATTCAGTTTCTCTAAATCAGAAAGTTTTTTTTTTTAATAAAAACTGCCATTAAATCTATTTATTTGCTACAAACAGGGTTTTATATGTAAGTCAATATGAATCTCTAGCTGAAAATCTTTTCATTTTCCAAACCATATAAATACATCATATTTAGTTTCCTCTTTAAACCTTAGTTTACAATGGGGCAGCATACTGATCTCGGCTTGGTTGCACAGCAGCCAAACCTTAATACCTCCTGATACTATACCTTTATTGCAGCCAAGCAATAGGACTTCTCTCCTATTAATGCCGGAAATGTAGTTCACAGGAGAACATGTACAGCGCACTGAGCATGAGTGTAGTCTGAAAGGCCTGGATTGGCAGCTACTGAGCTCAGCTAAAACGGGGACCCGTGCATTTTTAACAGCCACTAGTGTGCATTAAAATGTTTGTCCAGCCCAAACCATTTGTGTAAATAAGTTTTTCTGTGTTGTATGGTCTTAAATGCTTTCTCTGCTTTTCAAAACGTCTCCAAATGCAGATTTCATGATGTTACAAGGATCTTCTCAATCAATTATTAATTCAAAGTATGTGTTGCCAAATTTAGAGTTATCTTGTCATGAGAGAAGTATGGGGACAGAAATTGTTGCGCTCCTTCTTAACCACTTGCCGACCGCCGCACACACATATACATCGGCAGAATGGCTCATACAGCAAATGGGCGTACCTGTGCATCCCTTCGAATTTGCCGCCCCGCAGGCACGCGCACACAGGTCTAATGAACTCGATGTTCGTCAACGGGCTGCGATTGTGAGGCAGAGAAGCAGAACGGGGGGAGATGCCTATGTAAACAAGGCATTTCCCTGCTCTGCCTAGTGATATGCCAGGGATCTACTGCTCTATGTCATTGGGAGCAGTGATCGCTGTCATGTCAGTGGTAGCCCATCTCTCTCCCAGTTAGAATTACTCCTTAGGACACACTTAACCCCTTGATCGCCCCCTAGTGTTTAAGCCCTTCCCTGCCACTGTCATTTATACAGTAATCAGTGGCTATTTATAGCACTGATCGCTTTATAAATGACAATGGTCCCAAAATTGTGTCAAAAGTGTCAGATGTGTCTGCCATAATGTCGCAGTCCCAATAAAAATTGCAGATAGCCGCCATTACTAGTAAAAATAATTAAAAATAAAAATGCCATAAAACTATCACCTATTTTGTAGACCTATTGTGATTTTTTTTTTACCAAAAATGCATATTTTTGGGTATATTTATTATAGCAAAGAGTAAAAAATATTGCTTTTTTTTCAAAATGATTGCTCTTTTTTTGTTTACATCGCGAAAAAAAAATGCAGAGGTGATCAAATACCACCAAAAGAACGCTCTATTTATGGGAAAAAAAGACTTCAATTTTGTTTGGGTACAACATTGCGTGACTTTGTAATGTCAGCTAAAGAGACGCAGTGCCTTATCGCAAAAAATGCTCTGGTCAGGAAGGGGGTAAATCCTTCTGGGGCTGAAGTGGGTTAAAAGGCTTATTGCCTGGCTATGCCTGGCATCAATGCATTTTGAGACACTGATCTAGAAAAAGCATACTGTAAAAGAGTGAATATGTCACAATTCTGTATCTGTATGTTTGTTCCAGTTCAGTGACGTAGGAAGCATTGAAGCCAGTTTACCAGCATGGCAGTCAGGCAGCAGCTAGCATTTTCAGAATCCTTGATTCCCTCTTGACAGTGTCTTTTAATAGGCAAAGTTCCTGTCTCAAGCAGGTCAGGGAACATGTCAGGAGCACCTCAACATGTCTAGTTGAGTCCTGGGTGACATACACCATGACAGGCAGAAGAACATCATCAGCAAATTGTGGATCTCCAATGTGGGCCCAAAGCTATATTCAGTGATCACATTGTTACAGCAGAAGCAACATTTCGGATCCTTGTGCCTGATGAAGGGTTCTGGCCAGGCTCTGAAAAGTTGCTTTTACTATAACAATGATTGCTGAATAAAGCTTTGGACCCACATTGGAGATCCATGGTGATCTGGTGACATTCTTCTGCCTTGATTATTTTTGGTTGCAGCTGATGGCAGCGACAGCACCTGCTTACATACACAGCCATTATTCAGGAACGTGTGCATTGGGACTGTGCATTGATACACCATGACAGGAAACCATACTGTCACACCAAGTTATTATATTTTATTCTTGATTTGGCTAGTAGTAGTTATTCACATTTATCTGGACTTCCCTGCTGAAGATGATTTTTGTCTGTCTGTGCAAGCCACTTCTTGACCAAAGCAGTTGGAGCATGGAATGACAGGCTGTACTGAACAAAGGAGGACAAGACTGGTATGGTTGGTTACAAAATGTATTAAAAAAGTTGAGTGTTGTAGAGTTCCCCTTTAGGAACAATAAGGTCAGACAGGATTGGACTCCTGTAAATGGTAGCTGGCCAAAAAAGGAACTTGTGTGTTTCTCCCATTGGGTCCAAACAAGGACGGGGGGGGGGGGGGGGGGGATATGTGTCAGTATGGTTCCCTGTCATGTTGTATGTCGGCCAAGATTCTTAACTATGCGGGTTGATGGGCTCCAGAATGCTTGTTTTCTTTGAAGGAAACGGTTTTCTCAGCTTCCTCGTTGGTTGGTAAAACTCAGTTTGGGACCTGGAGCCTGGAGATTTCACAATGATCGGGGTGGGAAGAAATCTCCAATCCAGGGACCACGTTTTGGGAATTGTTTGTTTAGGTGTGTGCAGGTCTTTTTGTAGAGTCAGGACCAGGATTCTGGGCTCCACCTTTCTGAGGAGTATATATGGGTGCAAGGGAGCAGCCACAAGTGTGTGCACGTCTGCATGGTACTGTCTGTGATAAAACAGTGGACCCAAGCCTGGGGGCCGGAGCAGCAGGGAAGCTGTGAGGAAAGAGCTGGCTGAGGTACAGGAACACAGGGACTCTTTGGGGCAGCACAGTGGTGTAGTGGTTTGCACTCGCACCTAGCAGTAAAAAAAGGTTGCTGGTTCAAATCCCAACCACACCACAACATTACCTGCCTGGAGTTTAAATGCTCTCCCTGTGCCTGTATGGGCTTCCTCCCACACACCAAAGACATGCAGGTAGGTTAATTGCCTTCTGTCCAAAATTGGCCCTAGTATACAAATGGGGATCTTGGATTGTGGGCTCCTTAAGGAGCCATTGTGAGTGTGCAATGTACAGGGATAGGGACAATTGTAGACACTCACTCAGGTTGAACTGGATGGACTGGTGTCTTTATTCAACCTTACTAACTATGTAACTATGTGTTACAAGGTCAGGAGGCTATATCTGACTTATGTTATTTTGTATTGCTACTGGAAACCCCTCTGGATGGGCAACTGTTCTGTTTTTGGACTGTTCCCTTTCCCTTTAATAATAATTAAAGTGCGTATACAAGCCCTTAAACGGCACAACTGGTGTGGATGAACTGGTGAGCAATACACTGAGCTAAACAACCTCCAAATATTACATTTGGTATGATCAGGTATCCAGTATGATCTGTATTGTTTTTCATTCATTGAGCCTTCTTTGAATGGAGGAGGTGGCTAAAAGAGCAGGCATAGTCAGCACTCTTGACAAGTGCATATTATAGGTTCCATGGCTTGTATTAACCCCTGTGGCACCAGAAGATTAGGGGGTAGGAAGCTACTGTAAAAGGGACAGAAGATTTCTACTAACATTGAAGCCATCAGCAGATAGGGTGATTCACATTGTAAGTACAATCCCTTTTTTTTTTTTTAATGATCCTAGATCAATCAGACAACAGCAGTTTCACTTTATTTTTTAATATCTTTCCATATATCAAATCGGCTTACAGAAGCATTCCTAAAGTGTCAACATGATATATTTTCCTGGAGTGTCTAAGAACAAGCATGTGACAATGCACAATGGATGTTAAGTGCAACAGACTAAACAAGCTCCTTTTCTTATTTCCAATTTTTCACATCCGATTGTATCGTTTAGAACTATAAATGGCTAAAAGTGTAATGTAGCACATCCATTTAAGCATTACTTTTTCAGCAATGATGCATCTTGCCAGTGACACCGGCTTTTACAAATTGTACTGATATTCCGCATGGACACTAGGAGGAGCTCTTGACTTGGCCATTGGCTTGCTTCGTTTTACATATTTTGGTTCAGCGTTATAACCACTGAGGACAATCTTGTATCAAAGTGTAATTATTTTTGAGGAAGGGTTTTTATCAAATCAGTCTATGGGGAGTAGCAGTCTGTAAACACACATTAAACTGTAGTTTTCCTGGACATATAATTTATATTTTTAATGAAAAAATATGGTAAAAATGAAAGTACACAGGATATTTGCTCCAATATTATTGTTACAATGCTTTGTTAGAAGCTAAAGTCGTTTTCTCTAACCAATACAAGTTGCAATTCAGTTTGTTCTCTCTTCAGTATATTGCCACAATGAATATACTAATCATATTAACGGAGAAAACATTTAAAGGGCATGTTCATTGGTGAGTGACAGTGAATCAAATACATGAATTGGTCCTTTCAGTTTACTATATATTTTGCACTGTAGACGTCACCAAAGATTCCACGTTTCCAAGTCTAGTTTAGACATACCTAACCAGTAACTCTTTACTTACTTTAACATTTCATGTGTTTGCAATGTTGTTTGCAGTTGCTTCTTTAGAAGAGTTTAAAGTGTAAAAAGCCAAAAATGTATTTTATTTTTAGATTTAATCTCTCTTTTATGAATTTACAAAAAGTCGGAATACAAAGTTCAGCCAATTACAATATATAGCGAAATATGGAGAAGTCGTTGTCCGGGTCGATACAGAAATATATATATTAAATCCACTGCACACAGCTTCCATATTATATACCAGGAACAGTATTAGAAGAATATATTTAAAAGACAAACAGTATTTACAATACATTCTGAATGAAAATCAAGAAATAACAATGTCAGTTGTTAATAACAATGTCAACTAACAAAGATTAGTTTTAGATTAGGCACAAAAGGGCTTGTAATCCTGTCTGTTCTTCATTGCTGTCTGTGTCCCCACTGGGGACATTCGCCCTCTCTGTATGTCCTGGTGACCACTGTCACAAGGACTGAAAGTAAAGAAAAATCACAAATTGCGAGTTGGCATTACAACGGGATTATAGAGGAAATCTTCCAGTAGGGATGCTTGTTGTATTGACAATTAAGGTAAGATTTCTCTTGCTTTGGAGAGATTTTCTCTTTCAGCATAATTACAATTGTAAACCCCATTCATGAAATCTGACCTGGGCACATATAACTGTAGTGTTTACTAATCTCTCCCAAAGCTCTAAGTCCCATGTCTTTCTGCTGCTCCATTCCTCAACTTCTCCGACATAGGAGATAAAAGCAGCTGGAAATATGTCTCGGGGTGGGAACTTAGAGATAGATAAGCAGAGACCTTGTCTTTTCACAGTACATCTTTGAAAGTTTTTTTGTTCCTCTGCCTATGTGGAGGGGGTGGGTGGCTTTCTTCCAATCAGCTCTCACACAGTGTATGCCCAGACTCCCCTCCTACTGCCAAAACAGGAAGAAAAATGTCAACAGGTTGTGACATTTCTAAAGCGTCTAGAAAGCTGACAACAGCAGATATACATGTAAAACAGTGTATATGTAAAATATGTAGGGACATTTGTTTCATCTCTGTGTATCATCTGAGGCTGTTCACTTCACTGAGTATATGTGAGAGTTTACTTCCACTTTAAACATTTGCTAACTGTATTGTAAAATTCAATTGTACCATTTTACAAAACTCCGGTTCGGCCACATCTTTAGTATGCTGTCCAGTTCTGGTTCCGCAGGAAGGATGTGCTTGAATTGAAGAGAGTCCAGATAAGGACAACAAAGCTAATAAGGGGGCATAGAATCTCAGTTATGAAGAATAACTACAAACATTAAACATATTCTTCCTGGAGAAGAGACGCTTAAGAGGTGATATGATAATGATATACAAATATCTAAATGGTGACACTAGCATTGGAAGAAATCAATTTAACCTAACGTCACTAAAGAAAACTTGTGGCCACACAATGAAGTTGGATGAGAAGCAGCTCAATCTTAAACATCTTAAGGAGTTCTTTACTGTTAGAGTTGTGAGGATGTGGAACTCCCTTCCACAGTTGATGGTGTCACCGGGGAATGTGGATGAATAAAAAAAAAGATGTTTAGGTGTTTACATATGTTACACTTTAGATGTTTTTTAGCAAGCGTAACCTACAAATTTATGGAAATTGGTAGTCACCCAACTGGAAGCATGGACAGAAGCAGGATACCGTATTGACTCATCTAAATACCTATTCACAGAGACAGAATTCTGTACTGACACAACTAGAACTATGACCACAAGGACAGAAGACTGTACTGACACAACCAGACACATGACTACAGAGACAGAAGACTGTACTGACACAACCAGATATGTGACCACAGAGACAGAAGAATGTACTGACACAACCAGATATGTGACCACAGAGACAGAAGACTGTACTGACACAACCAGACACGTGACCACAGAGACAGAAGACTGTACTGACACAACCAGATATGTGACCACAGAGACAGAAGACTGTACTGACACAACCAGACATGTGACCACAGAGACAGAAGACTGTACTGACACAACCAGACACGTGACCACAGAGACAGAAGACTGTACTGGCACAACCAGATACGTGACCACAAAGACAGAAGACTGTACTGGCACAACCAGACACATGACCACAGAGACAGAAGACTGTACTGACACAACCAGATACGTGAATACAGAGACAGAAGACTGTACTGACACAACCAGATACGTGACCACAGAGACAGAAGACTGTACTGACACAACCAGATACGTGACCACAGAGACAGAAGACTGTACTGACACAACCAGAAACTTGATCTCAGAGACAGAAGACTGTACTGACACAACCAGACACGTGACCACAGAGACAGAAGACTGTACTGGCACAACCAGATACGTGACCACAGAGACAGAAGACTGTACTGGCACAACCAGACACATGACCACAGAGACAGAAGACTGTACTGACACAACCAGATACGTGAATACAGAGACAGAAGACTGTACTGGCACAACCAGACACATGACCACAGAGACAGAAGACTGTACTGACACAACCAGATACGTGAATACAGAGACAGAAGACTGTACTGACACAACCAGATACGTGACCACAGAGACAGAAGACTGTACTGACACAACCAGATACGTGACCACAGAGACAAAAAACTGTACTGACCTAGCTTTATTTAATGTTCAGGGGGTGGGGAAGTATTTCAGAGGATAGCTGGACAGCAGTAACATAAAAATGTCAAATTCAAAGTCACACAGTTAGGGGAGGTTGCAGTGTGCCAGGAATTACACCTTATTTTATATAAGCAAGAATCCACAGGCAGGAGCAGTGTGGTTTTAAAAGTAACTAGGAGGCTGGTTGCTGTCCCTAAAGGCAATGGTACCCTAGGCCATGAGTCCTAGATGGCCTAGAAATAAAACTAACACCTATCTGCCTCCTATGGGTAAAAGTAAGGCAGCCCTTCTCTTGGAGCCATACCCCTGACAACTTGCCATGGGGATGGCAGCACACATGCTTGTGAAAGGTAAAAAAAAGTATCAATAGCTCAACTTCAGCATTCCCCATAGGTAAACCGAATGCAATGATTCACCATCTCAACCCAGTGAATTTTGTTCTAGAATATGTCCCATTATTGCATAATGAATATTGCATGTACCCTGTCATAAAAAGGGTGAAAATAATATCAAGCACCTTTTTCATGGTTGAACTGGAAGAACTTGTGTCTTTTTTCAACCTAACTATGTAACTATGTAACGAGATGCAGGTGAATGTCAGGGAATGATACCTGGTGAATGTTCAGTTAATGTACAGTATGGCAAACATGCTTTATAAATAGGATGAATGTTGTCTTGTGAATGTTTGACAAATGTGTGGTGTGTGTACATTATCTCAGAGTTCATTATAAATATTCCCCAGTGTTTTAAAAGGCATATCCTTCCCAAAAATCTTCTGAGCTAAAACTTCTTGTGTTCTCAGCATCTGCTGACTGTAATCAGTCAGCATTGTTCCCAGTCCTGTCTGTGGACTACAGAGTGCCTCCACCCTAAGCTCCCTCCTATAATGTAAAGCACAGAGGGGGAAGCATTCTGTAGCCCTGTTCTAGTGAGACAAGACTTCTTAGCCTTAAATACAGTACAGATACAGTTTGGTGAGTGTGCATTATCACCCTATTACGGGAAGTGTGTTACTGCCAGCAGGACCACAAGGTGAGAAATGAAAAAAAAAAGCTAAAAAAATGCAACTACCAAATGTAAGAACTAGTAAGCTGCATTATATTAAACTTTTGTTCTTGAGTTTAAATATAATTTAAACTACACTCACAACACTTACATTAGTGTTGGATAAAGTAGACATGAATTAGAACCCTTGGAAGGTTTTTATGGCTGCCTTTGTCCTCCTAGGCAAGTGCACCCTTTTAATGTGTCCTGGTGACCATTGTCTCTGTCTGGATTAGAAAGTAATGGGAAATCAAAAAATAAAGTTGTACCCAGAACAAAAGGTGAGGGTAAACCTCTTAATATGGATCTTTGTCCTGATTGCCCCTTACATAAAATGTTCACATCAAGTGCCCCCCTCACATCAACTGTCCCTATCAAGTTTCAAGGAATAGTGGGTTCACTCTCAAAGATCTGGAGGGTGGGGCAACTAACTAGATCTGGTCCTGGCAAGGACACTGTGCCTGCAGTGGAATATGTTACCTATAAGAAGGATTTTGCCCTTACTGTGTAAAGGTTTTTGTTTCTCTTCTTGTTGTGCTTCCAGGACAGAAAGTGCAGCAAACAAAAAAGTGATAGGTACCCCTGCTACCATCTAGAGCCATGTCATGTTATATGTCTCTTTCTAGAATTGCAGTTTGAAATTGCCATTCTCCAATTGTCATATATGTATGTATTTCATTCTATGATTGTTTGTATTCTTCGTACAACCATCATTTTTATATTTTTTTGTAATAATAAATAATATTCTGTATATATATATATATATATATATATATATATATATATATATATATATATATATGATTTAGTTTTTTGGTTACACATTGCCTTTAAAATCCCAATGTTTGAGGTATTCAAATAATATATAGCTACCCCTGCTAAGATATCCTAGAAGGTGGAGTTATTCTTTACCATTAGAAATGTAAAGAAAAATGCTGCTTCTTCCTGTTGGCCACCACTGTTCCTAAGTCAGTTGAGAAATGAAGAATATTTCGAAGGTTTGTAGGTTAAAATTTTGTCAGATACAGACATTGGGCTAATAATTCCATTCTGGCACGTGGATTGTAAAGTCTTAAATCCTGATGGACAGGGCATTTAAAGACATTCAGCTTCTGGATTAACTCTGTCACACAGGTTGTTGACAGATCAGAAATACGCTATCTGTCTGAGTTTATTACTTATCTAGTAACTAATAAAAGACTTCACTAGTAGGTATTAGCTTCTCTGATGCGTTAATATGGTGCTGAAAAAAAATCAATTTCATTTTATGGTATATAGTTTATTAAATCAATCATACATCAGCAATCGCAGATCAGTTTAGGAAAAAAAATTCTAGAAAACTTGTTTCCCCGTTCAGACGTGTCAGATTTTTCCAGGTTTGTGTTCAGGTGAAAAAGCAAGACATCTTCCCTGCAGGGTTCCATACATTATTAGGCAGAGAAACAAAAGTAAGCTGCTGGATTCTATCTTTTTCTTTTTATGAAACGTCTACAGAGAACTGGATTTATTTTTTTTATCGATATATTGATATCTCTTCAAGGAATCTTCACATGAAATGCTTTCATTAAAATTAGCCTTTTTATCCAAATCTAGTTTTCAGTAAACTTACAGCTCTATACAAAACTAGTAATTTAGTTTTGCATGTAGAATAATATTGTAGACAGCTTTACATGTAATTCTACAGCATTTTTCTGTAGCTATGCTGCACTGAAACACCCTGCCAAACCTTTCCTTTCATTTTACCCACATGCTGCTTTGACGTACTGTTGCAGTATCTCACTCACAATGAACTAAATGCAAAATCTACCAACACAAGCATGAAAAGAGAATGGGAGAAAAAACCTTATGCAAAAAGAACACTAGAACTGTGGGAACCTGGCAACCGAATTGCTCCCTGCTAGAGTTAAATGCAACAATTAAATGTAAACCAAGACTGTGCCAGAGCTGGCCAAGTTGCTTGAAGGAGACATCTGCTACCTTTAAATAATTTGCTCCAAAAGGTTTAGGCCATTTCCAATTTGTGGTGACCTTTATTAGACTACTGCCGCGTACACACAATCGGAAATTCCGCCAGAAAAAGTCAGATGTGAGCTTTTTGTCTGAAATTCCGACCGTGTGTATGCTCCATCGGACTTTTGCTGGTGGAATTTCCACCAGCAAAAGATGGAGAGCAAGTTCTCTATCTTTGAGAGCAGGTTCTCTATCTTTCCGTTGGAAAAAGTTCCTATCGGAAATTCCGTTCGTCTGTATGCAATTCCGAAACGCAAAAAAGCACGCATGCTCGGAAACAATTCGATGCATGCTCGGAAGCATTGAACCTAATTTTCTCGGCCCATAGTGTTGTATGTCACCACGTTCTTGATGGTCGAAAGTTTAGAGAACTTTTGTGTGACCGCGTGTATGTAAGCCAAGCTTGAGCGGAATTCCGTTGGAAAAAACAGATTTTTTCCAATGGAAATTGTGCTGGTGTGTATGGGGCATAAGACTTTCTCTTGCTTCCTTCTGTGCCCTTGCATTCTCCCTTGTGTGTTCCTCCTCTTTGCTTCTTACAGGAAAGGTTTGTCATCCCACGCCTCTCAGATAAAAGCATTGTATTTGCCAGTAGGTACTCCTTCCCAGCCATAATATGAGAAGCATCACACACAGCTTACCTGCCTCTCTGATCCCAGAGTTCTCTTAAACAAGTCCACAGATAAGGACTATGTTTTCCCTTAAAGTGGAAGTACACCCCCCTATCGTTTTCAGCCAAGGAAGTTGCCATCTTTGCTTCTGTTTAATCTTCAACTGCCACGGTGCTGTCGTGATGCTGCACATGTGATCTGTTATGACACCAGCCATTGGATGGTTTGACAGTTTGGTTGAGAGCACAGCCAATGTGCAGTTAGCATTCCCGGCATGCCGGGAATGTAACTGTTTTTTTAAACTGTTTAAATCGAAGGGTTTACTTCCACTTTAAGGCCTGAGAAAGAACTATGCTGCCTGAAGCACATTATCCCAGAGTTTATTGTTTTTAAATTTTGTGTGCTATTTTTTCTATACCGTTGAGGACCTAGAGTGGTAAGTGTTCATTGCCATAATGTCATCATCATGAACAGGCAATGGGAATGATTTATTTCAACAAAAGTGGGTGCACAGGTGTTGATTTTACTAAAACTGGAGAGTGCAAAATCTGGTGTAGCTTTTTGCCAAAGCTTGATTGAACAAACTGAAATTAACCTCCCTAGCGATGATCCTGAGTCTGGCTCGGGTTGGGATTTTAGTTCCACAAGCGGTATTCCCGAGCCAGACTCGGGATCGCATCGCTGGATACATAGAGGACACGGAGAAGTTACTTACCTTGTCCCCTGGATCCAGCGATGTCCTCCGCACTGTGTGATCGAGCTGTCCTCCGCTCGATTCACACAGTGCCCAAATGCCGCCGAGCTCCGTTCCCTGAGACGTTACGGCGCGCGGGAGCGGAGATCGGCGCCAAATTCAAAAAAGTAAAAATACACAAAACACACACAGTACTGTAATCTTACACATTACAGTACTGTATAAAAAAACATTACACACCCCCTTTGTCCCTAGTGGTCTGTGCAGTGCCCTGCATGCACTTTTATATTATAAATACAGTTTTTTCTGCCTGAAATTTGAAGATTGCCCATAGCAACCAAAAAGTGTCCCTTTATGTCAAAAGTGATTTTAGACCAACTAGAAAACAGCGATAATAAATTATAATCACTTGCAGAATTGAGCAGTGGCGATTCCTGGGGAAATTCGTTATCAAACACTAAATCTAATGACAGCGACAATTCTGCAAATGAGCAAATTTCAGTGTTTTTGGATTTGATTACATTATTGAAACATTTTTATTATTTATTATATTATAAACTTTATCATACCCGGGATGTCTGCTAGACTCTGGTTTGAACAGATTTAAGAGAGTTATTCCTAAGAATTACAGGACTACAATATAAAACGCCAAATTTCCATGCAAAATAATTGTACCGCTTTCAGCATCTAAAACCAGAATGAATCATACTGCCAGGGAGGTTAGAAGCTGATTGGCTACCATGCACAGCTGCGCATTTTTCACTCTCCAGTTTTAGTAAATCAACCCTTTAAAATTCAAAAGTACTACTGTGCATACAATAAAGTTATATCATATACTATTACTATACCATGAGAAGGTACCAATAATGTAAACTTAGTGCATACAATCTACATAAAAAAAAAATTAACAATAAATAAATATTCAATAAAGATGCAATAGTGCAGCTAATGGCCCGTACACACGATCCAAAAAATACCGCGTTCGAAACGATCGTTTAGTGCTGGAAAACACTTTTTGATAGATAAAAAGTGCATTTTATATACATCTATATAGATCAGACCAAAATGAGGGACACATGAGGAAGAAAGAGGGACAGAGGGACTTTGCTACAAATCAGGGACAGTCCCTAGAAATCAGGGACAGTTGGGAGCTATGTACACAGCCCTGAATGCACAGCCTCCGTGTTGGGGGCCATGCACCTTTCCTGTATATCTGTCAAATTGGGCTGTATGGGCGAGTCTGTACAGCCGCCACGTCTCTATTTCCTTATTTCAGCTGCTTGCATGCGGCTCTGTGCTAGTACAAAAAGTTAAACAGATGGTTGTTCATGCTACTGTGCCCATGTGACTGAGCCCTAAATAATTAATGCAGGTACTTTTGGTAGTTGTTCTTAGGGGGAAATAACCCCTTGTACCCCTGCCTGTGACAAAAAAAAGGGAATTGATTCTAGAAGACACATTCATCAATTTTTAATACCACTTTAACTTTTTTTTTTTTTAACTGAAAATGGACATTAAAGTTATCATTAGATTTCTAAAACTATTTTACTATCATCTGAAGACATACACAGTAGCAGTATAAAGGGCTGATGAACTTTAAGATGAACCTTTATTGCATGGATGCTTTATTATTTTAATTACAACAAAGGCAAGAAATATCGCAAAGTTATAACCAAAAAGCATTAGTTGCAATGATTATGAACATAAAGTGAAACAGAAGAACATCGTTCTGTGTATTATGTGTAAAACCTTAGTTCTTGGTTTTTTAAATGTACCCCTTGGCTCCATTATGAAGATTCATTCTCTGTATCTATGATACTGAGATACAGCATACATAAATAAATGTAAATATCCAGAGAGTTATTAAAGTTTTATCAATGCCAGGTACAGACATTTAATGTGCGATAGTATATTACTTGTTTAAAAAAGGCCTTGTACTTTAAAGCTGCAGCTAAACATGCTGTAGTTAAAAGAGAAGTATGGATTTTTTTTTTAATCATACTTACCTTGGTGCATCTGTCCATCGTCTGCTCTAAGGCTGAAAATCGAACGATCAAACATCGCTGATCGCTCAGTTCTCAGAGCTTCCTGAACAGACAGCTAGTGACTGTCAGTCCCCAGCTCACTACTCAGCCCCCCCTGCACTCACTGGAGTGCTGGGCTGTGGAGAGGCAGGGAGTGACCAGCTCAGGCTCTCAGCGGCTTGCTGAGAGGCTGAATCAGGTGTCCCTCTAGGCATGTGGGTGAATTCTGTCATATGGTCATGACCTTTCCTGAGCCTGGACCGACTCTGTGAAGTCAGCCGACAGCGGGCTTCAGCCTGCTGTCTACTAAAAAAAGGTCACAGGAGTCCAGCAGTTGTCATGATCTCTCCTCTCACCCTAAAGCCAGCTGTTGCGGAGATCAAATCTTTCCTCTACAGGCTAGTTAGTATAGGACTTAAAATGGGGGTAGGAGAAGGTATGAGATTAAACCAAATTTCTATTTGAATAAAATTGGAGGTAAAAGCACAGAAAAATCTAAATCTAAAAAAGTGAAATGTTTTTTCTTTCCATAAATGTTTTTTTTTTTTTTTACTTGCAATGTGCCTCTAAACCTGCTAGCAAATTTGACTACTTCAAGAAGAGTCAATTCTCCCATTTTCCATCATTACACATCATCATGACCTAGCTCCTCGTCCTCTATCTCTACTAGGGAGGCTTTTACAGGTAAATATCAAACCTAAAATATGTATTTGGGGGATGAAAGCTCATGAACAGAGTGTTGTTGGCAAAGTGGGCACTAGAAAGGTTGAGCATTCACTGGTATTTAAAAAACAACTGTGGTTTTAAAATGAAACTAAAGTCCACTGGGTAGGGGAAACTCTTGCCCTAATGTGCAGCATACTTGCACACCATGGCACACTTCCCTTACAAAAGTGCCCTTCTCTATCCAATGGGTCTGCCATCTACTCTACTGTCTCTTCCAGGCCCAACATTGGCCTTTTTGGCCACGAGGCGTACACTATTGATGTAAATCCTGCACATGCACACACATTGTCCCAAGCACCCAACTCCATTCTTGTCATTCTAAAGATTCTGCGAATAAGCCAAAACTGCATTTCAAATCACATCAGTGTACACAGAGAATCAAAACATGTTAGGGAAATGAAGAAGACTTTGGGGTTGATTTACTAAAGGCAAATAGGCTGTGCACTTTGCAACATACAGCTGCACTCTCCATGTGCATTTGTGACAATATGGGGGTTATTTACTATAGGAAAAGCCACTTTGCACTGAAAGTGCACTTGGAAGTAAAGTCGCTGTAGATCCGAGGGGGACATGCAAGGAAAATAAAAAACAGCATTTTAGCTTGCACGTGATTGGATGATAAAATCAGCAGAGCTTCCACTCATTTCAGATCTACCCCTTAGATTTAGAGCGACTGCACTTCCAAGTGCACTTTCAGTGCAAAGTGGATTTGCCTTTCGTAAATAACCCCCTATGTGTCTAGTTGATTCAGAGCTTAGTAAATGAGGTAAAGCTTCACTTCGCAAGAGTACCCAATCACGTGCAAGGAAGATTGCAAGGTAGGAGAAGCTCAACAGCAACCCCTGCCTAAGGGAAAAGGGACTGAAACAAAAAGGCAGTTCATTTAAAATTAATATAATTGGTCACTTACCTGTTAACAATAAACTGTATTTAAAAAAATCTGGGAGCTTCTGAAAAGGTTGTCAGGTGACTAAAGGAACCTATAAGAAGAAAGGAGAAAATTAAAGGTTGTCAGAATAACGGCAGCAGTTAAAGAAGATGTATCCTCCCCCCTCCATATGTTGCGGTCCTTGTTATGTGGCTGATCCCTTCTGTTGTAAGGGGATAGTTGGTATATTAATGTTATATATAGTTTTAGCTTTAATGGCTGAAATGTTGGTGTAATTTTAGTAATATGGTTGTAAATAAAATATTATTGGTAAAATTGTATTTATTATGCCAATAATAAAGGGCCACAGCCATTTTTATCCATGTGCACAGTTTGTTTGTATTTATTTATTATTAAAATTTAAAATGAGTTTTCAGCATCTGGTCCCATTAAAAAACAGCATTTTTACTTGCAAATGATTGGATGATGGAAGTCAGCAGAGCTTCTGCCCATTTACTAATCTCTGGAGCAACTCCAATTGCAGAGCGCAATTGTATTTTGCACAGCCTGTTTGCCTTTTGTATATCAACCCCCTTGTGTGTCTCTTCTTCCAAAAATCTTATTGCTATCATTTTTTTTTATATTAGGAGTTCTGCTTTATTTTTTTCATCACAGTGTCACTTTATACATAAAACCTAAATTTTTGCGCAGGTCTCCTGCTAGCTAAATGATTTTGGCAGTTGGTATTTCTAAGTTCTATGTGCTCTGTAATATCCTGAGATGAAGGTTGCTCAGCATAGAATGATGTAACATGAACCTACACTACTGCTTTCAAACACTTTGACGGACAGCTTCTCATGCTGTGATGGATAATATACAGCGCCTATAAAATATGTTCAATCCTTTGGAAGATTTCATGTTTTAGTGTCATAAAACATTAAATCACAGTGGATATCATTTATCTTTGTTTTTACTGACCTAGAGACATAGGCTCTTTCAGATCAAAGTGAAAATAGATATCCGCAAAACTATTTCATATAATTACAATGAAAACATTCATAATAGCAGACATACATAATATCCTTGTTTCAACTTAGCATTGAGTAGATGGAGGAGATAGTAAGAAAATGGTATTTGTCAGTTTCAGTTACAATTTGACAATTGGAAGCAGATTCAAACTCGGACTCCCATTCATTACAAGACATTACCATTGTTGTTTTTAAGACATTCTTGTGTCGTTTTGGCCTTGCCGTTATTGCCTTGCTGGAAGCAAGACTACCCCCTTCCATCACAAACCTTCATGGACCTGCTACAGAAAATCATCACAGCAGCATGATGCTGCCTCCACCATGCTTCACAGTGGGGATAGTGCTTATATAGTGATGTGCAGGGTTTTCGATTACACCAAACAAGGTATGCAAAAAATCTGAATTTGATCCCACTAGACCATAGAACCAGCTGATTTCAGGCTCCATTGTACAATCTAGCAAACTGTAGGAGGTATGTCAGCAGAGGACTCCATAAACTTTAATCTTGTGTCTGATTGGTGGCTTTGACGATATAGCAGGAGATTCTGCATCCCAAGCTTCAACCTGCATAGAATGTGAAAGCAGTTAATCCAATAAAAGCCGAGCAGCATTTGAAGCATAGGGGATGCAGCATTTCATAGACAGGAGGCAGCTGAGTAACTGTCAGAAATCATTACAGAGCAGGGCCCTGCCGACCCTTTGTGCTTATCTCTACTAACAGGGGAGAAGGAGGGGGGTGGGGGTTAGTGCTTTCACAGTCATCATTATTGACAGAGCCAGTGGAAAACAACACACAGATTTAACCCCTCAATGACCAGGCACCCTCACTATGTAACCGGCAACCACTACTTGATGCCCCCTACTTATTTTCAACCTGTCATTTCACACATTTCACAGATAAATGCACCTATACATACACGCATGACCATACACACATACATACACTAATATATACACACAAACATGTGTGCATGCACCTACATGCATAGATACACACATGCACATACACACATGTACACATATATACATCTACATGCTCATACACACATAAATGCATAAATGTATACATAAACACATGAACGTGCACACACACATGCATGCATACATATAGGCATGCACATAAATGAATACACACATACAAACATGCATTTATAGGTAAACACATGCACACACACACACACATACATGCACCCATACACATGTATACACGCATACACATGCACATGCAAACATACATATACACATACAAACATGCATAGATACACACATGTATATACACACATACATATTCACATATACATCCACACACACACACACACACAAACATACATGCATACACACATACAAACATGCATATACACATACAAACATGCATATACATATGCATAAATATGCATACATACACACAGATACACACATGCATGCACATGCATACATAAATGCAGGTATGCATACATGCATCAATACATGCATGCACATACATACATGTAGCACTGACCCATGAAGGAGCTGCTGGTTTGATTGGGCTTACCGCTACCTTCTGCTCCTCAATTTGCGTCTAGGGGTTTCCTGTGGTAGATACCCAGTAACTCTAGAGACTGACACCAGATCTGCATAAAGGGATTTTTATTGCAAAAAACGTAGACAACGAACAGTCTCTTAAAATAGGATCAGAGGGTTAGGAAGGAAGTTCAGGTACTCTTAGTGTCAAAGTCAATGATGAAGGACTTTCTTACTTACTAAATCCAGAGAATAACCATTCACAACTGGATGTTCACTCAGGTTGGATAGTCCCTCTCTCACAAGGCCTAGCAGCCAACAAGGTGCTTCACTCAGGAACAAGTCTCTGCCATAGACATTGTTGTAGAACTTAGAGGAATACGTCTCTGCCACAGACGGTGTTATAGAACTTCAGGGAACTAAAACTTGCGAAACACTCGTGTGATACCTGGATATTTCAGCCAGATTGGCGATACCCACGAGACTGGATTCACTTAGATACTTCAGCCCCTCCAGGCTCTTGCTAAGAAGCCAACCCGTACGTGGCCTTCTTCTGAAGAGTCCTCCCTTGGATAGCTATGAAGTTACTGGGCCTCTCCAACTACCGGAGACGGCACCGGACCACCTTGGAATCCTTCTTTAGTTTCCTTGCCTCAGGCTAGGCAGCCCCGAGACAACAAGTTGGGTAGATCTGCACCCCAGGCCATAGCCTTCCTGGGGGCTGGTCAGGAGGACCAGGACCATGGAGTCAGAACGTACTTCTGGACCAGAACCTCGAACCACATGACATCCGCATCTTAAGTCCCCTACCCTGTAAAGCACAGCAAGAGTGACACTCCCACTGGGTGGGCGTGAGAGAGAGAGAGAGAGTAAACTTAACCACTACAATACAGGGCACTTTCAACCCCTTCCTTCCCAGCCCAATTTTCAGCTTTCAGCGCTCTCGCTCTTTCAGTGACAATTGCGTGGTCATGCTACACTGTACCCAAATGAAATTGTTATCATTTTTTTCGCACAAATAGAGCTTTATTTTGGTGTTATTTATTCACGACTCCGTTTTTTTTTTTTGCGATATAAGCGCAAAAATAGCGGAAATTTGGAAAAAAAACTATATTTTCTTTTTTCTATTTGAAAAGAAATCCAATAAAATCAAATTTTGTTATAAATTTAAGCCAAAATGTATTCTGCTACATGTTTTTGGTAAAAAAAATTCCGTTAAGTGTATAATAATTGGTTTGTGTGATCACGGACATATGTACGCAAATGATCATGTACATATGTGTGCAGGTGATCACGTACATATGTGTGCAGATAATCATTGGGACATGTGATTTTAGTGGGACATATGTGGGGGACATGTTTTTATTATTAGGGACATGTGTTTTTATTATTTGGGGACATGTATGTTTTGGGGACATGTGTGTTTTGGGGACATATGTGGGGACTGTGTTTGTACTGTGTGGTGTGTTGTGTGTGTACACTACACTGATGATCAGTGAGTAAAAAGCTGTAAAAAGCAGCCCATACTCACTGATCATCAGCCGGCTGCAGCGATCTGCTCTCTTCTCCTCAGCGGTGACTTCCGTGTGAGGAGAGGAGAGCCGATTGCCTAGCAACCGGCTGTTTGTTTACATCACATGACGGCCGTGATTGGACACGGCCGTCATGTGATCAGGAGGGCCAATCACAGAGCCCTCCTGCCGATCTGAGATGTGCCGTGTCCGGGTGACACGAGCACATCGGGATCGCGCCGCTGCGCGGGCGCGCGCGCGCGCGATCCCGCTGCTCCTGAATGACGTTCCCAAACGTCCTATCAGGAGCAGGCGGCTCCCACCCGGCCGTATATACGCATTGGCCGGGTGGGAAGTGGTTAAAGCACCCAACTAGACTGTGGTTCTATGCCTGCCAGAAGAGACAGTGGCAGTTATGGCCAGCCTGAACATCCTATAGCGCCCAAAGACGATATCCTCATGCCTTCTCAGAAGGACCCTTCTTCGCCCTGACTACCTGAACCAGCTCCTTTATGGTGCTGATTTTTGCCTGGGGTAAAAGCACCCTCTTATGGGTTGTGTCTATAACCAGATCCAACTATTCTAGTCTTCTTACTGGTTTTAAGGAAGACTTCTCTAGGTTGGGGACCCAACCTAGGTGTTCCAGGTAGTTGACTGTGGGGACCAAACTTTGGTCTAAGCAGGCTACCAACCAGACTATTAAGAGCATGTCTTGTAGGTATGCTATAATTGTTATACCCTGGGCCCTTAATCTGGCCAGAGGATGGGCCAGGACCTTTGTAAACACCTGAGGCGCAGTAGCTAAACAGGTAGAGCTTCAAACTGAAAATTATGTTTTTCCACTTTGAAATGCATATATTTCTGATCAGCGGGGAAAATAGGCACATGCGTTCTCCTCCTTGTAGGATGGAGACTACTGATCAGACTGATTCCAATGCGAAAAGATCGAATTTTTAGGAACTGGTTTAGATCTTTGAAATCTAGAATGGGTCTGACATTCCCATTTGGCTTTGGCAACGTGAAAAAGTTTGAATAAAACCCCAATCCCTGCTCTTCTATGGGAACCACCATGATTACTTTTTGCGACAAAAGTTGCTCCAACGCTTGAAAGAGAGAATTCTTTTTCTCTGGGACCTTGGGAACATTTGATCTGAGGAAACGAGGAGACAGGAATTCTCTGAACTCTAGTTTGTAACCTTTTTTGTGTTTTTGTGGAGACCACCCATCTGTCCTGAAAATCCTCCTGCCAGACCCTTGAGAACTGTAGCAGTCTTCCCCCCACTCGAACGAGGCTTTATCATTCTGTCTTGTAGATTTCCTCCCCCAGGACTTCTTTTGTCCCTGAGGTTGACTCTGAGTTTTACCTCTTGAACCCGACGGTGGAGGCCGTCACAACTACCTGGAGGCTGATGCCCCTGGCACTGGAGAAAGAGCCTGTTTAAATTAGGGACATTTACTCATTTTCTTAACTGGCAAAAAGGGTACTTTTCCCACTTGAGATTTTTTGGATATAATTGTCCAAATCATCCCCAAACAGCCTTACACCACAGAAGGGGAAACCAGCCAGGAGCTTTTTGCATGGCGCTTTGGGTGACCAATTTTTCAACCATAAGATTCTACACATATGCACCAACCCTAGCGTAAGGCAAGAGGTCTAAAGGATAGAATCTCTGATTGTGTCAACTGCAAAACACAAAGCCTCTGGAAGCTCGGCTAAGTCCTGGGCCTGCTATTCAGGGAAAACCTTTGAGCACCTGTTTTAAGTGATCTCTCATTGACATACTCCAATTGCCAAGGAAATTTTTTTTTTAACAGGAATTCCAATTTTTTATCGGTTGGATCACTAAGCATTTGAGTGTTGTCAACAGGACAAGTGAAACTTTTATTTACAGAGGATATAGCAGCATCAATTGCTGCTATACCCCACATCTTATACCCCACATTTTTCCTCCATAGGATAAAGTATTGAAAACTTTTTAGGAGGGGAAAAAAATGTTTAACTGGGTGATCCCACTCAGAATAAATAAGCTTTTCCAGCAATGAATGAACAGGAAAAGCATGCACAGCTTGAAGAGGCTTCAGTGAACCCAAAGAAGAAGTGGGCTTTTCAACCGACTCAGTTACTGGTAACTTAAATGTGGAGCGGACCATTTCAGTAAGAGAATGCACCAGCAATTTCTCAGCCTGTGAAGCTGAAGAGGGTCCTTCCCCACTTGATTCCTCAGAAGAGGAGTCATCAGTCTCATCCCGGTCCTCTGAGGGGGATTCGTCTCCCCTTTCCCAGTGTTCCTCTGTTTGAGGGTCCTGGTGGTAGACGGAGACCGAGAATCTTTTCTCTAATCCACTTATGGCAGAGGAAAAAACCTGATGCGTAATAGATACAGGGGCTGAAATGCTGGAAGCAGTTGCAGCCCCTGAACCCGCTGGCTCACTCTGGCCAGCCTCCCTAGGTCTTTCAGGGGGAGATGGCATTGCAGAGAGGGGTCCTCAGAGCCAGAGGGAGATCCCTTTGAGTCCCTATTTTTCAGGGTATTTGTGCCTTCCCTTCTGCCCATAGTGCAAAGCATAAATGCAGAGGTACTACCAGAAAATGCACCCACTGCTGAGCAAAATAGTTCAGCAACTACCGCTGCTATCAAGGCTTAGTCTGATGCTAAGGAAATGTGCCTGGGAATACCTGTGTCACCCACTCTCACATGCCATCCATCTGCTCTGTGTCTCTCCTTTAGCTGTGTTCACCTGCAAAAAGTGCACCTTTATAGCTAAGGATGGCCTGTGGGTATTGAACCATGCCAATGCCACGCTGATGCTCCACCCCCCTCCTCCGACCACCCCTCATCTTTTTTCAAAAAAAGTCTGCTTTCCTTTGTGAGCAGGGGCTCCGATACCACTGGATCGCATGTGGAGGGGAGGGAGATGGGGCTGAGGAGAGAGGAGGGCAGGTGGATGGGGAGCTGCTATAATGGCCGTGGCAGTGGGAATGGTGCAGCATACCGCCGACTGTCCCATGTCCTCTAGCCTGGAAGATAAACTGTAAAAAAACTGTAAAAAAACCCTTCCCACATCCTACCTGGAGCTTGGGCTTGGAGGAAGCGTGCGGCTTGTGACACTGAGCAAGACTGAAAAGCATGGAACAAGTACGTGCTCTTGACAGCACCCAGTGGTGACTTTAGGCATAGCAACATTTACTTAACCACTTGACCACTGGGCACTTAAACACCCTTAATAACCAGACCAATTTTCAGCTTTCAGTGCTCTCACAATTTGAATGACAATTACTCGGTCATGCAACACTGTACCCATCTGAAATTTTCGTCCTTTTTTTCCCACAAATAGAGCTTTCTTTTGGTGGTATTTGATCACCTCTGCGTTTTTTATTTTTTGTGCTATTAATGAAAAAATACCGAAAATTTTGTAAGAAAAAGCATTTTTCTTCATTTCTATTAAAATTTTTTGCAAATAAGTAATTTTTCTTTATAAATTTGGCCAAAAATGTATACTGCTAAATGTCTTTAGTAAAAATAACCCAAATTAGTGGATATTATTTATTCTGCGTGAAAGTTATAGGGTCTACAAGCTATGGTGCCAATCACTGAAAATGTATCAATTTGATCACAGCTGATGTACTGACAGTCTATCTCATTTCTGGAGACCCTAACAAGCCAGTAATGTACAAAAACCCCCCAAATGACCCCTTTTTGGAAAGTAGACATTCCAAGGTATTTAGTACGTGGCACGGTTAGTTTTTTGAAGTTGTAATTTTTTCCCACAATTCTTTGCAAAATAAAGATTTTTTTTATTTTAATTTTTTTTCACACCAAATTGTCATTTTACCAGGCTATTTCTCTCACACGGCATATACATTCCACAAATGAAACCCCAAAATACATTCTGCTGCTCCTCCTGAGTACGGTGATACCACATGTGTTAGACTTTTACACAGCCTGGCCACATACACAAGTCCAACATTGAAGTAGCAACTTCAGGCGTTCTAGGAGCATAAATTACACATCTAATACCTCAACCACCTATTACACGTATGAAGGCCCTGGAGCACCAGGACAATGGAAACGCCCACAAAGTGACCCCATTTTGGAAAGCTAACACCCCGACGTATAATCTATGAGGCATAATGAGTCTTTGGAATGGTTCATTTTTTTCCCAAAGTTTTTGGAAATTGTGGAAAAAAATGAAAATGCATTTTTTTTTACTAAAAGTTGTCCATTTATAAGATATTTCCAACACATAGCATGTACATAGCAAAAATGACACCCCAAAATATATTCTGCTACTCCTCCTGAGTATGGCGATACCACATGTGTTAGACTTTTACACAGCCTGGCCACATACACAAGTCCAACATTGAAGTAGCAACTTCAGGCGTTCTAGGAGCATAAATTACACATCTAATACCTCAACCACCTATTACACTTATGGCACTGCTCTCGGGGTGGGCGGCACTGCTCTCGGGGTGGGCGGCACTGCTCTCGGGGTGGGCGGCACTGCTCTTGAGGTTGACGGCACTGCTCTTGAGGTTGACGGCACTGCTCTTGAGGTGGACGGCTCTGCTCTCGAGGTGGACGGCTCTGCTCTGCCGTCCATGGTAGTAGGCTGCGGCTCCACACCAGAACGCCTTCTTTTCACTGGCACACATTCCTCTTCTGATTCTGTATCAGACCCGCTGCTTGTAACGGGTTCATAGGCCGAATCCGTATCAGACTGAGACTCAGAGAGCTCCCCGCTGCTCTCGCTGGTCATACTTAGAAGCTTGTAGGCTTCCTCACTAGTAAAATATTTTTTTGCCATTCTTGTGGCTGGTGAGGCTGCACTGCAGAGCACTGTCGTGGCACAGGCGGCACAGGTGGGCACTGATGGACACAGGCGGCACAGGTGGGCACTGATGGACACAGGCGCCACTGATGGACACAGGCGGCACTGATGGACACAGGCGGCACTGATGGGGCACTGCAGTGGCACAGGTGGCACTGATGGGCGCAGGTGGCACTGATGGGCGCAGGTGGCACTGATGGGCACAGGTGGCACTGATGGGCACTATAGTGACTTTGGTGGCACTGGTGTGGCTCTGGTGGCACTGATTAGCACACAGATGGCACTGGTGGGCACAGGCGGCACTGGTGGGCACAGGCGGCACTGGTGGGCACAGGCGGCACTGATGTGGCACTGCAGTGGCGCAGATGAGCACTGATGGGCACAGGTGGCACTGATGGGCACAGGTGGCACTGATGGGCACAGGTGGCACTGGTGTGGCACTGGTGTGGCACTGGTATGGCACTGGTATGCACTGTAGTGGCACTGGTATGCACTGTAGTGGCACTGGGGTGGCTCTGCTGGCACAGAGGTGGCACAGAGGTGGCACAGAGGTGGCAAAGGTGGCACAGGTCGCACAGGTGGCACAGATGTGGCACAGGTGATAGATGGCACTGGTCTGGCACTGGTCTGGCACTGTTCTGGCACTGTTGTGGCACTATTTGGGCACTGCTGGGCACTGCTGGGCACTCACAGTTATTTTTTAGTTTCACTGGAATGTTCTCCTCTCCTCTCACGCTGCATCGGTGTGAGGAGAGGAGACTGATGACCTTAGCTTGACCCGGCAAGCCGAATTGTTTACATTTGTGATCGCTCCGTCATTGGACGGAGCGATCACGTGGTAAAGGACCGCTGCCATTGGTCCTTTACCGCGATCCGTGTTGCGCCGGGTCCCGTGAACTCGGCGAGCACAGATGTTCCGGCGTGCGCGCCCCAGGGGGCGCGCACGAACGATTCTCCGGGAGGCCGTTAATTAACGGCCTCTCAGAGATAGCAAACCGACCTGTAGCCGTTAATCGGCTATAGGCCGGTTATTAAGTGGTTAAAGGAGAAAACCCACAAGAATTTGAAAAATTCCTTAGGAATCTCCCTTACCTTATCCCGCTGCAGGGTTCTGTGGTAAACCAAACAGACCCAATCTTCACCGCTCATGGTGGGCTACATTAAAAAACCTTTAGGGACTGGGGCCCCCTTTTTATCGGGGGATCCACAGCCCTGGGCCTGTAAAAAGCACCCCGCCAGGAATATGGCTGAAAAAAACAAATACTGGATCCCAGAGTCCAGCTCTCTAAAAAGAGAAGCGTTACAGTTAAAACCTTGTTTCTTTGGACATGAGGCCCAGGTGCCATTCAATTCGGCCTGAAAAAGACACTTTGAATGGATCCGGTAGCATGGCTTGCCCCAGCGAGGAATATTCCAGCAGACCTCAGCACAGCACATCTTTACTCGTAACCAACACCTAAGACACTGGCGAAAAAAATTAGGTACTCCCAGTAAGGGGAGAGGTTATATAGGGAGCTAAACTTCCTGTCTAGGGTGTGCCAGTGTCCATCACCTAGAGGTGCCTATATAACCCATTCAGTAAATACCGTGGCTCTGTGTCCCTTGATGTACAAAAAATGAATTGAACACTTACCAGTTGCAGTCAAGCAACCTGTATTAGGTGTAAACAGGTTCATCCTCAGTTGTGGCTATGCTTCATGGTCAGCTGGGCTCCTATGGCTGTAGTTATTATATCTGCATGCTTGCATATGAATGTAGTTTTTTCCAGTTATTTAATACTTATACTATTCTTAAAATTGTAGTAGGTCCCCTTACGACCTTTTCTCCACTCAGAAGTAACTGACCTTCATGAAACACAATTTTCTCGGCTCCATAATTGACCCTGTACGTGCAATGGACATGTATGCCTTATGTAAAGCAACCCCACTCCCTACTACAGCCTAAAAGTTAACAGGCTAACTGATGGAATAGACCTGTTCTGTAGCCCAGGCACCTCCATACTGCATCACATGTGTGCGTACCTAGGAAAAAGCTGCAGAGTATTCTCAAGTATAAAGGGTAACACAATTCATTTCAGCTAAAACCCCTTTTGCTTCTCTGAAAATATGGGTGAAAGGATGAAGGAAGGCCCATCTTGATTTGAAAAGTTAGTAGTACAGTTGGATAGTTTCCCCCTTTGATATAATCTTGATGTGCAAAGTGAATTAACTCAGAAGGAATTTGGGGTTCGCTTGACTTCATCTAGGTCCAGAAGAGATGGTTTCTGACTACACATACTGTATGTGTTTGCATTGTTGCATAAGCCTTTTTAAATAATCATTATACAATGTGAATTATGGATGTATTGGTTAATTAAAGTGAGGAGCACTGCAGTGGTCTAACTATGGACTATAGTCTATGGCAGGGATATGCAATTAGCGGACCTCCAGCTGTTGTAAAACTACAAGTCCCATCATGCTCTGCCTCTGGATGTCATGCTTGAGTCTTCCTATGCCTCATGGGACTTGTAGTTCTGCAACAGCTGGAGGTCCGCTAATTGCATATCCCTGGTCTATGGACTATGGTCTAACTAAGGACCATTTGGAATGGTACCCAAGGCCACAGCCTATGGGGCCTAGTTGTAATTCCTGGAAATATGCATCTCCTCTTACCCCACTGAAGACAATTAGTGACTAACAGGTGGCTAGGTGAGGCAGCATTTCACTTCAGGGTTGAATTCTTGACTCATTGTTAGGTCAAAGAAATTGGTGCCAGTCACTTTAGGAAGTTTAACAGAGTTTATTATAGGATCAATAAACTCAGGGAGAAATTGATTAGGATACCCAAAATTACCAAAATTGCAGATTTCACATCTCTACTCACAGTCAATAAGGATGAAAGTCAGACCAGCACTCTGTACTATTCAGGCTAAGACTGGAGAGCTGTAGGAGAGCTTTACCGCTATGGCAGCTGTCTGTTCCCAGCTGCAGTAGGGGACAGTGTGGTGCGCGATTCAGCACATCACACGGTTCCCTTTCTTTATTTCTTTATCGTTTGTTTTGTACCAACTTGTGCTGTACAGCAGTGAGATGTGATGCACTGCCATACAAGTGCCATGCTATTCTGTACGGTGTGCTGCGAAAGAATACAGAATGCCTGCATTTTAGCGCAGCCCTAGGCTGTGCTGCAATGTGAATGGTACACATATGTCCTTGTGGTGACAGACGTTTTACAATGCAGTGAAACATCTGTCACCACGCACAGTGTTAATGAGAGCTCAGACTGTAGAGCAGATTAAATGCAGGACATGTACTTCGTTTGTGAGCCACCAGAGCTTCCTGCAATGTCCATACGTTCTACCCAACTTTTCTGGAAACTCATCAGCAGAAGAAGTTCCACCCCTGGTGTTCCAATTCAGGTAGACACCTTCCTGCACTTTCTCCCCACAATATGCCCTCCAGCAGGATAGAAGGCAGCTTTAGAACCCAGGCTTGGTCCCTCTCTAGCACATCAAACCCATGCTAGGCAGCAGACCTGGGTGGAAAAGAACAGAGCTAGACGCATATCCTTACCAAGCAGAGCGTGAAGGACAAGATAGCTTTCATGAGTTGCTTTGGACTTTTCTTACATTTTAGTATTCTTTACCATAGGAGATCATCATCATTATAAATAAATTAAATGTAAATTTGACAGGTCTAAAGGAATAATATCACCAGTTATACTTAGTAGGATTCATTAAAGCTGAAGTTTAATCAGCATATATTTTGCCTTCCCTGGTTCCTCCTTCCCCCTTCACCAATATCCTAATTACATTTTTAAATAAAACCTTTCCATTTTCATTATAGACCTTAATTTATGCTTTTCTATGCAATGCAGGCAGATCCTAGCAGGGGGAAGAGCCATCAGTGCTGTACATAGCTTCCTAAAAACATTACAATACCCAGACTCAGTGCTTCTCTCAAAAACCCTGTGGGCTGGTTCTTGGGACTTGTTATGCAGATATCAGAATTTATGGACGGGTGAATGTCAGTCTAGAGAAGTGTGAGATTGGATTTCATTTGTTTCAATCATGGAGTCTGCCTTTCATGATTGAAACAAATGAAATCCAATCAATTAAAATGTCCTCCAGCAAAAAAATGAAGTGCTCTCTATCTGACTTGTTGCAACTTCTAATGCACACTGTGAAAAGCTCAGAGCATGCAGTGAAATTGGAATAAGCAATTTCAGTACAGGAGAAGAGCCTCTGCACCTGTGCAAGACTGAAGTTAAAGAGGAAGTAAACTTCCTCTGCTGACATTTACCTATAGGTAAGTCTATAATATCTCCTAAATGTGTACAGTTTAGGAGATATTTAGACTCCATGCAGCCAGTGACAGCACTGGCACATGTGCTCTGAAGGAACGGACACAGGTGCCTGTCCTTCTGAGCCCCTCGTGCTGTGAACGGCGGCTCCCGCATGCATGGGCAGGAGTGACATAATCATGGCTCCGGCCAATCACAGCGTCAGAGCTAGAGCTGCCACTTTTTCTTCAAGCCAAACCCAAACACTGCAGCGTTGCACAGCAATTTTTTTCATATTATACATAGAAAAACTATGCATAGATGTTGCTATTAAATACCATTTCTAATCATATGAAGTTAATCACAAGAGTTCCCCTTTACATCAGAGTACACAGAGTTCCCCTTTTACATCTGAATCCGCAGAGTTCCCTTTCACTGTAAGGGGGGCTCTGCAGACTCTGATGTAACGGAGAACTCTGGGGATGCTAATATAAGGGATGCTCTGGTGTACGGAGAGGACTCTGATGTACGGGGGAACACTGTGGCCTCTGGTGTAAAGGGGAGCGCTGATGTAATGCTCTGAGAACCCTGATTTACTTTAGCATACTCACATAGAGGCAGGAGAGAGAAGGGGGAGGGGCAAGACTTCAGTTGCAGACAGGGATGGATGGTGAGCTCACTCACCCCTTGGCAGTCAGCACCTCTTATCAAGATGTAACTGAGGCTGCTGGGCTTCAAATTTCCTGTCCCCATTTTCCTTTTCTGAGGTACAGTGCTGGGGATTGGAGTGTGAGCAGACAAAGAGAGGTAGGGGTGGGAGAAAGAGGCAGATCGAGCCCCCTCTCCTTTCCCATCTGTGTGTGTGTTTGGGGGGGATTGATAGTGCTGACTTTGGGCAGTGTGAAAGAGAGTGCAACAGACACTCTCAGCTTAGACAACTGCAGCCAGCAACCCTGCTGGGAAGCCATAGTCTGGTCAGAATACGGTCTTGGACAGTCTGAAACCCGGACATATGATTCCAAACCCGAACTGTCCGGGTGATTCCCAAACAGGTGGCAACCTTAGCCAGAGCCCGCAAACCTGGAAGAAACTCCAGTGAAAATGTCAGCCGTCTCAGCAGTGTGTGAGCTCCGCTGAACAGCTTAGGTCTAAGGTATTTCCAAATGAGCTAGTATACAATGCATACTAGCTCATTATGCCTTTGTCTTACAGGGTTTTTTTTTTTTTTTTTTTTTCAGAGTTAACAACCTCTTTAAGGCTGGAGTTCAAATTTAAGTCATCCAGTGAATTAATTCAATGCTGAAATCACGAGGGATTCTTTCCACGTATTTATGTCACTTGTAATGTCATTAGTAATAAAAAAATCTTTATTTATTTCAGACAGTAAAATTAGCTCATAATATCAAAAAGGGTAGATAACCTATAAAACTGCAAATGATGCCATCATGTTCTTCCATATGCCTCTTTTTATTCCAAGAATAACTCTTGTGTATGTTTCCTCTTCTTGTAGTTACAATATCACAATTTGGGTTCCAGGTAGAAGTTTCACATTCATGGTTTTGACAAGCAATTTCCTTCAGGCTATTGGGGTACAAATGTATTATTTATGAACTGAAATTTATTACAAAAAGTTACATTTTCAAAACTTGTTGGATTCATTCAAATTCAATATTATAATTATGGAAATACAGGAAGATAAAATGTTACTTAAAGAATAACTTTTTTTTTTTAAACATTTGTAGGCACATGTAGAGTTAAGTACAATGAGGCATATGCTGCGTCCTGGAGCTCTTTATTTTATTTTTTACAATTTACTATTTCAATGAACACCAATAGTATAGCTATCATTACAATTCTTTTGTTCCAACATCCCATCTGTGGGTGTCCTGCACAGTGTCCTTAGCTTTGTTTGCAGCTGTAATACCCACCCTGAATTTCTCTGTAAATAGATTAATGATCATTTAAGTGATGAAACATTCATGCCCACAACTCTCCCTGAACCAGCTGCAATTTTCACCCTAGCTTCAGATTCTTATTGTATAATTTTGTTCTGTTATTTATGTAATTATAATCTTCATAGTATAATATTCATGGTGTGTTATTATTTTTTTCTTTTTTGTTAAATAAATTATAGCATTCTTTTAGTTATTCTTTAGTATTTTATGTGAACTCTTTTTATGTTTTGCTTGTTTTTCCAATATGAAATAAAAAAAAAAAATATGCACAGAATAAGAAAATACTCTTTTTGCATTTGAAGAAAAGTTCAACATGCTTTGTAGCAGAAACACAATTTTCATATTGCTATATAATGCAAATTACAGTGTAAACTAGGGAAGTATATAGTTACATAGTTAGTAAGGTTGAATAAAGACCCCAGTCCATCCTGAGTGAGTGTCTACAATTGTTCCTATCCCTGTACATTGCACACTCACATTGGTCCCTACCCTCAAGGAGCCGACAATCCAAGGTCCCCATTCATATATTAGGGCCAATTTTAAACAGAAGCCAATTAACCTACCTGCATGTCTTTGGAGTTTGGGAGGAAAACAGAGTGCCTGGAGGAAACCCACACAGGCACAGGGAGAACATGCAAACTCCAACAGGTAGTGTCATGGTTGGGATTTGAACCAGTGACCCTTCTTACTGCTAGGTGAGAGTGCTAACCACTACACCACTGTGCCACCCAATACCACCCAAGTTAAAGGAAAAATGTGCAAAACCTAATTATATTTATATACCAGTCGTATTCAACTTTTTAAAATCTAACCATTTGTATATGGAAATTAAAGATTTGTTTATTTTTTTAAGCCTTTTTGGTATGTGTATTTACTAGACCCTGCAAGGTACATGTATAGTCCCACCCCATTTTTGTTCTCATTTGGTAATTGTTTTGTATGGGATGTACCTTTGTAGGGTCATAATTCATCCCTCATACTCCTGCACATATATATATAAATAAATATATATTTATGTTAGAAGAGTATGAGGGATGAATGTGAGGCAATTATGACCCTACAAAGGTACATCCCATATAAAACAATTACCAAATGAGAACTAAAATGGGGTGGGACTATACATGTAGCTTGCAGGGTCTAGTAAATACACATACCAAAAAGGCTTAAAAAAAATAAACAAATCTTTAATTTCCATATACAAATGGTTAGATTTAAAAAAAAGTTGAATACAACTGGTTAAAAACACAGTTACTGTAAGTCTATCCAGGATGTGCTGGTCCTGGCTGAAGAATCAAGAAAACTAGCCTATTCTCATTTCTTCAGCCAGGACCAGCACATCCTGGAAAGACTTATGCTATGTACACACGATCGGACATTCCGACAACAAAACCATGGGTTTTTTTCCGACGAATGTTGGCTCAAATTTGTCTTGCATACACACGGTTGCACAAATGTTGTCGGAAATTCCGAACGTCAAGAACGCTGTGATGTACAACACATACGGCGAGCCGAGAAAAATTTATTTCAATAGCCAGTGCTATTGCTTGATTCCGAGCATGTGTGAACTTTTGTGTGTTGGAATTCTGTACACCCGCTCGGAATTTCCGACAACAAGTTTGTCTGAGAATTTGAAAACCTACTCTCAAACAGTTGTTGTCGGAAATTCCGACAGCAAATGTTCGATGGAGCATACACACAGTCAGAATTTCCGTCAACAAGCTCACAGCCAACATTTGTTGTCGAAAAACCCTATCATGTGTACGGCCTATTACAGTAACTGTGGTTTTAACCAGTTTTATTCAACTTTTTAAAATCTAACTATTTGTATATGGAAATTAATGATTTATTTATTTTTTAAGCCTTTTTGGTATTTGTATTCACAAGACCCTGCAAGGTATATATATAATTAGGTTTTGCACTTTGAAAAAGCATTGTTTAGGGGCAGGTTTGGCCATCTAAGATGCAAAATCATAGACAATGCCTAGCAGTCAAAGGTATATGTTTGATAACGAGGGCATAAAGGAAATAGAGATAGAGCGCTTTTTTTCAGGGTTGCACACTGCTGCCCCTTGGTCAACCACAACTAAAGGTGGTTCCACTCCTATAAAGCGTTTGATTTCCATATTTGTATAGCATAATAATTATGCAGAACAATTCACATCAGTCTCTGCACTTGAAGGAGCTTACAATATAATATGCCAGTCACACTAAATACTCAGTAAGGGGAAACAAGCTACCCAAAGCAAGAACTGCAAAACATTTGTGCACTGGCTTCCATTTAAGATTGTAATCAAGGACTCAGAGCTACAACGAAAGGGTAACAGCCACTGTGCTAATTTCCAATATTTGTCCAGACGTTAGAAGCATGAAACATTAAAAGGTGTTTTATGAATGGAAATGACTGAAGAGTTCTTAGAACTACAATGCTGTCACATGTCCATATAAATGCAGTTCTGAATAGTGCAAATAATTTTTATCAGTGCATTGTATATGTAGCGCCGGGCTCCTGAAGAGCAAATGCTATGTTTTTAAAGTTTAAAACTTTACCCAAACTATAGTTTGATTTGGGTCTATTTGTCTAAATTTGGCTTCTGTGTCAGTCTGACTGGACTGTAAGATGTTCAGCCTAGCCACAGGGGGCACTATCTTTGGTGGCAGACGTGGAACGTGGTCTAGTCATGTGCTTAAGTTTCTCTCTTTCGGAGCCAGGTCAGTGGGAGTGGCCCTCTTGCTGTGCTCTCTGGGAGGGGGTATTTAAGATGCGGACATCATGTGGTTCGGGGTTCCGGTCCAGTATGAAGTGCTGATTACATGGTCCTGGTCCTCCTGACCAGCCCCCAGGAGGGCTATTGCCTGGGGTGCGGTTCCACCCGACTTTGGTGCCTCGGGGCTGGCTGGCCCAAGGCATGGAAACTAGAGAAGGATTCTGAGGTAGTTGGGTGCCGTCTCCCATTCGGGAAAGACCCATTGAACTTTGAGCATTCCAGGGAAAGACTCTTTAGAAGAACACCACGTACGGGGGTTTTCGTAACAAGAGCCTGGAAGGGCTGAAGTAACCGAGAGAATCCGGACTTGTGGATATCGCCAAGTAGGCTGAAAGATCCAGGTATTCCTCAAGCATTCTACAGCTTAGTTTCCTATGTGTTCTGCAACAATGTCGGGGTTAAAGACCTTGTTCCTGAGTAGGCACCTTGTTGGCACCTTGTGAGAGAAGGACTGTCCAACCTGAGTGTTCATCCAGCTGCGAATGGCTATTCTCTGGATGCAGTCAAAGTAAGCAAGTTCCCTAACGTTTATAGACTTTGATATTGAGAGTACCTGAATTCCTTTCCAACCCTCTGATCCCAAGTTAAAGACTGTTCAATGGTTGAAGTTTGCAAATAAAATCCATTCAAGTGGAACTATTGTCAATTCAAGTTAGTGGGTCATCTACCATGGGACATCCCCTAGACGTGCAACAAGGAGAAGCGAAAGGTAATGGTAAGCCCAAAAATAACCAGAAGCTCCTTCGGGGGTTAGTGCTACATATATTTTTAGTATCTGCAGATACATAATTCATTTAAATATAAAGTTATGATTCACAATGTTAGGTTTTAAGGGTTTGGATATAATAAAGTTAAGAGACGAAGTTTATGTATAATAATGAAGAATGCAAATGACTACTGATTATTGGGGCTGAGTTCCAGGTTTAGGTTCAATGTGAATTCGACCTAAAACCAGCCTGTTTGCAGTCTGGCAAACCTTCATACAAATTGGCCACATTTGGCCAATTTGTGTGAAGGTTTCAAACCTCCAAAACAAATGGGTATTTGACTGAGAGTTAGCAGCAACGGTGCTTAGGGGCAACATTATTTGGAGTGGGAGCAACACAAATTGTGCCCCTATGCTATATAATTTTTAAAAGATCTAAGGGAGACTGTATTATTAAAACTAATAGTGGTAAGCTTTATACTTTCAATACCTGGATGAGTTTGCTTGCTTAACTAAATGCGCCCACCTTCCAATGTGCTAGTCTCTTTTATGTCCTTGCTATGTGGAAACCCATCCAGGTGGTCCCTTCTTTTTTTGGGTGACAGGTCTGACCGATAGCTGCCGCTTGGGATATTTATATTAAAAGGTACCCGAGTTCCTCGTAGATAACCGTAATAGATTATGGGGCATGAGGCAATCGTATGTATAGTTGGGGGTATTATTTTTTTTGTGTGACAGGTCTGTGTTAGTATGAAAGAGTTGTCACCCTAAACACTTCCTTTTTACCTAAGCCTTAGCCTCCTTCTCCTATAGAGAGCCCTTAAGCAGAGTTCTCATGTGGTACAGTCATTGGTAAAAAAAATTGCTGTGAAATCTGAAAGAAAATCAGTTTGAAAGCACCTAATGTGCTTGATTTGCTATAATTTGCTATTAATTCAATGGCTTATTTAGGTAGCCCTCACATAGATTGCTGGCATTCATGTTGGTTTCACATCAAAATCTGACTGTGAATCTTAAAAGTGACTATAAACAATCACCTTGCAAAATAACCCATTTAGTTTAAAATTGAAATGTAGGGCAAAACGTGTGTGTATAGATTTAAAAAAAGCATTGTAAATACCTTTTTTCCCCCTTCTTTATAAGTGATCACATGTTCTGTCTGTTCTCAGCTACATAAGAGCTGGGGGAGGAGAAGCAACAGTACACTGAGATTCCCAGTGAAAGGCTGTGTGTGTGTGTGTGTGTGTTGGGAGGGGGGGGGGGGGGGATGTCAGGACAAGTCTGATCATTTGAGGAGAGCAGGCAGAGTTCCCAGCATAGCTAGAGAACTGATCCATGAAAAAGTAATCAGTTCATTAAACAAACATATGCTATTAAAGGGGTTGTAAACCCTTGTGTTTTTTCACCTGAATGCATCCTATGCATTCAGGTGAAAAAACTTCTGACACTGACCGGCCCCCCACCCCCCCCCCCTTTTACTCACCTGAGCCCTTTGTTCCCTCAGCGAAGACGCGCTGGACCTCTCTGCCCGGGGTTCTCAGCCCTTGATTGGATAGATTGATAGCAGCGCAGCCATTGGCTCCCGCTTCTGTCAATCAAATCCAATGACGCAGACGTGGGGCCGAGTACGGCATATGTGCTTTTTTTTTCTTTCCCGTTGTTTGTTTTTTCTATTTCTAGTTGAGGGCACATATATTGTTGGGTTATACTTTGCAATCCTTGGCTCAGATGCAGAAACCCATGTACCAACACTGGCCCATCTGCCCTCCAAGCTCAGTGGCAGCGTTAATAGAAGCAATAGAATGGTGTGTTTTTTTCCTTCTTCAAACTGATGCCACTGTTGATGCGGAGCTCCTGCACAAGTTAGAGGTACACATAATATATGGCTTATCCTGTCATCTTGACACTTTCAGAGACATTGTCACAGCCAGTGGAATCTGCTTATTTTATATATCAATATGTAAGATACATTCAGTAGAGCAACCATGTGATGCTCACTCATATGGTAATCTTGGATATTAATCTGCACTGCCAGACATGTCCTTCTCAGGCTCTACGGGGTGCAGCAATATCTAGATTTTCTGTCCATGTTATAATCAGAATCTCTTGCTCCAATCCAGTTTTATGACACCCTACCTGACATTTCACGGTGCAAAATGAACCGAGAATATTATAAAGTATAGAAAGGATTAGCATAACATGTGGGATGGGTTGTGAGAGTCCTCTATCTTTTGATTTATAGCCCTGGCAAATCAGTGAAAAATGAATGTCAGCTTTGACCGCTTCAAAGGAAGTGATACTAAATACAGAAATGACAGAGAAGTAGGAGAATGCTGCTCTCTATATTGGAGCTCTAACACTGCACGAGATAGCTATAAAATAATGTTATACAAATATAGAAGGTATTAGTTCTTCAAGCGGTATTAAACTTAAAAGCAAACATTTATTTTATTGCCGCTTAGCAATACTTAGATCTGATGACTGCATTTGTTTTAGTTTTTTTAGGCTTTTCTCCTTCATTTTCACCTAGCGTTAGAGAGTTCAGACATACCATTTACTACTGACAGGGGTGCTTAAAATGATCAGCATTTTTTATTTATGTAAAACCTTTATGCCAAAAGGAAAAAAAAAATAGTTTGCTGTAAATGCCTAAAAAGTGTTAGCTGGAGTTTGTCTTCAATTTGTTCAATGTATCTAAATCTCTGCTAGTATATTAATACTGCTTAAAGTGGGGTGCCCCTGAAAAAATAAAATAAAATTAAAAGTCAGTAGCTACAAATACTGCAGCTGCTGACTTTTAATAATCGGACACTTACCTGTCCCAGAGTCCAGCAATGCAGGGGAACAAAGCCCCCCCTCGTTCCCCGCTCCGCTCGCGGTGCCGTCATTCGTACTGTGGGCACCCGGCTGTGGCTTCACAGCCGGGCACCCACTACGCACGCACGAGCTGAGCAGGGCGCCGTGATACGCCGCACAGTCATCTGGTATATGTGACAGGTCCCAGATGACTGTGCGGCGCGAGGGGAAGTGATGTCACCAGCCTGGGCAAGGAAGAAGGCAGACTACGAGGGACCCCCTAGCAACAGGTATTTAGAGGTGAGTAAAAAAAATTTTTTCCAATTATTTTTTTTTTCATTTTTTTAAAGATTTTTAAATACTTTTTTATTTTTTGGTGGCAACACCACTTTAACCGCTTCCCGACCACCTTACGCAGATATACTGTGGTAGAATGGCACATACAGGCAGATTAACATACCTGTACATTGCCCTTTAATAGGCAGTTTGCAGGCACGCCCACTGGGAGCTCCATGATTGTGATCGTGGGGAGATGCTAATGTAAACAAGCATCTCAACGTTCTGCCTAATGACACGATCACTGATCAGCTCTCCCTGTGATCGGGAGCGCTGATCAGTGACGTGTCACACACAGCCCCCCCCACAGTTAGAATCACTCCCTAGGACACACTTAATTCCTGAAGCGCCACCTAGTGGTTAATCCCTTCACTGCCAGTGATATTTTTACAGTAATCAATGCAATTTTTTAGTATTGATCGCTGTATTAATGCCAATGGTCCCAAAAATGTGTCAAAATTATCCGATGTGCCTGCCATAATGTCGCAGTCACGATAAAAATCACTGATTGCCACCATTACTAGTAAAAAAATAAAAAAAAACAATAAAAATGCCATAAAACGATCCTTTATTTTGTAGATGCTATAACTTTTGTGCAAACCAATCATTAAACTCTTATTATGTTTTTTTTTAACCAAAAATATATAGAAGAATACGTATCAGCCTAAACTGAGGAAAAACATTTTTTTTTATATTTTTGAGGGATATTGGGATATTGGGGGATATTTATTATAGCAAAAAGTAAAAAATAATGCGTTTTTTTCAAAATTGTCGCTTTTTTATAGCGCAGGGTGATCAAATACCACCAAAAGAAAGCTCTATTGGTGGAAAAAAAAAGGATGTCAATGTTGTTTGGGAGCCACGTCGCACGGCCGCGCAATTGTCAGTTAAAGCAATGCAGTGCCGAATCACAAAAAGTGCTTTGCTCAGAAAGAGGGTGAATTCTTCCGGGGCTGAAGTGGTTAAAAAATCTTAGAGCGTAACTCCACTCTCCAAAATGATTATCATTCAAATTAACATGTTTTGAATCAATGACCACAGTCCCAATACTGATTGCTATTGCCACCCTTGTGGCACTTATGCATCCCTCCCTCTGACTGATGACCACCAAGTGGTCCTAAACTGCTTTTCAACTGTGGGTGAAGGATTGTGTACATGGGATTGTATTTTTTATTTTTTTTATTGGTTGAACTAGATGGACTAGGTGTCTTTTTTCAACTTGACTATGTAACTAACTATGTAAAGGCTCAATGTTTTTTACCTTCATGCATTCCATGCTGCAAAAGCTGAAAACCAGTGCAAGGGAGAGGAGAGAGACATACAGGGGATCAGTTTCAGCAATTGCACCACCCCAACTGCACCAATTGCCCCCTTGTGTCCACAATCCCATTCCCTCTGCTGCCCATGCCCCCTGCATGCTCCTTTACCCTACACCTCTGCCGGGTTCCCTCCTCTCCTTGCATTCCCTTCCCCAGCTTTCAGCTGCTGCAGGGGAAACTACAGGGGGATAGTTACTAGTAAATTCTCCACACCACACTGATCACCCTTTCATGTCCAGGATCCCCTTCCATCTGCTGCCCAGCCTCCCCTGCGTGCCCCCCGCAGCACTGCCAGCTTCTTTTCCTCTCTTTCCAGCTGGCTGCTGGGGGGCACAAGGGATTTTCCGGATGGAGAGCAGGGTGTTGGTAAATATGTTATATTTACAACCCGCCCCTTACTTTTCCTAATGAACACAGTGGGGTCATTTATTATAGCGTTGCATGCTAGTTAGCGCTAATTACCGTAAATTTGTGCTAATTAGCGCTTATTATTGCTAACACGATATTCACTATTGCGCTGATGCAAAAAATACTCTCAAAAACGAATTTACTATAGCTGCCTGAAAACAAATAGCGCCCAAACAATGACTCTTGTTAAGACCACGACTGTTGCACATGGAAATAATGTTTAGAGCATGATATAATTGCCTAAATTGTACTGAGTATGTTGTATATTGTTTAAAGATAATCTGCTTTTAAACTGTGTGAAAAAGTGATTCTACACTGAAATATGTTTAAAAGTCTGAGGAGAGAAAAATTCCCCATCTCTTTACTACGTGCCAACACAATTGGGCATGCTCAGACGTGCAAACAACTCTCATTTTAACTCCCATGGCTTTTTTTGCCAAGAGTTATAGTAAATACCAAAATGAGTGCTGGCTTAACCACTTCAATACCAGGCACTTATGCACCTTCCCGCCCAGACCAATTTTCTAATTTCAGCGCTCTCACTCTTTGAATGACAATTACTCAGTCATGCTACACTGTATGCAAACAAATTTTTTTATGATTTTTTTTTTCTCACAGATAGAGCTTTCTTTTGGTGGTATTTAATCATCACTGGGTTTTTTACTCTTTATGATATAAGTGACAAAAATGTGAAACTTTGAAAAAAAAACAAGTTTTCTTTAGTTTATATTGTAAAATTTTGCAAATAATTAATTTTTCTTCATAAATGTGGGCCAACATTTATACTGCTACATATCTTTGGTAAAGAATAATCCAAATTAGTGGATATTATTTAGTCTGTGTGAAAGTTATAGAGTCTACAATTTATGGTACCAATCACTGAAAATTGATCACATCTGATCACACCTGATTTATTGACAGCCTCTAATTTCCTGAGACCCTAACAAGCCAGGGAAGTAAAATACCTCCCAAATGACCCCTTTTTGGAACGTAGACAGTACAAGGTATTTACTAAGAGGCACATTGAGTTTTTTGAGGTTGTTATTTTTTTCCCACAATTCTTGGGAAAATTAAGACTTTTTTTTTCTTTTTTTTACATAAACTTGTCATATTAACAGGTTATTTCTCATACACAGCATATGCACAATTGCAACTACATCCCAAAATATATTCTGCTACTCCTCCTGAGTATGGTGATACCACATATGTGAGACTTTTATACAGCCTGCCCACATACAGAGGCCCAATATTGAAGTAGCACCTTCAGGTGTTCTACAAGCATAAATTGCACATCTCATTTCTCAACCACCTATTACATTTTTGAAGCCCCTGGAGCACAAAGACAATGGAATTGTCCACAAAATGACCCAATTTTGGAAAGCAAACCCCCCATAGTATAATCTATGAGGCATAATGAGTCTTTTGAACAGTTCATTTTTTTTCCAGAAGTTTTTGGAAAATGTGGAAAAAAAAATGAAAACACATTTTTTTTACACAGTGTTGTCCATTTATAAGATATTTCTAACACATAGCATGTACATAGAAAAAATTACACCACAAAATACATTCCGCTACTCCTAGAGTATGGCAATAGCACATATGTAAGACTTTTACACAGCCTGCGCACATACAAGAGGCCCAACATTGAAGTAGCACCTTCAGGCATTCTACGAACATAAATTGCACATCTCATTTCTCAACCACCTATTACAATTTTGAAGGCCCTGGAGCACCAAGACAATGGAATTTCCCACAAAATGACCCCATTTTGGGAAACAAACACCCCAGCGTATAATCTATGAGGCATAATGAGTCTTTTGAAAGGTAATTTTTTTCCAGAAGTTTTTGGAAAATGTGGGAAAAATATGAAAACGCATTTTTTTTACACAGAGTTGTCCATTTTTAAGATATTTCCAACACATAGAATGTACATAACAAAAATGACACACCAAAATATATTTTGCTACTCCTGAGTATAGTGAAACTACATGTGTGAGACTTTTACACAGCCTGGCCACATACAGAGGCCCCATATCTAAGTAGCACCTCAAGCCGTTCTAGGAGCATCATTTTCTGACTTACGATCACATTTTTAAAGGCCCTTCATATTTCTAACATATATCAGGTACATACCAAATAACAAAAGATTACCTGTGGTTTTAGAAGTGCAGTGGTCCACAGAGGAGAGCAGGCAGCAGGCAGGGATGTGGTCAGCGACAGCAAAAGCAATCATCCAGACAGCAGGCAGGAATACTGTCCATAGTTCTTACAGGCAGAGATACTGTTAGCACAGCCAAAGCACAGCCAAAGCCTTGGTCCAGGTAGCAGGCAGAGGCATCCAGGCAGAAATAATGTCCATAGTCAGAGGCAGCAGGCAGATATATAGTCAACACAGCCAAAGTATTGGTCCAAGCAGCAGGAAGAAACATGGTCCATAATTTCCTGGGTTATTACAGGCAGAAATATGGTCAGCACAGCCAAAGTATTGGTCCAGGCATCAGGAAGGACCATCAAGCTTAGGGCCAGGGGGAAAGGCATAGAGTCTTCTCCCACCAAAATCTCTTTGAAGCCTCCAGGCTACCAGACCCTGTTCTGGGAGCACAGAAAATGAAAAACTGCTTTTCTCTACTCAGAACGCTACTCTGAAGCCCCTCACATATGTGAGACCCCTGTGTACTAAAGTAGAAGGGCAAAAGATCAGTCCAAGTGGCAGGCAAAAACACGGTCGATTAACAGGCTGAGGTTGGTGCAAGTAGAAGTCAGAAACCTTGTTTAAAGTGGCAGGCAAAGACATTGTCTGAAAACAGGCCAGGGTCAGTTAATTGACATGGAAGGTTATAACATGGTAGCAGGCAAATGATCCACACAGGTATCTGAAATAGGGAAATGGCAGTCTGTTAATAAGGAGAACTAATATCTGATGGATGTGTAATCATTTTTGAAGCAATCTCTGGCCGGGTTGGGGGGGGCATTGGGGACAATAGCTGGTATCTCTTCTAACTCCTCCTCTGCTGCATACATGGCATTTCTTTTAGTGTCTTCTTCCAGATTCTGTGGGGGGAATGTTATAGGGAAACTGTTGCTTGTGAAGTCGCCTCACACTATCATAGCGAATGCTTCCTGGTGGACCTTGTTGGTAAATCAGGGCAGTGACGATTTCCTCAATATACTTGAGGTAGGTGATTTGTTTTTGATTTTTGACAATTACTTTTTTGATATTAAAAAGTCTTCTTCCTCATATATGAGCTGACAGGCATATTCGCTGATAATAGCGCGATTTTTCCATTTGCATGTACGGCCAGTTTCTGAGAGTCTGTCTTAATTGGGCGCTATTATCCGGGACTGCAGGATCATACATTAATTGCCGCTATAGTACATGACCCCAAGTGAGTGATCAGTACTGATCACTGACCGTGTTCATTCCTAACCAAAGCATAGTAAACTGCGTGTACCATTCTACAAATTAAGTGCAGTACAAGTGAAGTACAAATGTGAAGTACAAATTAAGTGCCCCCTGTTCATTTGTAAATGAACAGGGGGCACTTCCCCCAACAGAGTTGAAAACTTTTTTTTTTACAATTTTTAATTTTTTTTTTAAAATGATAAAAAATAAATAAAAAATAGGGGCTCGTTGACATGGGCTCTCTGACACATACAGAGTGGTTTGCAGTTGTAGGTTCTAATTTGATAGGTGTGCATGTGAGTGGCCCAGAATGCATACTGTCTGTTTTCGGAGCCACAAGCCTGCACCCACACACCTGTCAAATTAGCACCCACTGCTGTGTTCGAACAGCTGCTGCATCCCTATATCATAACATAGGCTGTCTACACATAGCTCTAGCCACATAAAAAGAAATGCTAATTCACATTGTTCTGGCTACAGCGAAAGTGTGAATGAGCCCTATGACCCCATTCACACACAGAGCTTTATTTATTAACTTAATACAGTTTTATCTTTTAGATTTAGAAGACATGTTGCAAGTTATGTTACAAGTCTGTGTGCACTAATAACAATTCTAGTGTATTTTTAGCAAAATTTAATTTTGACATTTACATGGGGGTCTGTCAGGTAGACTGTACGGAGCCCTATGGTTTCTAACAGCAGCCCTGAGGGTGACCAACAAAACACTCTTTTCGAAATCAGGCAGACCCCCTCCCCTCTTCCAATCCCAGCAACTGATTTTAAAGCACACTGTGTAGTCTGCGGTTTAGCAAACTGGCATACATTTGCATAGATTTGTTTGCTAATAATAAGCTTCATAAGCAAAAATATACTTTCCGTTTGCATATCATTTACCATCTCTTGTCATCTCAATAATTAATATTTTATTTTTCACAAAATAGAGTAGGAGAAACATAAAATGCATAATCTACTGTAGCACATGATGATATTTATTGCTAAATATATATACATACAGGCTATTTTGTGTGCAAAAAAGAACATTTTAATAATTACACCAATTAGCTTTGACACAGGAGAAGTTTAATTGATTGCACATAAAAAAATAGAATCACTTATGGTACATTACAGTAAAAGAAGTTCGAATAATTAACACATATACGTTCCTTTCAAATAATTCATATTGTGCTTAGTGGATAATTATCGCAGTTTATCATGCTGTTAATGATTTTGTTTATATTATCTGAATTGACAAAAAAAAACAACTGATGAAAGACAAAAGTGCAAAGTGAAGCAAGGCCATTTTAAAAAACAAATACTTGAATCCATGCAGACACGTGAGAGATGGATAGTTTTCATATGAACAAGAAAAAATTTAGTAATTACTTTTATTGTTTAGAACAGAATAATTACAACAAAACGTGAGGCAAAGAAAGAATATCAATCTGTTGAAGTCCATTGGGACAAAACACGTCGGCCTTGGCTTTCAGCTACCCACATTGCTTTTTATTCTGTGATCGCAGTTTTATATTTATGGATGTATGTTGTTTTTTTCAATACAATCCACCTTTTTGACCTACACCACAGGAGGCATTTTTTCTTTCTTAATCCCCTCAGATGAAAGTTTTTGGCTTTCCACTTCGGCTGTTTAACATCTGAGTTCCAGCCTCATGTCCGCATGATTTCCTGGATTCTTTCTTGGAGTTTTCTGGATTCCCTGGATTGTTTCTGGAAGTCTGCTGATTGGACCATTCTTGCATGATTAACTCGTCGCTGACACTCGAGTCCACTGCTTCCGGTAAGAGTACATCTTGGTGGAGGACACCTTATCCCTGGTGCCCTACATCCCTGCCAATACCATTGTACCCCACTTCTGAGCAACAAACTATTTTTTGTGGTGGACTCTATATCAGTTTACCTTAAGGTCTCTCCACCTTTGGGACTTTCAACTTGTGTAGCTATACACTAATATATCTATATCTATCTATATCTATCTATCTATCTATCTATCTATCTATCTATCTATCTATCTATCTATATATATATATATATATATATATATATATATATATATATATATAAAATAATTCACATGTTAATTTCATTTTATGATTGATTTTTATCATATGTTTTCACCATTTTTATATATTATTTGGTATATTATCAACGTTTATTGCGTTTCACTCCTTAGCGCTACATTTTCATCAGTCTCTTATATTGAATTTTTGTCACATTCCTATGTAGCAATTGTTTGTTCCTTTTCTGTTTCACACACCAGGTAGCGCAGTGATATCCCTCACTCACATTTCCTTACCGCGGATGCAAACAGATGTCCATGTGAAGAACTGGAAGAAGAAGAAGCCTGAGGAGCTGATCAGTCCACCAGGAAGACCCTGTGCTGTTTGGGGGAGCATTGCCTAGGAAATGTTCCAATGCTTCCCCCCCACTCTGCTACCCGGCCAAATTCTTCTGCCTGCATGCTGGAAACCCCAGGAGCCATGCACCTGTTCTTCACTCCAGGTCAAATTCCGCAGAGATACCTGCTGTACTGATCTTAGGCTCTCTTCTTCCATTGCTAGTTATCTCCCTGAGCCTGTCAGTCACACCTCAGCACTCAGAACAGCAGATAAATTAATTCACAAAAGAGATATACAAAGGTGCCTCTAAGTGTGAACTGTAAACTATTTATTCAATAAAAGAAGGGCACATATCCACTCACATTAGATAAGATAAAACAGGCACTGGTTAGTCCTTGTCTGGTGAGATGCAGATCGGTGCTCCTTCTGTTGATATAGCCACTGCTGCTAGTCTGTGGAAGGGAGCCAGAACGAGGGCTGGATCGCTCATGGAACGTGTTGACATCACTGGATATTTCGTTTTGGAGCATGCCCACTGAGGATCGTGAAGACTGCGTGGAGACTGCTTCTGCTCCTAACAAGAGGCTTGTGCTGATGTGCTAACATCCCTGTGGCTTTATGACTCCATCCTTGGATGGATTTATATCTACTACTTCATAGACTCTTTCAGTAGTCACTTGTGGACTATATGCAGGACTATACAATAGCTTAAAATGAATTAATTCATGCCTCTTTCTGCCAGCTTCCTCACTGCTTTTACCATCTTGCCCTACACCAAAATTGTGATCAGCAGAGGAAAATTCTTCACTATTGCTTCTAATAATTGTGAATGTGCACACTATTTCATGAGCACTATTATTCCTAGTGGTGGGTGTTTGTTTTCTATATATTTATGTACGTATGTATCTTCCCAGTCCAGTGTTGTTAACTTAATACATTTTTCTGCAGCCCAAGCTGTCCAGCAAAAGTTATACTGCCAGCAATTGGTACAAATTACAACTGCCAGGGGACCCTGAGCAGTTGCATCAACATTAAGCTATGCAAATAACAAATAACTGTTGTATGTAATCCTGTCATAGATTGCCCCAAACCCTGTCACTTTGGTCAGTTTGGTCTACAGGTAAAAACCTACGGAAATGTGGAAAAATATATAAATAAAAGGTACTTGAAATAAAAAGTAATTCATATACTAAACACATCATTATATATAATTTTAAAAATATATATATTTTTGGCTATAATGTTTTATTTTTTATTTTTTAGTAAACCTACTTCTATTAAGAGGATTCTACTTATCCTAGGCCTCAATACACAGTATGTATTAGCTTACTGTATCTGCCAATAACGTGAAAGCCAATTTGCTGTTTTTTTACTTCTGATCCCTTACAGCTACTCAACACTCACTCTTATGCCATGTACACACGACTGGACTTTTCCACAGACTAGGCCTGACGGTCTTCCCGATGGACTTTTGGCAGAGTTCCGATGGACTTTCCGAACGAACGGACTTGGCACACCAAAGTCTGACGGATCAGAATGTGATGAGTATGACCGGACTAGAATAAGGAAGTTCATAGCCAGTAGCCAATAGCTGCCCTAGCATCGGTTTTCGTCCTTTGGACATGCATACAGAGGAAAGGACTTTTCGACCGGACTTGAGTCCATTGGAAAGATTTGAAACATGTCCATCTGATTTTTAGACAGCAAAGTTCTAATGATGAAACCCACACACGATCGAATTGTCCGGAGCATTCGTTCCGTCGGACCTAGTCCTTAGAAAAGTCCGGTCATGTGTACGCGGCATTACACAGCGCTCTATGTTTACCTTTTACCTTTAGGAAGGAATCACCTCTACCTTATTTATTTTTCTTAACTGTCTTGCACAACTGTAAAGCCCGATTTCAGAAAAAACATTTTAGTCAGGTTTTTATTGCCAGAATATGTGTAAAGCTCCATACATAGAAATTCTGCCAACAAAAGTTGGATGTGAGATTTTGGTCGGAAATTCTGATCATGTGTATGCTGCATCAGACTTTTGCTGGCAGAATTCCAGCAAACAAAAGATTGAGAGCAGGTTCTCTATTTTTCTGACGGAAATTCCGATCATCTGTACAAATTTCCCACGCAGAAAATTGTATGATTAGAAACAATTTGACGCATGCTCGGAAGCATTGACCTTCATTTTCTCGGCTCGTCGTAGTGTTGTACGCCATCGCGTTCTTGACGGTTGAAAGTTCAGAGAACTTTTGTGTGACCGTGTTTATGCAAGCCAAACTTGAGCGGAATTCCGTCGGAAAAACAATGCAAGTTTTTTCAGATGGAAAATCCGCTCATGTGTACAAGGCATACCATTGGCACTGGATTCGACTCATCAATGGATTATAGTTTGAGGGAATCAAACAAGCTAACATAGGGCATAATGGCTCCACTGAGGCTGCTCTCGGACACAAAGGAGAATCTCCCAAGTAGGGGTTTCAGGCAGAAACACGAATCTATGACAAAGAGATTAAAAACAGGAAATTGGCAATTTATGGCTTATGTTCACCTTGAGGGGATATCTAAATGACCCCATCCTCAACTCCCTCACCTTGCATCCTTAACACCCTCAACTTGCACCCATCATTCAGCAACTTATTATTATTATTCCTTGTTTTTAATTCCTCCAAAGCAGTTTTTACTTGAGTCCACTGTCAAATAATCCATTGCAGTGTCTCTTCTGGTAGTGTAGTTCGGTGATCCACCACTGCAGCCATCAACTGGTCAATTGAGCTTATCAGCAGCCAGGCACCTAACCCCAGACCTTACCACAGATAAAACCACAGGTCACAGGAGACTGGATAAGTTGGAGATATTTTTTCTAAGTGGTTCTGATCAGTTTTCTATAGACCTTGTCCCTGTTGTGGACAACTCAAAGTATATCTAAAGCCAACACTTTTTTTTTTTTTTTTTTTTTTTTTTTTTTTTTTTTTTTTTTTTAGATGGGATGGTTCCCTCTCTTGCTCTTTTAGGGAGATTTTTCCTTTCACTGCTTATCTCGGAACAAAACATTAGGGGCCCATTCACACTAGGAATTGCATGTGAATCGCATAGGAATGCTGTGCGGTTCCTGGGTGATTCACATGCAGTTCTGCGGTGCAATTTCAGCCCTAATAATTTTGGATGGGCTGAAATTGCTCCTCACTGCACCAAAAATAGGGAATGGAAAAGGAAAATTTACTTTTTGAAAAGCATTGAAACCAAATAGCATTTTACATTTGTATCATGCAATCACATGCGGGCAAATGCACTACCTTTGTGACCTGCATTTGTGGTGTCTTTACACTGACCAATGCAGAAGATCACAAGGGCCCCTTTTCGATTTGAATGGGCCACTCTCAGGCTTAGTTTCCACTTGTAGTTGTTGGGCAGTAAAAAAAGGCAATATCAGTGGAACAAGCGTCCTCAGTTGAAGATTTATTTTCTATTCCTGTTCCTGTGACTTGGGATTTTCTCTCACATTCAGATTCAGTGAAGTGGTACGGGCAAATAGAAAGAGTAACCCTCCCCAATGGGCACAAAGACAGCAATAAAAAAAATCTGCAAGTGATTCTAAAACTGGCCACGACAAGGAATACCTCTCTGCCGTGACAGTATATTTTGCTGTAAGAATGCACTGATCAGTGGCTGCAGCCACTGATCAATGAAATCTTTCCAGCTTGTCCATTTAACAGATGTTGATTGTGCCAAAAATCAAAAATTGTCTACTTTATCAAAAGTGAAAAAAGAAAAAGGCTTTAGAGATAGTTTATACCCCCAAAGCTTGATGACATCTCATATTTTATTGTACAATTGAGCAATGTCTTATCACCATGTTTTCCTAATTAAAAATAATGTTATTTTAAAAATGTAGACGCCTCTGCAAGCAGGTTTTCTTTTGTGTGGCAAAGTGGATTCTTGCTGTGTGTTTATACACCCAGATACAATATTTTCAAGTATCCCATGTTGACTGAAGGCATCATGCTTTTAAGAGTGCACATGTGCTATGAAAATGTTTTTCTAAAATGTTACTGTTCTTTGTACGTGTGTGTGTTGGAACAAGCTAAAGGTTTATTAAAAGTATGTAAATCTAAAAAATCATTGAAAAGTTTAATTGATATTTATTACATACCTCTGCAGGTGCATAATAAACATTTTGTGAAAGTGTTTGGAATAATTATTGTTGTGCTTTTTTATAATTTTTGTTTTCCCTCTTCACTAAAACACTATTTAACTATTTATGAAGCCAGGTGCAGAGTTTTCCTTTACTCATTATTTACAACCATAGACTATGCAGTATGTAGGTACAGTATGTCTGGGCAAAATCTCTAGCTATGCAACAGTTAAAGTGACACTAAACTATTCAAATATTAACTCTTAAAGCTGAACTTTACCCATATCAACTTGATAAAAAATATTGTTCTTTAGCAAGGAACATACATTCAACATGATTATTTATGCTGCCAAAATTAATGTGTGTGCTGTAAATTGCCTCCATCATTGCCCCTGTTCCTTCTTGCAGGAGGCTGCCATTTTGCTGAAGCCCAGAGCCCCTGAGCAGCAGTAAATCTTAAGAAAGTCAGCAGATTGGCCTCTACAGTCTCAGTTTTTTTTTGGCACAGTGACAAAAAAAATGGAAAGCAACTGAGTATGTGAAGAGCAGGCTGAGGCATTTGGGTTGATTTACTTAAGGCAAATAGACTGTGCACATTGTGCAGTTGCTCCAGAGCTTAGTAAATTAGGTAAATCTTCACTTTTCAAAAGAATGCCCAATCACAAAAAAAAAAAATGAATTTTTGCTTGCACATGTTTGGATGATGGAAGTCAGCTGAGCTTTTGCTCATTTACCAAGCTCTGGATCAACTGCACTTACAGAGTGCACAGTCTGTTTGCCCTTAGTAAACCAACGCCAGTTTATTACTGAATTTTAAACAGTATAGGCACTTATGTTTAATGTTTTAAACAGCTATGCCTGCAAAAGGGGTCAGCCTGAAGTGCTCTAGCAGGACCTAATTTTCTGACTAAAGTTCCACATTAACCAAAAAAAAAAGTACCTTCTAATGCTCTTAGCCTCCTCTAGATCTAGATCTCTATAATATTTCCTATTAAGGATAGCCATGTTTATTCTCCATGGTTCCACTGTATGTAAGAAAGTAGTCAATTTTTTTCTTGCTCACTCATGAGATGTATTAGGGACCTTTGACTGTGGGACTTGATGTGTGCACAGAGCAGTGCAAATGTGTGCACCTTCTTGTTCCAAACACACCAAAGGGAGAAAAGAGAACTTCAAGAGCTCAAACAGGATGTTACAAGGAAGCAGAACAACACAGTAAAAAAAACAATCTAATATACAATAGATTACAAGGATAATAACTAGTGGATGTGGATTTGATAATAATGATATTGTTTAATGTCACTTTTAGACTATGTAGGTCTTTGTGAATACTTGTTAATTTTTTATGCCCCTTGTTATTTTCCTTCAGCTTACCTACAAATAGAGATGGGCAGAACACCCCTATGTTTGGGAGATCTGCTGCAAACCTAACAGGGGGATATTCTGCCCCAAACCACAAACTCCATTGAAGGCTGTGGGAGCCGAACATGAGAAATCAAAAGTCCCCATTTTAAAGGCTTATATGCAAGTATTTGACCATAAAAGGGGTACTGGGTACTGCCCTGGGGGACATGTATCAATGGCAAATAAAAAAAATAAAAAAAATTTGTTTTTTTCAGGAGCAGTGATTTTAATGATGCTTAAGGTGCAACAATAAAAATGAAAAATCCCTTTACATATAGTGCCTGGGGGGTTCCCTTAGTCTGCCTGTAAAGTGGCGCATCTATAGCATTTATAGAACATGCTGTAACAAAAATGACAATTCCAAAGCAAAAAAAATCACATTTAAATGGGATTGCCCGCACCCGGCTATTTAAAAAACTGAATAAAACAAATTTAAAAAAACGGCATTGGCCCCACCCAAAATCTATACCAGACTCTTATCCGAGCATGCAGCTTGGCAGGTCAGAAAAGGGGGGGAGCGAGCCCCCCCTCCTGAACCATACAAGGCCACATGCCCTCAACATGGGGGTCTGCCCCCCCACCCCAAAGCACCTTGTCCCCATGTTGATCCTGACAAGGGTCTCTTTCCCACAACCCTGGGCTGTGGTTGTGGGGTCGGTGGGCACGGGGCTTATCGGAATCTGAAAGCCTACTTTAACAAGGGGGCCCCCAGATACCTCTCCTCCCCATGTGAATGAGTATGGGCTACACAGTACCGCTACCCATTCACCAAAAAAGTGTCAAAATAAATAAATATAAATTATTCAGCTGTCAGCGGGGAAGCCCACTGACAGCTCATGACTAATCCTGGCCCCACTCCTAACAACCAGCTTTTACTGTGCCCTGGGGCAGCGTGCAGTGCATTGCAGGGCAGTCGGGGGTCCTGCAAATTTGGGTGTTCCCCAAACGGGGCGAACAGCCAATGTTCGGCCAGAACTCACACTCGGGCCAAACCGCTTACCCAACACTACCTACTATGAATTGGTAGGGAGCAATATAATAAATGTTTGCTTTTGAGTTTAATACTGCTTTGGGGATGGTAAAATGGTAACTGTTACTGCTATTCCTATGCAAGTTTTTTTAAATCACTAAAACTGTGACAGAACTGATTCAGATCATAGATATTTTAATTTTATTGTAATATATCCTGATTAACAAATGTAATTGTATAAATTGCACATATTCATCACAGTTGTGATCTATATTAACAAGCCCAGATTTGTCCCTTTTATGCATGTGTAATGTGTATCCATCTTTCATTATATAAATAATTTATAGCATATCATCTGCAACCTTCATTATTTTTTTATTGTAAATTAATTGACAAATGAGCGCTTGCAAAAGTTCAGCTTCTAAATGTAATGTACTTCTTGTCCTTGATAGTATGGAAGAACGACTGTGCAGGCAGCAATATCAAAACACTTAAACTGATGTTGGCCTCGATGCGAACTTTGTCTTTTCAATCAGAGAATCGAGTTAGTGAGAATACATACTGATGTTATTTCCAGCTTTACTGCTGAATGCACTGTAGGAAACTCCATCTGTGTCAGCTATAACTTGCCAGATTCCTACATACACAAGGACCTTTGTGTTTTGTAATGATCCAAGCCCATTCTCTATCACTCTCCAATGATCTGAAAAATAAGCATTTTAGAGCTGTCCTTTAATACAAAGCTCAACACATATACAATAAAAGTGTACTTGTCAGACTGGTGGCCAAGTACCAAAACGGAGTGTGCAGGAAGCAGACAGTAGTAGATTTAACTTGCCATCTATAAAAGTTGTTTACAAATGCTGGTAAAACACACACTGTGTCTGTATATATATATATATATATATATATATATATATATATATATATATATATATAGATAGATAGATAGATAGATAGATAGATAGATAGATAGATAGATAGATAGATAGATAGATAGATAGATTTTTTTTTTTTAGAACTCGCTTCAAACAGTAGAGCTTTTAAGGACACAGCCCATTGATTTTCTTCTTTTCTATGGGATTTTCTTGCCAAATCTTATTAAAAGAAAGTTCCAGAACATGCAAAACCTGAGTTTCCCTCTCAGAGGTATTTCAGCATTGATCTTCTATCAACAAAACAAACAAAATTCCACTTCCTATCTTATACCCTTAAACATGGCTTCTTCACCCTTACTCTTGTCACTTACAGACAGGTCTTCACATACTAGTTTGGGTCCGTATGCTTAGCAGCCCCTTGTTGCTTTGGCTGCCCCCTGTCTCTCCTAGGTGGAGCCCTCCTGACTCATGGGCAGAGATCTCTTCTTTCTACAGAGGTGGATCTTAGAACCACGATCAGGTCTCTTCAAAAAGCCCTGAACACACCCATACAATCAGTGTGCTGATTGATCATAAAACAAGGACCCAGGATTGGAGATTTCATCCTTCCCAAATCTCTAAGGAATCTCTGGGATCCAGGTCCCATTTGATGAGGAAACAGAAAAAAAACTGTTAAGCAAACCCATGGGAGCCCCTCAACCTGCCTGAATGAGAATCTTGGGTCATAAACTCTTTTTACCTCATGGTAGAGCACAAAAATGTCACTAATATATATATATATATATATATATATATATATATATATATATATATATATATATACAGATACAGAGCTACACCTAAAAGTTATTTCTTTTTTACCTTAATACAGAGAATGCATTAAGATAAAGAAAAAAAAACTTTAGCGTTTGCAATTGGGTGAACGGAAATATTGAAGTCTAGCCACAGATTTGCAATTATATTGAGCTCCGGAATTTTATGCTAAGACATTCATTTTCTTTGCTTTAAACTACTTTCTTGTAGTTACGGTTATATGTTTAGGGGTAATTTTATTGCTTTATTCTGAACCACTATTTCAGTTTCTCTTCCAGATTTTTACAGGCTTAACACTAGAATTGCACTGTTCTTTATTTTTGCTCCATTCTTCTTTCTCTCAATACTGGTTAGTTTTCAGTCCATGCAGATAAAGTACCCCCACAATATGATGCTACCACTGCTATGGCTCACCATAGGGATGGCGTTCTTATGGTGATAAACCTTGTTAGCTTTCCACCTATTTAGCATTTGAGCCTAATCCAAAACAAATGAGTCCAAAAACAAACAAACATTTTTCCTCCTTATTTATTGTATCGTCCACATACATTTTGGCAAATTTAAAGTTTGACTTGATATTTTAGCAATAGCTTTCTTCTTGCATAGAGCTCAGGAGCATTTGGATTATACACACACATGTAGTAGCATCTTGTAGTACAGTAAAGGAGAGACACAAATGGGGGGGGGGGGACTTTCAGAAAAATGGTACCCTTTTCAGTAGAGAAGAGGGGGGAAAACCTGTACATATGTAGTGGCATCTTTTACAGTACCATATTTTTCGGACCATAGGGCGTACCGGGTTATAAGGCGCACTAGCAATGATCGGCTACTAACGGGGTTTATTTTCATATATAAGGCGCACCGGGTTATAAGGCGCATTAAATGAAACAAAACTCTGATACGGTAAGTCAAATTTTCTCTGTTTTCTCTGTTCAATAACCCACTGTTCAATTTTGTCCTCCAACTGTGGCCATCTTGCTTTGTTTCCTCAGAAACTCAGTTTGGTCTTCTTTACCTGGCGCAGGGCATCTTCTTGCTTCCTCCACTTCCGTACCATTGATTCATTAATGTTGAATTCTCTCGCAGCTGCTCTATTTCCATGTTGTACTGCGTGACTGATAGCCTTGAGTTTGAAATGCGTAAGCATGTCTCTTAACAGGAGCCATTTTTTGGGCAGCGAGTATAGAAAATGAAAGAATGAATGCGCACACCTCCTGACTACGATGGCCGTAATGCCCAATCCAAGCAGTGCAGCTTCGTAGGATTACCAAAGCTAGGAAGCTGCACTGCTTGGATTGGGCATTACGGCCATCGTAGTCAGGAGGTGTGCGCATTCATTCTTTCATTTTCTATACTCGCTGCCCAAAAAATGGCTCCTGTTAAGAGACATGCTTACGAAGCGGATTTCAAACTCAAGGCCATCAGTCACGCAGTACAACATGCTGGCCGTGCTAAAACATTTTGACAGATTTTTGCCATACATTAGGCGCACCGCATTATAAGGCGCACAGTCGATTTGTGAGAAAATGTAAGGCTTTTAGGTGCGCCTTATAGTCCAAAAAATACGGTAGTACAGAAAAAGTAGGGACACAGATCGGGGGGGGGGGGGGGGAGGGGGGGTGTTGTATAAAAATTGTACCTTTTTGTGTAGAGAAGGGGGGGGGGGGGTGAAATGTACACACATAGTAAAATCCTGTAGTATTCAGTTACATAAACTATATTGTCAAAAGTATTGGGATGCCTGCTTTTACACGCACTTTAATAGCACCCCAGTCTTAGTCCGTAGGGTTCAATATTGAGTTGGCCCACCTTTTGCAGATAAAACAGCTTCAACTCTTCTGGGAAGGCTGTCCACAAGGTTTAGGAGTCTGTATATGGGAATGTTTGACCATTCTTCCAGAAGCGCATTTTTGAGGTCAGGCACTGATGTTCTAACATGACTGCACACCAGTGCACAAAGCAAGGTCCATAAAGACATGTATGAGTGAGTTTGGGGTGGAGCAACTTGACTGCCTTGCCTGTCCTCAACCCGATAGAACACCTTTGAGAATTAGAGTGGAGACTGTGAGCCAGGCCTTCTTGTCCAATAGGGATGAGCTTCGTGTTCGAGTCGAACGTACGTTCGACTCGAACATTGGCTGTTCGGCGAATTCCGAACGTTTGGGGCGTTCGCGTCAAAATTCGAGTGACGCGCGCGCGGACCACAATGCACTGCGGTGGCGCAGTGCATTGCTGCCCCATGATTGGCCAAGCATGCACTGTGACCCCGCATGCTTGGCCAATCGCAGCGCCGGCAGCGAGGAGAGCCAATCATAGCTCAGGCTGTGTGGGGCGTGCACTACAGTGGGTGTTCTGTGTACCTTCAACACAGTACACACCAATCGTTTTTGGCTGATTTCCTATCTTGCTGCTGTGTAGTGGTTGTTGTCTGTGCCCTGACTGCAGTATACACCACTATATTCACCTCACCTATATAGCTAGTGATCTAGCTTTAACCACTTAACAACTGCCCATTGCCGATTAACGGCTTCAGGGCGGTTGTTTAACTCTGAGAGGCCGCAGTGCCCACATCGCTGCTCACCGAATTTAACCCCTCAATTCCCTGCCAATACTCTGCAATACCAGTGCATACTCTGCAGTACCCTGCCATTACTCTGCAGTACCCCGCCATTACTCTGCAGTGCAGTACCCTGCCATTACTCTGCAGTGCAGTACCCTGCCATTACTCTGCAGTACCCCCCATTACTCTGCAGTAACCCCCATTACTCTGCAGTACCCCCCAATACTCTGCAGTACCCGCCATTACTCTGCAGTACCCCCAATACTCTGCAGTACCCGCCATTACTCTGCAGTACCCGCCATTACTCTGCAGTACCCCCAATACTCTGCAGTACCCTGCCATTACTCTGTAGTACCCCCCAATACTCTGCAGTACCCTGCTATTACTCTGTAGTACCCCGCCAATACCCCGCCAATACTCTGTAATACCCTGCCATAAATTGCCATACCCAGCCATACTCAGAGATACCCAGCCATACTCGGTGATACCCTGAAATACCCAGCCATAGACGCCCCCTACCCCTCACCGCCCTCCGGTGCTTCTACCAACTCGCCAGTACGATCAAAGCCAGGATCTTTTTTTTTTTTTTTATTTCAGGCTTCCCAGCCTAGAGGTGAGATGTGGGGTCATATTGACCCCCCAGATTTCACTGTAAAGAGGACCTGTCACCCCATATTCCTATTACAAGGGATGTTTACATTTCTTGTAATAGGAATAAAAGTGATCAAAAATATATTTTTGGGGAAAAAAATGTCAAACTAACATAAATAAAGTAAAATGAACAATAAAAAAATAAAATAAAAATTAAAGCGCCCATGTCCCCATGTGCTCGCATGTGCCACACATGTAAGGTATCGCCGAGAATGTTAGAGCGAGAGCAATAATTCTAGTCCTAGACCTCCTCTGCAACTCAAAACATGTAACCAGTAAAAAAAAAAATTAAAGCGTCGCCTATGGGGATTTTTTAAGTAGCGACGTTTGGCGCCATTCCACGGGCATGTGCAATTTTGGAGAGTGACATGTTTGATATCTATTTACTCAGCATAACTTCATCTTTCACTTTATGCAAACATTGGGCTAACAAGTGGTTAATAATAGAGCTTGCAGTCAGTAGTGTTAGGAGATAGTGCGTGCTGTCTGCGTGCTCTATACCCAGTACATACCGCTATAATATAGGGCAGGCCCCTACTTTCAAACATCCAACTTACAAACATCTCCTACTTGCAAACGCAAGGAGACAGCAGCAAGTGAGATGAAAAAAGATGGACGACAAAACAAATTATACAGGGGTGATAACCCTTCCCTATGTTTTCCAAAAAGCTTAAAGATAGTTTTTTTGACTGGAGCTACACTTTAAAAATGTACCGGTTGAAAATGACAAACAGATTCAACTTAACACAACAAACCTACACAGTCCCTGTCTTGTTTGCACCGCCTGTATACTGCTGTTCTGAGTATATAGGGCCTGGGGGCCACACGCATTTCCTTTTTTTAATATGGGTACGGGGTTCCCCTTAATATGCGTACAAGACCCAAATAGGCTGGTAATGGGCAGGGAGGGCTACCCATGCCATGTTTCTCAATGATTTTCAACCATATTGCAGGAACCAGATATAACATTAAAACCGCAAGCAGTTTTAAATGGTGTTATTTCCGTTTAATGTCATTTTGTGCAGGGACTGTTCTAAACACGGGAAACATGTGGCACTTCACAGGCATACTACAGACACCCCCCAGGCACCATATTTAAAGGAATATTTCACTTTTTTTTTTTCACTTTAATCGTCATTAAAATCAGTGCTCCCGCCAAAACGGCAGTTTTTAAAACTTTTTTTTGCAGTGACCCATGTCCCCTGAGGCAGGAGGCAGGTCCCCAAACCCTTTTTAGAACACTATCTTGCATATTAGCCGTTAAAATTAGCACTTTCCAATTCGAACGTTCGAGTCCCATAGACTTCAATGGGGTTCTAACGTTCGTACCGAACGCGGGGGTCGTTCGCAAGTTCTGGTGCGAACCGAACCGGGGGGTGTTCGGCTCATCCCTATTGTCCAACTTTAGTGCCTGACCTCACAAATGTGCTTCTGGAAGAATGGTCAAACATTCTCATAGACACCTTATAAATCTTGTGGACAGCCTTCCCAGAAGAGTTTAAGCTGTCATAGCTGAAAAGAGTGGGCCAACTCAATATTGAACCCTACAGACTAAAACTGGGATGCCATTAAAATTCATGTGTGTAAAGGCAGATGTCCCAATACTTTTGACAATATAGTATATGATCTGAGCATTGTGCAATTTTGAAAGCTTACTCCACAGGTAGTTATTTGTTACATTTGACTTTGACAGTCAATAGATTATCTTAATAATGAATTGTTTTTCAATGTAAGTAGCATGATTAAGTCACAAAAAATATAGCTCTAGCCTAATGAGGTGACTTCTAGCAGGTAGTTAAATCTTTCAGTAGCAAGAAATAAAAATGACCAATATAGCCTAATGAAGTGAGAAGAAGAAAGGTAGAGAGGAGCTAAAATAAACTAGTTACGATTTACCACTAGATTATTGCAATTTGTATATAAACATTTCTAGCCACAGCTCCTGTGGCATGAGAATATTAATCTACTTTGAAGCTGTGATGTAATCCAACATCTGACATCCGGTTATCACTGACAGCAGCAGGTATCAGAATAATTAATGATCAGGAATCAATCAGCCTAGTCCTTGTGTTACCATCAGGCAGCTAGTCATAGTGGCTATATACAGAACATAGACATTTGTTTAGAGAGATAAGAAGTACAGGCAGGTGGCCTCCTAGTTTCAAACATTCGATTTGCAAATGACTCCTACTTACAAATGGAGGGAGACAACAGGAAGTGAGAGGAAATCTATCCTTAGGAAGGTAAAATCACTCCTGTAAGATTTATTTTAGGAAAAAGATACTTCCACTGATGCTTTATCACCAAGGCTTGTTTCCACAAAAACCTAGGGGCACAGACAGTAAAACAAATGTCACAGGGGTGTTAACCCTTCCCCAGGGGCGTTGTTATGTCTACAAAAGATCTGGGGCTAGAGCCCATAGCAGCATAGTAAAGAAAGTCATACGCTTGGGAGGGCATACACATGTATATACAGTAATATATGTGTATGTATGTGTGTGTATATCCCCAGAGCCTCCCACTTACATCAGGGTTCCCAGAGAGCCCCCTTACATTAGGGTCCCCAGAGAGCCTACCCCTTAAAATCAGGGTCCCCAGAGAGCCTCCTCCTTGCATCAGGGTCCCCAGAGGGCCTTCCCTCCCCTTGGGGACACCTGCAGAGACTCTTGGCTATGGGCCCAAGATTTGGGGCTATAGCCCCAATAGCCACCCCCTAGAGACACCACTGCCCTTCCCTATGCTATCCAAAAAGCTTAAAAATTTATTTTTTGGCTGTAACTACACTTAAAAAAATGGACCTGTTCCAACTTACAAACAGATTCAGCATATGAATAAACCTACAGACCCTGTCTTGTTTGTAACCCGGAGACCGCTTGAATAGAGTTATCGCCATGTAAATAGAGGCATACTGAAGCCTCTAAATTTGGTCTAAGTATGTAGTAGTAGTAGTAGTAGTTCAATTAAATCTGCTCATGAAAGTGTTAAATGATAAGGGTTCTTTTAAAGTATTTCAGCTAAACCTTATTTGGAAAACAGATTTCTTTCACTTCAACATTATGGACTATTTTGTTTAAATCACTGCCATAAAATCCCAAATAAATAAATTTAACACCATGCAAGTCTAAATACTTATGCAAATGTAATATAAATTGGTGTTGTTTATTGTCTGAGATTAAGATTGCAAATTCATCTGTCATGATGAATTTTAGTAATAAGTCAACCATAATAAATAAAACATACCAGCAACATCATGTAAATGCTACATATTGGTGCGGAAGACAATTTTAATAATTCCAGAGCTTGATAAGCATTGCATTAATATTAGCTTTCACAGCTTCACAATAACCATTATTTACATGACAGTTCCAAAGGGTTATGGAAATATGCCCAGTAAAACATTTTGTCACAATGACTGATCTCATCCCTAGAGCATCAAGGTTTGCAATTAAAAGCTCAAAACAATTCAAGGCAAAAAGATATATCTAATGTGAAACAATACAAATGTGTCAAGATTCTCTTCTTGCATAATTACTGGGTTCCACTGAGGGCAATCCAGCAACAATAAAAAAGCAATGTCCTTAGTGGACCTTTTATATTAGTATTTTGCACTGAAATAGGAAATAATGTACAACCTATAATAAAATACTTTATTCACAACACAAATCAAAGGACCATTAATAATCATTGTTGCACTATGCCTTTTTAATCCTTGTTAAACCATTGTTACATTAGTTACAGTGAATATGGGAAAATATGAAAAAAGAGTTAAAAATAATGCATGTTAGTAATAACTTGTGGGAATTTGAATTGTAGGAATACTTGACCCTTTTTTTCTGATATAAAAGGAGCGGATGACAGGAACACAATAGGCTTCTGCAGAACTGTAGATACATTTTTTTTCTGGGTATCCAGAGGAGAATAATTACCGTAGTTGTCACATACTGTATGCTGCAGTGAATTGTGGGAGTGCTAAACAGTAAGAGAGCATATTGATGTAAAACATGTAACTCTTACCAAGTTTTGAAAGTCCCTATCACAATTTTGAATTCATCTCAATAGATGGGGTACCTCCACAACTGAGAACAAACCAACATCTAATTTACAAGAAAAAAACAGTGGGAGAAGCCTGAAACTTAAGTCTACTCACTGTGTATTCAGTACCATGATGTGATCCTTGCATCCAAAAAATATGCTTTTAATACTGTGCAAGAAGAAATTACATATGCATTTCTGGACCCAGCCTTCATTAACACAGTCAGTGAATTCTTAACAACTAGAAACTGTTGTACAATATGAAAAGTGCTGTATTCAAAGGTCAGGAGTGCAGAACACACAGAAATCAGGGGTCAGGGATGCATAAAGCACAGAATACAGGGGTAATGTAGTGTAATACACAGAGCGCATGGGTTGGGGTATGTGCTGCATGGAGTGCAGGAGGTCAAGAGAGCGTAATGCACAGATCAGTAGACGGTACAACAAAAATGTACCTCCTCCTCTAAGCCAAACTCTCCCTCAAGTACAGATCTCATTGCTTATCACTAGTAAAGATCCCCCAGTGTAGCTTCCCCCCGTACAATTTTTCTTCAGTACAACATATGGAGAACATACTAAACGTCTTAGTTCTTAACCACTTAAGCCCCGGACCTCTAGATCCATCCAGTTTTGGTGACATGGCAGTTATATTCTGAGATACCTTTTTTCTGTACGTATCTTAGTTTCATGTACACATTGTGTTTTTTTTTGTTATTTTGCTAAATGCCTTGACTGTCGGCATGTGTACATCACCCTGACTGACAAGGGGATCTGTTTTTGTACCATCTTCAATGATTACGTGTACCACCTTTGCTTTAATAAAATCTATTTAAAAAAAATAAAAATAAAAAAAATAATAATTAAGCCAACTCCTCCAGGCCAGTGTGCCAGGCATTGGCAGGATTAGCTGTGAATAAGGAGGACGAAAAGGGCATTTCTACATCTGCCAAAAAAAGGACTATGAGGATCAAGGATTGGTTAGCCATTCTACCACCTCCTCTATGTGCTCAGCACTCCACTGCCAGAAATGAAAAGCATACATGCCATGCCTCTTGATTCTGTACTCTGACCACTGTTTTGGCATTTGGATACAGTAGCTGCTCGCCTCTAATAGCTGCACAGGAACAACCTCTGTTTCTCCCTTTAGGTCTCGAAGACATAGTGCTAATGGGTGATTCCCTAGTTTACTACCAGCTATGGCAAGAGCTATGGCAAATAGGGATGAAGAAAATGTACTTCACATAACAGTTTTTTTTTTAATTACCTAAAAATATAAACTCCTAATACCAACACTATCATACTAAAAGCAAATAAAAACCCTTTAATAAAAAAGATTTTTTTAAGAAGACTTTTAGCCTGATCAGAGATTAGTGCTACTGGTCTTGCATGATAGCAGAGGTGGAGATATATGGCCATGTAGCTGGTGTGCATTGATACATTTAATTGCTTTATTTGAAGTTGGATACGAGTGGACAAGAGGATACTTTAGTGGTGACTGACTACTTTACCAGCTATGCCTAAGCTTTCCCAACAAAGGATCAATATTTTTTTTTACTGTATCCAAAGTTCAGGTGGAAAAGTTCTTCGTCCATTATGGGCTACTGCAGAGCATTCACTCACAACAAGGCAGAGACCTTAAAAATGTTTGGGGTGAAGAAATCATAAATGACTTTTTACCACCCTCAAGGAGACCCAAAACTATTATTTACATTTACATTTATTTAAATTATGCTTAATACTATTGTATAAGATGATTTTGGAGTGTATTACTGTTTATTAAAAACCTCACAGAAAGTTAAAAATAAATAAAAAAGCCCTGGACCATTTGGCTGGCCAAAGACCAGACCACTTTTTGCAATTCGGCACTGCGTTGTTTTAAGCTCCCTGGCGGTAATCCCGAGTCTGGCTCGAACTCGAATTTCAGTACCACGAGCGGTAACCCCCGAGCCAGACTCGGGATCGCTGGATACAGGGAGACTTACTTACCTTGGCCCCTGAATCCAGCGATGTCCCCCCGCTGTGTGGGCGAGCCATCCTCTGCTCGATTCACACAGTGTCCGAATGTCGCCGAGCTCCGTTCCCTGTGACGTTACGACGCACGGGAGCGGAGATCGGCACCAAATTCAAAAAAGTAAAAATACACAATACACATACAGTACTGTAATCTTACAGATTACAGTACTGTATAAAAAAATTACACATCCCCTTTGTCCCTAGTGGTCTGTCCAGTGCCCTGCATGCACTTTTATATTATAAATACTGTTTTTTTCTGCCTGGAATTTGGAGATTGTATATAGCAACCAAAAAGTGTCCCTTTATGTCAAAAGTGATTTTAGACCAGCTAGAAAACAGCGATAATAAATTAGAATCACTTGCACAATTGAGCTATAGCGATTTGTGGGGAGATCCGTCATCAAACACTAAATCTAACGACAGCGACAATTCTGCAAATGAGCAAATTTCTGTGTTTTTGGATTTGATTACATTATTGCATCATTTTTATTATTATTTGTTATCATTATTTATAGTTATTTATTATATTATAAACTTTATCATACCCGGGATGTCTACTAGACTCTTGTTTGAACAGATTTAAGAGAGTTATTCCTAAGAACTGCAGACCTACAATATAAAACGCCAAATTTCCATGCAAAATAATTGTACCATTTTCAGCACCTAAAATCAGAAATAATCATACAGCCAGGGAGGTTAACTGACAATTGCGCGGTCGTGTGACATGGCTCCGAAATAAAATTGATGTCCTTTTTTTCCCACAAATAGAGATTTCTTTTGGTGGTATTTGACCACCTTGATCACCGCTATAAACAAAAAAAGAGTGACAATTTTGAAAAAAAAAACGCAGCATTTTTAACCTTTTGCTATACTATCCCCCAAAAATCGCAATAAGCGTTTATTGATTGGTTTGCGCAAAAGTTATAGCGTCTACAAAATAGGGGATAGATATATGGCATTTTTATTAATATTTTTTTTTACTAGTAATGGCACCGATCAGCGATTTTTATTGTGACTGCGACATTATGGCGGACACGTCGGACAATTTTGACACATTTTTGGGACCATTGGCATTAATACAGCGATCAGTGCGATTAAAATTGCATTGATTACTGTAAAAATGTCACTGGCAGTGAAGGGGTTAACACTAGGGGGCAGGGGAGAGGTTAATGTGTATCCTATTTTGTGTTCTTACTGAAGGGCGGATGGGACTAAGCAGGGAAACTAACAGATCGCTGTCCATACTCTGTATGGACAGATGATCTGACAGTACACTGCTCAGAGAACTGGCAACTGTGTGTTTACACACACAGCTGCCGGTTCTCCGTGTGCTCCAAGCGTTCGCGGGAGCCCGGTGGCGATCGAGACCGCCGGGCACTCGCATCGGCTTGGGGTGCTAGTGGGGGCATGCGCCCCCTAGTGGCGGTTTATGTTACCGACGTAACATAATGGCGATTTGTGCAGTCGAACCACTGCGGCGGCTGGTCGGCATGTGGTTAAAGGGGTTGTAAAGTTTAAGCTTTTTTTAATAACAAACATGTCATACTTACTCACCGACTTTTGCTGGTGTGCTTGTCCCCGCCGTGAGATAGAGGGCTTAGAGTAAGAAAAATGGAGGCTCGGGGGTGGGGGGGATGGGGGGTCTGCAGCTTTGCAGGAGGTTTTTCATCTCAATGCATATAATCCAGTGAGGTTAAAAACCTCAAGTGTTTACAACCACTTTATTCTTGGTATCTTAACCCTGTCTTGGGGGAAGGGGGGTGGACCCATATATTCCCCCTAGCTACGCCCCCAAACTTCTTTGAAGTTTAGCAGTAGGTCATGCTAAGTGACCTGTAAATTGATAAAAAACGGTTCTATACACGAATATAGAGAAACAAAGTGCAGCGCTATACATATGTTGTGTACATATAATCAAATGAAAGTGACAAACTAAGACTTTAAAAGATGTGAATCAAAAATATTGTGAATCAAAAATAATAGTCCATAAAAAAAAAAGAAAGTCCCAGAAAAGAATCCGTGCTCAAAAAAAATCCTAATTATTCAACGGTGACACCAATCTACACACGAACTGGCTACATTTTTATAACTTTACTATATAGTCCATTATTTGTACTATTAACTAGTTTAGAAAAAGAAGGATTCATGAACATCTGAAAGTATGCCTCCATGCAGGCAGCAGTAATCAAGCTATGCACCAATTGACAATCAGGATCTATAGTGTTAGCCAGAAACAACTAATCAGAATGTGGATGGAGAGAGAGACAGACCCTACATTGACACATATGCATTTTTAGTGTGTTTTGCAGTTTGCAGAAACGCACTACAGTCCATGTAACATGCTTTCCTATGGTACTCGTTCACATCTATGTGTTTTGCTGCTGGGTGTTTTTGTAAAGGGTCGAGGACTTTTTTCCCTCAATTTGCGGCTAATAGATTTCAATTGAACTTCACCAGAAACGCAAGTGTTGCATTTGTGATGCGATTTTTGATGTGTTTTGCGGTTCTTATTTTATCACTGTATATATCTGGTTGCTAAAGAGGGGGCTGGGAAGCTGTGCGCCGTGTCCTTAGCAACCAATGAGTCATCAGCTGTCAGCGGAATTCCCTGCTGAAAGCTGAATTTAAAAAAAATTTAATCTCTGTGAAAATAAATGGCCTAGAATGGATTCGGAGGGGACCCCCATGCCAAAATGTAATAAAATAAATGGCGAGAGCCTACCCCTTGTGACAAGGGGCAAGCTCTCCGGGTAATGTCATCAGATGGCCACGCCCCATTGCTATATAAGAGTCGGCAGAGAGCGGGAGACAACAAAGCAGATAAAGACATCAACCGTAAAAAAAAATTAACCGACGGTGAGGAAGAAGACAGCAGCGGGAAGAGACAGCTCGAGGAGAAGACAGCGGGAAGGAAGAGACGGCAGGAAGGAGAAGACAGCGAGAAGAGATAGCCCGAGGAGGAGACAGGGGGAAGGAGAAGATAGTGGGAAGAGACGGCTAGAGAAAACAGAGCTATTAATAAAGGAATTGTCAAAAATCGGCTCTTGTGTTTTTATTACATTTCACTGCCTTTTAGGTGAATGGGAAGGGGTACGATGTACCCGATACCCATTCACATGGGGGTGGCAGGATCTGGGGCCCCCTTTTTAGGGGGCTTCCAGATTCCGATAAGCCCCCAGCCTGCAGACCCCGATAACCACTGACCAGGGTTGTCGGGAAGAGGCCCTTGTCCTCATCAACACTTTTAAACCTTTCAACATTTTCCAGCTTGAATCTCTACATTTTTATGATATAATAATGAATAATAATAATATTTATTATTATTATTAACAACAACAAAGGTTATTATTAATATTATTACCATTTCCGATTTAACAGTTTCAGCAGAGAAAAAAAGCTAACACTATGTTATTCTAACATTTGTTAAAATATTACCTTTTGTTTTGCTAAAGCACTGTCTATCATATACAATTGTGTTTTATCTTTTTTCATCCTTCAATGCATCCCAGTGCTGGCAATCTCCCCCCACTGCTTTAAGACACTTTCTCTCTACATGTATGCAGCCTTGACTGTACATCATTACTCAAGGCCAGCTTCTCTATAACTACAATGGTGGACTAATCCTGTGTCATATACTGTAATGTATGTTCACTTATAGCAGACACCTGTAATCACCACCAAGGGAACATGTGACAAAGTAGGGATTGGGAAAAAATTATCACCTCATAACAGAAAGTGCCTGAATGAAGACCTGCATTGCAGGATCAGCAGGTTGAAAGTCACATATTTGTAAGGATGGAAATCACTTTACAACAACAATTTACATTGGCATGCTGGCATGTTAAAGCTAGATCTAGATGTACTTTTAGTTTCGTGCAGGAAGCACAGTGGTAGCCTCCCCACTAACCGCCCCTCCTTCCACAGAAATATTAAAACAATATTTCCTCTAAAAATACACTAATATCATTATTAGCAAACACAAAATAACGTACACAATTCCTGCTAAATCTAAAAGATAAAACTGTATTTAGATACAGACCTGTTCCATGCATTTTGATTATGCGCTCGGATTGAACGTTTTTGGAACTCCGTAGTGCATTATGCTACCACATACCTGGTGATCTACTTAACTTTACCTCTAACTCACGAATAGGCGCTTTTAGACCTAATTAATTTCCTGGGAATTAAAATCTCAAGGGGCTGCAAGCAACTGCTTACAACTATAATATCCCTTGTGGCAGGGAAGACTATTTTACATAAGTGGATTTACCCAAAACCCCCTACTATTTCTTTACTCATAGCTAAATTATCCTATATGTTTTGCATGGAATGGGTGGAGTCTTCCCTGCATAAGGAATTATGTATTCAAAAGGTCTTCAACATTTGAGAATCTTTAAATGTGAGAATATTGTCAGCGATTATTGGTGATAGCCGCCGCTTGCAATTAGTGCAGATATACAAAATACTAAAAATAAGAAATAATTGGATAATCTTAAATAAAATACCTGAAGTGTTCTAATAGTACATTAACCTCCTTGGCAGTATCCCCGAGCATGACTCGGTTTTGATTTTTTCTAGCAGGAGTGGTAATCCCGAGTCACGCTCGGGGTAACATTGCAGAGCGGCCAGCGGAGATCTTACCTTCTCCTGGCGCTCCAGCGATGTTTTCCACTGTCCTCCGCTGCCCTCCCCTGTGACCACCGGTGAGATCACCGGCATCTCACTTCCTGGTTCCGTTCCCTGCGAGCAGCAGCAGCGCATGGGAGCGGAACTGGGTGGGAATTTCAAAAAAGTTAAAATAACACAAAACACATAAAAAGAGGTGATACACTGTAGTCTGAGAGGATTACACTGTATCATCTCTTTATCTGACTGATAACTGTACAGTGTCCCTTGCCTCCAATAAAATAATCTAACATGCCATCAAAAAAGCGCCACTTCGCTACAAAATCACCTTTAGACCAGCTGAGTGACAGCGACAGCGACACAGAACTGAGCGGTAGTGAGTCGTGTGGAGATTTGTTGTCTGACACTGACATGGATCTGGCAAAGGACAGCGGGGATGATCCTGCACCTGACCTCAGCGATGTGCGCACTTGGTGCCCTATCAACTGCGATACAGACCAGGTAACGCCACCAAGATTCCCCTTCACTGGATCACCTGGGATGAAGGTAGATGTCGAGCGTGACAACCCTCTGGCATACCTGCAATTATTCCTCACTGAGGAGATAATTGAAAAAATTGCCACAGAGACAAATCCCTACCAAGAGCAGCAATCCGCTACACTGCATGCCAGGTTTTCCCGAAGCAGAAAGTGGAAACCGATGACCAAAGAGGACATCTGGTAGTTTCTGAGACTCATCATTCTTCAGAGGGTGGTGGGGAAACTGCTCCAGAAATGGTACTGGACTACCAATAAATTACTGGCCACTCTGTTTTTTGGCGCTGTGATGTCCAAATACTGTTTTTCCCTCATCATTAAGTATTTCCACTTCGTGAACAATGAAGAGTTTGATGAGGCCACGCATCCTGCACCCAAACTAGAAAAAAATCTGGGAGGTATGCCAAATTATCATAACCAATTTCCAGCGGACCTACGTGCCAGAAAGGGACGTCTGCGTGGATGAAAGTTTGATGGCCTACAAGGGACGCCTAAGCTGGATACAGTTTATTGCATCCAAAAAAGCACGGTTTGGCATAAAATCCTACATGCTCTGTGAGTCATCCACTGGGTATATCTGGAATTTGGTCATTTACACCGGTAAAGGCATGAAGTTCAACCCCAGGTACATCGGCTATGGGATGGCCACATCATCAGTCCTTACACTGCTGGAGCCATTGCTGAACCAGGGATATTGTGTGACCATGGACAATTTCGATACGTCTCCGGAACTGTTTGAGGTTTTGCTACAAAACAAAACTGATGCCTATGGTACTGTTAGGCCTAATCGACATGACATGCCATCTATGTTCTCCAAGAAAAAGCTAAAAAACTGAGAAATGGTTGCCTGGCAGAGGGGTAAGATGATGGCAATGTGATGGCGAGACAAGAAGGACATGTGTCTCATGAGCACTGTGCACAATACCTCCACTACCATGGCCCACACAAAAGGTAGGAAAGATGTGCTGAAGCCGCAAGTCATGATAGACTATAATTGCACTATGGGAGGGGTCGACAGAGCCGATCAGGCAATGACATTTTATCCGGATATGCGCAAACAGCAAAAAAATATTATAAAAAGATTTTCCGGCATCTTCTGGAACAATGCCTTTGGAATTCATATATTCTATACAGAGCAAAGAGTGACAAGCCTCTTGTTCATGCTGATTTTATCTGGAAGGTGACTGAGCAGATTTTTGTCAAACACCAGACACCATCAGGAGCTGTGAACAGACCTGGATGACACGCTGTTGACGTTGACCACCCAGAACGCCTAACAGGTCGTCACTTTATGGACTACATACCGCCAACCGCAAAAAAAGGCAGCACCTACCAGGATGTGCGTGGTTTTCTGTTCAAAGAGAGATAGCAATGGAAAAAAAGTCAGAAAAGAAAGCAGGTTCTATTGTCCAGATTGTGATGTTGGATTGTGTGCTGTACCTTGTTTCAAAATTTATCACACTCAGGATGTTTATTGAATTTTCTTTGTTTGACAAATTTCATTATTTCGCATTACATTATTGAATAAAATGATATTATTTATTAGATTATAATTCATGATTTTGTGTTTCAAACTTTAGCACATCTGGGATGTCTACTAGAGTCTTGTTTGGTCAGGTTTAAGTAAGTAATTACTAAGAATTGCAGGCCTATAATACATAACACCAAATTTCCATGCAAAAGCAAAAGAATTGTACCGCTTTTGGTACAAAATTCCTGACATAATCTAACCGCCAGGGAGGTTAAAGTGAAAAATACTCTAATGCAAAATACTTGATGTAAAAAAAATCAAGCTGACATATTTCAAGTGGTCTCCAACTTCGAGTGCTTCAGTCACCCAATGCAGCCTTCACCAACAGCAAGAAAAAGCACTCACTAGATATAGTTGCTGTCTGAGCCCTTGTACACACGGTCGGATAATCTGTCGGAATGCGTCTTATCGGACCGTGTCGTCAGATAATCCGACTGTGTGTGGTATGCATCGGATTGATTCCGTCCGAATCTCCGTCCGACCCAATTTTCCAACATGTTGGAAATATTTCCCGACCAACTGGGCCGGACAGACCTAATCCGATCATGTGTAGAGCATTTTCATCGGACCAAGTGCCACGCATGCTCAGATCAAATTCCTACATCAAAGCTATTGGCTACTAGCCTGAATGTAGTCCCATCGTAACGAAATTACGTCATCACGTTCTGAAAGATCGGATTTTTCACCAACTTGGCCCGACCGTGTGTATGCAACAGTTTCGGACACAATCCGTCGGACTAAATCCGACGGGCAAAATCCAACGGATTTGGTTGGCAAAATCTCCGACCGTGTGTACGTGGGATAAGAATTGGAACAGCAAAATAGGCATAATACAGCATCCAAGTCATCAGAGGTATGTAGTCATCCTTTGCTTACACTATCCACTGCTATCCAACTCAAGGAACCGTCTTTTGAATATGTTGGGAAATCTGGACTGTAACCTAACAGACTCTCCTTCTCATAACTAAAACCAGGGGTCAAGTCCTAGGGAAAAAAGTGTGGGAACTGCCACCCAAGATCCACTCCCCCACCAAAAAAAAAGAAAAAAAAATAGGACATCTGGGCACATCAGGACATGGGGCATATCGGGGCATGGGACACATCAGGCCACATGGCACATCAGGGCACATTATGGCACATCAGGGCACATTATGGGGCACATGAGGGAACGGGGCACATCAGGGCACGGGGCACATCAGGGCATGGGGCACATTATGGCACATTATGGGGCACATCAGGGCACATTATGTGGCACATTGGGGTACATAGCACATCAGGGCACATTATGGGGCACATAGCACATCAGGGCACATAGCACATAAGGGCATGGGGAACATCAGGGCATGGGGCACATCAGGTCACATGGCACATCAGGGTATGTGGGAAACGTTGGCACATTATGGCACATCATGGCACATTATGGGGCACATAGCACATCAGAGCACATAAGGGTGCGGGGCACATCAGGCCACATGGCACATCAGGGCACATCAGGGAACATTATGGCACATTATGGGGCACATAGCACATCAGGGCATATTATGGGGCACATAGCACATCAGGGCACATAGCACATAAGGGCACGGGGCACATGGGGGCATGGGGCACATCAGGCCACATGGCACATCAGGGCATGGGAAATGTTGGCACATGGGGGCACATCAGGGCACATTATGGGTCACATAGCACATCAGGGCACATTATGGGGCACATAGCACATCAGGGCACATTATGGCACATCAGGGCACATAGCACATCAGGGCACATTATGGGGCACATAGCACATCAAGGCACATAGCACATAAGGGCACATCAGGCCACATGGGGCACATCAGGGCACATTATGGGGCACAGTGGGGCACATCAGGCCATCAGGGCAGGGGGCACATTATGGCATGGGGCACATCAGGGCACATAATGGGGCACAGTGGGGCACATAGGACATCAGGGCAGGGGGCACATTACGGGATGGGGCGTATAAAGGGGCACAGTGGGGCACATAGGACATCAGGGCAGGGGGCACATTACGGCATGGGGCACATCATGGCACATAATGGGGCACAGTGGGGCACATAGGACATCAGGGCAGGGGGCACATTACGGCATGGGACACATCAGGGCACATAATGGGGCACAGTGGGGCACATAGGACATCAGGACAGGGGGCACATTACGGAATGGGGCACATAATGGGGCACAGTGGGGCACTTAGGACATCAGGGCAGGTGGCACATTACGGCATGGGGCACATCAGGGCACATAATGGGGCACAGTGGGGCACATGGGACATCAGGGCAGGGGGCACATTACGGCATGGGGCACATAATGGGGCACAGTGGGGCACATAGGACATCAGGGCAGGGGGCACATTACGGCATGGGGCACATCAGGGCACATAATGGGGCACAGTGGGGCACATAGGACATCAGGGCAGGGGGCACATTACGGCATGGGGCACATAGGAAATCAGGGAAGGGGGGCACATTAGGGCATGGGGCGCATAGCACACATCGTCATCTTACTAGGCAGCATACAGAGTAGCACAGGAAGCGTTAGGCTGTAGTAAATTCTCCCTCACTTCACACAGTGCTGTTCACTCCCCGGCGGCCCCTCCTCTCTTCTTGTCTATCCCCATTGGCTAGTGACATCATCTGGGATAGACCATAGACGAGAAGAGGGGGGGCGCCGGGGAGCGAACAGCGCTGTGTGTAGAGAGGAAGAGCTTACTACAGCCAAACGCTTCCTGCGCTACTCTGCATACATCTCATTCAGGCGGCTCGAGTCCTGACTAAAACAGCTCAGTGTATCCCGTCCACGGTAATAAGTGACCAATGACAAAAATAAAATATCTCTTGGTGTAGTAACATACAAAAGACAAACATATAAAACATTTGTGCAAGATGCACTTACATAAAAAGCCACCAATCCAACAAAGGAGAATGCTAGCAGGACCTCAGGTATAAAACATCATGGACAAATAGTAAGCTTAACTCACATAAAAAGCTGCCACACTGGAAAGACAGGGCTGGTGCAAGGATCTTTGACACCCCAAGCCAAACCTAATTTTGCTGCTCCCCCACCCCCCTGGGTCACCTGTGCCAATCAATGCAGCCTCAACAGCACCCATCAAATGCTACCTCACCAGCCCCCATCAAATGCAACCTCAATGGCACCTGTCAAATGCAACCTCAACTGTGCCCATCAAATGCAGCCTCACCTGTGCCAGTCAAATGCAGCCTCACCTGTGCCCATCAAATGCAACCTCACCTGTGCAAATTAATGCAGTCTCACCAGTGCCAATTAATGCAGTCTTACCTGTGCCCATCAATGCCGTTTCACCACTGCCAATCAATGCAGCCTCATGGGGGGGACAGGCCAGGATGAAAAGCGACCTCCACCGGGGGGGCGGGTGCTGTACAGCCTCGGCTATAGTGTTACTGACAGGACAGGCCAGGGCACAGAGTTGCCTTCATGGGGGGCGGGTGCTGTACAGCCTCCGGAGCGGCTGCCTGGTTGATAGTTTCTGGCTCTGTGGACAGAGCAGGAGTAGGATCACCAGTGGCCGGGCATCTTAGGCGGTAGCACTGGCCCTGGGAACAGAGTGGCAGCCAGGACCTCAGGTGTTGTTGGAAATCTTTCATTAAAATCTTGCCTGTAAAAACTGAACAATCTATAATGCAATGCTTTCAACATACTCAATGGTATCTACTCAGACTCCTAGCCAATGATCCTCCAATTGACATTCTATGCTTCTCTTAAATTGAATTACACGGGTTCATCTAAAAATTGAGGCCTGTATGAAACAATCTTGTAGGTAAGGTGAACAAGACAAACAGCACACATCCTGCCTTGTTGCTAGGGACATTGCTAAAAATCTCCCAGCTGTTACTATTCACTTTCACCATCATAGGAGCAAGCTTTTTCCCTAATTCAAACCTCCTCACGTCCACTCTCCTCCCTGATGAAGTAATGCTGCATACACACGATCAAAAATTCAGCCAGCAAAAGACCGATGAGAGCTTTTGGTCGGAAAATGCGATCATGTGTATGCTCCGTCAGACTTTTGAGAGCATGTTCTGAATTTTTTGGTCAGAAAAAGTTCCTCTCCGAAAATTAGTTCATGTGTATGCAATTCCGACGCGCAAAACTCACACATGCTCAGATTCAACTATGAGATGGAAGCTATTGGCTACTGGCTCTTGAAGTTCCTTTTTCTAGTCCCGACGTACGTGTTGTATGTCACCACATTGTTGACGGTCAGAATTTGGTTTGACTGTGTGTAGGCAAGACAGCTTGTGCGAAACCCCGTCGGAATTCCATCAGGAAAACCATCAGAGCTTTTTCCGGCCATAATTCTGATCATGTGACATAACTTTGAGCTGTGTTTGAGAGCTCGCTCCTATAGTGGGGTGGGTGAACAGTAACAGCTGGGAGTCTTTTAGCAATGTCCTATTAACAAGTTAAAATCTGATGATGATATCTGTGGGAGTTTTCTCAGTCAGGTTTAAAGAGGTACATACATGGCCTGCACCTATAGTAAGAGCCTTATTCAACTTTGGTCATAACTGCACAGTTTATTTTTACCTTCATAGGCAGTTTTTTGGTAAAGTTAAAGTGGGAGTAAACTCTCACCTCTGATAATAAGGCTTACTTCTTGGTAGAATTTGGCAAGGGGTTTGTCCCGAGCATGAGTTCAGGCCAAACATTAGGAACATGAGCCTACAGGGAAGGGACAACAATGGTAAACAAATTGGCAGTCATGTTCCCCCAGCCGCAGCATATTACCAAGTTTTCTCCAGTGATAATGAGGATGGAGGGGATAGTGATAATGATGTGGTCATTGAAACGACGTGGGTGCCGGATAGAGCAGAGGAGGAAAGTGAGGGTGAGATACAACCCCATAGAGGCAGCCATCATGGAAGAGTATAGAGCAGCCTCCCTATTCCACCAGATTGTGGAGCTGTCATCTCCCAGCCCATTTCCCACAGCTCAGCTGTTTGGGCCTTTTTCAGCACATGTGCAGCTGATCGCACTGTTGCAATTTGTAAACTTTGCCTCAAGCACATCAAACTCCAGCCATTTGGGAACCACGTGCTTGACCAGGCATTTAACTTCCCTCCACTCAGCCCATTGGCAAGAGCATCTGAAAGCCACACAAAAGGGATGCAATTCCTCCTCACCCCTCACCTTTCTGGTCTACCCCCACTATACCGCATGACCTCTCAGCAGCCTCCACTGACAGGGATGATAGTATAGCACAGGGTGTCCCAAGTCCTTGCAGCACATCTGCCAGTAGCACACCACCAGTTGTAGACTACAGCAGGTAAATTTATCTGCCGTATCTGCAAAAGACCGATGAGAGCTTTTGGTCGGAAAATGCGATCATGTGTATGCTCCGTCAGACTTTTGAGAGCATGTTCTGAATTTTTTGGTCAGAAAAAGTTCCTCTCCGAAAATTAGTTCATGTGTATGCAATTCCGACGCGCAAAACTCACACATGCTCAGATTCAACTATGAGATGGAAGCTATTGGCTACTGGCTCTTGAAGTTCCTTTTTCTAGTCCCGACGTACGTGTTGTATGTCACCACATTGTTGACGGTCAGAATTTGGTTTGACTGTGTGTAGGCAAGACAACTTGTGCGAAACCCCGTCGGAATTCCATCAGGGAAACCATCAGAGCTTTTTCCGGCCATAATTCTGATCATGTGACATAACTTTGAGCTGTGTTTGAGAGCTCGCTCCTATAGTGGGGTGGGTGAACAGTAACAGCTGGGAGTCTTTTAGCAATGTCCTATTAACAAGTTAAAATCTGATGATGATATCTGTGGGAGTTTTCTCAGTCAGGTTTAAGGAGGTACATACATGGCCTGCACCTATAGTAAGAGCCTTATTCAACTTTGGTCATAACTGCACAGTTTATTTTTACCTTCATAGGCAGTTTTTTGGTAAAGTTAAAGTGGGAGTAAACTCTCACCTCTGATAATAAGGCTTACTTCTTGGTAGAATTTGGCAAGGGGTTTGTCCCGAGCATGAGTTCAGGCCAAACATTAGGAACATGAGCCTACAGGGAAGGGACAACAATGGTAAACAAATTGGCAGTCATGTTCCCCCAGCCGCAGCATATTACCAAGTTTTCTCCAGTGATAATGAGGATGGAGGGGATAGTGATAATGATGTGGTCATTGAAACGACGTGGGTGCCGGATAGAGCAGAGGAGGAAAGTGAGGGTGAGATACAACCCCATAGAGGCAGCCATCATGGAAGAGTATAGAGCAGCCTCCCTATTCCACCAGATTGTGGAGCTGTCATCTCCCAGCCCATTTCCCACAGCTCAGCTGTTTGGGCCTTTTTTAGCACATGTGCAGCTGATCGCACTGTTGCAATTTGTAAACTTTGCCTCAAGCACATCAAACTCCAGCCATTTGGGAACCACGTGCTTGACCAGGCATTTAACTTCCCTCCACTCAGCCCATTGGCAAGAGCATCTGAAAGCCACACAAAAGGGATGCAATTCCTCCTCACCCCTCACCTTTCTGGTCTACCCCCACTATACCGCATGACCTCTCAGCAGCCTCCACTGACAGGGATGATAGTATAGCACAGGGTGTCCCAAGTCCTTGCAGCACATCTGCCAGTAGCACACCACCAGTTGTAGACTACAGCAGGTAAATTTATCTGCCGTATCTGCTGCAGTGAAAAAAAATACAGTCACTGCCACCCACATGCCCAGCGTCTACTTTCTAGCTTGTCAAAGCTCCTGGCTTTATAACTCCTGCCTTTCCATATGGTGGATTCTGCCCCTTCCATGAATTACAGAAAGTTTTGTCCACAATGGCAGGTTCCCAGTTGATATTTCTTTTCACGTAAGGCTAATCCAGCTCTCTACCATCTTGTGGAAGGCAATGTTGTGGCATCGTTGGGCAAGGCAGTCATCCGCAATGTCCAGATTGCTGCTGACACGTGATCCAGCAAGCATTGTGAGGAATGTTATATTTCGTTCACAGCACACTGGGTAACTCTGCTTGCAACTCAGAAGGATGCAGGACCGGGCTCAGTGCTGCAGCTTGTTGTACCACCATGTCTCCAAACAGCTAGTGGTAATGATGCGAGATTTGTCTCAGTTGTAGTCCAGTCAGCACCCAGGGCTGCCAGCTTCCACATCCCATCTGCAGTATCTTTATTATATGGTGGGAGATTATCTATGGGTAAAAACAGATATGGGGAGCTTTCCAGTTGACGATCCACTAGGTTACTGCATCATGAGAATAGACCACTGGCCAGAACTTGCCCAGTGTGTATCCAGTGCTTTCTAAATGGGCATTCAGTGCTGCTGGAGGTATTGTGACAGATAAGAGAGTGTGTTTGTCCATAGACTCTTTGGACCGGCTGACATTTATTAAAATGAAGCAGTCTTGAATTAGCAGCAGCTATTAAGCCTCTAATCCTGATGTCGCTGATTAAGTTCTTTCTGGATCTCAAATCTCTGAAAGATTGTCTAGGTTGCCTTACTTTGTGGGTGTTGATTTCATCTGGAAGAAATTTTTGGTGTAGATTTCATGGGCACAATTAACACTCAAGCACCAATTGTGCACATTTGGAAGATAGTTACTGTACATGCAGCCGGTAACATCACCAGCACATGCGCTCTGAAGGAACAGCCACCCGCATTTGCAGTAGTAATGTTATTGCGGCTCAAGGCAATCACACAGCCGGAGTCCGCCACCCCGGAAGGAAGACCGGGTGAACATGGGAGTGCCTGCATCGGTGACAGCACAGTGCTGGTTTACTACCACTTTAAGCTGAGGGAAATATTTTTTAAAATAACCCCATAGTGTAAAATTTAGGAAGAGCGTTGTGTTTATTTAAAATTGAGACATTGCTATATTACTATATTTTTACATAAAGTTGTTTGTAATTGTAACCAATACATGCAGCAAGTCTATCCACCTGCATGTATTATATTAAAGTTATGCCTCTATCTGTTTGTCTATATCTGGTGTAGTCTCTGTTGGTTTTAGTGCACTGGTTAAGCAGGAAGCACATCGAACCACAGCTGTCAAACTCTTCCATATTATTTAAGTTAGATATCCATCTATTATGCATTCAGGCGATTTTGTAGGAGCTAATAGTTGCTTAAAATCTGATATGCAGATAACTGTAAATATTGAGCAAGATTACGTTTTTTTTTGGAGTCTTAAATAAACAGTTCTTCTCAGAAATTGACACATTTTACAGAAAATGGCAAACTTTCCCTAAAACCAAGTAACTGTGCAATGTTGTAGAAAAGGGCATTCAAATTGAAATACAAGTTTTTCATTAATAAGTTTTAAAGTAGATTGATTGTTATAATTAAAAAACAATAATAATAAAATAATAATAAAATACACAGTTTTTGAAGTGTAAAAAAAATCTTTAAAAAGACTATAGTTATTAACTGCTGTACAACAATTTATACTTTACAGGGAAATTACATGTGTCAAACTTTTTTGATTTGCCAAGGTGACTTGAATGTTAAGACATTTGGACAGTTTATTAAGAATTTACTGTGCCAGCCACCATGATTGATTTTTAACAATAAAAAGGCCTTTAAATTTATGATTTACCATTTTAGAAAATTTTTTGTATTTTTGCAGAAGGAAAATAATTACTTGTAATTTTTTTGGACGCTTCATGCTTTGTTAAGAAATACAGCACTCTATTTAGTAGAGAATTATTCTGGACTCCTAAGGAACATATAACAAGGCAGCTGCAGATCAAAGATTATTAATTAGTTTGAAAAGTTTATCTTCCCCTGGGGATTCCAATTTCATCATAACCACATTACAAGAACAAACCCATAAATCCTCCAAGTATAGGCAATCTTTTTCAGTATGATGAACTAGTCCCTGAAGAATGTACAGAAAATATAGAAGGCTTATCATATCAACCTTTAGGAAGGCAGAGGTTTATTATTTTTCTAATGTTTGCTTTCTTTAAATTACTAAATTCTATTTTTATTTATTAATTTCCTATTATTTCTGTCCCACTGATTTTTTTTTTCTCTCCATGTACATACAGTATATGCACTTTGATTGGAAGTGTGCTTTTTTTTGTTTTTTCTAATATAGTAATACTGCAATGCCTTACTATTTAATTATGGTACTTATACGTTTGCAAATACATTAATAATAAATTAATCTTTATGTCTTGGCTGTGGATTCATTCTCATTTGTGGGTCAGAAGATCTTATAGAAAGAAATAAAAAAGGTGTTTACAGTTTTCTTTCTGTGTATACCAAATTCAGTTTACTCTATAAAACATGTAGTGCACCTGTATTTTGAGTATATTATTGTTTGCCCACTATAGAAAATGTTTTTTCACTCTCACAACATCGTAGTCCATATGGCATCGCCTCATGACGTCAGAGGCTCCAGATGGGACACAAGGTCATGACAAACTCACTCTCAGGTTCCGAATGTCACAAGGCACACCACGTTGAAAACGAGCAGAGCACATGACCTGTCATGTGACCCACAGGCCAAACCCAGACGGCGTCACTGCACATCATAACGCAGAACATGTGGAAATGCAACCGATATGCTCACAGCTGACACAAAAAGGCGGAGGCTGCCTCGTTGTCAACCAGCGTGACAATGGGACAAACATATGTGGATCACCTTGGTTTGGGGACAACATAGCAATACCACATAAGTAGAAAAACAAGACTAGGATATAAATGACCGTGTAAGAAGGCACATAATATCTCCATATATGCAATACCATAGTTAATAAAACAAATGAGAGACACCCATTAAACATATGTATCAAATAACAATGTCTCTACATGGCATATACATAGGATAATAAATTAATCCAAATACACATGAATAACAAGAGTAAGTAAAAATAAAACAGAATAAAAAAGCACGGGCGAAGTGTAAAAAAAAACGAATTATGATCGATTGATGAAACAAGTGATGTCCCAATCAACTTTCATGCCGAACGGCGAGTAGGACTTGAGTTCATGTATCCAGTATGTTTCTAATCTGTCATTATGTAAAATGCCTTAATATACATTGGGGCGTTTTACTTAATGACAGGTTTCTAGGACCAGCCCTTCCTGATCAGGCAGGGGTGATTTTCAGGGGAGCTAGGTCGCTACAAGGTGACATTGCCCTCAACATTATAGATCCTCCAGAGAGGGCTGTGGTCTTTCAACAATGCAAGGGATATTACCCTTGCCGCAGGTGCAACATATGCCTCCACAACACATGTGGTAGACATAAAACTGCCACCTTTGAATCCACAGCTACCTCTCGCAGTTATAAAACTAAACATTTTACCACATGTGCCACCAGGTACATAGTATATCTCATCATGTGCCTGTGCGGCAAACTATATGAGGGGCGCACCATTAGGACTTTATTCATAAGAGTTAAAGAGCATTAAGCCAGTATCAAAAGCGGCCGCCCTAACCACAGTGTGCCCCACCATTATTTGTTGCATCGTGGAAAAAATCCCATTGGTACTTGTTTTCAAATTATTGACAAGTTCGTCCCACATTGGAGGGGGGATTAATGTTTATGAGGGGTATCCAGATTAGAAACATAATGGATACATGAACTCAAGTCCTACTCGCCGTTCAGCATGAAAGTTGATTGGGACATCAATTATTTCATCAATCAATTATAATTAGTTCTTTATTACTTTTCGCCTGTGCTTTTTTATTCTGTTTTATTTTTACTTGTTCTTGTTAGGCATGTTTGTTTGGAGATTCATTTACCCCATATATATGCCATGTATAGACATTGTTATTTGATACATATGTTTAATGGGTGTTTCTCATTTGTTTTATTAACTATGGTATTGCATATATGGAGTTATTATGTGCCTTGTTACACAGTTATTTATATCCTATTCTTGTTTTGTTTTTTTACTTATATGGTATTGCTATGTTGTCCCCAAACCTGGGTGTTCCACATATGTTTGTCCCATTGTCGCGCTATTTGACAATCCACAATGAGGCAGCCTCCGCATTTTTGTGTCAGCTGTGAGCGTATCAGTTGCAGTTCCACATGTTGTATGCTATGATGTGCAGTTACACTGTCTGGGTTTGGCCTAAGGTTCACAGGACAGGTCATGTGCTCCGCTCATTTTCAGTGTGGTGTGCATCATGATGTTCAGATCCGAGTGAGTTTGTCATGACCTCGTGGCCGGCCTGGAGAGTCTGACATCAGACCTTGCATCCTTGAGGTGTTGCCATAGGGACGATGTTGTGAGCATGATACGAGTGGTGTATGTTGGGGGGAAGGGGTCTTTTTTGGGGAGAAACTTAAGTGCTTAGGTATAACTTAATTTTTTTTACAAATTTTCCCTTTTTTTTCTTGATGTGATGATTTATTTTGGTGACAGGTTCTCTTTAATGAAAGCTGATGGAATTCAGGTTCACATGCCATTAGCTTCTAACTCAGCCATACAGGCTGGGGATAGTAAAAAAAAGGGGACCCAGAAGGGATGTTTTACATGTACCTTTTTAGGTCAGCAAAAAGTAGGGGAGGTGGATGCTCCTTCCCCTCCAACCAATGGCACCTGCCATGCCAGTCAAGGGTGTGCTGATGGGCACATGGAGCTTGTGATGCATGCTCCCCTGGGCATGGCCATTACTTGGGGTGTTTGGAAGTGATTGGGCAGCTGCACAGTAACCAGATTGTTTCCATCTGCCACTGGGAATGCATGTAATACCCCCTGCTGTCAGGTCCATACAATGTATATAGATATAGAAATGTAAAACTGGCTATCACCAGGACAATGTTAATCAGGGAGAATAGACCCTACCAGTGTATGCCTAGCATATATTTTTACTATGGGGATAGATGGGTAAGGTGAATGTGAATGATATCACTTTAGGCAGTATGGATGCACACTATTCTTGCACCATTTTTATCTTTTCAAGTGATACAGTGGTGAACTAAAGGCTTTTTCAAGAATACATCGTCAGTAATAAAGTAAAAAACAATAAACCTCCAAAAAAAACACCAGTAATATGAAAAATATGTCAGCAAAAAGGTTGATTGACTAAAGCAATTCTAAATAAAATATACTCTCCTAATTGACCCTAATTTCTCCCAATACAGTTTTTCAGATTTCCCTATCCCTTCCCTGCAACAGCTTCTGATACCTTATGGCTGCCCTTTTTCCTCCTCTTTTATATTGATCGTGCTAGCTTATTTTGGCAAATTTTGGTCATTCCACGCCTGCTGACCATAGTGTTAAGGTCATACAGTGGATTATGGTTTAAAAGGAAATTCTCCAGGGCAAATATGCACATACCGTACATTTGCCAGGACCAAAAATCCCTAATTCACAGGATTCATGGTAGTGGTGATGGTGAATGTGAACCTCATTGCTAATGGTTATTAATGTCTTGACATGTTTTGAAATTGAAATATATCTTTTAGAAGCTAGATGTATAACAGTTGTTAAGTAGATAGAAACACAAATGAGGCCTTATATTAAAGCCTTTTAGTTTCAACTATCAAAATGTGGTTATTAAATTGTTTGCATAGTCAACCTTTTTATTAGCATTTGATAGAGTAGGGAGGGGTTAAAACACTTTTCAATGTATATTTTGCTGTCTGTATCCTGTTCTAGTCCTGGACAGCAATCACCAATACAGGTTTCCCATAGAAAGATGTATCCTCATCTCTTCTTGATAACACTACAATGATAGCTACAATTTTCTGTCTCAGTGTCCATCGTTACCAAATAGAGGGCCTCAACCTACCAAGTATGGACACAGACATCAATGAAAAACTGAACAGGGGTTCTAACTCTTTCTCACTCCAAACCAAAAAATTGTTTGGCTATACATACAATTTAAGTATTAGCATTTGTACCAGTCTTGATAACAATCGTATTAATTAGCCATGAAGTCCAGCTCATTGTATGAATAAAAAAAAGAAACTTAGGGGTTGATTTACTAAAACTGGAGAATGAAAAAAATTGGTGCAGCTGTGCATAGTAACCAATCAGTTTCTAAATACAGCTTGTTCATGTAGCAATACGGACCATGATTGCAATGAACCGTTATTCTCTGCGCTGTTTATCATATTATTCTTCTAGTGCCCAGTGTTATTAAACTGACATCATATTAGTGAGCCCAACCAAGGGGATTCTGGGATTGTAGTTCCACCAGATGGCTGTTCCCTTGTATGACTATATGCTCGGACTACATATCCCAGGGATCTTTGCTACCAAAGAGAGTTTGCTGGGAAGAGCTATAAAAGAAACCAGAGACCAGCCCCAGGCTCTCTTCTTCCCAGGCCTCATGTGTGATGGATCTCTCCTGATCTCTCCTGATGGAGAAGGGGTCCAGTGCTGCCTGTTGCTCTTTGGACATCTGACCAGCACCAACTTGACCGGACAGTAACCCACGCTCGGTGTCTCCCAATCAGGGCATCATCACAAACGAGTCCGCAGTCAGGACGTCTATCCGGAGGGCGCTATCTGCAAGGAGTTGAATCAGCCTTGTCATTGGTGAGAGTTCAATTGCCCACCTTTGCAAGTCTTTTCTTGGTTGTTTTAATGGGACACTGTGTACAGACAGCTTTACCTTGGGAACACTTCACTGCATTTCTTTTCCAACACTGTATATAGGCATCTTTAGCTACAGTCATCATAATATATACTACCACTCTGTTACTAAACCTTATTAGATATAGTTAATGAGCTCCGACTACCAGTGAAGACCATCAGATCTGCAACGGGGACATTCTGCCATTGCTGCTTAAGGGCCCTCATACCATCCTTGTTTAGCATCATCATTAATTAGGATAAAAGGTTGAACAGGCTAGCCTGGGTTCCTCTCTAGAAATATTGTCAGAATCGATGCTTAACCTATGCTTATCCTTTCAGGTTATATCCAAGTGGTGCCCTATTGTATATATATATATATATATATATATATATATATATATATATATATATATATATATATATATATATATATAATACTCTGTTTACCAACTATCTTGACTGGCATTTTTGGAGGAATCATTCTACTGAGTTTGTGCGGTTATTCAAAGCTCAGTTGAATCATTACCTATCTTGTACAATAATACTTTATCAGAAGTATTCCAGTAAATGTTAATAGAGCATAAACGCATTGAGTGTTGAGTTAACCACTTGAGTCCTGGAAGGTTTTACCCCCTTCCTGACCAGAGCACTTTTTGCGATTCGGCACTGTTTCGTTACACCAAAAAAAATGGACGTCCTTTTTTTCCCACAAATAGAGCTTTCTTTACATGGTATTTGATCACCTCTGTGGGTTTTTATTGTTTGCACTATAAACAAAAGAAGAGCGTCAGTTTTGCAAAAAAAGCAATATTTTTTTTCTTTTTGCTGTAATAAATATCCTCAAAAAAATATATAAACTATTGGGTGGCACAGTGGTGTAGTGGTTAGCACTCTCACCTAGCAGTAAGAAGGCCACTGGTTCGTATCCCAACCACATCACTACCTGCCTGGAGTTTGCATGTTCTCCCTGTGCCTGCGTGGGTTTCCTCCAGGTACTCCAGTTTCCTCCCACAATCCAAAGACATTCAGGTAGGTAAATTGGCCCTAGTATATGAATGGGGACCTTGGATTGTGGGCTCCTTGAGGGTAGGGATGTGTGATGTGAGTGTGCAATGTACAGGGATAGGGGCAATTGTAGACACTCACTCAGGTTGGACTGGTGTCTTTATTCAACCTTACTAACTATGAACTATGTTTTTCCTCAGTTTAGGCTGATATGTATTCTACATATTTTTGGTAAAAAATAAATAAATAAAATCACAATAAGCATATATTGATTGGTTTGCGCAAAAGTTAGAGTGTCTACAAAATAGGGGATAGATTAATGACATTTTTATTATTATTTATTTTTTATTAGTAATGGAGGTGATCTTCGATTTTTATCATGACTGTGACATTGCGGCGGACACATCGGACACTTTTGACACTATTTTGGGACCATTATCATTTATAGAGCAATCAGTGCTATGAAAATGCACTGATTACTGTGTAAATGACATTGGCAGGGAAAGGGTTAAACACTAGGGGGCGATCAAGGGGTTTAAGTGTGTCCTAGGGAGTGATTCTAACTGTGGGGGGATGGGCTCACTACAACTTGACAGAGATCACTGCTCCCGATGACAGGAAGCAGTAGATCTCTGTCATGTTGCTAGGCAGAACAGGGAAATGCATCTCCCCGTTCTGCCGGTCCGTGACATGATCGCGGGACACCCGCAGACATCGAGTCCATGGGACCCGTAGGCATGGTAACGCAGTATGCGGTAGGCAGGCACATGCCCACTAGCCCTGCAAATTAAAGGGGATGTACAGGTATGCCCATTTGCACTGCCATTGTGCTGACGAATATTGGCGCGCGGCGGTCGGTAAGTGGTTAAAGGTGCTGCAATGATGTCTGAACCCAGAGTGTCAGGTGGGCTGGAATGTTTACAGGGTCATGGTGATGCAGATGACCAGGTAAATCCCAGCAGTCCCCAAGGAGGCCATGCTACATTCAATTAAATTTTGAAAAAAAAACCTGGAAGCTGATTGGTTTGTATGTAGGGCTGCACCAGATTTTACACTCTCCAGTTTGAGTAAATCAACCCCACAATGTCTTGTAAGTTGTACATTATTTATAGCAAGTAGCAAGATAGATATCAATTTTAAAGGTTGATGATCAGCAAAATTGAGCTAGTTTATTAGAAATTGACTTTGACCTCTTTCTCTCTAGTTTATGAAAAGTATTTCTTTTAGCAGCATAGAAAATGTCCTGGTTATAAATAGAAGTATTAATATGCCTCTCTTTATCCTTCAGGACTTTTTTTTTTATTCCTGTGTAAATGTATTCAAAATAACAAGATAAATATATTTAAGTTATTGCTTTCACACATTTTCATCTCAAAGGGCAGAGGCTGGTGCTAATTTAAACAGCTGTTTCTGAACAAAAATGATTACACATCCATATGTCAGATATGTGTACACAGAAGGCTCCTTTCAGAGTTCCATGTATTTTTGGACATGCCAGATTATAAATAGAGATGGATGTTTTCTGCATATGAACTTCAATTTGCAATCCCCATAGGAGGACACTGGTTAACTCGGAAAATTTGGTTTTGCTGCTATCTCCTTTTTTATTTCAATGTAAACATAATTGAGCGTTTATATCTTATTAGCAAACATACATATATTTGATGGACATTCTGTCGTATTATTTAATATGCAGGACTTTAAAAAAGCAAACGCTTGCTAGCTATTTATGTCTACTTTCCAAATGCAGTCCCTAATAGTCCCTAAGTAACCTAAGGCAGAACTCAACTGCTCTCAAATGACCATCCCCCTGCCCCTGTTCCACGCAACCATTTTTTAAAAGATGGTACATGCGCAGATGCGCTGCCAGTCTCTTTCAGGCATTTGGCAGCTGGCAGAGACCAATGCTTTATTTGTGCACAAATGGTAGATTTCCATGCATGTGCACAAATGCCACCAGAGTGGATGGTCACTGTGATGCCACACAGCACCCACTGTGCATGTGCACAAATTGCTGCTTACTAATACACTGCCTCCTTTGGATAACTGCGATGTAGCAATCCCAAGAGGCAGCAAGGCCCTGGCCTAGGCCCTAACTCCAGAAGTGAAGAAAAATTCACCCAGAAAATTTTAGTAAACATTTTTAGTATTTGTGTAAGATGGAGGGACAAAATAAGACAATTTTGTTTTAGGTGCGTTTAGCTCCACTTTAAAGTCAGCTGGAAAGAAAAGCAAGCACCTTCTTGTACCTTTTGCTTGGCGTTAGATGTCTGCTGAAACACTCTGGAGATTCCAAATGGAGGCGATTCTCTACTATGTAGACACCACCTCTATTACTGTACAGATTATTCATTTCTAGTACAGCTCACATGTTTTAGCATATTTCATGACTGAGGAGAAAGCTGACACAGCACATAAGCTTGCCATAGGTTGCTGCATCAAAGTAAGTGATGTTCTGTATTTCAAGCTTCATTTTTATTTTATGGGCCATGTGTTAGAGGGTAATTATTGTTCAGAAGCAATTATCATATTTTGTGTAATGATTGTCGTAAGTCTCAGTTACAGTCTGATTGAAAAAAACATACAAGTCCATCTCGTTCAACCATGAAAAGGGAAAAAATAAAATAAAAAAATCATACAATCCTGTATACACAATCCCATACCCATAGTTGATCCAGAAGAAGGCAAAAAAAAAAAAAAATCCAGCAAAACATTAACCAATTTGCTCCAGCAGGGGAAAAAAATCCTTCCTGATGCCCTGAGAGGCAATCGGATATTTCCTGGATCAACTTTCCCTATAACTGTTAATAGCCATTTATATTATGTACATTTAGGAAATAATCCAGTCCTGCAATCTACTGAGTTGGCCAGGACTAGTTCTTGAGGGAGTCTATTTCACAGCTCTTACTGTGAACAAACCTTTCCACATTTGGAGTATAAATCTCTCTTTTTCTCCAGATGTAAAGAGTGCCCCCTTTTCCTCTGTGATGACCTTAAAGTGAATAACTTACCACCATGTTTGCTATATGGACCACTTACGTATTAATACATGTTGATTACATCCCCCCTTAATCTCCTCTTTTCAAGAGAAAATAAATTCAGTTCCTCTAATCTTTCCTTATAGCCGAGTTCCTCCATGCCTCTTATCAGTTTGGTTACCCTTCTCTGCACTTTCTCCAGTTCCCCAATATCCTTTATAAGAACTGGTACCCAAAGCTGTACTGCATTATCAGATGAGGTCTTACAAAGTAGACATAAATAAACAAAATAAGTTTCAATCAGGACAGTGGTAGTAGCCCAATTTGGCTAAATTGGTGGTAAATTAACCAGGAATGGGAAACTTGAGCAGAGAGCAGTTTAACAGACAGCAGTATCTATTAATTTGGAAAGAGGGTGGTGTTAGATGCATTATCAGATATAGATACACCAACAAATGGAAGCAAAACTCCAGTTAAAAGATTGTGAGCCCAGTTTCTTTACTTTTAGAATAGAGGGTTTACGTCATAAAAATTTAAATGATATATATATATATATATATATATACACTGTATATACACATATATATATATATATATATATATATATATATATATATATATATATATATACATATATATATATATATACATATATATATATATATACATATATATATATATATATATATATATATATATATATATATATATATATATATATATATATATATATATATATATATATACACACACATATATATATATATATATATATATATATATATATATATATATACATATATATATATATATATATATATACATATATATATATATATATATATATATATATATATATATATATATATATATATATATATATATATATATATATATATATATATATATATATATATATATATATATATATACACACATACCTATATATATAAAATATATAAAGCTGATCATTGTTTGCCTGAACTCCCAAGCTGTGCTGCTCGCATCCATAGACACAGACAATGTGGCTTGGCCCTGCCCCCACTTTCTTATCACAGGATTTGACTGACAGCAATAGGAGCCAATGGTTCCTCAGCGAAGCCTGTAAGAGCAGGGAGAGTCACTATAGGCAGGCACAACACTGGATCCAAAGTAACTATTGAAGGCCGTACTAATAAATATATGCAAATTGCAAACAGATATAGGGAAAATGCAGTGCCTTAACCACTTCACTTTGCCCCCCTTCCTGCCCAAGCCAATTTTCAGCTTTCAGCATTGTCGCTGTTTAAATGACAATTGCACGGTCATGCTACACTGTACCCGAATACAATTGTTATCATTTTGTTGCCACAAATAGAGCTTTCTTTTGGTGGTATTTGATCACCACTGGGGTTTTTATTTTTTGTTAAACAAATAAAAAAAGACCGAAAATTTTGAAAAAAAAGTGTTTATCTTGTTTCTGTTATAAAATTTTGTACATTTTCTCCTTTACTGGTGGGCATTGATGAAGATGCACTGACGGGCATTGATCAGGTGGCACTGATGAGCACAGATGAGGTGACACTGATGATGGACACTGAAAGGCTGCACTGATGGGTACTTATGGGAGGGACTGATGGGCACTGATAGGCAGCACTGACAGGTACTAATAGATGGGCACGGATGGGCACTGATGGGCATTGCTGCTATTGAGGCACTGGAAGGTATTGCTGGTGGACACTGATTGGCATTATGTGTGGGCACACATTGCCACCAGAGATGTCATACCTGGTGGTCATCAGTGGTGGCCACCCCTAATGGTCCTGGTGGCATCCCTGATGGTCCTGGGCGGGCATCCATGGGGAGGGGGGCTGTGCTGATAAACTATTAACATTATCCCCTGTCAGAGGAGTAGCTGATCGGCACGATAAATGGCTCTTCTTGTTTATATCGTGATCAGCTGTGATTGGACATGGCTTATCACGTGGTAAAGAGTCTCTGTCAGAGACTCTTTACCTAGATCGGCGTTGCGGTGTGTCAGACTGACACGCCGCAACAACGATCGCTGTGATGCGTGCCCCCTTATTATCCTGATCATGTCATATGACGCCTGGTCAGGATAACACAAGCTTTTTGCCACCATCATTTTGCGATATGGCAGTGGCAAGTGGTTAAGCCAGCCAAAATCTTAGCCGCTTAAGCAGGGACCAGCCGAGATTCCAACCATGTATGGGCAGGCCTGTTAGATTATTTGTGTGATTATTGCCAGTGCCTATAATCACACAACAGCTCCCCCTGCCCCCAACACAAACCCCCCTGCCAGGAGAACACAATATCTCCACGGGAGGTCAACACAGTCAGTGTTGATGGGGGAATCGAGTGATTAGAATCATCTATGGCCTGCTTAAAATCAAAATGATAATAAAGCGATGGATAGTGAAACTCACTCAACTATGTCAAGGAAACAATATGTTCAACCCAAAATACATCATAATAAAATAAATCATAAAACACATCAACTAGTGCCAAACCCACGTATCAAAAAAGTAAAAAAAAAAAGTGGCCATTAAAGGTTCAGCAAAAATTGTCCATGACAGGAATATGAATTCATCCATCGATAAAGCAATTTAAGTGAAGGATGCACCGTAACTTCTATAACCCAAATCCGTAGGAGATAGGAATACAGCACCCACCAACCAGAGGTAAGTATTATATAGTGCCTACCAAGATTTATAGCTCTAATCAGAGGGAAATAGCATGTGTAGATTGTCTTGTCCATGCACAGCTCTCTCCTCACCAGTCAGATTCCTAAGGAGACCCAGCACTACCAATATAAAGCAGTTTCATGCCACAAAAAACAGGACAGGGAAATAAGCTCTTATAGTGAAGTATGTGAAGCTCTTTATTAAAACTGCATCAATAAAAACATACAAAACCCAGCAATATGTTTAAAGAACTGCTGCTGCTATCTTTGCAGCAGCACATGACATCAAAAGGCATCAATTCTGCCATACACGTGCTTTATCCAATGGGACATCTTCAGGCGCTGGATCAAATGAGGACTGGAGTTGAGGGGGCAATACTGCCACCTAAACATTTTTTACCCTAATGCAGGGAATGTGTTAATGTAAAAAATATTTCGGTTTTAGAAACACTTTAAGGTACTTTTTTAGTTCCACTTTGTCTAGCATTGCTTGTTCTGTAGTTGTAATATGTTTAATTGATGTTCAAGACTTTTATCTGTGCATTGAAGAAAAATAAATGATTCATCAATTAATGATTATCTTTTTGATCAAGTACGACAAGAAGCCTCTAGGTATGATATCACCCTTAATTACTTTTTTTTCTTTGACTGTAGGATCATTTATCCATTTGAGCAATTGAACATCCAGAGACTTATTAGGTATCCCAGGCATATTCTGACAAAGAACGGGTCTTAATGTGTCTGTTTTCAGAAAACTAGTCATTAAAGTCAGTGCGTAACAAATGCATAGATCATATATTTGTGCAGCTAGTGTGTTAATGATTCTATTATTGTACTTTAAGCAACTAATAAAAATGATTCAAAGTGTGAAATTTGCTTTTATTATTGCCTGAGATTAATGTGCCCATTCTGCACTTTATGTGTAATTAGCACATTATTGCGATGAGTTAAAAAAAATAAAAATAGGTGTTGTTTGAAAGATGCTGAAAGGAAGGAAAATAATTAGCATATAGCTACGTTTTGCAAAATCATTTCTGGAGAAACAAAATATGGTTAAATAATAAAGGGGTTTCAAATTTGTAGCATTGATTGTATATAAATACGCAATACAATTAAAGTGATATTAAATCCTCAGTTCTTGAAGGAAAAGTCCAGCCTGAGCTTTTTAGGCTGGGCTCCTCCTCTGGGTCACAGGGGTGCAATTTGTTTTGCACTCCTTTGACTCATCAGTCGAGGCAGCTCGTCATCCGACTTCCCAAGTCTGGATCCGCCAGCTGCCTTGATTAATGGCATTCAAAGCAAGCTGCTGAGATGGCCACTCCTCGCGCCTCCACAGCTCATCGCTCCAGTTAGCGTGAAGAAGCAGAGAGGAGAGACACTGACTGACAGTCAGCAGGTCTCCTCTCGAGGATCTGTGAATACCGAGCCATCGGCGATGTTCGGTGGCTCAATTCTCAGTGAAGAGATGGCGGAGGACCGCTGCAGCATTGGGCTGATGCTCCATCCACCTAGGTAAGTATGAATCACACATAAAAAAACAACATAATTTTCTTTTAAAAAGGTTGTAAACCTCAGTAAAAAAGAAAAAAAAAACCCTGCAAGACAAAAGGCCTAATGAGCTAGTATGCATCACATACTAGCTCATTATGAAGTACTTACTTAGAACAGTGCCCTGGATCCGAGGATCCTCCGAGTACAGCGCAGGCATCTTCCACCCGAGTTACTTCCGGATTCATGGCTCCGACACTGTGATTAGCCGGAGTTGCAATGACGTCACTCCCGCGCATGTATGCAGGAGCTGCCAGTCACGACACGACTGCTGAAGAAACGACACAAGCAGCCCATTTCTTCAGTGCGCATGCACCCATAAGTTGGCAGCAGTGCATATACTAAATATCTATCTGTGCAAATTTAGGAGATATTCAAGATACCTATAGGTAAGCCTTGTTTCAGGCTTAACTGTAGGTAAAAGTGGCGCAACAGGGTTTACAATTACTTTAAGCACTATCAGCAGCTGATTTAATCGCATACTGAGTATGCACCATCTTTATCTTTTAATCCTTACCTATGTTCTAGTTTAAGCCGGTGAACCAACTGCTGTCCCAGTGGCTCCTTTCCCTAACAGCATCTTATGGAGCCACCCTTGCGTGCAGGAACTAGAGCTTTGTTTCCCTACACTGTGCAGCAATAGAAAAACATATCCATGTAGCCTAGGATGGCTAGGCACTCCCCTGTTTCTCCCTTCTCCTCCAACCCTCCCTTATCCAAGCTAACAGGCTGCCTTGAGAGTGCACTGTCCACTGGTAACTCTTTGCTGGGAAGACTGGACAGTTTAGGGAGTTCACACAACAAGAACCAGTAGTACTGACAGTTGTACATGCTAAGTGCTGGGGTATGAATTTTAATAGTTTACTGAGAAATGTTTATTATATTGTGCTCAATATGTTAAACTAAAAAAACGGTTACTATTTTCAACAAATAAGATTGCCTACCTAATACATACTGTAGATATATTAATTACCTACTAATCTTCCTGTCCCTCACACATATCGTCAGTGAACCCCTGTTAACATTTGAAAGAGTAGTAAATCGAAAAGATGACAGAAGCTCAATCTCAGCATTGTGGAATCAGATTATTTTTTTAAATTATACCAAAAGTAGAGCAAACAGCAAAATTGTATTAGTGAAATGGTCCTTTATATAATAATATGGATAAAATAACAAACTGTAGGAATTTACTAAATATGACTTCAGAAGTAATTGTTATTATTTGTGAAGAGTCCAGATATTGTATATCAAATTCCTTAGTAAATGCAATAAACTTCTTTGGATGTCAATCAGGATATAATGAGGCCAATTAACTAAAAGGGTTGAGAATGTGTAAATATTCAATTCAATTATCCAAACAGGTGAAAGCAACTTCCTTTTTTATTCTTTTCATCTGAATTGTATGAAGATTCTCAGCTTCTTTAGCAAACCTGTAATAAATCAGCCTAACTGTATGCAAGGGAAAGAAGTCTTGATTGCTCATGCAGATATGGCTGACCAGTAATTCTGATCAAGCAATCAATTAGCTTCCCTACAGAGATTCACACAGAAAAGCTCTATTTTGAGTCCATTTAAAAGTTCTTATTTAAACGAATGGGGGAGTTTTCTCTGATCCCTGAAATGCATTGGCTATTTTTTTTTTAAGACAAAAAGATAAATTCATTTGGACACTTTTATCCATTGGTCTGGTGCTCCTTCCATTAGTTCTTTTCTGGTAACCTGCTAAGGTAACCGCTGGAGAGTAGCCATGTCTGTTGTGACTGAGCAGCCTAATCTGAGCCACTGAGCTCTCTGAATGTTTTATTCTCTCTCGCTACTTTGTATGATCTCCCATCAAAATCCCAGCGCCTCTTGGGTGTTTTGTTTTTCACTGGCGTATGTAACGGAAAAGGCAGATAGAAGTAATAGAAATAATGTGGAGCACACTTCTATTGTTACCTTAAACTACTGATTAGGGTCTTTTCCAAAGAAGGTTCAAGGAGTATGACTTCTTCATATCAATTACAAATACAGTGGGGACGGAAAGTATTCAGACCCCTTTAAATTTTTCACTCTTTGTTATATTTCAGCCATTTGCTAAAATCATTTAAGTTCATTTTTTTTCCTCATTAATGTACACACAGCACCCCATATTGACAGAAAAACACAGAATTGTTGACATTTTTGCATATTTATTAAAGAAAAACTGAAATATGACATGGTCCTAAGTGTTCAGACCCTTTGCTCAGTATTTAGTAGAAGCACCCTTTTGATCTAATACAGCCATGAGTCTTTTTTGTAAAGATGCAGCAAGTTTTTCACACCTGGATTTGGGGATCCTATGCCATTCCTCCTTGCAGATCCTCTCCAGTTCTATCAGGTTGGATGGTAAACGTTGGTGGACAGCCCTTTTTAGGTCTCTCCAGAGATGCTCAATTGGGTTTAAGTCAGAAAAAAAATACTTGATTTTAGCAAATGGCTGCAATATAACAAAGAGTGAAAAATTTAAGGGGGTCTGAATACTTCCTGTCACCATTGTATCACAGGTGTAGTTGCACATATGCAAGAAATATAAAGAAGGCACAATTGTACGTGCATTATATTATATGTTTTTTAACCACTTCAATACAGGGCACTTAAACACCTTCCTGCCCAGACCAATTTTGAGCTTTCAGCGCTGTCACACTTTGAATGACAATTGCGCGGTCATGCTACACTGTACCCAAATGAATTTTTTATCATTTTTTTCCCACAAATAGAGCTTTCTTTTGGTGGTATTTGATCACCTCTGCGGTTTTTATTTTTTGCGCTACAAATAAAAAAATACCGAAAATTCTGAAAAAAAATATGTTTTTTTTTGTTTCAGTTTCAAAACTTTGTAAATAAGTACGTTTTCTCCTTCACTGATGGGCACTGATAGGGCTACACTGATGGGCACTGATAAGGCGGCACTGATGGGCACCAATGTGGCACCAATGAAGTGGCACTGATATGTGGCACTGATATGTGGCACTGATAGGCGGCACGGATGGGCGACACGGATGGGCGACACGGATGGGCGACATGGACGGACACTAATAGGTGGCACAAATTGGCACTGATAGCTGGCACGGATTGGCATGGATGGGCGGCACAGATGGGCATGGATGGGCGACACAGATGGGCATGGATAGGCGGCATGGGTGGGCATGGATAGGCGGCACAGGTGGGCACTGATAGGCGGCACAGGTGGGCACTGATAGGCGGCACAGGTGGGCGCTGATAGGCGGCACAGGTGGGCACTCATAGGCGGCACAGGTGGGCACTCATAGGCGGCATTGGTGTTATACTATAGTAATGGATGCCAATCAGTGCCAAACAATAATGCATGCCAATCAGTGATGCCCATTGTGGGCACTGATTGGCATCCATTATGGGCACTGATTGGCACCCATTGTGCTGACTGGCATCCCTGGTGGTCTAGGGAGGATTACCTTTTCCCTGGTGGTCTGGTGGCGTCCCTGGTGGTCCAGTGTGGGCATCCTCGGGGGGGCTGTGCTGATAATCGATCAGCACAGACCCCCCCTGTCAGAGGAGCAGCCGATCGGCTCTCCTCTACTCGCAGCTGACAGACGCGAGTGAGGGAAAGCCGATCACCGGCTCTTCCCATTTACACTGTGATCAGCCGTGATTGGACACGGCTGATCACATGGTAAAGAGTCTCCGTCGGAGACTTTTTACCGAGATCGTAGTTGACGGGTGTCAGACTGACACCCCGCAACAACGATCGCCGCGATGCGCGCCCCCGGGGGAGCGCAGCGGCTCATAATCCTGATCACGTCATATGACGTCCGGTCAGGATTATGCAACCACTTTGCAGCCGTCAATTGCCTATAGGGCGGGCGACAAGTGGTTAAATAAAGTCATGGTACACACTATGTGGGTTTTCTTGGCAATCTTCTTATAGCCTATGCCATCTTTATGTAAAGCAACAATTCTTTTTTTCAGATCCTCAGAGTTCTCTGCCATGAGGTGCCATGTTGAACTCCCAATGACCAGTATGAGAGAGTGAGAGCGATAACAGCAAATTTAACACAACCGCTCCCCATTCACACCTGAGACCTTGTAACACTGGCGAGTCACATGACACCAGGGAGGGAAAATGGCTCATTGGACCCAATTTGGACATTTTCACTTAGGAGTGTACTCACTTTTGCTGTTTAGACATTATTGGCTGTGTGTTGAATTATTTTGAGGGGAAAGCACATTTAGGCTCTTTTACAAGCTGTACACTCACTACTTTATATTGTAGCAAAGTGTAATTTCTTCAGTGTTTTCACATGAAAAGGTATAATAAAATATTTGAGGGGTGTACTCATTTTTTGTGAGATACTGTATATTCCTTATTTCATAAACAACTGCTCTGTTGGAGAAAGTTGGGAAGAGGAGGTATAGTTCAACAATGGTTCTTTAATTTGGAGGTTGATTATGTCAAGAGCATTTGACAGTGGGGTTGCCTTCTGTGCAGTATCCTGGATTTCTGATGGCAGGAAGCAAAATGAATGATGTTCTAGATCAGCTAAAACAGCCATATTAATGTAGCTGAGCATGTTAACTTCAGAGGATATGGGACAACACTGATTATTATTAAAGAAGACCAGGGGCATTACTAGGTGGCAAAAAGACCAGGGACTTCAGCCCAAGGTCAAAGCCAGGCATCGGGGGGGGGGGGGGGGGGTTTGCAGGCGGTGGAAGTTGGGGTCGTGTGGAGAGGGGGTGTTACCTGCCTGACATACACTGACCTACCTGGCTGACATACATTGAGACACGCTGACCTACCTGGCTGACACGCACTGACCTACCTGACCAGACTTCAAGTGATGTGACCTCCTCCTTCTGCAGCTCAGCAATAGTGTAGCACACCCATCACAGTAGAGTAGACAGCAGCAGCACTCAGAGCCATAACAGGAGAGGAGAGCCGGCCACCCGAGCGCTGAGCGGGGAAACCTTTGTGCTTGTTACATGTGGTATATATATATATATACATACAGACACATGTACACATACATACATACACACATACACACACGCACATACACAAAAGGTGGAGGAGCACAAGGTCTCTAATATCCACCAGCTCCATGATGACATCATGGAGGAGTGGAGGAGGACTCCAGTGGCAACCTGTGAAGCTCTGGTGAACTCCATGCCCAAGAGGGTTAAGGCAATGCTGGAAAATAATGGTGGCCACACAAAATATTGTCACTTTGGGCCCAATTTGGACATTTTCCCCAGTGGTTTAGACATCAATGGCTGTGTGTTGAGTTATTTTGAGGGGACAGCAAATTTACTCTGCTATACAAGCTGTACACTCACTACACTAACCTTACATTTTTGTGTGCCCGTTAAATGGCGTTAAACTTTAGTACCCTATATTTTCTATAGACAACACTTCAAAAGCCCCCTATAGGTATCAGTTCAGTGTTAAGGAGGTAGTCTTGTGTTATAATTATTACTCTTACTTCAACGTGCGCGGCGATATGTAACATGTGTATCGCAATAGTTGTTTTCATGCGTAGGTGCCCCGATGCATGGCTTTAAGTTTGTTTGTATATGTGGGGGAGCTCAACATTTTTTTGCGGAGGGGGATTTTATGTGCTTGGGTGTAACTTTATTTTTATTTTTTTACTTAACTTTTTTTTCATCACATAAGGGAAAAAAAGTCCCCTATTTGATGTTTTTTTTAGGTGACGGGTTCTCTTTATTGAGATATGCAGCGTCTAAAAGGCCCTGCATGTCTCCCCTGTGCTCCACTAAATGTTTTGCAATGCAGATCGCATTGCAAAACATTATTTCCCGGCTGAGCTAGCTGGGGACACCAAGAGCTTAACCCAGAAGTGACGTCAGAGATGTCGCTTTCCGGTTCACAAGAAGAAGGGAAGGAGGGTGGACGTGTGTCTGCTCTTCTTTTTATCCAGCTGCTGGCACCTGCCATGGAGTTCACGGGCCCGCCGATGGGCAGGCGGAGCCCGGTTAGCATGGCGGGGTCCGGCGGCAAGAAGAGCTGCTGGTACTGGGGGTGTGTAAGATCAATCAAGGGGCAGCACCGCCGCGCAAATGCTCTCACCTGATGGGCAGGAGTCTGCCTGTCAGTTTCACACACAATCCCGGTGACTGTAGCCACCTGATCGTGTGTGATAACCTCCGCTGTTAGGTCCGTACAGTGTACGGACCTAGCGGTGAAAGGTTTAAAGCATCTGAAATAATGTAATGATATAATGAATGATCTGAATTGATTTGGATCTATTTATTTCATTTTTTTTAGTGAGCATAGCATGAATATTCTAATAGGATTCTTTATGTAGTGGCGCAGTAGTCTTTACTCATGCATAATTAGCCAATTCTTTTTGTATTGACAATTTTCATTACTATAATAAATGTCCTACAAATTAAATGAAAACATATTGCGATAAATACAGAAAGGTATAAAAGTGAAATAAGATAATTCCTACTTATTGTGCTTGGGTTGGATTGAGGTAAATCCATCACAATCTCCGAATCATAACATACTGATTGAATTTGAAAGTCAATATTGTCCAATCAGCTCATTCCATTTCTCTTTGTGGGTTGCACTGGCAGAGTGGATAAGAAATCTCCTGAAATAGTGGAAAAACATATTAAAACAAGTGAAAAAACACGGCAAAACAAATATAGCCAATCTTCCAAAATAATGAAAGAATAACAGATCTTCCGAAAATATGAATTGCTTTGGAACAACAAATGTAAACTCTCTCTAAATAATGAAAACATTCTGAAAACATTCTTCTAACAATTAAAACGTCCAAAAATTATTTACTTAACAAATATAACCGAATTGAAGAACATTTTTGCATCATGCACATCTCTATTGTGAATATTAAACGTATTGAGCTTTACAGATGTTCCCAATGAATACCAGTAGAAAAAGTGACTGTGATGGTAAGACCCCAGAGAAAGTAAAGGCTTTAATATGAGAATTGATAATCAAAGAGTCTTGTGAGCAACTATCATTTGTCTATTAATGTATTTAATCTTATTTATTTAAATGTATTTAATATGAGAATAATCCTTCCTGTGAGTTGTATAACTACCAAGCATAATCATCTTTTTGTGAGTTCTGTTTGAAAATGTATCGGTAGTGGAAACAGTTACTTAGTTTTGATGACAGAGTTTGAATTGTCTCATTTAACAACATACTTTCAAAATCTGAACAAGTGTGATCGTTGCAAGCTGTTTCTAAAAAGAATGTCCTAATTAGATATATGCTAAAAATTACTAGTAAGTTGTAGTGACCTGTAGCAAAGAAGTATGGAGGCTTCCATTTATCATATTTTCCTTATAAAACTACTAGTTCCCTGGCTATCATGGAGATCTAATTAATTCAGCCAGGCCTTTTTTGTACTGGAGCCGTGTCTTTATTCCAAACCCCCATCTCCTGCCACTGATCCTGTACTCTGGGCTGGGATGGTGGTGGAGAACCGGAGGGGGGGGGGGGGCAGTTTTTCTATTCACCACTATATTTTCCTCCCTTAACTCTGCCCTGTCCTCCCATAAGTGCCCATTGCTCCACATATCCGCATGCACCTCTTTGCTTCAAGTTCTTTCAACTCTGGTCAGTCTGTGTTCATGCCCAGTCCCACCACCCCTGTCACCATGACATTATATCAGCAAGAAGAGGCAGGCTGTGATTCCCAACATGGAGCATGTATGAGCCTGGTGTACAGAGAAACGACAAGGATGAAGAACTGAGCAGCCTGTTTTCACACTGGTCTATAACAACTGCACAGTACTCCATTATAGCAGACAACGAGGTTATCAGCGAGGACAAACCGAACCCCCTGGGACTTTGGTGAAGATGTAAATGTCGTATTGTGTTCTAGTGTTGCTGCTGATCTCCTTGTCACTGTTGGATCCTGTAATGCTTAGAAGTCAGCAGGAGGAGCTGAAAAGAGTTGCAGGGGACCCAGGAGAATGATACTCCTGGAAGTGTTCATTTTCATGCACAATTCAGATGAAGAGTTCTACTGAACAGTGCACAGTTTTGGCAGTGCAGACAGGGGGAAATGTAAGTATTTACATTTTTATGTTGCAGGTACACTTGTTTTGTGTAATGACATGGTCACTTTACCTGTTCCAAAAGAATCGTTAGTGCGCTGTGGAATACAAGCATCAGTTTGCAAAATTCTATGGCAGGAAAATCCACAAGAGACAGTTTTCTGAGGTTTAAAAGTGTAAATGTTTATGCATTGCTTGCCATTTTCTACCTCAAAAGGATACAAAGAAAAAACAACGACACGTTGCTCGTCTAAGCTCAAACTAAACAGATAATAACCATCTGTAAACACTAATAATGCCAGCTTAAATATTCATGTTTGTGAAGCAAAGCATTAAGCCACTCAATCAAGTCTCTCTAGTTTGGATCTCTCCCAGGCTAGCTTTAGCAGACTGAGCGTTCCTACTTTCAATCACATATTTGTAGCCTCCCAGTCAGATTCCAAAATCTAAGCCCTTGTACACACGGTCGGACATTCTGACAACCAAATCCGTTGGATTTTGTCCGATGGATTTTGTCCGAAACTGTCGTGTACACACGGTCGGACAAAGTTGTCGGAAAATCCGATTGTACATAGCGTGATGACGTTATTTCGTTACAACAGGACTACGTTCAGGCTAGTAGCCAATAGCTTTGGTCTAGGAATTTGATCTGAGCATGTGTGGCACTTTGTCCGTCGGAGTTGGCTACACATGATCGGAGTATGTCTGATCGGAGCATTTTGTCAGAAAATTTTACCAGCAAGTTGGAAAAGTTGGTCCGTCGGATATTCCAATGGAAACAGTCCGATGGAGACCACACACAGTCAGAATATCCAACAAAATGGTCCGATAGGACACATTCCGTCGGAATCTCCGACCGTGTGTACAAGGGCTAAGATGGTGTTCTTTTCTTTAGGAGCCACTTGAGCCCTAGGCAACACATAGACACCTGTCCATCAACAACCCTTGTGAGCTCATAATTTTAGTATAGAATATTGAAAAAAGAATTGTACGAAGGGTCCAAATGCAGTTAAGTGGGGCAATAATACTGAGGCCAATGGTTGGAAAATGCTATAAAAAACTTTTTTGAGGACTATTTTTATGAAGATTTCTCTGTAAGAGACATGGAGAGGTAGCAATGTACAGACCTAAAAATAATAAAAAGTCCAACTCTAGCCAAATCTTTATATTAGTTTTGAATATAGCATTGAAGGGTTTGAATTTACCTTGGGTTTAACCACTTCAGCCCGGACCAGACCACTTTTTGCGATTCGGCACTGTGTCGCTTTAACTGACAATTGCGCGGTCATGCGACGTGGTTCCCAAACAAAATTGACGTCCTTTTTTCCCACAAATAGAGCTTTCTTTTGGTGGTATTTGATCACTGCTGCGGTTTTTATTTTTTGCGCTATAAACAAAAATAGAGCGACCATTTTGAAAAAAAACCACATTATTTTTTACTTTTTGTTATAATAAATATCCCCCAAAAATATATAAAAAACATTTTTTTCCCTCAGTTTAGGCCGATACGTTTACAACGACATCTCCCAGTTCAGTCGCCCTGTGAGACGATCGCGGGTATGCCCGCGGCGATCGAGTCTGCGGGACCCGCGACCGGACTCACGGGGGTCCCGACCAGCACGCGAGCACGCCGTCGGCGATGCGCTCGTAAAGGCAGGGCGTCATTTAAGATTGGACGTACCTGTACGCCAAGATGCCTGCCCATGCCATTCTGCTGACGTACATCGGCGCGCGCTGGTCGCAAAGTGGTTAAATTGCTTTCTGTGACACCACCTGGGAGATTTCCATTAATCTTTTTTCTTCTGATACCAGGACTAGAAATACAGTAAAGGGAATGTGGGCCATTGGGACAGAAACTTAAAATCAGCAGTAAAGAATCCCATAGGGGAGCTAACCTTTACCCATGCTCTTAAAAGTATTTGATAGTTTTTGTCTGTGGGGTTGATTCTGTAAAGGAAAAAAAGGCTGTTTACTGTTCAAGGAAAGTTGCACTGGGTAAGAGACTTTTACTCAGAGTATGGTGAATGTGGCAAAATTGCACATGGTTGGACAATATAAATCAACAGAGCTTAACCTCATTTACTAAGCTTTGTGGAAAATCCCCTTGCAAAATGAACAACCTATTTGCCTTTAGTAAATCAAAGCATGTGTCTATCATTGGAGCGACATCCTCAGTGGAGAGGAAGTGAGGTCAAATCTCATGAGTGGGAACACAGGTATAAAATAAAGTAGAGAAAAACGGCCCTACCAAAAATATATAGTATAAAGAGGAAAGTACCTCTCAGAAAAAAAAAGAACTATAAAGAACTACAGATATCTGGGGCAGCTCTGTAGAAATCAGCTTAAGCTTAGGTTCACATTGGTACAATTTGACATGTCAAATAACATGCCAAATTGGCGGCTATTGCCGGCAATGGCACCACCCGAATCAGTGCGGTGCAGACTTTGTAGTGCCGTAGCATTTTCTGTACTACTTTTGGCGACTTCAGGGGGCAATCTGTATAGACATCTGTGCAGGAACCCACACAGAACGTTTGTCAAATCACTGCTGAAGTCAGACTGCATTGTCGGGTTAAAATCGTGCGAGTTCAGCTGAACTCGCATGATTTCTAATCCGCAACAACGTGAACCAAGGCTCCAGGTTTTTTTTTTGTCAAAGTAATTAAACCAGCTGAAGTTAGAAGCTGATAGGCTTCCATGCACAGCTGCAACAGATTTTGCACTCTTCCGTCTCAGTAAATCAACCCTAAAATGTTGATATTTAAACAATATTTTCTTGTATATTAAAATAACATTTTTTTTCTTTTACTTTTTTTCACATTTTTAATAAAAAATAACAAAATAACATATGTTCTATAGGAACATTTTTAAAAAGTTCTTTGGATTTTTTAAACTTCATCACACATAGATGTAACATATAAACGGCTTTCAAATAAAAACTTGAACTATATAATATTTAAAATTCCCCAAAGTTTTTTCTTGTTTTTTATGCAGAAATACTTTGTGTATTTAATTTCAGCTCAAGGTAAATGTTCCCACAGGAGGCCATTTATTTTTAGCAACCAACACAATGTAATTTCTGAACAAACATGTACATTTAAGTAAGATTGCTGCCTTTAAAAGGTCCACTTCCTCAAATATAGTCACAGGCAGATCTGAACATGCTGAGATGTGTTTTAGGAAATTGTAAAACTGAAGAATATTGTTAGCGGTATAAACTCAATTTCATTCATGACATATCAATAAAGATCTAGACTCCCTCACATTTGTATTTGTGGAGTCACTAAGTGGAAAGGCAGAAGAATTTAATGTTCTACCTCTGAAATAATTAGCAGTCCCTGTGATTTCTTCAATGTTATTGCAAATGCTTACTAAAGGCTTGAATATAAGAGAACATTGTCCAGCATCTGTAATGCATAATAAAATGAAGATCTTCAATTCAAGTAAAGCAGCAGGTTATCCGCATACATACAATGTCCTTCCCAATCTTCATAAAAGTTAAATATTAGTGTTTGCTGGGGAGCAAACCAAACTGGAAAAATTTGACATCTTTTTTTTGTTCACCCCTGAAGGAAGGTAATAAAGATAATGTAGGTTCTGAGCATTTTTTATAATAGTTTGAGACACCTAATGGTTGTAATAAGTTGGAACGAAAATTGTTTCTCATCTAGACATTCCACAAATACTTTGCACTTCACACAGCCTTTCCAAGTATAGCAAAGCAATGAGTCTTTAATTAGTGATAAAATTATTAATCTGGAGATATGCAAATAACCTCAGATGCATGTCAGTCATTTCCCCAACCTTCCCAAGCATACGTTTAGTTTTATCTTGCTCTTTAAATTAAATTTTGATTCAATTCAGTCTAAGTGCAGAAGTTTTGCTTAACCAATTGAGTACCATCCTATAATATTCCTTTATTACCAAACCATTTTTCAGTTTTCAGTGCTGTGACAATTTGAATGACAAGCATTCGCTCGTGCAGCATTGTATCCAAATTAATTTTGTGTCATTTTTTTGAGACAGATGAAGCTTTTTTTTAGTGTTTTTTTTTAATTGTTTTTTTAAAAAGGTTTTTCCCCCTTACTTTCTGGTAAAGTATAAATGTCAGGACAGCATGAAAACTTTTTGGAAAGTAGATGTGATCTAATTGTTTGCCACAATTTTTGGAAATGAAGAAACATGCGGGTATTAATGGGGTCAAGCATGAAGCTTTGGAATAGGTTATTATGTTGTAGATACATTAAGCCCCTGGTCACACCAGGGTGACTTGTCATGCGATTTGACAGTTTCAAATTGCATGACAAGTCTCACCCTATTGTTCGCATTTGAAAGGGGTGAAATCAGAGTCACACCGATTTTGGAAGTAGTTCCTATACTATTTTTTGCAAATTCAGGTGTGACTTGCATTGACATCTATGCGTTAAGTCACAGCTGTCTTCCAAGTAGCACCTGAAGTAGCACTACTTTGAAATCATGCTACTTCAAGGGAAGTAACACAATTTCAATGTCACAATTAGTGTAACCAGGGGCTTAATGTGCTGGCAATACACACAAGGTATGAGGTGAAGGGTTTATTGCACAGGTCACCACAGAGACAGGATGGAGATGAAGGAGTTAATGTTTAGATGTGCATCATTAGGCAAGGGAGGTGATAATATAGGTAATATATAGGTCACTAGAGACATAGGATGGAAATCATATGTGTTGGAAAGGAGGGGGCATGAAAGGGTTAAAAAACAAGCCCTCAGTGAAACAGAATGAATGGATTTGCAGCTGCTGATCCATTTATTATTTACCCATTCATAATTACTATGACCTCTCTTACTAAAAGCTCTCTACATATTAGGGACACGCAGTCAGGGGAAGCAGGTGAGACATGGGCACCTAGGACCTATGGTTCAGGAGATATGGGGCTCCTTGTTGAGCTTTTCAGAAGCTACATACAGCACGGACAGTTTAAATACAATCTGGCACATACTGTTTGCAGCAGACTGAGAGGATGACCTCACAGTGCCTCTGACTTTTTGTCAGAGGCTCTGAGCTCAATGGACAGCTTGGAGCCTTGGACCAATGGTAAAGCACCATTGGTCTAAGCTGTCCAATAAAAATGCTGCAATGGAGGCTGTCCTCTAACTGCAGAGTCATAGAAGGGGGCATGTGTCTAAAATACACATGCTCCCTTCCAGTCCAGCGCTCTTATCTACATGAAAAAAACATTGGCTTATGGGTATAAGGTTTACCTATAATCCCATGTTTTTCTCACACTGTTAAGAGGGAGAATCTGCTGCTGCTGAAAATGTATTTTTTTTAATCAAGCTAAATATTATATTATTATGCTATATGTTATAACATAATAATGTATTATTTATCTATTTACTGTGAATTTACTGGTTTGAAGTTATAATTTTAAACTTAGGTAATTTGTCCATTACGCCACCTGCTTGAGTACAGTTTTTGAAAAGAAAGAAAATTACCTTAAAAACAATATATAATAATTATTTGTATGTTACTTGCTTATGGTATTTAACCACTTGCCATCCAAGCCAATTCTGCCACTTCTCACCTACATGTAAAAATCATATATTTTTTTATAGAAAATTACTCATTATATATATATTTTTTAGCAGATACCATAGGGAATAAAATGGTGGTTGTTGCAACTTTTTATGTCACACGTTTTTTGCGCAGCAATAAAAAACAAACAAACAGTTTCATGAATAAAAAGTAAAAAAACACTAAAAGTTAGCCAGATTTGTTTTATAATGTGAAAGATGATGTTATGCTGAGTAAATAGATATCTAGCGTGTCATGCTCTAAAATTGCACACACTTGTGGAATGGCGCCAAACTTCAGTACTTAAAAATCTCCATAGGTGACGCTTTACATTTTTTTTACAGGTTTCATATTTAGAGTTACAGAGGAGGTCTAATGCTAGAATTATTGCTCTCACTCTAACGATCACGGCGATACCTCATTTGTGTGATTTGAACACCGTTTACAACAGTGCCTCACCAGCCACTGACATCACCGCATGTCCCTGCTACATTTGCAATCCTGTGCTATGCAATGCTTTTATACAGTGAGTCAGAAGACTCAACCCCTGCTACTTGGTGGCAGGAATGAGTAGGCTAGACAAAGATAGAAGAACATGGAAGTCCTCATGAACATGGAAGTCCTTCATCTGCAGGGTGTTGGCAAGAAGCATAAACATTTATGTTTGTAGGTATTCATATTATGCACAAATGGTGAACAAGTAGATGATATCTGGTTTAGGTCATTACAAATAATGGTAAAAAAAATAGACCAACTTTACCCTTTCTCTATGGTAGCTATGGATAATGGTACAACTACGTAGGTAATACCTCATATTTTATCAAATATTTCTGCACATACTTATGATTTTGTTGCTGTTTTTTTATGCAATCACTCTACACTTTGACCCCCTCCCTCCTTTTACTCCTCCTCTTTCCCAATATATTCATACTATGTACCACTGAAATTAAACTTTTCAATGGGATATAGTGTATTGCTCATATTGCTTATGTACAAATTTTTCAGCAAAAATTATTGATTAAATAAGAAACTAGAACCACTTAGCACAAAGTCTGCTACCACCATAGTCTTATTTACTCTCATTCAGTCCCGATTCACCCATCCACTCTAAATAGCATTGATGGCGGAATCTCACCTGTTGGCTATTATATTGACCTGTGGCACCCAGGTTGAGTTTGTAAGGCCACCCAGGGCTCAAATTTCAGCTGACCAAAAAAAGAGCCACCTCTGACCAGCTCTAATTTAAAAGCAAAGAAATATGGGTTTTCCTGCAAAAACAGCCATGTCAAAAGCAGCATGCATTCGGAAAATATGGCTTTTATTTTCATCTTCTTTTTTACTTTCCTTTATTCCTAACATACAGTATATAGAAAATACTATAGTTCATGGCATGCTGCATTTAACAAACAGCATAGCAAAAGTACCAATAAGCTTAAGTTAATGCTATACATTCAAACCCATATGCTAACATTAATCCTTACAAACTGTTTTACAAGCACAAATGAACATTGTTTGTGAAAAAAACTTCAGCTATCCTCTTATGACGGACTATCCTTTGATAGCAGCATTCAGTGTAATGATTGTTAGAGTCAATTTTATTAACCGCTTTCAGACCATTTTGCTGGCTTAAGACCAAGACCACTTTTTGCGATTCGGCACTGCGTTGCTTTAACTGACAATTGTGCGGTTGTGTAATATGGTCCCAAACAAAATTTACATCCTTTTTTTTCCCACAAATAGAGCTTTCTTTTGGTGGTATTTGATCACCTCTGTGGTTTTTAATTTTTGCGCTATAAACAAAAAAATAGCAACAATTTAAAAAAAACACATTATTTTTTACTTTTGCTATAACAAATATCCCCCAAAAATATATAAAACATTTTTTTCCCTCAGTTTAGGCCTATACGTATTCTTCTACATATTTTTGGTAAAAAAAAATTAAAAATTGCTTAGGCTGATAACAGGTGGTGGTGATAATTTCCTATTAATGTGGGGCCTGGCCCTGCCGGCTGGATTGTGTATTAATGCTTGGTTGTGGTATGAACCTTTGCATGTGTCTATGGTAGGTTTAACCTGCTAGTGCTAATCGTCTGATGACTATTAACCTGCACTGTTTGCCTGTGATTACATTGACTCTACAGTACTAATGACGGCTAGGCGTTTATTACTATGCATTTACATGCTGACCTTGATGCTAAAATAAAAGTCAGGATCTGCTTAGTTACATTTCCTTAACTCTTTACCTGTTATCAATGTGTAATTGCTTCTGTTATTTGTGGTACACCACAGAGGGATATGTGGTTCGCTGCTTGTATTGGTTACTACTGATGTTTTTTTTATCAAATACTCCCAGGGATGGCTCCAGTCTTTCAGCTCATCCATGGGCCAGTAGCAATCAGCTTTCCTAAAGAACAGCAACATTCATTAAGGTGAGGGCAGGTAGGTATATTCTATCCTAAAAGAGTGCACATTATGGGTATAATGGTTTGTAAATCTCTCCAGCTCTCAACACCAACACCACTTATCAGCAAGAGGAGAGTCAACCTGCTTCTGCAACAGGGACATGTCCTCTTTAGCCCTGAAGAAACCACTATGTATTTAACTGCCAAAAAAGGCAGACCAAGGAAATCACTACAATAATCATCTGGGGTGATAGTGGACTGGTCATAGCTGGTGTGTTGGCCAAAATGCATGCCAAGTTGCAGGCCAGAGGCAGTGGCAAAGTGGCATAGACCGAGAAGGCATATAGTCACTATTGGTTCCATACCAAGCCTAATCAAATAGCTGCATTTATTTAACGGCAACCTCTACCTCAGAAGCAATTGGCCAGGAAGTCTTTATCAGACTGGCCAGATGGGTCAGCCTTAGCTGGTAGTAGCTTGCTTCTGGGAAGTTGCTATGGCAAGTAAGCATATCAGAAGCAAAAAGTGGATGTTTTAACGCTGTACAAACTGACTGTGTGGATTTATATTCAATAATGCTCAGGTACTAAGCTAATTAAACAACTAAGTTGTTTAAAGGGTGCATCTGCCTCCAAAGCAGCCGGCCAAACAGTCTGTATCAGATTAGCCAGGGGTGCCATTCTGCCAGCAGAAAAGCAATATAATTTGCAGAGGCCCTGGAACAGCGAATGGATCTGGAGATGAAGAAGGTTCCTACTACTATTAAGTAGTGTTTTGTGACCTGCGAATGAGTTCACTTTGGTAGCCAGACTGTAAGGATCTCAGACAAGATGAAAGCAGAGCTCTGGCCAGTGATAAATTCTCTATGATGGCTGATCCTAGAGTGAAAATGAAGTAACCAGTGATGCAGTTCAGCCACTGTGGATACAAGACTGTATGCTGTTTCTCTATTAGACTGTTGTGGTCAGTTAACCCTTATGGCTCACCCCACAAGTAACACATACTGATTTTAAGTCGCAGTGGTGATGGTTCAAGTCGGATCCAATGATATCTAGAAGGGGGATTAATCCCTTATGTTAATCGCCAATGACCAGAGGATAGCCAAAAGTCTTTACTTTACCAACTGTCAAATTGAGCGGTGTTAGCCACTGATCTGCCTGTAAACGCAAAGCTGAAAGGAGTGCAGGGCCAGTTGTGGCTCTTGGCTTCCAGGCACAACAGACGCAGTACAGCATGGCAATGTCTCACCTGGCATGTTGAATAGGTTCTGGGGATCTTGGGCGGCACAGTGGAAGAGGCGCTAGCAGCGGAAAAGGAGGAGTCAGCCGAGGAGGAGAGGGAGGAGGATGGAGTAGGAGGTGGAGAAGAAGAGCCAGGCCCGCATGCAATCCGTGGCGATAAAACCAAATCTACACGGGTGTCATGGGTTACATGCTTGACGGCCGTCAGAAGGTTCACCCAGTGGGCAGTAAAAGTGATATACCGTCACTGCCCGTGTTTTCTAAACCACGTGTCTGTGGTCAGATGTATCTTGGCACCGATACTGTGTGCCAGAGATGCATTCACTTGCCGCTGAACATGGCCATATAGCTCTGGGTTGCCCTTCTGTGAGAAATACTTTCTTCCTGGGACCTTCCATTGTGGTGTTCCAATGGCCACAAATTTTCCAAAGGCCTCAGAGTCCACCAGTTTATATGGCAGTAGTTGGCGGGCTATCAGTTCTGACAAGCCAGCCGTCAACCGTTGGGCAAGAGGGTTATCCGGCGTCATCGTTTTTTTATGCTCGAACATTTGGCCCACGGAAGCCTGCCTTTTTCCAGAAAAACGTGAGGATGGCATAATGGAAGGTGGAGTGGAGGACAATTGTGAGGAGAGAGGAGAAGTAGAAGACGAGGCTGGACGGTGAGAGCCTGGAGTGTGGCTTTGTGGGTTCCGTTGCTCCCATTGGGCTCGGTGATGGCAGCTCATGTGCCTTCTTAAGGCGGTCGTCCCTAGGTGAGTGTTTTGCTTACCGCGACTTATGCGTTGACTGCAAAGATTGCAGATGGCAACACTATTGTCAGCAGCGGACACGTTAAAAAAAAGCCCACAATGCGGAGCCAAGGGCCGGCATCCTGGGAGCGCCAGATGTGACCGTACATGGTTGATGCCTAGCTCCTGATACATTAGCAGTCTGCTCTGTCCCCCCTGTGCAATCTAAGTTCTGCCTGCTTCTCCTCCCTATCTGCTGGTCCATATCTCCCTCTGAACTCCCCTCCTCTTCCTCTCTTATGGGCACCCACGTGACATCACTAGACATGTCATCATCGACGTCACCTTTCCCACCGCTATAATTAGAGATCTCGGAGTAGGCAGCAACACCGGGACCAACCTCCTCCTTGGGCTGATCTGGGTAGTGGCGTCAGTCTGCTGGATGGTGGTTGTTTCTACCTCCTCTTCCTGATCCAATGCCAAGAGTGGCTGCACATCGGCAATGTTTTGTGATGGATCGGAAAATAATTCCTGTGACTCAAGAGGAGGGTATATGGTGGTGGTGTTGGTGGTAGTGTCTTTGGGGGTGCACACAGCAGAGAGTGAAGAAGAGAGTGCAGATCGAGAGGATGAGAAGGGTGCCCATGCCCATTACCAGTCCCTTTGAGTCTTGTATGGATATTAAGGGGAACCCCATACCCAAATTAAAAAAAGGAAATGCGTGTGTAGCTCCAGTCAAAAAAGTTATTTTTAAGCTTTTTGAAAAACATAGGGAAGGGTTATCACCCCTGTATAATTTTTTTTACTGTCTGTCTTTTTTCATCTCCCTTCCTGTTGTTTCCTTCCATTTGCAAGTAGGAGACATTTGTAAGTTGGATGTTTGAAAGTAGGGGCCTGCCCTATATGCTCTGCAGAAATTTGGGCCTAAGGTGTTGGTGTTGCCACAACACTGTAAGCCCTCAAAGTGATTCTTGGTGGGCGCTGGAATGCCCTGCTGTGAACTATTATATCAAGAATTGTAATTACATGCCATTGTTGAACAGTGGTAGAAAAATTGGGCCTTTGGTGGTGGTGGTGCTGGTGCCATAACACTGTAAGTCCTCACAGTTACTCTTGGTGGGTGCTTGAATGGACTCTGCTGTGAAATATTATATCAAGAATTGTAATTACATGCACATGTTAAACAGGGGCTGAAAAATTGGGCCTTAGGCACTGGTGCTGGTGCCACGACACTGCATCCACTCACAAATATTGTAGTTGAGCTCAGCAACGAACCCTCCTGCAAAATATTGCATAAAAAATTGTAATTACACACCCCTGTTAAACAGGGGCTGAAAAATTGGGCCTTAGCCACTGGTGGCGGCACCCAGAACCAAAAATGTTCTTCCAAGCTATCAGCAGGATCATTGAGGAGGAAAAGGATAGTCAGTCAACATAACAGGACAGTCACTCAGCATCAGCATAGGCAGTTTTGAAGGGATGTGACATCTAAAAAAAAAATATTCGGTTAAATCAGCTTCATCACAAGTCGGTGGACAGGCGCACCCTGTGATCGGTTACAAAGCCTCCAGCAGCACCGAATGTGCATTCCGAAAGTACACTGGATGCAGTAACTGCTGCAGCTGCCTGTGGTATAGGAACAGAACAACACCAGCAATTGGGGGTAGTTTCAGGTGTATACTGTGCAGGTGGCACAATACACAGACTGTAACTGCTGCAGCTGCCTGTGGTATAAGAACAGAAGCAATTGGGGGTAGTTTCAGGTGTATACTGTGCAGGTGGCACAATACACCGACTGTAACTGCTGCAGATGCCTGTGGTATAGGAACTCAACAACACCAGCAACTGGGGGTAGCTTCAGGTGTATACTGTGCAGGTGGCACAATACACTGACTGTAACTGCTGCAGCTGCCTGTGGTATAGGAACAGAACAACGTGAGCAATTGGGGGTGGCTTCAGGTGTATACTGTGCAGGTGACACAATGCACTGACTGTAACTGCTGCAGCTTCCTTTGGTATAGGAACAGAACAACACAAGCAATTGGGGGTAGCTTCAGGTGTATACTGTGCAGGCGGCACAATACACCAACTGTATCTGCTCCAGCTGCCTGTGGTATAGGAACAGAATAACACAAGCAATTGGGGGTAGCTTCAGGCGTATACTGTGCAGGTGGCACAATACACTGACTGTAACTGCTGCAGCTGCCTGTGGTATAGGAACAGAACAACACAAGCAATTGGGGGTAGCTTCAGGTGTATACTGTGCAGGTGGCACAATACACTGACTGTAACTGCTGCAGCTGCCTCTGGTATAGGAACAGAACAACACAAGCAATTGGGGGTAGCTTCAGGTGTATACTGTGCAGGTGGCACAATACACCGACTGTAACTTCTGCAGATGCCTGTTGTATAGGAACACAACAACACCAGCAGGTGTATACTGTGCAGAGGGAACAATACACCCACTGTAACTCAGCGTGAAAACCATCTTGAGGCTAGTGATGAGTGAACTACAGCTCACAAGACTCCAATGTAAGATGAAACCCGAGCCAGTAAATCTGGAACAGTCTCTCCAAGAGTTAACACGGGCAGTCTTTAGGATTTCTTTCAGGCTGGTACTGACTGTGCCCTGGGTACTTGAATGCTTTCCTGCAGTACCAGACAGCTTTGGTTTGGTACTGTGAGCCTCCAATTTAGATCCTCTGTGGACTTCCGTCAAATGGCTCCCAGCACCTTTAGACATTGATCCCTCAGATCTCCTACAGCTGGGACCCTGATGGCCTCTTCTAAACTTTAACTAAGTGACCCATAGCACCATGGCCCTCAGGCTGGGTGTTCTCCACCAGGACAAGGACCCTGCTGTTCTAGGACCCAGCCTATTTATACATACCTCAGCCCCCCAACTGGCCATTCTTGCTTCCAGGGATTGGCTGGGGCTGTGTGAATATGCAAGTTGAGGGTCTGCCTCTTCCAACCAAAACCATGGGGAAATGTCAAACCTGCACAGTCAAACCTGCAACCAGCAGAGGCTAAAACAGCCAAAAGCATTCAAACTTCGCTCAGTGGCTACAGGGGAGCCAAAAACTAAATTTGCCCCAACACTACTAGCAACCTTACCAGGAGGGTACTACATATACCTTTCAAGAGGGCTTGAAAAGTCAATGTTTTTGTGTATATTCAAGCTTATACACATCACAGGTAAAGTAATTTTAAAAAGTCAGTTTTGGCAGTACTCTAAATGTTATGTTGTTAATAGTAGGTAGAAAACTGTAAACAATTGTAAGGTATGAGACCCTCTGGTACTTGAGCAGAAAGGTGCAAGAGAAATGCAAGACTTGATGACCTCTGCTTATTGTTAGACAGAAGGATCCAGTGGTCCACTTTTCATTCAGTCTGTAAAATCACGTTGAAAAACATTACGTTTAGAGGTTTACTCAAATTCTTATCCATTTTTCAGAGCTCCAGTCTTATGTCAATATGCTTTAGATGTCATAAAATCAGTTTATTTCAACCAATAAATTAAGTTTTTAATCTGTAGAAAGTGCTGCCCTAATAATTAACACACTTATGACAATTCCATAGTGTTTTTTAAAAATATGATGTTTGTTATTATTAATCAGCTTGTTTTGTAGCTTTAACTGCATTTACCCTTACCTCGTCTTTTCAGAAAAATGAACAACATGTATTGATAACCACTCTATATTTGTGGAAAGAAAATTATTTATGGCATGTTTGATTTAAAATGCAATGTTTTTTGTATAGATTTCAAATGATTGCAGTTTGAATCTGCACAAAGAAAGCCCCCAGGAGCATTGAAAGAAAGTATTTGTTGTGGCTCCAATGGAGAAAAAATTGCAGGTTAGATTTAAAGCCTTTTGTGAAAAAATATGAGTTCTCTCAAGCTATACTGAAGAGTATTTGGTTTTATGATGGCACACAAGCCTAAATAATAAATTATGGAAGAGCTGCAGAAATAAAATATGGCTGACTGTTTTTATGTCTTCCACCTAGAGAATTTAGCTCAACGCCTGTTTTGCAAAGTGTAAAATAAAAAAAGACTACAAGAAACAATATTTATGCATTGCAATCCTTTCCTCTGCCTAATATTTTCAACATATATATGTGCACAGTTGATCTACTTAAAAACAAGGAAACAAACATTTTTTTAATTGACAATTTCCTAAAAAATGTTAAGCACTTGCAATTCAAGCTGGCCTGCAGAAATCTTACCGTGCGGTTTCAAAAGTACTGTTACATAAAAAGAGATATATGATATAGGGCCCTTATGAATACTTCACCAGGGATCTAAATTGCAATAGCGCAAAGCAAACTGCAACACTGCAGAAATATAACTTTTACATTTGTAGAAAGTCATCAGTTTGGAAGATATTTATTTAAATGTCATATTCCTGGACAGAATTCCAGAAGGCCAGAGCTTTTAAAACTGTTGAGTTTGGACACAGCAGATAATTATTTAATATTCTGTGCCCTGAGTGAATTTTGTATTGCATAGTCATAATAATGCAGGCACTGACAGATGGCGGTGAAATGTTAATTCTAATTGGGGGCTGTTGCATGTCCAAGTGCTATTTTGTTGATTGCAGATTTCCTTCAGCAACAAAATAGCCCTTTTTAAGGAGGTGACAAACATAGAAATACACAGCTTAAACTATTTTAAATACAAACATTTTTTAATTCTCTTCACTCAGTTTTGTCACCTTACTTTTCTCCATTGCTATCAAACCAATACAACTTTGTGAATAGGGAAAAATAGATCATTGATGAAGCTATTTCTGTGCTCTCTCTTCTAATCACAGTGCTCCAACCAGGAGCGGACTGACCAGTCGGTCAGTTCGGCCGCGGCCCGAGGGCCCGACCCCTGAAAGAGGCCCACCAGCGCCACCTGCTGGAACTCTCAGTGCTTGCGTGGGCCCCCGCGACCATCATTTCTGACTCGCCCCGGGCGATCACGGGTGTCAGACTTGGATTGACACTGGGCGCCACGGCTCCCTTTTTCCCTTTCACTATATCTCAGCTGCACACGATGTGGTGGGAGCGTGGGGGAGGAGGGACAAGGGAGTGAGGCAGAGACACTGACAAACAGGGTCAGGATGCCCAGGTCCAATAGTCCCACGCACCTCCACAATCATACTTTTCAGCTGCAGCCTCCTCCTCAGCTCTGACATTCACGCACACAGGCCGGGAGCAAGAGCGGGGGAGGAAGGACACCTGCCATAAGAGGTCTGTAATAACAAGAGTCTTGGAAGTGGGGCAAGAAGGGCCTGGGCAGGAAACAATTGTGCTCCCAGGAGTGATTCTAGGGAGGGGAAGGGGGGTGGTGTATAGGATATGTGCTAGGGGATGCTTTGGGTTAGAGAGGACTTGTATTAAAAGGAGGGGGGCACATTTGAAGTTTGACCCTCCAGCACAATTCCTCTTCCCTCCCAAAACACCCCCTAGCACATATCCTATTCCCCACCCCCCTTCCTAGAATCACTCCGGGCAGCACAATTTTTACCGGCCCAGGCCCTTCTTGCCGCCCCCCGAAAAGCATCCCATGGCACATATTCTCCTTTAACCTCCCCTCCCAAATCCCAAATCCCATCCCAGCTACATCCTCCCCCCCTCCCATCCACCACCCCGCTCCTATCCTGGCTCCATCCAACCCCCAAACCCATTCCCGCTCCATCCACCACCCACCATTCCACTCCAGCTACATCTACCACCTCCCCATCCCAGGCCCAATCCCCACCTTGATCCCATTCCAGCTCCATCCACTCCCGATCCCATCCCGGCTCCAATAACCACCCCCATCCCACTCCAGCTCCATCCACCACCCCAATACCATCCCAGCTCCACCTATCGCCCAATCCCAACCCGGATCCATCCACCCCCCGACCCCACCCTGGCTCCATCCACCACCCCAATCCCCTCCCGCCTTCAGTCACCCCCCCAACCACATCCCAGCTTCACCAACCACCGCTATCACATCGCAGCTCCATCCACCCCCCCATTTCACTCTGGCTCCATACACCACCCCATTCCCATCCTGGCTCCATCCACCACCCTAATCCCATCCCGGCTCCATCCACCACCCCGATTCCATCCTGGTTCCATCCACCACCCTGATTCCATCCTGGCTCTATCTACTGTGGCAGGTTGGGAGGAGAGCCGCGCCAATGCACTAGCCTGCTCAGTGCTTCGGGAGTGGGGGTTGGTGTGACACCATGTTTTACCACACCAGGTGACACCAACTCTAGTGATGCCACTGCTTGGAGGGTGTGGGGGAGGGCGAGTGCTTTCTGATCACACAGATCGGGGATCTCTCGCTTAACCGGTGACCACTTCATCCGATGTCCCTCCTCCTGGCTCCTTTGATAGACATCACACTGGTCCAATGCCAGGGGACGTGTAATGTTTATTAAAAAGAGGTGGGACATTGGATGACAGCGGCCGCCAGGTGTCACGACAAGAGATACCCACTCTATGTGATCCGGCAGCTCTCCTCTCTTACCCCTATGCACTGATCAGGCTGCATTGAGGGGCACAGGTGAGGCTGCATTCATGGCACTGGTGAGGCTGCTTTTATGACCACTGCTTTAATGAACACTAATCAGGTGCTGCATTGATGGGCACTGGTAAGGCTGCATTGATGGGGACTCTTTCCAACATAGGCTCTCAAATGGACACAGAGAGGACCCGCACACATGCACATGATGTCATTACCCATTGCGACACACGCGACTGCACACTGGGCCTGCTGAAAATCTTCTAGTTCTACCGTCCCAGATAGGGGCCACAGCCTCCCTCCAAGTCCCTCCCTTGCCTCAGCAAACAGTGCCCAAAACAGCGGAAGAGGAGAGATGACACCAGCCACACAAAGCAGGACCAGGGTGCCAGCCAGCCACCCACGGTGACCCACCCACAGCAGGGCCAGCCAGCCACCCACGTGACCCAAACACACCAGGGCCAGGTTGCCAGCCAGCCACCCATTTTGACCCACCCACACCAGGGAGCCAGCTAGTCAGCCACAGTAGGGTGCCAGCCAGCCACCCACCCACAGAAGCCAGTCACAGAGGATGCGGGAGCCAGCCACAGCTAGAGTACTAATAGTTAAGGTAAGAGGAGTGCTACACAGTGGCAATTTTATTTTTACTTTGTGAGAGGTTGGGGGAGGGGTGAGAGTCATGGCACAAGGAGGTAGACCCATGAGGACCAGAGTGAATGAAGGTGTTCACTGTACACTCCGTTAGAAAGAGGCCTCCCTCCAGGTCCCATTATACCCCTTTGTAGTCTCTAATGGGACATGCGGGGGACGCTAACAGACTTTATAATGGACACTGAAAATGCCTCTGTTAGAGAGGCTCCTCTCCAGGTCCCATTAGACTGCTTTGAGAATCTCTAATGGATACTGTTAGAGAGACCCCCCATAGAGTCCCATAAAAAAAGGCAGACATTGTACTTTGTTCAAAATGTAGGGGCAGGGTCAGGGGTGGGTCATGGGTTGGGCCTGACAGGGGCCCTTGCTTTATTTGGTCCGGGGGCCCCCCGAGTGTTGTCAGTCCGCCCCTGGCTCCAACTGATAGATTCACAGCATTGTGCAATGTGGTAATGCTTGTTTCGAATATAGTGTTTAATCACTTCAACCCAGGAAGTTTTTACCCCTCTTCATGACAGGACTATTTTTTGTATTATGGCACTGCCTTATTTTAACTGACAATGGTTGTGCGATGATGTACCCAAATAAAATGTATGTCCTCTTTTTTCCCCTACAAATAGAGCTTTCTTTTGGTGCTATTTGCTCACCTCACCTTATTTTTTGCGCTATAAACAAAAAAACACAGACAATTTTGAAAAAAAAACGATTTTTTACTTTCTGCTATAAAATATATCCAATAAAAAAAATGTAAAAAATAAAATTTCTTCATCAATTTAGGCATATAAATAGTCAGCTACATATTTTTGGGGAAAAAAAATCCCAATAGGTGTATATTAATTGGTTTGCGCAAATGTTATAATAGTGTCTACAAACTATGGGATGTATAGAATTTATATTTGTGTTATTGTTTTTACTAGTCATGGAGACAATCAGTGATTTTTAGGGGAGCTATGACATTGGAGCAGACAAATTTGACACTAAGTGACACTTTTTGGGGACCAGTGACACCTATACAGTAATCAGTGCTAAAAAAATGCACTTTCACTGTACTAATGACACTGACAGGGAAGAAGTTAACATCAGAGGTGATCAAAGGGTTAAATGTGCTACTAGGGAGTGCTTTCTAACTGTGTGGGGGATGCTTTTACTAGAAGAACAGAGAGATCCATGTTTCTGCTTAGCAGGAACACAAGATCTCCATCTTCCCCTCTGAGAGAACGGCAGTCTGCCTTGTTTACATAGGCAGATTACCGTTCTGTCTCTCCTCAGAATGATTGTGAGGCGCCAAACCCGCTGATTGCCTCCTGCTGTGTCCAATCACAGGTCACCGGTGGCACGTGCGCTCAAGAACCAGTGCACGGAATTACGTACATGTATATGATTTTGCGCAGGAGGGCCGCCCGGCCACAGTATATCTCCATGAGGCAGTCCAGAAGTGGTTAAACTAGCAAGAGAAGGCACATAAGCATACATTTGAGCTAGCTGTGCACCCCGTAACTGTATTCAAAAAAAGAAAAGAAAGAATTCCCCGTGGGGTTTTCTGGCAGCAAGAAAGGACAATCACTTTGTAAAAGTCAAATAACTATTTTTATTATCAAAATCACTTGTCAAATGACATTGGAGTACAAAAAAAATAATTAAAATATGAGCTCTGGTGTACAATAGTGCTGAAAAAAATGAAGTGCAGGAAAATAAATACATATAAATAATACTTTCAAACCATTGAAATGGTAGTTTGAATTAAGGTCCCTACAGTACAAATTACATAACCTGAGATATTATACACCTATGCATTTTGACCATGGGATTTAATAGTCTTCCTCAGGGGGTTTCAGATATCTTTGCAATAATATCAAGAACAGGCAGGTTATACATTCCATAAAAATTCATATTCAATTACTAACAGCTAAATAAATATTTTATATTTACCCAATCCACAGTATTAATTCGGCCTGAACCAGAGAACATTCTTAAAAACGTCCCAGATTTCTTCACCACAGGCAAATCCTGGGTCACACTGCAAGATGGTCCACCCAGGGGGGAAAAAAGGGGGAAGGAAAAAGGACCAACCCCCAAGAAACCCCCCAGAAAGAGGGGATTCACAGGCTTGCAAGGGGTGACTGTCTTTGTGGGCCACCACCGCAAAGGGACGGCCTGGAGGCCACAGCACCTGAAAACCACAATCATGAATAATTAACTAAAATATATATTATGAGGGTAATGTAAAATTCTATATATAGTGTCTACTATAAAAATAAGAATGGGTACCAAGGGAAAGAACAGTTACCAAAAAAAAAAATTGAATAGTAATGGAATTAAATAATTAACTAATGTACCCAAATAATGTGTTGAATCTCATGTTATATGAAAAATAATAAAAAATTTAAATGTGTTGTACTATGATATATTTGTTAGTGTTGCAGTGGTTGAAATGATGAAAAAGATATATATTAACCCTTGTAGTGGTTGGTGATAAGACTTGATAAAAAACAAATAAAAGATTTAGGAGATATAAGTGACTGTGTAGCAAAAATAAGTGAACCAACCCAAACAACAACAAAATAACCCACAAGTGCTGAAAACTGAAAAACAAAAAAAAATAAAAAAATAAACTATATATGTAAGTATAACATTTAAACGGTGCTGCCAGGCACATCAAGGGTTACCTGATGTTATCGCCTACTATGCATGTGGTAAAAGTTCCCAAAAGGAGGATTACTATTTATATTACACTTCTGTAAGTAACGGCCCAAGTATCCTTACACCTAAATTTAACAAAGTATCACGTTAGAGTACTGGACATTGCTATTAATTCCCAGTCTCCCAAGTTCCTACAATTTCTCTTACCAGTCTGATCTGATGTGTGCGCCTGTCAGGGATCATCTCATGCTTACCTGCATTTGAGTCTGGTTTATATGACTTACCTAAATTGGTTAATGGAACTCAGGTGGTGTGCATATTTGCCCATGGATCATCCCCCCGCAGTAGATAGGCCCATTAGCACCGCCAGTGGCGGTCCCTTGAGCCACTGATTGCGGCCCCCTGGGCCGCTAATCAATGCCCCTCAGTCACCCCACTGGCGTTAAGGAGAACACCCGAATGTGTTTCCGAACACTTCTGTCGTCTCCGATGCATGTGCATCTCAAACACATCCCGTCCGGCGGCGATCACGGAACGCCGCCGACATGGAAATGCCCCATCTTGTGGTTGTTGTGATTCAAATGGTATTTCTATATACCTGACAAAGACTAGCTAGGTATAATTACGGCAATTACCACACTTACAAAACCTGCTTAGCACTGCAGTACCAAGGAGACAGCATTGCTCTGAACACAAGAAGAGATGAGCCAAAGTTGGTGTTCAGAGGTTGTCTGGTTTAATTCTGGGCGGGTCTACAATTCATATGCGCCATTATTAGCCAACCAATGCAAAGAGCATGGGTGTGGTTAATACAGAGGTGTACATTACATATCATTACATATCATTAGTTATGTCATCTGCTTTCATGAGTCACAGTCATGAGTCTTGTGGCCCAGACATATTGAGACACAAGTTCTTTATTTAGACAGTACAGAATAAAACTGCTTATGCAAGCTATATTTTCTTATATGTATGCTTTATAGGAAAACCGCCTGTTAAGGTTTTCAGATGGTGAGTCTGACTTAGTGGAAGGGGACCTCTCTTACGGCTCTGGTTCTGGTCTCACTGGAATGGGGACAGGGAGACCGGAGCGCAGTGGGGTAGGAGAGTCCAGCCAGGTGCAGCAGCAGGTACTGAGTAGATGAGGATCCTCTGGAGCAGGAACTCACTGTAGCAGGGGAGCAGCTAGGAGGAGACTGCAGACCGTGGAATCAGGATGGATGGCTCTTCAGGATGCGAAGGCAGCAGATGCAGAAGCAAGCAGGAGTAGGCAGAGGTATCAGGTACAAGCAGAGGTTCGGCAACAGGTAAACAGTCCAAGAAGAGTCAAACAAGCCGGGGTCGGAGCAGGAGAGGTCAACAAGGTCAGATGGAGCCGGGTCAGGTATCAGATAGGTAGCAGGCAGATACGCGGGTTACTTCAGGCACAAGCTGCAGACGAACAGCACAGAACATCTGCAGCTGTTCCTTTAAAAAGGGCCACTGGCACCAATAGCGCTAACGCGCACACGTGCGTGCGTGTGCCGCGCGCACATCCGAACGACGTGCACCCGCTCGCATTCGGAGACGCGCGTGCCCACGACGACCCGCGGCACGAATGCGCGAACGGAGACCCGATCGTGCAGAACGGACGGATTCCTGACACCGCCACAATCTGTAAATACAGAGTTTAAACTAACTAACAGGTTAACCCAAGTTAATCTTATATGAACTTATAAAGATAGAGTCACTCCAGTTCAGCCATATCACAACAGTGGTGGATCTTAAAAATGACAGGGCTGTCAAAAGGAGACACACACTGATTTTTATGTGTCTCCCCCCCGTGCCAGGAAGCCCGTAAAGACCCAACAAATGATTATAATATGGGGTGGACTCCTCAAGGGAGACCCAGTCACCTGCGTGGAAAAGAAGGGAGGGAAGAAAAAACATACAATAATAAATTCAATTTCGTATTAAATTGTACTATTCAGAATATTGTAATTGATGATACAAATATTAATCAATCCTAATACAACATCATTGTTGAAGAGCTAGTGAAATGGAAAACCAAAAACTTAAAAGTTGTAAAAACTAATTATGAATCTAAATTCTGTGATATACTTAAATCAAAAAAATATATTTGATTATTTTATTTTATAGTGTTTTCCGGATCCAGCAAGGACGGAAGGGATTTTGTTTATTATTTCTGGTGGTTTATATATTTATAACGTATAGAAGTCTTAAGATCATACATAAATATAACATGGTATGCCACAGATTTTAAGTATTTTCTGAAAGGTTATGACAGATTCCATCAAGATCTCATTAACCACCCCAAGAACAAAACATTATTATGAAAATGCACAATAATGATGGAGATGGGGGGGGGGGGCGAGTTGAGGTGGGGGGAATTTTTAATTTAGTTATAATAATTCGATTTTTATTTTGTTATTTTTTCCTTTCGAGTTGCTGCAGCATATAATTCCTTCCTTTTTGTAAACAAACCCCAATATTAAATTAGATTGAATAAAATCCAAATAATAAAACCATCCTAGCTGGTTTTACCCGAACCTTTTAGAAAGGGTGCGAATGAAACAGACTCATTTACTCTAACTTGATAATTAATAGCAATGATGTCCACTACTCTAACTTCATAATTAATAGCAATGATGTCCACTACTCTAACTTGATACTTTGTTAAATTTAGGTGTAAGGATACTTGGGCCGTTACAGAAGTGTAATATAAATAGTAATCCTCCTTTTGGGAACCTTTACCACATGCATAGTAGGCGATAATGAAGCGGTTAATGACAATGTCATGAAATTTTCTCAACCTAGTTCCAATAAAAGCTTTGCACTCCTTCTTCAAATCAAATACACAATCTCTTCAATGCAGCACAAAAAATATCACATTCAAATAAAGCTGTACACCACCTTCAGTCACCACTACTCCATATAACCATACACAACAGTTGGTCATATAGCATGCATGTTAGAGTCTGTATCCACCCTGGTGTTATGATTGTCAGATTTTTGAATCTCAAAGTGGTACATTGTTTTGCATAGAAATTTGGTGGTTTATATTGTAGGCATGTAATTCTTCGTAAAAACACACTTAAATCTGTTTAAACAATAGTCTAGTAGACATCTTGGGTGTGATTACATTTGAAACACAAAATCATAAATTATAATATAATAAATAACTCTAAATAATTATAAAAAAATATATATAATAATAATAAAATTAATTTTCCCAAGATTCACTATTGCATTCTGCAAGTGTTCTAATTTACTATTTCTGTTTTCCAGCTGGTCTTAAACCCCTTTTGACGTAAAGAGACACTTTTTGGTTGCCATGCACAATCTCAAGTTTCCAGGCAGAAAGAACAGTATATATAATATAAAACTGCATGCAGGGCACTGAACATAGCACTAAGGACAAAAGGGTTGTGAAATGATTTGATACAGTAATATAATCTGTAAGATTACAGTGTAGTGTATGTGTTATGTTTTGTGTACTTTTTGAATTTTGCCGCTGGGCTCTGCCCCAATACTTTGCGACACTCACAGGGAATGGAGCCCGGCGCACAGAGCATCGGGCATAGGACACAACCTGCAGACACAGCGGGAGGACATCACAGGATCCTGGTGACAAGGTAAGTAACCTGCACCAGGATTCTGCAATGCAATCCCGAGTGTGGCTCGGGGTTACCACTAAGCCCTTGTACACATGGTCAGACATTCCGACGGAAAATATCTGCTCAGACTGTGTTGTCGGATAATCCGACCGTGTGTGGGCTCCATCGGACTGTTTCCGTCTGAATATCCGACCAACAAAGCCACATTCGGGATTACCGCCAGGGAGGTTAACCCACTTTTTGAGCTTCAGGTATCGTCACCTTTTCTTGTTATTACTCTGAACAGTATTCTATCTTGTGGTGTTTTTCAAGAGACAGCACCAGACTATTTCACTTATCGACAGTGTCCTCTTCTGTCTAAATTTGCAAAGGTGTATGTGAAGCAATAAAAAAGCAAACTAAAATAAAAAAAACTGCCAATTATAAATGTTCAATATGATTTATGCTATTCAAACTTTATTAGGAGCTAGCAAGCTTCCTCTTTTTTATGTTCTCTTGGTTTAGCATTTAACGCTTTTATGGCTGGTATACTAAAAACGAGAGTGAACGACATTAAAACTTTTTTTTTTCAGTTCTATTTGAAGGGATTTCATTTCAGTTTCCAATCTGGCTATGGGACAGAAAGTGAAGGATAATCTCCCCAATGGGTACAGACATATCTTATTTCTTTTGCATAAAGATGGTCAGCCCCCAGACCTGAGTCTGTAGTATCCTTCAGTTGTTTCTCATTTGCCGCATATTGGCACTCTAGCCACTGAAGTATGCTATAAGAAAGTAAGTATTTTGCATTTTGTAGAGTAGAGTAGGGACTGGCCAGTGAGGGATTACTCTGAGGAGGTTGGCCAGCTTTAAAATGTATTGAAGCATATATGAACCAAAAATACCTGTTTTTATGTATAGCAGTGTGCAGAGGGTTGATTGCGATATTTAATTGTTAACATGTGGTCACGCAACTTTAGCACTTGATGAAGTATATATATATATATATATATATATATATATATATATATATATACTATTTTGTGATTATCAACATTAAGACACTTTAGGGGTGATTTACTTAAAGCAGAGCTCCACCCAAAAGAGGATACTCCTCTTGTCCGCACCCTCCACTGCCACATTTGGCACTTTTTTTTGAGGGGGGGGGTACCTTTTTTTTGCTCCCACTTCCAAGTAAGATCATCGATCGGTGATATTACGACATTTCCAGCTCCTCCATTCAGAAACCTCAGCACAGCATGCACATGCTCAGTAGGAGGCTGAAGGCTTCACTGACGGTTTACCTTACTTACAATGCTGGCACCGACACCGGCACCCAAAGCCAACTGGCGAATGGGCTTAGGGTGCCGACATCGCAGGATGCCTGAACAGGTAAGTGTCTGTATGATAAAAGTCAGCAGCTACTGTATTTGTAGCTTCTGACTTTTATTTTTTATTTTTTTATAGACTGGAGCACATGGACACGTGATTTAAGGCACATGGACACGTAATTTTGCATAGGAAGAAGCAGTAGTAAATAAATTCCACTTCCTCAGGAAAAAGATAGAGAGCAATCAAAACTCATACTGAAGTGTAGTTTTTTTCCCCAGAGCTGTATTCTCCATTACTCTGTCATGTACAAAACTCCCCTTGCAAAGTAAACAGCCTATCTGCTTTTAGCACACCAACCCCATTATGTCAAATCCTATTTATGGCTGTATGCCTGTTCTTTAAATCATAACTTAGATATTTTTTCCTGGTTAATTACATAAAAAAAATGTCACTCTGCTAGTACAACACTGAACTGTCTTTACACAACGCAATACATACCAGCCAATTATCCAATTTCTCATTTGAAAGGTCAAAGTTCCATGTTTCTTTACTAGAAATATCAGTTGGAATTTTTCCTGTAGATTGCTCATATATTTTCTTTTTTATTGTTTTATTTTATTATGTATGCCATAAAAGTGTGTTTGGGGATATACAACTATTAATGTATACTATTTTTTGTGTGTATGAGAAGTTGACCATATGGGATTTGAAAAACACACACACATAATTTCATGTTATATATAAAATTTTCACTGTGCATAAGAACAGTTGAAGAAACAAAATAAATGTATACTTATACTGTATCTTTCAAAGTAGAAATTCTAGAAAATGTGTGCCAGCAAGAGCGTTTGTGTAAGCCAAAGTGAATCAATTACATGAGTTATATCCTGTTAACTCTTCATGTGACCCTACACAGGTACACATCTGTGTACTGTAAGTGCAGACCAGTAGTTATAGCCCAGTTACAGGCATACCCCACTTTTAAGTACACAATGGGGTTTATTTACTAAAGCTGAAAAGTGCAAAATCAGGCTCAATACTCCATAGAAACCAGTGAGCTTCCAGTTTTTATTACCAAAGCTTGATTGAACAAGCTGGGGTTAGAAGCTCATTGGTTTCTATACAGAAGTGAGCCTGATTTTGCACTTTGCAGCTTTAGTAAATAAACCCCATTGTGTACTTAAAAGTGGGGTATGCCTGTATATGCTAAAGAAGTACATTTTTAGTAAGGACCTGACATAAATTTATACATCTAATTAAGATCAGAATAATTAATAGTAATTTTTGTAGTGTAACTTTTCTTTCGTTAATTTTGGCAAAGTTATTATTTAGATAAAAGAATAGCAACAAAACAGGGACTGTTTTAGCTAAACACAGATGTATTAGCAGTGGCCAGCAGCAGTGGTCCAACGCTGCAGTTTAGTGTAGGGAGGCACTTTTCTTTAAGGGCTGATGATGATGATTCATAGCAAAAAAGGTCAGAAATACATCCTTTTCAGTTTTGTTTCACATATATTTCAGTTTCAGGCACAGTTTTCACAGAAGCTTGCCTTGGGGTTTAACCACTTGCCTCCTGCCATTTAGCAAAATGACGTCGGCAAAGTGGTTGCAAAATCCTGACTGGATGTCATATGATGTCTTTCAGGATATCAAGGCGATGGGGGGGCGCGCATCATGGCGATCGTTGTTGCGGTGTGTCAGGCTGACACACCGCAACTCCGATCTAGATAAAGAGTCTCTGACAGAAACTCTTTACCATGTGATCCATTGTGGGCACTGATTGGCATTCATTGTAGGCATTGATTGCATTCCTGGTGGTCTAGGGTAGCATACCTGGTGGTGACATCCCTGGTGGTCCTAGTGGTTTCCCCAGTGGTGCTACTGGCAATCCCTGGTGGTCCAGTGTGGGTATCCTCGGGGAGGGGCTGTGCTGATAATCAACAGACGTGAGTGAGGAAAAGCCAATCACGGCTCTTCCTGTTTACACTGTGATCAGCTGTGATTGGACATGGCTAATCACATGGTAAAGAGTCTCTGTCAGAGACTCTTTACCGAGATTGGTGTAGTGGTGTGTCAGACTAATACACCGCACCACTGATCACCACGATGCGTGCCCCCACAGGCAAGCGATGGCTGTTATCCTGCTGGACGTCATATGACGCCCATTCAGGATATTGAAACCACTTTTCCGTCATAATTTTGCTATATGGCAGGCGGCAAGTGGTTAAATATCTTGCCTGGGGCGTGTTTATAGTATGCCTGTAAAGTGTCACAGTTTTCCCTTGTTTAGAACAATACCACAGCAAAATTACATTTCTAAAGGAAAAAAGATCATTTAAAACTGCTTGCAGTTCTAATGCATTGTCGGGTCCCGGCAATATAGATGAAAATCATTGAGAAAAATGGCATAGGTCCCCCCCAGCCCTTTACCAGGCCCTTTGGGTCTGGTATGGATATTAAGGGGAACCCCGCACCCACATTTTTTTTAAAATGGCGTGGGGGGCCCTCAGGCACTATAGTACAGAAGTTGATATACTACACAGCCTGCCCTATATACTCTGCAGAAAATTTTGCCTTAGGTGTTGGTGGTACCAGAACACTTTAAGCCCTCACAGTTACTCTTGGTGAGCACAGAAATGGGCCCTGCTGGAAAATATTAGATAAAAAATTGTAATTACATGCCCCTGTTAAACAGGGGCAGAAAAATTGGGTCTTTGATGGTGGTGGTGCCACAAGACTGTAAGCCCACACAGTTACTCTTGGTGGGTGCAGGAACAGGCTATGCTGTAAAAAATTAGATCAAGAATTGTAATTACATGCCCCTGTTAAACAGGAGCAAAAAAATTGGGCCTTAGGCAGTGGTAGTGGTGCCCTAAACCAAAAATATTGTTGGAAGCTAGCATCATCAAGATTGAGGAGGAATAGGATAGTCACTCAGCATAGGCAGTCTTCAAGGGATCCCACATTCATAGAAAAATCAATCAGTTACATCAGCATCAGGTGCTTGATAGCTGCTGATTAAAGACTGATTCATTTTTCAATGTGAGCCTATCAACGGAGTCTGTGGACAGGCTCAGTCTATGATCCTTTACAAACCCTCCAGCAGCACTGAATGTGCGTTCAGAATGAACACTGGATGCAGGACAGGCCAGTAGCTCAATTGCATATTGAGCAAGTTCTGGCCAGTGGTCCATCCTCAAGACCCAGTAACCCAGTGGATGCTCTGTTGTAAAGGTCTCCATGTCTGCTCTTGCCCCTAGATATTCCTGCACCATGTAATGCAGACGCTGGTGATGGTTGCTCAAACCAATCAGACCTTGGCGCTGAGGACTGAAATTGTCTAAAGGCATCGGTCAGATGGCCACCGATCTTGCTCTGACTGAACGAAGCCTCAGAAACACATTGTCCAGCACCAGGAAATTGTAACCTCCCAGGGTCTGGAAATGCATTGCACAAACTTTTCTTCAAGGCATCCTGAAGATGTTTCATCCTCTGCTCCCTCTACGAAGGCAGGATGAGTTCTACAACCTTACCCTTGTAACATGGATCAAGAAGGGTTGCCAGCCAGTAATGATCCCTCTCCTTGATACCACAAATCCTAGTGTCCTTTCGCAGGCTTTGCAGAATCAGGGAGGCCATGCAGCGTAAGCTTGCAGAGTCCTCTGGGTCACTAAGGATCACATGATCCATAACAACCTCCTGCCAGCCACATACAACTCCTTGGGTTTCTGGGTACTGAAAACCATCCCTTGAAGACTGCTGCTGAGTGTTATCTTCCACGTCCATGCTGACACAATCCTCCTCCTCTTCTTCCTGTGTCTTTGGTGGGCACACAGGAATACTATCTGGATAAAGGAGGCCTTGAGAGGAAGTCCTCCTCTTCCTCCCGCTGTTCTGCCTCAAGTGCCCTGTCCATTATTCCACAAAGCGTGTGCTCCAACAGGAAGACAAGATGTATTACCGATGCATGCACTGTTGCTGCTCACCATCCTTGTGGCCTCCTCAAATGGTGACAGGACAGTGCATGCATTCTTGATCAATAGCCACTGGCATGGTGAAAAGAAGCCAAGCTCCCCTGACCCTGTCCTGGTGCCATAATTATTGATGGCATTCTACTGCATGTGCAGCCGCTGTAGCATTGCCAATGTTGAGTTCCACCTGGTGGGCATGTCACAAATGAGGCGGTTGGTGGGCAGCTTGCATTCCCTTAATGTCAGCCAGCTGTGCACTGGCATAGTATGACCGGCGGAAATGGCTACAGACTTTTCTGGCCTGCCTCAGGAGATCCTGTAAACCTGGGTACCTGCTCAAGAACTGCTGCACCACCAAATTCAGGATGTGTGCCAAACATGGAACATGAGTCAAGTGTTCCTGTCGGAGGGCGGAGAGAAGGTTCGTGCCATTGTCGCATACAACCATTCCTGGCTAAAGCTGGAGTGGCGTCAACCACCTCTGAGCCTGCCCCTGCAGAGTTGATAGAATCTTTGCCCCAGTGTGGCTCCTATCCCCTAAGCAGACCAACTCAAGCATCACATGGCATCTTTTTGCCTGAGTGCTTGTGTAGCCCCTTGAATGCTTACGGAGCACCGCTGGTTCAGAGGACAGATCTGCAGAAGACGTCATAGAGGAAGAAGAGGAGGGTATGGAAGCCACTAACATTTTGGAGGCATGGTGGTGGAACAAGCTCCAACAATACTGAAACCTGTCCTGCATCCTTCCCATCTGCCAGCAGAGTTACCCAGTGAGCCGTGAAGGAAAGGTAACGTCCCTGCCCATGCCTGCTAGACCATGAGTCAGCAGTAATATGTACTTTGCTGCTGACTGCCCTGTCCAAACATTGCCTTCCACATGCTGCTAGAGAGCCGGAATGGCCTTCCATGAAAAGAAATGGCTTTTGGAACCTGCCACTCAGCACATTCCACAAATTCACAAAAGGGGGCAGAGACTACCAGCTGAAAAGGCAGCAGTTGCAGTGCTAGCAATTTGGCCAAGCTAGCATTCAGATGCTGAGTATGTCGATGGCTGGGACCAAATTTATTTTTATGGTTTAGCAATTGGGGTAGGGATATATGCCTGCTAAAATCAGATGGTGGTGTTCTGATAGCAGATTGGCTGCAAGTACTTGGGACACCTATTGCTGTACCTTCATTCCTCTCAGTGCAGGTTTTTCAGAGAACTGGAGGTATAGTGGGGTTGGAGATCCCAGATGAGGAGCAAGGAGAAGTCTGCCATTTTCTTTGATGTATGTCTTTCAAGTGCTGTTGCAAGCGGACTGCATGGGAGGTCGTCATATGTCTGATGAAGTATGTGGTGCCCAAGCGGCTGCTGTTCTGGCCACGCTTGATCTGCTTCAGACATAAGTTGCAAACAACAATGGTGCGATCTGCTGCACATGTGTCAAAAAAGGCCCACACCAAGGAACTTTTCAAAATCAGCGGGGAGTCAGCAGCGCCCTGCACCTGCGGAGCTCTGCGGTGTGATGCAGTGGGGTGGTTGCCCTTAAGCTGCCCCCTAGAAGACTTCCTGCCTCGTTGGAGTTGTCCTCCTCCTCCTCTCTTCTATCAGGCAGCCAAGTAGATTCTAAATTGTGAAAAAAAAAATCTGTGCCAAAAATAAATGATTTCCTCCTATAACAGGGTAAATGTGTAAAATCACCAATATATGTGACTGCACAGCTGCTGAACACTTACAGTGATACACCACACCAAATTCAAATATTTTTTCTAAATAGTGTAGTCTCATTAAATAATGTGCATACAAAATTGATATTAAAAATTTCATGATTAAAAAAATATTTTAAATAAAAAACTAAAAAAATGTGAAAAAAAATGGTTCATCTGTGTCAATGCTTCCAAAACAATCACTGCTGTGTGTGTTCGTCCTCAAAAGGATCAATATCCAGTGCACACCTCCACCAGCTAAAGTGCCTGCTCGCCTCAAAGATGAATGTAAAAGCATAAACAAATCACTCCTCGTGTCCATCACAATGGATCAACTTTCACTCTCCAATGTAATCCTACAGTCTCCAGACTGATCCTCTGTGTGGGTAATTAGCATTTGTATTGCCGTCAGACAAACCTTCCTTCACTTTCTTATAAGTGCTCAATCACGCTATTAGGATATAGACATGAAACAACAAAAACAAGTGCCATAGTGTACTCTGCATGTCTATTAACCACTTCCCGACCGGCGTACGCCGATGTACGTCAGCAGAATGGCACGGACAGGCAAATGGGCATACAGGTACGTCCCTTTAAATTTGCCTCCGCACCATTGCGTGCACAGCGGCAGCGGCGTGCTCTCGCACCGGTTGGAGCCTTCAGGAGTCCGATCACGGGTCCCGCGGACTCGATCGCTGCGGGGATACCTGCGATTGTCTCACAGGAAGGAAGAACGGGGAGATGCTAAAGTAAACAAGCATCTCCATGTTCTGCCTAGCAATAGTGACACCGATCTCTGCTCCCTGTGATTGGAGCAGAGATCAGTGATGTGTAAAACAGCCACACCCCCCCTACAGTTAGAAACACGCCCCTAGGACACACTTAACCCCTACACTGACATCTAGTGGTTAACCCCTTTACTGCCAGTGTCATTTACACATGAATCAGTGCATTTGTATAGCACTGATTGCTGTATAAATGACAATGGTCCCAAAAATGTGTAAAAAATGTCCAATGTGTCCACCATAATGTCGCAGTCACAATAAAAATCGCTGATCGCTGCCATTACTAGTAAAAAAATATATTTTAATAAAAATGACATAAAACTATACCCTATTTTTTAAACACTATAACTTTTGCACAAACCAATCAATAATTGCTTATTGTGATTTTTTTACCAAAAATATGTAGAAAAAACGTATCGCCTAAACTGAGGAAAAAAATGTTTTTTATACATTTTTGGGGATATTTATTATAGCAAAAGGTAAAAAAATAATGTGTTTTTTTTTTAAATTGTTGCTCTTTTTTTGTTTATAGCGCAAAAAATAAAAACCGTAGGGGTGATCAAATACCACCAAAAGAAAGCTCTATTTGTGGGAAAAAAAGGACGTCAATTTTATTTGGGAGCCACGTCGTAGTCACCGCCTAATTGTAAGGTAAATCGACGCAGTGCCAAATCGCAAAAAGTGGTCTGGTCTGGTCAGTAGATTGATAGCGCTGATTTTTTTGGAAGCACTGACACAGATGAACAATTTTTTTGTAATTTTTTGACAGTTTCATTTTTTTATTTAAAATATTTTTTTGATCATGAAATGTTTAGCCACTTAAGCCCCGGACCAATTGTCAGCCTAAGGACCAGAGGTCTTTTTACAATTTCGCACTGCACTGCTTTAACTGGTAATTGCGCGGTCATGCAACGTTGTACCCAAACTAAATTTGCATCCTTTTCTTCCCACAAGAGCTTTCTTTTGATGGTATTTGATTGCCTCTGCGATTTTAATTTTTTATGATAAAAAAGGAAAAAGACTGAAAATTTTGAAAAATAAAAGATATTTTCTACTTTTTGTTATAAGAAAAATCGAATAAACTAAATTTTAGTCATACATTTAGGCCAAAATGTATTCAGCCATATGTCTTTAGTAAAAAAAAATGTCAATAAGCGTATATTTATTGGTTTGCGCAAAAGTTATAGCGTCTACAAACTAGAGTACATTTTACTGGAATTTACACAGCTTTTAATTTATGACTGCCTATTTAATTTCTTGAGGTGCTAAAATGGCAGGGCAGTACAAACCCCCCCAAATGACCCCATTTTGGAAAGTAGACACCCCAAGAAAATTGCTGAGTGGCATGTTGAGCCCATTGAATATTTTTTTTTGTCCCAAAAAAATTAATAAATAAAGTTTACAAAAAGTTGTCACTAAATGATATATTGCTCACACATGCCATTGTTATATGTGGAATTGCACCCCAAAATATATTCTGCTGCTTCTCCTGAGTACGGGGATACCACATATTTAGGACTTTTTGGAGTCTAGCCACGTAGGACACCCCGAAAACCAATCACTGCCTTCAGGATTTCTAAGGGTGCAAATTTTGGATTTCACTCCTCACTACCTATTACAGTTTCGAAGGCCATAAAATGCCAAAATACCAAAGTTGTCACTAAATGATATATTGCTCACACTTGCTATGGGCATAAGTGAAATTACACCCCAAAATTAATTCTGCTGCTTCTCCTGAGTACGGGGATACCACATGTGGGGGACTTTTTGGGAGCCTAGCCACGTACGGGACCCCTAAAATCAAGCACCGCCTTCAGAATTTAAATATAAAACGCTACCAAAAAAAACTGTTAGCGATCCCAGGGATCAGGCCTGACTCTGCGAACGCTGCAGTTATGTGGTTAGTGTTTTGTAAGTGACAGTGATCGATCGATACTGCACTTGGGTGGGCTGGGCAGAGGGACAAAACGCAGGTGCTAGCAGGTATCTGGGCTGATCCCGCTAACAATGCGTTTTTTTGGAACCCTAAACTGCTAGGGACGCTAGTATAGATCTGATCAGATCAGATTTTGATCTGTTCAGATTCTATACCACTACGTGAGGTGTATGCTTTGCGCATGGGTGTTAGCAGTACTTGCACTAACCTAGCGCTGCCTGGGGCGAAGCAGACCCTGACCCTCAAACCTAATTGATATCACCCGCCGGGTGATCAGGGGGTTAAACCTAAATGGTGGATGCCCCGATGCTATAAAAAGCAAACTAACTAACCAGAGTCACCCGTAACACTTATACGGTGATCACTGGTGAAAGGGTTAACTAGGGGCAATCAGGGGGTTAAAATCTTTATTAGGTAGTATATGGGGGTCCCTGACGCTATATAAAAACCCGATGGGGAACCTAATAACTAACTGGCTAACCAGCGTCACCAGTAACACTTATACGGTGATCGCTGGTGAAAGGGTTAACTCTAGGGGCAATCAGGGGGTTAAAATATTTATTAGGTAGTATATGGGGGTACCTAATGCTATAAAAACCTGGCGGTGAACATAAAAAATAACTAGCTACCTAGCGGCACCAGTGACACTAATGCAGCGATCAGAAAAATGATTGCTTAGTGACACTGGCAAAAGGGGGTGAAAGGGTTACCTGGGGGCAATCAGGGGGTTAAAATCTTTATTAGGTAGTATATGGGGGTCCCTGACGCTATATAAAAACCCGATGGGGAACCTAAATAACTAACTGGCTAACCAGCGTCACCAGTAACACTTATTACGTGATCGCTGGTGAAAGGGTTAACTGTAGGGGCAATCAGGGGGTTAAAACCTTTATTGGGTAGTATATGGGGGTACCTAATGCTATAAAAACCTGACGGTGAACCTAAAAAAATAACTAGCTACCTAGCGGCACCAGTGATACTAATGCAGCGATCAGAAAAAAAACGATCGCTTAGTGACAGTGGCAAAAGGGGGTGAAAGGGTTAACTAGGGGCAATCAGGGGGTTTAAACCTTTATTAGAGGATTCACGATTAGATTAGATTAGATCCATGACGATTAGATCCATGACCAGCACTGTTGACTGTAGATACAGAGGCTGCTTGCCCCCTTTTAGTGGCCTGTGAGCATCTACCTCTCCTTGGTGGCCTTCCGAACATGATGTATATTTTGTTTTGAAACACCACACTAGACTGTGTTGTGTAGTGTGCACTATGGCTGCACTACAGCTGCACTGTATTGTGTAATGTGTACACCACCAGACAAGTAGTAGCAACTGCACTATGGCTGCACTGTATTGTGTACTGTGTACACCACCGGAAAAGTAGTAGCAACTGCACTATGGCTGCACTGTATTGTGTACTGTGTGCACCACCAGAGGTGTAGTAGTAACTGCTCTACGGCTGCACTATATTGCGTACTGTGTACATCACCAGAAATGTAGTAGAAACACTCCACAGCATACACTGACTGTAAATATACACCACCTGAAGTGTATTAGAAATAGTACACCATGGAATGCACTGTAGATATAGGCAACCATGGATGCAGCGCGTGTGTGTGTGTGTGTGTGTGTGTGTGTGTGTAGAGTATAGTCTTCCTTCACCTTAAATTAATAACGCAGGAAGCACCCATGGACTTTTCCACTGCATCTGCAGGTTCCACCAAGTGCCCTCTTCGGCAAGCCCTGTCTCCCCCCTCAAGAACCAAGGACGGCAGGCCATCTTAAGATTGCGGAGCTAGATAACCAACACCCTGCTCATAACTGGGCATTCTTTTTGCCAGGACAGTAGTCCCTTCTGTTGAAGGAGCAACGGGCTCCCAACCCACATTGCCATTTTGTTGCCCCCCCCCATCTTCTAAACTCCAAGTTCTTCCCCCGCCATAGGACAAAAGCAACATCAAAACCATGACGATGAGACTCTCCACTTTGCTATACAAAGTGCACTTACGATTCTGATGCTCCACTTAGGATCTGGGTTGTTGCACAGTCAGAGACCCTACTTCAGCAAGATCCCGACCTCCCTCAAGAGTAACCTCAGGGAGACCGGAAACCGGGGTCCCGTCTGACTTGGGGGAACATAAAGTGCCTTACCCCGGGGACCTGAAACAGGTAGCCACTGTGCCATGAGCACACCGGGCTCTTTCCCGGATTACTTCCTCTCCCTCACATTTACAGACAGGGGAGGCTCTAGGGAAAGCCCTAGAGTCAACTCCTCATTTATACCTTACATTTTATGATGTTTTTCTTCTTTGGTTTTATATACAGTTTTCTGTACTCACTATTTATAAGGCAAGTTATTATAAGCTGTGTTTGCTTAACGTTACAGCATCACATAGAAGCAGGGGTCTGGGGTGACCCCCCTGCGCCTTCACCTATCCCAAAGTAACAGTCCGCCTGTTTCTGTGAGATGGGTGATTGGCCCCCCTCCTGGGGCAGCCGATGCATATTGGTAGGAGTCTGCCAGGAGTGTTCCATGGCTTACCCAATTGGTCTTCCTAGAATACGCATAATATAATTTTGTTCTTCCCCTCCCCTCCTCTTTCTAACTCTATCTCTCTCAAGCCAAACATCAGGATGTGAAGTGTACCTGGGTCCAGTCACGGATTGAAACTCACTCTACACTCAACCCTATCCCCCACTGGAGAAGTCGGCAATGGGTAAGTGGTGGTAGGTTCAGCAGCATTCCACCCCTCTGTTCCCATGGCTACCCCTAACCCAACAGGGATAGATTTCAAGATAGCCACACATAATGCTCAGGGACTAAACTCCCCTAGGAAATGGAGAAAAGCACTTGAAAAATATCGTTCCCTCAAAATAGATATAGTTATGCTCCAAGAGACACACTTCCTGTGCTCGATATACCCTCAAATTCCTCCACGCATACTACCCAACATTTTACCTAGCGAATGCAGCAAACAAGACCAAGGGGGTTGCAATACTAATCTCGAAGCACAGTAAATTCTCCGAATATAGAGACCCGGAGGGTAGATTCCTAGGGTAGTTAAAGCAACAGTAGAGGGAAGACTATACTCTATTATATCCTACTGTACCAACAGTAAGGGACAAACCAAGTTTTTTCAATCACTCTTCAAAATCCTGAACCCCTCTTGGAGGGCATGGTTATCTTTGGTGGGAACTCAAACATTGCCTTCAACCAGGGGTTTGACAAGTGGAAACCCTCAGCGGCCCAGCTGATATGACCCACTAAGACCAGTTTCAACGTAGCAAGACTTATTAACTCTCCTTGTAGACATTTGGAGGTAACTGAACCCCATGAAAAAGGACTATACCCATTATACCGCCCCTCACCAGTCCTATGCCAGGATTGATTATATCCTAGTTCCCCCAGCTTCATTCCCTCGGTACAAAAAGCATCCAATATGGTGACTTAATGAATCACTCCGTCAACACCAAAGACATTTACGATTTCCTAAACAAGTACTTCCAATTAAATGATGTACTGTAGATAACATTTTCCCCAAAGTTCTTTGGGCAGCCCATAAAGTCACCATTAGAGGCAAATTAATCTGGCTAGTGACCCAAATCAATAAACAGAGACATATGGACATCCTCAAACTGGAAAAAATTTTGCAACCCTAAAAACGAAACATAAGAAATGCCCCTCTAAGACCTTATTAGAACAATTGGACATATCCAGATTAGAGCTCAACTTGGCACTAGCTGCCAAAGCGGAGAAACATATCTGCTGGAATGGAGCCAAATTTTACTCACTCTAAGATAAAATTGGCTTCATGTTAGCCGCTATGCTTTCCCCTCAGCATAGCACCTACACCCTCCCCAAAATCAGGGTGGCGTATCAACCCCCTACAGCTAATCCCACCAAAATACTTGAAGCTTTCCATAATTTCTACACTAAACTCTACTGCACGACCCCCACGGATAAGGACCCACTTATTTTCAACTTCCTGTGATACCTCCCCTTACTGACTCTTTTGGTAAAAACCTGATGGAAGCAGCCATCTCAGTTGAGGAGATAACGGACGTCATAAAAAACCTCAAGAAGAGATCAGCCCCCGGACCTGATGGCCTTTCAGTATGGTACTACGAGGCTTTTGCTGACACCCTGGCCTCATACATGGCAAGATTTTTCAATGCAAAAACCCTGGTATCCCCCTTAGACCCTCAACTCAACACTGCCTACATAACAATCATTCCCAAACCAAACAAAAATCAGGAGGCAGTGGAGAACTACAGACCCATCTGCCTCATAAATAATGACCTAAAGATATTAACAAAGATCCTAGCCAATCGTCTAGCCTCCTTCATTAACCGGTACGTTCATAAGGACAAAGTGGGGTTTATTCCAGGTAGACAGGGGCCTGACCAAACCAGAAGGGCCTTAGACATTGTATCCCTTTTGCAGTCTAGTGGGGACAAAGGCCCCAAACAAGAAGGAATGCTCTTATCCCTCGACCTACATAAGGCTTTTGACTTTGTTGAATGGCCTTACATATTTACCCTCATAGAGCGCTGGGGATTTGGCCAGCGCTTTATGGGGATTCTCTACTCCCTCTACTCCACCCCGAAAGCTATGATTCGCCTCCAAGGACATTAATCAAAACCCCTTAACATTGCCAAGGGCACTAGACAGGGATGTCCCCTATCCCCATTAATATTCACCATTGCACTTGAAACGTTGGCGATAGCCATACGTTCCATCCCCAATATCCAGGGAGCAACCTGTGGCTCACAAACCCATAAAAGCGACCTGTTCGCCGATGACATTTTATAGCGATTTATAGCTATTTATAGGTTCCCCAATTACGTCTCTTCCCAATCTCTCCAAACTAATGACCGAATTTACAGCGACCTGGGGGGGGGGGGGGTGGATCAGGCCACAGATTACCCCAAACAACCCTATTCCAATTTAGGACACGGGGGCTGGGGGGGGGGGGGTTGGGACTGCCACGCCTGTTATGGTATTTCCAAGCAGCAAGAATAGCACAAATTTCCACTGTGTACTCCAGACTTGAAAAGCCAGATTGGATACAAATAGAGAGGCAGGCAGTACCCACCTACACCCTCGACTACCTTTTCTGGGTCCCATCCAGGGAGCGACCCCCGATACTGTCACCTATCCTTTCTCAATCTCTGACTCTATGGGACAAATTGAGATCTGAGACCTCCTTGATCTCTGAATGCCGGCCCCTAGACCATATCTTCAACAATCCAGACTTCATCCCTGGCCAAGACATTAAATCCTTTAAATGGTGGTTGAACAAGGGGTTGCATCGAAACCCAAATTCCAGATTCAGATATACAGCATGAGTGACACACAAGGAATATGACACCATATCAGAACAAATGGTCTTACCTCTCTGTATTTGCATATCTTAGGTGTAACCACAATGTTCCCTTTACTGCCACATTCGACATTATCTATGTTTTGAACAAATAAAAATCTTTGAAAGTAAAAAAAAATATCAGTTTAGTAGTTTTTGAAAATAAAATGTTTTTTTTCAATAATTAAGAACAATTTTTGTGTATTTGGTCAACTCGGGACACCGGCAGGTGGGTGCTTGGGGTTGCTATATTATCCCCAAAAATATTTCTAGCACCCCCATCTTTGTGGACACAGGACTCGGGCTTGTGCCCTGCTCGCTGTATACACTGCACCCATATAATGGTCCTTCTACCCAAAAAATATTCAGAATTACTGTACCACAACTAACAGCCTCACAGACACAAAAAACCTCGGGACAAAGGGATAATTTTTCCATTGCATATGCTTTCATGCACACAAAATGGACCAACTGACTGACTGAGCCAACGATTTAGTGCTACACAGTGCATTTTGGGACCCATAGACTTCCGAGGGAGCGCATGAAAAAGGTACATGCATTCTTGATGCATTTGTGGTGCAGTTTTATGCATAATGTTCAGCCTCCTCCTTCTAGGAGGAGAAAAAAAAACACATAAACCTGCTACAAAAATGCACTGAAAGAATCATGATTATGCAGCAGCCCTAGTGTGAGCCTAAGCTTTATGTTTATGCAGTCTGATTGCATTGTAGTAATAAAAAATAAGGATTTAACTGGGCTTAAAGTGTTAATTCAGCTTTATATAAAAAATGTAAAGGGGAACTAACACTGGACATCCTCCCCACGCCTCCCATTCCCTGCTGTAATTCCTATGGAGTTCCTAAGATATCAGTGGCCACTCAGGCAGACCAGGGATTTGAAATCCCTGCTTTTTGCCCTCTTCACACTCAGGACCTTCAGGAGGGACCAGATGGATTCCAAATGGTCAGTGCTGTCACAATAGATTGGGAGGGTGTCTGGTGTTAGCTCACCTTTATATTTTTTATGTAAAGGTGAAAGTGGTTCTAAATGCAGAAGGTTTTTTACCCTAATGCATTCTATGCATTAAGATTAAAAAAAAACGTATTACGGGAGCCCCCCCCCCCAGCTCCCGTAATACTTACCTGAGCCCCAACTTGATCCAGTGATATGCACGAGAGCTAATGAGACAATGAAAAGTTCTGGACAGCCTTTATTGTAAAAAATCCAATCCAAAATAACAAGCCACAGCAGAAAATGGGACAAACAAACTAACGTGTTTCACACTTGACAGTGCTTAATCGTAGCTTATGGGGACTCTCCCTCATCAATGGCTGAGACAGCAGCAGGTGTCATTTGCTCCCACTGCATTCAAAGACAGTGAGCCAATGAGGAGAAAGAGGGGACGGTCTGAGCTGCAGCTCCGTGTCTGAATGGACACACAGAGGAGTGGCTCCAGAGTGACCCTGCTTGCTGCTTGCTCTGGGGGCACTCGACAGGAGGGAGGGGCCAAGAGTGCTGGCGGGGGACCCAAGAAGAGGAGAATCAGGTCTGCTCTGTGCAAAACCACTGCACAAAGCAGGTAAGTACAACAGGTTTGTTATTAAAGGCTATGTTTATTTTTATTTTTTTATTTTTTATATCACTTGAACTAACCCTTTAACTTTCTTTCCCATGTTGTATTTACCTTACACATTGCATTTTTCCTTCTGAGTCTGTGTAATTAGTTTAATTCCCTTCTTTTTTAAATGGTTTTGTGATATTTACAATAGGATATTGTTTGCACAATTTCAATGAAAACTAAAAGATCCAAAAAAAGCCTTTTGTTATTCTGCCCTATTATTCTATGCATATTTGGATAACAGCAACAGTATGTAAAGATGTCTGAACTTTACAGCTGAAAGATAAACCCAAAGCACACATTTAGTGACACTTTGAAGTTCATTTACTAAAGCATGCAAAATCTGATGCAGCTCTGCAGAGAAACCAATCAGCTTCCAGGTTTTATAGTCAAAGCTTAAAGTGGTTGTAAACCTCAGTCATAAAATCTGAATAAAGCACACATATCTGTAGTGTTTCTCCAAACCTTTCTCCCTGGTGCTTCATTCCTCTGTTATCAGCATAAGCCACTTCTGAGAAGTTTTCCCAACACCTACATTTTCTCAACACCTAGATAAGTTTGTGACGGGGAGGGAGCTCAGCACATGCCTATTCAGAACACAGCTCTGTACCCTTCCGTTGTTCCTATGCCATGTGTGAAGGGTTGTGTGTCCCTTTCCTCCAATCAGTTCTCACACAATATAACTGCAGCTCTCCACCCACCTTCTTTGTGATATTGTGAAGAAGGATTTTATGAAAATTCTGCATTGTTGCGTCCTTTTTTTCCCACAAACAGAGCTTTCTTTTGATGGTATTTGATTGCCTCTGCAATTTTAATTTTTTGCGATATAAACGGAATAAGAGCAAAAATTTAGAAAAAAAAAGATATTTTCTACTTTTTTGTTATAAGAAAAATCTAATAAACTCAACTTTAGTCATACATTTAGGCCAAAATGTATTCAGCCACGTGTCTTTAGTAAAAAAAATGTCAATAAGAGTATATTTATTGGTTTGCGCAAAAGTTACAGCATCTACAAACTAGAGTAAGTTTTCTGGAATTTACACAGCTTTTAATTTATGACTGCCCATCTCATTTCTTGAGGTGTTAAAATGGCAGGGCAGTACAACCCCCCCCCCCCGAAATGACCCCATTTTGTAAAGTAGACACCCCAAGGAAATTGCTGAGAGGCATGTTGAGCCCATTGAATATTTTTTTTTTGTCCCAAGTGATTGAATAATGACAAAAAAAAACGTTTACAAAAAGTTGTCACTAAATGATATATTACTCACACATGCCATAGTTATATGTGGAATTGTACCCCAAAATACATTTTGCTGCTTCTCCTGAGTACGGGGATACCACATGTGTGGGACTTTTTGGGAGCCTAGCCTCGTACGGCACCCCGAAAACCAATCACTGCCTTCAGGATTTCTAAGGGTGCAAATTTTTGATTTCACTCACTCACAGTTACGAAGGCCATAAAATACCAAAATAGCAAAAAATCCCACCAAATTACCCCTTTTTGGAAAGTAGACACCCCAAGCTATTTGCTGAGAGGCATGTTGAGTTCATGGAATATTTTAGATTTTGCCACAAGTTGCGGGAAAATTACAAACTTTTTTTTTTGCACAAAGTTGTCACTAAATGATATATTTCTCACACATGCCATGGGCATATGTGAAAATACACCCAAAATACATTCTGCTACTTCTCCTGAGTACAGGAATACCACATGTGTGGGACTTTTTGGGAGCCTCTCGTGTACGGGACCCTGAAAACTAAGCACCACCTTCAAGATTCAAGGGCATACATTTTTGATTTCACTCCTCACTACCTATCACTATCTGTCACAGTTTTGAAGGCCATAAAATGCCAAGATGGCATACAACTCCACCAAAATGACCCAATTTTGGAAAGAAGACACCCCAAGCTATTTGCTGAGAGGCATGTTGAGCCCATTAAATATTTTTTTGTCCCAAGTGATTGAATAATGACAATGGCAATAATCACCGCCTTCAGGTTTTCTAAGGGCGCAAATTTTTGATTTCATTCCTCACTACCTTTATAGTTTCGAAGGCCATAAAATGCCAAGATAGCACAAAACTCCCCCAAATTACCCCATTTTGGAAAGTAGACACCCCGAGCTATTTGCTGAGAGTCATGGTGAGTATTTTACAGCTCTCATTTGTTTTTGAATTATTATTATTATTATTTTTTTTTTCAAAACTTTGTGACAAAAAGCGAGATCTGCAAAATACTCACCATACCTCTCAGCAAATAGCTTGGGGTGTCTACTTTTGTGCCATCTGGGCATTCCATGGCCTCCGAAACTGCGATTGACAATGAGGAGTGAAATAAAAAATGTACACCCTTAGAAAGCCTGAAGGCGGTGCTAGGATTTTGGGGTCCCGTACGCGGCTAGGTTCCCAAAAAGTCTCACACATGTGGTATCCCCATACTCAATCAACAGAATGTATTTTGGGGTGTAATTCCACATATGCCCATGGCATGTTTGAGCAATATATCATTTAGTGACAACATTGTGCAAAAAATATTTATTTTTCCTGCAACTTGTGTCAAAATATAAAATATTCCATGGACTCGACATGCCTCTCAGCAAATAGCTTGGGGTGTCTACTTTCCAAAATGTGGTAATTTGGGGGGGTTTTCAACTGTCCTGGCATTTTATGCACAACATTTAGACGCTTATGTCACACATCACCCACTCTTTTTTTTTTATTTGAATGCACTAAAACACACTATGTTGTCCAAATTTTTGATGAAATAAAAAAGATGATCTTAGGCCGAGTACATGGATACCAAACACGACATGCTTTAAAATTGCGCACAAACGCACAGTGGCAACAAATTACAAACATTTTTAAAAGCCTTTAAAAGCCTTTACAGGTTACCACATTAGATTTACAGAGGAGGTCTACTGCTAAAATTACTGCCCTTGATCTGACCTTTGCGGTGATACCTCACGTGCATGGTGCAATTGCTGTTTACATATGACGCCAGACCGACGCTTGCATTCACCTTTGTGCAAGAACATGGTGGGACAGGGGTGCTTTTTTATTTTATTTTTAAACTGTTCCTTCCATTTTATTTTATTTTATTTTTGTTTATCATTTTTATTGTTATCTCAGGGAATGTAAATATCCCCTATGATAGCAATAGGTAGTGACATATGGACATCCTCAAACTGGAAAAAATTTTGCAACCCTAAAAACGAAACATAAGAAATGCCCCTCTAAGACCTTATTAGAACAATTGGACATATCCAGATTAGAGCTCAACTTGGCACTAGCTGCCAAAGCGGAGAAACATATCTGCTGGAATGGAGCCAAATTTTAAAATTGGCTTCATGTTAGCCGCTATGCTTTCCCCTCAGCATAGCACCTACACCCTCGCCAAAATCAGGGTGGCGTATCAACCCCCTACAGCTAATCCCACCAAAATACTTGAAGCTTTCCATAATTTCTACACTAAACTCTACTGCACGACCCCCACGGATAAGGACCCACTTATTTTCAACTTCCTGTGAGACCTCCCCTTACTGACTCTTTTGGTAAAAACCTGATGGAAGCAGCCATCTCAGTTGAGGAGATAACGGACGTCATAAAAAACCTCAAGAAGAGATCAGCCCCCGGAGCCTTTCAGTATGGTACTACGAGGCTTTTGCTGACACCCTGGCCTCATACATGGCAAGATTTTTCAATGCAAAAACCCTGGTATCCCCCTTAGACCCTCAACTCAACACTGCCTACATAACAATCATTCCCAAACCGAACAAAAATCAGGAGGCAGTGGAGAACTACAGACCCATCTCCCTCATAAATAATGACCTAAAGATATTAACAAAGATCCTAGCCAATCGTCTAGCCTCCTTCATTAACCGGTATGTTCATAAGGACAAAGTGGGGTTTATTCCAGGTAGACAGGGGCCAGGGGTATTCTATTCCACATTGTGGAATAGAATACAGTAAAAAAGAGCAACAATAGAAAGAGAATAGAGAGAGAGAGAACAATAAAACGACAACTATTTTTGTATTTTGTATTTTAGTTTTTACACTTTTTTACACTTTTTTTTGTAACTGTAATTGTAACAACTGTAATGGTTTTGGTCTCTCAAAATGCGAGACCCTGTGTAAGTGTGTCCTAGTCTGTGAAATGCTGTACCCTATGCTAAAACTTCCCTAGTGTGTGGTAGCGTTCAAAACATTCACCAATGCAAAGACCAGGATTGTCAGGACAGCATGGACAATAATAACGGGTGTCACGCCTATATTATCCGCGCTTGGTACAGACACGACATCTTCTTTGGGGGGCTTGTTGGGTAGGGGTACTCTGGAGGACATATGGAAAATGCCTCTCATGCAGCCGGCTTACTGCATTTGGTTGGGGAAGGTGAGTGGCAGAACCGTCTGGATACAGGAGGTCTGTGACAATCTCTTCCTGGAATGTAAGGAAGGATAAGGTCCCGCCTGAAGCTCTGTATAGCACATGAGCGTTCAGCAAAGCCAATTGAAATAAGTAAACAGACACTTTTTTGTACCAGCGTCTGGCTTTACGGGCAACTAGATAAGGCGCCAACAACTGGTCGGTGAGGTCCACCCCTCCCATATTTTGGTTATATTTGTGGACACAGAGGGGTTTCTCCACAACACCAGTTGCCGTAGTAATTTGGACTGTCCTGTCTGCAAGAAGGGAGGTAAGAACGAAAACATTCTCTCCCCCAGCCTAAGATGGGAATTTACAAGCCACTGTGGAAAGCCCCGGCGATTAGGTCACATGGTGCCACATGCTCCAATCTGCTGATCAAACAAATGACTAAACAGTGACACGCTCATGTAATAATTGTCCACGTACAAGTGGTACCCCTTTCCGAATAAGGGTGACACCAAGTTCAACACTATCTTGCCAGCGCTCCCTATGTAATCTGGGCAGTTATCCGGGTCTACGTAACTATCTTTTCCCTCATAAACTGTAAAGCTCCATACATAGCCTGTTGCCCTGTCACAGAACTTATAGAGCTTGACCCCGTATCTGGTACTCTTGCTAAGAAGTTACTGTTTGAAAGACAAGTGGCCAGAAAATTTAATCAGGGACTCATCAACGCAGACAACTTGATCGGGAGTAAACAAGGCTGCAAAACGTTGGTTGAAGTGGTTTATGAGGGGCTGAATTTTGTAGAGCCGATCGTATTCAGGGTCTCCACGAGGACGACAAAGTTCATTGTCATTGAAGTGCATGAACCGCAAGATCTGCTTGTATCATTTCCTGGACATGGAGGCAGAGAAGACGGTCATATGGTCAATTGGGCGCGCGGGCCAATACGACCGCAATTTTGTGAATTTATGTATGCCCATATCGAGGGAAAGGCCCAGAAAGGTCTTGAATTCGGAAATCGTAATTGCTTTCCAATTTCTGGCAAGGGAAGGCAACTGGGGATTAGCGGCGATGTATTGACCACCATATAAATTAGTTTGTTCCACAATAGATCTATAGAGATCTTCCATGAAAAACAGCGAATAAAAATCAAGTGGTGTAAAATCAGCTGTTTCCACCTGAATACCGGGTTGGCTAGTGAATGGGGGAACTACAGGTTCTGCAAAAGTGGTGGGCACCCAGTCAGGATCGGCGAATTCTGCAAAAAGGACACTATGGGCACGACGGGTCTGCCTTTGTCTTCTTCTTGGTGGCAGCGGGACACTACTTGTGCTTGCCACCTTGCCAGCTTGAACTGCACTTATGGGACTCACCACGTCACCAAGTGTTACTGCAGTGCTGGATGTACATTCAGGGTGTACTAGGCCACTGGTGCTTGCCAGTTCACCAGAAGGAATAGCGGCGCTAGTACTGGCTCTCTGCTCCATACGAGGGACCTGCGGTTCTTGTACCTCAACAACATCAGAAGATCGGGATCGGGTACACTATTGTCGCCAGAGCTATCTGTCATGGAGTCGCAGTCATCTACAGGATCGTATTCTGAGCCTGAATCTGACAGATGAATCACCTCCTCTTCACTATCTGTCATGCACAGAAATGTGTAGGCCTCTTCACTAGTGTACCTTTGATTTGTCATTTTGGGCTCTAAATTTACTGGTACAACTAGTGATATTCACAGGTAAAAAAGCACCTAGGCTGTCAGCAGCTGTATAAAACGCTACCAGAAAAACTGTTAGCGATTGCAGGGATCAAGCCTGACTGTGAACGCTGCAGTTATGTGTGTTGTGTTTTGTAAGTGACAGTGATCGATCGATACTGCACTTGGGTGGGCTGGGCTGGGCGGAGGGGCAAAACGCAGGTGCTAGCAGGTATCTGGGCTGATCCCGCTAACACTATGCTATGCGTTTTTTGGAACCCTAAACTGCTGGGGATGCTAGTATAGATCTGATCAGATCAGATATTGATCTGTTCAGATACTATACCACTAAGGGAGGTGTATACTTTGCGCGTGGGTGTTAGCGGTACTGGCATTAACCTGACACTGCCTGGGGCAATGCAGACCCTGTCTGACCCTAAAACATAATTGATATCACCGCTGGCGATCAGGGGGTTAAACCCTTATTGGGTAATAAATGGCGGATGCCCTGACACTATAAAAAGCAAACTAACTAACCAGTGTCACCCGTAACACTTATACGGTGATCACTGGTGAAAGGGTTAACTAGGGGCAATCAGGGGGTTGAAACCTTTATTAGGTAATACATGGGGGTACCTGACGCTATATAAAAACCTGGTGGGGAACCAAAATAATTAAATAACTAACTGGCTAACCAGCGTCACCAGTGGCACTTATACGGTGATCGCTGGTGAAAGAGTTAAGGGGCAATCAGGGGGTTAAAACCTTTATTAGGTTGTATATGGAGGGACCCGACACTATAAAAATCTGCCGGTGAACCTAAAAAAATAACTGGCTACCTAGCGGCACCAGCGACACTAATGCAGTGATCAGAAAAATGATTGCTTAGTGACACTGGCAAAAGGGGGTGAAAGGGTTACCTGGGGGGCAATAAAGGGGTTAAACCTTTATAAGGTAGGGGGCTACCCTGGACCTAAAGGGGTCTAAAGCTAACTACCCTGACAATTTTCACAGTCACAAATGACACTAAATGCAGTGATCAGTAAATAAATGACCACTGCAATCAGTAAAACTGTGACTGGGGGGGCAGGGGGTGATCTGGGGGGGGGGGGGGGATCAGGGGGTGACTGGGGTGTGGAAAGTGTGCCTATGTGTTCCTGGTGTCAGTGTAGTGTTGTGCACTTACTATGATGTCTACTATGTTTACTAAGACCGCCACGAGGAGTGTGGCATCACTTCCTCCTACCTGTGTTTACAGTTCACAGGCAGGGGAAGCTTCTCATTTGCCAGGAGCGATCGCGAGGGGGTGGCCAGAAATCAATGGTCGCTCCCTCATCATGGATCACTCCTGAAGCAAAATGGACCACTGCAGCTACCGGGGGGGGGGGGGGGGGTCCGATCGGACCCTCGACCCGCTGGAAGGCAGGCACGTACAGGCACGTTGATGTGCCTATCCGTGCCATTGTGCCGACATATATGTACAGGTTGGCGGTCCTTAAGTGGTTAATCTCTGTGTATAATCTGAGGCTTTTCACTTCACTGGGTATATGAGAGGGTTTACAACCACTTTAACCACCTGACATCCGCACTATGGCCGAATGACGGCCACAGCGCGTATGTGAATTCCTGGGAGGCCGTCATATGACAGCCTCCCCTGTGCACGCTCCCTGCGTGCACCTTGCAGGGCGTGCATGGAGCATGCTGTGATCACCGAGTCACTGAGACTCGGGTGATCACCGATCTGAGTAAGAGGCTCGTCCCGGGCCCTTATCATGTGATCAGCTGTCAGCCAATGACAGCTGATCACATGATCAAAACAAAAGCTTGATGATCAGTTTTTATTTCTCCTCACGCTGACAGTGGAGGAGAAAAAAATAGCTGATCACCGGCTTATCTTAAAGGGACATTAGTCCCAAAGAGGAAGAGGCAATCATGCCTCATAATTGGAACCTAAGTTCCCACAAGTGCCACCTATCAATGCCCACAAGTGCCACCTATATATGCCCACAAGTGCCACCTATCAATGCCCACCAGTAGGGATGAGCTTCGAGTTTGAGTCGAACTTATGTTCGACTCGAACATTGCCTGTTCGGCGAACAGTGAACAATTTGGGGTGTTCGCGGCAAATTCAAAAAGCCGCGGAACACCCTGTAAAAGTCTATGGGAGAAATCTAAAGTGCCAATTTTTAAAGGCTTATATGAAAGTTATTGTCATGAAAAGTGTTCGGGGACCCGGGTCCTGCCCCAGGGGACATGTATCAATGCAAAAAAAGTTTTAAAAACACGTTTTTTCGGGAGTAGTGATTTTAATAATGCTGTGAAAGTGAAACAATAAAAGTGTAATATTCCTTTAAATTTCGTACCTGGGGGGTGTCTATAGTATGCCTGTGAAGGGGCGCATGTTTCCCGTGCTTAGAACTGTCTCTTCACAAAGTGTCATTTCTGCAGGAAAAAAAGTCATTTAAAATCACTCGTGGCTATAATGAATTGTTGGCTCCCCGTAATACAGAGAACAGTCATTGATACAAAAAAAAACCTTCAGGTCTGATATGGATTTTAAGGGGAAATCCAAGCCAAATGTAAAAAAAAAAATGGTGTGGAGTTCCCCCTAAAAATCCATACCACAGGAAAAGTGGAGGGGGGGCGAGAGAGCACCTCCCCCCCTCCTGAACCATACCAGGCCACATGCCCTCAACATTGGGAGGATGCTTTGGGGATCTGTGACCCCTCAAAGCACCTTGTCCCCATGTTGATGAGAACAAGGGCCTCATCCCCACAACCCTGGCCGGTGGTTGTGGGGGTCTGTGGGCAGGGGGCTTATCAGAATCTGGAAAACCCCTTTAACAAAGGGACCCCCAGATCCCAGCCCCCCTGTTTGAAATGGTAAGGGGGTACAAAAGTACCCCTACTATTTCACAAAGCAAGTGTAAAAGAATGTTAAAAAAGACACACACACCGTTGAAAAAGTCCTTTATTAAAAATAAAAAACAATTTAAAAAATATTCCAGCGGTGGTAATCCACTTTGCTATCTAGGGATGGATGATCATCTCTCCGGGGTCCAGTGATGGCTGATCTGATCCAGTGACGGGTGATCTCTCCCTCCAGTGCAGCACAGTCCATCCATTTTCTGTCTCCACTGGCGGAGACACTGCAGGGATCCCGGCAGCCTGACATTTATTATATGAGGAGGGCGGGGCCACCCGTCACCTGACCCCACCCCCCTCTGACGCAAGTGGGAAAGCCTGGCTTCCCCAATGATGTGTGGGTGACCCCGCCCCCTGACGCAAGTGGGAAAGCCTGGCTTCCCCAATGATGTGTGGGTGACCCCGCCCCCCTCTGGTGTAACGCAGGTTTCCGTTACATCAGAGGGGGCTGGGTTACCCACACGTCATTGGGGAAGCCAGGCTTTCCCACTTGCCTCAGAGGGGGGCAGGGTCAGGTTACAGGTGGCCCCGCCCTCCTCATATAAGAAATGTCAGGCTGCCGGGATCCCCGCAGTGTCTCCGCCAGTGAAGACAGAAGAGGTATGGACTGCGCTGCACTGGAGGGAGAGATCACCCATCTCTGGATCAGATCAGCCATCGCTGGATGCCGGAGAGATGATCATCCATCGCTGGATAGCAAGAGTGGATTACCACCGCTGGAATCTTTTTAATTTATTTTTTATTTTTAATAAAGGACTTTCAACGGTGTGTGTCTTTTTTAACATTCTTTTACACTTTCTTTGTGAAATGGTAGGGGTACTTTTGTTCCCCCTTACCATTTCAAATAAGGGGGGTGGGATCTGGGGGTCCCCTTGTTAAAGGGGGCTTCCAGATTCTGCTAAGCCCCCCGCCCGCAGACCCCCACAACCACTCGCCAGGGTTGTGGGGATGAGGCCCTTGTCCTCATTAACATGGGGACAAGGTGCTTTGAGGGGGTCACAGACCCCCAAAGCATCCTCCCAATGTTGAGGGCATGTGGCCTGGTACGGTTCAGGAGGGGGGGGCGTTCTTTTGTCCCCCCCTCTTTTGCTGCGGCCTGCCAGGTTACGTGCTCAGATAAAGGGTCTGGTATGGATTTTTGGGGGGAACTCCACACCATTTTTTTTATTTGGCGTGGAGTTCCCCTTAAAATCCATACCAGACCTGAAAGGCCTGGTAATTGAATTTGGGGGAACCCCACGCTTTTTTTTTACATCAATGACTTTCAATGACTGTTCTCTGTATTACGGGGAGCCGACAATTCATTATAGCCACGAGTGATTTTAAATTACTTTTTTTCCTGCAGAAATGACACTTTGTGCAGGGACAGTTCTAAGCATGGGAAACATGCGCCCCTTTACAGGCATACTATAGACACCCCCCAGGTACGAAATTTAAAGGAATATTACACTTTTATTGTTTCGCTTTAAGCATTATTAAAATCACTGCGCCCGAAAAAACGGTCGTTTTTAAAACTTTTTTTTGCATTGATACATGTCCCCTGGGGCAGGACCCAGGTCCCCAAACACTTTTTAGGACAATAACTTGAATATTAGCCTTTAAAATGAGCACTTTAGATTTTGAACGTTCGAGTCCTATAGACTTTTATAGGGTTCTAAAGTTCACACGAAGTTTAGGTCTCTTCGCAGGTTCTGGTGCGAACCGAACCGGGGATGTTCGGCTCATCCTTACCCACTAGTGGTGCCAAGCAGTGCCACATAGAAGTGTTGCCTATCAGTGTAACAAATCAGTGCCCATCACTGCCACTCATCAGTACCCATCACTGCCACCCATCAGTGCCCATCACTGCCACCTATCGGTGCCCATCACTGCCACCTCATCAGCATACATCAGTGACAGACAAAAATTACCCGTTTTAAAAAAATATATAATTTTTTTTTTTTCATTTGGTCTTTTTTTACATTTTTTTAACAACAAAATAAAAATTGCACAGTTGATCAAATGCCATCAAAAGAAAGCTCTATTTGGGGGGAAAAAAATTATAAAAATGTCATTTAGGTATAGTGTTGTATGACCGCGCAATTGTCATTCAAAGTGCATCAGCGCTGAAAGTTGAAAATTGGTCTGATAGGAGGGGGGTTTAAGTGCGCAGTAAGCAAGTGGTTAATTGAACAACCTGAAGTTAGAAGCTGATTGGCTACCACTCACAACTGCACCAGATTTTGCACCCTCCATTTTTAGTAAATCAATCCCAATGTGTTTTTGCAGGTTTATAGTACTGATATGGGTAGGTATTAGTTATGTTTTGAAAAGTAGGACTGCCATTTATGATCTACCTTTATATATAATTTATCTGATAATTATGGCAATCCTTTAAATCCAATCTTAAAAGGGGTTGTAAAGGCACATTTTTTATTTTTTTTATTTAAATAACAAACATGTTTATACTTACCTAATCTGTGCAATGGAATCACACAGAGCCAGCGGGAACCTCCTCTTTTCGGTTTCCCATGGGGGTACTTGTGCATGCTTGTACTCGAGTCCCTCTGCTGCGTCCATTGACACAGACAGTGAGACTGGGCCCTGCCCCCCCCCCCCACTCCTCCGTCACTGTCTTTGATTCACAGCACTGGGAGCCAATGGCATTGTCAGATGTTTTTTCACCTTAATGCATAGAATGCATTAAGGTGAAAAAAAATTTAGCCTTTACAACCCCTTTAAGGCAAAAATTTTTTAGGCTTTACAACCCCTTTAAGTCATGAACCAAAACAAGCATACAGCTTACTAAGTCAAAGCAAAAACAAAACCCCTTTTTGTATTTTTAGTCAGTGTTTATCTGGCGCCCCAGATGGAGTAATCCTTAGGGGTATAGTCTGTAGCTGTAATAGCTGGATGGTGAAGTATCCATAGAAAGGGGTATTAAGGGTTAAAAGGGAAGGCAGCCATCCTTCAGAGTGTGTCCAGAACTGAGTGTAGTATTAAAATTATTACTTTTTTTTTTTTTTATTGAGTTTTTACAGTACAGTGTATAAGTCAATTGACAAGTATAAAGTACAAATTCCAATGAATTCAAAGTATAGTGGGATTAAGGCAGCTGGAATAGCAACATAAATGAGTGAAGGGGATGGGAAAGGGAAGTGGAAGGGGGTAGTGTTTAGCAGCATATGACCACAATAGTAAAAATCTCTTTGACAACCAGGAAAAGGAAAGAAAAACAGTGGTCATCTAGCCGAATGTATACAATATAACCCTCAGGAGTGGAAGCTTCCTTAGTATAATCAATAAGAGACAGAAAAACATGTATCAATATATGTATTTGATATATGGTTATCTTGGAGATCTTAATAGGTGGAGGAAGCCAGTTAGGAGCCAGTAGCATGGCTAGGGGAGAGTTCATGGCTGTTGAAGGTGAGAGGTGTCAGACAGAGTCCTTAATTTGAGTTTTCCCAACGTGTTGGTAAGGTCATGTTTTAGATACCAATCAGTGAATCTAAATGGGTGAATGATAAATGATAACTCCTCCGGGTTGAACGTGTGTTCTATGTATTTTTTCCATCTATTAAAGAAGCAGGTGGTAGAGCGGAAATGCAAAACTATGGTGTCCAACTTCTCGATGTGAAATAATGAAAGTAATGCTTGCTTGGATGGAAGGTGGTGCTGGGTTGATCCAGTGGTCATAATAGTCCTACGCGCCGCTAGTAGACAAATGTGGGACCAATGATTAAGGGTGGATGACCTCGTCTGTGTCAAGGGAGGTGTCAGTGGGTCACATCCAAACAAGCACACAAGTGGGTCTTTGAGCATTCCCACAGGCATTGCACCAAAGTGGGGCGATCCGAGGAACATCAGGGGCATTGAGCTTGGGTAGGTTCCACGTTGTTGGCGTGGAATGGGTAGTAAGCTCTGTGAATACATTTGAAATGAGTTTCCCGGCACTTTTCGGAAATATCTAGTTTGTGGATTTGGCAATAGCCTTGTAGTATCTTTTCCGGAAGGTCAGTATCATTGAATATTGAGGACCACTTTTGGAACGGGACGAGGTGGTATTTATCCGCTTGGTACATAATGAGATGGGAATAAAGGCTGGATATATAGTAGTCATCTCTCTGGAGCACTACATCCAGGTAGGATTTTTGAAGAGGGTCTGTTTGAGATCCATGGCATGTTCGCAGGTAACTGAGTAGCTGGAGATGATGAAAAACATGGGATGGCGGAAGAGAGTACCCCCGGGATAGGGTCTGGTATGATTTGAATTTTCCGGGGTTGTCACTATACAGGGGAGCCACAGTAACAAGGCCATTCTTGCTCCTTAAGTCAAAGGCTTTATAGATAGTAGAGGGGGGGAACATGGGGTTTCCATGAATGGTTAAATGATTATATATGGTCCAGGGTAGCCCCAGCAACCTCCGCACCTCCCTCCATGTGACCACAGTTTGCCATATCAGGACATTTGATTTAAGACGTGGAGGTAGAGCTTTTAGAGTGGAGTGGAGAACAGCTGGAAGGGTGTGCGGAGCATGTAGCTCGAGTATCGGGATTTACCTGATAACCAATCCAGGCCCTGCCTGAGGAGGCATGAGATATTATAGAAGCACAAGTTGAGCAGGCCTGCACCACCCTCAGACTTCGGGAGGCAGAGTTTCTGGAGAACTATGAAAGCCTTTTTATTGGCCCATATGGAGGTATTTAATTCTTTGTGTATTCTCTGCACATCTAAGTGCTTCAATAATAGTGGAATGGTCTGCATTGGATACAAAAGTCTCGCAAAGGATACCATTTTAAACAGATGGCATCTCCCAAAGACAGAGAGGGGCAGGCCCGCCCAAGCTTCCAACTCCCTTACAACCTTTGTTATCAAGGGTGGGTAATTGAGAGTGTACAATGAGGAAGGCTGTCAACCTATGTGTATTCCTAAGTATGTGATGCAGTGCTTGACTAGTGAAGACAGTCACCAATTAAGAGATTTCCTGGGGTTTAGTGCTAGAACCTCGCTTTTATCGTAGTTTATTCTAAAGCAAGAGCTGAGTCAAAAGGCTGCAAACAAGTTGCGTAACGTGTCAAAGTCTAAAGGAGGATTAGAGGACAAAAGTAGTATATAATCTGCAAGTAACGCGGATCGGACTGTTTGATCCCTGATAGTGATGCCGCTAATACCAGCAGGAGAGTTGAGGATTCGAGATATGGGTTCAATCTCAATATTGAAGAGCAAAGGGGAAAGGGGGTGTCTTGTGCCCTTGGTAATTGGTATTATGTTGGAGATGAAGTCTGGAGGGACTAGTCGGGCCTTTGGATCTGCGTACATCTGGCGTAGAAAATGCGTGAATGGACCCGAAAAACCAAATGCGTTCATTACCTTAAATAGCCAGGTAAAGCTAATATTGTCAAAAGCCTTTTCGGCATCTATTGATAGAATGGCTGTGTCTAGGTCTGGGTGTAGTTTGGCATGTTCCAATGCCAGCAAAACTTTGCGGATATTCAGAGTTGCCGACCGACCCGAGATGAATCCCGATTGGGCTGGATGAAGCAGGGAGGGGAGGATGATGGCCAGCCATGAGGCGATTATTTTGGACATGATTTTTACATCCACATTCATCAATGAAATGGGCCTATACGAACCCGGGTGTAGTGGGACTTTCCCTTTTTTGGAGATCAATTTGATGTGTGCCTGGGTACCCGTAGGTAGGTATGGGCCCCCCTCCCACATAGCAGTGAAAACATGCTTTAGGATGTCAAGGATGAAATCACTGGTTAGTTTATAAAACTCAGCAGTGTAGCCAGGGGCCTTCGATGAGGCCATGGATTTGATCGTCAGTCGGATATCATCTACTGTAATGTAGTGTTTCTAGGTGTTCTGTTGTTGAGGCAATCAAACCTTGGATAACAGATTTTCTGCCGTGGTTTGGTCTATGGGATCCTCAGAGTAAATGGATGTATAATAATCAGTAAGTAATTTGCTGATATCCGTAGGGGAGGTGACGAGAGAGCCGGCGGTGTTCTTTAAAGCTGAAACATAAGTAGGGCGTTTAAAACCTGAACACAGACGGGGTAAGAGTTTACCCGCTTTGTTTCCATACTTATGCAATCGAAGCATGTAATATGATGTTTTGGCTGTTTCTTGCTGTTCAGTCCAAAGATCAAAGTGTTGTTTTCGCTGTTTGCCAGGATTTAATGCTTTCCAAGGTGCGGTTGCGTGTCAACTGAAGGTGTGTTGATCGTAATTGCTCGCTTGCTTGTAAATATTGCTGCTTGGAGTGTCTTTTATATTGTGTCATATACGAGATGATCTGGCCTCTAAGGAAGGCTTTACCAGCATCCCAGAAAACGTTTGGGTTAGTGACGTGTGCGCCATTGGTGGAGGTATATTCTTCCCATCTGGTATATAACATATGCCAAAAATCCTCGTCTTTGGCTAGGTGTGATGGGAATCGCCATATAGGAGATGGCAAGGTTGGATTGACACTAGTCAGGTGAATAGTGATTGGACTGTGGTCTGATATTACTGCATCTCATAGCTCCGGGTCTCTGGTTATTGACAGAAGGGCCTGGGAAATAAAAAAGTAATCTATTCATGAGAAAGACTTGTGGGGGGGGGGGGGGGTTGTGAGAAAAAAGTAAAGTCTCGGTCAGTCAGGTGAGTTAAACGCCAGATGTTGATTAATTGCACTGATGAGACAGCTCGGGCAAGGGGTGTGGTGTCCGTGGATGGGAGATCAGGGTTACATGTTGTTTGGGGATTCTGTTAAAGAGTTAAAATCTCCTCTGACTAGGTGGAGAGTCCCGGGTGAGTCTAGAATCCAGGTCACCATGTCCTGAAAGAATGCACTATCAGGGGAGTTAGGGGCATATATGTTAGTGATGGCAATGTCTTTGGATGCTAATGAGAGGTGTAGCATTAGTTTACGGCCGGTCAAATCAGCCCGGACGTTACAAATAGTATGTCTCAGGTTTTTGTGTAGAAGTACAGCAACTCCTGCTTTTCGGCCTTCCGCTGGGGAGCCATAAACCTCTCCAACCCATTACGGAGACATGGGAGATTGTCAGAGGGTAGATGAGTCTCTTGAAGGAGCACTACATCTGCCCAGAGACGTTTTAGATGTCTGAGGACTTTCATACGTTTGTTGAGAGAATGATGCCTCTTAACATTCCAAGATATGATCCTCAATTAGTCCCCTTTGTTGTACGCCATATCTGTCATATAGGGGCTACGGTATGGGATAGCATGTTTTCTTAATCTAAGAAAGTTAGTGTGTTAGTAAGATAAGAAAAATGCATACATCGGAGAGCTTCTGAGGGTATACAGGTGTGAAAGGTAAACAATTCAGGATAACATATACAAAAATAGTAACACATAAACAACAAAGCCAGGCGTAAAATCCACCTGGTATACAAAACTGACTTCACCTTTTTCCACATGAGGGTCGTCACTCATGCAGAGCTCCCTTCTAGCGCTCACTCGTCTTTTGGGGGTGTGCTTAAACCCTCAGGGAGGAGGGAAGGAAGTAAGGGGGGAGAGGGGAGAGGCTAAAGAGTGACTCTCTAGAGGGGAGTGCAGAGGGAAGGGAGGGGGAGAAGGGGGAATGGATGAGTGAAGCCCATGGGTTACGGCAAAGGCTGCCAGGGTATGTACTAATGCCCAGAGGGTTACTTTTTAACCCCCGAGAGAGGATAAGGGCAGCTGGGGTTGTAAGAAGGGATAAAGCAAATATAAAGGGGGGAGGGTGTCTCCCCAACCAACTTAATTAACAAATTAAGCATTACTGAACCACAACTTATCTATCTATAGTTGAAACAGCATTGCTGTTTCATAAATCTTATCACAAAAGTAAAAGAGGAGCTGAAATGTGTGTTACCAGTTCCCATCAGATCTCATGAACTCTAAAGAGACCAGGAGTAAGTCAGCAGATCTCCGAGCGATGAGTTTGATTGGTTGATCAACTGCATTTATATGGAGATTTTTCAGGGCTCAGTCAGTTCTTGTTTGTAGCATGGGAGTCTTTGAGAGATCTTGAGGAGGGGCTCCCTGTTAGGTAAATGTGCTCCGTATCCATGTCCGTAGGATGGCTGGGGTAGTGTTCCGTTTCTGCCGGAGACGTGAAGGTGTGACATGTTCCTGTTGGGGAAGCAATATGGAGGATCACCAGATACGCCAGGGTGAATTTGACATGGTTGTTGAATAAGGTTGCGCAAATTGGAGAAAATGCTTTGCGCTGTTTCATGACTTCCATTGAATAATCAGTGAATATCAACAGGTCTTCACCATCTATGGAAAGGGTTCTCTTGTTGCAGAACTTTTGTAGGATGGCGTGCTTGTCTGCATAATTGAGGTATCTGACTATGACTGCTCTTGGTTTAGCATGTTGCTCGGTGCGTTGGCCAATGTGGTGGGCACGTTCAATAATACACGGTGTGCGGAGGCCCAATTGCTCAGGGATGGTTACTGCACATATGTCCTCAAGTTGCTCACTGGAAAATGATTCTGGTGGTCCAACAATCCTTAAATTATTTCTTCTCGAACGATTCTCTAAATCGGCAAATTTTTCCCACAGTTCTTTGTTAGAATGAGTGAGGCATGCAATGGTGGCAGCATGGGCTGTGGTGTCATCCTCTAACAGAGAAATTCTCTCCTCTGTCTGTGTAATGAGCTGAGCCTGTGAGCGGAGTTTAGTGTGAAATTGTTCCAGTGCTTTCTGCACTGCTATGTCCACTGTGGCTGCCAGGGTGGGTGTCAGGAGGGATACTACCACCTGGGCTATGCCTGCAGGGGAGGTGGGATCAGTGCCTGGTATGCCGGAGGGGGACAGAGCCTGTGAGGCCTGGTGCGGGCACCATCTTTGCCGTGGCTGCCGCAGCATCTGCTACTGAATGCATGGAGGCAGAGAGCGATCGGTTATGGGACTGCTCCACAAACCGGTCCATGTGTGTCTCTCCCATCTCCGGTGAAGGGGGGAAGGTATCCCCGAGGTGTTTGTCGGCTTTAATAGCAGGTTTAGAGGAGTATGCGGCGGGAGTTGCGTCCGCTTACCTCCACCTCATGTGGTGCCGGAACCGGAAGTAAAATGATGACTTTAATAGGATAAGATTAAAAACACTTACAAGATGATAGAAGATGCATGCTTGTCAAAGTAAAGTGCAGTCCTGGCATTCCACATGGCTCTGTGGGTCCCACCGCTGTTCCAGATAGCTGGAAAGGATTGAGCAGCTGGCTGGAATGGATCACAATGTTCATTCAGGTCGGCGCCTCCCCTCCCTGTGTTTTCCTTTTTGTATTTTTGATCTAGGTACTTAGAAAACATTGAAGGAATTTGATCAATATAACAGCCTACTAACTAGCATCTTTAGAAAAAGACATCAACAATGTCAGCTTCTGTATTTCTCTTAGCAAAAGTATCATTTATTGATCTTATGTCAGACTAAATGGTTCTTAATATTAGGTCTCCTTCTACATGATTTCTTTGAGAAACGGATGCTTTTCCTAGCTGTGTTTTTGGTACTTGCAGTTATCCCATATTTTTCTTTTTATCTTATTGTGTATTCTGCTTTAGCTCTATTAGATATGTTTTTTTTTTTGCTACCACTAGCTAAGCTTTTGAACAACATAATAAAAGTATACACAGCTGATAGAGACACCAAGTAGAGATAAGTATGAACACAGCACACTTGATTAAATAAGTCTGTTTTCTATTGTATTTTGCTTTCCACATTTTGGGACCTTACAGCCTTAACTTTAGTCTTTCCAATCTTATGTGTCAGCATCCAAACAGTTGTCTCTAAAATTCTCTATAACTGCAGATGTAATTATCTTTTAAAATTGCATTCAGTTATTTGTAAAAATTGAGCTTTATATACCATTTGTCATAAACTGTGGAAGCAGATTGTACTTGTTAGCAGAGGTGTGTTTAATAAAGTAACAGCATATGAGAAGCTTAAAAGTACACTAGCCTACAGTAATAATCACATTTGTTTCTTTTTATAACAAAGTCCTGTGGCATCTTAACTCTGTTTTAGCAATCTACTTGTAGTGCCGGCTCCTGAAGAGCACACGCTATGTGTTTTGAAATTTAATGTTACACCCAAACTGCAGTTTGGTTTGGGTATAATTATTCAAAATTTTGACCTCAGCATCAATCTGACTGGACTATAGGGTGTTCAGCCTTGCCATAGGGGGCACTGTCTCTTTTGGCAGGCATAGGAACACAGTCTGGTTGGTTGCTTTAAGGTTACTTTCTCTCTGAGCCCAGTGGGAGTGTCACTCTTGCTGTGCTTTCTGGGAGAGGGTACTTAAGATGCGGATTTCACGTGGTTCGGGGGTTCCGGTCCAGAAGTATGTTCTTACTCCATGGTCTTGGTCCTCCTGACCAGCCCAGAGGAAAGGCTATGGCCTAGGGTGCGGATCCACCCGACTTTATGTCTAGGGGCTGGCTAGCCAGAGGCAAGGAAACTAAGGAAAGGATTCAGAGGTGGTCCGGTGCTGTCTTCAGTTGTGGAGAGGCCCAGAAACGTCGTAGTTATCCAGAGGAGGGCACTTCAGAAGAAGGCCAAACACAGGCTGGCTTCACAGCAAGAGCCTGGTAAGGCTGAATGACCTAAGTGAATCCAATTTCGTGGGTATCGCCAAACCGTCTGAAAGATACTGGTACCACATGAGTGTTCTACAAGTATTCAAGTTTCCTTGTTCATGTTCTACAACAAAGTCTGCGGCAGAGACTTATTCCTACGTGTTCTACAACAAAATATGTGGCAGAGACTTATTCCTGATTTAAGCACCCTGTTGGCTGCTAGGCCTTGTGAGAGAGGGACTATCCAACTAGAGTGAACATCCAGCTATGGATGGCTATTCTCTGGATTTAGTCAAAGTAAGAAAGTTTTTATTATTGACTTTGACACTATGAGTACCTGGACTTTTTCCTCCAAACCCTCTGATCCTATACTGAGAGACTGTTCGTTAACTAAGTTTTTGCAAATAAAAATCCCTTTAAGCAGATCTGTTGTCAGTCTCTAAAGTTTCTGGGCCATCTACCACGGGAACCCCTAGACATGCAAATCGAGGTGAAGAAGGTAAGCCCAATTAAACCAGCAGCTCCTTCTGGGGTTAGTGCTACATGTGGGGGCTCGCAGTCCAGGATTTACTGTTACCCCTCAAAAGAAAGAACTATGCACGTGGTGAATACAGGACAGAGGAGTGTGTTTTTTTTACTACGCCATTTTGTGAAATGATGGACATCCAATGTGGGTGCGTAAGCATAGGAGGAGCTTGGAAAAAAGCCTGCGGGTTGCGCAGCCGAAGGAACCAGTGGGAGGAGTCTAGCCTGTTTTGTTTCCCTGCACGAGGCACTGCGTGAGTGTGTTGCGGGAGAGGAAGAAGCAGGTTGTTTTGTCTGGACGCGGAGAAAAGAGACTTTTAACGCAAAAATGTTCTGAGCTCTGGGAATGCCACCCAGCATGGGACCCCGTATGCCATCAGGAGAAGGTCTTATGGGTGTGAGACTCCCGGGAGCTACTCTGATCGATACAGGGATTCACCTGGCCCCTCAAGGGCGGTTCATCCTGTATGCATCAGGAGATGTTGAGGCCCTGGGGATGCTGTGTGTAAGGTGTGAAGGACTGTTCGTGAACCCCCGTCTGCTGTCCTGCCTGTGGGGAATATCTCTTTAAAGTGAAACAGTCAATCACACTACCAAGGGCCTACCACGGGGATTGGGCCATGGGCGTGACAACCGAGGAGTCATCTTTGCCCCTTCAGTGAGGCCTTCCACAGTGGTGATACCTGTTGCTGCTGACATCCCTGAGGGAGATGCCGCCACTTCTATGGCTGCAACTGCCGGAGAGACCACTCTGGAGCAGATGGAGGCTGCTTCAACTATTATTACCAAAGTCACCATGCCTGCTTTTGAGAAAGTAGGGTGTACAAAATCTTCCCGGAATCGCAACAGAAGACCGCTACCGAGTCCGGCTGGACCCAATCGGTGGAAGAAGGTTGCTTCGGGGAAAGCTACACAGACTGTGAGTAAAACTGTAGTGAACTATTTACTGGCAGAAGAGTACCGGGACTCAGAGTTAGAGTCCTCGTCAGATATGGGAGACGATTACATTTTTGAGACACTGTCCCAGGAGTTGTTATTGGCAGGAGGAGATGATGTAGCCGCCACTTGTACAGATGTTTCTGGCTGGTTATCCCTTCAGGGGGTGAAACGCAGAGTGCGGGAAACCCCATCACGCTGAATGTGACTTTGCCCAAACCCATGAATTTGCACACACTTCAGAAGGACTCTGCCGCGTTGGTGCTGGAGCTGCATGAACGTTTTGTTGGATGCAGCATTGGAGTTATGGTCGGCACATTTATGGGGACAAATGTATGGTTATTCTGAGATGCGGATTAGTTTAAATTCATAAAAATTTGTTTTATTTGTTCTCTAACAAATTCCAAATTTGGCTTTGACCAATTATGGTTTAGGGGGTTTAGTACACGCCCCACACTATATAAGGCCACCTGGAAGTTGGCCTTGTGTAGTGTGTTCCAGCATGCTGATAGAGAGAGATAGGCAGTGTTATTTCATTTGAGTTAGATAGAGCAGGCAGGAGGCGAGTCAGTTAGCTGCAGTGAGTGTATTGTGTATATATCTATGCATCCTAGTTGTGTGTGTGTGTGTTTATATATATATATATATATATATATATATATATATATATATATATATATATATATATAATCGTATTTTTCGCTCCATAAGACGCACCTCACCATAAGAAGCACCTAGGTTTTAGAGGTTGAAAACAAGAAAAAAAAATATTCTGAACCAAATGGTGTACTAAAATATTTTCCAGTGCCCATGAAATGCAGAGTGATCATTACCATAGAAAATGCAGAGTGACCATTACCATAGAAAATGCAGAGTGACCATTACCATAGAAACGTAGAGTGACTATTACCATAGAAATGCAGAGTTACTATTGCCTTACCTGATGTTATCCCAGCGGCCTGCCTATTCCTCCTGTCCTTGGTCCGTCCTCCTCCTCCTCCCCGGCCATTGTTCCTGAGAGCTGCCTCCTGCCTTTTCCTCTTCCTCCGGCCACTCCTGTCGGAGTCACTGGCCCTTCATTTCTCTGCCTCTATGGGGACAGCTGGCACTTCTCCCTCCTCCATCAGGCCCCTACTCATTAGGTGGTTGGGTACAGCTGGGTATCGCCGAGTATGGCTGGGTATTACTGGCTATTGCAGGGTATGGCTGGGTATAGCAGAGTATTGGCTGGGTATAGCAGACTATTGACAGGGTATGGCAGAGTATTGGCAGGGTATTGCAGAGTATTGGCAGGGTATTGCAGAGTATTGGCAGGGTATTGACAGGGTATTGGCAGGGTATTGCAGAGTATTGGCAGGGTATTGGCAGGGTATGGCAGAGTATGGCAGAGTATTGGCAGGGTATTGGCAGAGTATTGGCAGAATATTGGCAGGGTATGTCAGAGTATTGGCAGGGTATGGCAGAGTATTGCAGAGTATTGGCTGTTGTTAGCTGGCTATTGCAGGGTATGGCTGGGTATAGCAGAGTATTGGCAGGGTATGGCAGAGTATTGCAGAGTATTGGCAGGGTATGGAGGGATGGCTGTGACTGCACTTGTCACAGAGCAGCGCTGTGGACACTACAGATGCAGCTCACAGCGCTGCTGCCACCCGATCTCTCCCCTCCACTGTACAGATCTGTACACATAGGGGAAGAGAGGAACCGGCGTCATCATGACGCCAGTTTGTTTACAAGTGATCGCTCTGTCATTTGACGGAGCGATCACATTGTAAACGGCCGACGGGTGCACCAAGATGATCGCCTCTCTGGAGCTAGGCCGAAGCCGCAGCCTTTCCTAAGGCCAAGGCCGTGGAGTGCTCCGGATCGCGGTGGGCGGTGGTGCCAATCATATATTCGCACTATAAGATGCAGGCACATTTTCCCCCATATTTCTTATAGTCCGAAAAATACTGTATATATATATATATATTTATATATATATATATATATATATATATATATATATATATATATACACACACACACACACTGTATTCAGTTTAGCTAGATTCGTTCCTGTGTACTGTGTCCTTTGCACAGTGTGCACTTAAAGCTACCCCAATTTCTGGTGTTCTTCTGATCCTATACCGCAGGCAGGCAGCTGCAGTAATTACAGTTGGTGCACTGTGTACTCTGCACAGTGTGCACCTAAAGCTACCCCAATTGCTAGTGCTCTTCTGATCCTATACCACCGGCAGCTGCAGTAATTACAGTTGGTGTACTGTGTACTCTGCACAGTGTGCACCTAAAGCTACCCCAATTGCTGGTGTTATTCTGATCCTATACCACAGGCAGCTGCAGTAATTACAGTTGGTGTACTGTGTACTCAGCACAGTGTGCACATAATGCTACCCCAATTGCTGGTGTTCTTCTGATCCTATACCACAGGCAGCTGCAGTAATTACAGTTGGTGTACAGAGAGTCCCGGAGCAAAGAACAAAAGAAATCAGCGGAGGGACGGCATGACAGTGCTGGACTGCCAGTTGCCACCTTAAGAGGGATTGTCAGTGCTTTAAGATAAGGGGAGTGGCTGTAGGGGCTGGGCGGTGTTCAGGCAAAATGTAAAGGGGAAAGGAAAGGGAAGTGACATCAGTCTAGTGCGGTGGGGGAAGTGATTCCCACCCACCCCAGTTATGGTTTTAGTGAAGGAAAAGCGAACGGTTTCTTATGTCAAGGCAGTTTGTGGGTCGCTGGAAGAGAAGAGAGAGGTACATGTATGGAACATGTCGTACCCATCCCTGGGATGGTGGTACTTATGGTACTTCCGGTTAAGAGGGGTTAACCTGGAAGGGTTAAAAAAGGTTAGGTCACTGTGATGGTTTGGTACCGCCTCTGAGTCAGGGGTGTCTGACCTGAGGCAAGAGTTCAAAGTTCAAAGAAGTTGTTCACAGTGACCAGTTGGTTTGTGGTTTCCCCTACACATGACCCAATTACACATGACCCATTTTGAAAGATTTTGAAGTTAACGGTTAAGCTTAAATATGTTATTTAATTAACGTTATATTTTGTTAATAAAAGGCCCACTGGCCATTTACTCCACACCTTTAGTCGAGTCATTTGTTAAAAGGGTTGGAGGGTACAGGTTATGGTAAAAGGTTATCAGGTTACTGGACTTATGTCCTACATATGTCATGTGTACTCTGCACAGTGTGTGCCTAAAGCTACCCCAATTGCTTGTGTTCTTCTGATTCTATACCGCAGGCAGCTGCAGTAATTACAGTTGGGGTACTGTGTACTCTGCACAGTGTGCACTTAAAGCTACCCCAATTGCTGGTGTTCTTCTGATCCTATACCACAGGCAGGCAGCTGCAGTAATTACAGTTGGTGTACTGTGTACTCTGCACAGTGTGCACATAAAGCTACCCCAATTGCTGGTGTTCTTCTGATCCTATACCACAGGCAGGCAGCTGCCGTAATTACAGTTGGTGTACCGTGTACTCGGCACAGTGTGCACTTAAAGCTGTCCTTATTTCTGGTGTTCTTCTGATCCTATACCGCAGGCAGCTGCAGTAATTACAGTTGGTGTTCTGTGTACTCTGCACATAAAGCTACCTGAAGACAATTCCTCGTGTTCTTATACTAATAATGCTACAGGCAGGCAGTTGATTCTGCTAGCTGCAGTATAATCAGTATATATACGTCCCAGCTTTGTGCAGCTACATCTCCCTGCAGGCCATTAGTATGTCTGGAAGGCCAATAAGGAGAGGCAGACAGTCACGAGCCAATAAAAGAGGGCAAGCAGGCTCTGTGTCTAGAGGCAACAGTGCTGGTCGTGGACACGGTGCATCCTCATTAGCACGTGGCCATGGGACATGCTTGTCCTTTTTTCCGGCAGCTGGCCGCGTTGACCCGCAACATGATGAAGACTTGGTAGAGTGGATGATCAAGCTGTCCTCATTCTCCTCATGCTCTCTCACCCAGGCTCAGGATACTTTGTCTGAAAAATCAGCTGCCAATGCGGTCTCTTCCCTCGGCTCAATGGCATCAGTCACTCCTTCCCTAGCCCCACTATGTCCTCCTGAGGAGTCCCCCAAACTGTTTGACCACATGCCCCACTAGGATCCCCAGCATTTTGAAGGCTCTGATGATGGTAGCCAGCTAGAGGAAGGCAGTGACGTGAGCCCAGATAGAGGGGGTGCCCAACAAGGACAGCAATCTGGCAGTCATACTCCCCCAGCTAAAGCATACTGCCAGGTTTGCTCCAGTGATGAGGAGGCACGGGATGATGAGTTCACTGACTCCACGTGGGTGCATGATAGGAGAGAGGAGGAGGAGGAAGCACATCTCCAATGAGGCAGGATGCCCTCCAGGGGCCAGCTTAAGGGCAGCACACCGACTGCATCACACTGAAGAGCTCCGCATGTTCAGGGAGCTGCCTCTGCGCGTTATTCCAAAAGTTCTTTGGTGTGGGCCTTTTTTGAGACGCTGCTATTTGCAACATATGTCTCAAATGTATTTCACGTGGCCAAAACATCAGCCGCTTGGGCACCACATGCTTGAACAGACATATGTCGACCTACCATGCAGTTCGTTGGCAAGCGTATCTAAAAGATCCACACCAAAGAACAAAGCTGACCTCTCCTTGCTCCTCATCAGCTGGGATCTCCAACCCCACTATACCTTCAGTCCTCTCTGAAACATGAACCAAGAGGAATGAAGGTGTAGAATTAGGTGTGTCACAGCCAAGTACTTGCGGGCAATCTACTATTGGTACACTGACATCCGATTGTAGCAGGCAAATTTCCCTGCCCCAGCTGCTGCACCATCAAAAGAAGTTCACTCCCAGCCATCCACATGCCCAGCAGCAATTTTTGATGCAATACTTTGCAGCAGGGCTCATTCCTGCACTCCAGCTAGAGTATCTGTGAGGGGTTGCAGTGTTGTGGCACCAGCACCAGTGCCTAAGGCCCAATTTTTCAGCCCCTGTTTAACAGGGGCATGTAATTAAGATTTTTGATGCAATACTTTGCAGCAGGGCTCATTCCTGTGCTCCAACTAGAGTATATGTGAGGGGTTGTAGTGTCATGGCACTGTTCAACAATGGCATATAATAGTTCTCAGCAGGGCGTTCCAGAGCCCACCAAGAGTAACTGTGAGGGCTTACAGTGTTGTGGCAACAACAACACCTTAGGCCCAAATTTCAGTATATAGGGCAGGCCCCTACTTTCAAACATCCAACTTACAAACGACTTCTACTTGCAAACGGAAGTAGACAACAGGAAGTGACATGAAATCTACCCCTAGGGAAATTCTCTACTGTAAGAGTTGATATAGAAAAAATGTGTTTCCTCTCCACTGATGCTTTATCAACAATCCTTGTTTCACAAAAAAAAAACAAATTTTCTAAAAACATTTGTCATTGGGACAGAAAGTCAGGTGAAATCTTCTGAAGAGGTGCACAGACAGCAAAAAAATGTTACAGGGGTGATAACCCTTCCCTATGTTTTCATAGAAGATAACTGCTGTAAGTAAAGAGTGAAGACTTACCATATATTGTTGACCCTCCCATAGAAGGGTCTCAAGTCCCATATAGTGATCCACATACAACTGCACAATTGTTCCAGGGGTCCTAAAAAGTAAAATCAATGCATCTCACAACTCCTAAGATTCCACACAGCACTCCAGGCAAAGATGTTATATAAAGAAATAAAAGACACCTTCCATAGCATAAAACTGTATACACGGCAACATTTAATAGAAAAGGATGCACTTACAAATTCATAATGTTATACAAGCCATTAAGGTCCACATGTACTCCGTTTTCCCCAAACTAAGATGGCCATGGCTCAGTTGCGCATGAGCATTGGCATGTGTTCCGGTTCCGCCCTACGTGTTTTGTCATATGTGATCATCAGGAACAACTGTGCAGTTGTACGTGGATCACTATATGTGCTTTGAGACCCTTCTTTGGGAGGGCAACAGTAAGCCTCCACTCTTCAGGCATGGTGGTGGTCTTCTGGGGTGACTCTTTGTTGCACAGACTAAATATTTTCACTGGGACTTACATTTTTATGTAATCTATTGCACTGTATTAATTAAATTGTCTTCTTTGGAACCAAACATATATTTTTTTAAATAAATGTGGCAAATGGAAGGAAAATTATACATTTTTTATTAATTTTTGTACAAGTAAATATGTGAAAAGTGTGGCATGAATTTTATTCAGCCACCTTACTTCTTGACTAAAATGCAGTGTAACCTATTGCTTTCAGAAGTCTCTTAATTAGTAAATAGAGTCCACCTGTGTGTGATTTAATCTCAGTATAAATACAGCTGTTCTGTGAAGCCCTCAGAGGTTTGTTAGAGAAACTTATTGAACCTTATTGAACAAACAGCATCGTGAAGGCCAAGGAACACACCAGACAAGTCAGGGATACAGTTGGAGAAGTTTAAAGCAAGGTTAGGTTATAAAAAAAAATTCACAAGCTTTGAAAATCTCATGGAGCACTGTTCAATCCATTATCCGAAAATGGAAAGAGAATAGCACAACTGCAAACCTACCAAGACATGGCGGTCCACCTAAACTGACAGGCTGGGTAAGGAGAGCAATAATGAGAGAAGCAGCCAAGAGGCCCATGGTAACTCTGGAGGAAATGCAGAGACCCACAGCTCAGGTGGGAGCATCTGTCCACTGCCATGGGCATACTACTTATGCCCATGGCAGTGACAGCGTTAAATAAAAGAGGGTGCAATGTGCAAAATAAAAACACCTGCAGCAGCCCAATTTGTTCAGGTGTGATTTGAATTCTGCACTCAGTAGTGATCAATATAAAAGGTACACTACTAATACCATTTGTTGATATCATTATTTTATAGAGCTATATGAAATTCCAAAGATAAAAGTGACCCCGAATCCAGTGGTAGAAGGTGATGAGATGACCCTAACATGTGACACTAGTCTCAGCCCGCTCAGACCAAGGAAAGAATTGAAATTTGCTTTTCACAAACATGGACGGAATGTCCAAGAATTGTTTTCAAATAATCAATATGGAGTTCAGTCCACTCAGGTGAAGGACTCTGGGAATGATTCCTGCGATGTGACAACTGCAACCTACCAGAGAGGGCTGTAGACTTTGTGAGGCAAAACTTAGACATGAGGCCCCACTCACACCCGTAATGGGAAAAATATTATAAAAAACGATAAAAAATGAACTGTATTATGCAATTTTGTGTTTAGAAATGATTTATCCTTACCCTTATTAGATGAGTCCTTAACGTTTAAACTCACCATGTAATCCCCAAAAAATGAACACCAAGCCTAGTACAAACCAACAAAACCTCTAAACTAAACCATGACATTAACTGAAGTGCCTTGAAAAAGTATTCACACCCCTTGAAATTTTCCACATTTTGTCATGTTACAACCAAAAACGTAAATGTATTTTATTGGAATTTTATGTGATAGACCAACACAAAGGGACACATATTTGTGAAGTGGAAGGAAAATTATAAATTTTTTATACATTTATAAATTTATTAAATTGTTATCAATGAAGTATTTCAAGGAATCGGACATATCCAATTTTGGAGGTACAGTACACATACAAATTTGTAGCTCTTCATACAATTCCAGACCTCTTATGTCAGAATCAGAAGAATTGGGTAAAGTAAGTAGGGCTTCAAGTTCTTTGCAGTTTTCTAATAGGTCTTTGTCAGATTTCATGCATAAAGAGGAGATATCATATAAAAATCCAAAATTGCTGACATAGCTTTTTAAACCTTCAAAGTGAGGCTCAGCACTAACATGAATCTTGTCAACAATAACATTGAAATATTCTCTCTAAACCTGTCTGCAGGGTTAACAACTGCTTCATCTGGACACTCATAATCAAACATTCTTTTGGTCCTGCGTATCCTGCACTGTCGAAATTCCCTTGGAATGTCCATTTCTTCAGCAATTTCACTGGCAGTAACAATGGCAGAATTAAAGCCATGTTGGCGATATTCTTTCAGTCAGCACAGAAATGCCTCCAAATGTTTTACTGCAGTGTCCAGCTGCATTCAAGACTTTTGCCACACCTTGCTGATAAGGTTGATTTTTACTAAAATCTAATACCATACAATTAATGACAGAACAAACTCGTATGACAAAATTTCTTTTTTTAGTGAATTACATTCACTATAGAAAGCAGGATCAGCAGTCTCTGTGTCATCTCTTCCAGGCACTCAGCGATTTTGGACAACCTTTACACTCTCAACTCTGCACTCCCATCTGGTTTCTGACAATGGCTTGAGGGTAATATTTACCTTCTCTTTTAAAATTGCCCATCTATTGGATGAGACAGAAAATAATGTGTAAAGTCTTTGCAAAACCCCAAAAAATAATTTGGTCTTTACTCAAGATGTTGCTGCATCACCCAGAACCAAATTCCAACTATGACAAACACAGGGTGTAAAAAAAGCTAAAGGATTGATATTTAGTATCCTAGTTTTTACACCACTTTTCTCCCCTCGGATTTTTGCTCCATTGTCACGGCAATTTTTGACGTCCAAACCTGATTCCTCAATTTCCAGCAGTATGGTTTTAGTTAACTCTTCAGCTGTCGTTTTTTCAACTGGTAAAAGTCCAATAAAATGCCCTTCAACATCTCCAGATTTTTCATCAACATTTCGTAATATCACAGTCATCTGTTCAACGTGGCTCACATCCCTGGTGCAATCCAGAATTATGGAAAAATATTTAGCTTGAAGAATCTTTTCAATTACTTTTTGCTTGACAAGTTTGGCCATCAATGAAATTAGTTAATTTTGTATGTTTTTTCCCAAGTAATGGTTGTGAATACGTTTCACTTCAATTCGTTGCAAGTGTTCACGAAGAACAGGATCAAACCTTGCACAAAGCTTTATCAGATCGATACAATTGCCACTATTCTCTTCCTCTAAATTATCTCTGTGTCCTCGAAATGGTAAGTTATGGCATGACAAGAAATGAACAGTGGCTATAAGCCTTTTCAGAATTTCATGCCAACTTTGCTTTTCCAGGAGTATTTGCTTTTGCACCGATGCATCAATAGTTTTCCAACATCTAAGTCTTTTTTCAGTTTCCATCCATGTGATGATGTTCTCTAAGTGGTCAGAACCGTGTTCATGCAGACCAAGACGATTGCTCAGGTTCTTCCAGTCATTGCAGCCATTAGACAATAAAGCGCTCACTAATGGTGAGAACAAATAACAGGCAAAACAGAAAACACAGTCCTTGCGTCTGGAATAAACCAACCAGCGCCTGTCTTGTGTTCCCTTGTTGCTTAGAACCCTAGCATAATGAAAGGTAGAAAATTTTCTTTTTCCACTGTCTAATGGAAAAGTTACCTTTTCTTCCCTTACTGGTCCTTTCTGTATAAAACAGATTCGGTCTTTATCTTCCACTGGAAAAGTCTATTCTCCAATATCATAACTTAGAGGCTGATATGTAGACTCTGGTTGTCAGAACCTGAGACATTAGGTTTTTCTTCAATTCCTTCTTCTGCTCTAACCAAAATGGTATACGATTCAGATTCGACAGAAGGGCTTGGCTGTGAATCATCTTCTATTTCAGTCAAAACTGATTCCATAGTCTCGTGTTCATGCTCAGGCAGCTCTTGACTTGTACTTATCTTGCCTGTCTTCAAAAACGTATGCATAGAGCCACTTAACTCTTGTTTGCATTCCTCAAAAGCAATATTCTTTTTTCTTTTTTGGTGACCAGTTTCAAATTTTCGCCCTTTGTCACGTTCTCTTCCACCTTTTTGCATATTTGTTTTACATTTCTGGAAAACTAATGCAAATTCTGCTAATCTAGTAATTACACACAGTGTAGTAACACACAATTTTAGAACAAAATAAACAAAATGGTAAAAAGACCAATGCTGGAACAGAATTAAATTGATTGAATTGGCTATACTGTTTTCATGCTAAATCACTTGCTGTTGTCACACCCTTTATAAGCAAACAAATACACTGGTTAGCAAGGGTACTTGTATAATGAGTTTTTCAGTGTATATCTGACAAAAAGCTAAGAGGCAGTCCAATCCAGTTAAGAGGTAGTCCGATCTGTGCGACAGTCAAACCCCGCTGAGGGACAGTCCAACCCAGCTGAGGAATAGTCAAACCCAGCTGAGAGACAGTGCAATCCAACTGAGAGACAGGCCAATCCAGCTAAGAGACAGGCCTATCCAGCTGAGAGACAGGCCAATCCAGCTAAGGGACGATCCAATCAAGCTAAGGGATGGTCCAATCCAGCTAAGGGACAGCCCAATCCAGCTGAGGGACAGTCCAATCCAGCTGAGGGACAGTCCAATACAGCTGAGGGATAGGCCAATCCAGCTGAGGGATAGGCCAATCCAGCTGAGGGATAGGCCAATCCAGCTGAGGGATAGGCCAATCCAGCTGAGGGATAGTCTAATCCAGCTAAGGGATAGTCCAATCCAGCTAAGGGAGTGCGACAGTTCAATCCAGCTATGGGACTGTGACAATCCAATCCACCTTAGAGACAGTCCAATCCAGCCGAGGGACAGTCCAATAAGATAAGGGACAGGCCAATCCAGCTATGGGAGTGTGACAGTTCAATCCAGCTATGAGACTGTGACAATCCAATCCACCTAACAGACAGTCCAATCCAGCTAAGGGAAAGTCCAATCCAGCTATGGGAGTGTGGCAGTTCAATCCAGCTATGGGACTGTGAAAAACCAATCCACCCAAGAGACAGTCCAATCCAGCTAAGGGACAGTCCCATATAAGGGACAGTCCCAGATAAGGGACAGTCCATCCCATCTAAGGGACAGTTCAATCCAGCCGAGGGACAGTCCAATCAGATGAGGGACAGGCCTATCCAGCTATGGGAGTGTGCCAGTTCAATCCAGCTATGGGACTGTGACAATCCAATCCACCTCCAAGGGACAGTCCAAAACAGCTAAAGGACAGTACCAGCTAAGGGACAGTCCGACCCAGCTGAGGGACAGTCCAATCTGATGAGGAACAGTCCAATCAGATGAGGGACAGGCCAATCCAGCTATGGGAGTGTGATAATCCAATCCACCTAAGAGACAGTCCAATCCAGCTAAGGGACAGTCCCATATAAGGGACAGTCTGACCCAACTATGGGACAGTCCAATCCATCTAGGGGACAGTCCAATCCAGCTAAGGGACAGTCCCATCCAGCTGAGGGACAGTCCAATCTAGCTGAGGGACAGTCCAATCCAGCTGAGGGACAGTCCAATCAGATGAGGGACAGGCCAGTCCAGCTATAGAAGTGTGACAGTTCAATCCAGCTATGGGACTGTGACAATCCAATCCACCTAAGAGACAGTCCAATCCAGCTAAGGGACAGTCCCATATAAGGGACAGTCCGACCCAGTTAAGGGACAGTCCAATCCAGCTGAGGGACAGTCCAATCCAGCTGAGGAACAGTCCAATCCAGCTGAGGGACAGTCCTATCCAGCTGAAGGACAGGCCAATGCAGCTATGGGAGTGTGACAGTTCAATCCAGCTATGGGACTGTGACAATCCAATCCACCTAAGAGACAGTCCAAACCAGTTGAGGGACAGTCCAATCCAGCTGAGAGACAGTCAAATCCAGCTGAGGGACAGTCCAATCAGATGTGGGACAGGCCAATCCAGCTATGGGAGTGTGACAGTTCAATCCAGCTATGGGACTGTGACAATCCAATCAACCTAAGGGACAGTCCAAACCAGCTAAGGGACAGCCCAATGCAGCTATGGGAGTGTGACAGTTCAATCCAGATATGGGACTGTGACAATCCAATTCACCTAAGGAACAGTCAAATCCAGCAAAGGGACAGTCCCAGCTAAGAGACAGTCCAACCCAGCTAAGCGGCAGTCCAATGCATCTGAGGGACAGCCCAATCCAGCTGAGGGACAGCCCAATCCAGCTATAGGAGTGTGACAGTTCAATTCAGCTATGGGAGTGTGACAATTCAATACACCTAAGGGACAGTCCAATCCAGCTAAGGGACAGTCCCAGCTGAGGGATATAGTCATAGTCCGACCCAGCTGAGGGGCATAGTCCAACCCAGCTGAGGCACATAGTCCGACCCGTCCAATCCAGCAAAGGTACAGTCCCAGATAAGAGACAGCCCAGCTAAGGGACAGCCAAGCCTACCTGAGGGACAGTCCAACCGAGCTAAAGGCCAGTCACCGACCTCACATCCATGATATAAGAGATGGTCAGAGACTGTGTATGGACAATGATACAGGAGATGGTCAGAGACTGTGTATGGACAATGATACAGGAGATGGTCAGAGACTGTGTATACAAAAATGACACAGGAGATGGTCGGAGACCAGGTGTGGACAATGATACAGGGGATGGTCAAAGACTATGTACACAACAATACTGGAGATGGTCAGAGACTGTGCAGACAATGCTACAGGCAATGGTCAAAGACTGTGCGGACAATGATACAGGAGATGATTTTATTATGGTAATGACAAGCAAACTCTTACCTGGTTAACACAGTATCAAACGTTGGAGCCACAGACAGGGTGCTGACAGACAATCACGCCAGAAAGATCCCGGAGATGGTCATAGACTGTGCGGAAAATGATACAGGAGATGGTCAGAGACTGCACAGCCAGGATACAGGAGATGGTCAGAGACTGTGTGTGGAGAATGATACAGGAGATGGTCAGAGACTGTGTGTAGACAATGATACAGGAGATGTTCAGAGACTGTGCATGGACAATGATATAGGAGATGGTCAGAGACTGTGTATGGACAATGATACAGGAGATGGTCAGAGACTGTGTATAGAAAATGATACAGGAGATAGTCAGAGACTGTGTATAGAAAATGATACAGGAGATAGTCAGAGACTGTGTGTGGACAATGATACAGGAGATGGTCAGAGACTGTGCGGACAATGATACAGGAGACGGTCAGAGAATATGCAGACAATGATACAGGAGACGGTCAGAGACTGTGCAGACAATGCTACAGGCGATGGTTAGAGACTGTGCGGACAATGATACAGGAGATGGTTTTATTATGGTAATGACAAGCAAACTCTTACTTGGCTAATACAGTATCAAACATTGGAGTCACAGACAGGGTGCTGACAGACAATCACGCCAGAAAGATGCAGGAGATGGTCATAGACTGTGCGGAAAATGAAACAGGAGATGGTCAGAGACTGCACAGCCATGATACAGGAGATGGTCAGAGGCTGTGTGTGGACAATGATACAGAAGATGGTTAGAGACTATGTATAGAAAATGATACAGGAGATGGTCAGAGACTGTGCGGACAATGATATAGGAGACGGTCAGGGACTGTGCGGACAATGCTACAGGCAATGGTCAGAGACTGTGCGGACAATGATACAAGAGACAGTTTTATTATGGTAATGACAAGCAAACTCTTACCTGGTTAACACAGTATCAAATGTTGGAGCCACAGACAGGGTGCTGACAGACAATCACGCCAGAAAGATGCAGGAGATGGTCATAGACTGTACGGAAAATGAAACAGGAGATGGTCAGAGACTGCGCAGCCATGATATAGGAGATGGTCAGAGACTGTGTGTGGACAATGATACAGGAGATGGGCAGAGACTGTGCGGACAATGATACAGGAGACAGTCAGAGAATATGCAGACAATGATACAGGAGACAGTCAGAGACTGTGCAGACAATGCTACAGGCAATGGTTAGAGACTGTGCGGACAATGATACAGGAGATGGTTTTATTATGGTAATGACAAGCAAACTCTTACCTGGTTAACACGGTATCAAACGTTGGAGCCACAGATAGGGTGCTGACAGACAACCACACCAGAAAAATGCAGGAGATGGTCATAGACTGTACGGAAAATGAAACAGGAGATGGTCAGAGACTGCGCAGCCATGATATAGGAGATGGTCAGAGACTGTGTGTGGACAATGATACAGGAGATGGTCAGAGACTGTGTGTGGACAATGATACAGGAGATGGTCAGAGACTGTGTGTGGACAATGCTACAGGAGATGGTCAGAGACTGTGTATGGACAATGATACAGGAGATAGTTAGAGACTGTGTGTGGACAATGATACAGGAGATGGTCAGAGACTGTGTGTGGACAATGCTACAGGAGATGGTCAGAGACTGTGCGGCCATGATACAGGAGACGATCAGAGACTGTGCGGCCATGATACAGGAGACGGTCAGAGACTGTGTGTGGACAATGCTACAGGAGATGGTCAGAGACTGTGCGGCCATGATACAGGAGACGATCGGAGACTGTGCGGCCATGATACAGGAGACGGTCAGAGACTGTGCAGCCAATGATACAGGAGACGGTCAGAGACTGTGCGGACAATGATACAGGAGACGGTCAGAGACTGTGCGGACAATGATACAGGAGACGGTCAGAGACTGTGCGGACAATGATACAGGAGACGGTCAGAGACTGCGCGGCCATGATAGCGGAATGAGCATAATTGATAACTTATCAGTGTAATGCTTTTTCATTGTCAGCAGGTTTAGGGAGAGGGTAAATAACACTGCTGTATTACTTAACTTTAATAGAGATGGTGGTACTGGTACACCATTCTAAGCCCCTGTACACACGGTCAGAGATTTCGACAACCAAATCCGTCGGATTTTGTCCGTCGGATCTTGTCCGAAACTGTTGCATACGCACGGTCGGACAAAATTGTTGAAAAATCCGATCTTTCAGAACGTGATGACGTAATTTCGTTACGATGGGACTACATTCAGGCTAGTAGCCAATAGCTTTGATGTAGGAATTTGATCTGAGCATGCGTGGCACTTGGTCCGATCAAAATTCTCTACACATGATCGGAGTATGTCCGATCGGACCAGTTTGTCTGAAAATATTTCCAACAAGTTGGAAAATTGGGTTCAACGGATATTCCGCCGGAATCAGTCCGATGCATACCACACACAGTCGGATTATCCGACAACACGGTCCGATAGGACACATTCCGACGGATTCTCCGACCGTGTGTACAAGGGCTAAGTGTACTATCTGGCAGAGGAATATGAATCACAAAAATAGCTGCACAGAATTATAAATCTTTTGGTAGAGGAAACATTTCACATATGTGTGTGAATATGTGTGTGAATAGATATTTGCCTGGTGTTAATTTTGAAAGCAGAACTGCAGCAAGATAAATAATTAAAATAATTAAAATTAAAAAGAAAATAATCCCTCCAGTTTGAATGACAGCCAGCCTCATTCAACGGCATTCAACTGGAATGTACATGCCCTCAGCCTGTCATTCAACAAGTAAGGAGAAGGGCACAATGATGATTCCATCTAGTGGTGGCTGGTGCTCAAAATTTTTTGGGGGGGGTGCAAACAAACTGAAAAAAAACATCAATTGCAGGCTCACTGTGCCCATCAAACACAGCCACTGTGCCCATCAGTTGCAGCCACTGTGCCATCAAATGCAGCCACTGTGCCCATCAATTTCAGCCACTGTGCCCATCAATTGCAGCCACTGTGCCATAAAACACAGCCATTGTGCCATAAAACGCAGCCACTGTGCCCATCAAAAGTTGTCACTGTGGCAGGGTACAGTACAGACAATGATGATGAGACCAATAGACAGAGATTGGGTACAGTACAGACAGACAGCATGTAGTAACGTACCTAAGATGGAAAGGATGGAGTGTAATGGAAGCTAATAAAAAGTAATGGAAGTATTGGTTAGGAAAGGTGAATATGATCCAGAAAGGAAGAGTCACCCATAATACTGAGCTTTTGCTGACTCCCACATTGTGGATCATGTTACAGGAAATGGATAAAGATATGGCCTCTGCCATGATGGACCCATTGGCTACTAAGGTTCATACCTTCAGTATGGTGGAACTATTCTAAGCTCCTGTACACACCGTCGGAAATTCAGACGGAAAAGGTCCGATCAGACCATGTTGTCGGATAATCCGACCGTGTGTGGGCTACATCGGACTTTTTCCCTCAGTATGTCCGACCAACAAAGTTTGAGAGCTGGATATAAAAATTTCCGACAACATGAGCCGATTGTCCGATCATTTGTAGAGAATATCCGATCGGACAAAGTTCCACGCATTCTCAGATCAAATTACGAGACCAAAGCTATTGGCTACTAGCCGCAACGTAGTCCCGTCGCAACGAACGAACGAACGTCATCACGTTCTGAACGATCAGATTTTCCGACAACTTTGTTCGACCGTGTGTATGCAACACCATTTTTGGACAAAATCAGTCGGAAAAAATCTGACGGATTTTGTTGTCGGAATGTCAGAACATGTGTACAAGGGCTAATTCTATTGATCCAGCAAAAGGCATACCAAAACCTCAGTAAAGCAGATGACAAGTTTTTTTTTTTTTTTTTTTGGGGAAAATAAAACTGTCTTGTTAATGATAATTGAACAAATAGGTCAACATTTTGAAATTATTAATTTGAGAAAAGAAGCACTTTGCCATGAATGCAGAAGAACAGTTTAAACTCCTCCAATAATTCATAATATGACTGGGGGGGGGGGGGGGGGGCATTGTTGTAGTTTTTTTCATTCATATATATATATATATATATATATATATATATATATATATATATATATATATATATTTATTTTTTTATTTTTTTTATTTATATATTTATAGATATAGATAGTTAATATATAGTTTATAGTTATAGAATACCTGCTCCTGCTCCTCGCCTCGGTCCCCTACTAAAGCCAGCAGGACAGGGAGAAGCAATACATTCGTACAGACATTCTCTCTCTCTCTCTCTCTCTCTCTGCCTGCAGTGCAATCTCGGAGTTGTAGCCTCTGCAGAGCACAGGCCCTGTTGAAGTCGGTGTGCCTGTGCTCTGTGGGAGAACTACAACTCCCACCATGCATTGGGGCCGCCGTTGCCGACTTTAGGGGAAAGGCTAGAGGATGGCGCCGTGGCAGTGGAGCCTGCTATTGGATGCAGGCAGCCTGAGCCATGCCCAACACCCATCCACCATGATCGATTGTAGTCCCTCCTTGTCCGCTGCTGTGGATCACGGCAGTGGCACAGCATGAGTCAGCTCACTCTGCACAAAGCGCCCGCCGCCCGCTCACCCCGCCACTTGCGAGTCCCAGTGGCAGTCACATTGATAGTCACATCAACAGTCAACACAACACCTGAAAGGCAAATTAGGCAATCGTGCGATGGCGAGGCCCTTTCTGTGGCCAAGGCCTAAGGCAATCGCCTAATTTGCCTAATTAAAGAGCCGCCTCTACAACCTAGAGTGTGAAGAAGAGGCGTCAGGAGATATTGGTCGAGATAAACGGTGAGTCAGTCATAGGACCAACCAAGGGATTAAATAACATTTCATAGCCCCAATTCAGCATTTAAAAATTTATGAATTAATGAGCCATCGTCTAACTCCAAACCTTCTTAGTAATGATGCCCAGTCTGAGCTAATCTTGTGTTTATCTTGTGATAGTAGAAGTTTGGTGAGAGACAATTTGCGCTTTTCAGACTCGTGCTTTTTCAGATCATTTAACTGCTGTTCAGTTTGTGCTTGTGGGTTTGTATCTGTTTATCAGTGCGTGTAGTCAGTTCGTATCTGTTTTTTCAGTGCGTTCTTGTCCGCTCATTGCTGATTTTCAGTTCGCTCTTCACAGGCCTTGCTGTTCTTCAGTGCATTCTGTTAAAGCGGAGCTCCACCCTAAAGTGAAGCTTCCACTCATTGGAACCCTGTACAGTACAGGTACTGTATCTGCACCCACTTCCGGCATAGATATCCGCAGAATCTGCGGATATATACGCCACTTCCCGCGGGTCCCCCACTGTCTGCTGGGAAACACACGGATCCCAGAGACAGCGGGGACCATCCTTATTGCGCAGCGCGACTCGCGCATGCGCAGTAGGGAACCAGGAAATGAAGCCGCAAGGCTCCACTTCCTGATTCCCATACCCAAGATGGCGGCGACAGCACCTGAGAGACGATCGAGAGATCAGCTTCGGGTGCCGACATCGCGGGTGCGCTGGGCGGGTAAGTGTCCTTATTTTAAAAGTCAGCAGCTGCAGTATTTGTAACTGCTGGCTTTAAAAAAAAAAAACGTCGGAACTCCCGCTTTAAGTTCGTTCTGACCAGCCGACCATTTTGAAGCCATGTTGCGGGTACTTACTCGTCTGAGCCCTTGTACACATGGTCGGAGAATCTGTCGGAATGAGTCTTATCGGACCATGTCGTCAGATAATCCGACTGTGTGTGGTATGCATCAGACTGATTCCGTCCGAATCTCAGTCCGACCCAATTTTCCAACATGTTGGAAAGATTTCCCGACCGTCTGGGCCGGACGGACCTAATCCGATCATGTGTAGAGCATTTCATCGGACCAAGTGCCACGCATGCTCACATTCAAATTCCGACACGGAAGCGCTCGTTCAGGTAAAACTACTGCTCGTAAGCGATATAGCACATTCGTCACGCTGCAATGTTAAAAAATCATTCATCAAGCGCATTCTCTTGTTCTTTACAATGCTGCAAGAACCAACTTCTTTTGATGCTCATAGTCACACACACTTCTCCCAAACGAATTTCATTACTCTTTTTTAACCATTTTAGCAATACAATTTTAGTTTAAGTCACATCTACACAATGTTTGTTTTATTTTTTTGGATGTTTTGGGGGGGGGGGGATTCCCTAAAAATCTCCTTTAAAGACACTGCTCATTTCTCCTTTTTTTTACTTTTTATTTTTGTGTGTAAACTTACAACAACATTATTGTATTTTTTCGATTTTCTTTTGCTTTTTTAATCTACAGGAGGTTGTTTAGTGTTGGTACCCCTTGTTATTTATTTCACTTTGTATTTTGGAAATGTACCTGCCTGCTCACAAATAAACTCTACTTTTTGAAGGAAAACACATTACACAAGTATTTCATCAAACAAAAATAAAATTTATTTTTTTTGCTTGAAAATAAAACTAGGAACGCAGCACTGGAGAAACTGCTTAACTTTGGTGCAGCCTTTGGCCCCCAGGGCAGACATGACTAAATGAGATATAAAAAAATTGATGGCCTGAGAAGTAGATATCTCAGGGAGAGAAGTCTGCTCCTGAAGTCCTCGAGAGCAGGAAATTAAGATGCCATTTCTGTTCCCAGGATGGTGATCTTGAAGAGGCTGCATCTTCTGGCACACCTGACTCATCCCAGGCCATCACTCTCTGGTCTTCCTTTGTGACTTCCCACCAGGCATCCTTCCAGGCTGTGGCTGGGCTCCTGTAGCTGGGGCAGGAGGAGGAGGGCGTTGTTGGACCTCCTGGCTGCCACTTGCCACAGCCTCCCCCAGACTGAGGTCTTCCTGTGTATGAAAAGGGGACATAGTTTTGTGCTCCTGGCTTTTGCTATTTGACTGTTACCAAATAGAACAGACTATCATTCTGACACCAGCATTTTTCTTTCCCGTCCCAATCATTTTTGGTCACTACTGTCTATTGAGATGTAAACCACTTGGAGAAATCTCAACTTACTGATCAATAAGAACATCTAGTTAACATCATTAAATGTAACACAAGAAATATGTTCAACAATGCCATACCTGTCTCAAGCTGGGCCCCACCACATGGTGCTGCCTGGAAGGGCCAGGTTGTACATCAGAAGCCTCAGCTGGGGGTGAAGGATGCCTTGGAGGAAGCATGGAGAGTGGTGGCCTGAGTGGTGGCCTGGATACCCCTTGGTCTACCAGAAAATGCAGCCTGTCAAAGTGCACCATCCTGGGGTAGTAAACAGCATCTGGATCTCCTGCTCTCAAGGACTCCAGGTGCTTCTTTCTCTCCCTGAAATATGTAAGCTTCATGGCCACAATTTTGCAATTCAGATATGTCATGTCTGCCGTGGGGACCCTGATCTGCACCAAAGCAAGCAGTTTCTCCAGTGCTGCGTTCCTCTTTGATCTGTCGTAATAAAATTTGTTGTGGAACTGCCACAGGCAGGGCATCTCCATGTAGAGCTCGAGGAAGAGCCCCATAAAGTTGGGATTGTTGAATGGGTCCATTTTGTCTGCAAGACACAACACAAGACAAACCCTCAAATACTAATAATGCAATTAAAATCCCTCCTAATCTTGTCCCAACAGCGGCCTAGATACAAGCAGTCTAGTCTAGTGAAGCACAAATTTAAAAATGTTACCTTCATTTTGACGTTCGCCGCGTCCGTGACTCACACTCTCCTCCCAGATAGTACGGACGATACACATGTGTGGCGTTTTATATACAGTGCTCATGCGTGAAACTCCGCCCACCCCTGACGTTCTTTCCAGACTATTCCCTGCCCCTTCGCTTCCCGCGCAGTGGGGAGAGCACATGGCGGAGAGAACGCAGGTGCACAATAATATTTCCACTAACGAGGAGGAGGGTGAGGAAAGCCCGGAGCCTGAAACGTCCCGATCCAGGAAGACAAGATTTAAGGCCTCAAATATGTATTTTGGAGAGATGTTGGAGATGGTCGACATATTGAACAGGACCGACTATGATGGGAAGTATGGACCTTACCCAAACCCAAATATCAGAAAGGCCAAGATCATGAATAAAGTTGTGAAGAGTCTTCTGAAGAATTTTGGGGTACGCCGATCCAAGGATCAACTGAGAAAACGCTGGTCAGACCGGAAACTGAGGGAGCACGAGCAGTACCTAAGGATCAAGCGTGTTCTTAAAAAAAGTAAGTAGTTGTCGTGTGGTCATATCATTATTCTTGCTTGCATACATGCTCCATGTGCTTTGATTTCATGTTGTGCATTTTAAAATGGCCACTTTCAAGGTCATGGTTTCCTTCGTTCGTATGAAACATCGTTCTGCAGGGAAGTATTCCAGCTTAACAAAGTGGCCCCAATAATGTTTTCACCTTGTAACTCGGCCCAAAAAAACAATTGTACAACACTTCCAAGCAATGTTTCATATTCCTATTTATGCCCTCTGTGTGCTAATTAATCTTTGTTTACATTCTCATAGGGGAGAGAAGACTCGGCAAGTATGAGGACACCAGGGACCCATGAGGACACCAGGGACCACACCCCTCCCAAAGAAGGGCAACTTCCAAAAGAAGAAACAGAGGAGCAGGAGCAGGAGCAGGAAGAGGAGGAAGAAGGAGAGATTGTGGAGGTTGGACAAATTGTCACCACAACAGGTGAGTGTCGGAGAACACAGCTTCCAGTAAGCTCATCAATGTATATCACCATATTTGGATTACATGGTGTGTTTGTTTGTTTTTTTCCTAGGTGATGTAGAGGAAGATTCCCGTTTTACCAGTGAAAGTGCCCAGATCTTGATCGGGGAGATAATGGGGTGCAATCGGGATTTGGAAATTGTACAACAAAACATCAATGATGTTAAAAATAAAATGAAGAACATCATTGATGTTTTGGGGAGAGTGTGAAAACGAAAGGGTTTTATTTTTGTTTTGTTTTTAAAAAAAAGCTGTATTTTGCATAATTCCAAATTTGGAAGATGCACAGAGTGTGTAAACATGCGCTATCTCACATCATGGGTGATCAGTGTACATGTTTTGTGGAAAGTGTCTGAGATGAAGGGGTTGCAGCCCCAAAGCATGTACATTGATCCCCCATGATGGGAGATAGCACATGTTGACACACTGTGTGCATCTTCCAAACTTGTATTTTTCAGGGGTGACACCCCATGTGATGAAGGAAATATCAACCCAGTTTGTACATACTCATGTCTGATATTGTCTTCACTTTTCCAAGTTGAACTTTGTAAGTTCCTGTGTTCTGTATTTTATGGTTTGATACATGCCTGTTTACACAAAAAACAAGTAAAAAATAAATATGATTAAACTGGGTTTTGGATACCCAAAATATCTTGGTTTGTTGTAAAAACCTTTACTAAACGCACATATGAATGTGCTTGTATTAAAAAGTTGAATTCTCAACAATGTGTGGCTTCCTTTTTCATTGGGCTTAAAATGGGCTTAAAATGTATTTGTAGTGAAATTTTAGTTTGGGCTGAGAAGGAGTGTGATTTACTAAAGGCAACTCCACTTTGCACTCCAAGTGCAGTTTCAGGTGTACTTTTGCAGTGCACTTGTAGTGCATAGTGGATGTGCCTTTAGTAAAAAGCACCCAGAGTGAGGTGTAAATTTGGACAATCATGCCATTTTCCTGCCATGGTGCTGAAAATGAGCATGATTTAGATCAGTAATGCACTACACATTAGTTAACAAAAAGAAGGTGTGTGTGTAGCAGACCCACAACATAATAAGATTATCTGAAGAAGAGACTGTCCCCTCATCTCGCTCTGAACTTGGGTTTGCACTGTTTCTGAAAAAGGCACAACTTGCCGAAAACTGGCAAAGTGGGAGGCCACAGTCTGCCATTCCTGTGGCCTTGAAGGACACTGTGTAGTGGTGACACAAGAAAAAAAACTAGTAATTTTACAAATCAACATTGCATGCAGATTAGACACCCACATTTTTGGACAAAATTAGTATAACATTTTTTAAAATGAGTATTTAAAGCCTAAAGTATAAGGTCCCCTTATGAGAGTCCTAACCCCCCCATCCCACATTTTTGGACAAAATTAGTATAACATTTTTTAAAATGAGTATTTAAAGCCTAAAGTATAAGGTCCCCTTATGAGAGTCCTAACCCCCCCATCCCCCCCATCTGATGGGCCCTTGATAAAAAATGAGGGGGATGTTTAGGAGAGGTAACCCTCTCCACTTGATTGAGAGCTGAATGCCTAAATAATGTGTGATACTTTGTGAAGCCCCTCCTTAGTTATACTATTGGCAGCCCACCGGACAGGTAAGAAGTGTCATAATAACAAAATGGAAGGACATTTTGACATTCTGCTATTACATAGCAAGAAAATTAATGTGTTAAAAAAATAAAACTAGCATTTGAAAGTATTGAGGCCCTTACACTACATGCTTTGGTGAATTGTTCCATAAATGTGATCAGGAAAATGGTATTTAGAGTGTGTATTGGGTTGGGTCAAGTCATCAGATAGAAGATTGCTATCAGCAGTTGGGGAGAGGGGGGTTACTAATGAGTTTGGCACAACTCCAAAAAACAAGAAAAAGGTCGCTTTGCATGAATTGAAGCACACACATCACATTTGTAGAGATTTTAGGGGGTGTTTAGGGGAAAGCAATACTATGGAGCTGCCAAAAGACATTGTCAAGTGACTAGACTATAGTTTTAGAGGCCAAGAAGAGCATGGTGGGGAAGTTAGTGAGGCAAATCCGCATGAGGACAAAGGGGCAGAGCATATGAATTAGAGCATATTGCAATGATGGTAATTAGGGAATGAGGAAAGAAATGCAAGACATTAGCAATCATGAAATACATAGAATGTGATGTTTAAGGTTAACAATTTGCATAATATAGTCCTTCAGCAGGAGCTGAATGATGGCAGAACAGGTCTCTGGAATAATGATCCCCAGAGCCTGGGGGGAGATGCCTGTAGAGAACTTGAGGTCCTGAAGGTTCGTCTACGTACTCATCCTACAGTTTGTGCTGTGCAGGGGTTCCTACTTTGACTTTGACACAAGCCCTTTGGCTTGTGTCAAAGTCAAAGTAAGAACCCCTGCACAGCACAAACTGTACGATGAGTACGTAGACGAAACATGTTTGGAAAATGGTCTGGTGGTCAAAACGTACACCAGAAAGCAACGCTAAACAGCAAGGCCTGAAAGGACGACCTGAATAGCAGAAGCAAGCAGACAATAAAAAATGCCTTTCAAAGCGTACTATAACAAGATAGAGTCCACAATGAGAAGCAAATACTTAATGACTGCACGCACTGATTATCAGATACGCAAAGACAAGCAGAAACTGAAGAGCAGTAGCGATCTGAATCACTAATCTGAAAAGCGCGAATCGTCTTTCATCAACCTTCTACTAAAACACGAGATCAGCAGAAGGAGCCCAAAGGGTGCGGGACGTGGTGCTGAACTTCCTTTTTCTAGTCCCGCCGTACACGGTTTACGTCAACACGTTCTTGGCAACCGCGAAATCAGACAACTTGGCCCGACCGTGTGTATGCAACAGTTTCAGACACAATCCGTCGGACTAAATCCGACGGGCAAAATCCAACGGATTTAGTTGCCAAAATCTCCGACCGTGTGTACGTGGGCTTAGAGTTCGTGCTGTGCAGGAGCTTGGTGTTGGGGTTCTAGATTTGACACAAGCCCAGTCCATGAACAGGGTGGGGAGGAGTTCATGGACCAAGAATTGGTTGCTCCAGTGTGACCAATTCTCGCACATTCCTTTGTTGCGGGAGATCCAGGAGAATAATCCTTATGATTTCAGGAACTTTCTCAGGATGACGGACCCCGTTTTTCACCATCTGTTGGCTTCCCTGACCCCTTATATCAGCAGGCGGCATACCTGCATGAGGCGAGCTATCACTCCGGAGCAGAGGCTAGTCACCACGTGGCGGGACTTGGCGACTGGGAGAAGCCTGCAGGACCTCAAGTTCTCGACAGGCATTTCCCCCCAGGCTCTGGGGAATCATTATCCCAGAGACCTGTTCTGCCATCATCCAGGTCCTGCAGAAAGACTATATTAAGGTAAGATTCCGCCTTTAACATCTCATTCCATGCATTTAATGTTTTCTAATGTATTGTATTTCTTTCATCGTTCCCTAAATACCAGGACTGTAATATGCTGTGAATTTCCCCTTTGTCCTCATGCATGCTGTAAGCTTTTAATGCTCCTTTTTTGTCTTTCATGCATTTTTGCCTTCAATAACCTTCCCAGCTTGCTATCCTGGGCCCATATCCACCTAGCCTAGTCACGTAACACAAAGCAAAAGACATCCTCATTATTACCTGATGACTTCATTGGTTGTAAGGATGCCAGTATCTAGAAAGTCATAATGGTGCATAATGAAAACCCGTGGCTTTATGTAGCTAAATGGTAGACTTGATTCTGCTGGCTTGTATACAATTTTTTAATACATTTTTAGGCATTTTGCCAAGGCACCCCTGAAGAAACCTCAAGGAACCCCAGTTGAAAAAAGGCTGCTACATGGTGAAAAAGACAAAATAGAAACACATGGACTGGTTCAGCCTCTACATTTATGAGAGAGAGGTCCTATTGGGTAGGAGTGAGGGCACAGTCCACCCATTCATGTGCTGTCATTAGGTTAGTAAGGCAAGTACAGGCGGTAGTTACAAACATCTGAGTTACAAATGATTCCTACTTACAAATGGAGGGAGATAACAGGAAGTGAGGGGGAAATCTACCCCTAGCAAGGGAAATTCACTCCTGTAAGAGTTATTATGGGGAAAAAGTACCTCCACTAATGCTTTATAACCGAGTCTTGTTTGCACAACAACCCACAATTTTCAAAATCCAATTGTCGTTGGTACAGAAAGTGAGGTGAAATCTTCTGAACTGGGGCACCGATAGCGAAACAAACCTTACAGGGATGTTAACCCTTCCCTATGTTATCCAAAAAGCTTAAAAATCTTTTCTTCGGCTGGAGCTACACTTAAAAAATGTACCTGTTCTGACTTACAAACAGATTCAACTTAAGAACTAAAGAAAAAACCTACAGACCCTATCTTGTTTGTAGCTGAGAGGACCGCCTGTATAATATGCTGCATGTTAAAGTACCCACACCTGCAGAGAAAATTTGATATTTAACAGTTGTAGAACCCGCTTGTGAATTCTATTGTGTTAACTGCCATGTTTCAAAAGAAAAGCAGTGGACTGAACAGTTTGGGGTTTCTATTTTCATCTATGAATAGTACCTTTTTACATAAAACATTCCTTTTACATAAATTAGATCTTAAAAATTATGGCATTTATCTTTAGTGGCCCTTTAGTTTTCTACAGTGTCAAATTTAATGCTACTCATTTTTCAGCTATTTTACAGCACAGTCCAACATGCCCTCATTGTATGTTAAAAATACACAGTATAAAGGTTACTCCTTTTAAAAACAATCACAGCAAGAGATATGCAGACAATTGCATTTCCGAGGATTTGCATGAATTACAACCTTTCATACTTGATACACACAAAAAGGCTTTGGGGTGTCAAAACAGAATAAACACTGGAGTGGAACTTTGATAAAGTGTGTTTTATTTCCTCAGTTCAAAGAATTCATTGCTTCTGGCATGCTTAATGCAAAATCTGTTTCATTTTATTTAGGCATCAGTGACAATTATGCTGGATATCAACGTTTTGCAGACGTTGTTGGCTGATGTAACCCTTGACAGATGATGCATGGACTCTTCCAGGTCTGCCAAAGAAAGACAATAGAATCCAAAATAGGAAGATGTTTCCCTGTTTCTCTAATATTCTGCTAGAAAAAGCACACAAGGCTAGACAACGGGTTTGGGAATTTATAATGATTTAAAAATGTATTTCATGTAGTTGCCAACTATTTCCACACAGATTAGAGTGAATAGTAGAGACTTCTATTCATTGTTAATCATTAAGCGTTCTAAACATTGCATTTCTGCATAAGAAAAGGCATAACAAGGGCGAAATACCCAATATCACTTCACAATCTGCTCACATATACCGTAAACACATTCACAGACAATGAAACAGCTCCTTTGAACATTTCTTTTTCTTATGTAAATAAGAGCCAATGAAACATTTATCTAATGCACCATTTCAAGGGTCCTTAACAAGTTGTGAGTAATTGAAACAAGTAATTTATGACTAACTATACCTATATCTCCCCTTGCTAACATTTCCAATATTATACAACATAGTGGCATAGGGACCAGTGGCACAACAACTGAGACTGTACCCCTGCTCTAGAGGCAGCCGTTTGAGTTCTATACCATCTTTTCCACCAGTAAAGTACATATACAATTTTAAATAAAAATATAGTGTATTGCAGTTTACTATTCCAGTTTTTTTTTTTTTTTTCAGATGAACTACATTTTCTGTAAGCAAAGAAAATAGCTGTTGATTCTGCTAGAAATATAATGTGATTATAACTGTAACTCTGTAATGAATCAACATCTAAAATTATAGGGGGTTATTGGTGCGATTGCCCATAGCATTCAATCAGCTTCTATCTTTCATTTTTTACACACAGCTTAGAAAATTAAAGGGGTTGCAAAGTCAAAAGTTTTTTTTATCTTAATGCATTCTATGCATGCAGCAGCCCACTTAATATTTACCTGAGCCCCATCTCCATCCAGCGATATCCACGAGTGTCTCAGCTGTGCAGGACCCTTCCTCTTGATTGGCTGAGACACAGCAGCGGTGCCATTGGCTCCCACTGTTTTAAAAGTCAGTTAGCCAATCAGGAAAGAGAGGGGGCAGGGCCAAACCACAGCTCCATAAAGGAATGGACACACAGAGTTGCAACTCGGCTTGGGTGCTTCCATAGCAAGCTGCTTGCTGTGGGGGCACCCAAGAGGAGAGAGGGGCCAGGAGCACTGAAGAGGGACCCAAGAAAAGGAGGATTTGGGCTGCTCTGTGCAAATCCACTGCAACAGAGCATGTAAGTATGGTATGGTTTTTATTTTCATAGAAAAAAAAGGAGACTTTACAATCACTTTAAATGAAAAGCTGACTAGTTGTGTTCCAGCTGAGACGTTTATCGTAGAGACATTTTATTGTTCCCTCTCACTATGTATCAGATTTTCTAGCCATCTTCTGAGAACTACAGGAGACCTCTCCCTATTGTTTGGAGATGAGGGGGGTGTTTTTAGTTGAAATCAGGAGAACAGCTTAGGGTAACAACACTGCTCTACATATTGTCATAACAAAAAAGAGGGGGTCCCCTGGGGGTGGACTTTTTTAGGCACGTACAAATTATAATAGTATATAAATGATTTTATTACATAAAACCAACAAAAGGTAATTGAATATACAGTATACATTAAAAAGTACACCAACAGGTATATATCCACTTTCAGACCGGACCATTTTGCTGGTAAATGACCAGAGGTCTTTTTACACTTTGGCACTGCGCTGCTTTAACTGGTAATTGCGCGGTCATGCAATGTTGTACCCAAACAAAATTTGCGTCCTTTTCTTCCCACAAATAGAGCTTTCTTTTGATGGTATTTGATTGCCTCTGCGATTTTTATTTTTTGCGATATAAACGTAAAAAGACCGCAAATTTTGAAAAAAAATGATATTTTCTACTTTTTGTTATTAGAAAAATCCAATAAACTCAATTTTAGTCATACATTTAGGCCAAAATGTATTCAGCCACATGTCTTTGGTAAAAAAAAAGTCAATAATTGTATATTTATTGGTTTGCGCAAAAGTTGTCACATCTACAAACTAAGGTACGTTTTCTGGAATTTACGCAGCTTTTAGTTTACGACTGCCTATCTCATTTCTTGAGGTGCTAAAATGACAGGGCAGTACAAAACCCCCCCAAATGACCCCATTTTGGAAAGTAGACCCCCTAAGGAAATTGATAAGAGGCATGTTGAGCCCATTGAATATTTTATTTTTTTGCCTCAAGCGATTGAATAATGACAAAAAAAAATTTTTTTTTTTTTTTTTACACAAAGTTGTCACTAAATGATATATTGCTCACACATGCTATGGGCGTATGTGAAATGACACCCCAAAATAAATTCTGCTGCTTCTCCTGAGTACGGGGATACCACATATGTGGGACTTTTTGGGAGCCTAGCCGCGTACAGGGCCCCGAAAACCAAGCACCGCCTTCAGGCTTTCTAAGGGCGTAAATTTTTGATTTCACGCCTCACTACCTATTACAGTTTTGAAGGCCATAAAATGCCAAGATGGCACAAAACCCCCACAAATGACCCCATTTTAGAAAGTAGACACCCCAAGCTATTTGCTGAGAGGCATGTTGAGTCCATGGAATATTTTATATTTTGCCACAAGTTGCGGGAAAATTACAAACTTTTTTTTTTTTTTTTTTTTTTTCACAAAGTTGTCACTAAATGATATATTGCTCATGCATGCCATGGGCATATGTGAAATGACACCCCAAAATAAATTCTGCTGCTTCTCCTGAGTACGGGGATACCACATATGTGGGACTTTTTGGGAGCCTAGCCGCGTACGGGGCCCCGAAAACCAAGCACCGCCTTCAGGCTTTCTAAGGGCGTAATTTTTTGAGTTCACTTCTCACTACCTATTACAGTTTTGAAGGCCATAAAATGCCAAGATGGCACAAAACCCCCACAAATGACCCCATTTTAGAAAGTAGACACCCCAAGCTATTTGCTGAGAGGCATGTTGAGTCCATGGAATATTTTATATTTTGCCACAAGTTGCGGGAAAATTACAAACTTTTTTTTTTTTTCACAAAGTTGTCACTAAATGATATATTGCTCACGCATGCCATGGGCATATGTGAAATGACACCCCAAAATAAATTCTGCTGCTTCTCCTGAGTACGGGGATACCACATATGTGGGACTTTTTGGGAGCCTAGCCGCGTACGGGGCCCCAAAAACCAAGCACCGCCTTCAGGCTTTCTAAGGGCGTTACAGTTTTGAAGGCCATAAAATGCCAAGATGGCACAAACCCCCCCCCCAAATGACCCCATTTTAGAAAGTAGACACCCCTAAATTTAGGGGTACACTAGTGAGACTAGGTAATAAATGGCGGGTGCCCTGAAACTATAAAAAAATAACTAACCAACCAGCGTCACCTGTAACAGTTATATGGTGATCACTGGTGAAAGGGTTAACTAGGGGGCAATCAGGGGGCTTTATGCGGTAGTATATGGGGGTCCCTGGCGCTATAAAAAGCTGCGGCGAACCTAAATACCTACCTGCCTAACTAGCGTCACCTGTGACACTAATACAGCGATCAGAAAAACGATCGCTTATTAGGCTGGGTTCACACTGGAGCGATGCGGGAACGCCACGAATGCGCGGCGGGTTCCCGCATCGCATGCCTCCCGGCGGCAGTTCACACTGCCCTATGCGAACTGCTGGGAGTGTCAGTGAAATGTTAATGACACCCCCAGATCAGTTCGCATATCGCAGTGCGATCTGCAAACTTGGATCGCATGGTGTGAACACCCATGCGATCCGATTCTGCTGCGGACCAAAAAAAGGGTCCCGTGCGAGTTTGCGGCGGGTGCGGCGGGTGCGACACGAATTCAGCCATACTATCTGTATAGCTGAACTCGAATCGCACAGAGATCGGATGTGATTTGCACTGCAGTGCGGTGCGAATCACATCCGTTCTCATAAACCGCTGCAATGTGAACCCAGCCTTAGTGACACTGGCGACGGGGGGTGATCACGGGGTTAAACCTTTATTGGGGGGGTTAGGGGGGTACCTTAGAACTAAAGGGGGCTAACCCTAACTGCCCTAACAGTTATTAGTCACAAATGACACCTGCCGGGTGATCAGGGGGTTAAACCTTTATTAGGTAATAAATGGCGGGTGCCCTGAAACTATAAAAAAATAACTAACCAACCAGCGTCACCTGTAACAGTTATATGGTGATCACTGGTGAAAGGGTTAACTAGGGGGCAATCAGGGGGCTTTATGCGGTAGTATATGGGGGTCCCTAGCGCTATAAAAAGCTGCGGCGAACCTAAATACCTACCTGCCTAACTAGCGTCACCTGTGACACTAATACGGCGATCAGAAAAATGATCGCTTATTAGGCTGGGTTCACACTGGAGCGATGCGGAAACGCCGCGAATCCGCGGCGGGTTCCCGCATCGCATGCCTCCCGGCGGCAGTTCACACTGCCCTATGCGAACTGCTGGGAGTGTCAGTGAAATGTTACTGACACCCCCAGATCAGTTCGCATATCGCAGTGCGATCTGCAAACTCGGATCGCATGGTGTGAACACCCATGCGATCCGATTCTGCTGCGGGCCAAAAAAAGGGTCCCGTGCGAATTTGCGGCGGGTGCGGCGGGTGTGGCGGGTGCGGCGGGTGCGGCGAATGGCTGAACTCGAATCGCACAGAGATCGGATGTGATTTGCACTGCAGTGCGGTGCGAATCACATTCGTTCTCATAAACCGCTGCAATGTGAACCCAGCCTTAGTGACACTGGCGACGGGGGGTGATCACGGGGTTAAACCTTTATTGGGGGGGTTAGGGGGGTACATTAGAACTAAAGGGGGCTAACCCTAACTGCCCTAACAGTTATTACAGTCACAAATGACACCAATGCAAAAAAAAAAAAAAAAAAAAAAAAAATGACATTGGTGTCACTGTGACTGGGGGGGCAGGGGTAATTGGGGGGGTGATCGGGGGGTAAAGGGGGGGTGTGAGTGTGCCTGGCATGTTCTACTGTGTGTGGGATGTGTTGGTGCAACTCACTGATCCGCTCTCCTCCGTGTCGGAACGAAAAATACCGACACGGAGGAGAGAATACATCACTTCCTCTCCTGTGTTTACATTACAGGAGAGGAAGTGATGTCACCGGGGATTTCCATTCGTCGGGAGCGATCGCGAGGGGGTGGCCATGAATGAATGGCCGTCCCCTCGTCCGGGATCGCTCCCGAACGAAAACCGACCGCCGCAGGCACCGGGCGGGGGCCCGATCGGGCCCCCGACCCGCGGGAGGCAAATCACGTACATGTACGTGCTTATGCCTGCCCGTGCCATTCTGCCGACGTACATCGGCGTGAGGCGGTCGGCAAGTGGATATACAACCAGTATTGATGCTATGTCATATCATTCATTTGAACAGAAAACCCTACGCGTTTCGGAGCTTGGAAAAGCGTGTCCTTCTTCAGGGGTATGTGGATACAATGTTTCTGTAGAATCTAATAAATGGCAAGGAACAGGGTAGCACAGTTATATAGTATCTAAACAGGTGGTGACACACGGGTACAAAAAAATAGTTAAACAGACACAATTTCAAAATACTTACAATACTGTTTTCATATATCTGACAATAGCTGCTGGGCACCATTTGATAAAAGAACAAACAATTGTACCAGACCATATGGGTATATTTGACTCCGCCAATGCTCGAGGTATATGCCCCAGTCTATCTCTATTCAATAAAGTGTTGTAGAGATCCTGCAGGAGTGGTGTGAAAACAGGTCTGCAGTCCCCTATTGGGGAAGAAGATTTTTTTCATATGAACTGGGACTTTTATAGTTGTTTTACCCAGAATAACACCTGGATAGAAAAAATAAGAAATAAAAAGTAATGATGGTAATTTGAATGGGGTGAGAATAAATATATATAAATAAAGACTGAAAGTTAAACTTTGAACAATGCAAGAAAAAAATATATATATAAAAAAAATATTTATGAAATAATAAAAAATATAATAAATAAATAGAAAATAAATAAATAAAAAGTAAAAGGTTTGACCCCACCGGGTGAGCAGTGCAAGTGGGGAAACACTGGGGCTGACAATTACAGGTGCAGGTACAGGTAGACCGATCATATCAGGGGTTGGCTCACTCAGCGATAATGCTAGTAAATTGGTGGACGAATTTTTAAATCCATGTTCTGTCCCTCCCCTCTTTTGTTAAGGATACCCTGCACTTTTTGCAAATCATTGATACTCTAACCATCTCTGATCATGCTGTCTTTGTTACGGTAGATGCGGAATCCCTCTATAATACTATCCCCCATGATAAAGGGATATCTGTTATTCAACATTTTCTATCTAAGAACTCTGGAGTCGACCCCAAATATGGGGAATTTATCGTCTCACTATAGGACTTTCTACAGCATAACGTGTTTATTTTTAATGGCTCCCATTTCCTCCAGATGCAGGGGGTGGCAATGGGGACATATTGTGCCCCGTCCTATGCCAACCTGTATCTGGGGGAATGGGAGGCAAGTGTCCTGGATGATGAAGACTTGTCGATGTACTCGAACCACATTATATGTTGGTACCGGTACATCAACGACATCTTCATCATCTGGGACGGTCCCCAAGATCTGCTGGAACAGTGGCTTTTGAGAATCAACAAGAATAATTTCAACTTACAGTTCACTATGAATTTTGACCAGAATCGAATTACTTTTCTCGATGTGGAGATCTATAGGGGGGAGTCAGGCACTGTGCTAAGCAAACTTTTCAGAAAGCCCACTGCGGGTAATTCTATTCTGTTTGCATCAAGTTTTCATCCAAAGCCGTTACTTGACTCTATTCCATATAGCCAATACCTGCGGGTAAGGCGCAATTGCTCCGAGGAGGCCGTATTCCGGGAGGAGGCCAATCAGCTCCGCTGTAGATTACTCCAGCGTGGCTATTCTCACACCTCCCTGAAGCGAGCCTTCAAACGAGCTAACTCATATACGTGAGAGGACCTGATCTACCGTAAAAAAACAAAAATGGAAACTGACCAGGTTAGAATTATTACCAAATATAGCACCCAGCATCAACAGGTCAAAAAAATAATTGCCAAATACTGGCATTTACTTACGTGTGACCCTATTTTGGGAAAAATAGTGACTGCCCAACCTTCATACACCTTTAAACGTGCCACTTCCCTTAGGGACACTCTTATGCAAAGTGAATTCCGTGATGCCACTCTTCCTGCACATTGTAAATACAAAGGTACCTACATGTGTGGCAAATGCCACTACTGTAGATATATGATGATACAAAAGAACCCACTTTTACCTAATGGCAAAATATTTCATCCCAAACACTTTGCGAATTGTCGCACCAGCGGGGTAATCTACCTGCTATCGTGTGAATGTGGTTGTTTTTATGTCGGTAAAACAAAACAGGAGTTCTGGAAACGGGCATATAGACACATCAATAGCATGCGTACATGCGACCCAGATCTTCCTCTGGGCTGCCATACTATATTAGTTCATGGGGGGAAATTTCCAAAAATGAAATTTCTTATTTTAGACAGGGTTCATCCTAACCCCAGAGGTGGTGATTGGAATAAAAATCTCTTGCAGATTGAATCAAGATGGATTCATTATCTAAAAGCTACTCAGGCCCCTGGCCTTAATAACGCCATCTGGTTCAAACCCTTCCTGGAGGGCTTTGTATCAGGGGGGAGGGAACAATAATATATAGACCATTAAATAAATATTTCTTGTTATACCTCTTTATTTAGAGGGTACCTTTGTGTTTCTACGAAACTTTGTATTCTCCTATTCTGGTCCACTAAATTTGAAGTAGTGGATTCTGTATATTTAATGTTATCATTTCTATTGTTTATTGTTTAAAAAAAAAAAAATGCTACTCTCTTTTCTGATTGTACTTGACCCTGCCTATGCTCATGGTTACTGCCCTTTGTCCTAAGCTATTATACTAGCTTTTATAAATATTACCATTACCATCAGTAAAGTTTACCCTTCTTTTTTTTTGCTCCATGGGAGTTGTGCAATCAGCATCAGCTGTTGATAGTTAAAGGGGCCTTTATTATCAGAGCCGCCCTGACCAGTGTCTGCAGACCTTATTGGCAGGACGCCAGCTGGACGGACCTCTCATCCTCTCCCACAACTCCATATGGTGAAGTAAGTTATCAAAGTGCGGTTCACCCTGCGTTTTTTACACCTATGCAATATTGATCACAGCAGGTATAGTTTTTCCCTGTTGTTCTATACTTCTAAGGTGAATTCTGCTTGTGCTATTCAGTGTATATTTGTTTATTTATACAGATGATATCTGATATCCCAATACTCTTTACTCCATTACATAATAAGCAGATTTGTCCGATACACATAATATATAGGGAGGCCCCTTTTTCAGCACTGTCAGTGCAGAATCTTTTGTTACTACATTGCTGGCTGTCATCTTTTAATTTACTCAGATGCAACCTATATTTTAATTAATTAATTTTATTTTTTTTTTATTAATTTTTTTTATTTATTTATTTTTACATTTTTTTTGCGCTCCATGGTGGTTGTGTGGTTGCGGGTAGGGTTCGCCCGGCACATCCGGCCACCCGGGAATTTTTTCCTACGGGCGGCCGAAAAGATGGCGATGGGGTTGCCTGTGCTCTTGGGCTGCCTATCGCCTATCTTGTCTCTCCTGCGGACACCCCTGCCCGCTGGAGTTTCTGTGCCGGTGGGGGGAGTGGGTGGGGCCTCGCTCCGACGCTTTCGGGCCTCTCTGCCGGCGTTGTGGGCGTGGTCTCGCGTCCTGTGTGTGCCGGGTGTGGTGGGCGTGTCCCTGGCCTGGCGCCATCTTACTACTCCCGGGGCACATGCGCTGTCCCCGGGATGGATGCACTGATGGCGCCGGGTGTGGTGGGCTTGTCCTTAGCCCGACACCGTTTTGCCACTCCTGGGGCACTTGTCTCGTCCCCGGGATGGGCGTTTCAGTGGCGCCGGGTGCGGGGGGCGGGTCCCCGGCCCGGCGCCATTTGTGGATTGGTCTGGGTGGCGTGGGGGGCGTGGCCCCGTGCACACCGCCCAGGGGGCTGACCTGTAGCAGGGAAATACGTGCTCACCAACAGCTGATGCACTGCAATCAGCATCAGCTGTTGATAGTTAAAGGGGCCTTTATTATCAGAGCCGCCCTGACCAGTGTCTGCAGACCTTATTTGCAGGACGCCGGCTGGACGGACCTCTCATCCTCTCCCATAACTCCATATGGTGAAGTAAGTTATCAAAGTGCGGTTCACCCTGCGTTTTTTACTCCTATGCAATATTGATCACAGCAGGTATAGTTTTTCCCTGTTGTTCTATACTTCTTAGGTGAATTCTGCTTGTGCTATTACTCCATTACATAATAAGCAGATTTGTCTGATACACATAATATATAGGGAGGCCCCTTTTGCAGCACTGTCAGTGCCGAACCTTATGTTACTACAATGCTGGCTGTCATCTTTTAATTTACTCAGATGCAACCTATACTTTAATTAATTTTTTTTTTTTTTATTTGTACTTTTTAAATGATGCGCTAGTTTCTGCCCTGCACTGTAATTGTCAGCCCCAGTGTTTCCCCACTTGCACCGCTCACCCGGTGGGGTCAAACCTTTTACTTTTTATTTATTTATTTTCTATTTATTTATTATATTTTTTATTATTTCATAAATATTTTTTTTTTTATATATTTTTTTTTTTTGCATTGTTCAATGTTTAACTTTCAGTCTTTATTTATATATATTTATTCTCACCCCATTCAAATTACCATCATTACTTTTTATTTCTAATTTTTTCTATCCAGGTGTTATTTTGGGTAAAACCATTATAAAAGTCCCAGTTCATATGAAAAAAATCTTCTTCCCCAATAGGGGACTGCAGACCTGTTTTCACACCACTCCTTCAGGATCTCTACAACACTTTATTGAATAGAGATAGACTGGGGCATATACCTCGAGCATTGGCAGAGTCAAATATACCCATATGGTCCTGTACAATTGTTTGTTCTTTTATCAAATGGTGCCCAGTGGCTATTGTCATATATGTTAACAGTATTGTAAGTATTTTGAAATTTTTTGTACCCGTGTGTCACCACCTGTTTAGATACTTTATAACTGTGCTACCCTGTTCCTTGCCATTTATTAGATTCTACAGAAACATTGTATCCACACACCCCTGAAGAAGGACCTGCTTTTCCAAGCTCCGAAACGTGTAGGGTGGTTCTGTTCAAATGAATGATACGACATAGCATCAATACTGGTTGTATATATACCTGTTGGTGTACTTTTTAATGTATACTGTATATTCAATTACCTTTTGTTGGTTTTATGTAATAAAATAATTTATATACTATTATAATTTGTACGTGCCTTAAAAGTCCACCCCCAGGGGACCCCCTCTTCTTTGTTGTGATGTTTTAGGATGTGGCACAACAAATTTACGTGACCCTGTCATACCCTCTCTTTTGTTTATACATATTGTCATAGGACAAGAGTTGTGTTATCGGTTTTGACACAAGATACAAATAATAGTAAAAGATCATAAAAACGAATATTGCTGCTACTTCTAAGGACCATTAACCGCTTCCTGACCGGCGCGCAAAGGTGTACGCCGGCAGAATGGCACGGACAGGCACATGGGTGTACAGGTAAGTTCATTTGAATTTGCCGCTGTGCCATCAAGTACGTGCCCCGTGAGTCCGACCGCGGGTCGATGTAAACAGCATCTCCCCATTCTGCCTAGCAACAAGTGACACTGATCTCTGCTCCCTCTGATTGGAGCAGAGATCAGTGATCTGTAAAACAGCCATGCCCCCACAGTTAGAAACACACCCCTAGGACACACTTAACCCCTACACTGCCACCTCCTGGTTAACCCCTTCACTGCCAGTGTCATTTACACAGGAATCAGTGCATTTGTATAGCACTGATTGCTGTATAAATGACAATGGTTCCAAAAATGTGTCAAAAATGTCCAATGTGTCCGTCATAATGTCGCAGTCACAATAAAAATCGCTGATCGCCGCGTTTACTAGTAAAAAAAATTATTAATAAAAATGCCATAAAACTATCCCTAAACTATTCCTAAATGCCATAAAACTATTTTGTAAACGCTATAACTTTTGCGACAACCAATCAATAATCGCTTATTGCGATCTTTTAAATAAAAATATGTAGAATACGTATCAGCCTAAACTAAGGAAATAAATTTTTTTTATATATTTTTTTGGGAAATTTATTATAGCAAAAACTAAAAAATAATGCGTTTTTTTTTCTAAATTGACACTTTTTTGTTTATAGCGCATAAAATAAAAACCGCAGAGGTGATCAAATACCACCGAATGAAAGCTCTATTTGTGGGAAAAAAAAGAACGTCAATTTTGTTTGGGAGCCACATCGCATGACCGTGCAATTGTCAGTTAAAGCAACACAGTGCAGAATCGCAAAAAGTGCTCGGGTCTTAAGTCAGCAAAATAGTCCGGGGCTTAAGTGGTTAAGCTGCAATATATTAGTTGGATACTCTTTATTTAACTGCAGTACAGATTATGAAGCAAATCTGTTGGATGGTAAAGAATTATAGGGCAGAGGGCATATCTGCAGAGTGACCACTTTTTCCACACAGAGAGCAAGGATCCTTTTGTACAACATGCTCACGGGAATCATGTTTTTCCACTCCGGGTGCAGTTCACGTGGAAACTTGTGTGTGGCCAGGGACAGACGCTGGCAATAAGTGGATTCTTACCAGTGGTTGTTAATGCTGCATGCACCAGTAGTGTGCAAAAAGCCGCAGCTGTCAGCAACAACTGTCAAGCTGAGCCGCAACATGCCGAAGACTTGGTAGAGTGGATGACCAAGCCGTCCTCATCCTCCTCATCCAGGTTTGCTCCAGTGATGAGGAGGGAGGGGATCATGAGGTCACTGACTCCACGTGGATGTCTGATCGTAGAGAGAAGGAGGAGGAGGAGGACAAGGAGGCACATCACCAATGAGGCATGATGCCCTCCAGGGGCCAGCTTAAGGGCAGCACACCGACTGGATCACACCGCAGAGCTCCGCATGTGCAGGGCGCTGCCTCTGCACGTTATTCCAAAAGTTCTTTGGTATGGGCCTTTTTTGAGAGTGCATCAGATCGCACCGCTACTATTTGCAACATATGTCTCAAGCGTACTTAGCGTGGCCAAAACATCTGCCTCTTGGGAACCACATGCTTGACCAAAAATATGTCGACCTGCCATGCGGTTTGTTGGCAAGCGTACCTAAAAGACCCACACCAAAGAACAAAGCGGACCTCTCCTTGCTCCTCATCAGCTGGGATCTCCATTCTCCAACCCCACTGTACCTTCAGTCCTCTCTGAAACCTGCACTGAGAGGAATGAAGGTGTAGAATGAGGTGTGTCACAGCCAAGTACTTGCGGGCAATCTGCTATCTGTACACCGATGTCTGATTGTACCAGGCAAATTTCCCTGCCCCAGCTGCTGCACCATCGAAAGAAGTTCACTCCCAGCCATCCACATGCCCAGCGGTTGAATGCTAGCTTGGCTAAATTGCTAGCACTTCAACTGCTGCCTTTTCAGTTGGTAGACTCTGCCCCCTTCCATGAGTTTGTGGAATGTGCAGTTCCTCGGTGGCAGGTTCCCAAACGCCACTTTTTCTCACGGAAGGTAATTCTGTCTCTCTACCGGCATGTGGAAGGCAATGTCCATGCCTCGCTGGACAGGGCGGTCAGTGGTAAGGTGCATATTACTTCTGACTCATGGTACAGCAGGCATGGACAGGGACATTGCCTATCTTTCACGGCGCATTGGGTGACTCTTCTGGCAGCTGGGAACGATGCAGGACAAGGTGCAGTAGTGTTGGAGGTTGTTCCACCACCATGCCTCCAAAATGCTACTACTGGTGATTATGACACACCTCTCCCCTCCAACCACTCCTCTTCTTCTTCCTCCATGGCCTCTTCCTGTGCTTTGTCCTCAGAACCAGCGGTGCTCTGTAGGCGTTCAAGGGGCTACGCAAGTACGCAGGAAAAAAGATGCCATGCCATGCTTGTGCTGGTGGGCTTGGGGGACAGGCGCCACACTGGGGCAGATATTCTGTCAGCTCTGCAGGGGCAGGCTGAGAGGTGGTTGACGCCATGCCCACTTAAGCCAGGAATGGTGGTTTGCACAATGGCACCAACCTCCTCTCCGCCCTCCGACAGGGACAACTGACCCATGTGCCCTGTCTGGCTCACGCCCTTAACTTAGTGGTGCAGTGGTTCTTGGGCAGGCACCTGGGCTTACAGGATATCCTGAGGCAGGCCAGGAAAGTCTGTGCACATTTCCGGCGGTCATATAATGCCAGTGCTCGGATGGCTGACCTCCAAAAGGAATTGAATCTGCCTAAGAATCGCCTAATCTGTGACATGCCCACCAGGTGGAACTCAACTTTGGCCATGCTTCAGCAGCTGCACATGCATCAGAGGGCCATCAATGAGTACCTGTGTGACTACGGCACCAGGACAGTGTCAGGGGAGCTTGTTTTTTTCCCCACACCGGTGGGCCATGATCAGGGATGCATGCATTGTCCTGTCATCATTTGAGGAGGCCATGAGGATGGTGAGCAGTGACAGTGCATGCATCAGTGACACTGTCCCTCTTGTCCACCTGTTGGAGCACATGCTGTGTGTAATAATGGACAGCGCACTTGAGGCAGAACAGAGGCAGGAAGAGGAGGACTTCCTTACCTCTCAAGGCCCCCTTTATCCAGACAGCATTCCTGCTGGCCCGCTGATCACACAGGAAGAGGAGGAGGAGGAGGAGGAGGATTGTGTCTACATGGAGGTGGAGCCTGGCACTCAGCATCAGCAGCAGTCTTTTAGGGATCATTTACAGTCCCAAGAAACCCGTGGACTTGTACATGGCTGGGAGGAGGTGGCTACGGATCATGTTATCCTTAGTGACCCAGAGGACTCCGGCCCAAATGCCTCAGCTAACCTACGCTGCATGGCCTCCCTGATTCTGCAAAGCCTGCAGAAGGATCCTTGTATTCATCAGATCAAGGAGAGGGATCATTACTGGCTGGCAACTCTCATTGATCCACGTTACAAGGGTAAGGTTGCAGACCTTATCTTGCCATCGCAGAGGGAGCAGAGGATGAGACATCTTCGGGAGGCCTTGCAGAAACACCAACACCTTAGGCCCAAATTTCTGCAGAGCATATAGGGCAGGCCCCTACTTTCAAACATCCAACTTACAAACGTCTGCTACTTGCAAACGGAAGGAGACAACAGGAATTGATATGAAATCTACCCCTAGGAAGTAGGAAGGGAAATTCTCTCCTGTAAGAGTTGATATGGGAAACACGTGTCTCCTCTCCACTGATGCTTTATCCCAGTCCTTGTTTTACTAAAAACCCCACATTTTCAAAAAACATTGGTCATTGGGACAGAAAGTGAGGTGAAATCTTCTGAAGAGGTACACAGACGGAAAAAAAATGTTACAGGGGTGATAACCCTTCCCTATGTTTTCCAAAAATCTTAAAAATAGATTTTTTGACTGGAGCTACACTTTAAAAATGTACAGGTTCAAAATTACAAACAGATTCTACTTAACAACAAACCTACACAGTCCCTGTCTTGTTTGTACCGCCTGTATACTGCTGTTCTGAGCCTTGGGGCCCCACGGGTTTCCTTTTATTAATTTGGGTATGGGGGTTCCCCTTAATATCCGTACTATACCCAAAGGGTCTGGTAATGGGCAGGGGGGTACCCATGCCATTTTTCTCAATGATTTTCATCCATATTCAGCTGGGACTAGACATTACATTAAAACCGCAAGCAGTTTTAAATGACCTTTTTCCATTAGAAATGTAATTTTGTGCAGGGACTGTTCTAAACACGGGAAACACGTGCCATTTCACAGGCATACTGTAGACACCCCCAGGCATGATATTTAAAGGAATATTTCACTTTTTTTTTCACTTTAAGAGTCATTAAAATCAGTGCTCCTGAAAAAACTTCAATTTTTAAAAAACAAATTTGCAGTGATACATGCCCTCGGAGGTAGTAGCCGGGTCCCCAAACCCTTTTTAGGACAATAACTTGCACATTAGTCTTTAAAATTAGCACTTTTGATTTTGAATGTTTGAGCCCCATAGACTTTAAAGTTCTAAAGTGTGTGCAACTTTTCGGTCCGTTCGCAGGTTCTGGTACAAACGGAACCGGGGGGGGGGGGGTATTTGGCTCATCCCTACTAAAGACTTTGCACACCTTTTGTTTTGATGCACCTGGAATGTATTTAGTGGATTTAAACTGAGAGTTAACCTCCCTGGTGGTATGATTATTTCAGATTTTAGGTGCTGAAAGCGGTACCATTATTTTGCATGGAAATTTGGCGTTTTATATTGTAGGCCTGTAATTCTTAGAAATAACTCACTTAAATATGTCCAAACAAGAGTCTAGTAGAATCCCAGGTATGATAACGTTTGAAACACGAAATCATAAATTATAATATAATAAATAACTATAAATAAATATAACAAATAATAATATAATGATTAAAATTATTCAATAATGTAATCAAATCAAAAATTCTGAAATTTGCTTAGTTGCAGAATTGTCGTTGTCTTTTCTTTTACTGTTTGATGATGCATTTCCCCACGAATCACTATCGCTCAATTCTGCAAGTTATTCTAATGTATTATCTCTGTTTTCTAGCTGGTCTAAAAGCACTTTTGACGTAAACTGACATGTTTTGGTTGCTATGGACAATCTCCAGTTTCCTGGCAGAAAAAAATAGTATTTATAATATAAAACTACATGCAGAACACTGGACAAACCACTAGGGACAAGGTGGATGTTTAATTATTTGATACATTACTGTCTTTTGTAAGATTACAGTGTACTGTATATGTATTGTGTTTTTTACTTTTTGAATTTAGCGCCGAACTTTGTCCCCGTGCATCCCAATGCTTGCAGGAAACAGAGCCCGGTACTGTGACAGATCAAGCGAGACACAGCGGCTCACAGATCACAGTGGGGAGACATCGCAGGATTCAGGGGACAAGGGGACATCCCTACTAAAGACTTTGCACACCTTTTGTTTTGATGCACCTGGAATGTATTTAGTGGATTTAAACTGAGAGTTAACCTCCCTGGTGGTATGATTATTTCAGATTTTAGGTGCTGAAAGCGGTACCATTATCTTGCATGGAAATTTGGCGTTTTATATCATAGGCCTGTAATTCTTAGAAATAACTCATCCCTACTAAAGACTTTGCACACCTTTTGTTTTGATGCACCTGGAATGTATTTAGTGGATTTAAACTGAGAGTTAACCTCCCTGGTGGTATGATTATTTCAGATTTTAGGTGCTGAAAGCGGTACCATTATTTTGCATGGAAATTTGGCGTTTTATATTGTAGGCCTGTAATTCTTAGAAATAACTCACTTAAATATGTCCAAACAAGAGTCTAGTAGAATCCCAGGTATGATAACGTTTGAAACACAAAATCATAAATTATAATATAATAAATAACTATAAATAAATATAACAAATAATAATATAATGATTAAAATTATTCAATAATGTAATCAAATCAAAAATTCTGAAATTTGCTTAGTTGCAGAATTGTCGCTGTCTTTTCTTTTACTGTTTGATGATGCATTTCCCCACGAATCACTATCGCTCAATTCTGCAAGTTATTCTAATTTATTATCTCTGTTTTCTAGCTGGTCTAAAAGCACTTTTGACGTAAACGGACATGTTTTGGTTGCTATGGACAATCTCCAGTTTCCTGGCAGAAAAAAATAGTATTTATAATATAAAACTACATGCAGAACACTGGACAAACCACTAGGGACAAGGTGGATGTCTAATTATTTGATACATTACTGTCTTTTGTAAGATTACAGTGTACTGTATATGTATTGTGTTTTTTACTTTTTGAATTTAGCGCCGAACTTTGTCCCCGTGCATCCCAATGCTTGCAGGAAACAGAGCCCGGTACTGTGACAGATCAAGCGAGACACAGCGGCTCACAGATCACAGTGGGGAGACATCGCAGGATTCAGGGGACAAGGTAAGTAACTTCTACATGGATCAATTCGATCCCGAGTCTGGCTCAGGGTTTTGATACTGAGATCTCACCCAGAGCCAGACTCGGAAATACCGCCAGGGAGGTTAATTTGGGCTTTAAACTGTAAACCCTCATAAAATACACTTATAATGGAAGTTTTCAAACTGTTTGTTTCAAATAGGTTCATTTAAATGTCATAGCCAGTAAAATATGAACATTTATTTTTACACTACAGATGCCACAGATCAGAAGCACAATAGTTGTTAATATTGTAATTCCCTTTTCTACATAATCATCTTAAAACTGTGCAATGCATGTGTAGATTTTAATATATGAACAGATAAGAAAAGGAAGCAGAAGCGTCTAATCCAAAATATAGCAAAGATACACTGCCCTGAAAAAACAAGAGGACTTGTAATTAAATGGATTATATTGTCAGGCTTGAAATGAGTAACCAAACTAATTCCCAGTTAAATCACTTTCCACTGAAATCAATTCAACTTAAGCAGACATGTTTTGGAAGTCTATTGTTTTCTTATGTCCATTAAGTAAAACGGTGCAGCTCAGTAGAGCAGTTCTGAAGTGTATCTAGCAATTGATCTTTTCTTTAATGCATCCGTAAGTGTTTGGTTACCAGTATTAACTACTGTCCTCTGTCATGTGTTTATCATTCCTGCTCTTAGATTCAGCATACATAGCATGAATCTAAGCAATGAATTAAAAAAAATTAAATAAAATACATACTACATCATTAAGGAGGAATTACAAATGAAAAAATAGCTGCTACCTCAAATGAGTAACATGAACATTATACAGTATATATAAGGCCAGTATGGTGGCCTGAATTTATGAGAGGAGTCCGGGGGGTATTTAAGCAGACTCGCCTGTAGTCTTTGTCGGTTCTGGTGCACAATTCATTACTTCACTAGGCTGACTCTTTCCAGCTCACTCGTGTTTGTGAGTCTGTGTGTCTGAATTTCCAGTGTGTTGAGGCTTCTCTGTTCATGGTTTTTTGTAGATCAAGTCTTGCTCACTGTCGCAGGTAGGATTTGTAACCTTTTTTCTTATCAAACTTGTTGTTCAATTTGTTGTGTACCCCATTTTGTATTTAAGGCCTCCGCAGCGGAGCTTACAAATTGTTCGTAGGTCTCCAAGTACAGGCTTAATTATTCCACCATACAAACCACTGCTCAAACAATTTTCTCAAGTTTTGCAAAAACATTTTCCAAGTCGTTGCCGGTCAGTAGGGGTGAGCCAAACACCCTCCGGTTTGGTTCGCGGCACCACATGCGAACAGGCAAAAAATGTGTTTGAACACGCGAACACCGTTAAAGTCTATGGGACACGAACGTGAAAAATCAAAAGTGCTAATTTCAAAGGCTTATATGCAAGTAAAATGGGGATGGGGACCCGGGGTCCTGACCCATGGGACATGTATCAATGCAAAAAAAGTTTTAAAAGCAGATGTTTTTTCAGGAGTAGGGATTTTAATAATGCTTAAAGTGAAACAATAAAAATGAAATATTCCTTTAAATTTTGTGCCTGGGGGATGTACTTAGTATGGCTGTAAAGTAGCACATTTTTCCCATGTTTAGTACAATACCACAGGAAAATTAAATTTCTAAAGGAAGACATGTCATTCAAAACTACTTGCGTCTGTTATGTATTGTCAGAGCCGGCAGATGAAAATCATTGACAAGAATGACATGGGTCACCCCTCCCCAGTCCATTACCAGGCCCTTTGGGTCTGGTATGCATATAAAAAATGGTGTGGGGGTCCCCTAGGCCCCCCAGACACTATATATTCTGAACAGCAGTATATATTATACAGCCTGCCCTATATACTCTGCAGAAAATTGAGCCTTAGGTGTTGGTGGTACCAGAACACTGTAAGCCCTCAAAGTTAGTCTTGGTAGGCGCAGGAACGGCCCTGCTGTAAAATACTATATCCAAAATTGTAATTACATGCCCCTGTTAAACAGGGCAGAAAAATTGGGCCTGTGTTGGTGGTGGTGGTACCAGAACACTGTAAGCCCTCACAGTTACTTTTGGTGGGCACAGGAACGGGCCCTGCTGTGAAATATTATATCAATAATTGTAATTACATGCCCATGTTAAACAGGGGCGGAAAAATTTGACCTTGGTTGATGGTAAACCAACACTGTAACCCCTCACAGATACTCTTGTTGGGCACAGAACGGGCCCTGCATTGAAATATTATACCAAAATATTAATTACATGCTCCTGTTAAACAGGGGCACAAAAATTGGGCCTCAGCTGGTGGTGGTGGTGCCACAACACTGTAAGCTCTCACAGATACTCTTGTTGGGTGCAGGAACGGACCCTGCCTTGAAATATTATATCAAAAATTGTAATTACATGCCCCTGTTAAATCTTAGCAAAATTAAATAGTGAAGCGCAAACACACCCAGCTGAAAACTATCTATATAATCTAGCAATATGCAGAGAAAATGTCCATATATATATATATATATATATATATTTCTTCATAAGGGACAAATCCAAAATAAGTGATCAAGCACACCACTGTGTCCTCCACCCGTCTTTATATGTGCTCATCTCACATGAAGACCCACCATGGGGTCTAATGGCACCTTCCCCTCAGGGGCATAAATTCATATGTCATAAGGGCAGGAAAAAACTCAACATAGTGTTTTACTCTTTAAAAACAACTTTTAATAAAACCACAGTAAAGAACGCAGATTTACAGATGCACTGTCCTGGTGCATGCAGGTAAAGCGCTTATATAATAAAGATGGACAATCCCTAGATCACTGAAACATCCACAGATCCACGGCCCTGTGTCCCCAGCGGCTTGTGAACTACTTCCTAGATGGATTTAATGATGTCACCAGCTCCACTTCTACGTGTTTCTTCACTGTACTTTTGACTATATCAAGAGGTATTTCTTGTCTTTACAGGACCCCGGTAAGTCACCCTTATTCGCAGCCCATGCAGTCAAATCCACCCTACATGGCATCCAGAAGCATCAGCACGTAGTCAACTGCAAATGCTTACCCATCACAAGTGTCATTTTCAGGGATATGTTGACCATACTTTCACGTTCCCCATTTGGTTTCTATCCAGTCTGGTCATCCAAGCAGCCCTCTACCTGACCTTCTATGGCTTTTTGCAGCCTAGTGAGTTCCCCTTTAGTGGCCCCGGTGGCCAGATACTGTGCAGACACCACCTGGATGGCTTTCAAGATCTTTTAACACTACATCTCATAGTTTCCAAAACCAAACAATCCGGCCCATGCTCAACATCAAGCTCTTTCAGAACAATAACCTCTGGTGTCCAGTGGCAGTACTCGACTGGTTACTGTCCCACCTACCCAACCAGTCAAACTCCAGCCCATTCCTACCTTTTATGATCAGCCCCCTGAGTGTCAGTTCATCAGGCACGTGAGGCTCATTCTTTCAGATCGGAGTGGCCTCGGCCGCATCTTAGCACAGGGTACCAGACCATATCATTAGGAAGTTGGGCAGGTGGAAATCCAAAAAAAGACTGCCTTGAATTTGCCGGGGCCCATGTTGAAAAAGAAGAAAACTACTGGGAATCTGTCTCGAAACAATCCAAACTCTCAGGTAGAAATGTCACAAGCCTTCACCAAGCTTGCTCAATGTCACAGGATCAATAAAGAGTTACTGCCCTATCTATGTGTTTTTGTCCCCTCTTATGGCATACCGGCTAGCAGACCTGGGCATACCTCAGGTCTGTGTTATGTTGTAAGTCTTGTCACGTGTTTATGTGGTTCATATCTGTCTCAGTTGAAGGGCTTGACCATAAATAAGAAGGCAAGTATGGTGGCTTGAATTTATGGGAAGAGTCCGGGGATATTTAAGCAGACCCCTCATATGTGGTCTTTGCCAGCTCCGGTGCGTGATAGCAATCCTCCCATTCCCCTTTTCAGGGTACTTCTCAGCACATTTCTCTCCACAATCATCCAATACTTCTCTTGGGTATGCCCCCTTTTTTGGCATACCAGCCAGCAGACCAAGGCACACCTTAGGTCTATGTTATGTCGTAAGTCTTGTTGCGTGTTTATGTAGTTCATATCTGTCTCGGTTGAAGGGCTTCGAATATATATATATATATATATATATATATATATACACAACATCTCACAAACGTGAGTACACCCCTCATGTTTTTGTAAATATTTTATTATGTCTTTTCATGTGACAACACTGAAGAAATTACACTTTGCTACAATGTAAAGTAGTGAGTGTACAGCTTGTATAACAGCGTAAATTTGCTGTCCCCTCAAAATAACTCTGCACACAACCATTAATGTCTAAACCTCTGGCACCAGTAAGTGAAAATGTCCAAATTGGGCCCAAAGTGTCAATATTTTGTGTGGCCACCATTATATTCCAGCACTGCCTTAACCCTCTTGGGCATGGTGTTCACCAGAGTTTCACAAGTTTCCACTGGAGTCCTCTACCACTCCTCCATGACGACATCACAAAGCTGGTGGATGTTAGAGACCTTGCGCTCCTCCACTTTCCATATAAGGATGCCCCACAGATGCTCAATAGGGTTTAGGTCTGGAGACATGCTTGGCCAGTCCATAACCCTCAGCTTCTTTAACAAGGCAGTGGTCATCTTGGAGATGTGTTTGGGGTCGTTATCATGTTAGAATACTGCTCTGAGGCTCAGTCTCTGAAGGGAGAGAATCATGCTCTGCTTCGGTGTGCCACAGTACATGTTAGCATTTATGGTTCCCTCAATGAACTGTAGCTCCCCAGTGCCAGCAACACTCATGCAGCCCCAGATCATGACACTCCCACCACCATGCTTGACTGAGGCAAGACACACTCGTCTTTGTACTGCTCACTTGGGTTGCCGCCACACGCACGTGACACCATCTGAACCAAATAAGTTTATCTTGGTCTCCATAGACCACAGAACATGGTTCCAGTAATCCATGTCCTTAGTCTGCTTGTCTTCAGCAAACTGTAGGCTTTTTTGTGCATCATCTTTTGAAGAGGCTTCCTTTTGGGATGGCAGCCATGCAGACCAATTTGATACAGTGTGCAGCGTACAGTCTGAGCACTGACAGACTGACTCCCCACCCCTTCAACCACCAATGCTGGCAGCACTCATACATCTATTTTCCAAAGACAACCTCTGGATATGACGCTGAGCACGTGCACGCAACTTCTTTGGTTAACCTGTTCTGAGTGGAATCTGTCCTGTTAAACAGCTGTATGGTCTTGGCCACCATGCTGCAGCTCAGTTTCAGGTTCTTGGCAATCTTCTTATAGCCTGTATAATCACTACTTTACATCAGTGGTCCCCAACCTTTTTGGCACCGGGGACCGGCATTGTGGATGAAAATTGTGGCAAGGCCCGGGGGGGTGGGCGCATGGGGGACGATGCGGCTTTTCGCGGC